>NC_088251.1:10000-1210000 GCF_036013445.1 Caloenas nicobarica
GGGATTTGGATGCTCTAGGGGAGTAATTAGGGTTTTTATTTTAAAATGGCTTTGTTTTACTATTTACTCCCCTAGAGCATGTCCTTTTCTACTGCTGTAATTTCTCTTTTTAAACTGAATTTAAAACTAAACCAATATGTGTCTGAATACCATTCAAATCAAACCCTAATATAACTGCAAACTCTGTCTAAGGTCTCGCACAACTCCAACACTCAAGACCCACAGACCACTCAAATTCCAAACAAACTTGGACAGTGCTTTTAGAGTTCTCCAACACACTTCCAGACAAACTCTAACATACAAATGTCTAAGAAGAGTCCAGCACTCGCTATCAGAGTCCAACCCTCACACACCACCTCCTGATGTCAGACTACAGCCCTCTCAAACCACAAATCACACCAGACAAGAAAATGGTAGTCTGCTTTACTAGCCTCATTACAGCTCTGACTTTAGTGCAACCAGCAAATGAAAAGTTTTACAACTTCAGCTGCATTTATTTCATCTCTGTGATAAAACGCAGTTTCTTTTCTGCCAACAATGTTCCCTTATCATGGTTGCCTTTAGAGAACAATCTCCTCTTTATTACAGCTTTTCCATGTCATTTGTGGCAGTGCATCAGGCTGATTAAAACTACATCACCTTTACTACATTTTTATTACAGCTTTTCTTACATGACAGCAGACATTTGACTGACTCTTTATTTCTACATTGCCTTGACTGCACTTCAGAACAGATTCCTACTTCACTGCAGCTCCTTTACATCATTTCTTCATGTACAGCAGGCCAAACAAAATCTCTCCTTTACTACATCACAAAACAAATAACCACCTCATCCTTATTACAGCTATCACAGCATCACATGAGAGAGGATAACTCACTCCTATCACAACCCTGTCCTACTCACAGGCCATTTAGTCAAACTAGTCCTACCCTTCAACAACATTCAAAATTGTCTTCCCAGGACTATTCATTAAACGCACCTCCTCACAAGGACTTACATTGCCACAACGCAAAATAGCTTTTGCCAAAACCTGTTCCCAGTGGCCTCTAAAAATGACCCTGCCTGCGAAAACCCCAGCCCGAGCACGACCTGCGTCCAAACAATGGCGATGAACGTCGCCTCGCAGAGCGGCCGGGACCGGGGAAAAAAAAACCCAGCCGGGGGAGGGAAAAAAAAAAAATCCCCCGGCTGGGGTGTTTTTTTTTTTTCTGTGTTAATTTAGAAATTTACCTGAAAAAGGAAAAACTATTAAATTGCAAGGACAAATACCCACAACCCCTAACCACATTCAAACCCCATCACACCGCTAAAACACACCACTCCTTCACCTACCTAAACCACCACACCCTCACGCTGCTGCCATCCTCCCCACTGCGCTGCCACCCCTCGGGAACGCTGCTCCCGGGAGCCTCCAAAAAAACCTAAAATAGACCCTGCCTGCGAAAACCCCGGCCCGAGCGCGACCTGCGTCCCAACAATGGCGGTGAACGTCGCCTCGCAGAGCGGCCGGGACCGGGGAATAAAAAAACCCAGCCGGGGGAAGGGAAAAAAAAAATCCCCCGGCTGGGTTTTTTTTTTTTTTGTTTCAAATTTGAAATGTACCTGAAAAAAGGAGAAGCTATTAAATTGCAAGGACAAATACCTACAACCCCAAACCACATTCATACCACATCACACAGCTAAAAACATACCACTGCTCCTGTACCAAAACCACCGCACCCTCACGCTGCTGCCGCTCTTCCCCCCGTGCCGCCTCCCCTTTCGGGCGTCGCCCCTTGGGGATGCCGTTCTCGGGAGCCTCTAAACTCACCCCACCGGCAGTAAACCCCGGTCCCGGCCCTTCCTCTGTCCCAACATGGGTGACAAACGTCACCTTGCAGAGCAGCTGGGACTGGGAAAAAACAACAAAAACACCCACTACACCCAACTGGGAGAAAATAGAGAAAAAAATCCCCAGCTGGCTTTTAAAAAATTTTTTAATATTTCAAACTACCTACCACATTAACCTGCAAAGACAAATACACACAACCCCAAACCACATTCACTCCACGCTTCACACTGTCCAAACACGCCGCTCGTCTGCTCCCGTTCCGACCCCCGCCGCGCTCCCGGCACGGCCGCTCCGTCGCCCGCCCCCGCGATGGGTCCCCGGGCGCTCGTGGAATTGCTGCTCCTGCGGTTGACAAACATCACCCTGTCTGCAAAAACCCTGCCTGACACTGACCACCAAACATACAGTGATGAATGTTGTCCGGCAGAGTGGCTGGGACCGGGGAATAAAAACAACCGGCTGTGCTGAAATAAACCTTTCCCTGGCTGAGCTTTTTGTTACTCTACCTTAAAAAATTTTCTGCTATGTCAGCATTTCATACAAACTGTGGATAAAAACAAGCGGCTCCTACTCAAGTTCTGGCACATTCTGAGACTACCGCTCATTCACCATCCACTCTACTCCAACCCTCACTTACACCACTGTTATTTAACCACCCAACCGCCTGGACAGAGATCACCCCTATTCCACGGCCGCCCCTGGAACTGCCCGACCGCGCGCCTCGTGACGTCGCCGCTCCGTCCCCTTTGAAAACCTTGGGCTTCGCACCGACAAAAAATAAAGGGAGGACGCTTCGCTACAAGTGCCGCTCCTTTCCCTCGGTTTTTGCGCTCCGACGAACCTCGCTCCTCTTCTCGGTGGCTTTGGTGCTGCAACATTGATTCAAGTGTGTCAGTTTATCAGTGTGTGCTCTTTGATGTGTCGCTTTAATGCCGGCAGCTTTTCCAACAGCTGGATGAAGCTCTTCAATAGATCTTAAGGGGATCCTTGAGGGTTCGCTCTGTTCCACGGCTGCTACTCCGCTGAACCTATAAACTACTTGGCCTGTGATAGACTGGCGGTCATCGGCTGGGCCGAGTCCTAAGTTTAAGAACTCCTGCGCCCCAAAAGCCATTTGCTTCCCTTCCGGTGAGCGGTACTTGATTGCTACTGCTTAGAGAGACCGGCTGCAAATACTTCGATTCCATTTCACCTGGTCTTCTCCTGTATCATTCTTGCAAATTTTTCAGTTTTGCCTGGTTTTCTGCTGTATTTTCCAGATAAATTCTCCCATTCTGGGAGATCCCCAGAAGCGATGCCCTTACGGTATCGCGTGGTGGCGTCACGCGGAGGTCCTCGAGACTGTTCTGTTTTAACAATGGGTCTGGCTGCGTGTCCGAGATATTCTGATAAATACGACAACTTGTCCTTCCCTGGTTCGCTCTCGCGAGGTGACCCCATATATTTCTGTCCCATCCTTCGGGGGATGCGATTGGTTTCCTAATGGGTAGCATGGCAGGAAGACGACAAGTCTGCATAAGTATTACTTCGTGCTTTCCTCTAACTTTTGTTTCTTCTTTTCTTCCTGTAAAGGTTTCTGCAGCAGCTCAGTTTTCATTGACAATAACAATTGTGCAGCAGGTTTCGTGCCTGTCTCCTCCCTTCGATTTTGCTTTTCTCCGTTGAGGATTTTCCTCTCCTGACAGGTGGGTTATGGTCAGGTACTTAACAGTTTGCTATTATTTCTTTCCATCCTTCCTATGGCTCTTGAGCGTGGTGAGCTGTTCTTCCACAGCTTTCCAATCGTGGCAATTACCACAGGCTCATTCCTCTGAGATTCTGGAACTCTAACTCACTCTGTGCCTCCATAAGTAATCGGTGACAGCACCCGCCATCCTGCCGACATCGGTCGGTGTCGGGTGAGTGACTCGGGGCGCTGCTGGCTGAGAGCGGTTTTAGATCGCTTACCGTGCGACGTTAGAGTGATGGCAAGGGTGACTATTACTGCTTTGACAAAATATGCCGGGCATATTCAGGTGAGACGCAATTCAGAGTGATCTCTACCTGGACGGGAAATGCCAAAGGCTAAAGGGAGGCCCTCCTGTCGAGTCAAAGTTCGGAATGGACCCCCTCGCTTACTAAACTCCTGCTCGTAGAGGAGTCTAAGTGCGGCAGGGTCCAAACTTAGCCCCAGGCTGAATCTACGGTTTGTGTCTGTCGTGAGGCTCGGAATGGACCCCCTTGCTTTCTAAACTCTTCCTCGGAGAAGAGTCTAGGTGCGGCTGGATCCAAACTTAGCCCCGGATGGATCTACGGCTCATGTCTAAGAGACACATAACATAGGGGAAACACCTAGGGGATTATATTTATATGTGGCCAAAGGATTACGTGTGCTCACTCGATCCCTTATATCACTTAGCTGGGATTTCAGAGTTTCATCATTCTGCACCTCAACGTCCTTACCTCCCCTCCAGGGGCCTGGGGTCTGGTGGATTGCGGTCTGGATCCTTGGTCTCTTGAGGCAAACTCTCAGGCAAAGTCCATGAAAATAAGTAACCGAACAGAGTGTTACGGCACGAGGGCTGACTCGAACTGCTGCCTTTGCTGAGGTCCCACCCGAGTGTAGAAATTCCTGGGTATTTATACCCTTACAGACTATTTACCCACCCCTCACACCGTGATTCAATCCAATAGCAACAGTTGAGTCTGGAGTCTTCTTGCTTCTTAGTGGATCCTTTGCACTGACCTCAGACAGGCCTTTGCTTTGTGCAGCTGTAGATACGGTTTACAGTCCACGAGCACTTCATGCCAGCCTTGAATGTAGTGTTTTCTCTGAATGAATCCTATTTGTTCAAAGAAGTGCAATGCGGGCCTGATCTCACAGGTGGCGATTGTAGTCTGTAGCTACTTTTGTTGCCATGAAGCAAAGGTTGTAATGACAAGTGATATACTCTTAAGAGGCATTTTCTTAGGCTAAAAAGACTCGTAATGACAATGTGGTCACCTACAAAGAAAAAAAATTAGTTAGGACACTGTCTGTGAAATAACAGCACGCTAATCAACAATGATCTTTGGTATCAACTGTAAAACACAAGTGAAGGGACTGTCCGCTCCCCCTGCCCATGGATACTCTATCCTAGATGATGGTACAAATTTTGCCTACAGACTTGAATATATGAATAGATTAACCATGATCGCCTGGGGCTCGGTCCACCCACACCTGACTCCCCGTGCCTCCGGGCAGAGCAGCTCCAAGACAAACATGCACATGTGCAGACTGACGCTGCACAGAACGCTCCAAACACCTCCACTCCAACAGCATCAAAAACCTTCAACACGGCGAACAACTCCAACAACAGAGACGGCACCAAAACAAACTACAGGGAGGCAGTGGTGAGGCAAGGAGCCTCTACTGCAACCCCAAAAGAAAAAGGAGCCAAACATCACGGCTCCTTACAAGACGGCAGCACTGGCACAACAAACAAACGGAGACGGCGGCACTGGCACAAACAAACAGAGACGGCGCAAGTGCAAGTAACTCCTGCAAAACCTAAAGACTTCAGGATGCTGGGAAGAAGTGCCAGTCCCTTAGACTGGATGGGTAGAGAGCAGAGCTGCCCACACAGCCCTGAACACCACCATAGAACAACTGACCAGAAACGTCCGAGGCGCAAGAACCATCCACGCTTTCGGCTGGTGATACAAGAAAAGCAGCACCCAATTTGCACTAGGCCAAACGGTACCGGCATTCCAGACCCCGGGACGGCACCTGACATGCCTGTCGTGCCCCTCGGGCACGACGAGACCCCGGGATCGTCTGAACGGCGCAAGGCAGGCTTCCCGAAGTACACGACAACACAGACACAGGCTGGAGCTGCCCTGCCCAAGCTGGCATCACACTTAAAGGTTCCCTGCGCCCTTTGCCCACCCAAAGGGGACTGTTCCTGGATGGTACTTTGCCCTCTGAGACCTTTAGCCCCTCGACCCTGCAGTTCCCAGCCCCTCCCCAGGCCCCGTGCCTCCACTTAGCTTTCAAAGGGCCAAGGGACTGGATCCATCCAGGGAGGAAAACACCACATGGGCTCACGGGGATCTTCCTCCATTGCCGGGTTCCTCTTCAACATCTGCAACAACACCAGTTAACACACGCTCACTAAGCAGTGCCAGCACGAGGTATTGTGAGGTCAACGCTGACCCCTTCCACAACACCCACCTCCTCTTAAGTTCCCAGACATTCCATTCAGCTGCTTGTGCCATGGGGTCCACAAAACACCTGCAAAACAAGAAGGAAACGCTGAACCGGGACACCGGGCAATACTGTGCTCCTGAACACCAACAACCGCCTCACCTGCTTGGCTGCTGGTCGGCGTGCGGCTTCGCCCCTCCGAGCTTGCCTGTAGCGCCTGCTAAGACAAAGGCGCGTGCTCAGATGCTGCCCAAAAGCACAGCCCGCCCGCAGACGGTCCCATGTCCCGCTCCTTTACCTTGGCTGCTCGCCCACCTGGCCTCCGTCACCTTCACCTGCCACGCTGTTGACCGCGTTGAGGCCCAGCTACCACCTGTAAAACACAAGCAAAGGATGCTCGTACCCGCACCAGAAACACAACACCTGAAATGAGACGCTGCTTCGGCCCAGCGCTCCTTGCTCACCTTGCCCGAGGAGCTGCGGTGCCGATACCCGGCTTTCCTCTTCGCTTCACACCTATAAAACAGAGAAACAACCAAACTTACCTAGAGGCACACGGCACACCATCCCTCCGAGACGTCGCACCGGCCCACCTGCTTACGGCTCCCCGCTTGACTCTTCCATCGCTTTTGTGGGCCAAGGAGTCCCTCTGCATCTGAAATTGAGTTATTCGACAAGTCACCCAGATGCTGATCAACAGCTTGACCATTCCCCAGGACTGCTTTCTATTTACAAACAAGACCAGAAGCTCTAATCAAGTCCCTAAAACACTGGTTGAGGGACTGTCCATACCCCTGCCCACAGCTACTCAGTCCCAGATGACTGTACAACCTTAGCCTACACTATTTAACATCTCAACAGATTAACCGTGGATTCCTAGAGCTCGGTCCACCCACCCATGACTCTTCGCCTGCAGGCAGAGCAGCTCCGAGCCAAACGCACACACTGATGTTCCACAGAACACTACAAACAGCACGCCTGCGACAGCACCAAAAACGCTCAACAATGAAAACGACTCCAACAGAGACTGCATCGATCAAAAGAACCTGGGGGGAGGCAGTGATGAGGCGAGGAGCCTCTACTGCAACCCCAAAACAAAAGGAGCCAAACATCACGGCCCCTTACGAGATGGCGGCAGTGGCACGGCAAACAGAGACGGCGGCACTGGCACAAGAAGGTCCTGCAAGACCTAAGAACTTCTTCCCAGCATCCTGAAGTGCCAGTCCATTAGACTGGATGGGTAGAGAGCAGAGCTGCCCACGCAGCCCAGAACTACACCATAAAACAACTGACCAGAAACGACCGAGGCGCAAGAACCATCCACGCTTTCGGCTGCTGATACAAGAAAAGCAGCACCCAATTGGCACTAGGCCAATCGTCACCGGCGTTCCAGACCCCGGGATGGCGCCTGAGGTGCCTATCGTGCCTCTCGGACACCACGAGACCCCGGGATCGTCTGAACGGCGCAAGGCAGGCTTCCCGAAGTACATGACAACGCAGACACAGGCTGGAGCTGCCCTGCCCGAGCTGGCATCGCACTGTAAGGTTCCCTGTGCCCTTTGCCCACCCAAAGGGGACTGTTCCTGGATGGCCCTTTCCCCTCTGAGACCTTTAGCCCCCCCCACTCCGCAATTCCCAGCCCCTCCCCAGGCCCCGTGCCTCCACTTAGCTTTCAGAGGGCCGAGGGACTGAATCCATCCACGGAGAAAAACACCACATGGGCTCACGGGGATCTTCCTGCATTGCCGGGTTCCTCTTCAACATCTGCAACAACACAAGTTAACACACGCTCACTAAGCAGTGCCAGCACTAAATATCATGTGCATCAACACCGACGACATCCACAGCACCCACCTCCCCCGAAGTTCCCAGGCGTTCCATTCAGCCTCTCGTGCCATGGGCGCAGGCAGAAACCCTCACCACTCGTGGCACCTAAGACAGCAGGAAAACAGCTCTAGTGCTTGGGACAAGTCCCCAGCCCCACACTCCTCCTCACCCCTACCCCTGCTCACCGCAAACGGTCCTCTGAGTCCAAAGGGGTCCACAAAGCCCATGCAAAACAAGAAGGAAATGCTGAACCGAGTCACCAGGCAATACTGTGCTCCTGAACACCAGCCACCGCCTCACCTGCTTGGCTGCTGGTAGACGTGCGGCTTCGCCCCTCCGAGCTTGCCTGTAGCACCTGCTAAAACAAAGGCGCATGCTCAGATACTGCCCAGAAGCACAGCCTGCCCGCAGACGGTCCCATGTCCCGCCCCTTTACCTGGGCTGCTCGCCCACCTGGCCTCCGTCACCTTCACCTGCCACGCTGTTGACCGCGTTGAGGCCCAGCTACCACCTGTAAAACACAAGCAAAGGATGCTCATACCTGCACCAGAAACACAAGACCTGAAATGAGACACTGCTTCTGCCCTGCACTACTTGCTCACCTTGCCCGAGGAGCTGCGGTGCCGATACCCGGCTTTCCTCCTCGCTTCACACCTATAAAGTAAAGAAACAACCAAACTTACCTAGAGGCACACGGCACACCTTCCCTCTGAGACCTCGCACCGGCCCACCTGCTCACGGCGCTCGGCTTGCCTCTTCCGTCGCTCTTTTGGGCCAAGTTTTCCCTCTGCATCTGAAACCAAGGTATTCAACAGGTCACCCAAATGCTGATCAACAGCTTGACCATTCCACAGGTCTGCTTTCTATTCACAAATAACACCAGAAGCTCTAATCGAGTCCCTAAAACACTGGTGAAGGGACTGCCCACTGCCCCTGCCCACAGCTGCTCCATCCGAGATGACTGTACAACCTTTGCCCACACTATTAGATACATCAAGAGATTAACCATGGACTCCTAGGGCTCAGTGCACCCACCCATGACTCTACGTCTCCAGGCAGAGCAGCTCCAAGCCAAACACGCACATGCGAAGACTGACGCTCCACAGAACGCTACAAACAGCACGACTGCAACAGCACCAAAAACACACAACAATGAGAACGACTCCAAGACTAGAGACTGCATCAATCAAAAGAACCTGTGGGGAGGCAGAAGAGAGGCGAGAAGCCTCTACTGCAACCCCAAAACAAAAAAGGAGCCGAACGTCACGGCCCCTTACGAGACGGCAGCACTGGCACAAACCAACCAACCAACCGAGACGGCGGCACTGGCACAAACAAACCAACCAACCGAGACGGCGGCACTGGCAAAACGCTCCCGCAAGACTTAAGAACTTCTTCCCAGCATCCTGAAGTGCCAGTCCATTAGACTGGATGGGTAGAGAGCAGAGCTGCCCACGCAGCCCTGAACACCACCATAAAACAACTGACCAGAAATATCCGAGGCGCAAGAACCATCCACGCTTTCGGCTGCTGATACAGGAAAACCAGCACCCAATTGGCACTAGGCCAATCGGGACCCGCATTCCAGACCCTGGGATGGCACTAAGATGCCTGTAGTGCCCCTCGGGCACGACGAGACCCCAGGATCGTCTGAACGGCGCAAGGCAGGCTTCCTGAAGTACATGACAATGCAGACACAGGCTGGAGCTGCCCTGCCCTAGCTGGCATCGCACTGTGAGGTTCCCTGCGCCCTTTACCCACCCAAAAGGGACTGTTCCTGGACGGCCCTTTCCCCTCTGAGAACTTTAAACCCCCCCCTGCAATTCCCAGCCCCTCCCCAACCCCTGTGCCTCCACTTAGCTTTCAGAGGGCCGAGGGACTGGATCCATCCTGAACGTAGAAAAACACCACAGGGGCTCACGGGGATCTTCCTGCAGTTGCCAGTTTTCCCTTCATCACCTGAAATAAGAAAAGAAAACAGACGCACAATACTGAGCACCATGGTAATATTTATCAATACTAGTCTAACAGCCACTGCTCACCTTGGCTGAGTTCTGGGAAGGACATTTGAATGATCCACCAGGGGCCACCCCACGCTGCAAGGGTTCTGGGGACAACACTGCATTCTGTGGGTGATCAGGGAGGTGATGAGCCACCCCAGAGCCAGAAAGACACTCTGCCTTATGGCCCCGCTGCTTCCTTCAGAACTGCTAGAACTCCAACTACAGATACAAGACGCTCACTCTAACCCCCGCTAGATAAACTGAGCGTCAGTCCTAAGAGGAGAGATTACATCAGCAGCTTGGTATACAGCAGTAAAAACCAAAAAAACAATGCTCCATTTTCATTGCAGTCAGGAGCTCCAGGAAAATGCGAAGCACCTAGAATTGAATCAATAAATTAAGTGTAGTTACAAACATACTTTCTAGTACACCTGCTGTTGAACCTTCGCTGCTCCTGAAGCTCTTACCTCAAGCAGACACCTCCACTTCTCCAAACAGGTCTGTCCATGCTGACTAAACAGCTCAAAAGCTGCCCACTGCTGAAGGAGCAGCAGAGAACCAGCACCAAAGCAGCCCTGGAGCAGAATGAGCTCCTGCCCAGGGGCTGCAGCTCAAATACCCCGGGCCCCGCCCACCCCCTTCCCACAATCCCCTGGGGAAGGGGCGGGGACAATCACCCCTGGCCCCGCCCACCACCCTGACCAAACCACCTGGGGAAGGGGAGGGGTCGATAATTATTATGGTAATAAATAGATTCTACGAGAATCTCTTCTAAAAAGCAATGCAGGGCTTGCTTTGCCTCTGCAGGACTCCAAAGGTCTCCCCAGGACCCCCCTCATCCTCCAGGGCTCCCCGGACCCTCCCCAGCTATCGCCTCGTCTCCCTGGGGCTCCCCTGAGATCCACCGTCCTCCCCAGGGTTCACATCGATTCCCCGAGGCTGCCAAGTTCTCCCCAGGACTCGTCTTGGTTCCTCAGGGCTCCCCAAAACGTGTCTTGGTTCCCCAGAGCTCCCCATTCCTCCCCACGGCTCCCCAAAACATGTCTTGGTTCCCCAGGGCTCCCCAAAACGTGTCTTGGTTCCCCTGAGCTCCCCATTCCTCCCCAGGGCTCCCCAAAACGTGTCTTGGTTCCTGAAGGCTCCCCATTCCTCCCCAGGGCTCCCCAAAACGTGTCTTGGTTCCTGAAGGCTCCCCATTCCTCCCCAGGGCTCCCCAGAACGTGTCTTGGTTCCCCAGAGCTCCCCATTCCTCCCCAGGGCTCCCCAAAACGTGTCTTGGTTCCTGAAGGCTTCCCATTCCTCCCCAGGGCTCCCCAAAACGTGTCTTGGTTCCTCGGGTCTCCCCATTCCTCCCCAGGGCTCCCCAAAACGTGTCTTGGCTCCCCAGAGCTCCCCATAACTCCCCAGGGCTCGCGAAAACGTGCCTTTGTTTCTCGGGTCTCCCCATTCCTCCCCAGGGCTCCCCAAAACGTGTCTTGGTTCCCCAGAGCTCCCCATTCCTCCCCAGGGCTCCCCAAAACGTGTCTTGGTTCCTGAAGGCTTCCCATTCCTCCCCAGGGCTCCCCAAAACGTGTCTTGGTTCCTCGGGTCTCCCCATTCCTCCCCAGGGCTCCCCAAAACGTGTCTTGGCTCCCCAGAGCTCCCCATTCCTCCCCAGGGCTCCCCAAAACGTGTCTTGGTTCCTCAGGGCTCCCCAAAACGTGTCTTGGTTCCTCGGGGCTCCCCATTCCTCCCCACGGCTCCCCAAAACGTATCTTGGTTCCCCAGGGCTCCTCAAAATGTGTCTTGGTTCCCCAGGTCTCCCCAAAACGTGTCTTGGTTCCCCAGAGCTCCCCATTCCTCCCCAGGGCTCCCCAAAACGTGTCTTGGTTCCTGAAGGCTCCCCATTCCTCCCCAGGGCTCCCCAAAACGTGTCTTGGTTCCCCAGAGCTCCCCATTCCTCCCCAGGGCTCCCCAAAACGTGTCTTGGTTCCTGAAGGCTTCCCATTCCTCCCCAGGGCTCCCCAAAACGTGTCTTGGTTCCTCGGGTCTCCCCATTCCTCCCCAGGGCTCCCCAAAACGTGTCTTGGCTCCCCAGAGCTCCCCATTCCTCCCCAGGGCTCCCCAAAATGTGTCTTGGTTCCTCAGGGCTCCCCATTCCTCCCCAGGGCTCCCCAAAACGTGTCTTGGTTCCTCAGGGCTCCCCAAAACGTGTCTTGGTTCCTCGGGGCTCCCCGTTCCTCCTCAGGGCTCCCCAAAACGTGTCTTGGTTTCTCGGGGCTCCCCATTCCTCCCCAGAGCTCCCCAAAACGTGTCTGGGTTCCCCAGAGCTCCCCATAACTCCCCAGGGCTCGCGAAAACGTGCCTTTGTTTCTCGGGGCTCCCCATTCCTCCCCAGAGCTCCCCAAAATGTGTCTTGGTTCCCCAGAGCTCCCCATTCCTCCCCAGGGCTCCCCAAAACGTGTCTTGGTTCCTCAGAGCTCCCCATTCCTCCCCAGGGCTCCCCAAAACGTGTCTTGGTTCCCCAGGTCTCCCCATTGCTCCTCAGGGCTCCCCAAAACGTGTCTTGGTTCCTCAGGGCTCCCCATTACTCCTCAGGGCTCCCCAAAACGTGTCTTGGTTCCCCAGAGGTCCCCATTCCTCCCCTGGGCTCCCCAAAACGTGTCTTGGTTCCCGAGGGCTCCCCATTCCTCCCCAGGGCTCCCCAAAAATGTGTCTGGGTTCTCCAGGTCTCCCCAAAACGTGTCTTCGTTCCCCAGAGCTCCCCATTCCTCCCCAGGGCTCCCCAAAACGTGCCTTGGTTCCTCAGGGTTCCCCATTCTTCCCCAGGGCTCCCCAAAACGTGTCTTGGTTCCCCTGAGCTCCCCATTCCTCCCCAGGGCTCCCCAAAACGTGTCTTGGTTCCTGAAGGCTCCCCATTCCTCCCCAGGGCTCCCCAAAACGTGTCTTGGTTCCTGAAGGCTCCCCATTCCTCCCCAGGGCTCCCCAGAACGTGTCTTGGTTCCCCAGGGCTCCCCAAAACGTGTCTTGGTTCCTCGGGTCTCCCCATTCCTCCCCAGGGCTCCCCAAAACGTGTCTTGGTTCCCCAGAGCTCTCCATTCCTCCCCAGGGCTCCCCAAAATGTGTCTTGGTTTCTCGGGGCTCCCCATTCCTCCCCAGGGCTCCCCAAAACGTGTCTTGGTTCCCCAGAGCTCCCCATTCCTCCCCAGGGCTCCCCAGAACGTGTCTTGGTTCCCCAGGGCTCCCCAAAACGTGTCTTGGTTCCTCGGGTCTCCCCATTCCTCCCCAGGGCTCCCCAAAACGTGTCTTGGTTCCCCAGAGCTCTCCATTCCTCCCCAGGGCTCCCCAAAATGTGTCTTGGTTTCTCGGGGCTCCCCATTCCTCCCCAGGGCTCCCCAAAACGTGTCTTAGTTCCCCAGAGCTCCCCATTCCTCCCCAGGGCTCCCCAAAACGTGTCTTGGTTCCCCAGGGCTCCCCAAAACGTGTCTTGGTTCCTCGGGTCTCCCCATTCCTCCCCAGGGCTCCCCAAAACGTGTCTTGGTTCCCCAGAGCTCTCCATTCCTCCTCAGGGCTCCCCAGAACGTGTCTTGGTTCCTCGGGGCTCCCCTTTCCTCCCCAGGGCTCCCCAAAACATGTCTTGGTTCCCCAGAGCTTCCCATTCCTCCCCAGGGCTCCCCAAAACATGTCTTCGTTCCTGAGGGCTCCCCATTCCTCCCCAGGGCTCCCCAACACGTGTCTTGGTTCCTCAGGGTTCCCCATTCTTCCCCAGGGCTCCCCAAAACGTGTCTTGGTTCCCCTGAGCTCCCCATTCCTCCCCAGGGCTCCCCAAAATGTGTCTTGGTTCCTGAAGGCTCCCCATTCCTCCCCAGGGCTCCCCAAAACGTGTCTTGGTGCCTCAGGGCTCCCCATTCCTCCCCAGGGCTCCCCAGAACGTGTCTTGGTTCCCCAGGGCTCCCCAAAACGTGTCTTGGTTCCTCGGGTCTCCCCATTCCTCCCCAGGGCTCCCCAAAACGTGTCTTGGTTCCCCAGAGCTCTCCATTCCTCCCCAGGGCTCCCCAAAATGTGTCTTGGTTTCTCGGGGCTCCCCATTCCTCCCCAGGGCTCCCCAAAACGTGTCTTGGTTCCCCAGAGCTCCCCATTCCTCCCCAGGGCTCCCCAGAACGTGTCTTGGTTCCCCAGGGCTCCCCAAAACGTGTCTTGGTTCCTCGGGTCTCCCCATTCCTCCCCAGGGCTCCCCAAAACGTGTCTTGGTTCCCCAGAGCTCTCCATTCCTCCCCAGGGCTCCCCAAAATGTGTCTTGGTTTCTCGGGGCTCCCCATTCCTCCCCAGGGCTCCCCAAAACGTGTCTTGGTTCCCCAGAGCTCCCCATTCCTCCCCAGGGCTCCCCAAAACGTGTCTTGGTTCCTCGGGTCTCCCCATTCCTCCCCAGGGCTCCCCAAAACGTGTCTTGGTTCCCCAGAGCTCTCCATTCCTCCTCAGGGCTCCCCAGAACGTGTCTTGGTTCCTCGGGGCTCCCCTTTCCTCCCCAGGGCTCCCCAAAACATGTCTTGGTTCCCCAGAGCTTCCCATTCCTCCCCAGGGCTCCCCAAAACATGTCTTCGTTCCTGAGGGCTCCCCATTCCTCCCCAGGGCTCCCCAAAACGTGTCTTGGTTCCTCAGGACTCCCCAAAACGTGTCTTGGTGCCTCAGGGCTCCCCATTCCTCCGCAGGGCTCCCCAAAACGTATCTTGGTTACCCAGGGCTCCCCAAAACGTGTCTTGGTTCCTCGGGTCTCCCCATTCCTCCCCAGGGCTCCCCAAAACGTGTCTTGGTTCCCCAGAGCTCTCCATTCCTCCCCAGGGCTCCCCAAAATGTGTCTTGGTTTCTCGGGGCTCCCCATTCCTCCCCAGGGCTCCCCAAAACATGTCTTGGTTCCCCAGAGCTTCCCATTCCTCCCCAGGGCTCATCAAAACAGGTCTTGGTTCCCAGGGCTCCCCAAAACATGTCTTCGTTCCCCCAGGCTCCCCAAAATGTGTCTTGGTTCCTCGGGGCTCCCCAAAACGTGTCTTGGTTCCTCAGGCCTCCCCATTCCTCCCCAGGGCTCCCCAAAACGTGTCTTGGTTCCCTCGGGCTCCCCAAAACATGTCTTGGTTCCCCAGGCCTCCCCATTCCTCCCCGGGGCTCACCAAAATGTGTCTTGGTTAACCAGGGCTCCACAAAACGTGTCTTGGTGCCTCAGGGCTCCCCATTCCTCCCCAGGGCTCCCCAAAACGTGTCTTGGTTCCCTCGGGCTCCCCAAAACGTGTCTTGGTTCCCCAGAGCTCCCCATTGCTCCCGAGGGCTCCCCAAAACATGTCTTCGTTCCTGAGGGCTCCCCATTCCTCCCCAGGGCTCCCCATAACGTGTCTTGGTGCCTCAGGGCTCCCCATTCCTCCCCAGGGCTCCCCAAAACGTGTCTTGGTGCCTCAGGGCTCCCCATTCCTCCCCAGGGCTCCCCAAAACATATCATGGTTACCCAGGGCTCCCCAAAACGTGTCTTGGTTCCCCGGGCCTCCCCATTCCTCCCCGGGGCTCACCAAAACGTGTCTTGGTTACCCAGGGCTCCCCAAAACGTGTCTTGGTTCCTCTGAGCTCCCCATTCCTCCCCAGGGCTCCCCAACACGTGTCTTGGTTTCTCGGGGCTCCCCATTCCTCCCCAGGGCTCCCCAACACGTGTCATGGTTCCTCAGGGCTCCCCAGGACGTGTCTTGGTGCCTCAGGGCTCCCCATTCCTCCCCAGGGCTCCCCAAAACGTATCTTGGTTACCCAGGGCTCCCCAAAACGTGTCTTGGTTCCCCAGGCCTCCCCATTCCTCCCCGGGGCTCACCAAAACGTGTCTTGGTTACCCAGGGCTCCCCAAAACGTGTCTTGGTTCCTCAGGGCTCCCCATTCCCCCCCACAGCTCCCCAAAACGTGTCTTGGTTCCCGAGAGCTCCCCATTGCTCCGCAGGGCACCCCAACACGTGTCTTGGATCCCCAGAGCTCCCCATTCCTCCCCAGGACTCCCCAGAATGTGTCTTGGTTCCTCGGGGCTCCCCAGAACGTGTCTTGGTTCCTCGGGGCTCCCCATTCCTCCCCAGGGCTCCCCAGAACGTGTCTTGGTTTCTCGGGGCTCCCCATTCCTCCCCAGGGCTCCCCAAAACGTGTCTTGGTTCCCCAGAGCTCCCCATTCCTCCCCTGGGCTCCCCAAAACGTGTCTTGGTTCCTCAGGGCTCCCCATTCCTCCCCAGGGCTCCCAAAAACGTGTCATGGTTCCCCAGGGCTCCCCAAAACGTGTCTTGGTTCCTCAGGGCTCCCCATTCCTCCCCAGAACGTGTCTTGGTTCCTCAGGGCTCCCCAGAACGTGTCTTGGTTCCTCGGGGCTCCCCATTCCTCCCCAGGGCTCCCCAAAACATGTCTTGGTTCCCCAGAGCTTCCCATTCCTCCCCAGGGCTCATCAAAACAGGTCTTGGTTCCCAGGGCTCCCCAAAACATGTCTTCGTTCCCCCAGGCTCCCCAAAATGTGTCTTGGTTCCTCGGGGCTCCCCAAAACGTGTCTTGGTTCCTCAGGCCTCCCCATTCCTCCCCAGGGCTCCCCAAAACGTGTCTTGGTTCCCTCGGGCTCCCCAAAACATGTCTTGGTTCCCCAGGCCTCCCCATTCCTCCCCGGGGCTCACCAAAATGTGTCTTGGTTAACCAGGGCTCCGCAAAACGTGTCTTGGTGCCTCAGGGCTCCCCATTCCTCCCCAGGGCTCCCCAAAATGTGTCTTGGTTCCCTCGGGCTCCCCAAAACGTGTCTTGGTTCCCCAGAGCTCCCCATTGCTCCCGAGGGCTCCCCAAAACATGTCTTCGTTCCTGAGGGCTCCCCATTCCTCCCCAGGGCTCCCCATAACGTGTCTTGGTGCCTCAGGGCTCCCCATTCCTCCCCAGGGCTCCCCAAAATGTGTCTTGGTGCCTCAGGGCTCCCCATTCCTCCCCAGGGCTCCCCAAAACATATCATGGTTACCCAGGGCTCCCCAAAACGTGTCTTGGTTCCCCGGGCCTCCCCATTCCTCCCCGGGGCTCACCAAAACGTGTCTTGGTTACCCAGGGCTCCCCAAAACGTGTCTTGGTTCCTCTGAGCTCCCCATTCCTCCCCAGGGCTCCCCAACACGTGTCTTGGTTTCTCGGGGCTCCCCATTCCTCCCCAGGGCTCCCCAACACGTGTCATGGTTCCTCAGGGCTCCCCATTCCTCCCCAGGGCTCCCCAAAACGTATCTTGGTTACCCAGGGCTCCCCAAAACGTGTCTTGGTTCCCCAGGCCTCCCCATTCCTCCCCAAGGCTCACCAAAACGTGTCTTGGTTACCCAGGGCTCCCCAAAACGTGTCTTGGTTCCTCAGGGCTCCCCATTCCCCCCCACAGCTCCCCAAGACGTGTCTTGGTTCCTGAGAGCTCCCCATTGCTCCGCAGGGCACCCCAACACGTGTCTTGGATCCCCAGAGCTCCCCATTCCTCCCCAGGACTCCCCAGAATGTGTCTTGGTTCCTCGGGGCTCCCCATTCCTCCCCAGGGCTCCCCAGAACGTGTCTTGGTTCCTCGGGGCTCCCCATTCCTCCCCAGGGCTCCCCAGAACGTGTCTTGGTTCCTCGGGGCTCCCCATTCCTCCCCAGGGCTCCCCAGAACATGTCTTAATTCCCTAGGGCTCCCCAAAATGTGTCTTGGTTTCTCGGGGTTCCCCATTCTTCCCTAGAGCTCCCCAGAATGTGTCTTGGTTCCTCAGGGCTCCCCATTCCTCTGCCAAGCTCCCCAAAATGTGTCTTGGTACCTCAGGGCTCCCCATTCCTCCCGAAGGCTCCCCAAAACGTGTCTTGGTTCCCTCGGGCTCCCCAAAACGTGTCTTAGTTGCCAGGGCTCCCCAGAAGTTGTCTTGGTTGCAAGGGCTCTCCAAAACATGTCTTGCTTCCCCAAGGCTCCGAAAAACGGGTCTTGGTTCCACAGGGCTCCCCAAAACGTGTCTTGATTCCTTGGGGCTCCCCATTCTGCCCCAGGGCTGCCCAAGGAGTGTCTTGGTTCCCCTGGGCTCCCCGGTCCTCCCCAAGGCTCCCCAAAACATGTCTTGGTTCCCCAAGGTACAGTTTGCTATTAGTTCCCTTTCCATCGTTCCTATGGCTCTTGAGCATAGTGAGCTGTTCTTCCACAGCTTTCCAATCGTGGCAATTACCACAGGCTCATTCCTCCGAGAATCTGGACCTCTAACTCGCCCTGTGCCTCCATCAGTAATCGGGAACGGCGCCTGCAATCCTGCCGCCATCGGTTGGTGTCGGATGAGTGACTCAGGGCGCCGCTGGCCGAGAGCGGTTTTAGATCGCTTACCATGCGACGTTAGAGTGATGGCAAGAGGGACTATTACTGCTTTGACAAAATATGCCGGGCATATTCAGGTGAGACTCGATTCAGAGCGATCTCTACCTGGACAGGAAATGCCGAAAGCTAAAGGGGGGCGCTCCTGTTGAGTCGAAGTTCAGATGGGACCCCCTTGCTTACTAAACTCCTGCTCAGAGAGGAGTCTAAGTGCAGCAGGGTCCAAACTTAGCCCCAGGCTGGATCTACGCTTTGTGTCTGTCATGAGGCTCGGAATGGATCCCCTTGCTTTCTAAACTCTTCCTCAGAGAAGAGTCTAGGTGCGGCTGGATCCAAACTTAGCCCCAGATGGATCTACAGCTCATGTCTACGAGACACAGAGCGTAGGGGAAACACCTAAGGGATTACATTTATATATGGCCAAAGGATTGTATGTGCTCACTCAACCCCTTATACCACTTAGCTGGTATTTCAGAGTTTCATCATTCTGCACCTCAAGGTCCTTACCTCCCCTCCAGGGGCCTGGGGTCTGGTGGATTGCGGTCTGGATCCTTGGTCTCTTGAGGCAAACTCTCAGGCAAAGTCCATGAAAACAAGTAGCCGAACAGAGTGGTACGGCGGGAGGGCTGACTCGAACTGCTGCCTTTGCTGAGGTCCCACTCGAGTGTAGAAATTCCTGGGTATTTATACCCTTACACACTATTTACCCACCCCTCACACCATGATAGCAACAATAGCAACAGTTGAGTCTGGAGTCTTCTTGCTTCTTAGTGGATCCTTTGCACTGACCTCAGACAGGCCTTTGCTTTGTGCAGCTGTAGATACGGTTTACGGTCCATAGGCACTTCATGCTGCCTTGAATGTAGTGTTTTCCGTGAATGAATCCTATTTGTTCAAAGAAGTGCAATGCGGGCCTGATCTCACAGGTAGCGATCGTAGTCTGTAGCTGCTTTTGTTGCCATGAAGCAAAGGTCATAATGACAAGTGATATACTCTTAAGAGGCATTTTCTTTAGCTAAAAAGACTCATATTGACAACGCGGTCACCTACAAAGAAAAAAAATTAGTTAAGACACCGTCTGTGAAATAACAGCACGCTAATCAACAATGATCTTTGGTATCAACTGTAAAACACAAGTGAAGGGACTGTCCACTCCCCCTGCCCATGGATACTCTATCCTAGATGATGGTACAAATTTTGCCTACGGGCTTGAGTATGTCAATAGATTAACCATGGACGCCTGGGGCTCGGTCCACCCACACCTGACTCCCCATGCCTCCGGGCAGAGCAGCTCCAAGACAAACACGCACATGTGCAGACTGACACTGCACAGAACGCTAGAAACACCACCACTCCAACAGCACCAAAAACATTCAACAAGGCGAACAACTCCAACAACAGAGACGGCACCAAAACAAAATACAGGGAGGCAGTGGTGAGGCAAGGAGCCTCTACTGCAACCCCAAAACAAAAAGGAGCCGAACATCACAGCTCCTTACGAGACGGCGCCACTGGCACAAACAAACAAACGGAGACGGCGGCACTGGCACAAACAAATAGAGACGGCGCAAGTGCAAGTAACTCCTGCAAAACCTAAAGACTTCAGGATGCTGGGAAGAAGTGCCAGTCCCTTAGACTGGATGGGTAGAGAGCAGAGCTGCCCACGCAGCCCAGAACTACACTATAAAACACAACTGACCAGAAATGTCCAAGATGCAGGAACCATCCACGCTTTCAGCTGCTGAAAAAAGAAAACTGGCACCCAAGTGGCAACAGGCCAATCGGCACTGGCATTCCAGACCCCGGGACGGCGCCCGAGATGTCTGTCATGCCCCTCAGGCACGACGAGACCCCCGGGATCATCTGAACAGCGCAAGGCAGGCTTTCCGAAGTACACGACAACGCAGACACAGGCTGGAGCTGCCCTGCCCGAGCTGGCATCGTACTGTAAGGTTCCCTGCGCCCCTTACCCACCCAAAGGGGACTGTTCCTGGACGGCCCTTTCCCCTCTGAGACCTTTAGCCCCCCGCCCCTGCAGTTCCCAGCCCCTCCCCAGCCCCCGTGCCTCCACTTAGCTTTCAGAGGGCCGAGGGACAGGATCCATCCATGGAGGAAAACACTACATGGGCTCACGGGGATCTTCCTGCATTGCCGGGTTCCTCTTCAACATCTGCAACAACACATGTTAACACACACTCACTAAGCAGTGCCAGCACTAAATATCATGTGCATCAACACCGACGACATCCACAGCACCCACCTCCCCCGAAGTTCCCAGGCGTTCCATTCAGCCTCTCGTGCCATGGGCGCAGGCAGAAACCCTCACCACTCGTGGCACCTAAGACAGCAGGAAAACAGCTCTAGTGCTTGGGACAAGTCCCCAGCCCCACACTCCTCCTCACCCCTACCCCTGCTCACCGCAAACGGTCCTCTGAGTCCAAAGGGGTCCACAAAGCCCATGCAAAACAAGAAGGAAACGCTGAACCGAGTCACCAGGCAATACTGTGCTCCTGAACACCAGCCACCGCCTCACCTGCTTGGCTGCTGGTCGGCGTGCGGCTTCGCCCCTCCGAGCTTGCCTGTAGCACCTGCTAAAACAAAGGCGCATGCTCAGATACTGCCCAGAAGCACAGCCTGCCCGCAGACGGTCCCATGTCCCGCCCCTTTACCTGGGCTGCTCGCCCACCTGGCCTCCATCACCTTCACCTGCCACGCTGTTGACCGCGTTGAGGCCCAGCTACCACCTGTAAAACACAAGCAAAGGATGCTCATACCTGCACCAGAAACACAAGACCTGAAATGAGACGCTGCTTCGGCCCAGCGCTCCTTGCTCACCTTGCCCGAGGAGCTGCGGTGCCGATACCCGGCTTTCCTCCTCACTTCACACCTATAAAATAGAGAAACAACCAAACTTACCTAGAGGCACACGGCACACCTTCCCTCTGAGACCTCGCACCGGCCCACCTGCTCACGGCGCTCGGCTTGCCTCTTCCGTCGCTCTTTTGGGCCAAGTTTTCCCTCTGCATCTGAAATCAAGGTATTCAACAGGTCACCCAGATGCTGATCAACAGCTTGACCATTCCACAGGTCTGCTTTCTATTCACAAATAACACCAGAAGCTCTAATCGAGCCCCCAAAACCCTGGTGAAGGGACTGCCCACTGCCCCTGCCCACAGCTGCTCCGTCCTAGATGACTGAACAACCTTTGCCCACACTATTAGATACGTCAAGAGATTAACCATAGACTCCTAGAGCTCAGTCCCCCCACCCATGACTCTACGTCTCCAGGCAGAGCAGCTCCGAGCCAAACGCACACATGCAAAGACTGATGCTCCACAGAACGCTACAAACAGCACAACTGCAACAGCACCAAAAACGCTCGACAATGAGAACGACGCCAAGACTAGAGACTGCATCAATCAAAAGAACCTGTGGGGAGGCAGAAGAGAGGCGAGAAGCCTCTACTGCAACCCCAAAACAAAAAGGAGCCGAACATCACGGCCCCTTATGAGACGGCGGCACTGGCACAAACCAACCAACCAACCGAGACGGCGGCACTGGCACAAACCAACCAACCAACCGAGACGGCGGCACTGGCACAAACCAACCAACCAACCGAGACGGCGGCACTGGCACAAACCAACCAACCAACCGAGACGGCGGCACTGGCAAAACGCTCCCGCAAGACCTAAGAACTTCTTCCCAGCATCCTCGAAGTGCCAGTCCATTAGACTGGATGGGTAGAGAGCAGAGCTGCCCACGCAGCCCAGAACTACACCATAAAACAACTGACCAGAAACGTCCGAGGCGCAAGAACCATCCATGCTTTCAGCTGCTGATACAGGAAAACCGGCACCCAATTGGCACTAGGCCAATCGGCACCCGCATTCCAGACCCCGGGATGGCACCTGAGGTGCCTGTCGTGCCCCTTGGGCACGACGAGACCCCAGGATTGTCTGAACGGCGCAAGGCAGGCTTTCTGAAGTGCACGACAACGCAGACACAGGCTGGAGCTGCCCTGCCCGAGCTGGCATCGCACTGTAAGGTTCCCTGCACCTTTTGCCCACCCAAAGGGGACTGTTCCTGGTTGGTCCTTTCCCCTCTGAGAACTTTAACTCCCCCCTGCCCCCGCAGTTCCCAGCCCCTGTGTCTCCCCTTAGCTTTCAGATGGCCAAGGGACTGAATTCATCCTCAACATAGGAAAACACCACATGGGCTCACAGGGATCTTCCTACAGTTGCCACTTTCCCCTCCATCACCTGCAATAAGAAAAAAACATACATGCAGACTATTGAGCACCAGGGTAATATTTACCAGTACTAGTCTAATAGCCACTGCTCACCTTGGCTGAGTTCTGGGAAGTACATTTGAGTGATCCACCAGGGGCCACCGCCTGCTGCAAGGGTTCTGGGGACAACACGGTTTTCTGTGGGTGATGAGGGAGGCGATGAGCCACCCCAGAGCCAGAAAGACACTCCGCCTTATGGCCCCACTGCTTCCCTCAGAAGTGCTAGAACTCCATCTACAGATACAAGATGCTCACTCTAACCCCCGCTAGATAAACTGAGCGTCAGTCCTAGAAGGAGAGATTGTATCAGCAGCTTGTTATGCAGCACTGCAAACCAAAGAACAACGCTCCATTTTCATTGCAGTCAGGAGTTCTGGGAAAATGCAAAGCACCTAGAATTGAATCAATAAATTAAGCATAGTTACAAACACACTTTCTGCTACAACTGCTGTTGAACCTTCGCTGCTCCTGAAGCTCTTACCTCAAGTAGTCACCTCCACTTCTCCAAACACATCCATCCACATAGATTAAACAGCTCAAAAGCTGCCCACTGCTGAAGGAGCAGCAGAGAACCAGCACCAAAGCGGCCCTGGAGCAGAATGAGCTCCTGCCCAGGGGCTGCAGCTCAAATACCCCGGGCCCCGCCCGCCCCCTTCCCACAATCCCCTGGGGAAGGGGAGGGGTCAATCACCCCTGGCCCTGCCCACCACCCTGACCAAACCACCTGGGGAAGGGGAGGGGTCGATAATTAATATGGTAATAAATAGATTCTACGAGAATCTCTTCTAAAAAGCAATGCAGGGCTTGCTTTGCCTCCGCAGGACTCCAAAGGTCTCCCCAGGACCCCCCTCATCCTCCAGGGCTCCCCGGACCCTCCCCAGCTATCGCCTCGTCTCCCTGGGGCTCCCCTGAGATCCACCGTCCTCCCCAGGGTTCACATCGATTCCCCGAGGCTGCCAAGTTCTCCCCAGGGCTCGTCTTGGTTCCTCAGGGCTCCCCAAAAAGTGTCTTGGTTCCTCAGGGCTCCCCAAAACGTGTCTGGTTTCCCAGGGCTCCCCAATCCTTCCCAGGGCTCCCCAAAACGTGTCTTGGTTCCTCACGGCTATCCCAAAACGTGTCTTGGTTCCTCAGAGCTCCCCATTCTTTCCCAGGGCTCCCCAAAACATGTCTTGGTTCCCAGGGCTCCCCATTCCTCCCCAGGGGTCCCCAAAACGTGTCTTGCTTCCCAGGGTTCCCCAAAACATGTCTTGGTTCCTCGGGGCTCCCCATTCCTCCCCAGGGCTCCCCAAAACGTGCCTTGCATGTTCAGGGCTCCCCATTCTTCCTCTGGGCGCCCCATTCTTCCTCAGTGGTCCCCAAAACGTGCCTTGATTCCCCAGGGCTCCCCATTCCTCCCCAGGGCTCCGCATTCCTCCCCAGGGCTCCCCAAAACGTGTCTTGGTTCCTCAGGGCTCCCCATTCCTCCCCAGGGCTCCCCAAAACTTGTCTTGGTTCCCAGGGCTCCGAATTCCTCCCCAGGGCTCCCCAAAATGTGTCTTGGTTCCTCAGGGCTCCGCATTCCTCCCCAGGACTCCCAAAACAGTCTGTTGGTTCCCCGGAGCTCCCCAAAACGTGTCTTGGTTCCCCAGGGCTCCCCAAAACGTGTCTTGGTTCCTCAGGTCTTCCCATTCCTCCCCAAGGCTCCCCAAAATATGTCTTTGTTCCTCAGGGCTCCCCAAGACGTGTCTTAGTTCCCCATTCCTCCCCAAAACGTGTATCGGTTCCTCAGGGCTCCCCATTGCACCCCAGGGCTCCCCAAAACGTGTCTTGGTTCCCCAGGCCTCCCCATTGCTCCACAGGGCTCCCCAAAACGTGTCTTGGTTCCCCAGGGCTCCCCATTCCTCCCCAGGGCTCCCCAGAACGTGTCTTGGTTCCTCAGAGCTCCCCATTCCTCCCCAGGGCTCCCCAAAACGTGTCATGGTTCCTCAGGGCTCCCCATTCCTCCCCGGGGCTCCCCAAAACGTGTCTTGGTTCCCCTGAGCTCCCCATTCCTCCCCAGGGCTCCCCAACACGTGTCTTGGTTCCTCAGGGCTCCCCATTCCTCCCCGGGGCTCCCTAAAACGTGTCTTGGTTCCCCTGAGCTCCCCATTCCTCCCCAGGGCTCCCCAACACGTGTCTTGGTTCCTCAGGGCTCCCCATTCCTCCGCCGGGCTCCCCAACACGTGTCTTGGTTCCTCAGGGCTCCCCATTCCTCCCCAGGGCTCCCCAAAACGTGTCTTGGTTCCTCAGGGCTCCCCAAAACGTGTCTTGGTTCCCCAGGTCTCCCCATTGCTCCCCAGGGCTCCCCAAAACGTGTCTTGGTTCCTCAGGGCTCCCCATTCCTCCCCAGGGCTCCCCAAAACGTGTCTTGGTTCCTCACGGCTCCCCATTACTCCTCAGGCTCCCCAAAACGTGTCTTGGTTCCCCAGAGGTCCCCATTCCTCCCCAGGGCTCCCCAAAACGTGTCTTGGTTCCTCAGGGCTCCCCAAAACGTGTCTTGGTTCCCCAGGTCTCCCCATTGCTCCTCAGAGCTCCCCAAAACGTGTCTGGGTTCCTCAGGGCTCCCCATTCCTCCCCAGGGCTCCCCAAAACGTGTCTTGGTTCCTCGGGGCTCCCCATTGCTCCCCAGGGCTCCCCAAAATGTGTCTTGGTTGCCCAGGGCTCCCCATTCCTCCTCAGAGCTCCCCAAACCTGTCTTGGTTGCCCAGGGCTCCCCATTCCTCCTCAGGGCTCCCCATTGCTCCCCAGGGCTCCCCAACATGTGTCTTAGTTCTTCAGGGCTCCCCATTCCTCCCCAGGGCTCCCCAAAACGTGTCTTGGTTCCTCAGGGCTCCCCATTCCTCCCCAGGGCTCCCCAAAACGTGTCTTGGTTCCCCACGGCTCCCCAAAACGTGTCTTGGTTCCCAGGGCTCCCCAAAACATGTCTTGGTTCCCCAAAGCTCCCAAAAAACGTGTCTTGGTTCCCCAGGGCTCCCCAAAACGTGTCTTGGTGCCTCAGGGCTTCCCATTCCTCCCCAGGGCTCCCCAAAACGTGTCTTGGTTCTTCAGGACTCCCCAAAACATGTCTTGGTTCCTCGGGGCTCCCCAAAACATGTCTTGGTTCCTCAGGGCTCCCCAAAACGTGTCTTGGTTCCCCAGAGCTCCCCATTCCTCCCCAGGGCTCCCCAAAACGTGTCTTGGTTCCTCACGGCTATCCCAAAACGTGTCTTGGTTCCTCAGAGCTTCCCATTCTTTCCCAGGGCTCCCCAAAACATGTCTTGGTTCCCAGGGCTCCCCATTCCGCCCCAGGGGTCCCCAAAACGTGTCTTGCTTCCCAGGGTTCCCCAAAACGTGTCTTGCATGTTCAAGGCTCCCCATTCCTCCCCAGGGCTCCCCAAAACGTGCCTTGCATGTTCAGGGCTCCCCATTCTTCCTCTGGGCACCCCATTCTTCCTCAGTGGTCCCCAAAACGTGCCTTGATTCCCCAGGGCTCCCCATTCCTCCCCAAAACATGTCTTGGTTCCTCAGGGCTCCCCAATCCTCCCCAGGGCTCCCCATTCCTCCCCAGGGCTCCCCAAAACGTGTCTTGGTTCCTTAGGGCTCCCCAAAACGTGTCTTGGTTCCCCAGGGCTCCCCAAGACGTGTCTTGGTTCCTTACGGCTCCCCATTACTCCTCAGGGCTCCCCAAAACGTGTCTTGGTTCCCCAGAGGTCCCCATTCCTCCCCAGGGCTCCCCAAAACGTGTCTTGGTTCCTCAGGGCTCCCCAAAACGTGTCTTGGTTCCCCAGGTCTCCCCATTGCTCCTCAGGGCTCCCCAAAACGTGTCTTGGTTCCTCAGGGCTCCCCATTCCTCCCCAGAGCTCCCCAAAACGTGTCTTGGTTGCCCAGGGCTCCCCATTCCTCCGCAGGGCTCCCCATTGCTCCCCAGGGCTCCCCAACATGTGTCTTGGTTCCCCAGGGCTCCCCATTCCTCCCCAGGGCTCCCCAAAACGTGTCTTGGTTCTTCAGGACTCCCCAAAACATGTTTTGGTTCCTCGGGACTCCCCAAACCATGTCTTGGTTCCTCGGGGCTCCTCAAAATGTGTCTTGGTTCCCCAGAGCTCCCCATTCCTCCCCAGGGCTCCCCAAAACGTGTCTTCATTCCCCAGGGCTCCCCATTCCTCCCCAGGGCTCCCCAAAACGTGTCTTCATTCCCCAGGGCTCCCCATTCCTCCCCAGGGCTCCCCAAAACGTGTTTTCATTCCCCAGGGCTCCCCATTCCTCCCCAGGGCTCCCCAAAACGTGCCTTGCATGTTCAGGGCTCCCCATTCTTCCTCAGGGCACCCCATTCTTCCTCAGGGCTCCCCAAAACGTGTCTTGGTTCCTCAGGGCTTCCCATTCCTCCCCAGGGCTCCCCAAAACATGCCTTGATTCCCCAGGGCTCCCCATTCCTTCCCAGGGCTCCCCAAAACGTATCTTGGTTCGTCAGGGATCCCCATTCTTCCTCAGGGCTCCCCAAAACGTGTCTTGGTTCCTCAGGGATCCCCAAAACGTATCTTGGTTCCCCAGGGCTCCCCAAAACGTGTCTTGGGTCCCAGGGCTCCCCATTCCTCTCCAAAACGTGTCTTGGTTCCCCTGGGCTCCCCAAAACGTGTCTTGGTTCCTCGCGGCTCCCCATTCCTCCCCAGGGCTCCCCAGAACGTGTCTTGGTTCCTCGGGGCTCCCCATTCCTCCCCAGAACGTGTCTTGGTTCCTCGGGTCTCCCCATTCCTCCCCAGGGCTCCCCAAAACGTGTCTTGGTTCCTCGCGGCTCCCCATTCCTCCCCAGGGGTCCCCAAAATGTGTCTTGGTTCCCAGGGCTCCCCATTCCTCCCCAGGGCTCCCCAAAATGTGTCTTGGTTCCCCAGAGCTCCCCATTCCTCCCCAGGGGTCCTCAAAACGTGTCTGGGTTCTCTAGAGCTCCCCCAAAAGTGTCTTGGTTCCTCGGGCCTCCCCATTCTTCCCCAGGGCTCCCCAAAACATGTCTTGGTTCCCCAAGGTAGACTTGGCTATTAATTCCCTTTCCATCGTTCCTATGGCTCTTGAGCATAGTGAGCTGTTCTTCCACAGCTTTCCAATCATGGCCATTACCACAGGCTCATTCCTCCGAGAATCTGGACCTCTAACTCGCCCTGTGCCTCCATCAGTAATCAGGGATGGCGCCTGCCATCCTGCCGCCATCGGTTGGTGTCGGATGAGTGACTCAGGGCGCCGCTGGCCGAGAGCGGTTTTAGATCGCTTACCATGCGACGTTAGAGTGATGGCAAGAGGGACTATTACTGCTTTGACAAAATATGCCGGGCATATTCAGGTGAGACGTGATTCAGAGTGATCTCTACCTGGACGGGAAATGCCAAAGGCTAAAGGGGGGCACTCCTGTTGAGTCGAAGTTCAGATGGGACCCCCTTGCTTACTAAACTCCTGCTCAGAGAGGAGTCTAAGTGCAGCAGGGTCCAAACTTAGCCCCAGGCTGGATCTACGCTTTGTGTCTGCTGTGAGGTTCAGAATGGACCCCCTTGCTTTCTAAACTCTTCCTCAGAGAAGAGTCTAGGTGGGGCTGGATCCAAACTTAACAGATGGATCTACAGCTCATGTCTAAGAGACACAAAGCATAGGGGAAACACCTAAGGGATTATATTTATATGTGGCCAAAGGATTGCGTGCTCCCTCAACCCCTTATATCACTTAGCTGGGATTTCAGAGTTTCATCATTCTGCACCTCAACGTCCTTACCTCCCCTCCAGGGGCCTGGTGGATTGCGGTCTGGATCCTTGGTCTCTTGAGGCAAACTCTCAGGCAAAGTCCATGAAAATAAGTAGCCGAACAGAGTGGTACGGCAGGAGGGCTGACTCGAACTGCTGCCTTTGCTGAGGTCCCACCCGAGTGTAGAAATTCCTGGGTATTTATACCCTTACACACTATTTACCCACCCCTCACACCATGATTCAATCCCATAGCAACAGTTGTGTCTGGAGTCTTCTTGCTTCTTAGTGGATCCTTTGCACTGACCTCAGACAGGCCTTTGCTTTGTGCAGCTGTAGATACGGTTTACGGTCCATAGGCACTTCATGCTGCCTTGAATGTAGTGTTTTCCGTGAATGAATCCCATTTGTTCAAAGAAGTGCAATGCGGGCCTCATCTCACAGGTGGCGATCATAGTCTGTAGCTGCTTTTGTTGCCATGAAGCAAAGGTTGTAATGACAAGTGATATACTCTTAAGAGGCATTTTCTTTAGCTAAAAAGACTCATATTGACAACGTGGTCACCTACAAAGAAAAAAAATTAGTTAAGACACTGTCTGTGAAATAACAGCACGCTAGTCAACAATGATCTTTGGTATCAACTGTAAAACACAAGTGAAGGGACTGTCCACTCCCCCTGCCCATGGATACTCTATCCTGGATGATGGTACAAATTTTGCCTACAGACTTGAATGTGTCAATAGATTAACCATGGACGCCTGGGGCTCGGTCCACCCACACCTGACTCCCCATGCCTCCGGGCAGAGCAGCTCCAAGACAAACACGCACATGTGCAGACTGACACTGCACAGAATGCTACAAACACCACCACTCCAACAGCACCAAAAACGTTCAACAAGGCGAACAACTCCAACAACAGAGACGGCACCAAAACAAAATACAGGGAGGCAGTGGTGAGGCAAGGAGCCTCTACTGCAACCCCAAAACAAAAAGGAGCCAAACATCACGGCCCCTTACGAGACGGCGCCACTGGCACAACAAACAAACAGAGACGGCGCAAGTGCAAGTAACTCCTGCAAAACCTAAAGACTTCAGGATGCTGGGAAGAAGTGCCAGTCCCTTAGACTGGATGGGTAGAGAGCAGAGCTGCCCACACAGCCCAGAACTACACCATAAAACAACTGACCAGAAACGTCCGAGGCGCAAGAACCATCCACGCTTTCGGCTGGTGATACAAGAAAAGCAGCACCCAATTGGCACTAGGCCAATCGGCACCAGCATTCCAGACCCCGGGACGGCGCCTGAGATGTCTGTCATGCCCCTCGGGCACGACGAGACCCCCAGGATCATCTGAACGGCGCAAGGCAGGCTTCCCGAAGTACACGACAACGCAGACACAGGCTGGAGCTGCCCTGCCCAAGCTGGCATCGCACTGTAAGGTTCCCTGCGCCCCTTACCCACCCAAAGGGGACTGTTCCTGGACGGCCCTTTCCCCTCTGAGACCTTTAGCCCCCCGCCCCTGCAGTTCCCAGCCCCTCCCCAGCCCCCGTGCCTCCACTTAGCTTTCAGAGGGCCGAGGGACTGAATCCATCCATGGAGGAAAACACCACATGGGCTCACGGGGATCTTCCTGCATTGCCGGGTTCCTCATCAACATCTGCAACAACACAAGTTAACACACACTCACTAAGCAGTGCCAGCACTAAATATCATGTGCATCAACACCGACGACATCCACAGCACCCACCTCCCCCGAAGTTCCCAGGCGTTCCATTCAGCCTCTCGTGCCATGGGCGCAGGCAGAAACCCTCACCACTCGTGGCACCTAAGACAGCAGGAAAACAGCTCTAGTGCTTGGGACACGTCCCCAGCCCCACACTCCTCCTCACCCCTACCCCTGCTCACCGCAAACGGTCCTCTGAGTCCAAAGGGGTCCAACAAAGCCCATGCAAAACAAGAAGGAAACGCTGAACTGAGTCACCAGGCAATACTGTGCTCCTGAACACCAGCCACCGCCTCACCTGCTTGGCTGCTGGTCGGCGTGCGGCTTCGCCCCTCCAAGCTTGCCTGTAGCACCTGCTAAAACAAAGGCGCATGCTCAGATACTGCCCAGAAGCACAGCCTGCCCGCAGACGGTCCCATGTCCCGCCCCTTTACCTGGGCTGCTCGCCCACCTGGCCTCCGTCACCTTCACCTGCCACGCTGTTGACCGCGTTGAGGCCCAGCTACCACCTGTAAAACACAAGCAAAGGATGCTCATACCTGCACCAGAAACACAAGACCTGAAATGAGACGCTGCTTCGGCCCAGCGCTCCTTGCTCACCTTGCCCGAGGAGCTGCGGTGCCGATACCCGGCTTTCCTCCTCACTTCACACCTATAAAGTAAAGAAACAACCAAACTTACCTAGAGGCACACGGCACACCTTCCCTCTGAGACCTCGCACCGGCCCACCTGCTTATGGCGCTCGGCTTGCCTCTTCCGTCGCTCTTTTAGGCCAAGTTTTCCCTCTGCATCTGAAATCAAGGTATTCAACAGGTCACCCAGATGCTGATCAACAGCTTGACCATTCCACAGGTCTGCTTTCTATTCATAAATAACACCAGAAGCTCTAATCGAGCCCCTAAATTACTGGTGAAGGGACTGCCCACTGCCCCTGCCCACAGCTGCTCCATCCGAGATGACTGTACAACCTTTGCCCACACTATTAGATACATCAAGAGATTAACCATGGACTCCTAGGGCTCAGTGCACCCACCCATGACTCTACGTCTCCAGGCAGAGCAGCTCCAAGCCAAACACGCACATGCGAAGACTGACGCTCCACAGAACGCTACAAACAGCACGACTGCAACAGCACCAAAAACGCACAACAATGAGAATGACACCAAGACCAGAGACTGCATCAATCAAAAGAACCTGTGGGGAGGCAGAAGAGAGGCGAGAAGCCTCTACTGCAACCCCAAAACAAAAAGGAGCCGAACGTCACGGCCCCTTATGAGACGGCGGCACTGGCACAAACCAACCAACCAACCAACCGAGACGGCGGCACTGGCACAAACCAACCAACCAACCAACCGAGACGGCGGCACTGGCACAAACCAACCAACCAACCAACCGAGACGGCGGCACTGGCACAAACCAACCAACCAACCAACCGAGACGGCGGCACTGGCAAAACGCTCCCGCAAGACCTAAGAACTTCTTCCCAGCATCCTGAAGTGCCAGTTCCTTCGACTGGATGGGTAGAGAGGAGAGCTGCCCACACAGCCCTGAACACCACCATAAAACAACTGACCAGAAACGTCCAAGGCGCAAGAACCATCCACGCTTTCGGCTGCTGATACAAGAAAACTGGCACCCAATTGGCGATAGGCCAATCGGCACCCGCATTCCAGACCCCGGGATGGCACCTGACATGCCTGTCGTGCCCCTCGGGCACGACGAGACCCCCAGGATCGTCTGAACGGCGCAAGGCAGGCTTCCCGAAGTACACAACAACGCAGACACAGGCTGGAGCTGCCCTGCCCAAGCTGGCATCGCACTGTAAGGTTCCCTGCGCCCTTTACCCACCCAAAGGGGACTGTTCCTGGACGGCCCTTTCCCCTCTGAGACCTGTAGCCCCCCGCCCCTGCAGTTCCCAGCCCCTCCCCAGCCCCCGTGCCTCCACTTAGCTTTCAGAGGGCCAAGGGACTGGATCCATCCACGGAGGAAAACACCACATGGGCTCATGGGGATCTTCCTGCAGTTGCCACTTTCCCCTTCATCACCTGCAATAAGAAAAGAAAACAGACGCACAATACTGAGCACCAGGGTAATATTTACCAATACTAGTCTAACAGCCACTGCTCACCTTGGCTGAGTTCTGGGAAGGACATTTGAATGATCCACCAGGGGCCACCCCACGCTGCAAGGGTTCTGGGGACAACACCCTGTTCTGTGGGTGATCAGGGAGGCGATGAGCCATCCCATAGCCAGAAAGACACTCTGCCTTATGGCCCCGCTGCTTCCTTCAGAAATGCTAGAACTCCATCTACAGATACAAGACGCTCACTCTAACCCCTGCTAGATAACCTGAGCGTCAGTCCTAGGAGAAAAGATTATACCAGCAGCTTGGTATACGGCAGTAAAAACCAGAAAAACAATGCTCCATTTTCATTGCAGTCAGGGGTTCTGGGAAAACGTGAAGCACCTGAAATTGATTTAGTAAATTAAACATAGTTACAAACATACTTTCTGCTACAGCTGCTGTTGAACCTTTGCTGCTCCTGAAGCTCTTACCTCTAGCAGACACCTCCACTTCTCCAAACAGGTCTGTCCATGCTGACTAAACAGCTCAAAAGCTGCCCACTGCTGAAGGAGCAGCAGAGAACCAACACCAAAGCAGCCCTGGAGTAGAATGAGCTCCCTGCCCAGGGGCTGGGGCTCAAATACCCCGGGCCCCGCCCAGCCCCCCCCCCCCCACAATCCCCTGGGGAAGGGGAGGGGTCAATTGGCCCAGGCCCCGCCCACCACCCTTACCAAACCACCTGGGGAAGGGGCAGGGTCAATAATTAATATGGTAATAAATAGATTCCACAAGAATCTCTTCTAAAAAGTAACCCAGGGCTTTCTTTGCCTCCCCAGGACTCCAAAGGTCTCCCCAGAACCCCCCTCATCTTCCAGGGCTCTCCGGACTCTCCCCAGCTATCGCCTCGTCTCCCTGGGGCTCCCCTGAGATCCACCATCCTCCCCAGGGTTCGCATCAATTCCCCAAGGCTGCCAAGTTCTCCCCAGGGCTCGCCTTGGTTCCTCAGGGCTCCCCAAAATGTGTCTTGGCTCCTCAGGGCTCCACATTCCTCCCCAGAGCTCCCCAAAACATGTCTCGACTCCCCAGAGCTCCCCATTCCTCCCCAGGGCTCCCCTACAGGCCTCCGTCAGACTCTGTCAGATTCGGTCGGGCGCTGTCAGGCCCTGTCGAACCCTGCCAGGCCCTGCCAGGCCCTTTAAGGCTCCATCGGGCTGTGTGAGGCCTTGGCAGGCTCCGTCACTCTTTGTCGGGCTTTGTCAGGCACTGTCGCGCTTTGTTGGGATCTGTCAGGCCCTGCCGGGCTCTGTCGACCTCTGTCGGTCTTTATCGGGCTTTGACGGGCTCTGTCAGGCTCTGTTGGACTTCCTTGGGCTCTGTCAGATTTTGTCGGGATTTGACAGACTCTGTCAAGCTCTATCGGACTTTGTTGGGCTCTGTCGGGCTTTATCGGGCGCTGTCAGGGTCTGTTGACTTTAGTCAGGTTCTGTGGGGCTCTATCGTGCTCTTTCAAGTTTTGTCGGGCCCTGTCAGGCTCCGTCGGCCCTTATCGGGCTCTGTCGTGCTCTGCCGGTTTCTGTCGGGCCCGGGGGCGTGGCCTCCAAGCCGGGGCTCGGTCCGGGTTCCCCCCTGGGTCCTAGTGCCCCCCCAGCTCCAGGGACCAGGACAACCCTCAGGGGATGGGAAGGGGGAACCCACTTACTCCCATTTGGGGGTGCACAAAAAGCGGGGGCGGGTGATGGTCTGACACCAGCCCGGGGGCGTTGGGGCTCCTTGTGGGGGGCAAGGCAGCTCCTGGGTACTGGGGAAGGGGCCACAGGGGTGCCCACGGCATTTGGGGGGCTCTGGAGGTGACACCCCCACTGGGACCCAGGCGCCTTCGTGATTCCCAGGGGGGTCCCCTCGGCATCCCGGGGGAAGATCCCTGGGGGTCCCCTCAGTGTCCTCGTGGGGGTCCCCACTGTGTCCTTGGCTCCCATGGAGGGGGGTACCCACGACATCCTCGGGGTGTCCCGCTGCCCCTATAGACTCTTCCCATAGCCCCCCCAATCCCCCACGTTCAGCACTGGGGGTGGAGCTGTGTCTCCAAATGGCGCCCCGCCCCGCCCCAGAGAGCAACGACAGCAGCAAAATCCATCACTTTAATGGAATGGGGGGGCTCAAGGTTGAGCCCTCCCCCAAGATAAAACCGTGGGCCCCACGGTCCCCCCAGTCCCACACACCCTGGGGGGCCAACAGGAAATGAATAACAGAGGAGGGGCCCAAAGGCAAAGGGGTGCAGGGGGTTGGGGGTCACCAAGCACAGGGTGCCGGGGGGGTCAGGGGTCCCCAAGGTGCCACAGGGGTGGTTCGGGGGAGCTCATGGAGGCTCTTGATTGCCTGGAACTTGAGGCGCTGGGGGGTCCAGAAGAAGCGGGGGCAGGGCAGGGATGGCCCCTGCCCCCCCCATGGCGCAGCATGTGCCACGTCAGGGACGCGCGTTGGTGGCAGAACCCGCAGAGCTGACACCCAGGGGGGAACGGGGGTTGGGGTCCCACATGCCCCCCCCCGCCTCACTGCAGGGGGTTCTCCAGTGTCCCCACTCCCTCCACAGGGGTCTCAGTGTCCCCATGTCCACACTCACCCCATGGGCGTCTCTGTGTCCCCACGTTCCCTAACCCTCATGACCCTACCCCCTAACCCAGCAACAGCCCCATTGACTCCGCAGACCCCAGGACCCCCCACAACTGCCCCATAGACCCTTGTGACCGCTCCATAGTGGGCAGTGGAGGCGTGGTCAGGAGGGAAGGGTGGTGATGTGGACAGAGGTGTGGGGTGCTGTGGGGCAGAAACCTGGATCTATGGGGCAGAATGCAGAAGCTATGGGGTGGTACGCATCTCTAGGGTAGAGTGCAGCAGCTAAAGGGTGTTGTAGGGCAGCACTGTGGCTATAAGGGGCAGAGTAGAGGAGCCATGTGGTGCTGTGGGGCAGCACTGTGGGACTATGGGGCAGAGCGTGGCAGCCATGGGGTGCAGTAGGCCACTGCTGTAGATGTACGGGGCAGTGGAGGATGTATGGGGTGCTGTGGGGCAGCGCTGTGGGACTATGGGGCAGAGTGGAGGAGCTCTGGGGTGCTGTGGGGCAGCACTGTGGGACTATGGGGCAGAGTGGAGGAGCTCTGGGGTGCTGTGGGGCAGCACTGTGTGTCTATGGCGCAGAGTGGAAGACGTATGAGGTACTGGGGGCACTGGTGTGAATGTATGGGGCAGAGCGGAGGAGCTATGAGGGTATGGGGCAGTGCTATGCATGCATGGGGCAGAGTGGAGGAAGCACGGGTGCTGTGGGGCAGTGCAGTGGATCTGTGGGGCAGAGTGGATGAGCTATGGGGTTCTGTGCAGCAGTGCTGTGGGTCTGTGAGGCAGAGGGAACAAGATATGGGGTGCTGTGGGGCAACAGTGTGGGTCTATGGGTCAGAGTGCAGGAGAAAGGGGGTGCTGTGGGGCAGTGCTGTGCCATCTATGGGGCAGAGTGAAGATTCTATGGGGTGCTGCACAGCTGTGCTGTCCATCTATGAGGCAGAGTGAGAGCAGCTACAGAGTGCTGTTGACCTATGGGGCAGAGTAGAGGGGCTATGGGGTGCTTTGGATCTAGGGGGCAGATTTGAGGAGCTATGGGGTGCTGCAGTTCTATGAGGCAAGAGTGAACAAGATACGGGGTGCTGTGGAGCAGCACTGTGGGTCTATGGGTCAGAGTGCAGGAGCCATGGGGTGCTGTGGGGCAGTGCTGTGGATCTATGGGGTGGAGGGGGGGAAATACAGGGCGCTGTGGGTCTACGGGGCAGAGTGGAGAAGCTCTAGGGTGCTGTGGGTCAGCACTGTGGGTCTATGGGGCAAGGCGGAAGAGCTACGGGGTGCTGTGGGGCAGTCCTCTGGATCTATGGGGCAGAGGGGGGAACTACAGGGTGCTGTGGGTCTATGGGGCAGAGTGGAGGAGCTCTAGGGTGCTGTGGGTCAACACTGTGGGGCTATGGGCCAGAGTGGAAGAGGTATGAGCTACTGTGGGGCACTGGTGTGGATGTATGGGGCAGAGAGGAAGAGCTATGGGGTGCTGTGGGGCTATGGGGTGCTGTGGGACTATGGGGCAGAGTAGAGGAGCTATGGGCTGCTGTGGGGCAGCGTGCAGGAGCCATGGGGAGCTGTAGGGCAGTGCTGTGGATCTATGGGGCAGATTGGAGGAGGTATGGGGTGTTGTGGGGCCACACTGTGGGTCTCAAGGCCAGAGTGGAGCTGCTCTAGGGTGTTATGGGGCAGCGCTGTGCATCTATTGGGCAGAGTGGAAGATGTATGAGCTACTGAGGGCACTGGTGTGAATGTATGAGGCAGAGTGGAGGAGCCATGACATTGTGGGGCAGTGCTATGTATGTATGGGGCAGAGTGGAGGAAGCAGGGTGCTGCGGGGCACTGCAGTGGATCTATGGGGAAGAGTGGATGAGCTATGGGGTGCTGTGCAGCAGTGCTGTGGGTCTATGGGTCAGAGTGCAGGAGCCATGGGGTGCTGTGGGGCAGTGCTTTGCCATCTATGGGGCAGAGTGAAGATTCTATGGGGTGCTGTGTGGCAGTGCTGTCCATCTATGGGGCAGAGTGAGAGCAGCTACAGGGTGCTGTTGACCTATGGGGCAGAGTACAGGGGCTATGGGGTGCTATGGGTCACTGTGGGTCAGTGTGTGGGTCACTCACCTGCTGGGGGTTCAGCCTCTTCTGGGGTGTTTCGCCCCACAACAGCCCCATTGACCCCACAGCCCCCATGACTCCCCACACCCACCCCATAGACCCTTGTGCCGCCCCCCATAGTGGGCAGTGGAGGCGTGGTCAGAAAGGGTAGTCATGTGGACAGAGGTGTGGGGTGCTGTGGGGCAGAAACGTGGATCTGTGGGGGAAAATGTAGAAGCCATGAGGTGCTATGTATGTATAGAGCAGGGTGCAGCAGCTAAAGGGTGCTGCGGGGCAGCACTGTGGGCCTAAGGGGCAGAGTGCAGGAGCTATAGGGTGCTGTGGGGCAGCACTGTGGATCTATGGGGCAGACTGGAGGAGCAATGACATGCTGTAGGTCTATGGGGCAGAGTGAACAAGATATGGGATGCTGTGGAGCTGCACTGTGGGTCTATGGGTCAGAGTGCAGGAGCCATGGGGTGCTGTGGGGCAGTGCTGTGGATCTATGGGGCAGAGGGGGGGAACTACAGGGCACTGTGGGTCTATGGGTTAGAGTGCAGGAGCTCTAGGGTGCTGTGGGGCAGCACTGTGGGTCTATGGGGCAGAGTGGGAGAGGTATGAGTTGCTGTGGGGCACTGGTGTGGATCTATGGGGCAGAGTAGAGGAGCTATGAGGTGCTGTGAATCTATGGGGCAGAGTGGAAGAACTACAGGGTGTGGGTCAGTGTGTAGGTCACTCACCTGCAGGGGGTTCAGCCTCTTGTGGGGTGTTTCACCCCACAACAGCCCCATTGACCCCACACCCCTGCGACCCCCCACAACCGCCCCATAGACCCTTGTGACTCCCCCCATAGTGGGCAGTGGGGGCGTGGCCAGCTGGAGAGGGGGGCGTGGCCAGGCGGGAGCAGATGGGGGGCGTGGCCTGGCGGGAGCAGATGGGGGGCGTGGCCCGGCGGGAGCAGATGGGGGGCGTGGCCCGGCGGGAGCAGATGGGGGGCGTGGCCAGGCTGCCTTCACTGTTCTCTGAGCAGGAGCTGCAGTTGTAAAAACAAAACAAAACAAAACAAAGACAACAAAAAAAAGGCGTTATTTGCTTCAAAATCCTGGGAAATAGCCCCAACCCCCCCTGCTTAAATATTAACTTAGTGAGCAAATTGATTGCCAAAAAAAAATAGATCTTAAAAGCTTCTTGGAGCACAAATTATCCTAAAAACAGCCCAAAAATATCAAAAACCCACCCAAATATGGTCCCTCCCAGCTTTATATAATAGAATAAGATATATATTAATGTCTTAGATATATTATATAGTAATTATATATTACTATATCAATACATATATTAATATTAATGAATATTAACATATCATAAATATTGTTATAATACACTATACATCACATTATTATATTATGTCATTATATATTAATTAATTAATAATAGGAATTGATGGTTAGTATATAATATACATTTTTATTATTCATCATATTATTATATAATTTATATTATATTGTTAATACACTAATATGTTAATTTTATAGATCCGTATTATTTATATTCATATATTACCATATTAAATAATATAGTAATATTGAAATAATACAATTTAAAGAATTAGGTGGGTTTAGGGACGCGGCGACCAATCAGCACCTTCCTCCCCTGGGAGACAGCCGCGCGGGGCTGAGCCAATGGGAGGCTTTCCCGCCAGACGGCACCGGCCAATCAGCGGGCGTCTCCTCACCCCGCTCAGGGTGAGGGGGGAGACAAAATGGCGGCGGGTTAAAAAAGCCGAGTTTGTTCCCGCTTAAATATTAATTTAGTAAATTATCGATAAATAGATTTTAAAAGCACCAGATCTGGGACCCCGAACTTTAGATATGTTCGGTAAAGTGAATTCAGCCCCCAAATCGCCTCAAAAAGCAACAAAATGCCCCTCCCGACTTTAAATACAATAATTTACACAATTATTTAAACATTTAAATTATTTCAACAATTAAGCGGCTTTAGGAGCCTCACAACCGCCCAAAAAGCTAAAAAAAACCCTAAAAACCTCAATTTAAAAAAACCCTCATAAAGCCCCGTTTAAATATAATAATTTAACCTAATAAGCAGTTAAAATAAAAAGCCGAATTTGGACTCGTAATCCTGGGAAACAGCCCCAAATCTCCCCCTGCGCTTTAAATATTAATCTATTGAATAAATTCGTTATCAGTAAATAGATTCTAAAAGCTTTAAAGCCCCAAATCTGCCCCTCGAGCTTTAAAAGCGTTAAATAAACCTTTAAAAAGCCGATTTAGACCCAAACAACCCCAAAACGGCTCCTCCCAGTTTTAAAAGCTTTAAAGTCACAAATCAGCCCCAAAATGGGATCCGCAACTTTAAATACGTTTAAAATGCGAATTCGACCCAAATGGCCCCTCCTGACTTTAAATACAATAATTTCGACATTAACTTTAATAAATCGAACAATTAAATTTTAGGAGCCTCAAACCCGCCCAAAATGTTCCAAATAAAACCTCAAATAAACCTTTTAAACATATTTTAAAAAATAACATTAAAAAAACCACCCTAATCTGGACTCAAACTCCTGGGAAAAAGCCCCAAACCTCCCCCCGAGCTTTAAACAGTAATTCTCCTGATAAAATGACAATAAACAGATTTTAAAGGTGCCTTTTAGCACAAATCGGCACCCAAAACGCCCCTAAAATATGTAAAAAAAACTTCTAGAAGCCGAACTGGACCCAAACCTCCCCGGACTCCCGAGAAAAGCCCCAAACCGGCTCCTCCCGCTTTGAACACAACGATTCGAACAGTTAAAGCGGCTGCGGGAGCCTCAGCCCCCACCCCAACAGCCACAAACCCGCGGCTTTTAAACCCCCAGTTTCGATCAAAGCCCCAAATACACCCAAGCCCGCCGGGCACTCGTCACCCCGCCGAGCCCCAATTAACTCCCGCACGATAATTAACACCCTGACCCGCCCGTTAATCGGTTCCAGCCGCCGTTCCCGCTGCTCTCGGTCCCTCGGGTCCCGCGGGGGGGGGGGGGGGGGGGGGCGGATCAGCCGGTTCGGCAGCGCCCAGCACCACGCGCAGCCGCCGCCGCCACGTCCTGCACCCGCGCGCGCTCCGCGCCACGTCCTTTATCACCTCGCTGTCCCGCCCGGTCCCGCCCTCCGCCCGCCCTCCGGCCAATGGACGAGACGCCCGCCTCAGCCGCGCTGGCCAATCAGCGCCTCGTTACTGTGGAAGAACGTCGGCGGGAAGACGGCGACCAATCAGCGCCTTTTTTACCTCAGAGGCACTAGCGAATCAGCGCCTTGCACGGGCTGGACGAACCTCGGCGGGAAGGCAGTGACCAATCAGCGCCTTTCTCCCCTCAGCGATACGATCACCAATCAGCACCTTTCTCCCACCCCCTCGGAGAAGCCCGCGCGGGGATGAGCCAATGGGCGGCTTTCGCGCCGGGCGCCGGCAGCCAATCAGCGGGCGCCCCCTCCTACCGCACTATAAAATAGCGACGGCGAAAAGGAGGGGGGAGACAAGATGGCGGAAGAGGCAGGAAGTGGTGGCTCGTCCGGCGGCGGCGATTGAGGCGGGGGGGGGGAGTCGGGGCTGGGCGGAAAAGCGGCAGCTCCTGAGACAGCAGCGGCAGCAGCAGCAGCAACGGCGATCGGGGGGATGTGGGGGGGCGAAAAGCGGCGGCTCCTCCGGCCGCAGCGGCAACGGCGATCGGGGGGATGTGGGGGGGGAAAAGCGGCGGCTCCTCCGGCCGCAGCGGCAACGGCGATCGGGGGGATGTGGGGGGGCGAAAAGCGGCGGCTCCTCCGGCTGCAGCGGCAACGGCGATCGGGGGATGTGGGGGGGCGAAAAGCGGCGGCTCCTCCGGCCACAGCGGCAACGGCGATCGGGGGATGTGGGGGGGGAAAAGCGGCGGCTCCTCCGGCCGCAGCGGCAACGGCGATCGGGGGATGTGGGGGGGGGAAAAGCGGCGGCTCCTCCGGCCGAAGCGGCAACGGCGATCGGGGGGATGTGGGGGGGCGAAAAGCGGCGGCTCCTCTGGCCGCAGCGGCAACGGCGATCGGGGGATGTGGGGGGGGAAAAGCGGCGGCTCCTCCGGCCGCAGCCAGGACGTGGCTTCACCGGCACCGCGTGCTGTGGGGCTGCGGGGCGGGTGTGGGGCCGGGGGCTCCGGTGGTCCCGCAGCGGCCGTCGCGGGGCGGGATGGGGCGGCTGTGGCGGTACCTGTGGGGCACCTGTGGGGCTGCTATAGGGGCTCTTCAGAGGCGTGTCTGGAGCACTTAGGGGCAGGTACAGGGCTGCCATAGCGGTACCTGTGGGGTTGCTATGGGGTTACTTATGGGGCACGGGGTGGGGCACAGGATGGGGAGACAGCTGGGGGTGGCACCGCATGCAGGGGGTGGGGTCAGTGCGGAGGGGCGGGGACTATGAGAGGATGCGCCCACGGGGAGCCCCGCCTGGGGAAGGGGGTGGGGCCTCCCTGTGTCACGCCCTGTGGGAGGAGCCCGGGGGTGGAGCCTATGCAGGCGTCACCCCTTGGACAGCCCACTCGGGGGTGGGGTCAGCAAGGGATGTGCCCCAAGGGGGCGTGGCTTAGCAAGGGAGGGGCTTTGGAGGGGGTGGAGCCTTTACAGGACATGCTCTGAGGTGGCGTGGCTTAGGGGAGGGGGTCGGGAGGGGTTGGGGGCGGGGCCTCAGAGCGTCATGCTCCTCGGGTGGTGCGGTGAAAGGGGAGGGGCCTGCATGGGACACGCCCCTTGGGGAGGGCACACACTGGCAGGGGCGGAGCTTTGAGGGGGATGGAGCTGGGGGCGTGACCTCTCGAGGACACACCCCTGCGGGAGAAGCCCAGACTGGATATCACAGTGAAAAATTAAAATTAACTGTTGTTAATCAGATGTAGATTGCTGTATTTTTATTTTGACTCTACTTAGAGGTAATTCATACCTGTGATGTTTTCACACACCTCCCAAAAAAGCTGTGCTTAAATATAGACAGTCATGACTCACTGTTTTCTAATTTTATTTTGCATCTAAATCTTTTAATGTTATGTTGGGAATCATTACTACCTGGGAGGTTTTTTAATACCTCCATTTATAAACAGCTGGGGGCCATGTTGGGGTATTTTTAATTAAGGAAACTGCTGTTTCAACCCGCAAGTGAAAACAAACCACATGTACGAGGCTGGACACGGTCAAACAAACCCTGGCTGGTTCAGCAGCCGCTGCCAGCGCGTCCATTCACCGCCTGCCAAGCCCGACAGACCTGCTGGGCACACGTGTCCTGGTGAACTTGTACCAGCGCTGCATTCTGGGGAGAAATACATCCTGTAAGAATCCTTCTCTAAAACACTGCAGATCAACAATAGTTTTAAGTCACAGAGACTCCTCGTTTTCTCTCTGACTCTCACAACAGTAATAAATAAATCCCAAAGGACAGAAAACACCAGGATAGGCTGGAAACAACAACAAACCCCACATGGTAGAAACAGTACCAAGCATCGTAAGTAACACTTAAGCATCTCAAACGAAAATAAATGACAAAACCCCTCGGGAGAGGTCTAAAGAAAGACAAGCGAGTCCACAGAGAGCGATACTAAAGCCCTCCTCCCGAGAGGACCATGTGGGGGACAGAGGCACTTGGAAGGGACGTGGTTTGACGAGGCCACTTGCCACACACATTGATTCTGGTGCCTGGAAGGACAATGGAGGGGACACGAGGGGACAGGGGGCACACGAACGGTACAGAGGGATGTGGGGAGCTGATCGGGGTGCCTGCGATGGCTCCAGGGCACGCTGCCCAAGGGAGAGGTCCTGCAGCAACTGGAGGCCACGTGAAGGGCTCTGGGTCAGAAGAGAGGCAAACAGAGGCCTCTGGGCTGCAAAATACACAAACAGGTCCCCAGGCAACAAGAACACGGGGGGCGGCTACAAGGAAGGTAAATGGGGGCTCTCAGGTGCCCCAAAAGACAAGCTCAGCTGTCCTGAGAGGAGCAGGTGGAAATCAGAGGAGTTCTAAAGGGAGCGGAGGGGCAAACAGAGCGGTCTTGAGAGGGTACAAGAGGGAAAAATGAGGCCTCTGGGATGTGCCAAAAGCAAATGGGGAAGTTTTGAGGGGAAGAGAGAAAAAGAGGGGAATTTAATGAAGCAAAAGGTCAAACAGGCACCTTGATGCCACCAAAGAGCCTGAGGGCACCCAAAGGCAGGCGGGGCAATAACAGAGGAACTGGAAGGAAACGGGTTTCTGAGGGAACAAGGTGGCGAGTAAGCCTGTGAGAGGCCCAGAGGCAAATGGATGTGTCCTGAGGAGAGCAAATCGAAAGGTTCTTACCTCTGAGAAGTTGTCCTTGACTTTTGTACCACCAGCAGCCGTCCTGTGGTCTCGGCACAGCCTGGGGATCCCTGACCTGCACCACCACAACCTTTAACAGGACATCTGGCAGTTCTAGAACCTGAATGACAAACAGCAAGTATTTCTCCAGGACAGCTTTGATGTAGGATTGTTTTATTTTGTTTTCCCTGCAGAGCACAGGGAGAAATTTCTCCTCCCCACAGTACCACTAAACACCCTACCCATGACCCTTCAGGCATTTTGGGGCTGTAACCCCCCCATCTCTCACTGGCCTGCTCCTCCAGTACCATCAGCACACCCCCCAGTAACATCATCATCACCCTCCCAAATCCCCCCTTCTTTTCTCTCCAAAAAAAGGTAGAAAAGGGAAATAGCCCCCACGAGCAGCTCCTTGCTCTCATCATGCCATTTACATATGTACATACCACAACTCTTCAAAACAGGGGGCAGCGCCCCAAACAGTCGCAGCCCCCATCCCACAGGCCGGCAGCTGCCCCATGGCACGGTGGGGAGGGAAGATGTTGCCACGTCTCCCGCTTGGGCTCTGCTCCCCCACGTTCTGTTCCCCGTCTGGGCTGCGGGATCTGCTGAACATCAGGTGTTCATAGCTCCCCCTTTGAAAAACAAAAATTCGAAATTAGAGTTCAGCATCATAAGAAAATAGCGCAGAAAGAAGCAGAGGAATTAGTCAGAATAAGGGATCGCCCAGCGGCAGCGCTTGTTGGCCGTGCGCTGCAGAAAAGAAAAAAAGAAAGAAAAGAAAACAAGAAAAGGAATGATCTCTTCCAGGCAGTTTCTCTAAACAGTCGAGAGATTATAAAATTGCACGTGTCTTTTCCAAGCAGAATGAGCCTGTGATTCCACGAAAAAGGAGGGCAAGGAGCAGGTCAGCTTGTCAGAGAAAGACAGGGACAGGGCGCAAGACAAGGCGACACGGAGAGACAGGCAAAAGGGACAGGGAGGCAGGGCAAAGGGAAGGAGAGGCCAAGATCAGAGACAAGCAGCAGGACACAGACGGTGGGGAAAACTCCTAGAATGGGCAGCGGGAGAGACAGACCAAGGAGAAACGGGCGCCGGGCCGCGGGACAGGGAGCGGGGCAGACCGTCACGGAAACAAAAACAAAGAGGGAACGGGACAGAGAAACGAGGGGAAAGACAAGGAGAAGGGCAGAGAAACAGGAACGGGGGCGGGCAGGGAGCAGGACCGAGAGATGGAGCGAGGAAGGGAAAAAAGGACGGGGGCAGAATGCAGGGAGAGAAACGACGACAGGGAGCAGGACAATAGCATGGGCTGCAGGACAGAGACGGAGGAATTGCAAGAACACAGACACGAGGAGCACCACAGAATGACAGCCAGGGGAAAGAGGCACAGAGAGCGGGACGGCGCCGGAGCGGAAAAAAACAAACCAAACCAACGGTGCTGGGCCGCTGGAGAGAGATACGCAGAAAGAAAAAAACACCCAGGAAGAGAGAAAAGAAAGAGGGGATGGCTGGCTGGGGGAGGGAGGGGAAAGCAGTTAGAAAGGGTGGGAGAAGGACCGCCACAGAACAACAGAAAAGCCAGCGAGGCCAGGCAGGGCAGGGGGGCCGTGACACTGCTTGTCTAGCAGTGTAATCTGCGATCTGCCAATTTATTTCCAATTTCCTGATCACTGCTCCCTTTCGATGCCCTTTGCAACGCACGATGGCAACTTTTCTAGCAACGGCACAGCTTCCAACAATTGGAGTATCATATTTAATCTGTCTTCCTTCTGCTGTTAATAAACTTTGTTCTTTTCAAATGGCACGCACCATTCTAAAAACATACTTGGAAACAGTGCAAATATTAACCTTCTTCTCTTTGGATAATTCTAAAGCTCGTGTGAGCGCAGCTTTCTGGGCAGAAGTCTCTGCAGGTAAAGGTTTAGTTTCGATTACCTTGTGGGTAGTTGTCACCGCATACCCGGCTTGACGTACTCCTCGCTTTACGCAGAGCTGCTTCCGACGGTGAACCAGGAGTCTTCAGCATCCTCCAGTGGCTGGCTGGTCCTTTAGATCCGGTCCGCTGGAGTAAACAGCTTCTGTTGTTTCCGAGCAATCGGACACCACAGGCTCCGAAACAGATCCACTGAGGAGAGAAGCTGGATTGACAATGTCAGTAGTAGCAATATTTCCATCATCTTGTTCCACCCACACGGCCTGGTATTTCAGGGGACGCTAATACAGTCATTTTCTGTCCCACAGTGAGCTTACGAGCTTCCCACACATCGAGCGCGACAGCTGCCACGGCTCAAAGACAGCCAGGCCGGCCTTTGCTCGCTTCGTCTGGTTGCTTAGGGAAGCAGACCACGGCTCGCTTAGGAGATCTTAACTGCTGTGCCGGAACACCCAAAGCAATACTTTGCCTTTCGTGTGAGTGCAACCAAAATGGTTTGGTGACACCTGGGAGGCCCGGGGCCGGAGCCCTCGCCAGTTCCTTTTTCAGTTGCGAAAAAGCCCTCCCGGCTTCTCCCGTCCAATTCAACTCGGAGCTGTTTTCTTTTAACAGTTCGTACAAAGGCTTTACTGAGAGTCCATCATTATAAATCCAAAGCCCGCACCAACCTGTCCTTTCAAGAAACGTCCGCAGCCCTTTTACCGTCGCCGGTTCCGGCGTCCGGCAAACAGGTTCTTTCCGCTCTGTCCCCAGCTCTCGCCGTCCTCCGGAGATCTCCAATCCCAGATAAGTCACTCGGTGCCGCATCAGCCGGGCCTTCTGTTGGGAAACCCCATGCTCACTTAATCGCAGAAAATCAGTCAGCTTACAGTCCGTTGCACACAACCCTCTTTGGGTTTTGTGCCTATAAGGAGACAACAAAGTCCCATTGCCCGGAAGAGCTTCCCAGGCGTCATGTTCTCGTGCTAACTGGTTTCCGAAAATCACAGGGCTGCTGCTCCTGAATCCCCGGGGTGACACGACCCGGGTTAATTGGGTCTTTCTCCCACTAAAGGGATTTTCCCACTCAGAAGCAAAAAGCTTCTGACTCTCTTTGGCTAATGCAAGACAGAAAAAGGCATCTTTGAAATCCAACACAGTAGACCATTTGTGATCATCTCGCCATTTATCTAACAATGTGTAAGGGTTAGCTACTACCGGGTGTAAATCTGCGGTAATTTTGTTTATTGCTCTCCAATCTTGCGCTAACCTATAGCTTTTACTCTCTGGTTTCTTTACAGGCCGGATTGAAGTGTTCGCTTCTGACTCACATTCTATCAGCAGCCTAAACTGCAAAAAGTTACCGGTCATTTCTTTTACCCCTTCTCTATCCCCTAATTTCAGAGGATATTGTCTAGTTCTGACTGGTCCAGCTCCAGCTTTCAAATTGATTTTCACTGGTTCTGCATTCTTTGATTTACCAGGAACTGCCGAAGCCCATACCCCTGCAAATACTTGATCCAATATTTCCCGAGCTATTTGGCTTTGCTTGTCAGTTTGAATCATTGCCAATTAAAATCTCAGCTCTTTTATCTCGAATCTCACTTTCCCCCGTTTGAATGTTATGATTGCTTTCAATTGTTTTCATAGGTCTCGTCTTAGTAACAGTTTTGGAGACCTAGGCGTATATAAGAACTTATACATTCCGATTGGTTTTCCTAACTTATATTTGATTGGCCATAAAAATAAAGCTTTCTCTTGTTGGCCAGTAGCTCCCACTACAGTTACAAAATCTTTATCTAAGGGGATCGTTTCCTGGTTCAAAATAGAACAAGATACTCCAGTATCAATTAAAAACTCCATTTCTTTTCTGTGTTTCCCTGGCTTTACTGTGACCAGTGGATCTGCTAGGCTGGATTCCTCAGGTTCCCGTCAATCAACTTCTGCCACTGACCATTACATCTCATCAAGGTTTCTCTATTCACGTTATCCCCAGGTGGCCCCCCAGTCTTCCCTGTGAGCTAAAATACACCCTAGCGGGCTCTTTTTCGGCATTTTTTCTGATTGGCTGCTTTCCACGCCACCGCGCCGTCCCATTGGCTGCTCCTCCCCGTGTTCCGCCCCCACGAACCCTCCTCGGGGCGCAGCCGCGCGAGGACCGCGCCATTTGGGCCCGTTTTCCCCACAAGCACGGCTCCCAGAGCCGACTCTCCGGGGCGGCGGAGCCGCAGCGGAGCCGGCCGGGCCGGGCACTCACCGGGGCCGCGCAGAAACGGCGACGAACGGCGGCGCGGCGGGACCGCTCCGGGCTCGAGCGGGGCGCGCACACGGCTGCCGAGAGCGCCGCCCGCGCTTGGCAGCGGCCATCTTTGTGCATGCGCATCGGGGAGCCCGCGGGACACGCCCCCTCCTGCCCGCCCCTTCGCCTCCCTTCCCGCAACCTGATTGGCTGCCCATGCACGTCAATTTCCATTCTCCCCGCCCATCATCACCCCTCCCCGTTTGCCCCGCGCTGCGCTCCGCTCCGCCCCCCCAGCTTTCTCACGCGTCCTGATTGGCCCGCTCTGCACCGCCCTTCGCGTTCTCTCCACCCACTCGCTGGAACCTCCAGGCGATTTGCATAGCCGGCGCGGCTTTCCCTTCTATTTCATTTCTGTTTCCATTTCTAGTTCTTTCTCGGTCCGTTAGAGCCCTCGGATGCTCCATCTGCATATATATATATATATATATACACACACATATATAAAATACGCATATATGTATCTCTCTATATATCATCTATAGAAACTTAAAAATAATTTCATATGTGTATATATATATATATGCATAAATATATATGACTAGAAATAGAAATTTAGCTTCCCAGGGAAAACAACTGCCATGGGGCTGGGCTGCAGAGCAGCGAGTGGGTGGGGAGGACAGAGCTACGGGGGGAGACAATGGGCGCTTTGGGGCAGCGCAGGTGCCCCGGGGGTCCGCGAGCAAAGGGGCGACGGGGGGGCAGTGTGGAACGGGGGGGCCGGAGAGGAGAGAGGAGGGAGCGGGGACACGTCTCACGGGGGAAAAAATGCCCGCGGGGCACGTTTGGAGAGAAATCGTTTGGGGAGGGGCAGAGACACGCGGGAGGCAGTGCGAGTAGAAAGGTGCACGGGGCAGGGGGGGCACGGGACGTGCGTGGGGGTGACCTGCACCTGGGGGGTCCACCCAGGACCACCCACAGCAGACGACTCACCTGGGACAACCCGCAAAGGAGAATTCGCTCTGAAGAACCGACCCACGACAGAGACTCCACACCGGATCACCCCCAGCAATGGCCCTGCGACTGCTGGCGTTTCACTCCGTACTTGCCCCAAAAGGGGGGCAGTGTGCCTGTCCATAAGACAGGTTATTTTTTTTTTTCTTAAACTTTTCAAAAATGCCTAATTTTGAGAGGTTTTGGCACTTTTTCACAACATGCTTTTGGTTTAATGCACGAAAATATGGTTCATTTTGCTTTCCAGCTGCGCGCATCCAAGGAGAGTTCCAGGGCCTAAAATTGTTCTTTTTCTTATTATTTTCCCCATTGCACATGCAGACTCAGGGTGTTTGGCGTGCTTCTCAGCTGCTGTGGCGGTTCACGCTCTCTGTGCGCAGCCCCAGAAGGGGGCATCAGGCGTTCACAGCTCCCCCTCTGAAAAACAAAAATTCCAAAGTAGAGTTCAGCGTCTGAAAAAAAATAGCGCAGAAGAAAGCAGAGGAATTCAGTCGCAATAAGGGATAGCAGAGCAGCTGAGCTAACGGAGGATTTGGGGGAAATGGGCCACCTTGAAACACAAGGCATCTTTTAAAAGCCAGAGCGATTTGAGCAATTCAAGACAACATTAAGACAAACTGACACCATTTGGGACACACTCAGCGGACAAGGAAACGCCCTCGCTGACGCTAGAAAGCGTCTCGCCCCTTCCCTCCGGCACCGCCGCAGGAGACAACCCCAGCGAGGCCGCGGGACGGGCTCGCGCCGCCAGCGGGATCCGCGCTCACGGATCCGCCGCCACAGCTCCGGCCCTCGCGACGCTGCTGCTGCTGCTGCTGCTGCGCATCTGGCTCAGTCAGTAAAGCTGAAAGCGTGCGGCTCCAGAGAGTGACACTAAAAAGTAAAGAACCAACCGTGGTCATTCACTTTATACTAAAAAGGCGTGCGGATGGTTATTTACACCAGAAAAAGCCCTTCTCTTTCATTTTCCTTTGGCATTTCCTTTGGCACGGGTGCCTGCGCCATCGCCCAGCGGCAGCGCTTGCTGGCCGTGCGCTGCAGTACCCGAGTTTCGCCACACGACGGCAGCACCGAGGCGCGCCGCGGCACCGCATTGGGGCGGCCGCCTGCAGTACCGCGCTTTGCCCACAGGACGGCAGCACTGAGACCCGGCGCGGCAGCCCCGGGCGAGCAGGCGGGCCGCGTTCTGCGGGAATCCCGCAAAAAAACCCAAACCAAACCAAAACAAAAAAACCAGAGAGCCGCGGCAGGAAAGCGCCCCTGTCGCAGGGACGGCCGCAAGTCCCGAAAACGAACACCGCCGCCCGCCAGCCCGGTGCCGGAAGGCTAACGCGCCCGGCTTGCTCTGCTGGCCGATGGCACCCGGAGGCAGCGCCTCTGAGTCCCGACCCCGGCTGTCCCCGGCCCGTGGCAGCATGCAAGCACGCGATCGGCCCGCTCTGCACTTGAATTGCCATTCCCTCTGCCCATCGCCTCCCCGCCCAAAGCGCAAAGCCACGTGCATATTGGGCGCGAGGTCTTGCGCTGTCTTTTTGTGTGTGCGTTTTCTTTTTCTTTCTCTTGTGCCACGTTGTCCAGAAAGGGGAAGCTGAGCGCGTGGGTGCCACGGCTGCACAGGGCTCCTCTCCACGGGGAGGGCGCTCGGGCCGGGAAGGACCCTGAGCCTGGCGTGGGTGGACACACCCAATCGCACGTACAGACACAGAACCCGCCGGGCCTCGCCCTGAGCTTCCGCACTTCCGCCAAAGCGGCACCCCACTCGCCACGCCGCCGAGCCTGCAACCGCAACTTAGCTCTGTTTGTAAACATCCCCCTGACAAAAGGGGGCTGCACCGCTCCCGGAGAGACCGCAATACCGGGAACGGGCGCTGCACCGGAGACACGGCTCCAGGCCACAGACCTTTAGCCCACCTGCCCTAAGAGTCACACGCCTCTCACCAGCTTCGCGAGCTCGGCCATGAGGGCAGGAGGGGGAAACCTAACTAAACACCTCCCCACCGCACTGGCCCATCCCGTTCCTCCTGTTCCAACGTCACGGTCACCCTCGCCACGCCCGCACTCACCTGCCGCCTATTTCGCCGCTCCGTTCCCCTCGCTCCCTCCCACCGTGCTCAGCGGGCACCGACACCCGGCGGGAGGTTCCCGCCTGTCACCTCATGCCCCTCTGCCGGCTCCGGGGACCTCACCAAGGACTGCCCTGCCCTGAACCGCCTGCCTCCACATCCCCGGGAGCCGGCCGCAGCGAGAGCTCCGCAGCCTCCCGTCCCTCGCCCCGACGCCCGTCCCGTTCATTCCCGGTACCCCCCCGAGACACCACGGACACGCTTGCCAGGGAGCTAGCTATTCCAACGGGATTGAGTCGGCGCGCTCTCATTGGCTGCTTTCCGCCCCACCGCGCTGTCCTCCTATTGGATGCTCCTTCCCGCGCTCCGCCCCCACAAGCCCGCGCCGGTGCCGGACCTGACTGAGGACTGCGCCCATTTGGGCATGCGCAGTAGGGACTTCACAAGCACCGCCCCTCCGCCAACCTCATTGGCTGCCTACGTACGTCAATCGCCATTCTCTCCGCCTATCAGCGCTCCGCCCCTCAACCTTGCTCGCGCCGTCTGATTGGCCCGCTCTGCATCCTCACTCGCCTGCTCGCCGCCCTGCGGGGACCCCGAGCGCATTTGGCCGTGCAGCTTCAAAGATGGAAACTAAAAAGTAAAGAACAAACCGCGGTCATTCGCTTATCCTAAAAAGGTGTGCGGATGCCTACCCACACCACAAAAAACCCTTAGCTTTCATTTTCCTCCGGCACTACAATTGCATAGGTGTGAACTCATAAAATTAAACCATCCATCTCCCAGACACACGCTTCGAACCTGACTACGGTGGGTTTCTGTTTGTCTTACACCAACGGACTTGCACATTTGTGAGCAAACACATTCATTCTGAAGCACAGCCCCACCCGGGGGAAAAACACGTCTTAGTCATTGAAAAAAATAAAATCCGACTTGGAGCTCCCAACCATTAGGGAGCGGCGGGGAAACAAACGAAAGCGAAGACCAACAGCAGCATCGTAAAGTAGTATTCAGCTTCAATTCTGATCACGTACTTAAAAGCCTCTCTCAGCCCTACGAACGATTAGTCCTTTTCTGGAAGGACACATTTTTTTACCTGAATGTCCTCAATTGAAGACTCCACTAAACAGAACGGGGATCGAGCCGCAGGACAACATGCCATCGACATATTAACAAGGAAAAAAACCCACAAGTAAACCCCAGGTTCGATTACTAGTTTCCATCCCGTTTCATTCCTTACATTTCAACTGGCACCCAGGTGCTCCAAAATTAACTATACCCATGCCGCTTCTCACTAAAAATTCAGTTCTACGTTTAAACATTCAAGGCTATTTCCAGCGTGCCCATAAATTCACTGTGAACAAAGACAAGAGAAACGCTCAACCCTAAGGAGCGCCGGCCGGCAGGTTTCTCCCTCCTCTGCCCGGGACCGAGAAGACGCCGCCACCGCTGCCGCCTCCTGCCGCCGCCTCGCCCGTGCCCCCTCGCAGCGGGGCTGCCCCACGAGAGCCGGGGGCCTCTTTTTTTTTCCCGGCGGCCGGCCCGACCGCTGCCCCCCGCTTTCTGACGGCCACGGCCACGACCCCGCCCGCAGCGGCAGCGCCCCCCTCGCCCCCGCCCCGGCACGGGCACAGGGCGCCGCTTCCCAGCTGCAGTACCGGCCTGTGGCCACCAGACGGCAGCACCGAGCGTGGGCGCGCCGCGCCCCCCGCGCCGCCGCAGCGCGCCCGCTTCTTTTCAGACCCCCGGCCCTTCTTCTTGACCCGTGGGCAGCTTCAGCTGCCCTGGAACGCGCTTTCACAGAGCCGCGCGGATGACAGACACACAGATAAAAAATAAAAGCCTGACATACCTAAAAATATTTTTTTCCTAAAGATTTCTTGTGGCCTAATAAAATATATCGCCTTTCCCTATGCCCTGTGTCTTGTTTGCAGCAATAATTTGGCTGAGCAGCAGCCGGGCAGGGGTTGCTGCTCTGGACGCTTCACATCCTTCAGAAAAGGTTCTCAAACGATCCTGCACAACGATCTCCAGGAACAGGACAGCCCGTGGCGGTGGGACAGGAGCACACGGGCCAGGGGCTCGTCCCAGGCTCGGGGCCGTTTCCGCAGTCGCTCTGTGAGTTGCTCCGTGAGCTGGAACCAACCTCCTGCTGACCCAGCCCGGCCCTTTGTCCCCGGCTTTCCCAGGTCAGCTCAGCGAGCTGGGTCACACAGACTGTTCTCTGGTGGCACCACCGGCCGGGTCACCTCTGTCTGAGATTGTGGGGACACCCCACGGGCTCTCTGGAAAACGGACATCGCAGCACTGAGAGGGGGGCGTGCAGGAGCCTCTGCGCTTTTGGTTTAGTTTGTTCAGGGCTTTTTTTCCTTTTTGTTGTTTTGTTCATTAGCTTCTTGTTGTTGGCTTGGTTTTAAGCTGTTACTCTATATAGCTCATCAATGGTGCTTATAGAGTATGGATAAATCTACCCTGCTTCCTCACAGGAGATGACAATCTTGCTTTACAAGAAGTGACTGATTCTGTTACTGAAAAGTTCATCCACCTCCTGTATAGCAAAGGATAAAAGAAAGTATGGATTTTTGTTGCATCCAATCCATAATGGAAGTACCAATTAAAAATACATTAGCAGTAGGTTCCTTCAAATATTCACTGTGAAGTTAGTTCCTGGCACAATTATATCACCATTTAAACTATTTTACAGCAGAAATATAGAGCACAGCTTATTTAGCCAATGTGCAGCGCAATGATGAGACAAGTGTGGTGAACCCGGGTAAAAGGCCCATGTAAAGGAAAATCAGGCTCCGTGTGCAGAGCCGAAACAGAAATCCTTTGCAAACTATTTAATTTTTAAAAGCTACAAAGAGTATAAAGCAGAAAGAAAGAGCAGTGAATGTGTATAATGACACAATTAGACAGTTTTTCAGTTTCGTGATGTGGTCTTCTACTAAAAAAAGGAAAAAGTGTCCACTGGAGCGGATATCCTGGACACAAACAGGCAGGTCCCTGGTGTTGCGTCAACGTTGATTTATCCACTGTGGCCATGGATGTCGGCCCTTAATACAATATACACAAAACCTCGGGAGGGAGTTAATCACAGTAAAACACGGTTAATTAGCTAGCAGATTTCATTTATTCTGTATTTAAAAATACATATGGCTGTTGCCTTTTTCCAGTTGAGCTAGGACAGGCTTCAATATTCTATTAATTCTAATTATGTGACAAAAATTAAGGGGGGAAAGCTTTATTTTTACAATGGTAAATACAGTCTAAAACGTAATTTGGGAAACAGATGAAGAGGTGCAGCGAACGAGGCACAGACTCTCTTCAAGATGCAAAGAGAGACGTTTATTACAAACCCAGGTTTGCATTTGAAAACCAGGCCCCTCTGCCCTTGATGTATCAACCCTGTATCACTCCCTCTGTCCCCGATGCATCACGGAGCACACAGTCCTTGCTTCTTGTGTTATTGCACCTACGCTTGTTCTCACGCTGTCGACTCTCACCGCTTCTCACAGGCCTGATGTCACAATACCGCCACATCTCCCCTTCTTTGTTTCATAACTGCATAGCCATAGCAGCACGTAACTGCACAGCCATTGCACCATTAAAGCTTTTTTCAATCATTCATTGTACACAAGATAAGACACATGGTGTACAAACCAATAAGTACAAGACTCCACATATAAACGTTCTAAGCACCAGGTTAAAGAAAGGCCATGTTTCACAATTTTTGTAGCAGCGATAACTGTTACAGAATCATTACTTAATTTTCCCTGCATAGTGTTTAACACAGAATAATAAGCTCCTAGTGAACTAAGAATTTTATTTCCCCGTTCTCCATGTCAGGATCTATACTAATACATTTTTGAGCTGTCTCTTTAAGATGGTTTAAAAACTCAGTGGGAGATTCCTTAGGATCCTGTTTAATCTCAAAAAGTTTTGGCATATTTATAGCTATAGGCACAGCACGTCTAATCCTGTATAAAATGCACTGTCGATACCAATTCAGCCTGTCCCTTGATATAAGGACATTAGGATCCCACCCTGGATCGACTGAGGGACAATTTTGATCTAATGTTCCCTGCGTATTCTCCACCAATATCTGTTCAACGTTTTACTGGTTTCAATTTCTTTCCGTGATTATCCTTTTTCAAAACAAATGGATCTGAAGGGGATAAATATAATGCATATGTAACATTATGTATTGTGTAAGATGCATTATGTAATAGGCAATATATGATTTAAAATATACATCTTATTATATATTATATGTAATGCATTACTACACTACACATCTCAAAGTATACCCACCTAGATCTGTGCAGCGTATTAATATTATTTACAGTGGCCACCATTAATTACAATATTCAATCAGATTCTCCCTGGTTGCTGTTCCCCAGGGAGTCAAACAACCCTGTTCCAATGTCACAAAATACAACCGGGGGGGTTTCTTCTGAATCCCTCCTGTCGATTGTCCACTACCTATTTCACATTCACAATAACAGACAATTGGTTAACCGTGAGTATTGGACTATAAAATCACCCCAGACACAAGTAACGACAACAAATCACTAAAGACACAAACAATTATACAGTTACTAAGGCACAACCAACAAAATCACTAAAGGTACCTTTATCAAATTACCGTTTGCTCATTTTTCTTTTATTTATTGTTTTCTCATTTTTCTCTTTCTTCTTTAGTTTTTTATTTCTTCTTCTTTTTACCTTTTTTTTTTAAGTTACCCAATTTACCAAAATGCAGAGACACAAATGCAAAGACCCAATGCGCTGGTGTCACCCCACGTCTCGTGTAGGCAGTATGCAAACCAAACCAAAGAATAAAAGTGCTTTATCTCTATTGATGGGGTTTTACCCACGTCCCGAGTTGGTCCAAGGATCTGTGGTCCCTTCCAGGAATTCCCTGGTGCCAGCATAAGGTTCCAGAGATCCTGGGAGCCACGGGAGGTCAGGCAGATTATCCCATCCTCATCGCCAGAAAATGATACCGAAAAGTCAGCAAAAAGACTCTTTAACACTGTTTTGAAAGTGTTAAAAAGCAGGCACTTTCATTACAGCGCGCTGGATGCTCGGGGGATCGCTCTTCTAATCAAGCACGCATTCCGCTTTCCTCTGGTTTTGTATATCGTGGAACTCCTAAAACAGCAAAACACGTCAAACAATGTTTACAGACATCACTTGTTCTTTCACCAGTGTGTGCAGTAGCAACGAGAAATCTGCAAGGAGTGTCTACAGAAACATGTACTTATTTGAGTTTACCAAATTCAGAACAATACAGTTTGCCGTATTTCATTGGCAGTAATCCCGCGTGGATTAACACCTGCTTTGGATGGCATGGGTGCCAACTGTTGACAGTCGGGGCAGGACACAAGAATGCTCCTGGCCTGATCCATTGTAATTTGAAATTGTCGTTTTAACGACCTTGCATTCTGGTGAAAGAATCTATGTGATAATTTAGCTTGCTCCAAGGCTTTAGGCACAGTAAATGGCACAGCTCGTGCATCAGCCCTCCTATCGCCCTCCACAAGAGGTCCTGGAAGGGCAGCGTGAGAGCGGATGTGCACTGCATAAAAATCGTGATGTCTATGATTTATTAGGAACCATAACATTCTCAATTCAGCCATCAAAAGAGAATTATCCTCTTCCTTAAGAAAAGAAGCTTCCGGGCGGTTAAGTATGCCAGCTGCATAATATGAATCAGTTACAACATTCAAAGACTCATTACAGAACACCTCAAAAGCGAAACAGCTGTTAGCTCAAGAACTTGTATGACCCTTGATCTCCTTTTTCTACCTTGTGTTCACAACACTGAGTATCTGAGCTTAGCCACGTAATTACAACTTAACATGAGCGACCAGAGGCATCAGTAAATACAGTCTTGTCACTTACCGGTCATTGCTGACAGCAGCATTTGCTGTACAACGGTATATTACCAATTTCAGGCCACAGTTTATGTTGAGGGTAATAAACTGATATGTTCCCTGTATATGTTGCCAATGCAATCTGGAAATTCACATATTCAGTTAATAACCACTGCAAATTCTCTTTTGCTGTAGGAATAAATATACATTCAGGGTCTGTCCTGCCCATAGCATATAGATGTTCTCTGCCTTTATTTATTAGTTTTGCATACATTTCATTAATTGTCCAAACTGTTTTCCTTGGCGTGTGAGCTAGAAAAGCCCATTCTGACACTCTTACAGAATCACTTAATGGTTTGTCCCACTGAAACAGTACTGCAAACGGTTGGAAGGTACTGGCTGTGAGTACCAGCCAAACAGGCAGCTGCAAATTGCACCGCCATCCCTATTTTTGTTCAACAGCATCAGCTACTTTCTGCATGGCGTGCTGAGCTTTGTCATCCAATGCCCGAGTAGACAATAAATTCGGGTGTAAAAAGTGGATGTAGTTCCTCTGTGGGGATACCCAAAATAGGTCAGAGCCAATTTATGGCTTCTAGCAATTTTTTAAAGTCATTTAAGGTCACGACATTATGGAATTTAAGAGTCACTGGCTGAGGAATGATTTCTTGTTTTGTTATTTGCCATCCCAAATATTTCCACGGAGCAGTTGTCTGAATTTTTTCTGGTGCAATTTGTAATCCAGCCTTTTGTATAGCATTACATAGGGCTTACATTACTTCTCGTAGTTTCTGTTCTTGTGACGTGGCAAGCAAAATATCCATATAATGACAGATACAAGCTGGTACAGCTTCCTCACGGGTTGTAAAGCTGCCGCAACTACTGTCTGGCAAATGGTTGGACTATTTCTCATCCCTTGTGGTGATACTACCCAATGGTATCTTTTCATAGGCTCCGCTTGATTAAGTGAATGAACAGAAAATGCAAATCTGGGGGCATCCTCAGGATGTAGCAAGGTGGCACAGGTGTCCGTGCCATAATTTTGATTTCACCTTGATAAACAGAGTCAATTACTCCAGGTAAGACAAACAAACCCAATTTGGTAGTAGATGATCAACCTATTAAGAAAGCATGCACGCTAGGTCCTAAAGGCCCCCACACTCTGGGAATAAGCACTACCGCAGCAGTAATTAATTATCATCACTGACGGGCTGGCAGCCAAGTCCAGCCCTGCACTTCCAGCTGTTGCGGGGAGGAGATTGCGGGCCATGCGTTTAGACTCGAATTTATTTGACTGGGCGGCGGGCGGGGGGGTCCTGTCCCCCACCTCCTGGGAAGGGTTAATTGGCTCCCCCTTTACGTTAACCCTTGAATGACATCCACTCACCCAGTGCCTGCCTTTTCCCTATTTTGGACAATCTCTAGGAGGCACAGCCTTCGAAGTCTGGCGTGCATACTTTGTGCAATCTTTCTTCACACGACCCAGCGCCCCACTACGAAAACATTTCGATTTCAGTTTTGTTCCCGATATTTGTAACCATGCCGCTAAAGCAGCGGATAGAGAGCTGGTGTAATGTTCAGTTGACTTATGTTTTGACACACTCTCACCACACCTGCTATAGTACACCTTTCCCTATTCCTAATACCCGGTAACACACGCTGACAATCAGCATTAGCATTCTCAAAAGCCAATTGTTTTAGTAACAACTTACGCACTGCATCGTTATCAATTTGTCTCTCCAAAGCAGTTTGCAAATGGTCTAAAAACTGTGCATAAGGTTCCTGTGATCCTTGCAAGATTTTTGAAAAGGACGTATTGGCATCTCTTGATTCTCTGGCAAAGTATGGGCACATTCCCCAGCTAAATGACTGCAATCAATCCCTCTTTGCCGATATGCATTATCAATAGTCTCTATAATACAGTTCTCCTGAAAATCAGATAACGATACAGTATATTGAGTAGTGGTTAAGATCATTTTCAACAAAGAACGCCAGTCATGCGGAGTAAATACGTAAGAGGAGCTTAACGCTTCAAAAAATGTACAACAAATGATAAAGTAACCCCATTTTCTTTAGCTAATGTCAGTAATTCCTTTACAACATCATACGGTAGCTGTTGAAAGCCTGGAGGTTGCCGTTCACGATAGACCACAGGGCATGCTGAAACCGCTTTCCAGTCTCCTGCTTTCAAAGCCTCTTCTCTGCATTTATCCCACATGGTTAAATTAGTGTGCAGTTTTGGCTGCAAAGTAACATCCAGGGGAAATAAATCAGGCTCTCACTCCAGGTCTGTCAGGCCAGGATCAAGGGGGCTGTCGGGCGACTCCCACGAACCATCATTTGCCAAAAGCGTTCACTGTAGTGTACATGCAGGGGCTTCGTTATCAGCCAACCCTTTCTCTGCTACTGCAGCTGTGGTTAGTGCATTTTTGCCTGATATATCTACGGGATCCCCCTCCTTCCCTGGCAAGGGAGGAGCAGAAGGTTCACAGTCAGTTACGACCTGTGCAACTACTTCCTTCTGCGCCGCTTTTAAAGTAGTCATAATTTTTCCCCAAGTAGATAAATGTTCGCAAGCAGCTTGATCTCCAGTCACTGCCTGTTCATATAATTCTTGTTCAACTTTGTGCCATGCCTCCAACTGAAATGTACCGTTTGTAGGAAAGTCCGGCACATGATTAGCAATCCATTCTTATAAAGTCGCTAATTGGACTACTGGCACATCGTGATTTTGCTTTCTTAATAAACGTTGAAGGACATCTAGGGTTTGTCTTTGTTCAAGGGATAACTTCTCTCCTACAGTTCCAATCGCTCACCTTTTCTCAGTGATGGGCCACGCTGTGCTTTCTGTTTCCTGGCTCCGTTTCCCAGTCCTGCTTCGATTGGGCTTCGCTACCAGAACGGCTGCTGCCTTTACAGCCGCACTGAAAGTCCCCGTTCAGGCGTCATTTGTAGCGAATGAGGCACGGACTCTTAAGGTGCAATGAGAGACGTTTGTTACAAACTCAGGTTTGCATTTATACTCGCTATGATGCTTGCTCAAGCATTTGCTGATTTGCTAAGTTAGCCATTACATAAGCAATATATTATTACTGCCATAAAAGCATCTTTGTCTATATCACAAGCTACCCCCCCTCACCGCCCCCATCCTTGATGTATCAATCCCTCCCTCCTTGATGTATCACCTAGCATACGTGCCTTGTTTCTTGTATTATTCCACCAATGCTTGTTCTCATGCTGTCGACTCTTGCAGTTTCTCACAGGCCCAATGTCAGAATACTGCCGCAATCACCTTTCTTCTTTCTGGAGCTCTCCTGACCTGCGGTTCCACCACCGTTGTCTTCTTTCTTGATCCCTCTTGACTCGCAGGTGTGCTCCAATCCTCTTTCTTGATCACTCTTCCTCATAGGTTCGCTGCCTTCCTCTCCTTCCTTGCTTTTCCATTGCATGCTGCTCCACCTGAAGAGAAACACATGGGGGACCGAGCTGCACCAGCCCCAGGGCACTACAGTCAGACGGGGGCTGAGTCCGGGGGCTGACACCTCCCCACGCCAAGCCCACCTCGCCCTGGCCCCGGTCCCTGCACGGCCCTTCCCCCTCCGCTGCAGCACAGCTTCCCCACATGCCCTGCTCAGGCTGGCCCCCAATTTCACAGGTTAGAGATGTCATAGCTCAGTACAAATCCCCACGGTCCTCACCTGTTGTTTGGTATTTGCGGAGGGTCAAGCTCGCTGTGCTCCAGTGCACTGGCTGTGCACGGCCCTGTCAGGCAGCGTGAGTGTCTGGAGCTGCCAGCTGGATCTTGAGCTTTAGGGTCACCCACAGAAGCCCACTCTCATCAGCTCTGCACACCCATCCAGTTGCACCGCCCAGGCAAAGTCAGCTTCACCCTCCACCCTCCACCTCACCTGCAAACAACCAACTCTTCAACTGACAACCGTCCAAAATCCACTGACAAACTCTCCAAATCTCAGCCTTTTGCTTTTAACTGCTCCTGCTAATGCACCTCACAGACAAGCCTTCAAAATCCCCTCATCCCACAATAATACTCCAGCACTCATCACCTGCGTGAAAAACTACCACAATAACATGCAAACACCAACCAGTTCTGGCACAGAAAACATCATTTTTTCCTGAAGATTCCACCCTACACCAACTGCTGACAAACACATGCTGTCCTCACCAAGGCCAAATGCTGCAACAACTACTGACAACCAAAATTTGTGTGTGTGGCACAAAATCGCAGATGTGAGCTGACGCAGAGCTGGGCTTGAAAGCTGCAGAGTGTGCACCCTGTGGTTTAACGTGGCGGGTTATTGCCATTCTGCCTTCTCCCTGCGAGAAGCGCATGAGCAGAAGCTGCTTCAAGGCAAGATGGGAACGGTTTGGTTCTCCAGGTCTCTGAGGCCAACAGTAATAAATGTGATTTGTGTTGTGGCTCAGGAACTTCCTGTCCACTTGCTTCTCTATTCAGTCAGGTGCTACAAGAGAAGGAGAGAGAAAGAAATAGGACAGGATTAACACCCTCATCATCCCTGTTCCCAAGCCTGCAGGCATCCTACGAGGTCTGATTTTTGTTATTCTCCCCCTCTCTGCTGGAATACTTTACTGCAGAAATTTCTGTCATAAACACTCTCTTAACCCATCTGATGTGTTCATAGTTTCTAACCCAGCATCCATTCCTCGAGGTACCTCAGCACTTCCCTTTGAAACCGCACCTCAGCGCCCGCCCGTCCCCGCGCTCCCCAGCACTGCCCACTGCGGCCCCCCCGGTGCCGGCTCCTCCCTCGAGTCCCTCAGCATTTACCACCGAAACGTCTCTCGTCGCCGTCCTGTCCCTGAAGTCCCTCAGCCTTTCCCGCCGAAGCCTCCCCGGTGTCACCCCCTCCCCGAGGCACCTCAGCCTTTCCCACCGCAGCTCGTTCCCGCCGCCCCGCCCTCAGGTTCCTCCACCGCCCCCGGCCCCGCACTGCGCCGCGCCCTCCCGCCCGCTTTCCCCCCGCCCTGCGTCACTACGGGCTCCACCCTGCGCCCCACGGCCCCGCCCGAGCCCCGCGCAGCGCTCAGCCCGGGGCGCCCTTCGCTCACAGCCGCCCGCGTGTTTCCCTTTCGCCTTTCTCGCCCCCGCCCGGGGCCGCGGTGCCGCGGCTGGCTGCCCCTCGCCCTCCAGCCTCCCCGCTCGGCCGGAGGGGGGCGGCCCCGCCCAGTCTCCGCGGTGTCCGCCCGCCCCCCGCGCGCCGCCGGCCGCTCCCCACGCGCCGCTCCACCCGCCGCACGCGCTCCTCGGCCCGCGCGCCCACGCAGCGTGTCCCCGCCCATCCCGCGCAGGAGCCAATCGCGTCCGCATCCGGCACCGGGCCCCGCCCCCCCCGGCCCGGAGCCGCCGGCGCCCGCAGCGCGGCGCTGCCCGCCCGCCCGCAGCCGGCCCCGGCCCCGGCCCCGGCGGGTCAGCGGCAGCGGGGCCGGGCGGGCTCGGGCTGCGCCTGCCGGGACAGCCCGGGCCGAGGGCTCCGCCGCTGCAGCCCATTTGGTGCCGTTTGCACCCCCCAGGTTACACAGCTGCAGCCTTCCTGCTGGTTTAGCTCACGCATCTTTCTTCTAACTGCGCAGCAGTTCACACTCAGGAAAATTCCCTTCTGGTTGGCTTTCCACACCAACCCACTTGTACCACCCCTACGTTGTACAAACAGGTACCTACAAACTGTCCAAAAACTACTTAGAAAATACCTACCTACCAGATTCCATCCATTCACATCCGCTTGCCCTCTTAGCATTCCATTTTCTGTCCAGTCTGATGACAGGACACCCCATGTAGCGCCAGCAAAGGTAACTCTTTAACATCAGGAGTTCATTTCAGCTGTTAAGGCACATCCTTTCTTCTCCATAAGTTAATTTTACGTACTTTAACAATAAACTAAACTCAAGGTCTTTCAACATACTGCACTCTTTGCAGATACATTGTTACTGTAGTAATTTTAAAAAGCTAATATAAATATTTATAGCAAATACAATTCCAACACATGTGTGACAATTTATTGTACCACCATTCATATAAAGCATTGCAATCCAAAATGATCAGAAACAATCTTAAATATCTGCATAAGAATTTACAAACATTAGTAAAGGTATACCACAGACCGTAGCTTTCTAAGCTTTCGAGTTAAAGTTGTTAGATATCCACATTTAAATGAAACGGACAATACCAGTAGAGATGCGTACCTCTGTCATCTTCATTTAGAAAGAAGTGACAACACTAGAAAGCACATTGATAACCAGTGTTTTGAACAGTGAAGGTGGGATCTAAAATAGTCTGATTAAACTAAACCACCTGAGGTCTTTATCAAGTTGCATATCTGCCAGGAATGCTGAAATGCAAGAGTTTACCCCTGCAATATTCCATAATGGCACAGCCACTTAATATAAAATATAATCTCAAAGTTCCAAACCAGTACATTAAAAAGCCATCACTAAGTGTTAGAAGACCACTGCAAGATCTTATTGCTTTTTGAGTTAAATAATAATCTTCCAACAAACCAAACCCCAATCTCTACAGTCTCTTGCTCATCCTCCTGTTCATTCATTAACACTGCAGCAATGAGTTTTTATATAATGTGGCAACAGAGGCTTTTAAAAAAACCCAAACAAAGCCTATTTAAGTACACGGACACCCCGACTCTCCCTGCCCACCCTCACCCTGAGACCCACAATCACCACTTACTGCAGCGATGAGGAACGACACATACAGATGCAGACAGATGCACAGACACAGAGCTCTTGTCAGCAGCGAGAGCAGAGCCAGGCAGAGCTGAGCCGACTTTTATTAACAGTTCTCAATGTATAGGTTTACAGATATGGGCCTGGATCAAGAAGTTAGACAGGATGTTTTTTCAATAATTGTTATTCCAAACACACCACACTCATGTCGTGACTGTTTTCAGTCATGTTCCCATGCATATCTTGTGGGCAGCGTGCCGACCCACTCATTCACACGCCCAGGCCCAACATTCACACATCATACACATGGGGGTGATTTTCCAACCTGATATATCATTCTCACTGGCCTGGGCTATCACTCCTTACACTCATAAAAAACGTACTTCTGTATAACCTGTCCAAGGCTATTTAGCCGGAACCGCACGTCCTGCCGTTCCCACACTGCTTCTCACGGGAGATGGCAATTTTGCTTTAGAACAAATGATTGAATCTGCTATAAAAAAGTTCAACGACCTCCTGTATAGCAAAGGATAAAAGAAAGTATGGAATTTTGTTGCATCTAATACATAATCCAAATAACAATTAAAATATATACTAATAGTAGATTCCTTCAAATATTCACTGTGAAGTTAGGTCCTGGCATGATCATGATATTATTCTTTCTAACTATTTTACAGGATAGACAGGCTGACACTGCTAGTGATTCCGCCACTATGTAACTCATCTTCCCTCATCTATTTTTCCCTCTATAATTCTATAATCAAGTCACATCCAGAAATAAAGATTCATTACATGCACAGAGCTCTCAAAAGTAGGCTAACACCTTTGTCCAGCTCTGTTATCTTCTACCCTTACAAAACCAGACAGCACTGCAGGAGGAAGTACTGTTATACAGATAATACAATGTTTAGTGATAGCAGTGGGTTTGCAAATGAGATAATAAGCTTTTTCTTCTGCTTTTTCCTCTTCGGTGAAAAGTTAATTTAATTATTGAAACACTAGATAATAGGAAACACACGAATTGAATATCGCCTTGCGACAGAAGGGACAAGACTTGAATTCAAATCATGACATACAGAAATAAAACAAACCACCAACCCCACAAAACCAAATTGCCACTTTGACACAGGAAAATTTAACTTTACTGACCTGTCAATGCCACAGTGTTTCCAGTTCAGAAATTGCCATATGGAAGCTAATGGAGCTTTTCATCTCTAGCTTGCTGCAAGGCATAAAAAGTGGCACAGCAGGCTAATAGGAGCAGAATCTGAGGCATATGTTGAGATTTAACAGGGAGTGTTTGATCAACAGTTCTTTCATAAAGATTTTACTATCACTACATTCAAATATGTTCCAGTAATCAATGCAAAACCAGAGATTAACTCTTCAGGTTAATTTTATTAGCAATGATGAATATAAACCTCTTATGAAAATATTCTTATTCAATGTATAAGAATTGTCTATAAAAATATACTACTATGTAACAAAGCCAGTAACTCCTACAAAACATATAATTCACCATATATTTAACAAAATATAGGACATAGTAAAAATCCTTAATGCTGAGGGTATTTTTACCCCCATTTTGTCAAACAATAACTCATATAACATAGAAAATTACTCATTCTGCTACAGAGAAGTGTTATCACCATAGAAGTCTGCGTATGTCCCACCCTGAAGTTACCTGCATCTGCAGGAACATAAAGCCACAACTTTTCTTTGGATGGACAGGCAGTTATGACCATAAACGCATTCTGTTGGTAACTGCACCGTCCTGCTGGTCAGCATTGCGCATCTGCTGTCAGCAGGGCCAGCCCTGAATCCCAGACGATGCTCCTGCTGCCTGTGTGGGGCTAATGCCACAGATGAGCCCAGCATGGAAAACAGACTCTTCCTGGTTAACTCCTGTTGGTTAGCAAGGAAATAACTTCTAAGAGGCAGCCCCTCTAGAAACAAACTTTCTTCTAACAGTCTACTCTTGAACAAAAGCTCAAGGAAAATACTGCAGGGGGTAGAGTGTTTATAGTAAATAGTGATCAAGGGTAGTACTACCCAACTTATACCAATTACAGAAAAAGCCATCTTAGAAGAGTTTTTGGAACTGGGAAAGGGTCTAGTTTCAGAAGAAAAGTGACACATTGAACTAGTTACTTCATCATGTTGTTGCGCTGAGGTTACTCCACGCCTGATGTTAGACAAAAGCAGGAAAGCCACTGTAATTATGTAGATTGCCCTTGTCTACACAACGAACTTGCCAGATGCTTTGATTCTTCAGCTGGTTTACCTTCTTCTGAGTTCTTCAACTTCAGCTATGCCAATTACTCTGAAAAGTAAGTATTACATATAGTTTATATGCATATATGATAAAACAAAACAACCAAAGCAAAGCTAAGCCAAATACAGTGAATGGTATCCACAGGGTAGGCATGGATTACTTAATCCTCAGTCCTGTTCCCGAGAGACAAAAACAACAAGCAGCTTTTAACATAAATTATTTTAGTCCACACTGGAACACCTCCTGCAGAAGTTTCTGGTGATGTCACCATTTCCCCTAATTGATTCTAATGATGTTATAAGAGAATAAAGCGTATTCAAGGGCTCGCTTGCTGCTGCTAGGACAGCATTTGGGGTTTCACTGAGGTAATGGGACAGGTTTTAGGGAAGATTCTGGAGGTGCTAAAAAGCCGTGACAGAGTGTGGAGTATTTCAGTGGCAGGGCTGAGGGGGAACCCTTGGGGGCCTTGTACAGAGTTATGGTATCGGAACTTCTAGGGGCTGCTTTTCAGTGGGTGGGGGAGGGTGGAGAAGCGTGCAAGGTGGGAGCGCGGGGCTGGCCCAGGGGGTCGCGGGTCCAGCCCAGCGGCTGCTGAGGGCACGGGGGTCCCGCGGGGCTGCCCGGGGCTGTGCGGGGCAGCAGCGCTGGGGAACGCGCTGGGGAAGGCTCCGGGGAGCTCCGACTGCTCCGGGAGAGCCCCACCGGTCGCGCCGGGGGGGCAGCCGGGGCGGTTTGGATCTGTTTTTCCGTGTCTTTTGTGCTTCCCCAGTCGCAGGTCTCCGGTAACTCTCGCACGGCTGCATTTATCACGCCTGATTCAAAATATCCTTAATTCCGTTTGACCGGTCGCTTCTAAACGTCCTCGCTACCGGCCAGCAATAGCGGGCAGGGGTGTCCCAGCAGCACCGGCCCCGGCCGTTCGTGTCCCCGCGGCCGAGCGCGCGCTCCGGCAGCCGCCGAGACGCCGAGGCCCTCCCGGCAGGACGCGGCTCGGGAGGGCCCCCTCGTCCCAGCCCCCCCGTGCCCGGCTGACCCCCCCTGCCGCACCGCCCGCAAAGCCCCGCAGGCCTCAGCGCTGCCCCTGCGCCCCCGAGCCCGGGAAACGCGCATGCGCCGGCCGGGGGACCGGGTGTGGCGGAGCGCGCACCGCGCACGCTCTGGCTGCCACAGGCGCGGGAAGCGGCGGCTGCGGGGAGCGGGCGGGACACACGGGCGCTGCAGGGCGGGACACACGGGCGCTGCAGGGCGGGACACACGGGGCGCGGCGGGACACACGGGCGCTGCAGGGCGGGACACACGGGTGCAGCAGCGCGGGACACACGGGTGCAGCAGCGCGGGACACACGGGTGCAGCAGCGCGGGACACGGGGGGATCAGCCCAGCACGGGGGGGCTGCGATGAGATCCCTCTCGAGCCTCATCGCGCCGTGGACGTAGCGTTGCCTTCGGAGGAGGGTTGTGGAAGGTTACGTTTCATATTAAACAAAAGAAAAATAAACCTTCGGTACAAATAAATAACAAAGTTCATGTCGTAGACAATTGTGTTATTTATCTACAATACTCAACCAGACAAAGAATTGGATATAAAAGGTTTCTTGGTCAAAAGCTGACTATGCATTTGGAACATCTATGCCCTTGCACGGGGTGATCAGACACTAAGTGTAAAGCTTCCCAGCCTTCGGGAGCTGCCATGATCATTAACACTGAAGGAAAAAAACAACTATCAAGGTTGTTCTCCAGAACAGATATTTGAATAAAACAAAGACTTAGGAAAAAGATTATGCTCCACCACCAAGCATATTTGCTATAGGGAGCATTGGGATAAAAAGAAAATGTAGCAGATACTTAAATCTTTCCTTAAGTTACTTGTATGTTTTGAATAAGTCTGCCTCTGTAAAAACTGAGGTCAGTTTGCAGACTCTAAGGAAAGAGAGGCAGGAAAAAAAAAATCTTACAGATGTGATCATTTTGTATTCATTATACTGCACAGCAACTGAGAACAATGTTCCTGAAGATGAAGAACAAACTTCTCCCCAGAGAGTGCGCTGAAACCTGAACATCTTCAGGAAATATCCCCCGGAGGTTTCCCGGCCCCAGTGTTCTCAGTTGGTGTTTCTCTGAGGGAGAGGGAGGCTCTCATGAAGATATTTCATGGTCCCGTGCTCTGAGAAGTCAGAAACAACATGATTGTCCCCCCTCAGCAACCACTTCGTAGTTAAGAGTCCTTCAATTCCCACTGGTCCCCGTGCATGGATACGAGAAGTACTAATTCCCACTTCAGCACCTGCAGGAAACACACAAGATACAGGTAGTTAATCCTAAAATGATGTGCACTTCACACTAAGCAGCTTTGCACGTTAATGTAACACCAGCTGCCCGCCTTTCAGTGACCTGCCGTTCTCAGTTCCTCTCCAAATGCCACCTGTTCCAATTTAAAAGTTAGAGGAGCTTAACTATTACATTATAAATTGTAATGCGTATACTTCTGGCTGCTACAGAGTTACTTTTAGAGAGAAAGATGCAAGAGAGATGAGTACCTCTTACATGGATCTTATGCTTGTTTCCTGAGGGTTTAATCCATTTTTTTTAAAAAAGCTAAATTAGTCAAGATTGTGATCTTGTGTCCTTTTCTTATCATATTGAGGAGATATTGCAAGACCCTAACTAGAACTTTTTAATCACATGGAACACTGAATGTTCCAGCTGATGGAGTAATAGCCTGCTATGGAGATTTCTGAGTTTCTGCCTCAGGAAAGAACGTTTCCCTTGTCTTCCACAATTCACAGTAGGTACAACAGTTTATTTAAGCACATGATACCCAGTTTGGTTCCTGCCCTTCATTCCTCACACTGCAGGGCTGGCACACCAGAGAGCAGCTCAGTCTGCCCACAGGAACGGAGCATGGCATTACTTAGAGCATCATTAGAAACATAAACAAAATAAAAACTGTTCGCCAGTTTCAGATCCTGTGCTGCATTGTTCTATCATTTACACGCATGCAACATACTTTATTCTAATTGAACAGAGCTTCAGAGGATCCAAAACATCTTTGCTCCCTACTGCTAAATTAATCCACACAGTCTGTACAGCAGCATTAGCTGGTTCTGGCAGGAAAGAGATATTAAACTATCTGTTGTTCCATGTGGATGAAATGTCTAGGCTTCAACCTTTCCTATGGTACCTCTCCTGAAAATCATGTATTAGACAGTAAGATCAGAGACTAATTCTGTCTTCCAGGATTCACACTGCCACATTTTTCCCGCAACAGCAAATCCTGCAGTCACATCCCCACAGTATTTTCTGTCTTACCAAGTCCAAATCTGTAGCCGTCGGAGAACCGAGTACTGGCATTCCAGAAAACACAAGCACTGTCCACATGCTGGAGGAAAAACTCTGCTGTTTTCTCTGGGAAAGAGGCAGGGAGAAAAATAAAATCCAGGACATACAGAATGTTCATGCACTCCAACAAACACAGCGCAATACAGTGAACAGATAGAACACAACAACTTTCACATGCAACCTTATCAGACAGTATTTAAACAGCCTGGGCTAAGACATGTTAATTTATTCCTTCTTCCCAGTATGCTTATCAAGTAGACACAGCTGCAAATGTTACAAGAAGCTTGCAAAGATGAGAAGCAAAGAAGAAAGAAAAAAGATGTGTAATTCTAAATATATCCAGTCAAGAACCTGCAAACAGGGATAGTTGTATGACTGGAGAGAAAGGACAGCTGCCCTAAACATTTTGCAGTCAAACCGAGACAGTTAAACTACAGAGTCAGCTCTCCATTAATCTCAAACACGGTATTGTTCCAGATAATGAAAAATCCTAAACTAAATTGCAATTGCAGGTATAATAGTTGGGAAACACAATGCCGAAATACCACACGAAATCAGCTAACTAACCCAGTTTAGACAGAACATGCAACACCTGAGCGAGCTCGAGCAGAGGCACACGTCTTTGTCCTCTGGAGGACTCTGCAAGGCTGCAGGTCAGTCACCCTCAGCGACACGACGAACATCACAGATCAGCTCTATTTCGTACACTCCCCAGCAAACCACTAGTGCACCAGCTCCTGAGGCAGCGCCTTGTGGTATCTAATGTACGCTTTTTAGTGACGCTTGTTTAAGCTCGGTGGGAGGTACGGAACAGAAGCCTGCTCGACTCACACACTGGTCGGCCGTAGATCATCACGACCTTACTGCAGGGGATCCTCAGGCGTTCCAGGCTTGGTTTGAGAGTCAACCTTTGGCTGGGCACAGCTCTAGATAGGTTTTGAACTGGCACAGTGTTCAAACTGCATGCAGGACAGGTGCTACAGATGGGAGCAGCACAGAGCTGCACACAGGAACACAAATTCACAACAGAGGCAAGAAACTGCAAACTGAGGTAAATGCAGCTTTTATACTAGGGATATAGAAGTGGGAAGTAAAGGACTGGGAGAGGTAGAGGGAAGATATTTGTGGTCCTTGTTTGCAAGACATAAAAATGACACGGGCAGATCAAAAGTTTGATCTTCCCTGCAATCCCTGTTCCCTCCAGTGAGGCACTATAGCAGTTCACCTCACCAGCCTTCAGAGGCCTAAGGACATCTCCAGGATTCAGGAGATGTTCCTGCAAAACCCTCTGACGCAGCAAGTCTGCACAATACAGGAACACACAGCAATTTACCTGGCAAGAGCATGTGCTGACTTGCTATCAGTCAACTGCTCAAGCACATCCCTTAACATCCTGGAATAAGGGCCACACAACATGTTTTCTCTGAGCTGAACAGGACTGTAGGCACATTCAGCTCACCGGTCTCCAGCTGGTTATGCCTCCTACAGACCCAAGAACAACTGCTGCAATGTAAGTAGTTACACTAACACCAAGAACTGGCAGCAGCTTAAGGAACAGACTGATCACTAACCATTCTCCGTGATGATAACATCCGTGTGAGAACTTCCATATTTGTGGATATGTTCAACAGCCTCCTGGACGCTGTCCACCACCTCAATGCAGCACTCCAGGTCTCCATATTCTGTGCGGAGAGATTTCACTTCTGAAGGGCTGAATGTCAAGTAAGATGCAAACTTTGGGCCAGCGTGGATCTTCACCTGCAATACCAGAAACATTTTGTGCTGCCGACCATACCAATGCCTTCCAGGGGAAAGTGTGGCTTCTTGTACTCTGTGTGGGGTGGAGTTAATTTTCTTCATAGTAGTCCCTACAGTGCTATGTTTTGGATTTGTGACTAAAACAGCGTTGAAAACACACCACTATTTTGGCTATTACTGAACAGAGCCTGCACAGTGCCAGGGCTTTCTCTTTTTCCCCTACTCTGTCCCCCCAGCAAAAGGGTTGGGAGTGTGCAGGCAGCTGGGAGGGGACACAACCACGACCGCGGACCCAGATGGACCAAAGGGATACTCGGTGCCATATAATGTCACACACAGCAATACAAACTGAGGGGCAGGGTTTTCTGAAGACAGTGGGCATTGCTCAGACACTGCCTGGGCACTGGTCTGCTTGTGGCAGATGGTGAGTCACCAGCTTTGCCTCACTTGTGTGGGGTTTGGGGTGGGCTTTTGTTTGGTTTTGTTTTCCTATTCTTCCACTTCCTTCTTCCTCTTTCCTTCGCTCATTCAACTATCTTTCTTCCAATCCACAAGGTTCCTTGCTTTTGCTCCTCTTATTCTCTTCCCACATCCCCCTTGGGGCAGGGTAGAATGAGCAAGTGGCTGGACGGTGCTCAGCTGCTGACCGGGGTTAACCCATGACATTTGTGAATCAAATGTTCACTGCAGGCAGTGTAAGAAAAATAAGCCTATGCTTTGGGAAACCTATCAGATTGGTGAACTACCGACAAGGTACAGTAGCTGACGTGCTAGATTGGCTGCTGACCATGACACGCTCCTAGTTCAGGACTCATTTCAAAGTATTTAAAGAAATCACATCACTTGGAGAGGAAAATCATCAGGCAGGACAGCACAACACTGGTACTGGGAAAACACCTAAAATGTTGCAGCCAGCCCTTGTTTTAAGAAAGCAACTGCAGCGCAGAGAATAACTACAGGAATGTTTCCAAGTTTGCACCTACAAAAGACTTAAGATCTTGAACAGCTTTTAACCTTTTACTTTGTAAACTGACACCAGCCCTCTCTGAAGCACGTGTTTCAGACACAACAGAGTTACTGAGTCCAAAACAAGAAAACTCACGGAGATATTTTTCATTTGTTATAAAGAAGAACTAATGCATTATCAATATCTGAGTTTAATCATAGCAGCTGAGACACCTCAACAATGAGAGAGAATTTAGAACTGATGCAGCAGAGAAATCCCCATGCAATTGAAACACAGGAAATTTTGACAAAACAGAAATGGGAAATAAGGCATAAGTCTGCAAAATCTGAAGGCTTTTAAAAAGGTATCTGTAAAACTGCATTTTCTTGTGCAACTATAAATTACTTTAATTGGATAATCCTGCCCAATATTTGCATGTTTCTTCTTTTCAGGTCAGATTAGACATAGGTAACATCCTCCCCACTGTATTATGGGCCGGGTGGGTGGTGGTGGAAACGCACCAGTCCTCACATTCCTCCCATCCAAACCCCAGAGATCTACCCTTCATTCTACCCTTCCCAAGAAACAACCAAACAAGATATGAAAAAGATCCATTAAGTGAGAACGTGCTCCTGACTACCTATCAACTACTTTTACTATGACCCTTTCAACATCATCAAAATGTATGGCTTATTTTACTTGCATTAATCACTGCCTGTACACTCTATTTGCCAAATACATACTGCTGTGTGAAAATCCTTCAAGGATATTTCTCTCCCGATGCAGCTCTGCTACCTTTACTGACAAAACATTACCCACATCAAGACGACTAATTACTATACTGGCCTTCAGCTGTTCCTTTAATATACTAGGAGGGAAAACAGGTGGGGATAAAGGGCATGGAAGATGAAAGGCTTTAAAAAAAATGATGAAGCAGAAACAGAAAGGAAAAAAAAAAGGGAATTGGCTTCAGTGGGAAGCTAAACGAATCGATTCAAGAAGAGGAGGCTTTGTGTCTGGGAGGTTAACAGCAATTAAGTCAGAACTAAGAAGGGTAGAGAAAGGGTTGTGTATATGCTCTTCTAGCACAGAATAATATTTTTGCTATATAAAAGGAAGCGTTCCTATCCCAGTAATGGCACACAGTTGCACTGAAGAAGCTGCTTTCAGATCATCTCTACAGAAAAACTTGCATTTGTGTGGAGACGCAGAGATAGTTCTCTGTAAGTTCATCTATGTGCACAAAGAAACATACACATAACTTGACTGTTATTGCATCATAAAATTAAACAGGGCTACATCAGCCAGACCAAATGCTTCTAAAGTGACAGGAAAAAAAAAAACCCAACACACCACAACAAAACACACAAAAGAAAACACAAGTATGAGTGACTAACCTGTTCTACTCTCAACATGTCTATGATCTGATCAAATAACGGGGTTCTCAGCAAGTCTCGATGAATTAAGAGAGTTTCCAGAGCATTACAGGCAGCAGGATATTCACACTTTGAGTCTCTGACTGAGGTTTAAGAGTAGATAACTGGTTACATAACATTTATGACAAAGATTTTGAACAGCATATGAATTATCAATTACCATAACCATTTTGCATACTCCAAATACGAAGTTCAGTTACACCCAAGAGACTCAAGTCACCCTCTCCCAGCTTACTTATTCGTGTGACCTTCTCAACGCTGGCATCCGTGTCCACATACACATGGCAGATCCCTTCGCTATGTCCCATTACTGGGATTCCCTTTGCAGCTTTCTGGATATCCCTGACCAGCTGTGATGAACCACGTGGAATGATTAGATCTATCAGCTTATCCAAACGGCAGAGATCTTCTACCTCCTCTCTTGTGTTCACCTGTGGTAGTTGCAATACAGTCAGTCTGTGGTTTCAAGTCTCAAGTTCTGCTCATGCTTTTTATATATACGATAGCAACGAAAGAGCTGATTGAATTCTAGGCACTTACTAGTTGCACTGCATCTTTGACTCCATGAATGGAGAGTGCTTCTTGTGCCAGATGATGAAGGATTTGATTGCTATGTGCTGCCTCTTTCCCTCCTTTAAGTAGTAAGCCATTTCCACTGGCTATGGCCAAAGCAGACACCTGTCAGAAAATATTAAAAAAAAAAAAAAAAGTAATTTGTCTCCTCTGTTGGAATAACACCCACAAAATCGAAAAAGAATAGGAGTTTTAATACTGTTGATTTACTCAATATTAATCTACAATTTTCATTTTATGGCACCAAAATGTCATTACAAGTAACAGCATGTTGAACTCCAGGAACAACATGTATTAGTGTTTCAGCAACGAATGTGAGTTTTTAGGGTACTATTGGCAGGGGGAGGCTGCAGTGGACAAGCCAGAGGAAACCACAGACACAGGCTCTGGTATGAACATGGGGCAGTCACGCCATAGAGAATGACATTAGGTGCAGGAAACCCTGTCCTTAACCATTTCGGTAGAAAGCGGCTAATGAGCTCTTCCTGCGAACATGAAGGACGAAGGACTGTTTGTGTCTTTGTGTCGTGCTGCCTACAACAGAAGTCACAAACAGACAACACTTGCCCTGAGGGGAAAAATACCTTCTAGACAATAGACCCAGAATCACCTGTATCACTTTGCTTTCATGTTTATAGCCAGAAAGAACTGACTGAAGTTGTTGCCTTTCTGTTAAAGGTGCCAGATTTCACCTATTTGAGCCCAGCAACACAACTAGACTATATTTCTAAAAAATGCTCCGAAGAAGCCACTGCTTTTTCAAATTTAGATTAAAAAATTACTTCTGCTGTTGAAAACATATACCCAGTCTTCAGACACTAGTTCTTATTGGTGTTTTCCCCACTAAACTGAAAACCTCTTTAACAGAGGGGTGGTGGCAGGTTGTTTTATTGTTTCAGTTTCTTGTTATTTTCTACCTAGGACTACGTCAGATACAACAAAGCTCTCTTTCCAGACTTATTTTACTTTTCTATCCCTTTTTGTCTTCCTCACCACAATCCCATTCTCAATGGCCTCACAATTTGTCCACTTATTTGAAAAATTGAGCATTTGACAAATATAGCATACACTCCTTTGAAAGAGAGACACATCAGCTACTCAAGGCAAGAGACCAAGGCTGAAGTCCAGGAAGACAGACTAGAATTCAACAGGGAAACATATTGGTTATCTACAAAGAACAGAGCTGGCAGCAAGGAGCTAACACTAGTAGACAAGGGAGACTTGCGCCTTTCCGTTTGAGGGGAACTTTGCCTAGGGCATGCTCCCTTTCAGTATGAAACGGGGACCACTCGCAAAATTCAGTCCTCAAGTACCAAGCTGTCCACTGGCTGAGTCTCATCCCCTTTTAAAGTGTCTGTACCTATCACTTTACCCTCAAACACCTGCTCATCTGTTAGAGAACACCTCACTCGATCTTCCTAAATACCTAATGTTAATTGTGGGAAATAGTGTTGATAATGAAGTTTTTTTGTTTTCTTTTAAAAACCTATTGCAGTTGCTCGGTAAGGTATTCACAGAATCACAGAATCACAGCCTGGTTGGGGTTGAAGGGACCTCTGGAGATCATCCAGTCCAACCCACCTGCTCACGCAGGGTCACCAGAGCAGATCACACAGGTCGGTCCAGGCGGGTTTGAATGTCTCCAGAGCAGGAGACTCCACAACCTCTCTGGGCAGCCTGTTCCAGGGCTCTGGCACCTCAAAGTAAAGAAGTTTCTCCTCATATTCAGATGAAATCTCCTGTGTTTCAGTCTGTGCCTGTTGCCCCTCATCCTATCGTTTGGCACCACTGAAAGGAGTCTGGTCCATCCTCTTGACAGCCACCCTGGAGATATTTATAAACACTGATCGGATCCCTTCTCCGCTTCTCTTCTCCAGGCTGAGCAGCCCCAGCTCTCTCAGTCTCTCCTCATAAGAAAGGTGCTCTAGGCCTATAATCATCTTGGTAGCCCTTCACTGGACTCCCTCCAGTAATTTCTTGTCCTTCTTAAACTGGGGAGCCCAGAACTGGACACAATTCTGCAGATGCGGCCTTACCAGGGCACAGCAGAGGGGCAGGAGCCCCAGGTACCATTGGCCTCTTGGCCACAAGGACACATTGTTGACTCATGGTCAACCTGTTGTCCAACAGAACTCCCAGGTCCTTCTCCGCAGAGCTGCTTTCCAGCAGGTCCACCCCAACCCGTACTGGTGCCTGGGGTTGTTCCTCCCCAGTGCAGGACCCTACATTTGCCCTTGTTGAACTTCATCAGGCTCTTCTCTGCCCAGTCCTCCAGCCTGCCCAGGTCTCGCTGGATGGCAGCACAGCCTGTGGTGTGTCAGCCCTTCCTCCCAGTTTGGTATTCAGGAATCTCAAAATAAGATCAAGGTTGTCTCTGCAATGTTAGGTCAGCCCCATATTTTCATGCACCATAAGAGCATTTACTCACAGCAATACTCTCACACAGAGCTGCAGACTGATGTATTTCCCTTTAAGATGCCTGCCTTTTTCCTGGCACAAGATAAATGACATTCACAGTACACTATTCGAGATTTTCACTAGCCTTTCCAGCAACTTCAGTACTTAAGAACTTAGACACCATTTTTCCTCACGCCCATCTCACTGCACGTGAGTAAAAGCTATCATTGTGCCTCACTGCATACGACAGTATCAGTACAGACCATGGAACTTTTGTGCTTTCTCTGCTCAGCCTTTTTTAACTTTTTAAACTTTTTTTTAATCACATATTCCTCCACAGTTACAGTTAATTACTGGTATCAGTATTAAACAGTTCCTTTTTTAATTCCCACCCGCGGTTCAGCTGTATGCGGTATGGACAGATAGAACAAGCGCTCATTGTTAAGAGCCGCCCAAGCTGTGAGTTAGGCACTGAACATACCTTCGTGAGACATATGCAGAAACTGCACCACCCGAATGCAAGGTAACTGTATGTCGGGTTTAAAAAAATAAACAAAACAAACCCACAAAAACAACAAAAACCCCACAAACAAAACCCCCAAACCAAACAAAACCAAAAAAACACCAAAAAACAAAAACACACAAAAAAGACAAGACTTCTTGCAGCCTCCCATTTGCTCACCAACAGAACACCCGTTTTTTGTCATCAAGGAATTCCCAACAGTGTAACCCACCCTCCTTACATACCTGTGGAAGACAGTCAGGACGGGACTCAAAGATCACAAGAAGGACACCAATTGGCACTGTCACCTGCTCCAAATCCAGGTCTTTTGCTATTCGTGTTCGCCGAATTATTCGGCCTACGCTGTCCTTTGAGGACGCTGCGATCTGACGCAGACCAATAGCCAAGCTGTTCAGCTTGGACGTAGACAAACTTAGACGTTTCAACAAAGGAAGTGCCAGTCTTCCTAAAGAAAGAAAAAATGGTGCTGGAGTTAGATTGGCCTGCCTAGGCTCAAGTAAAAGCAGCTTAAACAACTTGTGAACCTAAGGAAAAATCAGATACTTCCTATGCCCTAACAAGAAACCCACCCATGATGAAAAATGCACAGCATTAGGTCTGGTAGTAACAATAAAACCACTCAAATATGACAATGATTTCCCTCCCACAACATTTTCACATTAGGCAGTTTAAGTGATTTGCACATGAAGCAATGTCAACATCCGCGGTTTAAGGTTTGCCCTATTTCAGGTACTGCTGTATGTCCAAATTTCTCCTTTGTCTCCTTTGGCAAAATTGAGGTGGTTTTTGTTTGTTTGTTTGCTTTTGTTTGCTTGGTGTTTTCCAAGGCCTCAGTGTCTTCTCTGACAAAGACATCTGTTTTCTGCAATTAAGGAAGCTGCCACTCTTTACGCTGACAAACTCTCAAGGTCCTGGGTTCACTAATCTGTGGCAGCCATACTACCCTGTCCCAGGTGACAGAAGATTCTAGTTCTGCTCATTTCCTTCAAGGCCCAGGGAGGTTCAAGACAACAGGATTACCATGGAAGGACTTCAAATATTACCTTTATTTTCAGCCTCTTCTAAGTCCTTTTTGTTTGCTAAGAGAATTTCTTCTCTCTGGTCAGTTAGTAAATCAGCAAGATGATAAATAATCTCAGCTCTCTGAAAGAGAAAACTGTTTCTGAACAGACTTCTTACACAAAGTCCATGCTATCTGACATCTGGTCCCCTTCAGTCCATTTATGTTAAACACATCCTCTCACTGTCTTGACTTCCCAAATACTTGAGGCCAGCTGATTTTTCCAGCCTGCATCACATTGAAATATGAGGCTGAACGCTGCTTCAGCCTTTACTTTGCTTTCTACTATTTTGCTTTCCATGCCCAGCCTTCTTCACCAAACCCACAATGTTCTTCCTTTAAAACCACCTTGCGTTCTTCACAACTGATGCCACATTTACCCACCCAGCTGCAGAGCAGGGGCTGACTGTCCACAGCTCCTCTTCTGCAAGCACTACACACGAGAGCGAATGGAGCACGTTATTCCAGTCAATTCTTCAGCAGCTCTGATCTCAATTTCTGTGCCATATTCCACACTATTAAAATTTTTACAAACCCCACACGAAAACATTCATAGACCCAAGATACATTATCTTTCTGCTCTTCTCATTTCTTTAAGCATGCTACAATCCAAATTGTGGATCTGGCACAGAAAGAATAGATTCTTGTCCCAAGGGGCCCATTTGTGTTATAAATCTGTGTTGTAAAACCCGCCACACATTCACAGCTTAATAAGCAAGGCCATATTGTTCTGTCACCTGCTCAGGCTGCAGAGCTGCGAGGGTCCTGCCACCAGCTCGAGCCATTTCACCCTGCTGCTCTACCGTAGGACCTGCAAAAAAACCAATAATATGCCATGCAGACAAAGTAACAGTGCATGTGGAAGTGAACACTAGACCTTGCAGTTCTTTGCTCAAAGCAGGAAAGCAGGTAGAGAGTCTTAGACATACTGGAGAAATCTGTTGTATGCTAGAACAGGAAAATCTGTACCTGACACAAAAACACTGCTATGGTCCCCAAACGTAAAAAGTCATCACAGGGATTCTGCAAGGTCACCAAGTCAGAGGCAAGTGCACACCTTGCATCAAACACACTTGACAAAGGGCAGAAGAACACTGGGACAGCTGAGTCTCAGGGCATGGCAGGCTACTGAAACAAAGGAGGCAAACTTTGAAAAGTTTTGGTGTCCAACTGAGGAAATCAGAAAGGATTACAAAATAGCATGGGAATATACAAACAATAATGGAAGCCAAAACTCAATCTGAGTAACAGCTTTCAGAAAAATGGCTTTCCCTCTGTCTCCTCCTGCACGCATCTTAGAAGGGTTCCTATAGAAGGGGTTTGGTTTTTTTCCTGGCCGGACTGCCACATCTCAAACGGAAATGATATGGAACAGGTTACTTCTGTTTCTGTTTCAAAAGAAGTCACCAGGTTCAGGTAGCTTTTCCCCAAAGAGTTCACAAGTAGCTCATGGATAAACAAAGTTGTGATTTTTAACTCTCCTGAAATTGTCTGTAAAACAGATAACTTGAAGGTCATGAATATGACTCAGCTTCTACTTATGAAGGGTCTCATGGAAATTGCCAGAGCAGGGATTCCAATGTTATAGAAAATATCAAGAGCTATAGTGGGAAGCATAAGAAAAGAACCTGCAGACACATGATTAATTAAACTTATTTAAGAAGTGTGAAAACATTTTTTTTTAAGTGAAGTAATACTTTACAAAGTATTGTATGTTTTGGTGTTCTTTAAGAAAAGTTACTGTATGTAAGCAGATACAGTAGATTTTAACAGTTACTTGAATTTTGAAAGTGTGTTCTTTGGAAGATATTAGATAAAGAGAGGACTGGAATAAGCACTTGCACAATAGCGGAAGAGTGCCAGTAAAATTCCACACGGACTTTTGCTGTTTGCCATATTTGTAAGTGACTCAGAATGGGGTCACAAGATGAAAAGCTTTACTGCCGATACAGATTTATTACAGTGGGACTAACCGCAAAGTGTCACTATTGCACTTTTTCCTAGAAAGCAGCTTTGCAGAGGAGCCGAGCAGGACCCGGCCCGGCCGCGCTGCAGAGCAGCCCCCGCGCCCTGCGCTGCCCCAGCAGCGGGGCCGGCGGGGGGATGCGGCCCCTCAGCACTGGTGAGCCCACGCCGGGACGGCCGTGCCCCCGGTGCCACGGACACCCACGCTGTGGAGAGAGTCCAACGAGGGGCCGCCAAGATGATGGAGGGACGGGAGCATCTCTCGTATGAGGAGGGGATCCCACCAGCATGTACAAACACCTGAAGGGACGGTGTGAAGAAGAGGCAGACAGGCTCTTTTCAGTGGTGCCCAGTGACAGGACAAGGCGATGGACAAAACCGAAGCACGGGAGGTGCGTCCCATCAGGAAACACTTTTGCACTGTGAGGATGGTCCAGCACGGGCACAGGTTGCCCAGGGAGGTTGTGGAGTCTCCATTCTTGGAGATATTCAAAAGCTGTTTGGACACAGTCCTGGGCAACCTGCTTGAGCAGGAGGTAGGACCAGATGACCCCTGTCATCTGTCATACTGCCCCTTCCAACCTCAGCCATTTGGCAATTCCATCACTTCCTCTGCAGACAAATCAACAGGCCATGAAACAGCAAGTGTGATTCAAACCAGATAGACGTGAAGCAAATGCAGAGGGGAAATGGACAATCGGACATTAGTATCATGACAAATAATACTATGAAAACATCATCTCAGTGAACATCCACATCAAAAAGTAAATTACATGTTTGGAGTTATTAGAAAAGGCCTAGAGAACATGACAGAAAACATCACAGATCTCATCAAAATTCAGTTAGTTCTGCCATCTCATAAATTAAAGCTTCATTTGCATCTAGAACACTATGTGAAATTTTGATTTTTGGACATCTCAAAAAGGCCACAACAGAATGAAAACAGGTTTGAACAACAGAAGCAGAGATGACCAAGCCTTTGGATCAGCTTCTGTACAAAATGTCTAAGACCAAACCCCTTTTACGTGGAAGAGAGATGGTGAGGGGAAGGACGACGTCTCGCGTCTCTGAAGTTAAACAGGGGCGGATCATCTGTAAAGGCAGCAGGGGCATCAAATGAAGATATCGGGAAGAAATTTCAAAACCTTGCCCACCACCCCAAACCCAAACTAAAGCAAGCTTTTCTTCACGGAGTTCTAGCTCCGGAGGTCATGCACAGTGTCTAGTTAAGGCTCCTGACTGTTGTGACGCAGAGCTCTGCAGATGCTAAACCTTTACATGGGTTCAAAGGATGATTTGACAAATTCTTAAAAGAAATCCATTGAGGATTATTATCACAGAATCACACATTATACACAAAGAAGTTTGCCTGGCTTAAAGTGCCAGTCCAAAGTATCACTCTGTACTTGTCCTATTCTGCTAAGGTCAGGGATCTTTGGTATGACTTTCTCCAGTGATGGTTGCACCATTCCAGCAATGCACTGGCAGGAAAACATTCCTAGCCACCATGGTAGAAAACTGAGTCATAAAAGGAATTCATGGTAAGAAATAAAAATAAACACTGTCTTAGCTCAGCAGCAAATTCTACATCCACATTTTCACACTGAAATCTTCAATATTAGATGATAACCCCTAAGACAAAAAATAGTAAAAATTCTACTCACTGCATTCTTCAAATGCAAGTCTGATGTGCCAGTTTATTAGCTGGAGGGAACCAGAGCAGAGGATTCAACATTTTCTACTCCTACTTTAGGAAATACCTTTCAAAATCCATTTTTCAAGCAGAGGATGGTTTCCTAGTTATTGTACAGGTCTAGCCAAATTTTATCTCTAACCGTTCAGGAAACCTCTACAACTCCCAAGGTACACATTACCTCTGTACTCACCTGCAGGTTTTACCTCTGAAAAAAAAGTTCCAACTTTTTTCCCTTCCACAATATCTGTGATGACATGACCCGAGATCTTTGGGTGGGTTCCATTTGCAATCACTACAGAGGTGCCTCCTTGGAGGGCCCACAGAGCTGCTTTCACCTACAGTGAACGACAGAGCCAGTTCCAGGAAATTCACTTTTTACTTGAATCCCCACTCTCAGTAAGACTTCTTGCTCCATTTTGATCTCCATTTTGATCACTTATGCTTTCAAAGAGCATTCAACACACTTCAGGGATTTATAAAACATAGCACTGAATGAAATAATCTGTGCTTTACCTTCCCTTCCTTAACTAGCCGCTACTTTATGAGCGTACGTCAAATTTTCCTCCCAGCCTGCTTTTTCCAAGGCTGCTGCAAGGGCACTTTGGTCATATGTTCTTTTTCACCATTACCTTACATTGCAAGATATTCATACTGTTTGAAGACAGACAATTTTCTTTTTTTAAAGTATTCTGTTGCCACTTTCCCTGACATTGATTAGCCATCAATAATTATTACAACCCACTTTAAGCGACCACATGATATTACTTGTACTGCAGAGCACTGTTCTCGCTCAGGTCCTAGCCATTACAGTATAACATTAATATATTGTTCAATACGCTGTATGAATTACTCCCTTAAAGTTTGATAGCCTAAGCACTCCTCATGGGTCTGCTTAGGATGCAGAGGTATTCTCACTGTTTATAACTCCTTGGTGAAGCTGTGAAGTTTGCTGAAGAGTTACTCAGCTTTCCACACAAAGATTTTACCTACTTTGTTCACATTTCCTGTTCAGGTTCTCATAGGATGATTTTATTTATTTGCTTTTACTTTTTGCTTGCGAGTACACCTATTGTCTTAATAGTTGTTTCTTTCAGTAGGTTCTATTTGAAGACTGCACTTCTTTAGTTTTGACTTATGTGCTTTTTATTTGGCATTCTTCCTCTTTTGCTGCTATTTTGGAGGAGGATTCTGTAAGTACAGCATTTAGGAGTCATCTTCAAAGGTCAGGACCGCAGTGTACCAAGCCAAGTCTAGAAGCAACACACATAAGATCTAAGGCAAGAAGCAAGTCTGAAACAAGAACACTCTGATGTCCACAGACTGAAGGGAACTGAAATCAATGATCCTCCCAGATCACCTGTGTGCTAAAGGCTTCACGGAGGGCAGGCAACATGAACAACAAGAGCTCTATGAAATTCAGGGGCAGCATCTTTGTGGGCATTACCCTAACATGCAGGGCAAATATAAATTCCCTTTCTGAACTTCAGTGTTGGCACATTGGCTTGCTTAGCCCTCCTACAGAATGTTAAGCTTACAGCACAATTAGCTTATAGTAAGGGTCCTTTGAAATTAGGTACTGATGAGTCCTAAGATTAGCCTCTTTCCGCGCACTTAATCCATTGTTTAAGGCATCACAACATGACTTCTCTAAAATTCCCCTCCCCACAACGTTTCACTGGTTCATGTCAAAATACAAAAACACAAACCCAAATCCCAGATGTTACCTGCTGAAGAGGTACTGCCTGTGGCCTCCTCCGTTTCTTTTCCCAATCAAGGAATGGGCAGCATTATCCCACCACTGTATTTAATTACATGTCATTTATTTTACTGCAAAAGCTTCTCTGCTCCCTCACTTCTACACTTTCCTACTATGGTTCTACAATTACATATTACAGTCCACATTCACTGGGAGACAGCACCTGCCATATATGCCTGTCACAAACTCTTGACTGCTACAAGACCATCGACTGCTCCATTTTTGCTCAAGTTTCATGCTGATAATCAACATTTGTACTTCAAGCTACCACCTGTTTCTTCTATTATTGATGTTACAGTTTTCCAAAAAAATCACCCAGTTCTCAATTGTAAGAAATTTTTGTTACAACAGCAACATTGAGATTTACCTCTACGTGACTCAGGCTTAAAGATACCAAATATCTCTAACAGATTATTAGTTTTACAATTTACAATACAAGTACTCTCTGACCTTGGCCGCTTTCCCCTTAATACTGCCATAGTTTAAACTATTCCAGAAGCCAGATAAAGCTGTTTCTCAATAAGCTCTATACCTCCTTTAGTTACAAATAGAACACTTCAATGCCGCCTCCTTTTGCCACCTTCCAGCCCATGATCTGACACTGAAACGTGCCTTACCTGATTCTTCAGAATAAGAAATAAAACATACAGTAACTGGCGAAGAATTTCACGTTGGTCTTTCCCTGCTTAGTCAAAATCTGCTTCAGTTTTCACAGACAATCTTCCAAAAGTGTCCTTAGGAAACCTGCACCGATTAATGCTGCCATAGTGCATACCCCAGCATCATGAGGGCCGTATGCTGAAGTCTCACACCACACCCATGTTCATGCACTCACAGCAATGAATACTGAGGGCATCTGACTGTGCACAGCACTAAAAACCATTGGCCCTCCTACCACTACTAACCTTGTACTCAAGAACATACATCCTTCAGAAGCAAAGAGCACATGTATAAACTCGGAATGGAGACAGAGCTATCACATCAGATTCAAGTGACAGGGATTCCCAAAACCTTTGGATTATCACATAAGAAGGAAGCGAGGATGGGCTCAATTTAAAACATCAACTTCATACAGTTCCAAATGCTACATTTTATAAATTACTGGGATGTAATTCATTAGTAGTTCTTTTCAATTTACATGGACCTAAGAGAGAAGCTAAAGGAACACATACACAGTCACAGAACAGCTGAGGCTGGAAAGGATCTCTGGAGATCAAATAGTCCAACCGCCTGCTCAAAGCAGGGTCAACTAGAGCAAGTTACTCAGGACACTGTCCAGTCAGGTTTTGAACATCTCCAAACATTAGATTGCACAAGCTCTCTCAGCAAGCTCCTCCAGTGCTTCAGCAACCTCACCAGAAAATTCTTACATTTCCATTTGATTTATTGTATTTCAGTCCGTGCCCCTTGCCTCTTGTCTCTTCCCTGGATACCACTGAGAAGAGTCTGGCTCTGTCCTCTCTACACCCTCCTCTCAGGTATTTATACACAAACCTCCTCTTCTCCAGGGTAAACAGTCCTTGCTCTCAGCCTCTCTTAGTGTGACAGATGTTCTGATTCTTTAATCCTATTCACAGCTCTCAGCTGGATTAACTGTAGTGTGCTATGTCCTTCTTGTACTGCGGTGTCCAGAACCAGACACAACTCCACAGGTGTGGTCTCACTAGTGCTGAGTAGAGGGAAATCATCATTTCCCTCGGCCTGATAGCTACGCTCTTTCTGACGCAACCCAGGCCACTGTCGGCCTGCTTTGCCCAGAAGGCATCTTGCTGGCTCACATTCCACTTGGTGTCTACCAGGACCCCTATGTCCTTTTCAGTGAACCTGCTTTCCAGCCGGTCAGCTTCACAGCCCACACAATTAACGGAGCTGCTCCTGCCCGGGGCACGACTGGTATTTCCATGATTGAGCTCCACAAGGTTCGTGTCTGCACGTTTCTGCAGCCTGTCGAGATTCACCCGAACAGCAGCACAATTATCTCATCTGTCTCCCTTTCCCACATCTCCCGTCCCTTCCCTATTACAAAACAAATGTTCCATATTTCTACCTTGGCTTCCATGCCTCCCATTCCCACCCGGGATTTGGTTCCAAATGTTACAGACTGCTGGTCTCCTGGGTAGAATATGTCAATGAGCTTTGCATCATCAGATCCTGGAGGGCTGTCAAAGAGTCCTGAAATAAAAAAATACAAATCTGTTAGTGTTATATACCCTCATCTCTAAAGCTCACTCATGAAAAAAGAAAAAAAATACAAACCATGAGGCTCAAAAGCTGCATTCCACTTTACAGGATTGAAAACTTTCACTGAAGCCTGATTTTTATGGGACTGAAAGCATGAAACACTTAACAGGCAGACTCAAGAAGTACAGCTTTACCAAAAACAACAAACATGAAACTGAAAACCCACATGCTGAATATCGGCATGCAAGCTGGGAGGTAGTGACATGTGGTTGAGGTTACAGAGACAGTTTACAGCTTTTCTATGTTCAAAATCCAGGCCTACGTATACAAACCCACAACTGAACAGGCAGAGAATAGTCCTCCTCACCAAAATCTCAGATGATATTCCTGAATTCTGGGTAGTAGAGTGATAAACTGGGCATTTCAGAAATATGTAAAAAGGGTAACTATCAAATTCTGCTAAGAAGGAAGACGCCACAGAGACACATTCATTAATTTTTTTGAAAATTTAGTAATTTTATGTCATGTTTGGAGTTGAATGACACTTTGGCTTACCTAACACATTAAACCTAAACTCTAACACCACACTACCCAAAAATTCTACGTGAACAAATACTGGCATTACAAATTAGAGGGCACAAGTGCAAACTGTGTCCCTCCTTGATACCTTGGGAGGGAGAGGACACACATCTTCCCATAAACGAGATGTCACGTTCAATGAATAAGCTCGGAGGATGGGCGTGTCAGGTGTTAATTTTTTTTAGAAGTTGTTTTGACTATTGCTTTTACAAGTTGTTCTCAGACAGACATTTCAACTATAATCAACCATGAAATCCAGCTGAATCTGCTAAAAGAAACTGTGTTTACGGAAAGGCACCTCCTTCCTCCTCAGGGCCTACAATATGTGCCCAAGTTCAGGATCCACTGAAAGAAACCCATCTGGAGAAGATGAAAAGACTATGTGACCTGGGTGATGTGGACGGCACTGATCTGAAACTGCACCCACTATGCTCCTCTCTCTACAAAAAGAACTTCAACATGCACAGGTGAGAGACTTCTGTCACAGCAGTACAGCTCAGAAGGCCAGAGCAGTGTAGGCCAAACATCTGGGGGACAGTAAAGGGTTGCAAGTTCCAGGTATCTGGAAGGCAACGACCAGGACTTGTAACGTACCTGCAATTCACTGAGAGAGAACCTGCTGCCAGAAGAAAAACTATTGTAGAATAGTATTTGGCTTATATACCTGATTCTAAACACATGGTCTTTATCCTGCATATTACTCACAACTATACCACACAATTCTGAGAAGCCCACAGAAATACCATAGTACATACAGTATTCTGGGTTCTGGAACAAGTCTCAAGTTCACATGCATTCTCACCCACCCAGACTCAACAGGGTGGCAGACAGGCTTCGCATTATGCAGCAGCATTGGGTAAATGCCTTAAGGAGTTACATGGTACATTGTAACTGTCCCTCTAAAAGACAGGAACTAAAAAGATAAGTAAAGCCTGAATATTGTTTTGACTATCTGATGTATTTCAAGAAAACGAGAAAGTAAGTAAGTGACTCACAAACCTTCTACATCTGAGAGAACAATCAGGAGATCAGTTTTCATTTCCACAGCCAGTCGTGCTGCCAGACTGTCGTTATCCTTCACACTAATCACCTGCAAGGCACATGCATATCAGCAGCACTGAATAGTGGGAGGAACTAGGAAATATTTGGCTGCAACATACGAAAGCAAGCTACCTCAGCACTACCAAGTCCTGCTGAGCTACTTTATTCACTCTCACTGGAAACTTAGGTGATATTTGTGCGAAAGTACATATGCTCTTGGAATGCAGTGAAGCGGTATCAAAATGACAAGCCGTGCGACCAGTACCTGCACTGTCCAACCTGGTGCCCAGTGACAGGACAAGAGGTACCAACTGACCCTCCTTTAAACGGGGGTGCTGGACTAGACAACCTGCACAAGTCCTTCCAACCTCAACTATGAGGTGAAAACCAAACTGGACACGTTCGCTTTGGCAGGGCAGAGCCCGCCTGCACGTGCTGCAGCACGCCAGAAACAGCCAGGTCAGCAGAGTCTTCCCGTGCCCTCTGCCCACACCGCTAATCTGGTACGTTTCTTTCCCTGCTGCAGCTTCAGAGGTCCCCGATTATGGCATTAGTGCACTACACATCAGTGCTGTACCATTTACAAGCAGGATCCAATCCCTTACAATACTTTACCCACATTTACCCCCTGTAGATCACTGTTTGGCTCTGGAGGTGGAACAACAGCATCATTAGTGTTAATTATAGGGACAATATTCATTCTTAAAAGCTCATGCAACGTCCCATTTAAATTCCGACGCTTCTGTTCATCATGGAAATCCAGGTTGGTGACTAAAATCTAAATGGAGGAAAAAAAATTAATATATATTTAGCCTACCACTTTTCCCAAGAACATCATAAACGTATGTATTAACATATCATGCCCTTCGGGTCACTAAAAAAACATAAGCTGCATTTAAAGGATAAAGAATACAAGTGAGAAATAGTCTTTCCACAACATTTTCAGGTTTATATGCCTTAACTTCCACTGGAACCTATAATGGCCTTTCTCAAGTTGACAGATCACAGGCTCCAGGAATCAACTTGGAAAAAAAGTTAAAAAACATAAGCAGAACATAGATACTGATGATAATTACTAAGACCCTAAACAATCTGATTCAAGACACTGCCTTTCCTGTTTTTCCCTCCCAGGGAAAGGTTTCGACTGTTCCAAGAAGAACGGATGCTTTGTCTCAAGACTTCAGCTCTAGAACTCGCTCGCTTTTCTGAAAGAATCTTGGTCTTAGAGCCTCCTGCATGCAGATACCGCTCTCTTCTTTTTGGTATTTTAAGACCAAAAAACCCTCAAAGTCTGCCTTGAAGAGAGTTTTTCTTCATTTTCACTCTGCCATTGAAAATTTGAGAACTAAGCAAACAACTCCACCACAGAAATGTTACAATAGCATTTGGAATCACTGTGTACACTGACTTTTTTGGCATGGGCAATTAATTATTTTAAATTGAAGGAATGGTAGCTGTCTGCAAACTTGAAAAATATTATAATCCAGCACAACCTGTAGTGATTGTTAGGTATACTGCAAACATTTTAGTGATATCAGCTATACTATATTACAGGAAGAAGTTCGTCCAAGTGAAACTTCATATTAGGCTCCTAAATTCATTAAAACTGTCTAAACAAATAAGGCCTTATAGCTGATACAATTCTGTATTCCCAGAGCATTTAAGATAAGCAAAGTCTGTTTAAGAGTAGTTCAATTAACACAGTTGCAGTATTCAGCAAGGCAGAAGACCCAGGCTAGGGACACCATCACACAGGAGTTAGAAAGGTTTGTGGAGCAGACGGACGGCAAGTCCTGAAGTGTGGATATGCACTTCTGTCAGCTTTACAGAACGTGTGGCAGGTCAGCCATTGTGATTTCTCAACCCTCACCCTGGGTCAACAATTTTAGCTCTTGCAAAGAGACCTAACAGACTCCCACCCCACACATAAAAGCAGGACACACACAAACTCCAAAAAGAAAAAGCAGATCTGCTTCACCCTGATGATGGATAACTCCATTTCAGAAATACTTAGCAAGGCACTCCTGTATAAGCTACCATTTACGCTACAAAAATAAGACCCAAAAGTAGGATGGCAACGGAAATGCAAGACTACAGTAAAACCAGCACCATATAAAACATGGAAAAAAAATTCAAGAGCAACTCCATCTCCGACTGAAGTAGCAAGCCAGCCTAGAAAAGAAGGAATCCCTTACCTGAGCTGCACAGATGCTGTACTGCGTGAACATGGCCTCGTACAAAGCCATTAGTCCACTCTGGCCAGCCGCTGCACAGGCTCGTGCCTCCAGGACTGGAATGGCCTACAGAGATAACGAACAGCTGTCAGGCAGCGACCTGAGCAGGTACGACCAGCGTTCGGGGAACAGCGGGAGCGCCACCAGCTACTCACCACATCTTTCAGCTGACTCTGGCCTGAATGAAGTGCTTGCCTCACACTCTGAGAAAGCAAGATCTCATGACGTAACCGCTGCTTTCCAAAAGCTACAGCACCACTGGTGACAATCATCATCTCTCGGCCCTGATTCTGCAGCATTGACACCTGTAAGTACAGAACATAAGAAATAGGGCGTGCAGTATGATCACTGTATGCACGACAGTTCTGCCCATCATGGATAACCTCATGCTCACCAGTTCTCGCTGACACAAAAGTGTTTCACTTTATCCATGGAAGTGCAAAGGCAACCAGGCTCTAAGATACTCCTGGACACCTTCTGAGCCACTTGGCAGGTATGCGAAGGGCTGCATGCAATCTATAGCTTCTGCTAAACTTTCTTTTCACAACACCAGTTCTTATGACAGAGTCATGCTTGAATTTTCACAATACATATTACACGGTAACACTTCTATAACCCTCGTCCCTCCACTGTTACAGATAAGGAAAGATAAGATACGGAAAATCTGTAAAGTAACAGCTGTACCTTCCACCAACCTTCTTATTCACCATCCACTCCCAAAGGTGCCGTTATACAATAACTTCGTATTCCAAAAGTGAAAAAGCTAACTCTGATAGTACAGCTTTTAATTCCTTCTTCCTTACATGTATCTCGCCAGATCCCTTTCAAATATTTAAAGCTAAATGTCTTACGTGAATTGAATTTATTATAATATGTTAACTTTACATCCCAGAGAAGACATGTCAAATCCCCACCCCAGTCATAATTTCATTTTGGAGAACCAATCCATGAGTTGATCTCATCAGTTTTTCCTATAAGTATCAAAGTTTCAGGCTTTCTCCTAGAGGAAATCTGCAAATGCTCAGGTAATCACAAAAGGTCTACCCTTTCTGCAGACTTCACAAACTCCAGTACCACCTTCCCACTAGATCCAACTAATGCCCCAGTCATGTCTCACCTACTGCATTTAAAACCCCTCACTGTGCAAATCCCTCCCTCTGTACTGAGGGGTCTGGCTGAGATGGAGCTAGCTTTCTTCACAGGGGCCCACATGGTGCTGTGTTTTGGATTTCAAGACTAAACCACTGTTAATAACATTCCGATGTTTTGCCTATTCCTAAGTAGTGCTTGCACAGCATCAAAGCCTTCACTTTTTCCCATGCTGAGCAGTCCTTGCACAGCATCAAGGCTTTCTTTTTCCCACTATAGCCCATCACAGCAGGTACGATAGGAGCTTGGCAAGAAGTTCAGAGAGGACACACTTGGGACAGTTGACACGAACTGGCCAAAAAGCCATTCCATACCATGCAACATCACGCTCAGTAATAAAACTGGGGTAGCAGAATAGGAAAGGGCACGGGGTTTCTTCCAAGGTGGCCGTCACTTGGGGACTAGCTGGGTATTGGTCGGCTCGTGTGAGGTAGAGAGTGATTGCCTTAGCATCACTTGTTCCTTTTCCCTTTTCCTTCACTTATTGAGCTGTCTTTATTTAAACCCATGAGTTTTCTTACTTTCACTCTTCCTGCTTTCTTCCCAGTCCAACTGGTAGTGGGGCAGCCATGCGGAGACTGAACACACATCAGTGTGGGCGCTTAGCTGCTGGCCGAGGTCAACCCACCACACCTTCAAACATCAATTTACTGAGTTATGTGCTTTATGCTACCACAGAACAGGGGGATGAAAAAGGGAAAGGCCAACACATTGCTTGAAAGGGCCATCACTCTTTTATGAGTTTTTCCTTCAGTCTTCTGTGTCATCCAACAATCACCGAGTATCTGAAGTTAAAACAAACATTCCATTCCAGTCACGGAATTACCTGCTCTACAATAGATGCCAGCCTTCCAAGGGCCAGGCCACACTCGTCCCCGCGCGTCACAACAGCACTGCCCAGCTTCACCACGATCCGCTTCGCGTGCTTCAGCTCGCTGCGGTGCGCAAACGACTTCCCATGTGCACGGCTGAGCGGCACGGTGATAAACGGGATGTTGCTCCAAAAACGGATGGGTTCATTCCTTAATCTTTGGTTATGGCAAGGGGGATCTTTTGGAAAGAAAGAAAGGAAGGAAAAAAAACCCAACAAACCAACACCGTTTTAAGTGTTTCATTCATGCTTTAAGCCCTTGAAGTCAGGTAACGTTTCCTGCCTTTTCCTGCACAGCACTAGCCGTCCCGATTGACACACAAGGCAATATACCATGTGTGTCAGAGCTTTGAGCATCTAGGGCAGGGGTGTCAAACTCATTTTCACAGTCCTAAAATTACAATTGGCCCTTTGAAGGCAATCGCAAGGCTGATGTGGCCCCAGTGAAAATGAGTTTGACACTCCTGCTCTAAGGGATCAAACTGAAGGACACTGCAAAAGAGCCCATGCAGCTCACATCAGAAGTAAATGTACTAGTTTTAAAAACAATCTCCTTTGCCTTGCCTCATTAGATACAGCAAGAGAGTTTTCTTGTCTGTAGTAGCACAGAAAGCTTGACTGTTAGCACAGAAAAGAAACACAGCTTTTACATCATCTTTAAGTCAGGTATTTTTGCACATTGCTCAACAGGGGCAGCAGAAGGGGGATGACGGACACACGTGCTGGAAGTCACCTTCCTATGGGACAAACAGGCGTTGCAGGGAGACAGTCACAGCATTACTCAGGTAATAAAAGACACATAGGGCTGGCACTTTGCCCAAGCCAATGAGCTAGGGAACATTTCTCAGCAAAATCTTTGCTTTTGAAATGCCTGCAAAGGACAGTAAGACCACCATCTGCACAGCAGACTTAAGACAATAGTGACTATTAAGGTACAATCACAAGGAACAGTCTGGATCCTTTCTCATTGACAAAGAGGTGGACCCGAACACATGAAGTCCCAAAGTTAAGCTGAAGGAATTAGGGTGCATGGAAATCACTCCCAACATACTTAACATGAAGTTCTGCAGAGCCACTGTGAATTGTGTCTGAAGAAGGAGCTGTGCAGATAAGAATACCTGCAGTCCAAGTGTGTCAACTGGATAATTAATATAATGTGGATAAGCCATATTACTTGAAAAACAATCTGAAACCACATTTCCATATACTCCATTTAGTTCTTGTATTATTATTCTAAAACTGCATTAAACCAGGTCAACTCTTTTGCAGTCTCAAAAATACCAGTACATCAAAAAAAAAAGAGAGAAGTCAGAGCTATAGCTCAGAAAAAAAAAAAAAGTTTAGCATTTTCAAGATTTCAACATTTATTAATTCATATAAATATCAACAAAAGAGAACTGTTAACATACAGACCAATGAAAAGTTAATCTTGAATGCAATGGTAAACAGTTAATCGCTGGATCTAATAAAGACTGCCTGTCCTTGCCTTCTCTATTTCAGACCACTAATCAACCAGACAGTGAATGGTTCCCTCAAGTTAGGTTTTCAGGGAACAACTATTTACAGGGCACCTATGTATTTACACTCAGGTTTCCTGCAAGCATTTTTCCACTTTTAACTAACGTGAATAAATTTGAGCTTCACACCTTGCTTTACTCAAGACATCCATTGGCTGAAAATACGGATGGGGGAGCAGGCATAATCAGAAAATTTCCAGGAATGTAGGAGGTCAAAATAAATAATTTTTACAGTAGCAGTACTTTCACAACTGATTTTTTTTTTCTTGAAATGCATGTCAGAACAAATACAAATACACCTTCTCAGACATCCACCTGAACATTATTGAGTTAAGAGAGAAAGTAACATTAATAGAGCTTTAACTGCAGCTCACTCTAGAGGCTGTAAATTTTGAATTATGTTAATGAGGTGATTTTCCGTTCAACAAACGAAAGAGGGTAGGCATGCCCAGACACACTGACCAACACATTCAGAAATGTGTGCTTTCTGTCATACATACATGAACGGGAAATGGCTGCGATGGCATGTGGCGGTAACACAAAGCACCATCCAGGGGAACGGACAAGAGGGCTCAGAGCAGCGCGACACAACATTTTGAGATGCCTTCTGCAAACCTGTAAGTTAAAAGGAAAGGAGGAGGGGGGAAACCGGTTAAATATCAGTAAATTTCCATCTGTATTTCTCTCTTCACGCACCTGCTCCCCCAACTCCCCTGTGTCCTGTACATTCTTAACACAATTGCCTTGTATAAGAGACAGACAGCCCACTCTCTCCATTTTGCGGAATTCTCAGGCTGCAGCTTGGAAGAACTGAAGGCCCCTGTTCCTGACCTGCTGGCAGAAGGCTATTATTAAAGAGCAAGAACAAAACATGATTCCCCAAGAAGGGAAAATACTATTAGCGAGTGTACCTACAATGGAGGAAAGTCAGAACTTTTTCCACAGAGAAGCCTGGGAAAAAAAAAAAAATTAAAATGTAGAGTGGTTGTATCATCCAGTCTTATTTGTACACTCCACAACAGAGTATCTAGTACTCATGAATCTCAGCGCTATTCAATACAGAAGATATGCTGACTCACTTTTCCCTGAGTGCTACCAAATGACAAGGTGTTAACCATGATTACAAGCAGGGACACCAATTTTCAAGGTATTTGGCATTAGTTTCCCTTCACTGAACTTGTAAACGCTCAGGATTCTTCTAACTCCAAATCCACTACAGCAAGTACCCAACAAACAAGGGATACACAATTAGCAATTTCCCATGACAGGTCTGATTGAAGTGATGCATCTGGTATCACAAAGGAAACAAAGGAGATCAACAAGAATCCAGTTCTCCCAAACAGTGCTTAAGCCATTAAACCTCTCCTTCCCCTTTTACAAAATTTTGCTTCCTTTACTCGTGTTCAATACATCCCTCTGCACCACTGGAACTGAGCAAACAACGCTGCAGGAGCTGTGGTCCAGAGAAGGTACCGCAAAGCAGCAGAACTCGCAGGTGCTGCATGGGCAGACTGCTGTGACAAACACGAACAGTTAGAGCACCTGGCGGTTCCACCATATGTGTATATCAACACTTGAAGATGCCTCATTACCCTGCATCAGTGTATTGTTACTATACCTCATTATAATTCTTACCAAAATACATACCTCTACATAAGACCAGGCAGGCACCCACAGACAATGGTTCTCCTGTTTTGTCTACGAAAGATTACATAGCATGGCATTTTAACAATATTAATCTGCAGTGTCCCTCCAGCTCTGCATTTCATGTGAAATGGCAGCCCTGACCACTGCCAGGATGAGGCAAAGGACTCAGTCCAAGTTTTCTTCTCACAACTGGGCAAGCTCAGAGGAGCTGGTGAACAGTCCCAAGGAGACATTCCTTCCCTGAACCCTCACCAGGCACTTCACACACCTGCCTCTGCAGGGCACAGCAATTCTCTTTGTTCATATGTTTGGCTGTTTGACCCCTCCACCTTGAAGTTCACTCCAGCATCTACTGTCTACCACCACTTTTCCAGCAGGATCTCGGTTGCATCTCAGAGGGATGCTCAAAGTCCAGCAGTTCCTAACAACGTGACCTGGCAAACAGCAAGTCCTTTATCCACAATCCCTTCCACCACAGCCATCCTGAGTGGAACTGCCTGTTCCTCATCAGCTCCCGTCACAGACCGTGTACCTCAGGGAACAGAACCAGGCACTGCACCAGAGGTCTCACCCCAGACATCTGTTACAGCCTCTCCTGTCCGCCCATCAACTCCCACTACAGTGATAAACTCCACCTGGTGTTGCACTGTCACTGCAGACCCCACAGCTGGATCCAGCTGTGCCGTTCCCTGCTGATCTGCCAGACAACCACTCACTACGAGCAGCCTTGTCCTTCGGGCAGATGGTGTCCTGGCTCCCCCTGCCAGAGATGACCCGCTGGGGGCGAGCAGAGAGGGGTGAGGAGGTGCAGGCAGCGCGGGTCTTTTAAAGCAAAAGATTAGAAAGAAATAGAACATTTTTGAACTAGCTTGTGAGAAAAAGCAAAGTGATCGTGTTAACAAGAAGACAGAAATGGAAATTTTAAAGCAGCAGCAGCAGACACCAAGACAATAAAAAAGAGAAATGTGAAATGGGATGATGCTGCCAGAAAGCACACACGGAGCACAGGGCACGCTGTGAATTACGAGCTTGCTTTCAGGCTAGTCTGAGGCTGCAGAACAACTCCTTTCTCTCCTCTCCTCTCACTCAATCAAGGATTTAAAGTTAATTTCAATCCTTGGTTCCCATTCCCCTCTCATTCTCACCATTTTCATAGCTGGAATGGTTCTGCTTTTCAGTAACAAACCAATAAAAGGTGCCTCATATAAATAAATAAACGAAAGCTTCTTCCTTACTTGGAGGGGAGAGAGCAATAAAATGAAAAGCAAAACGCATTATTCAGGTATTTCTCCAAAACTCTAGCATCAACTTAAGAATTTTTTTTTCTCATTACCAAACTAGTCTCCAAACCTGACTTTAAAAATATCATTCTCCCATTATCTCTTTAAATAATAAAAGTTATCCTTACATTATTGCTCAAAGAAAGCAATACCATTGGCTAGTTTTCATTAATTTATTATCTTCTCAACAGCTGTTAAGTAGCACAATACATTTAGACTCTGCTCCAGACCAGTGTAAAGAGGCTTGTCACCTTCTCAAGCAACCAGAGCTCTCAAATCCTGAAACTGGTGCCTATAACTACAACAATCTATAACACTGATTTTTCAGCCTCTTGGCTGCAGGCCCATGGGATGTCCACAACTATTTGTGGTGAGTTGATAAAATAAAACTAAATAAACTTTTTTCACAGTTTTATACATGAAAGACCAATATCTCAACTAAGTGTTAGGACATTCCACACGTGAAAAAAAAAATCTGGAAACCAAACTCCTATAGCAAGAACTATACTGTACTACACCTCTTGAGCACTGTCAAACTTTAATAGTGAGCTTTTTACCCATTTTCAGCTGAATTTAAAGCCTGGTTGTCACCTGCTGACGTGCCAGGGCCTGGACAGAGACCGGGGGGGCGGGTCTGACCTCCCCAACTCAGCGATTGCACAGTGGCACTTCGAGGCTCTTTAGGAATTAATTTCTGATCGTCAAAAACCCAGGTCCAGAGAAACTGCTCCTTCAGTGCACCTGGCTTAGCTCTCTGTATGTGAAAGAATGGAAACAGCTGCAGAAAAATAATCTCATAGGCTAGCTAGGAAGCAGCACTTCCAAATGCTAATATGCATACCATTACTTCCAACTTCTAAGGTCTATCTGTTTAAGTGTTCACATTATGCATACATAATATGCAGTTACAGTTAATAGTTTCCAGCTCAGGTATCGCACAATTTTATAACAACGGAATTTGATTAGGCTGATTACTCTTATACCTACTTTAATATTATAATTTCATTATAAAACCTAATCTGGAAGACTTTTAGCTTCATATGGCTCCATTGTTTTTTAAGGATGCATGTGTTCTAAATCCTTTTTGGGAATGCTCTGTTAGTATTTTTTTCATTCAGCAAGTTTTTGAGACCTTTGATAAGAGATAACAGTTACTATAAATTTTAGTAACACTACATAAGTACACACTCTTGAAGTGTAAATTTTGATCAGCAGACTAAAACCCTTAACAAAATAGAAATTGAGAGATCCATTTTGCCATAACGATACCAAAAAAAAAAATCCAAGTTTGTAAACAAATAGGGAAAAGAGACTAAATAATAACCTAAATAATTAAAGTTAGTACTTACAATTTTAACTGTAGAATTTCATTGGAGAAGGACTTTTTACAAGGGGATGTAGCGACAGGACAAGGGGTAATGGCTTTAAACTGAAAGAGGGGAGATTTAGATTAGATACAAGGAAGAAATTCTTCCCCATGGGGGTGGTGAAGCATTGGAACAGGCTGCCCAGAGAGGTGGTGGATGAACCATCCCTGGAGACATCCCAGGCCAGGCTGGACGGGGCTCTGAGCAACCCGAGCTGGTGCAGATGTCCCTGCCCATGGCAGGGGGGGCACTGAGGGCGCTGGGAAGGGCCCTCAAACCCAAACCATTCTATGATTCTATGATACATTTAAGCAATTAAGCAGAGATAAATCGAGTTCCAAGGAAATGCACAAAATTCCAATTAAGTTTATAACATAGCACAAATAACTCCTCTGAAATATTCAGGCAGTTTTGTTATTTATACAGCTTTGTTACGTTACCAACCAAAACTTTAAGAAAAAAAAAATCTGCGGTTCTTAATGTAAACTGAAAACCAAGAAACTTTCCCAGAGGGAAGGTCGCTCACAAGAACTGACTAAAATAAAGCTTTGACTAAATTGCCTTTAGAACAGATCACTAATATGCTTGCCCATGTTCTACAGAAGTTATACACACAGGGATCAGGCAGTTCAAAACAACATGTATCAGCAATTCTCTACCAAGAACACGCTCCAGCAGGACAGTGGAATCAGCCCCTCACTGGCCGGCCTGAGACCTTCTCAGCATTTCAACCCCAGTATCTCGAAGCGAGCACCTGCGGAAGCTCGGAATCGTTCCGATCTGCTACAGCCTGTCCCTCAGCACGTTAAGCAGCACAGGCCGGGCCGCACAGCCGCGGGACAGGACCGGAGCCGCTGCCGGGCCCGGAACGGGAGCTGAGCGGGGCCGCGCGGGGGCGGCGCCGGCACAGGCGGGAGTTGGGCTTCACAACACGGACACATCCCCCACCGCGCAGCCACCGCCGGCACCGCCCCCTGCCAGAGCACCGAGAGCCACCAGCATTTCCGTACCTGACCCTCCGGCTGAAACCGTGCCTTCCCGGAGAACCAGCACCGGCAGGAGCCCGGGGCCGCGCTGGGGAGCCGGGGCCGCGCTGGGGAGCCGGGGCCGCGCTGGCGCCTGGCGGGGCCGCCGCGCAGCCAATCCCCGCCCGCCGGCAGCCGCCGCGCAGCCAATCCCCGCCCGCCGGCAGCCGCCGCGCAGCCAATCCCCGCCCGCCGGCAGCCGCCGCCACATCACCGCGGCGAGCGGGCCGAGAACCAACCGCGGCGGGTGTGACCCCGCCACGCCGGCTCCATCCCTCCCACCAGTGCGCACACCTTCCCGGCCTGCGGCCCCAGCACATGATGTAATTCTGCTCCACGTTGCAGCACAAAATCCAGGGCTTTACAAGCTGTAGCATTAACAACTGTTTTCTGTCTAGTCCCAGACTAGTCCAGACAGCCCTGCCCGCAGCACAGGCTGCCCAGCCAGCTTCCCTTGACCTTGATTCTCCCTGTTCTCAGATGGTCGCATTCTGATGCAGGCAGCTGGTGAAAAGGATGCGCAGCCAAACTCCTGAGAGCAGCTTTACCTCCTTTTTTTCTCTTCTGCAGCCCAAACCCCTCCACAAGGGAATGATCGCTGCCTTGGCTCTTCAAATATCCCATTTGCATTTCTTTCTAAATTAACATAATCATAGAGCCACCTAGGTTGGAAAAGACCTTTAAGATCATCGAGCCCAATCACAAACCCAGCACTGCCAAGTCCACCACTAACCCACGTCCCTAAGCACCACACCCACACGTCTGTCCAGCCCCTCCAGGGATGGTGACTCCAGCACTGCCCTGGGCAGCCTGTTCCAATGCCCCACAGCCCTTTGGGGAAGAAATTGTTCCCCAGATCCAACCTCAGCCTCCCCTGGCGCAACTTGAGGCTGTTTCCTCTGGTCCTGGCGCTTGTTCCTGGGGAGCAGAGCCCGACCCCCCTGGCTCCAAGCTCCTTTCAGGCAGGTCAGAGATCAGAAGGTCTCCCCTCAGCTCCTGTTCTCAGCTGAACCCCCAGCTCCCTCAGCCGCTCCCATCACCCTTGTGCTCCAGCCCCTCACCAGCTCCGTTCCCTTCTCTCCACTCGCTCCAGCACCTCAAGGCCTTTCTTGGCGTGAGGGGCCCAGAACCGCCCCCAGGGTTCACGGTTTTTCCTCCCCAGTGCCCAGCACAGGACGGTCACCGCCCTGGGCCCGCTGGCCACACCAGTGCTGGTACCAGCCAGGATCCCATGGCCTCTTGGCCAGCTGGGCACACGCTGGGTCGTGTTCAGCCACTGTCACCAACACCCCCAGGGCCTTTTCCGCCGGGCACCTTCCAGCCGCTCTTCCCCAACCTGGAGTGTTTGTGGGACTGTTGTGACCCAAGTGCAGGACCCGGCACTTGGCCTTGTTGAACCTCGGGCAACTGGCCTCAGCCCACCGATCCAGATCCCTCTGTATGGCCATCCCACCCTCCAGCACATCAATGCTCCCACCCAATTTGCTATCCTCTGCAAGCACTCTTATCACTGCAGTTAGTAGTAACCATAAATCTACAGTTTCTCATCTTCAAAGACACTACAAAATTCATAGTAGTTCCTCAGTTCAACTCAGATACTAGTTATACTGCCTTCTGTCCATACCTATTTTACCACTGTAAATGGTAATATTCCTATTTTCCTATTGGAAACAAAATTTCCTATTCAAACAAATTCCAACAGCCCTAATTCTCATGTTGTTACAAGACATTATTTGGGTTTTTTGTTTCTTTTGTATGATATTTGTTTGTTTGGGGGATTGTTTATTTTGTGGTTTGGCTTTGTTTTGTTTTTAAATCTTAAACATATCACCTTCTGGGATCAGGAAACAATCTTCTCTGAAAGTCTCACAACTGTACAGAAAACCTCATGAAAAGTGAATATTCAAGTGGTAGGGGTAGGGTTCAAGACACTTGCAAAACCCCCAGTTTCTCAATAATTAATAGAAGAATCAATTCACAATTATCTGACAGTAAGATTTCACTATCTCCACACAAGGGAAAACAAACCAATCCCCAAAAGACTCAAAATAAGTATAAGGCCATCACTTTGATAGAAGGCTATCTGGAGATCACTTTGTGAGAACTGGAATTTGTTTTAATCTTCATAATGCGCATGAGCCCTGCTGTTCCCTCCTTACCACTCCAACTATTAGCAAAGATAAACCTGACATGTATAATTGCAGAATAAAGACAACACCAACACCAGAATGTTGGTCACACACTCACAAAAAAGAACAGTGATTTAAAATATTATGCCAGCAGCTGATTTTTTTGTGAAGCCAAGCCTTCATTTTGATTTTTAAACAGCTAACAAGAAACAGGAATGCCCTCATTTTATGCTCACCTGGCCAATTTTTAGCACATGCCACTTCTTTCAACTGCGCTTCCAAATAAAAAGCAACAGGTTTTCCTCAACCCCTGCAGATACTGCTTTTCTTTTTCAGTCACTGAAATAGAGGAAGAATTGGTAAGAGAAAATTAATACAAACTAAATCGGTACTTTCATTTCCCACATGGAACCAGGAGTTTTTATGGAAGCATGCTTGTTAGTGGCAAGGAATCCTGGATTTCCTGCCTGGTCAGCAGTTATTTACCTCAGTGTAGAGCAAGCACAGTAGGAAGTGAGCAATGGAAAACAGTGGTTTCAGATAGTTAAGGGTAGCGAACACATTGAGTAATCTTAAAGAGAGTTCCACCTTTGAGAAAAAGCATGAAACCATCATGATGGTATTAACAATCTGTGTAGACAGACATGCTACAGTCCACCTTCAGTCCTGGACACAATTGCAACAAACACAGGTGTATCTTCATTCAAAGACTTTTTTTTTTCTCCCCATCTAATAAAAAAAAAAAAAAAGTCACACAGAGTAGATGCTTTAATCAAGATTACTAAGTGAGGAATGTGAGAACACAGGTTAATTTAATCAAACACTAGTCCTCACTAAGAAACCTCAAGATAAGGTTAGTTCGCATCTTTCAGGCATTTCCCTCCTCCTCACATCACTCTCTGCTCTTGCCTGGATCAAATCCGGCTACTTTATTCTACCACCTGTTTTCAACACTGAGCAGCAGAACATCAGGTTCCACCAGCTGTTAAGAATGAAGATGACAGAACTGGCATCTCAGTTCTGTTCCAGTTTCCCCACAGCTATCAAATCAAGGTTGTACAAGTGCTAAAGATTATTCAGGAAAAATGATGGAGACTGAATAAAAATTTTGTAATAGCTATGGTTAGTAGCGTGACAACAGTGTCACTAAGCAATAACACGCAAATTAAGTACCTGGACACTTCTTCATATCCAGAAGAAACTATAGCCAGGGAAATGCAAGGATAGAATGAAGAGAAGTCTGCTCGCCACTACAGCGAAGAAATTTGTGTGGCCGAAGCTCAACTAGAGTTGAAGCTGGCCAGTACTGCGAGACACAATAAAAAGGGCGCTTTTCAATATGTTAATGGGAAAAGGCAAGCCAGAAATAACATTGGCTCATTACCTGATGAGCATGGTCACCTCATGAACAGGGACATAGACAAAGCTGAGACATTTAATGCTTTCTCACCTCAGTCTTCAACATCGATGATGAACTTGGGGGCCCCCATAACTCTGGGCTAGAAAACCATGGCTGCCAGGACAATAAACTCCCAATCAATCTGCAATACATGTGAGATTTTCTGCTCCAGCTTGATCTCTACAAGTCGATGGGGCCTGATAGGATTAATCCAAGGGTGCTTAAAGAGCTGGCTCATGTCATAGTGAGACCTGTCTCTGTGGTTTTTCAAGGTAAATACTTCAAAGTATCCATCATTTTTTTGGGTATAGAGTCAGCACAGGTATAATCATTTGTTAAAGCATTTTAATTTCTTTCATTTAAGAAAATAAAACTGTTCTTGACATCATGGTGCAGAGCCACTTGCCTAAGGGCTTTGGAAAACCATGCAAGCTTTGCTCATTAAGTCTCATTTATCTATAGTCTTATTACTTCAGAGAGCTATCAGGTTTCCTAAAAAAACCTCTAATCCGGCCCTGTCATATCTCCCGTGAAGAAACACTAAGCGAACAACAGGTTTATCACCAAGAGTTAGGTCAAAACCTAGGTAATAACTTTAGTGTGTCACGCAAGTGTCAGGAGGGTTTAAATATTTTCTTAGAACATGAGGAAATCTTGTAAGTAGATACAAGAGACGAGCAAGGAAAAAGAAATCTCAGCGGGGTGACAGCTCTGCTCTCACACAGCTGCAATGAGGCCAGTGCAGCTCCTATCAGTCCAGTGCTTGCAGGGGTCCGAACCGCAGTTCCATGCTGCCGGTAACTCCGGGCAGCAGCGACCGCTGCAGCCTCCAGAAAATGTGAACCGAGGTCTGCAAGGCCCTGCAAAGCTCGCGAGGACAAAAAGAACCGGGAGCGTCCAGGTGCGGGCAGCACCTCTGCAGTTCTAAGGCACAGCTCACTTTTTTTTTTTCTCCCCACAGAGTCCTCGTTCCTCTGCTGCGAGCAACAGCACGGCCGCTCCCGGTGCGCCGGTCGCAGGCGGGGAAGCGGCAGGAGCCGCTCCCACTCGCTGCGGGACGGCGGCTCAGCCCCGGGCCGGCCGCACCGCGAGCTCCGCGCTCAGCCCGGGGCGGCCGCGCCGGCCCGGCCCGGGGGCTCCCGAGGCGGCAGCACCGACAAACGCGCGGGCCCTCTGCCGGGCGTCGCCGCGACTCCACGGGCGCAGCCCTGGCTGCTCCCCAGAGCCGGACACAGCTCGGGATGGCGGCCCGAGGCTGCTCGCCAGCAGTGCGGCCGCGGGGAGCGCCCAGGGAAGCCAGGTGCGGCGGCACGGCAGCGCCCCGGGCACGGCAGCGCCCCGGCACGGCTCCCCTCACTCACCCGCCCGACAGCGCCCCGGCACGGCAGCGCCCCGGCACGGCGCCGCTCACTCACCCGCCCGGCAGCGCCCCGGCACGGCAGCGCCCCGGCACGGCGCCGCTCACTCACCCGCCCGGCAGCGCCCCGGCACGGCAGCGCCCCCGGCACGGCGCCGCTCACTCACCCGCCCGGCAGCGCCCCCGGCACGGCAGCGCTCACTCACCCGCCCGGCAGCGCCCCGGCACGGCAGCGCCCCCGGCCCGGCAGCGCCCCCGGCACGGCGCCGCTCACTCACCCGCCCGGCAGCGCCCCGGCACGGCAGCGCCCCCGGCCCGGCAGCGCCCCGGCCCGGCGCCGCTCACTCACCCGCCCGGCAGCGCCCCCGGCACGGCAGCGCTCACTCACCCGCCCGGCAGCGCCCCCGGCACGGCGCCGCTCACTCACCCGCCCGGCAGCGCCCCCGGCACGGCGCCGCTCACTCACCCGCCCGGCAGCGCCCCCGGCACGGCGCCGCTCACTCACCCGCCCGGCAGCGCGGCGCACGTGAGCTCGAGCCCGCGCCCCGCGGGAGGGGGGTGGGCGGTCGGGGGGGCGTTCCGGGCGGGTGCTCCGGGCACCGGGCCCGCAGGGCAGCGGCAGGAGGAGCGTTCCGGTACAACCGGCCGCGATCGCAACAGGGGCCGCCAGGGGCTTGTGTCGCGCTCCGGCTCCGAGCAGAGCGGGAGGGGTTGGGTTCGTACCCGCGCTGCCCCCCCCGCGTGTCCCCTTCGCGCTGCGGCCGCGGGAAGTGACATTTTTGTTCCACCCGTGACCCCCGTCCATGGGGTTTGGCATGGTTGTAACTGAACGTGCCTGACATCAGGCTGAGCCAGACTATGGACAAGGCTCTTTCCAGCTCTGTTTCCTGCAATAAGGAAATGTCACAGGAGCCAAATGTGTGCTAGAAAATACGACGTGTTGGACATTAGGGATACGGTAGAGAACTACAATAGTAACATAATGCATTCTTATAGCACTTACATGTATTTGTAGCTCATAGGATAAAAAGAATCTCTGTACTCACCTAATCGAATTATCTCAATAACGTGGGAAACAGAGATGCCAGATCCTTTTAATTCAAGCCATATCCTGACACACTTGACAATGTGACATCTGGCAAGTTTCTCTAATTAACCCTCTGTTCAATTCAGTTACTGTCACCTCTAAATTAATTTTCTGGATTCTACAAATTAGGAGCATGAGAGGACATGTGATATATGCTACAAATGTGTTTTGCTAAAAGCTTTGCAAACATATTACAGGCACAGCTGAGCAGCCAGGTCTAACTGGAATCACAGCTCGCTGCTCTCCTGGTACCGCCAGTGACAGCCCGTGAGTTCAGACCCGCTGTCATGGGCTGCCCCACAGCCAGCAGCAGCAGCAGACACATGCATGTAATTCTTTCCAAGCTAATAAACAATGCAAACAATCAGCAAGGTAAATATGTGAAGTTACCTCATAATCTGCATGTCGTGGGTTTGTTTTATTCAGGTTATCTCCTTTGATATCCTGACCAATTACAAGTTTTTTAGTTTTGCACTCTTCTGTTTAAGTTTGTAATGAGGAAGAGCAACAGTTGCTATGCACAGCACGAAGGCAACCGGTTTTGTTAAAGGTACGCCAAATTTCTCTGATTTTCTTGCCCATCATTGATTCTATTGGCATACTTGACATTAGATGGGGCAGATTTTTCCATCATGTGAAGAATTTAAGATAATAAATCATTTTCTAGAAAAATATACTGTCATCCAACAACTCCAAGGAATGATGGAGCAGATTTCCTCAGCCTGCGTGACGCAGTGCGGCAGGCTTGATAATCAGATCACCTTCAACTTCAAAACCAATAAACTTACATTCTGGTCCCAGAGACTGAACCAGAAGTAAAGTACCACAGTAAGCTTCAGTCTCATAGTACATCTACAAATTCTTCCTAAAAAAATTGATTTTTTTCTTTAGGACTGTTCACAAATCTCTCTGTTGTGCCACCTAGAGTTTCAGTGACTATCATGATCAGCCCAGTTCCTATCTGGAGCCACAAGAGAACGTTTCTTATGTAGGAAAAAACATATTCAGGTCTGCTTATTCGAGAAAGAAAAACATCAGGAAGAAAGCTGTCTTGACAAACAACTAAAATTCAATTATATTTCAGAGAACGAGACATTTACAATTACTTTGCTTTGTGTAACACTATTGTTAATGTAAACAGTGATTAAAACACAAATTTCAATTGAGTATCTGTATTTGAAGAGACAGAAAAGAAAGAGTCAAAACCTGTCACAGAGGCACAGTTATCATGTAACAAGGACAGGTTCAAGGTGACTGGCAGACATGTCTACTCATAAAATAGTAACTCGGGCCACCTGGGGGGGCTCCTCTATTTTAAATGTTCGGTTAGTTCCACATAGAAAAATCAGGTCCTTCTCCAACAGAAAGATGACCGAATGCAGCTCCAAAACGCTTGGACTGAACTTGGTTTAGAAAGCACTCTTGGTTCCTAGGAACATGAAATGTTCACTTTAACGTCCTCCTCCTTGTTCTTCAATAATGTGATTTCTCTGGATCCCTCCACCTCTCAAGTGTTTCACTACAGTGAGGTTTGCAGATGGTGCATATGGAGAACAGGGGCGTGAGAGGACACAGTACAGAAACTAGTTATGCAGCTCAATCCAAGAACAGAAGGCACATCGGTATCACAGGCACAGTATAAGAACCTGAGGAGAAAAGTCTATGATCTGCATCATTTTCTGAATGTATCGATTTGCTGACAGGCCCTATCTCTTTGACTTTTCAAAAGCAGAGAATACTAGACACTATTAGAATCAAGAAAAAACAGGCAGCCAGATCACCTCTGTAACTTCTTTCAAAATTCATTGCCACCTTGAATGGGAAAAAGATGTCGAATGGGAGTTTCCAGTGCACTTGCGGCTGACCTCGTGGGGGCTCTGGCCATTCCGTCATGTCCGTGAAGGTAACAACAACCGCCAAAGGTACCGTGCTTGTGCTTAGGAACTGCGACAAGAAGGAAAGCACAGAGTTTAGCAAGCTTAATACAAAAGATACATCTCTCCTCGATGCTAATGGAGACCCACTGTAGGTGACTGGCAAGCCAAATGCCTTTAGGATGGTAGGAGTTAAGTGTTGCAGATATATATTTTTAGTAGAGTAACTCCTCTTTCCCAAAATCGATACTTCTCCAGTAAACGGAGGGCACAGGTCTCAGGAAAGATCAGCAGCTACCATGCATCATATGTTATAGATGTCCAGAATGGAAGCAGTGACTCCAGCTCTGCTAGAGCAAGCCTTCTACTCAGAGGAAAGACACATCAGCTAGTTGGTAATAAGAAGAGAGGCAAAGCTGGCTTTATTTTTTATAAAATTGTACTTTTTCTGTAAGACAAGATCACCTGGCCCTTTGAACAGGTGATTGCTGCCAGAAGCAGACAGGACTGCCACAAGATTTGATCCTTTCAAGAAAATGCCAATAAAATAAAGCAGGGACTTGATGCCACAATGAATTTATTTCTCACATTGTAGGATGTTTCAGAAAGGAGGCAGATTGGTAGGTCAAGTGGTAAAGATGGAACAGGGCACTGAACTTCTAAGGCCTCAGTTCCTTTCTGTTTCAGCAGAATGCTGTAAGACAATGAATAGGCCCGCTCCTTGAGCTATGCGGAGTTTCACGGTGAGCCTGGGCTGATTTAGGACCATGCTGCTGCCGAAAGAGCGACCTCACTGCCTGCCCTGGCCTCCCAGCTCTGCACGCTGACCTCAAGAAAGGGACTCCACTGGCAGCATCCCTTCTGTGCTTGCACTGGTTGCCAGTCTGTGAAACCACCACCTCATTCCTTCCCTGGAAACAATTTGGAAGATTGCCTTTAGAGCAAAGTTGTGCGGGAAGCATTCGAAAAAGCTCCAAGACAGAGTTAATTATTTTTAAGAGAAAAATACTGAGACTCCTGTTGGGGAATTTTTGTGGTAGCTCTCAAGGCAAATTAATAACACTTTTGTGCTCAAATATAAAAGAAAAATGTAATGAACAATGCATCGGGCAGAGTCCTACTGCAATACATGGTTCTATCGGGGTCTGCAAAGATGCGTCATGAGCAGGGCCCTTATATCCACCTGCACCAGCCCCAACCCCGAGAGCATCAGCATGAGCCTCCTCAGCTGGGTCCATTCCCCAGCCCAGCTCTGCTGCCCAGAGGTGGCCTCTGAGCCTGGGCCACTGAGCACCCCCGTTCCAGGGCCGCTACAACATATTTTACGAGGTGAACATTTTCTGCCATGTTCTTTTCATGTACATTGCAAGAAGGGAGGATGAAGAGGTACCGTGAGACACATCCAAACAAGTGATGTAAAACCTCATTTAGACTGAGTCTGAAGTTCACAGAGTGGTAGCAGATCAGACACTTGCCTGTCACACGGGAGCGCCATGGGCAGGTGTCAGCTGCTTCCCCTAAAGCCCTTGCAGAGAACTATAAGCCTTGAAATGAATGTGCTATCTGACCGGCTGTTGTGTCAGGAATCAAGCCTTGCACCGAAATGGGGTTCACTGACACGCTAGAAAAAGACTTAATTCTCGTCTGTGGACACGTTAGCTCCGCTTTCCTGCCAACATCATAGAATCACAGAACAGTTTGGGCTGGAAGGGACCCTTAAAGCTCATCTAGTCTAAACCCCCTCCAGCACACAGGGACATCCTCAACTAGATCAGGTTGCTCAGAGCCCTGTCCAACCTGACCTTGAATCTTTCCATCGTGTAATCTTCTCTTAGAAACCTGCTTTCTGGCTTACGACCTCTCCTGCTAGTTCTTCAAATCTGCTGCCATCAGCATTAGCTACCTGTTGGTGATTTCAGAACCCTCAGAGGAACAGAAACATCTTATTGCACAGATTAGCAGCATGCTATGGAGTCCGCGAAATATATATCAACTCACACTCCATATCAAGGTTTTAAGAGACAACTAGATAAACATGTAGTTACTGAACATTTGTAACTACAACTTTAAACTTTTAATTATGCTGGATATAAAGTTTGAGTCCTTAAGTGGCAGAAGATGGTTTGGGGTTGGAAAGAAGGCACCTTTTCCAGTTGTATGACTGTTCGAGGACAGTACTGGTAAGACCATAAAACCACCTTCCTCTATGGAGCTGTTAAATACAAACTCTTGCCACTGCAGCCAGATCACTGCTAAACTCAACTCAGTAATACCAAGATCATTTGATTCCTTAGTTCTTAAATAGTCTGTGAATCCCAAGCGGGTTTAGATTCCATACCTTCAGAGGCTGGCACTGATAAAGGTATCGTGCACCCAGTATCTGAGCTTGTGGGTTGGACAGGAGGCCAACCTTAGTCCACAATATCTGTATCTCCAGGGTCACAGGCACCATGCAACAGGAAGTACAATTCACAGCCTGAAAACAAAATATACCTCAAACACCTTAACATAGTATTTTAAATGTGAAAAAGGACCATTATCATCAAAGTCTAATTTTTTTTCAGCATAGGCGACAGAACCTGAATCAGTCATTTCAGCGCTAACCCCATAACTTCTGGTCAGGTCAACCACCCATTTCAGAGCTGTATCTATCCATTTCATTGTCATCTCATTTCCAAACGGAATTTATCTCAGCTCTACCACTTGGATTTTGCATTCTATTAGGCCATCTCCCAACAGATTAATAATTATTAAAATAGAATTTCCTCCGTAAGTACTTGGATCGCAAACTTTTACCTGTATTAGGTAACATATAAATATTGCTAGAAACTGGAAAATCAGAAAGGACAACAATAATAAAAGCATCAAATTAATAGGAATTAATCAGGTAGTTTTAGTTCTAGAAGGCTATCAGAAAGCTAGGTAATCATGACTGGATTCACTATTAAACTCCTTTTGCCCATTTAAATAGCAGGCACAGGATTCAAGAGATATTAAATGTCAAGATTTTTTTTTTTAGTGAGTATCCTAATGCTGCGAACCATAATATGAGTTACTGCTTACACGCTTTAAGACCCCCGAGAATCAGTGGATCATCACACAAAGAAAATAAGCCCAGGTAAACAAGCTGGTTCTTTTTTTTTTCCCCCATGTCCATGCTTCCCCAAGGCAGTATGAAGATAAGAAAGGAAAAATGTTCACAGCTGGTGGTTTTGCATTCAGATTACCTGCACACTGCAGTTCTGAATCAGAATGGGCGTCCACTCCTCTGCCTGGCTGGAATGAGCACTGCCAGTTATAGCGAGGTCTGCTCCGTCCACCCCCTGAAGAGCTTTGTGTAACTGCTGCTGGATGTGACTACAGTTATTTTCTTCCAGTGTTGGGGATAGGCTGGAAATGAGAAAATAACAACTTTGACAAAGTGATCTCCTGGACAGGGAAAAACCACTATCAACATCCTCCGTTCAGAAAGCGTATTACTTCTGCTCTTGTAATGAGTCAACAGAATCACCACAAAGTAGTGATATTAAATGGATACAGTTTCAATGCTCTCTGCAATGAGAAGGGAGAAGAAGAACACGGGAGGGTCACATGTGGTAAGGAAAACTGACAGCTGTCCAGTCATCTTATCACATCAGTGGCCATATGCCTGCCCTGTCACCAACAAAAGAATGATCCAAATCATCAACACAATCACTGAGGTTGCATTATACTTCACTCCTCAAATAAAAATTCCACTCTTGTCCAATGTGTTGCCAGACTGCAGTGTCAACATGTTGCGGAAAACCTTCACAATGTTCAGATCGTTCTAGAAGTCCACCCTCTCTGATATCCAAGTCCTGTTAGCGGTATATGAAAGACCTGTAGAGACCCATTGGTGACCTCAGGAAGGACCCAAGCTCCACAGCAGCATGTGAGACTATGAAAAATACGCTAAGTCAGTGCACGCCTCCCAAACGTGCCAGGAGGGGCGACTGCAGAGTGTGTTGTCACCTGAGCTTGCAGCCTGTCCTCATATTTCTTCCAAATTGTACTGTGTGTCTGAGCAACTGTGAGCAACTTCCATCACCTTCACTCTGTAAAACGCTCATCTGACAGGCTGCATGTCAAGAAGCCAAACGAAAGCATAAACAGACAATATTGGACACTCAGCTTGTATTTAACAACCCTCCCTCCCCACATTCCTCTTTATCCCCACCGCAGGACTGTAATTCGGTTGTGACCAAAAGGCCTGCTGATGGCTGCAATGTAATACTGAGGTACGTCCTCACAGGTAAAGGTACAATCTCAGAAGTCCAGACAGTAGAGTACCAGCAGTCAGTACACCCAGTGATAAATTAAACTTGACGGCAGAAAAAGGATACGTGCTGCGTGGCACCACTGTTTGCAGTCAGCAGTGGTGCTCCAGGGACGTAGCCGGGGTTTCCACTTCTAGGCAACGTATGAGAAAGAGTCCTGGTCTACGAAGAGGCAAAGGAAGGAAAGAAAGGAAGAGGAAAACATTAACACTGGTAAGATCCATTCTTCTCAGAAGATCAAATTCACATTCTCAAAAACTTAAATGTAACCCATTTTTTGAATGACCAAATATTATGCACTACTATACATCCATTATTTGTTTCCAAATCCTCTTTCTTACCTGGCAATATCATCTGCGCTCCAGGAGGTAAAAACTAAATGTCAGTGCCCTGAAATGTGGATGCTACCAGGACAGTTCTTGTGACAACAAATTCCTGTTGCTCAGCATTTGTCCCAAAGCAAGTGAACATACAGGGCAGTTCTACAGATGACCAGCAGAACAAACCCTGCCTTGACCCCGATTCTGAGTGGCAGTTTCCACTTCTAAGCTGTTTTATGGGGAGAACCTCTGAGGACAACCTCAGCAAGGTTGCACTGCACACTTATCAGCCCCTGAGGTCACTACTTATCCCACGTTACGTTGCCTCTATGGGACAAGGTTTATATGAACTCCAACACACGTTACTATTTCCCAGATTTCCACCTCCTCCAAAGTAACCCTTTTTTCCCTGCTGCACAGGCCAAGTTAAATAAGCACCTGGAATAAATTTAGAAACTTTGTTTGCAAACACTGAATGCCTCGGATACAGCACAGCTCCAACCCTTCCTTCACAACACTGTGCTGGTGACCCTGATGGCATCATCTCCCTTTCTCCCCCCACCAAAAAAAACCCCCAAAGCAAATAAAAAAAACAACAACAACAACAAAAATCGATAAAAATAATCACGCCCTTCAAGCTTGAGCCATGCAAGACTGCATGCTTGCACTGAGCTTGAATTTTTCTACTAATATGGTTTATTTGAGACCAGAGCAGTGTCCCCTCCTTCCTTTGATGACCAGCCGCGTCCCAGGGTTGTGGTACTACCACACCACAGCGACACTGCTCTAATCTTTCCACATCTCATCTGCACAAAACCGGGTCACAAACTACAGGCAACAGACTTGGCAAGAGCCCAGGAGAGCGGGGACACTGACCCAGAAGCGCAAAGTGAAGCGCTGCTGCAGAGCGGATCCCGAGCTCCCAGAGACGCTGCCGACTTTGAACCGCACAGAAACGCTCCGGATCCCACGTGTGCCACTGAATTCTATCTCATAGATCACCTGGAAGTCCAGTTCAGAGAAGGATCAGAGGCAGGGTCAGGTAACAGGGCCATGACTTTAAGCTAATGTTGAGCTGCCCAAACGAAAGAAGATTCAGATACCTCAGAAACAACATTGTGACATGTGTTGTCCTTCATGTGGGGCACTCCAGGTGCTGCCACCGCGGTGACCTTTACCTGGAGATAGTGAGCACATTAGCAATTAGCAGTTGTTTAAAAGGACTATGCCTTTCTCACTCTTTTCCACTGCTTTTCTACCCAAGTCAGATTTACCTCCTGCTGTAGCTGTGATCTGTGGGTACATCACCCTGCTACAGATGCCCATTTTTTTCTATGAAAACAAGCTACCTCCCTGACTCCAGCACTATCTATGCCCATTAGTTTAGAAATACATCTTTCCTTATATCCCTAATTTTTTTTCTATAATGTCACACTTTGGTCCAAAAAATTTGTCTCAGACACAGAACATTCCCATCCTCCGAAGTTCCCAACCCATGGGTATTACTATGAATGCCTAAGATTTCAGGGATGTTTTATTTCAGAAGCAGAAATTATTTTCATTACCTTCATGGACTGCACGATGGCGTCATTAACTGGGACCTGGGAAAAACAAACAGACCAACATACAACACCAAAAACCCAACCAGTTCTCTAGGTTTGCAAGTGCCTGAAGTCATGAAACTATCACTAAATAGAGCCTACATATTATATTGACAAAAACTTGTTTTATTCCAGATGCGTAAAACTTGTAATCAATTTGTGAAACCACACATATAAATCACACACATGATCCACAGAGGGCACTTTTAGAACATCAGAAGACACATTTTATTTTTGGCTCTGCTAATGACCCGCAGAATGCAGGTACTTTAAAACATCAGCATCTTTGATCCATTCCTGGAGCTCCCCCTTCTGGAAGCAAGTAATTACATCTGCTGCCATTTGAGAAAAAATTAAATTTTGGGCACAGTGACAAAGAAAGGCCAGAAAACACGAGTTAAATTTCATCAGTAGAAGACTTTATTACAGCTGCGTAGATTTAGATTTCCAATAGAAGGGTAAACTGAGCCATTAGCCTTAATAAGGTGTTAATATTTACACTGCCGTTTTATCTTGGAACACCAGAGAACTCTAGGAGGAGAGAGGAGGTATTTTCATGTTAGCATCCAGTAAGACCAACATGATGAACCCAGAACAATAAACTGGTTATTTTGAAACTATTGTCAGGACAAATAATGGAGAATTGATAGGGAATTCAATCTATGAATGTAAATAAAGCTAATATTGATAAGTGGCCTTCAGTGTGGTTTTAGAGATAACATATTGCGTAAAACAAATCCTCATTCTTTACTAAGAATGTGCACGTTGCTTGGTTGAGCAAGTCATGGAATGGATAGTAACACTTTCATAAACAGTCTTTAAAATGAGAGTTCTAGTTAAACCATTAAGACTATGAGTACTAATGAAGTACCTATTAAATACATTAAGAATTTGCTAATAACTGAAATTTCCTGGAAAGTAGTTTGAATTGAGGAATTATCACTGACCAAGCCGGTTTTAACAGGATTTCCGGCAAGAAGGCCTTAACAATCGGGAGATCAGGGATGACACACCAGATGATCTTTAGTTTTCCAGATAGCTGAAATTGGAATGGAAAGTCAAGCAAATACGATGTTGAGCAAAAGGAAGAAATGTGACACGCACCTTCAGCACAGAGAAGTCACGGTAGTAGGAGGCAGCATCCAGGGCTGGGTCAGTAACGCAGCTCTTGCTCAAGTTGGCAAAAATCCGAGTACAGCTCGTGCTTTTACTGTCCAGGAAGCCTGAGTTAAGACATGACAATGGATAAAACAGACATAAACCACCCCAAGAAATTCTTCCCCCTCTACTAACCAGCAGGATTTCCATCAACACAAAGTCCACTGGCTCCCATTTTTACTGGCTGTCTGAGCGTGCTCAGTACAGATGATGAATCAAAGCAGATCAGGATAGGATCACCAGCCTGAAAAGACAATTTGGAGAAATCACAAACAAAGTGACTGTGGAATGCCAAGGCCAAGTGCAAGGTGATGACAGCATCAGGGCACAGAAGCAAATTTATACTTCTCCTTAGTGTACACCCAGTTTCGCCTAAAGGGTTGTTCTAATTTTTAAACACAAGAAAACTAATCAGAAACTTTTCACACAACAAGGAATGAAAAGAGCAGAGAGATAAAATGGATTATAGGTAGAAGAATAAGAATCTTTCAATCTGGTCTCGTTAGATCTCATTACAGACAGCTTTAGTAAAAACGTATCTGCAAACAGATTGCTGTTTTCTTTCAACTCACCCGGTAAAAGGCAGAGAATGACGGCTGGACTTGCGATGATGCTAAGAAAGAGTGTCTGCCGTACTTCTCTAAAAACTTCACAAAATCAGATTCTTTAATATCCTGTGGCTGTTGGAAATAGTTCAGCTTTGCTAAAGGGTAAAAAACAGAAAAAAAAAAATCCACCGATATCAAATTTCTAGAAAAGACAGATCTAGGAAAAAGTAAATATTGTACCAATATTTTTAAAAGGAACAACTTTAGTAATGATAAGCTAGATAGTACCTTATATTAATTAATGCATAGGAACACTACTAATAGGCTAATATGAGATATGAACAAGATGATATTCAGTTTGCACTGTTTCATTGGAGATAGGTATCAATACACAAATGTGAGTTTAGAAAAAGCATGAAAACTGCTTAAGTCAACTATCTTAATATGTGCTCTAATTATTGTAGGATGCCCAAATTAGACACACATGACATTTCAATGACAAAACACTACCAATGTGCGAGTTCACTAAAAGTAACATTAAATAGATTCAAAATAATTAAGGGTGGTACACACAAATAGGGAATAGGCATTCTTAAAAAAAAACCAAACAAAACACACAGACTTTCTATGGGTATCCCACGGTGATGCCCTCCTGACCCAGTGGTATTCGGTACAACTACAGTGCTTTAATATATTAAATTATTACTGCTAAAACACTAAGTCATAAAATGGCAAATTATTAAGAACATACTATATAGACTCACCCTAATGGACTTGTTCAAACAATAAACTTTTTAATACATCAAAATAAAATGTCTTACAGAGTTCGAGGACTACAGATCACACCAACAGGAGTGAGTGGCAGTATCCTCACCTATAGTAGTACCAAAAAGAATTCAGGTAGTCTGGTAGGTTTGGGGGAGAAAAAAACAATCAAACAAACAAACCAAAAAAACCCGAACTTAAGGTCTCAGTGTAATTCTGCTGTTCGAGGGCAGAGCAGATTCTCAGATGTACAGAGCAGCAAGCAGAAAATAAAAGGGTTTTTATATCTGAATATATCATTAGTCAATCAGTCAATTGAATCTTTCAAGGAGACAAAGACCAAAGGAGTATTAAGCTCCTACAAGGTTCACAAAAACAGGTGCACAGAGCAGCTTTCTTATTGTTCACTTGACGGTACAGTCATTAGACTGGAAAAGAAAACATTGGTAGTTGTGCTACTCACAACCTTTTCTTTGGAAGGCAATTCTTTATGTATGCTTCCATTATTGAAGCTGAATACCTGCTAATGCAGTGTAACAACATTACATGATGCAAAATATACTTGAAAACTGGAAGAAAAGGCCTTCTGCAGCAAACTTCAGACATTCAAACTGCTTTAAGTTTTCAGAGGAGAGACATATTAATATAACTTGTTCATAGTGTAGTTTGCTCAAGAAAAAACTCTAGCTACTAAAGGCTATTTGATCTTGTAGAAAAAGGCAAAACAGAATTTCAGACAATTTAGTTCATCTGAAACCAGACAAAATTAAAAAACAAACCAAAGAAACAAACAAAACCACAACCAAAACGAAACAGGAGTCAGGCTTGTGGACAACAATTCTGGTAGTTTTAAAATGCACTCATATTAGTTCTTAGAAGTGGAAATAGCATCAAGATTATTTTAATAACTTTTCTCTAGTCTTTGCAGGTATCTCGAGGAACTAGTATGTTAAATGGGAATGCTTTTAAAAGTACTTTAAGTAGTTTGAAAATATCCAGTATTTCCAACTGTGCCTGAGAACTGGTCTCCTAAGGCATTAATTGCCAGTTGGACCAGCAAGGCCGCCTGACTCAGCCAGCTACGTGATCAGAGAGATCTGTTAGGGACACGGTGACCAGTCACACTGCTCCATTTGGTATCAATACAGCCTAAAATTAGTTTAAGACATATGTGGAACTCCACTCTTAGCACAACACAGCGAAAAGGCAGAGCTGGGAAAAATTGCAAAAGGAAGAAAGGGCCACAGAGGGCACCAAAGAAAGAGGAGATTGGGTGTGATGAGCTATCAAGATTAGAGGAATGCCAGACCTGTGAACAGCTGTCAGATGGAGAACAACAGTCTGAAAAAGTAGAAAAATAAAGCAATTGAAGGATGGCAATAGCCAGAAAAACAGGTAAGAAAGATGACTGGGTAAAGCAAAGGATGTTCTACACTTCAGAAAAGACAGCTGAAATAGAGTACTGCAGTCAAGAAAGAATGAGGACAGTCGCAGAAAGAGCAATTAGTAACAAGCAGAGGGAGTAAAAACCTGCAGTAAAACCTGCATCTTTCAGAAGTATCATAAAGAAGTATCAGCAAAACCTGAACACCACTCTGGTATCTGCTAGCAATGGTTTCAATGAGGTGAAGTCAACTTGTGCATCACAATCTCTGTTACTGGCCACGGTAATTCATGAGGTTCAGAGCCCCCTGGAGAAGGCTGGATTGTATTTCTGGCAGCGGTAGCTCCTGTCACCATCCACCCTGGAAAGGCTTCTTCCCCAATCAGTTAATGAGAACATATGTGTTTCTATATTTCCTTGGGGTAGGCCAATGGGGAAAAGGCTGTTTCTGCCAGAAAACTTTATCATCCTTCAGGTGATCCCAAATAAAGTCTTTCGCAGACGTTCTTCCAACAACAAGCACAGAAAAGGAAAATGCCATGTGAGCAGTGAATTCTGTTGTGTGCTACACCTCATGTACACATGCAATCAAATGTCTAGGGCTTGTTCAGGGGGCCTGGTTGTGTGATAGATACAGGGCCCAAATATTAAATGGACAGAAAAATCTGGTGCTGTCAATATGGACACGGATGATCCTTTCGATGAGATCTCAGATACAGAAGCAATTGATGAAGGCTGATTTGTGTTAGGCAGAGAGACCCTACCCTTAAACTGAGTGCAATGATCTTTTTTCTTGTTTGCCTTTGGTGATGGGACTCTGATTCATTACGGTCTCTCTGGAATTATAACAGCCCAAATAATTAGTAACAGTTATAACGTGTTAAGTTTAAAAAAAAAGAGATTCCCTAAGCAGAGGTAACCTATGAATTAAACGTGCAGAAAGAAAGGTCACTCACGGTCATCCAGCTGCACACAGAACAGCAAATCACGTCCACCAGGGACAGCAACGATATCAGTAGCATAAGGGGTGTTACTTCTGAACACGAGTGATTTCTCTACACACACTTGGCTCACAGACCTGCAAAGACAAGAGCCCGTCCAGCAGACTGTTAAAGAGGCTATTCTTGCATCACTTCATATCTTACATTACCAAATGCCAGCAAGACAACACAGTACTACTTTTCATCATCTTACATGAGTTATTGCAGAATTTGCATTGCTAATCAATTACAGAAAGCCTCTCTTGTCTCTATTTATATATTCAGAAATCACTGTGAAATTCTGGAAGTAGTAAAGAAATTCAGTGTCCATCTGTTATAGCTCCTCTTGGTCCTCCTCACAACTGCAACCTGCAGAGACAGGAGCCACCCGCAGATTTTTGCTTTCCAGCTCAAACTGTCTCGCTTGCTGAGAGCATCTCACAGTCTATAATCGCTTTACTGTCTCTCAGTTGTGCATTAAAGTTCTTTTTCCCCCGGGCTCCCTCACTCCCGCTGCCGGCCGCCTCCGCGCAGAGCCGGGCTCGGCTTTGCCTGCGCCGGTGAGCGCTGCCCGCGGGAAACCGTTCCCGGCCCGGGGCGCGGAATCGGCTGTGACCCCGAACCGCAGGCGGCCAAACCGCGGTGCCCGCAGGTGCCCGGTCCCTCTCTCGGCCCGGCCCCCGCTCACCTGCTGCCGCCGGAGCGGCGGGACGCGGCGGGGCCGCGCAGGCCGGAGGCGCCGGGCGGCCGGTGGCGGTCGGGGCGGCGGAGCGCGGCGCGGGCTGCCCGCGGGCGGCGGCGGGGCGGAGCGGCGGGGCGGCTGCGGCGGGGCCCGGCGCCGGGGCGCTGGGCGCCGGAGACCTGGGCGCCGGCTCGGCCCGAGGCCGCGTCCTGGCTTCGAGGAGCGGCCCGGTGCGCGGCCCCCGTCGCGAGCTCGGCGGTGGCTGCCGGTGCGGGGCCGGGGCCGGGCAGCAGCGCCAGCAGCAGCGCCAGCAGCAGCGCGCGGGCCCCGCTCATGGCGTCGCTTCGTCGCCAAGAAACGCGCAGAGGCGCACGCTCCGGCGGCGCCCGGCGGACGCGCTCGGGGTCAGCCGAGGAGCTGCGGGGCGGGATCCTGCGGGGAGGAGCCGCGTCCCTCCCGTCCGGAGCTGGGGCGGACATGGCGTCACCATCCCTACCGGGAAGCCCCGCAGACTCAGTTTCTACTTCTCCCTTTTTCCGTTGCGGAAAGGTTGACGTTGGAATAAGCTGACGGTCCGCACCCGTCAGTACCGCCGTTGCATTCGGTCCCGCGGGCGGCGTGTCCCGGCGCGGTTGCTCCTCACGTCTCCACGGCACAACTCACGGTGACCGGGCGGCGGGAACGGGCGGCGACACGTGCGGGCGGGGCCGCCCCGGCCCTGTGTGCAATCGCTCCCAGTTCGCAGGGCAAACAAACAAGGATTTTAAAATACCTTTCAAAATACATTATTTCAGTAAGAGATAAAATGCTGAGGTTTAAAAGTAGGCTACCCAGGCTATTTTCCACGGCCCAGATCTAGAGGAAGCACATTTCAAAATGTCACAAGACGAACTCACCTCGGCACCCGCAGCAGGGCGGGAGGTGCAGGCTCAGCCACCCGGTGGTGCCGCTGCACTTGAGAGTTTTCATGCACTTGCTCTGGCAACAGGCAACATGGCTTCTCCAGGGATTTGCTACTGCTTTTTGTAGGTACTGTGATAAAATACAAGGAATTTGTTCATTAAAGTCCCTTTGTTGAAATGTTTTGTTATTTGTTGTACTTGATGAGCAGTTTGGAAAGTTGTTTTAAAAACTAAGGGTGCTGGGTTGTTCGGCGGGAGAGGCGTGTCAAGGTTGTTGCAAAGTCACAGCCACGGCCACCGAGCAGCAGCAGACCCGCGCGCAGGAGGGGCGGCCGCAGGACAAAAACCGGAGAACCCGCCCGTGTCGCGCGCCACTGCCACTGGAAGGGGGGCCGCCCGGCGCTGTCGTTGCTTATTGCAGCCTGCTGCTATTTGGCAATAAAACCTTAATTGCTTAAGTTAATTGGAGTCAAAATTTATTACAGGTACTAATACCTTAATATACAGATTTCGTTTCTCCTAAAAGCACGCGTACCTGCGGAGCCCTGCTAGAGGAGATGGCGCCTGCCCAAAGCGGTTGGGTGCACGCAGAGGCAGCAACTCTTAGTAAGGACCAGCGCTACCAGCAGTTCATCATAAGCAGGACCATCCCAGCATAGCTCTGAGGTAGGGCAACTGGAGATTAACCTCTAATTAACCCAGTTGCATCTAATGATAATCAGGTTCCGCCTTTTGCAAATATGTTTACCTTTTTTTTTTTATTGGTAAAAAAACACTTAACCACGTGTCAGAGTTTCTACTTTTGACTAACAAGACCTTGTCGTTGCCCACACTGAGTCTTTCTTCCGCAGGGCTCTGAAAGCAGAAAGACAACTAGCAGTCAAACCAAGTTTGTTAAACATATTTCTCCGCGTTTCTGGCTTTAACTGCAGTATTAGTACCCGCTTTCTCTTCCATTCAGTTCTCCAGGCCCAGAGCAACCCCCCCAAATAAGCCACTTCTGCAGTTCTCCTTCAGCTCTGTGACCCGTGATCCCGCTCAGAGACGTGTTCTCAGAACAGATCTTGTGCGGGAGGGCTGGATGGGTCCCTCAGTCCACGCCTGACCAGGCGCAGCACTCTCGCGTGCTGTCTCCACGATGTTCCTCCGCCGCTGTTCCCACACATGCAGGCAGGGCAGACATCTGTTCGCAGTCTAGCTGGAGCAATAACATACATATTGATTTGCTAAAACCTTTTCTGTTTGATTTTAACCTCAGTGAAAATTATTAGCCAAGAAAACAGAGTCATGAACATTAACTCTCATATCAATTATTGAGAAATATAATTTGTAATTGATTAGTGAAGATTCTTAGAAAATTTATGATAATGTTCTGTATTATAATACTTCATATTATAAATTGTACTATTCCTTCTCTTTATTACATTTATATTGAAGCCTCTTTCCTTTTCTTTGTCCCAAAGAGTTAAAATCTGTAAAAGAATTTAAGAGCCTTTCAGCAATTTGGCACATCAGTTTTAGCTCAGCTATTATCTAGCTGCATCAAGATATTAATGTAGTCATCTCTCTTTAGTCTCAATGAATTGCTATAAAAATGTCAAACAATTAAGATTATATTGGCCAACACAGCCCTGTTTGATTGAGTACAGATGTAGGCCATGTCCCCTGAATCACACTGATGAAGAAGCAGACAGGCTTGTAGAACTCCTGTGCAAATTTATTTCAATGTATGTACCATTTAGGTTTCTAATGTCAGTACCTGCAATACTAATAAGCAAAAAATGCTAAATAGGTATTTTCATATGGAATAAAAGTCAATGTCAATCAGGACAAATACTAATGAACTCTGTTGGAGGAGAAAAAAGAAGCCTATAAAAATAGCACAGGAGCTGGTACAGTGGCACAAACTGCTCCACTGCACAGATGTGACTGTAGCAACAGAGCAAATGAATGTCTCTGTCGCTGGAGGGAGTCGTGCTGCTTAAATTCTGCCTCTGCCTGGACCAGAAAATGTAACCCGTACAATACTTCTAACCACACTTGTTCTGTGCAGGCACACGTCAACACAAGTAAACCTCCATTTGCTGAGATAAGCACTGAGTAGCCAGAGTGCAGGATCAGAGTCTGAGTACCTGTAACTGGAGCAGAGCCCTGGGCATCCAAACCCTGTGTTTGGGGAGGTTCCGCACCATGGAGACTAAAGAAGAGCAACAGCCTTGGTGTGAGTCTCAGCAGTGGGTTCCAGGAGCAGCTCACAGCAGGGAAAGCCTGGGGACACAGACCAGGCGAGAATGTTCTGTATACAACAGCAGGACTCAAGATGACCTGGCTAAGGTAAAAGGACAGGAGAAAACATTCTGTTTACTTTTGAAAGACACAGAAGTAGCGGCTGCTGCATGTGACAACGAGTGCGCCAGTTCACGTTGCTTAGACGCTGTGACTGGTGCTCTAGCAGGACACCCGGGTAGGCAGGAAAACCCGCTTCGCTCCCTTTCCTGACAAACCATGTCATGGCAACTGTGCCTCAGGTAGCGACAAAGGCTGCCCAGGCTGGGAATGAGGAGCATCACTGTGCTGGACGCGGGTAGCAACACGGCACTGTTATCTCCAAACCCCTTCTGAACTGAGTAGTTGCATTTTTTAATGTGGATATCACTGACTGGGTAGGTGAGAGCTCTTACAACACCCAAGACATTTTGTTCTAGCTTTCTATTAATTATTAGTCAGTGATGAAGACAGTATGTTTAGATATTTTTTATGACTTCTAAGTGACATCGGGGTCCTGATTCAGTCACCATGTACTGGAATAGTTTTTCTTCTATTAAATACCGGGCCAGTATCACACTTATTGCTTTATGCAATTTAGCTGCTGCCTCACTGTCAGGATTAACCGAATGATTACAGATATGTCACCTCAGCTGCAGCGTACTTCATCTTCTCTAAGCTACTTCAAGGGTTACAAATCCAGATAAATTCTGAGGACATGACTGAACTGCAAATATTTTTGGAAACACTTTCTTTCCTTCCAACAGAAACTCTTAGTTAAGGCTCTGACAGCGTATTGACAGGTAATTAATAAGTACCTGTCACAACAGTAGAAGAACAGACCGTCCTGGCTGCTCCAAGAATGCTGAGAACCTCAGCAGACAAGCTCATTAACACCAGAAGGGTCAGGTTGTCTGCTCCAAGCAGACCTGATGTTTTCATCACAAACTTCCCCCGGTGCCTCTTCCAGGACACTGATGATTCAGCTCTGCCTGTAATTCCACTGGCACCGGTGTCTCCTCAGGTTTGCTCTGTACTTACAAGTTGTTCTCCCGGCCACTCATAGCAGTTTCCAAACAAACACTTCGGGCCTACAGCATGAAACCATTTTTTCTTACTGATTGTAATCATGCCTGTGTTGTGCTAACCAAGACAAATTGTGAACAGGGATCTGTCCCTTGAAAGAAGTTTCCACTTAAATGTGAGAAGAAACTTCTTCTCAGTGAGGGTGACAGAACACTGGAACAGGCTGCCCAGGGGGGTTGTGGATTCTCCTTCTCTGGAGACATTCAAAACCCGCCTGGACGCCTTCCTGTGTAACCTCACCTAAGTTTTCCTGCTCTGGCAGGGGGATTGGACTAGATGATCTTTCGAGGTCCCTTCCAATCCCTAACATTCTGTGATTCTGTGATTCTGTGAAATCTTGGCATTAAACAGAAAAGGAAGACAGAGAACAGCAGTGCAGACGCTGTCACTGTGATACAATTAATGTGTGTTCTAGTACCCAGTCAGATAATAAGACACCCATAATATAAAATATTTTCATAAGGAATTTAGTACAGCTTCTGATTGTCCAGGAAAATTACTCGCTGCACTTTTGAAAACCCCTCGTTTTCCTTTTCTGCAACTCCCCGTCGTGCAGCTGCTATTGACTTCTTTCGCAACTGATACACTTGTGCCAAATAAAGAACAAAAATTCCCCAAATTAAAAAGATTTTTAGGCAATAATGGTCCTGATTCAGTATACTGTTCTTATCTGTAGCTTACCTCAGTGCACCTATAGCATGGAAAATTGCTATGTCAGCTCTTGAATTATTGAATTGTTGAATATGGGTACAATAAAACCCAAATTCCTAATTAGTGCAGCCCTGTTGGAAATTTCTGGAAAAGCTGTTCATCTTTGTGGACATCAGGTTTCTCCTAACGATTTCAAATGGTAAATGTCAAGTATGAGACCATCAAGGAAAGTGATGGGTCACGAACATTGTTATGGGCAGTAACGCAGGACTGGAGCTCAGTACTGACCCGCTCCAGTGTCATTTTGCCAGTTTTCACGCTCTTCTGCCATCATGTGTCAGGCTGAAGCATTATATGAAGCAAAGGAAAAATAAATCACAGTAGCAATTCAGTGATAAAGAAATACCTCCATAAATATTTCCCATAGTAATGGACACTGTCAGGAAACTGAAAATCTCAGTGAAAGAGGGGGATGCTATGTTTGAAAACGTTCAGAAAGCTGGTCAAATGTTTGCAATTTCTATTAATGACACCTTCATTTGCTGATGGTGACACAAAACACTAAGGCTTAAGATTATGATTACTGAAGATTATTTCCCTTTCTTGTATCTCCTTAGGCTAAGATACAGGCCTTTGCTTCTGAAAGGGGTCTTTATTTTGTTGGCTTCAACTGCACTGAACTGTTTAACACGACAGTACACGTATATTCTCGTAACAGCAGAATACATTCCACAGTAGGTGTGCTACTGCCATTACAATGTTTATTTTAATGTCCTTAAAATTATAGCTATATATAATAATAGGAAGATTCAGATTTCAGGCAATATAGTTGATATTTTACATACCAGCAACATTGTTACCGTATCATACTGCAATTTTGTAAAAATGAGATTAAGTGATCTAAAACTATTCCTCGTACCACAAGTCTTAGACAACCCTCTGGAAAGCTGCAGTTTATGACAATTGTTTCCTCTCTTCTTACACTTAAATGAAAACTTCTGCGACCACTGCATTTGAAAATGGTACCTCCTAGGTTCATAAAAAACCGCGCATGTCCTGCTATCAGCGGCAGAGAAATTATCCACTCATTACCCCGGTAAGGACTCGGGTGTTCCACAGACGGGGAAGTATTTCAGGACACATAAACATGCCTTCAGTTTTAACTCGACCATGTTCTTAAACCCCATACTATTACCTGTTATGGTATCCGCGCAGAGACAGTTCAGCTGGAGTTAGCACCCGCGGGGCCTGCGCGAAGCTCTTCCCAGCCCGCGCGGGGCGGTCGCCCAGCACCAGGGACGGTCGCCCAGCACCAGGGACGGGTGCCCAGCACCAGGGACGGTCGCCCAGCACCAGGGACGGTCGCCCAGCACCAGGGACGGGTGCCCAGCACCAGGAGCGGTCGCCCAGCACCAGGGACGGGTGCCCAGCACCAGGGACGGGTGCTCGCACTCAACGCGCCGCCCGGCACCTCCCAGCTGCAGCTCGCGGGTGAAGTCGCGGCATCAGCGCTCAAGCTCAAATGGGCTCCGTCACGGAAACGTATCTTGACAACAACCCCAAACCTGTTCCGGGACCAGCTCTGGGGAGAGCAGCGTGTGACAGAACCTGCAGCGATCGCTTGTGGCAGCTCCACTTCACAGCACTGACACCAGGGACAATGACAGAGCCGCCTTTTTCTTTTTTTTTTTCCCCCCACAATTTTGTAGCAAACTTGCTGCAGTTCTTCCCTGCAGAGCATTTAGAACTACACACTTTTCTTGGACAGCTACCTACTGCTCAAATTATGTTCTTGTCCTAGAATATTACCAATAAATTCACCATGATTTTTTTTCTCCTCACATTTTTTAGATCACATAAATTTTAGCTGACCAATTCTTTTCATGCTCCAATATATTATGAAATGTCATTTCTGTTATAAAAGCTAATTGATAATGTGATTTGTTATGTTGCTGAGACATAATTCAGAAAGTTATTTTAAAGCAGTTGATACATGGAATAGCACTAACTGTTTAATATTTCTTGTGTGAATGGATACAGCGCAAGGGAACGATGTGGTGCCATGCGGATGAAATATTTTCAGAAGCTTTTATTCTTGTTTGGGCTTGTGCCAATGTCTTTCTAGTAGATAGCTCATAAGTCCTAAGCTGTATCTACTGTAATTTATTCCTTGGTCATTAGTTAGTGGGATTTTTCCCTCCAAGTTGCTGAACAATATATAATATTTTACAAATTAAGAGCTCACAGTCAAATAAATTGAGACCATTCTCTAGAATACTCCTCCAAAAAAGTAGAAAAGTTTTTGTATTTAATAAAAATAATTTCTCACTTAATATAATAAAAATATTTTTTTCAGTTAATAGAACAAAAATGATTTCTCGCTCTTGTGAGCCCCCACCTGCAGTCCTGCATCCAGTCCTGGGGTTCCCAGTACAAGAAAGCCCTGGACCTGCTGGAGCGGGGCCAGAGCAGCCGCAGAACCGATCCCACGCTGGAGCAGCTCTGCTGCGGGACAGGCTGAGAGTTGGGCTGTTCAGCCTGGAGAAGAGAAGCTCCGGGGAGAGCTTAGTGCGGCCTTTCAGTATAGAAAGGGTCTGACGAGAAGGATGGAGAGAGACTTTTCCCAAACCTGCGGTGACAGGAAAAGGGGCGGTGGTTTCAAGCTGCCAGAGGGCAGGTTTAGATTGGAGATCAGGAGGGATTTCTCCCCTGGGGTGGTGAGACGCTGGCCCAGGCTGCCCAGAGCAGCTGTGGCTGCCCCGGCCCTGAGTGTCCCAGGCTGGACGGGCTCTGGGCACCCGGGCTGGCGGGAGGTGACCCTGCCCGTGGCAGCGCTTGGACCAAATGGTCGCCAAAATGTGCTCTCCAACCCAAACCATTCTGTGATTCTATGATTTTATTTACACAATATTAATACTAGGACTTACCTTTTGAATTTGCTCTTTGTACATACTCAATGAATGGTTTAAAATAATCGCATCAGCATTTCACCATGACTATTTCCATTGCAGTTATTAGGGAATACTCTTCCTGTACACATTCTTGTATGAAATTAACAGTCTAAATTCCACTTTTGTATCAGCAGGTGAAAATTTTGGTCCACTCATTTCATACCCAATGAAGACCTTCAGTACGGCACCTTGTATGACTATACTACTATTTAGTTCTCCAAATAATCTGAAGCTGAGGATCCTCTTGGGGGTCTCATATATTAGGCTGCTACGAGACAAACATACCCCTCTTTGCTCCTTCTGTGCTGCACACAGGAGACTTGTTTTGCTTTCATTGCCACCATCTGCTGGCCCACTCTGTGGGGACAAAGCTTGCTACTGTTAGTCCAGATAATTTGCTGTGAGAGCACCTCACTTTCTTATTTATTTATTTTATTTTGAACCTGGACTTGAACAGAGATGATGTTTACCCAGACCTTCACATGGCCTGTTTGAAACTAGACATGGTTTTCATTCCATGACCACAGAAGACATCTGAGAACCTCTGTATTTTTCATTTTTTCACTCCCACTCTCTCCCCTAATTCCAGACTCCACCTGAGTAGTTGCTGCCTTGCAAGTCTCAGCTGACAGCCAAATGACTCAACAATAAATGGAAACATTTCAATTTGTTTTGGTGAATACGCCCTGAACTATTTGTCATGCCCCATTTCCTGGAACAGAGTTGGTTGACCCTGAAGTTCCTAAGTGAAAACTATCGCATTTCTGCAAAAGCTTCTAAATTGCAGAAACTGTTTGTGGGTGTGACAAAGCTGTAAACTTAGGACTTATTTAGCATCTTAAATGCTGAGACTCGTTAGGCATACTACAGTGCATTTATCATTAACTGTAAATTGGGCCTTTTTATGTTTCCTAAGTAAAAGTCATTTTGTCCTCACAGAGGAGTCCTGCCTAAACTTTCAATCACAATCTGAAGAGTATCAGATGATTTTAAGCTTTTAGTTGCTTATTTAGATCAGGTTGTGAAACGGAGTTTTTCTACAGCGTTTCTTCTCAACCTTTCTCTGTTTAGTTCCACTCACATTTACTGTCTTTTATTGATAAGCATTCTGAACTTGAAACCTGGATCAGCTGAGCTGCTGAATCCTTCCTCTGTATAAGCAGCAGGTTCTTTTCCTTTGTTAAATTGCCATTGTAAATTTAAAATATAAGAGATGTTAATTTGTCTATGCTCTTTGCTTTTTAAATTATTCCAAATTCCACTATATATCTTTTCCTGAAGTGACTCTTTTGTACAAACGTATAATAGAAAAGAAGATACTATTTCTGGTACTAATTCCCAAAGGAATGAACTAGATGATCTCCTGTGTCACTGAATGCATAACCACTGCCAGCTCAAGTACAGTTTATCATCTGCTCCTCTAGTCCTACTACTATTAGTGATTCTACTGACTGGGATTTAGCACAGTAATACAGAGAACACTCCTAATACCCCGGGCAGTTTGGTTATGACTGCGCTTCATGGCCCTAAGTCAATTATTTGTTAATGCCTCAGAAATGCCAACAGACATATTGTGTAACTATGCATGCCATCCACTTTTACTGTACATACCCAGCACACAGTGCCCATTTGAAGGTTTTCTGCCACAGTTGCTCTGATTAGTATTTCCAGTATCTTAACTCTCAACAAGTAAAGCTACAGGTCCAGTTTCCTGGACAAGGCCATTGCTCTTTATCAACTCTTTATCAATGCTTTCTGATAAAGCAGTGCTGTCAGACTGTACAGAAACTTCTGCTCATACTCATTCATCTTCCTGACAGAGGTTGTTGCAATGTAGTTAGGGCTGAAGTATCAAATACCAGTGGGAATATTTTGGGAGAAAAGCAATTTGGTAGATTAAGTTATTTCCATCAGTTTCATAAATAAACCACAGTATTAAACTATTGAATAAGCCCATTGTATCTGGATATCCATGGTTTTTCTAACCTTTGCAATCTTGCAGTTTTATCCTGGATTATTCTCAAAGAACACCACTGGCCTTTTTATACTTTACTATTTATGAAACCTCTTGTTTCAAAAAGGTGGAAGGTAATACAAATTCATGAAAACTGTCACATAGTGAGGCAGACGAGGCTTCATGATTCCCATTGAATACTTTTTTTCAAAGCCTTTTATGTTACAGAAAGAGAGACAGCACCAGAAAGATGCCATTCCAGGTAGAAAATGTCATTAACAGCAGGGAAATACAATTTCATAGCAATGAAAGTGTTGGAGAATGATGTGGAAATCAATCTCGGAAATAAAGGAATTAACGATATAGTGGACATTTGCTACACAAGTGTGGACATCTGCTTCTTTCAAGAGAAATTGCTTCTTCAAACTCAAATACTTCAGCTTCCCAAATACCATGCATGGGATTTTAAGAAAGCAGCTGCGTAATAGTGATGCAATGAAAAGATACCTGGTAGGACTTAAAAAATAAGTAAATAAATAAAATGCGAGAACTTAAGGAAAGGGACCCATGCCGATATCTGGTGAAACATGGCAAGTTCAGAGACTTGAGAAGATTTTACACTGAATCCTTAACTTTCAGGCTGGATAACTTCAACACAATCTATGTATGATCTTGTGCTTACTTGACTTGTATTGGTACCAAATACCCAGATATACTCCATAAAAAAATATATGTCCTATGTCTAAATAAAGGGAAGGAAGCACAAATTTATACTCTATTGTGTGCATAAAAAAAAGTATTTTGCATGTCATGATTTTGTAATTATGGTCTATAACTCTTCTCCGGTTGTAATTAACTATAGCACAGCAGGCAGCGAAGAACAGTATCTTTTCAGTGCCATTTTAATGCTCTATCAGGAACATCAAAAATGTATCACAGGAAACAAACATTTTTTTGGGGAAAAATGGTTTTAGTGGCAATAATGGTCAAAGCTTTGTATTTTCCATAAGTGCTAAATTATTTTACATTTACTTCTACTGTTATCACTACAAATAAAAGTTATAAAGCCTGTATTTTAAAAACGCATTGTGCATTAACAGACCATGCCACAAAATCCATACATGTTATAATCTTATTTGGGATTTTTGAATAATATATGTTAATATGTTATTTGGGAAAACTACAGGGAAATAAAGAAAGAAAAACTTAAACATTTTATTTAATACTGCCTTGTTTTCTAATTAAACCACAACTACTGCTATATAAAAAGTTAAACATCAATTCACTCAGAATAAGGTGACTTGGTGAATTTTTCAGCTAAGCTCCTGAAAAATCTACCATGTAAAAATAAAACACACCAACGAAAAGTTTTTCCAAATGGAAGTACTGACAATTGATACATTCCCATTCCACTCAGGCATCAATGCCCCAAAATAATAGTCTAATTTCCTTAAAGATGTGTTTGTACTCACCGAATTCTTTTAAGGTATTCACCGAGTTCAGAAAACCTTGGAGTACTTGCTGAAATCTCTGAAATACAAGTTTTTGATATATTCCTGACACTTATTCTAATATCAAACTGTTTACATCTGAAACGGGAATCAGCCCATCAGCACAATGTCCATTTTAAGCCTGACTCTCCTCAGGCTGCCACCCCTGAACTGTCCTGTGCCCTGTGCACAGGTCAGCGACACAAGCTACGTCATCATCACGTTGGGTAACCCATACAGCACACAGTTAAAAAACGACGGACAAGCTGCATGAAGATTTGAGGAGGTGTGAATGGCCCGATCTTCTGCTTTGTCTTCAGGAGAACTGTCAGAATCCATTTCCACTGTAAAAATATTTTTAAAACATTACTATTTCTGAATACAGATGAATATAAGAATGCTGTAAATGCAGTAATTTACCACATCTTCTCTTTCACTAATATTTGTGGTTCTTTTACACTCTTTTTATATTAATAACTGCCGCTATATCCATGAAGCATTTCTGAAGAAAACAACACAATGTTTCTGATCTGCACTCCTTTCACTTCTAGAACAGTGTAAGTTACAACTAAAATTTATTTTATTGACCCTTGTCTTAAGAGGTAAGTCCCATACAATGAAAAATATAGATATAATTTCATAAACAGTATAGTAAGAGTTGTTTTACTCAAAAATCCTTCTCCCCTCTCTAACAAGATGCCAAGTGGAATTCTGTATATACGGTGTGCCCTTTACAATGCAGACTGTTCAATCACTGTAGACTCAACTTATCTTTTTGCATAATCCATACCATTTATATTGTTCATGTCATGCTCCTGATGTAACTTTTCAGTCACACTACTTCATTTTACAACAGTTCAATGGAGAGTAAATTTCAGCTTTTGGTCAATTATGACAAAGCCTCCCCCCAAATTTTGTATATGCAAAATACAGCTACTCCAATTATAGAACTGTATCAGTGGTCTTCCCACGCTCAATTCTTGTAAGAAGTGTCACAAAAATTTGTCAGAGCTCATCTGAAAGATTTAATTTATACCTCTGAACTACCCATAGGTCTACCAGGTTCTTGTTAACACTGCCAGTCTTTTGTACAACAATTTTTAATTCTTACTTTTAATGGAATCTGTTTCCCTGCAAATCTTCCTCTTTTGAAGAATATGGACTATCTGCCCAGTTGTTCTACCAAAGCTCAACAAATCTGGAAACAAACGTTAGTTTCTGTTAGTTTTTAATTAAAGTTTTGAAAAATAAGAAAATATCAACCATACAGCCTGGTGTCTTCCCATTTAAAAGCTGATGAAAAAAGATACCTTTACAGATTTAGTTCTGTACCTCTGAAGACCTGAGTTATCTCCAGCCTTTGTTTCTCCCACAGCTTTTGTAACTACAGACTGCCAGGTCCTCGGGCGCTGCTCCTCACCACAGAAATCACAATCTTACCATATGGCCATAAACAAACCCCCTGCTAAAGTTGATCTAAGCAGGTTGCTGTTCTGTGTGGTGGCTCCTGCAGCAGTCACCTCCTACAGAAACTGCTGTAAAACTTGGTGAGGCGCAGAGAAAGAGGAGAGATGGGACACAAGTGGATACGAACACCCCACGAGCGCACACGTACTAATGTCTGAAATAACACACATGCAAATGAAGAGGAATGCAAACACGAATACTCACTCTCGGACAGAACGTCCAGCCTCTCCGCGTTCTCCTGCAAGGTCGTGTACCACTGGTTGGCCACTACTGAACGAACACCAACGAGGCTGAGCAGCATCGCGCTCTCTGTTGGGCTCTCTATCACAGTATGGAGACAACTAAAGCAAATCCAAAGTATGAGATCCATGAACTAAAAATGTACATAATATAACAAAAAATATAACTAAATATACAATGCTTTTTAATAGAATGGGAAAAGGAATGCCAGACTGCATTTTCATGTATGCTGAGCATAAAGTGTTCTCTAATGTTCATACAGCACCTTCAATTTAATGCAAAGAATTTACGTAACTTCCTCTCTACATCTTTTCATGATGCAATTTTACAATTCTTCCATCATAGTACTATTCTGGGCATCTCAGGAAATGTGAAAGGGGTAGCACATTAACTTTTACAAAATACTGCAGAATACCCTTTATAGATTGTAAAAATGTTGGGAATCAGGTGAAAAGACTTGTTTATTTCTGCTTACGTTGCTAAAGGGAAACATAAAATATTGCAGGAACAGAAAGCTTGCTCTTTGTCATAAGTGTGGCATTAATTTGGAGGCTTAAAATCAAATAACTTGTAGAGTGGGATTAGATTTTTTTACTGCTGAATATTTAAATAAGTATTTTTGGTATTATTGTTTTAGTGATGGGAGGGGGGTGATACTCTGTAGTGTTGGAACTGCAGTAAATGGAAAGCGAAATTTTGGTTTTATTAGCCACTGCTTTTCACGGTAACTTTATCAGAAGATAATAATTAAAGTTTTCCGTAATCTTTTGGGGAGATGCTGATCGTCTATGGAGTTATGTGGCTTAGTTTTAACTGAATGTTACTCTAAATTTGCTGGATGCTTTTAGGCTTAAACATGTAAGTCCTGTTGATAAATTCACCAGCCTATTAGAATGAGACTTCAAAAGTTCAGAGTTGGAAAGGAACCATATTTTGTTTTCATTTAGGAAATGGCTGTTTAGGGGAGGTAAAAAGGATATTAAAAATAAAAAGGAGGTTGTTCAAGCACTCAGAGATGTGTGTATAACCTGTCTTACACACACTTAATTTTAACTTACACATTGTTGCATTGAATTAACAGTATTTTTAGAGAAGCACTTTTTCTATTTATTTTTCATGGAATGAATAATCAGAAAAGTCGAGAGGCATTTATGCAGCCCTAACAGGACTGGATATAAGATTTAATCGGCTGCAGAACTATGGTAGTCCCAAAAATGACATGAATAAAAGTACATTTTGATATAGTCTCTGTTACGAGGACAGGATAGGATAGCATAGCACAGAATTATTAGTCACGTGCCATCTGTCAAGAATTCATAATGGACATACAATTAAAGTATATAAACCCTACCATGTCTCGACGTAAAAGCAAGGAAAACACTGAGATGCTTTTAAGGCTAAAAATGCTCTGATAAATAATATTAAAGATTCTGAACAGGTTATTTAACATGCCATAATAATTTATTTAAATTTTAAAATGGCTGGTGGTTAAACTCTTCAGTGTATGAAACTTAAGACAGACTCTTAACAGTTTATCTGTTAAAGGGAAGCTTTATATATCTAATTAGAACATTTTGAGAATCCTGAGCTCAGAATTGGGAGGTATGTGTGTTTCTGCGTCACATTTTCTTGACCATTGGCTTTAACAGAGCTTTCACCTTATTTAGGTCCTATGTAGAGAACGAAGCTACAAGATACAGAGCCAAACTTCTCCCTTCAGTGCAGATATGAGCACTTCTACTTGCAGAAGTAAATGAGAGCATTTATAATTCAGAATTTTAACTTTGCTTTGAAATAAAAATAATCTGCCTTAATGTGGACTTTACCAAATTAAACTTTATCCTACCTTTTGTGGATACCAGAGTTCGTAATTCTTTGATAACTTTCCTTTGATCGCACCAGATCTAGAAGTATCATCAAATGGCATTCTGGAAAACAAATATGTTACAGCAATGGTATTTGCACTAATAATAATGCATACATAATAAATATAAGTAAATCAGGCCTTTCTTAAGTTAATGACTTTCTTGAACACAGTCTAAACAACTAATATAAATGTTATACATTTGAGCCAAAATAGCCAAATATTAAGCAAAAGAACACTAATAAAAGTCACCCTAACAGTATTTCACGTAACTTTGCTACACTTTTCCACAGTGTCTTGCAGCGTTTTCCTGTGCTACCACAGTATAACTAATAATGGAATCCACATACCACCTTACTACAGGCTAATACCCTGCATGACTCGGTTGTGTAGTTATAAACTCTTGTAAAATGGTATGGAAATGTTATCTACTGCAGTTCCTCTCCACAAGTTAGGACCCAGTTACATACAATAAAACATACTTTGCTACCAAATGCTGAATTCCATAAAAAGGGAGAGGAGTTACTGGGAAAACCACCAGATTATGCTCAATTTTTGGTACTTAAGAAATGCCAACATTTGGAAGTGGAGAAAGACTTATTTGTGAGGAATAAGAAGAAAGCTGTGCAATGAATAAAATCTACATAAAGCAAAGTTTTTCCTCTTAAAATCCTGGATCTTGAAAAAAGCCGTTAATGGGCAACATCAATACCGTGATAATGACACAGCATGAAATAAACACAACTGGGAACAAAAGGTGGTGTAATGAAAAAAGTATTTTTCAGTTATCTCACGTGGGATGTTCATAGCAACCAGTTTGTTGAGTAAAACGTGAGACATGAATCTCTCCATCCCATAGAAAAGAAATGCACTGCAGTTTGTCAGCAGCTGCTCCCATTCAGCCTGGCTGAAAGGAAGAAGAAAGGAAGTTACTGCTGTGTTACTATTTTACAAGAATATTTTACAGAAAATATCCATAGCAAACACTTCAGTGTTATTTACTCCAGAAATATTTGTAAGAAAAGTCAGCATGCAAAGCAAGGAGATAAAGACGACTGCAGAATTCTATGGTAAGTGTAATAACTCATGTGCACTATTAATAATCATTATTTTAATACAGATGGATACTAGGTTTAGTAACATCTCATATTAAACAAACAAAAAATATCATCAATGTGTGTATTGTACAGCTTTGAAATAACAGTATTTAGTCTGACTTTCAACAGGAGTATTCGCATGTACACCCACCAAGATACAAAGAAATTAGGTTTTGAAAGGTGATGCAAATAATCGGCCTAGCTGGCAGGAAAAGCTGTGCAACTGCATATCAGGTAACAATCTTTGTGATTGTTATGAAGAAACACTAGAGCACCTACACAGTGATTTTACCTACGTAAAGAAGATTTCAAAGCACTGATTAACCTGGCAGTTACAATGGAAGGTCCAGTGATGGTTGTGTTGACTCACAGGACTTGTCAGTGCTCGACCTGTCAAGATCCCTTTTATCCCTCTGTTTCTATGATCTTAAAAGTATCTCTATGAAGAAGTATTTGTGTTTGTGAATAAACTCCATTAAATGGTATTGTTTCACAATGAGATGTTTGAAAGTGTAACCTGTGAGATGTACCTTCACTACTTTGTGTCTGAAATCTGTGCTCCAGCCTCACAGCTGGCTCAATGTGCATGGGATTAATACTTGGATTTAAAACCAGTTATGAGCAAAGCCAGAAATTACATTTAAGCTGACATATAATATTAATCTAATACTGCACCAGTAGACTTTCTGTCAAAATGACATGATCTACATATACAGCAACTGATGCAATCAATCTGGCTAAATCAGTTCATGGCACCTTATTTCAGATTCTTAAAATATTCTGTCTACAAATCTAAATATGCATTTGAAACAAAGACAGTGGTTAACTATGTGTTTACCAGCTCAGAAAAATACGATCCTCTTTTATGTCTGAAGCCTCTGGGAATAGGCACAATTCTAAAATAAAACATGGGTAAAACATGAAAGCAGATGGAACGTTACAAACCTTGGAACACGTGCGCTGCCCGTAATTCCTTCCCATTGTAGCTCACGGTGTTTTTCCAGGATTTCCTTTAGTTTTTGGGAAGGACTTAAAGCTTCTGTAATAACAGAATTTAATCATTACAAGCTTAATATGCTGCAAATGATGTTGGGCAATCTTAATTTCAACTATTTTTAAATGACAATATAACATATAGGGTTTTTTAGGCCATCATTAGGTCTTAAGTTTTTGAAACCTAAGTCTGGCTTTTAAAACCATAGTAATTGTGCTATTTTCTGGGTAAAATTGTTTGCAATTCCCATTTGAAAGGTATATTTTATAACTGACAAGGATTATTCAATAGACAGGTTAAAGACTTTAAAAACACAACGAAAAAATTCTAGATACCCTGAGAAAAGTGTAAAGAGTTGAACACACCAGGACTGCTCATAGAGGTGGATTCTAGAGGCTCTGAGAGAAGGAAATAACTGAGTTTCCAGAGCCCCGACTTCAGAAAGCAAGACTCCAAACCCACCTCTGCTCTGCAAGGACACTGCATATTTAATGATAGTTCGTTTTCTCTTGAGTACATTTTCATACTACTGTAAAATGAAGATACACTCTACAGTCAGATATGAGCATATGGTAAACAGTGCTTTAGTTTCATCTGCTGTAAATGAGAAACTGCAAACATAATCCTATATTATGCTACTGATTGTTCAGTAGCTTCTTTTGCATTTAGGTTTAACTACTATATCAAATAAAAACCTCCATTAAATCAATTTTCAGCATTTGATATACACGTGAGTTCATTAATGAATGTGAAGCAGTTAAATTCTCACACACACCGGTAGAAAAAGTGAGGTAAAGTTGTATTATTAAGGTGTTTGCCAAACTGAATTAGTACATGCAGAGGAGGTCAGCGAGCCGGGGATGGGCTGAAGGCGCTGGGGGGAGTGGTGGAGGACGCGGGGTCTGTCTGGTTTGGAGGGGGCCGTGGGGCGACCCCTGGCTCGGCAGCTTCAGGAGGGACATGGGGAGGGTGGCGTGGAGCTCTGCCCTGGGGAGCCGGGGACAGGACCCTGGGAACGGCCGGAGCTGCACCAGCGAGGTTCAGACTGCACCCCAGGAGCCGCTTCTTTACCCCGGGGGCGTCCAGACCCTGGCACAGGCTTCCTGGAGAGGCGGCCGGTGCCCCGCGGCTGTCGGTGCCGAAGAGGCTTCGGGACAAGGCCCAGTGACTCGCTCCAGCTTTTGGTCAGCCCTGAACGGGCCGTTGGACCAAGTGATGACCCTTCCAACTGGAACCGTCTGTTCTATTAATATTCTATTCTATTGATACAGTAAACGCCTACTGCCTTGACAAACGCAGCCCAAAAGGACGTAACGACTCTCTCAAATATCCTTGTAGGGCTCTCTGTGTCTATCACAGTGCCCTTCACGTTTCAAAGGGCTGTAAAAACTCCACGTTACACTCACTTTATGTGCAGTCTTCATTTTGAGAACTGCTGGTGAGTCCCACTGTCCTGCCCCAGCCCGTTCCCACTCAATACCTTTTCTTCCAAGCCCTCTCATGGCTTTCAAGCAAGTTTCTTGTATAGCAAAGGAGATCATACAAAGCAGCACAGCCTTCCAATTAACCTACATACTGACACTGTATCATAATGGCATCTATTTGAAAAATTAGAAACGCTACAACAAGTTCCTGAAAGTAAGCATGTGTTTTTAGTTGGATTACGTAGTAAGAAAGATCACTGAAGTCATTCTTTTCTTGGCAATATTAGGTCAATATTAAGTGATATGAAAGAAATAATAAGACAATGTCATTTCTTTCCTGAATCTGAAACAGGTTATATCATTTCACTGATGGACCATTTGACAGGTGATAAGCAGTTGCTGTTCCAATGAAAAGCTAGACTTTTCTGTCAACATCTTGATGACTTCATTTTCTGTTACAAAAATTTCTAAATTCCATGGCTAGTTTGTGGAGAAAATATTATTTAATATACATTACCTGCCTCTCTTCCTTCATTATAGGGATCCACAACATCTAATAAAAAGTTAAGTGTAAACAATACAAGGTAAAGAACAAAAAAGGTAAGTTTAACTGATAGACTTAGCTAATAATTCGTGAAAGGATACATTTTAAATGACGAGTATCAACAGACAAGCAATTAGAGGGTAAATCACGATCAGTTGTTGCCTACGAGTAAAAACAATACATATTCTATTACATACAGAAGTCTCAATCAAATATTAACAGTATTGCATTTTTTGTGTCAAATAGCTATCAAAAACATGTCCTAAAGTCTTGAAGGCAGGATTAAAAGCAGCCTGACACTCAATTGTCAATGGAAAGTAAAAGCACAAGCTATTCTGCATTATCTACAATGCATATACATACATTACATATATATATACACATGCGCACAAGCATATGTACATACAACATATATTTATAAAAATATGTGCATCCACAATACGTAATATACTATATTGTTTTGGGAAGTATTTTAGTAACTTCAAGCAGCTCCCTTGGTGGGTTGTTAAGTCTGTCACATTCACATGGGACTGATTTTTCAAAGAAACAATTACTCTGTCATTATTGCAAAATCAACAAGAAGCAAAATTCCTATGGACTTATTACAGAATCATAGAATCCCAGGTTGGAAGGGACCACAAGGATCATCTGGTCCAACCTTTCTTGGCAAAAGACTTATATGATATTTATTTCACTTCAGAATTACAGCATGTATAATGAGCTTCTATATAAGCTACTTGTTCTTTAACATTTTTACACATAAAGAAGACAACTCCTATTGAGTTTATTTTTAAAACGTGGAAAAGTCACCTTTTTGCCATTCTTTTTCTGATGAGTTTTTGGTTTTTTTTCTTTAGACTTTTCAACATTTGTTTTAACATCAGTCTCTGTGGAATTGAAAAGAACTTTTTAAAAAAGATATAGGCAGTTTTAGAAAATACAACTTTCTTGAAGAATTACTTGTATTTGTTACGATGTCGTAATAATATCAGATTAAACTACAAAAATAAAGATTAATTTCACATCACAGCAAGGCAAGAACATTCCCCAAACCCTCTTGCCTAAAAATAATGGTTTGAAAGTGGAAAACAAGCAAGAGATGTGATTGCCTGGACATGCAAATGCTTTGTTACATTGCAGATTTAGGACAGAGTTAAACAGTGGTTAACAAAGCACTTTCTAAGCAGAAATTAAAATAAATATTTGCACTAACAGAGACTTTTCAACTATGCTTCCTCTCATTTATCCACTTCTAAAAGTATGCAACTACAAGAAGTTTCACATTAAAAAAGGGAAAAACAGAAATGGAAAAAGCTCGTATGTTCTAAAACTCCTGTTTCTAACAGACCTGTAACAGTATATGCATGTGTATGTAGACTAAAAATGTTCTAATCTCAGTTTATTCACAATTCTTTCCCTTTAGAAAGGAGAGGTGAAATGGAAAAACAGAGGACAGGTAACACTGAAGGCGCTAAATATTACAGATACGAACACAAATACAAGAATCTCTCTGGAACAGAATACTTCCATGGTACAGAGTGAGATTTCTAAACTCAGCCTACTTTTATAGCATAGGCCCACTAGATTTAATAATCCAATTTGAGTTAAAATGTGCTTTTTTATCTCCCTTTTACCCTGTTGTGACTTCCAATTTTTTAACTCCAGTAACAAAAGGTATCTTTGATTTATACCAAAAAAAAAAAGCTGCTTAGTGTCTGCATTATTACTACTTTTAGAATAAATAAGAAATTAGTTTTAGGATGGCATAAGGACAAGTTTACCAACTGTCCAACTACCTGACTTAAACTCATTTCACTGGAGAGTTAATGGAGGGCACAAGTGTCTGCAATAAGAGAGAGGTCAGCAGAGCCTGTGGGATCTGATTCTGCTCATGCACAGCACGTTCTTATTTCATTTTTCTCTGTGCAGCTGAAAACAGCTTTAAAGAGTTTAAGATCATACTTGTATAACTTTGCAAGCCATTTTAGATTCCACTGAGTTTTACACAATTCTTTCATACATGGAGGTCATTTAAAATTAGCTAGCACTGCAACTATAATCAGCTTGTACATTCCTAGAAGAAATCTACTGTACTATCTATTCCATCTAAAATACTGGAAACCTGTTGTATGTGGCAGTCTTCCAGTAAAATATAATACACAGAATCACAGAACCATAGAATGGATTCACCATTCATATTATTTAAATTCTAAGTACTTTGCTTGCTGCATCATTATGCTAATGCAAAGAATGTTTAATAGTACCTGATTCAGGCATATGTATTCGATTGTAGAGAATCTGAAGAGAAAAATCTCTGGATACAGAACTTATTCCTCCCGCTTTAAAGATACTGAGAGCTTCCAAAGGCAATTCCATCAGTAATGTATCTCCTAGTAATACCACACACAATCCAAAGTCCATGGCTGTACCTACAGGACATGACTGAGATTTAGTAGTTCTCAGTGGACATATAAATAATTGAAGTTAGATGTAAAAACCTAAATTTCCTCTATTGTATGACACCCGAACTCCATTTTACTGTGGATTAAGTGCATTATGCAAAAATATTTCTTTTGATACCGTCAAGCTTCTATGCATATGCACTTGTGAGCACTGATTCTTCAGAGGGAAAAACATCCACGTATTAATAACCAACCAGCTCAGATGGAAGTCCAGGTATATGTATTCAAGAAAATGATTTTTGGAAATGCAAAATTGTCTTAGTGGTGTTTGGCTAAACAATATAGGGTTGTAAAGGAGCTCTTATCCAATACTAACTGTGTCTTTCTGCAAGAAACTTTCTGGTTTTGTTATTTAGGAAAAAAGTACTGAATATCATTATGACAACACTTTCCTGTTCTACAGAGAAACAATGAACACGTGGAAGACAAGTTATTCAGTCTTTGCAGAACAACAGAAACAACCAGCTGCCGGATTGCAGAAAGAAACTCTTCTAAGTAAAAGCAAATGCAAATTTATCTCTATTTTTAGTAATTTTTAATTGAGAAACTTCACTGTTCCCCAGCGTAAAGCAAAAACCTTATCCCCAAAGCAAGCCGTGGGCTTGATCACCTCTTCTCTTGGAACATGTTTAGGGACATGTTCCACCATTAGGCTTGCATTAAAGCAAACAACCTGTGAGATGCCATAAAGTAAAAAGCACAAAAAGACAAAACAAAAACAGATGAAGAGACTTAAGAAAGTTCTGTCTTTTGGCTTTTCTCCCGAAAAGTCTGGTTTGTAATAAAGGCATTTAATTAGCTGTCTAGAGCCCACATAGTTTAGAAGACTCTAAATACACGCAGAAGGATAGGTCCATCCCATGTATCAATAATCTCTTTGGAAGTATACTAAAATACTTGACTTGACATGGAAAAGAAACAGATAGAACCACTGCTAGAGCCATTTTCTTCTCCCTGGTGTCAAAAAAATTGAAACTAAAGGGACAGGATTTTTGTATATTTGTACACACACACATTGTACTCTAGAGCACATACCCTGCATTCGAGTGTGTTTGGGGTCCTTGTCTTTCACTTTTGTTTTTCCTGATCCAGCTGCTGAAACTGATGTGTTCTGTTCTCTGCGCAGAGGAATTGCAGTGAAAATATTGCCAGCACTAATACTTACGTAAGTAAAGGTTCTCACAGAAAACACAAAGACAAAACTGCTTCAATCTCAATGAAGTTTTACACCACCGAGGATGTACTCTCCCTGGAGTTCCTTTCCTTTGGAAATCCCATCCTTGACTAGTTAAATTAGAACGTTTCATCCTGAACTCAATACTGTATAACTTAGTCTATCATATGGTTCAACCTTGCATGCACTGTCTCTCAAGATGTAAGAAGTTCATTCAACAGGGTCTATTCTTGCTAAACCCCTTCCTGTATTCGCAGGATTCAGTCACCATTCTGTTTTCACAAACGATGATAGAACAAGTCTAAATGTCTTACCTGGTATCAGAAAAATTGACCTGTGACAGCACTGGTTTCAGATAGTCTTCCATCATTTCTAATATTTCAGAGAAATCTGATGTCAAATCATGTCCGTTATCATGTGTTTTCTCTGTTGGAGTCTACCACACACATTGCAATCAAAACCAGAATACTTACAAAATGCTATTTAACAAGGATGGAGTGTGTATTATATGTTAAATCAGAGGCTAAGTCAAATAATTTGAGACATCATAAAATGGAAAATATAAATACAGAAACTGAGTTTCTAAACTTCAAAACACCACTCCTATCAGCAAAATATTCTAACATAGGAATCAGTACAAGATTTCAATATTTATTATTTAAGCAATTAATGTATTTCTGCAATTTCAGTGTGGAAAGTCCAGCAGCAAGGAAAGATAACGCGATGCTCCAAATAACGGGAAGAAATTGTGAAAGGACAACTTTGAGAAGGAAACAGAAACTGCAAGATGAATGTAGAAGAAGCAAATGAAAGTGTATGGAGAGATCAGTGGAGCAAATTTGGTAAAGAAAACTTAAACAGAATGAAGAAAACAGATAAGGAGATAATAAAATCATGTAGGAGAAGATGACACTAAAACATGAAGCTTCTAAAAGCCAATAGACGTGCACACAAAAACACCAGCTGGGAAAAAGAGTTCAGCGAAATGGTGAAGAGTGTTGGTGTTAACGAAAGGATTCTCACCCCCACTTGTTTGTGTGGCTCTGTGTGTGCTGCATGCACAACTAATGGAAGTTGTAATGCACATGCATTTTAAAAGCCTAAGCCACTGTTTTGTGGTCCATTCTATCTGACATTATCTTTTCACCTTTTTCTTTACTTAAACAACTACAGCAACCTCCACTTGCCATCACAACAAAGGCCAGCCAGGGACAAGAGAAAAAGTGATAAACGCTTCAACCATCTGCAATAATCAGTATTTTAACTGAAAGAAGCTAACATGATGAGTAATACAGAATTATAATTCACGAACCAGATATGTTAAAATTGTGTGATTAAAATAATGAAAAATTGTACAGAAAATTCAATATTTTTACCCCTACATTAATGATGGAAATAGGTCTACACCAGCTTTGGTTAATATGCTATATTTAACAGTGAATTTTGATTTATATTGAAAACCCTAAATTTTATCTAATGGAGCCAAAATTGAAGTAAATTAGAATGCTAGGATGTAGACTTGCACATTCCATGTGTAGAACTGTCACCTTGCAGTTTAAAAGCTGATGTGGAAGTCACAGACTTTTCCAGTGCAACTTGACACTGCACAACTTGCCTTCACTGACTGTGAAAAGCAATGTCCTTATAGAACTGAGCCTTCTTGCAGTAACAGAAAACTTTTATCATCTATATTTTAAAAGTGTTCATAGCTACGAACTTGGAATTCCAAGGAAATGTGTCCTTGCAGCAAAATTTTGTGACTAACAGACTTGGATCAACTGCATTCGGACAAACAGCTATAGTGCAAAAGATAATGTGTGTTCTAGAAGTTTTTCTGGGTTGGAAATCGGTAATAAATCTCTGGCTGAGATAGTTTTGAGTAAAGGGTTGAGATCCCTTTTTTTTTTCCTTGGGACAGCTGGATCTTTCCTGTGATGCGAAAGCCAATGCACATTTGTAAATGCAGATCTTAGAGGTACAGCTCATTTTAAAGTATATTGATGTCAACTGCATCAATTTTCAATTCTGATAAACTACTCAACATTTCAAAACTGCTGAATGACACTGAAAACAGTGACAGGATAACACAGTAAGATTAAATTTTGAAGCAGAGTACACAGCATTTAGTAACTGTGAAGAGAATGGGTGTTACACTTGGAAGAAACTGAAAATTCTGCACAAAGAGTGTTTCTAATAGTTTTTTAGTACCTGTTTTTCATCCTATTTTAAATATAAAGTAATCAAATATATTACCACATCTGTTTTGGAGGTGCACTCTTGCAAGTTTTGAATGACAGTCTGTTTAAGGTGACTCTTCATCTTTTGCTGCTTGTAAAGATGCACTTTTTCCAACAAAATACAAAATGTATCAGGATTCACAGGAAATCGAGACACTTTAGCTTGCACTATTAAAAGGAGGATAACACCATCTTAAGACTCTTTTTGAGACATCATATTTGTACTTCAAGAAATGATTGTACAGAGACCACCAATTTCTAAAGCCATGGTATTCTTTGAAAATTAAATAACCGTTTATATATTTAGCACCAAATATAAAGAGAAATGTACAATGAAAAAAGAAGTCTACAATTATTTACCTATAACAACCTTAGCCTTTAAATATAAACAAAACCCCTGTAAATTGTGATTAGATACATTATATCTGATAATGGAACTCATGTATTTAGGTATTAACTTTCCTCTGGTATTAATAAGAGTTACAATTATTTTAAAATTTTAGTGACTGCAACAGTGAAAGACATGAGCCCTCTCGTAACATCAGTGCAATTGTTTTTCTCTCTTAGATGTCAGAGGCACTTACTCACTGGCTGAGCGGGTTTTCCTTTCTGCTGTGCAGCAGTGGCTCCTGGCTTCCCAATCAATGAACTGTACAAATGTGATCTGTGGAACGCAGAAAACTGATGAGTAGATCATTTGACTGTTCAGCCTTGTTTATATAATGCAAATTTATCAGATGAGTAATTATTATCCTCTAACGTTCTTTTATTACTACGTTTCCAGCAAGGTAGATTTTTATTTGTTCCATGACAACTGTTTAAGACTTTTCACAATTGGTGAGGATACCCATGGTCAGTTGCTCTAGCTGAATTTATGAGCAGTTCCTAATTAGGCTGCAGTAATGAGATCATTTGTGGCTTTATAAAGCTAAATAGGATCCCTCCTAACATTTTGAAGAGCATAAGCAACCAGGGAAATCAAAAGTACAGAGAAACACACAGCTTTGAGCTGCTGGCAGTTTTATTTATATATTAATTTGGCCACTATCATAAAATTCAAGCCCAGCAAACTAGAAGTAAAAGGCAATAAACAACCAAATACTGATTATTTACAGGTTAAAAAAGATTACATTTGTAACAAACAGAATGCTAAACTGAAATTATGAAATTTTATACCTGTCTTCTGAATGCTGGAGAATTATTATGTAGAAATTAGGTGGCAATTCATCCATTATATTAAAATGTTCAGCAGGAATACAGAGATTTCTCCACGCCTGTACAATAATTCCAAAATAGCATTATTTTCATACATTTTATAATTGCCAATCTCAGTTCTTTCATCAGAAAATTGATAATAGTTCTAAGACAGACAGTGCTAATATTAAAAAGAAAAAAAAAAAAGCAAGCACTTGGCAGCCGTGCCATGACAGGAGGCTCCATGCAACCAACAGGGAACACTTTTTCACTGTGGGGGTGATTGGGCAATAGAGCAGTTGGCCCTGGGAAGCTGTGGAGTCTCCATCCCTGGAGATATTCTGAAGTCACCTGGCTGTAGGTGGCCCTGCTCGAGCAGGGGTTGGACCTTCAGAGATCTGTTCTACCTCTCCAGAGCAGGAGACTCCACACCAGCTCTGGGCAGCCTGGTCCAGGCTCTGGCACCTCACAGCAAAGAAGTTTCTCCTCGTGTTCAGATGGAACCTCCTGTGCTTCAGTCTGTGCCTGTTTGCAGCACCGCAGTTTGGCCCATGCCCAGACTCACAGATAAAATGTTCCTATGAATGAATGAACAAACGAATGAATGAAAGAATATCAGGCTCTTTTCATAGGGTAACACCTGCATGGGGACCTGAGTGTCTCAAACAGGATGACTGGATGCTGTCCAGACGGTGACAAGAGTCTCTGTTGCAGGGTCCTTTACAATAACATCTGCAGCTGGACTGGGTGAGACTCACACAGAATTAATGATTTAAGCATGCAGAACTCTGACATCCAGCTGTACCGAATTGTAACTATAAGACAAACTGGAATTGCATCCTTAAAATCTGACTTAAATTACATAGCTCATGCCACACAGATAACCTGGCATAAACAAAACCACAGGATAGTACATACTGTACTAATAAAAATGTATTAATATTCATGATCAAGTCAACCCATTACTCAAATAAGGAAAAAAAAGTTTAATAGAGTTTAAAGAAAACAGATGAAATATTATTTAATTCCAGGAACCACTGAAATTACATATACTTGTGTATATCTAAATGTATGCCTAAGTATATATGTGTCTCTGTATATAAAATACATATAAACCACTAACAAGTAGCATATCTCAAAAAGTTACCACTGAAGTAGCAGTCAGTTGCTGTTCCACACTTGTCAGAAGATCACTTGTGTTTCTGTTTTGTGTTAAATGTCTCTGAAGATGCAGTAACGCTGCCAGCTGAGAGCTGCTGGTGTTAGATGTAGCTGTCAGAAGGATACTCTTCATCCTCAGAGACATCGAACAGCTCTGTAAAATTGTTGTATCTGTTTATTTTCCCTCCCCAAAATAACACGCATACATACATACTCTATATTTGTTATAACATGTATATATGTTAAAGTCTCTTGGTTGCAAAGTGAGACAGATTAGCCAAAGCCTACCTGCTATATGTGTTTACAATCTAATCTAAACAGGCTGGCAATAACTTAGGAAGATTTCTTAAATATGAACAGCTAGAACTGACCTCTGACTACACCTATCATCTGTGTTCCTGCATTTAGTCATTTAAGGCCTACATGGACAGGTAAATGCCTGTGTTCTGAACTTAGCTTTTCAAGTAAGCTGAGTCTTTTCTGTGTTTCTGTGCCTTTTACTGTATAGCCAGCACATCAAACATTGTAACAGACTTCCTACAAAGAGCAATATAAAGAGTAAGACTTCATATCCTTTTATTTCAGCAAACATACCAATCCTGTCCTTTGAACCAACACTTGCTAAGAGCTAAAGCTTTTTTTCTTTTTTTTCTTTTAATGCAGATGTCACATTAAAAAAATGCAATTCAGGTTGACCTAATCAAAAAATCCAAAGGGAGGCCTAATATTAACATGGAGTGACTTTTTTTATATACAAACCTTTCTGTGCAGCACGGTAACTGAATCAGCAGAATTTTTTGCCCAATAGAAGACAGGACTGGTCATGGTTTTGGTGCCTCGATATGCATTCTGCTTAGCTTGTTCACTAACGAGTACGACAGCAAACCATAAATAATATGGTGTGCTGCAGGAGTACAGGAATAAAGGACTGAACTACAAAAACCAGCGTTAGCTGTTTTCTAATTTATCAAAAGACCTACTTAGTCCATTCCATTCACAGGCAGAGGTATTTGCAAACCTGAGAGCTGACACGGAGGCAGGTACTCACTGTGTGCCCTGACTTCCTGTGGTTGCCCTGATGTGGCAAGAAGGAAATTAGTACAAGGTGCATTTCTGTATTTCTACAATGGAGAAGATGGTGTAGGAAGCGTGTATGATTTGTTCCTGATATAGGGAACATACACCTTACAGTGACTTGTCATCTCTGTGATGAAGGCGCGTACATGAACGATTCACACACCTTCAAGCCATCTGTGGGACCACATGTGTAGGTGTTGATTCGACAAAGTAAACGTAAACCTTTCCTATCTACTTCAAAATAACAAATGAACAAGTCCAGAGAAACATTTTTTAAATTATTTGTACGGGAAGGAAGAAACTGTATTTTGTGGTAATGTCTTATCCTAGTTAATCACATTATAGGTATTAATATTTAAATATTTTCATGTATGCAATTGTCAATGATAACATCAAGTCAAACACAATAGATACTAGAACTGTTAAAAAGCTATCGATCAAACATCTTGAACTCAACAAACATATGTATTTGATTACCTGTATTACTTGCTAGTTCTTATATGTATGTATACATTGCATTTCATATGACCAATTTTCAGGCTATATGAACAGACATTTTTGCTTATGTAACTTAAAAGACCCTTTTTATACTGGAAAGAATCACAACACATTAGCTGCATTACCTGATGAAGTGCCAAAAACTGGCTAGTTGAAACTGGATCGAATTGTTGAAAGCATTCAACCATTTCCAAACTAGCAGGAGCCAGGATATCACTAATATTGTGCCTGAATGCAATACTCATACACTGTAACAACACTTCACTGGATTGAGAAAGGTATTTCTCAGCCAATCTATATTCCTTCTAGATGATAAAAATAAAAAGGTTTATATTAAAATATGTATTAATATTAAATATTTGTTATATGTATACAGATTACTAGTGGTTTAGAAAATATAAGTATTACCTGTAGTATTACATGACTAATTTTAACGTTTTTTCTCCTTTTTAAGGCATTTACTTAATGTATGATCAAAATATTCCAATATAAATTATTTAGAAGACAACAACATTCATTATACATCAAAGAATAAATATTTTAATAAGATACTTTCTTTAATAGAAAGTGTGTACTTAGCAGAACAGTATTTAAACTCTAGGCAATATGAGCCATTTAGAACAAAGGAATTTTCTGTCAATTTTCAGTATAGTTGTTTCCACTATATTTAATACAAATAAGCCCACAAATCTCTTATCTCAGGTATTTACTGATGATAGTAGCAACACAAACTGTACATTCCCAATTCCTGTGCTTTGACCTGCAGTAGTTCACAAAGATCAGCTTACCATACAACACAACTTATATTTTGTAAGAATTTTACAAAAGTTTTGTGGCAGAAGCTCTTTCTGTCTTTGTTCCCAGTCTACAGAATGCGATGCTCCCTTAGAAAGGCCTGTGTGTGAAGCAGAGGGAGCTGCCTGTGCGTCCTGTCCCGCTGCTCCAGGCTCATCAGCGGGAAACCGAAGGAGAAATTATTTATTTCTGGGAGCACCTGAAACGCTCGGTCAGGAGCTCCTGGAGCAGGTACTGAGGGGCAGGACAGAGATGGGTTTGGGAGTGTTTTGGAGATTTTTTTTCTTTTGTAAGATCAAATCTATGTTACAAACATTTCTATTATCAGTTCAAACAGAACTGATAAGGTGAGGTGACTATTACTCCATAAAAAGGAAGCACGTGAATTCTAATACAAGCACATATGCTAACATACCTTTAAGTCCTGTATTTTCCTCCTGTACTTATCATACTGGCATTTATCAGACAGTGAACTGCTGTCTGTCACTTCCTGTTCACTGCATTCTGCTGAAGTCAGGGAAGTTTTTGCGATGTCTGATTTAGCTTCTTCCTACTCATCACAGTATAAAAAAATAATTAATCATTCCATTAAATATGTCTGGCTTAATTTCTTCTGTGAAACTAGGAGAAAATGGAACTCATCTTAAACCACCTCACTATCTGAATCCCTTGATGGTGAGAGATTTAGCAATATTATCAGGCATCAAAATTTCTCAGTATGTATGATAATATGACTAATAGAAACTAGAAGGACTCCCATACAATCTCTAAGATTTTGATTTTCTGGTATTTGTCCTCCATTTCTTCTGAATGCTGTAACTCATCACTGAATTTATGACTCAGTCAGCTTTCCTTTTCTTATATGGTGTTCTTACTACAACACAAAAAGAACTTACAAGTCTGAGCTCTTCATTTAACAAGTCATGACTTCTTTACATGGATTCAGAGACCAACCTTTAAGGCATTCAAGGATATTTTTTTCTTTCTCTTTTGAAAATATTGTATTTAGCATATGTCAGGAACAAATTTAAAAATTATCTACATGACAATGGCATGTAAGAAGACGCATTTTTCTGAAATTAGTTGGTTCAGTATTAATTTTTATTATGGCTTGTATGCAATATGCAAAACCTAGCCCTACAGAAAGTGTAGTATACAGAAAAAATATCCTGGCAGAAGAACTTTACACATAGGAGCAAATGTAAAGGCAGAAAAGAATGCATACCACAGCATTCGGCTTCCAGTAAATCTCTGAATGTACAGGATCTGTGTTAATGGCAAGTAAATGAAGAGTTTTTCCAGTGAGATAGAGGCATTTGGATTTCATGGTGGGACAGCCTTTACAAAGGTTCTGCACATTTACTAACTGAGCCAGTGCAATATGGCCCACAGTGCGTTCCATATGCTTCCAGTCCTGGTAAAATACATATTTACGTTTATTTGCTCATATATGCCCCCCCCAACATACTTTAAAAAAAAATGTAACACAAATGTTTACATACAAACACATCTCTTACATGCGATTACACTATCAACTACAAACAAGCTGTCTTTCGTAGATATACAGATTGATTAATAACCGATTAAAAAAGAACAATCAGTGCTGAGGAAAACATGGGATAAGGGGAGGGTACGGCAGAGAACAGTGGGGACACTGCTTTGCTGTGACAGCATTTCCTATTGCCAGGGACAGAAAATGGGCAAGAATCACTGCTCTGTTCCAGTGGGGCACGCCTGTGTTCTTATTCATCAGCTCAGGCAGTTCTGCTTAACACCAACTGCTTTCAAAAGAAGATACAACAATGCAAAAAAACCCCCACATCAATTATAAACCCTCAAGTAATTTCCCTGCTGTTCTCAGTGGTTTTTAAGTCTCTGCATTTGAGAAACAAAATCTTTATGAGAACACAAAACCAGAAAAACAAAAACAATCGACAACGAACACAAACAACCAAAAAATAAACTCTTTCCAGGACAAAAACCACGCACTTGAACTTTCTTTGCTGCAAAAATACATGAATGGTCTGGGGACCCGTTTCTTCAGCAGTGGAAGAAGTTCTGCTATGGAAATATCCCTGGGAAACTTCATTAGACTTTTATATGTAAATCATAGGACTAAATATTTTGTATTACCTGTTCTGTTGCATCATCTTCAACAGTTGCCCTGAGGAACGCCTCCACAACGTCATGAGATGATGCTTCTCTCTCTTTTTTAAGCTTTTTCTCAGTAATAACAAGATGAAAAATATCTAAGAGAATTTCTACAAGATTTATTTTCCTGTTAGCTAGTTGCCTCATTAATGGGATACTAACATTTGCAGTCTGAAATACAAAAGAAAGTAGAATTCTAATTTCAAATATTTTTGCAAATTTACCTGGTAAGAAGTTAGAATGTTGTATTTGTTTCAACTAAAGATGCAAACATTTTAACAATATCACCTCAGTAGATCAGAGATATTGCTATGAAGATATTTGAGTAATTTAAAAGATGAAGTTCAATGTGAAATATATTACAAGGCAATCAAAGTAGCTGCATAGAAAAAGAGCAGATGGGGTTTTGCTTTTCATGTTATATGTACCTGGTAGAAATATCTAATTCCAAAGGAGTTACAAATGTGTACATAAAACCAGAAATTTAATATTAATAGATTTGGCAGCTGCACAAAAATACTTGCTCTTTAAAAAAGGCAAAGCAGAAAACAAAGCTGGATGCTGGAGTATACAAATGGAACACACAAACAGGCTGCAGGCTTCCGTTACCCAAAATGCAGGCTTGCTTTATTTACACAATGTTCTGTGTAACCTTCCTTCTTCTCCTGAGAAAAACACTTGATTGTGGAGAATTTTAAACTTCTGAGGTATTTAGTTAATCAAAAATATCTGCAAGTTTAGACTTTTGTAGCTATTAGATAAATTTCAGAATTAAATAAAACTGACAAAGACAAAAAAAATCCTCTCATTTCTGCTTCTCTTCTTCTCTTTTTAAACTATAAAATCGATTGGAATGCAATTTTTCCTTCTATATTCAAACAATGCCTATAATTACAGGAAGACGATGTCATTTAGGGCTTCCAGGAATTATCCAAGAATGAGTGAATAATACAACTAAATTTATTTTCCATGAGCAGATACATATATATAATCTCCATACCTCATTAACTGCAAGTAAGTTACTAACATCATGAAACACTTCCTCTGTTTTAGATACTGCCCTCTGAGCTAAGTTATAAGCATCTAGATAGTGACTATGTTTTTCTTCTTCGTTTCTTCCCTGCTTGGCAATCATCCTGAAAAAAAAAAAACAAAACCAAATCACCATAAACCCAAAGGAACTAATGTAGGAAAGTGTTTATTTTTATGGTGTCAAAACTATTGAACATATCTAATAAAATAATGAGATTGATAGATTAGATTAATAGATTAAATAGATTAATTCTGTACATGTGTCTTCTAAATGTTCAAATAGGAAAAGTGAACACTCACACATTTTTTCATGGTCTTATTCTTGGAACTGTACTGCTGCAATGCAAGAAGATGTCAAGACACAGAGGGAAGAAAGGCAAATAATATTCTAGAGGATGTATTCACCAGGAATAAAACGGCCGAGTAGTCAGCTACCAAGCGTATCTGTCCTTTCAGTGGGACATTTTGGAACCAGCTGGGGGACAAGGCATACGGTATTTTGCACTTCTGCTATTACAGCAGTTTTCAGAGAACCATTTCAACAGCAACAATTGTAAAAGCCAAAATGCCTTTACGAATGGGAAGACAAAAAGCTGACTTAGAGACCTGACATTATGTTTTGAGCTCCAAGCCAGCACAAAAATCACTAGTACCATGTAAGATTAACTCTGCCTTCAGTGAAAAGAATTTCTGAATCTACAGTATTTTTCTGAATATAGAACACATGAAGAATACAAATAGACCTGTAACACCAAGATATAAAACCTGACAACATTACCTGCTCTTTGCCGTCTTTAATTAGACTATAAAAATGTAAACAATACACTTTGCGGACTAGTTGAATAAAATTTTTCATCAAAGGTATAATCTTACCTGCGAATATTTGCACATTCTAGCAGTATCTCAGCGCTGCAGTTTTTGTGCCCATAACAAACGAAGTCCTTCTCAATTTGAACCAATTTATTGTAATATTCTTGTAGCATATGTGGCAACTGACAAGACTCTGCATTAATTGTCATACAATCTTGGGCAAAATGTATCTGAAGAAGCGTTTTCCTAGGAATAAAAATTAAGTACAAGATAGCAGTCAGAAAACACAGGCTGTGTTTGAAAACAGACATATTTCTCTCCTTTCTCCTTTAAATTGCAAGAAATCTAGAAAAGGCCTCTTCATTCTTTAAATCTGTGCTCTACAAATTATAGTAGGTCCTGAAAAAAACCAAAATATTATATTTTCAGATTAGAACTGAAGTGTGACTTGTTCCATGTATCTAATTATTCAAATTGTCTAGGCCTAATCAGTCTTCTAAATGTAGCGAAACTGAGGACACTATTGGTCTTCCCTTTCTAGTCCAGAGGTTTCACATTTCTGGAAAGAGAAGGAAATTTAAACGTGATAAACAGAGTGCTTCAAAAAGATAGACCCGATTTCAAAGATGCAGTGATTTCAAATTGGGTTCATCTTTTTGAAACACCCTCTATTTCTCTCCTTTTACCAACACAGTCGAACTTGTTTGTGCTTGGATTTCAATGTAACCAAAACATCTGTTTAGTTTCACCATAAAAAGACACATTGCATCATGGTGAGAAGGAGGTCAATACTGCAGACTATGACAGTGTTGTTGAAATATCTGTGCTCACACAGACACCTCTGCAGAGGCAAATGTATCCTGCTCCTTTGGAAAACCTACAGCACAAATTCTGCACAGCAGGTTGTGGTATCTGAACTAGCTCGCTCACTCACCAGGTAGCAGGGCTGCATACGAGAATGAACAAATCGGAAAGGAAATTTAAATTTTAAAAAAAGCAACATAAATTACTTAAAAGAAAAATATTTGAGAATCCACAGAATGCATCATACTAATATAAAGATGAACAGTAAAAATCACCATGTATTTGCAATGTAGGTGCAAAGAGGATGGGCATAAAACTGTTACCTGGCTTCAAGGGATGCGATCATAAAACCCAACTCCGACTGTCTGTTAGGTCTCTTCAGGAAAGTAGATCTTAGCACATTTACAGTGTGTTCCAGTATCTCACAAGCCTGCACGTAACATCAGAAATTTCATAATTCTATTTTAGATGTCTGTGTATAATACTAAACATTCATTTAGAAAGCTTAAATTTTGTGCAGAACATGTTAAGTATCTTTCCTTAATATTCGCCAAGAGGACTGATTCTTGACAACTGTAAATAAGTCTATAAAGTATGAGTTATGACCATATTTAGATATTTTGTTATGATAAGTGAATGGAGCACATAGACACATGGAGAGAAGATGAAGCCAGACTCAGAGGAACATAGCAAAACAACCACAGGCAGCACATTCAACTTGGAAAAAGAGGAAACCTAAAGAGATGTTCCAGTGTTTGGCCACCTTCATAGTCACTTTTGTTTTTTTCCTTGGGTTACAAGGGCCTAGAATGGCTGTGGAATCTCCATTCTTGGAGGTATTTGAGAAGGGGCCGCATATGGCCCAGAGCAACGTGATTCAACAGGTCAGAAACTGCTCCTGTTTCACCTGGGCTTAGACCAGATGACCTCAAACCTAAATAGTCACTGGATTCTGTATTTCACAGGCATCCTCTTAGGGACAGGTTCCTGCATCCTTCCTTACACTGACCAGCATATTAACCCACGAGTAAACCTTACACTACTATAGTTGCCACTGGGGGATGTAAAAGAAGTCCCCAGCTAATAATGTTGAATGAAAAAGCCCTTAGATGATGCTCAAAACCTCACCTACAGATTTTTCCTTATTAAAAAAATTTGCTGCTGCAGTCATGTTGGTCAGATAAGTGGAGGAAAAAATAAACATAAGACCTCATACATTTCATTAATAGCTATACTGGTAAAACCTTAGTAAATACTCTCACTGGTAACTATGTATTTTGTTCTTCAACGACTGTAAATGTGAAATCAGCCCAAATCAAAATCATCCCTCTATACAAAAGACTCACACAGATTATCAATAAAGGACAGATCCTCACAGACACAACAAGATTATATTTATGCTGAGACTCACGAAAGTTAAGGGTTGAACAGTAAATGCATATTTTAATGTTAAGGGTCAGACAGGAAAAGGTTTTTAATAAATATATACATTATACTTACAGTAGTATCTTTCAGAATCTAGAAAGAATATTTGTAAAACTATTTTAAATAATTTAAAAGGAAGCATATACTAGGAAATAATATTGCAAGTTATAATCTTTATTAAATATGGAAAATAAACACATCAGTGTTAACAGAATTATCTCAGTACAAAAGCATTCTAACCAACGGAATCAGATCTCTGGGATTTAGTTACTTATAGTAGATTACAGTTGCTCTTCTTTCAGTAGAAAGATATACAGTTTATGATAAAAACATCCTAAACTTCTGTGGGTAAAATCTCATTCCTATGGGCCTATATCCGTTTGGAATCTGCAATTAATGTTTGTTGAATGCACAACAGAGAAAACAACATTAACTACATTTAACACTTATTTTTGCTTTTATTGAAAAGCAAAGGCTCTTTACCGAAAGAGAGGCACCACTGCTGAAAAAAAAAAACCCAAACACCAAACAAAATACCACCACCACCACACCCACAAATCTTCCTTACCATGCTCTGTGCTCCTTGCCCCTCTTCCTCCAGAATTGCCTCTATCAGACTGAGGGTGCTGTCGTACCAGAACCGCTCATCTCCCCCCAGGCACTGAGCCTCCTCCAGGAGCGCCCGGGCCTGCCCGTGGTTCTGTTCCAGCTTGGCCAACACCGCAAGGACGTACAAGCACCTGGACACATCATACAGGGCCCCCAGATCCTAGGAAGAAAGATATGTGATCTATATACAAAAGATCCGCTACTGCTATTCATATTCGCTTTTATTCATATTTTAGATTAAACTTATGAATAGGCACAGAAATAAATAGTGAATGGTATTTCCTCAGTTATCTGTAGAATTTCTTAGTTACTACTTATATTACTTTCATTTTTTCAAAAAACATGAACTGTCTATCTCCTATCAAGAACTTCAAATATACCTTATATATCTTTATATTCACTTACCTTCTACCCCACAAGTCAAATAAGCTATTTTTCTGCTATTATTTAGTATGATATGTATGTCTGCTGTCATTTTTCAGTATCTGATGAAAAAAATGTGGTGACGAAAAATTTTTTAGTGAGCTGGGATCTAGATACTTGAGAGCTCCAGTAAATTTACAATGCTATTTTATGCTAGTTGAATTATATACGAGTAGTAGACAAGAGACAAATATAGTGTACAGTACAGATCGTACACTAGCATACAGACATACAGGATACTACTAAGAAATTACATCATTAGAATTATTGTCCTCCCTAATGTCTTTTGAATTCTTCTCAATGTAAAATACTAAATTAATGTGTTAATAAGAGACATATTTTATTAATGAATATATTATTAATTATTCAAAGTATTCATGATCCAAGCTAAATACACATAGGCAGTTTTTACTTACATGAGAAAAATTATTATGTGGAATAACAGAATAACAATTACATTTCTTTAAAAGTAAAGTATTTATTGCAATAGTTATGATTCAGTAACCCATATAACCAAGATGAGAGCTACAATAGAGAATAGTACATAGAGGAAGAATATCTTCAAGGTAAACCCTTCAGGATAATGAGATGATGTGGATTTGTTTGATGGAACATATGTACACTTATTTCAGACCTGCCAGAATTCTAAGCCATAATTTCAGTGTCAGTGGCTGCTTATCAAAACACAGCAGTGAAACTGTAATGAAATTCAAAATGATATAACTAGACATTCAAGTGAACAAAATGTTGAAAAGATGGAGCTACATGCTCTCTCTCTCTCTTACAAGCAAATCTTGAATGTCCCTAAACTATTTTAACAAACAAGGTTTGCATATACATACATATCAGAATCACAGGATTGTTTAGGCTGGAAAAGACCTTTAAGATCAAGTCCAGCGATTAACCCAGCACTGCCAAGTCCACCACTAACCCACGTCCCTAAGCACCACACCCACACGTCTGTCCAGCCCCTCCAGGGATGGCGACTCCAGCACTGCCCTGGGCAGCCTGTTCCAATGCCCCACAGCCCTTTGGGGAAGAAATTGTTCCCCAGATCCAACCTCAGCCTCCCCTGGCGCAACTTGAGGCCGTTTCCTCTGGTCCTGGCGCTTGTTCCTGGGGAGCAGAGCCCGACCCCCCTGGCTCCAAGCTCCTTTCAGGCAGGTCAGAGATCAGAAGGTCTCCCCTCAGCTCCTGTTCTCAGCTGAACCCCCAGCTCCCTCAGCCGCTCCCATCACCCTTGTGCTCCAGCCCCTCACCAGCTCCGTTCCCTTCTCTCCACTCGCTCCAGCACCTCAAGGCCTTTCTTGGCGTGAGGGGCCCAGAACCGCCCCCAGGGTTCACGGTTTTTCCTCCCCAGTGCCCAGCACAGGACGGTCACCGCCCTGGGCCCGCTGGCCACACCAGTGCTGGTACCAGCCAGGATCCCATGGCCTCTTGGCCAGCTGGGCACACGCTGGGTCGTGTTCAGCCACTGTCACCAACACCCCCAGGGCCTTTTCCGCCGGGCACCTTCCAGCCGCTCTTCCCCAACCTGGAGTGTTTGTGGGACTGTTGTGACCCAAGTGCAGGACCCGGCACTTGGCCTTGTTGAACCTCGGGCAACTGGCCTCAGCCCACCGATCCAGATCCCTCTGTATGGCCATCCCACCCTCCAGCACATCAACGCTCCCACCCACCTTGGTGTCATCTGCAAACTGACTGAGGGTGCACTTGATCCCCTCGTCCAGACCACAGATAAAGGGATTATACAGAACTGTCCCCAATACTAAGCCCAGGGGAACACCACCCACGACCAGCCACCAACTGGATTTGGCTCCATTCATCACAACTCTTTGGACCTGGCCACCCAGCTGGTTCTTTACCCGTTCAGGCCATGACCTGCCTGCTTCTCCAGAACGTTTCACTGCGGGAAACAGTGTCAGAGGCTTTACTAAAGTCCAGGTAAACAACATGAACAGCCTTTCCCTCACGCACCAAGAAGAGTCTCCAAGGTCACTGCAAAGCAGACAGAGATGCTGACACTACTTCACAAGTTGAAATAATCTTCAGACAATTCCCATTAAGTTGGACTTCAGTGCAATATATTTAAATGTATGCTTTATGTTGAAACTCAAACGACACAGGTTTGGGGTGGGCAGGGGTAAGGTTTGGTTTTGTAATTTGATTATTATTTTGAGGAACAACTGCATCAAAATGAACGTTTTTCCTACACATTCTATTAATTTTTCTTTTTCTGTCTTATTTCTGATGTACCTGAGCTGCAGCATGTGCTTCTGAAAGCAGAAGTCTCGCTGGTTGATACAAGCCTAGCTGAATTAACACTTGAGCTTTTTCTATCCACAAGTAAGGGAAAGAAAGGGCACTCAGTCCTTTTCCTGTTACTGCATTTAGCTCAAAAACCTGAAAAAATAACAAAATATTACACCTTCATAAATTTCAAAACTAAACCAGATGGAATACAAATTGTTATTAACTATCATATTCACTTCTTGATATATCCCACAGCCCAGCTCAATTTTCTAATTTCAAAATTCAACACTATATTAAAGGAAAAACAGGTTTACTGTGAGATGTGGACTTTGTCATCCTCAACAGGCATTCAACTAATAAGTATATACTATTAAAACTAATTTTAGAACAGATTAAATACTTCACATCTGCTACTGTTGCAAATAAGTTGATTCTTGGTAATAACTAAAACAATTAAAAACTATTTGCAAGAGCTAGGAGAGGTGACTTGAGAGGCATTATGAATTATTAAAAAAAGATATTTTACAAGCACAAGAATGGAAAAATATACAAAGACGGCTAAATTATATGATGAAAACAAGAAAAGAATTGCCATAAAAAGAGAAAACAGAGGTGAGCTTTAAGAATATCAGTAAGGCAATGATCTTACTAAAGAAGATACAGAAAAGCCAGAGCTGAAGTATTTGCATGCCTTTAAAACAATGTCTAAGAGGGTGCAAACCAGTGTGCAGTGATGTGATGGAGAGAGGAAGAAGACAAAACTGAGACCAGGAGCTCAGAGACCAAGATCTCACTGTCTTTTCCATTGATTTGCCTTAGTCATAAATTTCACTTGTAGAAGGGTAGTTTTACTATGCATGAATACAGACTCTATTCTTGTTGTTCCACAATACAAATATTAATAATATGCCAGGCAAACCCCACTCACATTCAGCTTATGCCTGCCAGCAGAATTTAAGTAGTATGCATTTTTAAAGATTTCTTGTGTTTATGTATTTCTCAAATATAGAAGTATTTAAAAACAAACTAGCAAGTATATTAAAACACAAAGTGAAGAGTAATTTTTCAAAGAAACTGGAGTAGAAAGAAAAACCTTTGCACTTGAAGCAAGGATATTCTCAACTCTACTACCATTCAGCTGAGCATTTTCAAAAAGTGTTTTTCTTTCTTCTGTTTTAGTATGTACTTTTTTTTCTTTTTTCAATGCGATCTCTTGCCTACACCTAAATCACAAGAAAGAAGAAGTAAATTCAAGAATATTGTAAAAGTATTTCATAATTAGTATAACAAAACGTATTAGTGCATTAGGTATATTCGCCATACGCTCACTCTGTGGGTAGATACAAAACAATCATGCACAGAATTTTAGGGCACAGCTAATATACCCAAGTTATGTTAAGAGATCATGTTTTAAAATATTTTTTTCCAACACCACTTATCAATTGTAGGCAAAAAACCCCAACTAAATGCAGCTTCTGTAGTGAAAATACATACATTGCTTGTTCTAATCCACTAATGTGTGCTTCTCCAGCAGCTTTCTCATGATACGAAGATGCCTGACTCAGTTTTAGGTCCGAACATATCAGGGCAATTCTATGAATAAAAAGAAGAAACATTTAAGAAACAATCAGAATCTTTCATATGTTGCTTCATATAAACACGTCATATATAAAGAGCATACATTCCACATTTCTCAGTCCTACCATCTTACGTCTTGATTAATATTGGCAATAACAAAAAAATTAAATTAAAAAAGAGGGAAATGCAGTAGTTGGGATTACACATCGATAGAGGTCCTAGACCAATAGAATGGTTTAGGTTGGAAGGCACTTGTTTAAGATCATCCAGTCCAACCCCCGCCATGGGGAGGGTCACCTCCCACCAGCCCAGGCGCTCAGAGCCCCTCCAGCCTGGGACACTCAGGGACGGGCCACCCACCACTGTCACCACTCCAGCCAGCAAACCCACCCCTCTCCTATTTAGCAGCAAAAATGATGTGGTGAAAGCACAAAATACTTCTAATGTGGTCTCCCTACAGCAAGCGAAACCCCATACATGTGTATGTGCTAACCTACTTCTCTATATCAAGTAAACAGTATCTAGCAGGTACACATAGCTGATCATATACAAAAATCAGGTCATAGATATAAATAAAATGCCACCAAATAAAAACAAATCTTGAGGAGTCAATCAAAACAACTCATCTGGCAAAGCTTGGCTGCAAATCGATTACCTATTAGTAAATCAATTTTAGTTGCGTAAGAGAGTAACTCAGTAATCAGTTGGCAATCCAGATAAACACACGTACATTTGTATGCATGGATATTTATCTATTCTGTTACGTGGGATCAGTTTGAGGCATTCTAAAAATACATTATTTGGCATTTCACAAACTATTGGGAATTAAGCAAACAATTTTAGCTTATAAGTGTTAATTATTAAGCAAACATTACGCAATATAGTTCAAAAAAGCATGATGAAATGTTTTAACAAAGCAATAATTTGTCATTCCATGCATACTAAATATTTTTGAATCAAAACTTTTAGGGCTAATCATCCATAAAAATAACAGAATTTTGGTCACAAAGGCAAATCTATATAAAAGAGAATGTGTTTATTTGGGATACTTACTTGTGTTCTTAAGCTAAAGCAAATACGTTTTTAATGCAAGATGGGAGTCTGCATTTTAAATACCTAAAATATTATACTTTTATTAACTTTTTTTTTTACTTTGCCTTTTTTCAGTTAGGTGACAAAAAGGCATTACAAAAATTATTCACATAAATGTGGCTTGAGTTCCTAATCTTGTACACCTTTCCTTGTGGAGATCACATTCAGTGACAAATAGCAATTCTGCAAGCAAACCAATTAATCAAAACTCTATTAAAACTTATAAAAAAGGAATGAAAAGAAATAAAAACCATTAAAAATATAAAACAATAAGCCACAAAAAGCCTTGTTACTATTTAGTGAAATATTAATGGATTGTCCACTGCATTCAGTTTCTCTTCTCTTTAAAATAAATAGAGGATACAAACCGAAGGTGATAGAGGTCAGACAGACTTGTACATTCCACAATGTCATTAGCAATAACTTCAGCCAGCTGAAAGATGGGAAGAATCAAGTGGGGGCAAAACATTTTCTGTAGCTCATTAGATAAAAGGTCCATAAAATACAAAGTGCAAGTCTGAAAATAAATTTTTTAAATTCAATTAGTATAAACATAATTTTGTAGAGAATAAATTTTAAAGTAATGACTACATCTTCTGTTCCAAACGTTACTATTAACAAATAAATAAACAAACAAACTTTCAAGTTGAAAAAGCAGCTAGGTACACAGAAAGCCAGTAAATTTATTCTGAAAGTTCAGTTCAGAATGCAGAGGACAGACTAACACTTTTTGAAATATTAATGAATATTATGACAGAGAAGTATTTCTGACAGCTGTCTGAACATTATCGCACAGACAGAAAAACTAACACACACTACAGTTCTCTGCTACTCACTTTTTTCCTAAATAATTAATGCTCTAGAATTTTGAGGAGTATACTTACAGGTTTGGGAAAATTATCCCAGTTAATACCGTAACTATTTGTCTTCTGTTTAAAAGCATCTCTGATTTCTCTGGGACAGTCGTAATGAGCCCATTCTTCCACATTTACTGGTAAGGTATCAGCTGATCCTTTCCCTTTTGGCTTCTCTTTCACAACAGAAACTTCAACCTATAATAAAAAACGAGGACATTTATGAGGCCAAATTAACATTCTTGTTGGTATTAAATATTCAGCTAACATTTAAAAAAATGTATTTTCTTAATATCCTTTGAAATTTTGTCTTTTGTTTCTTTTTTTACCTCCAGACTGTGCGTTTTACAAAACAGCAGTATTTTAACCAAGTTGACAAATTAAAGAAAAATATCTGTAAATTTGTGACCTGTCAAGTCCACGCAATCAAGAATGAATGTATCATATGCAGACTCACAGATAAACTCTTCACAAGTTACGAGAGACTTTACAGGAAAGCAACTGAATTATTTAACAAATGAGCCCAGGGAAACAGCTCTCAGGAAGAGATGTTTGTTTTAATTCCACAAAGGCGTTCTTACTTGTTTCTCTTTCTTTTCGGCCTTCTCTTTCTTTTCGGCCTTCTCTTTCTTAGGAGCAATTATTGACTGTACCTTCTGAGGAGCTATAAGTTGTGAAGACTTTGATGATACTTTTATAATAGATCGTGAGGCTGACAATGATACCTAGATAATAAAATAATTAGTTAATTATTTTCAGCTTTCAATAATAATGTCAATTTCTAGTGATAATGATTATTCACTGTAAGTCACTATCCACAGCTATTAACAATTGTCACATACCCTGTTATGTTTGCATAAGAGATTTCTTCAGAAAACTAAAATTTCAAAGATTCTTAGATGTTTGCATTATTTATACAAGCATTTAGGATGATCAAGACAATGCACTTGAGCAGCTGAACTGTCAAAAGATGACATCACCCTTTGATAAATACTACTGCTACTTTTTTAACCTTTATGGTTGTGAGTTCATTTAAAAAAAACCCCAAAACCAAAAACTAGTCTAGATTTCTTATCTTCTACAAGGGATTAATTTCATATTGAAGTAATCTGAAGACTGCAAAGAGCCACTCTGCTCTTCTTCCGGATCAGTCTTCAATAATGGCACTCATCAATGTCGTATAAAAGAAATTTTAAATATTTAACCATAAGAATGTATCCATTGAAAATTTCTCTGAACATGCAATAGCACAGCTGCCGATCTTACCTAAAATAAATTTTAAAAAATAATTAGAGTATATGAATATATTTTGCTGGAGTGATCAAGAGTAGAACACAAAATATGAACAAAAAATAATGCTGGATGCTGCACAACTTGTAAAAATTTCAAATCAAAGGTAACACGTGTCTTTAAAAAAGGCAGAGGCAGCTGATTTGGCTGGTGTTATTGAGGTTGCACTCCAAACAAGGCTCAGCTGTGCTGTAGAACTCTCATTCCTCCAGTGCCACATGGTTATTCTTTCTCTCTCAGTACTGTTCAGCTGGGATTGTGAGTTCTTAGAATTACTGTCATTGTCTTAAAACCGGCACTGACAGCTGCATTAACTCTTAATTTTTAAATTTTTAATAGTTTATTCAAACAGTGATACTCCTTTCAGGTATTTTTTCTCTACTAAGACAGTCAACTTCAGGATATTAAAAATTATGCTTATGTAAAATCTGAAAACATCAATATTCAATTTTTATTTTTCCATTTCCTGTCTTCCATCAAATATTAGAGTCTAAACTGATTTCAGAATGAAAACTTGATCATAATTACCACACGAGTAACTAATTGCAGCTTTTTACAGCTAATTGGAATAAAATTATGCACAAGCTATAGCTTTCCGATCTAGTTGATATGTCTCATCTACAGCACTAAGATTGTTTCTATAATGATTTGCAGCAAGTATAGACATATTATCAAGTATAGATTTAGGCCCTGCAAAGATTTACTCATGTTTAAGGTATAATAATTTTTTATGCTTTTTGCTGTGATTCTAATTTAAATTAGGTATTCATATCAATGAGAAATGAGATTTGTTTGATGTGAGATGCTCTAACAATGAAAAAGTGATTAGAGAATAACAATCAGTGAACACCGCCTGTCTATACTTTTTCTCAAAACTTGACAAACAAATCAACATTTTAATTTAAGTTAATTCTGTCACACAATTCCTTTTAAATGACAACCCTTTTGATTCAACCTAAATGAAGGTCCCTCTGTAATTACCGCTCCTCAGAGCTTTCAGCAATGCCTTCAGCATCAGCATGTGTTCTGCCATTACTAAGTTTCTTTAACAAACAGAAAATTCAAAATTTTATAAACTTTTACACGAAACAAATGAATGAACACCGAAGAAACAATGGACCGCTACTTTTATTCTTAATGTCTCTTCTCTGTTCTCCTGAGATAAACAATTTTCTTGTTTAATCCTTAAAACAGAGAAAATATACTAATTATACCATAAAACTGGAAATTCTAAAGATGTAGTTAAAACATCAAGTGAATAGCTGGCACCATAATTACACAAGATAACTTGAAATATATTGGCCACATGATGATATAATAAATCTCACACAATCTCACCTGCCAGATACGGACGATACAAGCATACGCCATCAAACAGTGCTGCTGATGAAAAGGAGAACTCTGACCAGAAATCAAAGCCAGTAAAGTCTGTGCTCTAAATAAAGCTTCCAATTGTCTAATATTACTCAAATCTTCCAAATTAATTTGGGGCATGGTATCATTTGCTCCAGTGTCTATCTTCAAATTTTCTCTAGGCAAAAATTCTGGTATATTATTTTTTTCTGTTAAAAAACAAACATGTTTGCAGTGACAGTATTTTTAAAATGTATTCAAAAGTTAAAATTACTGACTTGAAAATGAAAATATTTATGAAGCAAAACCAGAGAAATGGAAATCTATCTACTGAAGATGTTCTTATGGTGATACAATGCTACTTGTACCATGTTTTCAATGAGTAATGTAACAGTTACATATATTAAATGATGTAATCTGACACAGAAATCCATAGCAAGCACACTTCATCTATGTCTTCCTGAAAATAAATCTGTGGGAAAGACAGTCTAACTTATTTATTTCAGGCACTCAAGTTGTGTTGCAGGCAAATCAAAAATCCTCTTGATCCTGGGGTAGTGGTTTCCAGTGACGAAAGACCACATCCCAGCCAGGTCTGAGCAGCGTATTTGGCCAGCACTCATTTCCAGAACAGAAACAGGCACTAATTCAAATACAGATGGGCCAATGTCAAATGAATCGAGAAAACAGCTCAAGCTCATCCCTGTGTCTTAACGAGATCTCTTAATGGCTCTTCATGGCAACGACAGCAGACACTGCTACTCAACCCTCTCTTTTGTGCTGTATTCTAGTAATTGTTCAGTAAACACTGATGTTTTATAGAAATGCCAACTCTGCTCGAAATTCAGCTCAAAACCAAGTAATTCAGCAGATTTTCAGCTTGAAGTACTATAAAGCCACAGTTGTCTTTCAACACCAAATTGATGCTCCACGACATAAACCAGAGTGCAGTAACACAGACCTATCGCATAATCCAATGACTGTACTGAGCGCAGGTCTCCACGGCATGACACGGAATGCACGGATACATTTCTGCTGGCATTGAACAAGTGACAGTGAATACTGAAGAAAGTACAGCCAAGCCGCTGCCATTCCTTCTGGTAAGTTGTAAATTAAAAATGTCCCTTACATTTGCTGCTGAGAAATTCTTCTGAAAGATATACACCTTTTACATACCTTCTTGTGAGGATTGCATAGAAAATTCCATATGTAGCAAGAGATCTACCACCCAGTCCAGAGGTTTAATAACATCATTGAGAGGAAACTGGTTACAATATAACCATTCAGCAAATTCCACCAGATAATCAACTTTCTGCCATTCATTCTCTTGTTTCTATAAAAGTAATAAAGGAAGAGTTTGTTTATATTCAGTGATGTAAACCATTGAAATTATATTCAAAAGTGCAATATAGTCTTAACACAAGAAAAAATAATTTGACAGTGAATAGTTTTATTGGCATCACATAATCAGAGTTATGCTAAACAGAATGTGAAAGAAAACTCTACAACTTAATTCTTTGCTTTATCAAAGCTTCTCGCAACTGGCTACTCTTAGACATTTTTCCTTGACAGGACTCAACTGAACTTTTACTGGATACCAGGATTCAACCAGACACAGTTTTCCAACTGAAGGGTAATCTCGAAGTTATAACAAGTAATGGTCAAGTCACTGGCCTTCGTACCAGTTCCATTGTGTACCTGCAATCCCATCAGTCACTTGAGGAACATCATTCTCTCAGCATTTGAACATACAGTAAAAACTGACAAACCTGTAAAGCAATGATGGCATTTTGAAAACAGCTTAACTCTCCAACAACACTTCTGGAGACTGTTACCAAATGACGCCACATATGTGACAAATAATCTTCACCTACACCTCTGAATTTCTGCATGTCCATCATAAAATTGCATCCCAATCCTGCCTTCACTGTAGCCATATGTTTAAAGATCAGGCTAGAAAAAGACAAAAGAAATTGCAAATTATTTGCATTTGTACCTGTAAAGAAACTTTATGAGTAGGATAGATATACTAGTTCATGTCAGTATAGTGCAGAGATGTAAAGTTCACAAACTGACATAAAAGGGCGTAAATCTTTGAACTTGGATAAGAGTAGGTAAACAGTACCCTAAATAATTTAGTTTCCATTTAATGTAAATGGATTTACAGCTAGGAAACTTTCTGCTATATAGCCACATTTCATGTGCCTACTTCCTTGAAAACTTAAGATACTACTTATATACAAGTTTTTAAAAGTGAAATTTGCAAATATTATGAACAGACTAATGACTACAAACACTACCAATGTATGTCTTTTTCATCGAAAAGACACAACAGTGTTTTCTGTTATAAGAAATGACAGGGTGACAAAAAGTAATCATAATATTTTCCCAATGCAAAAAAAAAAAAAAAAATACACAGAGTTTTACACGTCTCAAGAATCAGGATGCTTGTTTTAATAAAAAGAAGTCAACCAACTTACAGCCTGTGTCTTGTCTGAGGCAAAACTTTAATAGCTTCATCCAGGACTTTCAGTGCTGCCTCCCAGTCAGCTTTATCAGCATATATATGGAATAATAACCCATACAAGGAGGTTATTAATGACAGATCTTCCTCAGCACCTTTGAAGTACGTTCAAATGATTTATTAATATACTGCAGAATTAGAATAATGATATCACAAAATACTGGGGTTTTTCTTTATTAGCAGATCAAAAGAAGGAAGAACATACCTGGGAGAAAGCATCCAGCTGATAGCCCAATACTTTGAAAATCCTTTGTAATCCACTGATGCAAAGGCAACATATCTCCCTTCTCCTAAAAAGACACAAAAAGAAGGAAAAAAAAAAAAAGCCTTTTATCTTTCGGTTAACATACGTCTTTAAGTATTACTACACTTCTGTTTCATTTGTAAACCATTTCATATGGTTAATATGAACTATTAACATGTTACTTAAATAGCTACTTGGGCTGGAGATGAAAACCACAGCCCTTTCTCCAGAGTGAGCTCTGCAACACAAAACCAACACAGGGTGCCCTGGGCCCCTCACTCATCTTTCCAGCACTCCAAGCAGAGACTCCACAACCTCTCTGGTCAAGAATGAGTAAAAACTTACTTTTTGAGACTATGTTCAGATCATTTTTAAAAGATGACTTAATGTCTTTTGTTCCATTTTGCTTAGCTGGCTCTATCTGTGAAAATTTGACATCGTAACTCTCACCCAAAGACGAGAGACGTGACTGTTTCCCTCCTCTCTAGAGCACAATTTTGCAACTTCAAAGATAATTTAACTCTCTTGTTTCAAAAGCAGATTCATACACAGTTGTACTGATATACTCACCATTGAATACATTACTATACAATGTATAGTAATACAATACAGTTACTATATAGCCTAACTCGCAAGAATCACTGACATTTTCAGACAGGTGGTTCTGTGTGTCTGTGTGCGCTATGGGAATGCAGGTAAGAAACCACATGTGTTTACAACAAATAAGTCACTTTCCCCTTTCAGGAAAGGTATCTTGAAGTATGCACCCAGAGTTTCAGAGCGAACCAAAATGTTTCTTTATCATCAGTACCAACCACTAAACACAAGCAAAATGAACAATACCTATTGGATATTCTTACTTGTTTATTTTTAGATTCTGTTTTAATTATATTCTTAAGAATTGTTTCTGTAGGTTCTTTAAACTGCTCTCTGTCATGTGGAGAACCGAGCAAAGGTAAACACGTGTTCCAAAAGTGTCTGGCTGCAAACATTACGAGGGAGTAATTTCCAGCTTCACCTGCGTACCTGAGGAAAGTAAAGTAGAGCTTAACGAAAGAAAACAATTACACCCTAGGTAAAACAAAGGATTTTACTTCTAGAAATATCCATGTTTACCTGATCTGGGCAGCACCACGTATAATTTCAGCAATGAGGTATTAGCATATGAGCTTCATACAAAGATATTTTCCATTTTTATATACGAAACACCTTCACACATTCAGCAGAAGTAGCAATAATCAAGTACCATATTGAGGGGTTTACTCTATCTCTGTGTAATCTTAGCTCAAGAGCCTTCATAAAAAAAAAGTAGAAATCTACTCAAGATATTCTCATTGAAATAATCTACATTTTTGGCTTCCTATTATGTTTCTTTCTCATTCTAAAAACATTAAAAAATAGAACAAAACAGTTATTAATATACATACCAAACTCACGCCTCAGCCATGCGTCACCTTCTCGTGCCTATTCACTATTTAAAGCAATCTTTCCCCTTTGGGCTCGTGACACTCAAGTCACAACAGAGCGGACACCTGCAGAGCCCTCTCCGCACGGTGCCGCGAGCGGCTGCTCAGGCGCCGTGCCGGCTGCGCCGCGCTGCCCCGCTCTGAGCTGCCGCTCAACCCAGGGCCCTCTGAGGTCCCTTCCAACCAGATTCTCCCGCGATCCTGTGACAGGACAAGATCAGCTGTGTGGAACTTGATGAACTTACTAAACTGTAAAAGTCTGTGAAATCCTTTGTTAACCATTTCAACTCACAACCATTTCTGTAAGTCTTGGGAGAGAATATGGTCCTCCCTAAATCTGTAAATCAGATTTTAGGTCTCTTTTATATCAGTCTTCTCTCAAAATAAAACATACCTGGCGCTCTGAACAAAGGCTTTTGATGCTGCTAAACGCGAATATTTTCTTCCACACAAATTTTCCATTATACTATTTCCTTGTATACAGGCAGCAGTGCTTAACATTTCTTGTCTCGCTCTGTTACCAGGCCTGAAGAAAGGCAAATAATTCAAACAATGCTAGTCTTGCAGTCTAAGAACATACCAGCTCCTGTTAGTGATGCTTCCAAGTTGCTGCTAAATAGATGTCCCCAGCTTTGGAATTTACAAATGCTCCCGCTGACTTTTCTTTTAAAAACTGAAAATATTTGAAAACCTAAACATTTTCTGAAAATATATCAGAAATATCTTTTTCATAGCTCTAATGAAAATAACTGCAAAATCATATTTTTAAAATTATTATCTGCAGTTAGCAAGGAGAGAAAACAGATTTGGGGTTTTCTCACCATTATTCACTACTGTACATCAGAGCAAATATTAGTTTCAAGTCAAACTTACATGGTAAGAAATTAAAAACAGAAATAGGGAAAAATTAGACAATTTTTGATACTTTCTTTTGAAAAGTCTCTCTTATGTCTGGTCAAGCATGCTCAGGGCTCTGGAGAAATTTATTTGGACCATATTCCACTACATTTAAAAGAAAATAATTCAGATTTCAGTCCCAGCAGTTAATCAGTTAAAAATAAGTAAGTAAATCAATTCGATATCTTTGGTTAATAGTGATTCTGTAAGAAAAGTAGTAATACATTTTGCAAAAACTTTTAATGTCTTAGTTACCATGTGCAACCATATAAAACCCATAAACATTCCAGTTGGTCCAGTTCCTGCTCTGCGGTGAGAATTCTCATGCAGTTATGCTTTGTGTCCAGGAAAGGACACCAGTGTTTGACAGGACAAGTTAGCAACAAGGCAAAGTGAAAAATAAATATTTAACCCTTCTTCGTGCCGAAGTTGTGCTTTACCATGGGAAGACTACGTTCATCTTCCGTTTCTCTGGAAATAGCATTGACAAGCCAGGACTACATTTCTTTGTCAAAGAATCATTTTGTCATTCACTTGTTTGCAGATTGCTAGATATGCAGAAAGTATTTTCTCAATTTCTGTAATGTTCTGAAACTATATATTTCACATTAAGATACCTTATTTGGTTTTAGATGGTATTCCCCATGTAGCAAACAACCATGAATTTCAAAGAGCAGAATATTTTTTTAAAAACATAAATTATTTTTCAGAGTGAAAATGGAAGAATAAATTAAATTTGAAGTGTTTCAAATGTTTATTTCACACTTCCTACATTCCAACAAGTTGTTACTAAATGGAGTTGATTCCCTTCTTTTTTGATAAAATTATGTTCCGTTTTTGGAGGAAATTATATAAAAAAAATAGAAGGACTGAAAGGATATCACCTTTGTATAATAAAGGACACCACCAACAGACCCATTTACATACAAAACTTTTTTTTTTCCCTTTTTTTTCTTTGAGATGAAAGTTTCAAATTATCATGTAAGACACTGGACTTTTAAAGAAATGAGTTATGTTCCTATTGCACCCGTGTGCACAGAGGGTAATAAAGACCACAAAGAGAACCTGACAGCAGAGCTTGAGCAGAGCAGCTGCCATCACCCGTTCTCACCGCAGCTCCGTCTGGCTCCGTGAACTGCGTATCAGAGCCAGTTCCGCACCAGATGCCCTTTGCAGCAGCAAAAGGACCAGAACAAGCTACGTTCCACTTGGAAATTATAAAAGTGTGAAAAGACCATGATTGCCAGAGACCATTTTAGAAAAGCACTGCTCCCCAGGAAGACACACAAATGCCTGTATATATGACCTGTTGACTGACTTGGATAACAAAACTCATGTATCTTCCTGAACTGAGGGCTGCAGTCTGATCTCACGCTGCCTTTTGCTCAGGCTGCACTGCAGAGTTAAAACTTCACCTGCAGGACTTCAGTCACTGGTAATAACCAAGTCAGCAGCAGCAGGAAAGTTATGCTTTCACAGAATCACAGAATGTTAGAGATTGGAAAGGACCTCAAAAGCTCATCCAGTCCAATCCCCCCACGGGAGCAGGAACACCCAGATGAGGTTACACAGGAAGGCATCCAACAGGAGAGTTTCTTTGTAAAAAAGGTTCTTTCACTTTTGATTATGCGATCAGATGCATTTACCCTATATAGTCTATCTTCAAAACTTAGTTCAGATATTCCACAGTATCATGCAAAATTTCACGTACTTACATTTCATGTTTCTTAGTATCTCTGTTGTGGAAGCACTTATCTGATTGCAATATCCTTTTGGAACAAGTCATCACTGTCTCATAGTCGTGTGACACATACGCAAAATACATCAGTCGTGTCAGCGTCTGCAGTTCCACCACGGAATCTGACCAGCTGCATTCTAAAGCCAATTTCACTAACTGGGGAAAAAAACAAACAAACAAAACAAAGTTTAAATCTCAGGGTTTTATAATTCTCTTTTCTATAGCACTGACATGCTTACAGCCATACTTTCTGTACAGCCCCCCTGGACATGGAACAAGTGTGTGGTAAAACAAGCTACAAAACCAAAGAGTTAAAAGAACAATCAAAATATACAACAGAGAAGCATCATTCAGCCTGTAGTAAGTATTATAAATCCAGGTGCGAGTGTGCATGCGTTTGGACCAGCAGTATCTGTCAGGACTTATCTGTCCTCAGTCCTCTTCTGAAAATCAGTGGAACGGGACTTCTGAAATTCAGAGCCCATTTTAGTTGTCAGAGGTAAGAATGGGAGACAGAACTGGTTTTACAACAACGGTGTTTCATATTTAGTTTCATTATAGGATCTAAACATCTTCCTTGCTTTTGCATGCATGCAGTCAGAAAGTTCCATCTTTTTAAGATCATGAGAAGTGTTAATGAATTAGTCAAAATGAGGATACTAAAACACTGCTCTACAAAACTAAGCCACTGAAGTAATAGCTAAAGCTAACTCATAGTATCTGGCATAAATCTGTAGACCAACTAGAATTAGATAGCTATATATAAGGACCCAGATCCTAGTCTTTAGAAAGACAGACTTCTGTAGAAGTGTTAGATATTGTCACCAGATTCCTAACTAAATGGGGAAATACATCTTATTCCTTTAAGAAAGCTCTTTACGCAGAGGTAGAAATTATAAATGTGGTAATCAAACGGGTAAGACTACAACTCATTGTTTTGAAAATCCAGGGTATAAACATTTTACACCACTCTCATTGCTCTTGACTACCCTGGTGCCATCAGGATCACAGAGAAGTGTGGCACTGCTCAGCGTGAGTAACCATGGAAGGCTGATCCAAAGCCAGTACTTTAAGAAACTATGCCTTGTATAACACCTAATTTTTTAAATAGTAACAAACGTAGTTGTGTTCTACCTTGCAACGGCCAAGAGTAATTTCACTATAACATGAAGTTTTCTGTTCAAATTCCACAATGCTTCCAATATAAACCCTAAAATATGCCTCTCTGACCTGCCTGAAAGGAGCTTGGAGCCAGGGGGGTCGGGCTCTGCTCCCCAGGAACAAGCGCCAGGACCAGAGGAAACGGCCTCAAGTTGCGCCAGGGGAGGCTGAGGTTGGATCTGGGGAACAATTTCTTCCCCCAAGGGGTGTGGGGCATTGGAACAGGCTGCCCAGGGCAGTGCTGGAGTCGCCATCCCTGGAGGGGCTGGACAGACGGACATGAGGTTCTCAGGACATGGGGCAGTGCCAGGGCTGAATTCAATGATCTGGAGGGGCTTTTCCAAACAAAACGATCCTGTGATTCATAAAGTTTTCTCCACAAAACAAGAATGGTCAGAAGTACAGTTCTGTACAGAATTCATCTGAACCCATTATGCTCATTTGATGTTATTGTTAGGGAATAGACTGCCTTAGCTTATCGAATTATACTGCTTCTTACAGAACGTATTTAGAAACTGCTTATCAAGAACATGCTCGGTATAAGTAAGTTTGCTTAGAATAACTTCTGCAAGCTGTGAACTTTCTGATTCGCTAAATAAAAAAGGCCTCAGACCCTTGCATCCCTGGAGAAAAGTAAATGAACAGAACAGCATCTAACAGAAGATAAGAAACAGAAGAATGCTTTGGCCATTGCCAACAACTTATTTTTCTCCAGCTGCAAGTGCAAAATAGAAACTGGACTTCGACTGACAGCCTGCCAACAAAAATGAAGAGGTGCGATGAGGAACGGGGAGAGCCCCGGCTCTAGTTCCGCCGTTCGCCCCAAGTGCCACGCGGCAGGTGCCAGTTTGGACTGGGGGGTACAACTGTCCATGTTTCTTTCGCCGAGGTTCCCTCTTCAGGGAGCACCAGCTCGAGCTGCTCTATGTTGTATCTTGTGAATTATCTAAGAAGAATTTCTGGAATCCATGTCTGAGTCTCTGCTACAAGAAACCTCAGGAAAAGAAACCTCCTTAACAGTTATGGAAATAATCAGAGCAACATGGGAGTCATCCTAGCACTGGTATTCTAATGCTATCTGTTTCCTGGATAAATGAAAATATTCAGTCAGAAATATCTTCTGCCTCTCATAACTATTTAATCTCCTGGAAAGTTTTCAAGGAATTAATGGTACAATGAAAATGTCAAACTGAATTTTCCCTCTATCCACACTGAAACTGAAATCACACTTATACTATGTGATTTCTTAAAACTTGAGAGCCAATAAAACACAACTAAATACCTGAGATAAGCTAGGAACGGTGAAATCCATGAGACCCAAGCCATTACATGAATACATTTCTAGACCAACAAGAATTCTTGCTGTAACATCTTGTGCTTCACCATTATTCTAAGCAGAAATTAAAAAATCACATTAACAGTGTTTTTGTTTTGTTTGCATGTAAACATTATTAAGGACATTGAGATGACAAGGTAATCATAACAACAACTATGTTTGAAAACCCCAATTTCCATTAAGCAAGTCTTCCACTCCTTATTGTGCCCTTAAAATGGAGGATTTTATGTAATAATTTATTTTTAATTAACATTGTGAACTCTGAACTACTACAGTTTCAACATTAGAAAAAACATAGCAAGAATACAATGAATGTAAATTTAATATATCACTGAGAGATTATGGCTTTATAGACACAATAAAATAAAAATATAAGAATAAAATATTAATTTCCAACTTGCTAGGTCCATATTCTATGTATAGACAACATTAAATGTTGATATAAATAGGGCTGATTTTTCTTAACATTCTTAGTGTAGGCATTTCATCATTTTATATGTATGAAATAAAAACTAAATATGTTACACAGTCATCATAATTATTCTTGGCAACTAAAAACACAAGATAGAGTTAAGAAATGTAGACTCACTGCTATGCCTGATGTAAAAAATCTGCTGTATTCCATAAAGATTTATGGGAACTACAGCCAGAATTTATTTTCACATTGTATTCAAATATACAGAAGAAAATACACATCGATAATTTCAGTCATTATTAAATGAATTTATGAATATAATTTCCATTTGTCAAAGAAAAGTTTCAAGATTCTGCAGGATTTCTGAGAAATAATACCTCCTCCTCAGTCCCAAGTTTGTATCTGATCTGCTGCTGATGTAGCTGTTTTGCTTTCACCCACGTAGCGATGATTTGCTGTTGAGCAGCAATCGGGACCGTTTCACCGGGTGCGGTTCTGTTTGTCACAGTCAGGGCAAATTCACAAATCTAAGCACCAAGAAGGAAAAAAAAGACTGAAACACAGGAGAAATATGAAAAGCTCTTTGTACAGAACATGCCATCGATTAGTTATTTTAAAATGACTGGACATGCATCTCCAAGCCTCACGCCAACCTGCAGAGCAAACACGAGTTCCAGTGCTGAGCCACAGCTGGTGAGGAACCTCAGTGGGCACCTGAGCAGCACCCGAGGTGGCAGCAACTGTCAACGATGGGAGATTTTTTTTTGCAAAAATTTCTACGATTTCATTTATATGAATTGTAATATATGACAGCAGGCCAAGAAAGACACAAAAAATGATGGGTTTGTACCTCTAAGGCAGCTTTGATATCAGGAAGTCCATGGGGATCTACTGAAAAAGACTGGATGGTATCTGCTCTTTCATGGCTCTTTTCTGTAGCTTTTCTGCTTCTGTCTGCATCTTCTTTTTTCTTCTCAGCATGTTCTGGCTTTGGAATCCAACAAAGGATTAAGCCCCGAGCCACAGCATTACATAACATCAATAAAATCACAGTACTTCTGTAGAAGAAAACAAAAATCAGAAGTGCATACTGCATCAGATCAAAAGAAGAGGAAGCAATAAAGTTCATTACTCTCAAGGAATAAATGATACTTGAAAATGCAGATTTTTTTAAAAAGCAAAGTTATGGATGTTACAAAAAATTTCCTATTGAAAAAGCTGTTAAAATACAAAAAACCACATACAAAAACCACAACCAGCTTTTATAGTTTACATCATTTTTTCAGCTCTTTCTACAATTGAAGCTTCTATTTCCTCACAGAAAAAAGAAAATCATATTTATGTCAGACAAACACATTTAAAATTTATTTTTTTATTAGTGGGCTGCTATGCATGAAAATAGTAACTATTTCCTAAAAAAGTAACCTAAGCAAAACCTCTTACATAAAACCATTTATTTATTACACTGTATTACTCTTCATGCCAACCAACTACTGAGCTGGAGTTACCTTTTTTTTGTGAAAACATCAACTGTATTATGACTAAAAGGTTATTGCTGATACACGGTAATATAAATATCAGAATTAATAAGTGCACAAACGGCACTTTAGACCTTGTTCTCCAGCTCTGTTCAAAGAGCCTCTTTGCTGCTGGTCCTCACGGTTTGCCTAGTGCTGAGGTCACAGTCAAGAATGTCCTACAATTTCTAGGATTTTGTCCCACAGTCAGATTTGACTTGAGCATCTCCTCTGTCAATCACTCTCCCATTGCGTTTACTACACCGCAGGATTTCTCTAAACCACTCTCAAATCCATGTTCCCATTTTCACAGTGTATTGATGTGCACGTTCCCTTTTTTCTTTTCTCTTATATTTCAGAACTCTGATTAGAAAGAGTTACAATGAACTATATTTACAACGTAATTCAACTTCAGAGCAACTGACAGCAAGCAAACACATTTCGAGCTGTCCTACAAACTCACAAAGAAAATTTTCCTGATTCTATCTGACCAGCTTAACAAAATGCTGTTTCACGTGCATACATTGCTATTCCACAACAAAGAGAAATCCATACTGCTTAGTCCAAAATTAATATAGATTATGCGAATAGTAACAAAGAACAAATAGAAACAATTAAAAAGTCATTTCGCACCACAAAATTAATCTTCTGAACTACTCTGTATGTACCAAAGTCCTTCTACTAATAATAAAAGGTAGCAATAAAAGTCTTTCACAGCACAAAGTGATTTACAATGTTTTAAAAATCTTTTTCTGTTTTAGAAGAAAAGAGCACGTTCATAACCAAACACGTAAATTTACCCGTTTTGTCCAACATTCTTGATGGCTCCAAGAAGAGTCTGCAGATACTCAATAATTTTCCTCTGTCTTCCTGCAGAGATGAGATGTCTGTTGTAGTTTAGGACATACACCACAGCATTGTGAACAATCCAGGCTTCGTTCAGCTCTTCTCCTATTTCAGCTGCACGTTGGAAGTTTTCCATAGCATATCGAGATAAGTGGTCTATCCATAAACTGCAAAATTAGTATAAAGAAGCTGTTATTCCAAAACTTTGACACTAGAAGGAATTGTATCATAAGGTTAAATGTGCAGTAGCAGATCTCAATCAACGACACCAAAATTTTCATTACTTTTCAGTTGCATTTATTAAGTTTTCACCCATTAACTTGTATTTTACTTGGATGAGGAGATGACTCAGGAAAGGAATTAGTATCAACATAAAATGAATAGCCTCTGACACTCGAACGCTATTAGCTTAAAAAATATTGGCTATAGTTCACACTTCATCCACTTGTTTTTTTAAAATGCATGTGTGAATCCACACATCAGTGCTAGAAATCATTAAGTGTCCATGACTGGGCTCTACTGGAACACAGACACAAGACATTCCGCTCAAGTGCAAAGGAGGCGGCTTTTCTACTTAAAACCGCACGCGTTCTCGCTCTCAGTGAGCTCCAGGTGGCCTGAAATGCTCAGTTTTAGCAGAACAACATCTTTTTCATAGTCTAGACAATAACTTTTTTCAATGACTTTATTTCTTTTTTTTTTTTCCTTAATTATCAAGATGTACCATTACCTGGAAAAAGCAATATTAAGAACACAGTCTTGAGTGACCACACAGAGTGGTCATGGCTGTCACAAAACCACAAGTGCAAATGGACACAGGGTAATTCCATGTCAGCAGTGGTACAGGACACAGAGACCAAAGGGCTTTTTCCTGTGAGTTTTTAATCTAATTGGGTAAACTCAAAAACAGCTTAGCAGCAAATTTTGGAACAATGTCCTCATCTTCTTTGTCCCTTGATTCTGATCAGTTTATAGTTTTCCCATGTTACTGAACATTTGTGGATGGTGAGAAAAACATCACTTAATCATCAGACAGTGCGCAGACGTGGGGACACAGCGCTGACACCCTGCTGTCCCAGGCCATGGCCAATGTCAGTATGAACGTGAACAGAGGAGAGTTTAAATACCAGCTTCGGAATTCTCCCCCATCCCCTCCTCCGCAAGAAATAATTGTGTGAGACCAGAAAAAAACCCGATACTTGCTGTGTCCTAATCTCCGTTATTAATTTCAGTTGATTTGATGGAACAGATCAGTTTTGCAAACTGACATAATTCATTGTATGTATTCAGGTACTCAGACATCATTATAGTTATAGGAGCCATAAAGCAAGACAAAGAGTTTTCTGATTTGGGGAAATGTATTTTCACATATAGAATTTCATGATCTAAATGTCAACATAACACAGATTTAATAGTTTTTAAGGTTGGGCTACTGGCTTCTAAATTTCAGAGAATTAAACGTTAAATGAAAAATAAAATGCACACTCCAGAATGAAAGCAAACTAAAGAAAAATTATTTCAAACTACTTTTTAATATTATTTTCCTTTTCCCACTACCATGAATATCTAAAAATATGAAGCATCTGCTGACAATGAATTTTAGTAACTAGAAATAACTTTTGCAATTATCATCTCTGCATGGTAATAACAATCTGTTAGAGTTCCTAGGTCTTGTTATATTATTAAAGAAAAGCACCTGTATGTTTTCCATTCTGGATCACTTTCAGGAAGACATGACACCTGCCCTGGACAATCCTGCCTTCCGTCTTCTGGAGGCACAGCACGATCGTTCAGTTCAACTCCCTGCAGTCTTAACAAATCAACAGTTGCCTAGGAAGATACAGAGAAATAAATCTTCTACTCAGGTTATAACTGTGAAAATAGACTGTGACTCAGTATTAATGTTGTTACCTCTTCAAAAATTAAAAAATACAAAATGCTTTTTCAAATGTTGTACAACTATATGAAATACAATGTAAAATATTTCATAATATTCCAATTGTCAGCAGCTAGTTTTACTAAATAACTTCATTGAGAAAAGAAAAAATTAGTTTTTTTAAAATCATATTGGAACTTTAAGGATCCAGAAATATAATGTCACATGTCAAATATTTACAATAGAATCCCTTGTAAAAAAGTGTTATCACCACCTCGAGTGAAACTATTGCTACAGTTACAGTCACATAGTATTTTGGTACAGATGCTTCATGAAACTACTCCTTCCTTTAGTTCCTATGAAGACAGACAATAATTGAACTCAAAATTCCAGTGCTTTAAGATTTATAAAATTATACATAAAACAAAGCTAAATTAAACAAATATTAATGACAGCTGTGTAATTTATTTACCTCTCCATTAATGAATCTTATTTCTGCTAATATTCTGAGTAAATCTCTCTCAAAAGAGAAGGATTTATCAGGTAGTAATGGTTGTCCTGGTGAGCTGTCACCTTGATCATCATCCTTCAGAATTGCACCAGCTTTCTTCTTTTGTGCCACAACTAAATAAATAAATACATCATTCTACTATTACCATGCAAATAAGAAAAAAATCACCTTCATTTTGAAATTTTAAAATCCCTACACATTCTTAAATCCACAAGAAAGTTATCAAGTACAGACTTAAAATTATTTCACTTTTTTTTTATCAGTACAATTTATTGCACTCAAATCCTCTTCTTCTCAAGCAGCGCTGAGGTGTCGGTTACCTGTAATTTTGCTGCATTTTGCATAAACTTCAATATTTGCAACAAATAACTTGCTTCAGTCATAACGTGCATACTGAAATTACATTAATATGAATATAACCCATGGCCTCTAGTTCAATTTTATTGCTTCAGTAGAAGCGGAGTTCCAGACACTATGTAGTGGCTAAAAACCCGGTGTGTTTCAGTCATGCGTGGGGTTGACCTTCTAGCAACACACACATCAATAAAGAGGAAAAGAGCATTATTTTTCTTTGGGTTAGTAATGAAGAGAAATATAAACACAAAGTAAGAGCACAGAAGCTGTCCCAATGGGTTCCTTCCACACCGTCAGCCAACAGCAGGTGTTTGAGGAAAGGCATAAGAAGCAGGATACACAAAGCTACTTTTTCTCCTGGTCTACCTTCAGTTTTTCAGAATCTGCATCCAAGAATCTCCTGAACCAGAGGTTCTGTTTGACCCATCAAGTTCAACACTCTTCAATAAATCTAACTTATTAGTCTTTGTCTAATTTTTTAAACCATACTGAGCTATTAAAAAAATAACTTTTGAATTTCTGCTAAAAAGTAATATTTTTGTTTTCATAAAGCTTGTGACACTGACTGGACTGCCCCTGGTTTCCAGCTCAATCACACATATTTACTTTCTCCAGACTAGCCATGTTTCATATTTCATCTCCTTTCTAACTAAAGGGAAAAAGAAATATGTACCAGAAAGTCAGGGCAACCACGCACCAAAAGCATCATTAATAGGAACTGGAATGTTCTTTTCCTGTAACTCCAGAATGTCTTGAATTATTTGCCCTTATTCAGGCCGCACAACCCAGCAAGCCTCTGAAGAGGGTCATCGCACTACAACTATCTTTGCTCTATCCTCAATCTGATATATATAAAGACAACCTTTCCTTTTTCTCACATGCTGATCCTCGAATTAGTAGTCATAAAGAAAAATCAAATGGAACATGAAAATGAACAGTGCCAACAGTTCTCAGAGAACTCCAGTCAATCCTATTTTTTTCTTCCTGAGTATCTACACGCTTATTCACATTTCACCTAACTGCAGGCAGCACCCCCGCAGTGGGAAGCTGGCCAGCACGGACTCCCCCACCTGCTCCGCCGCGCGCTGCGGTTTCCTCCACATCCACAGAAACGTCCGCGCCCGGGGCCAGGTGTGCAGGAGGCCCCTCTGCAGAACAGAGACCTCCACAAGGCCACAGGTACCGCTCCATTTCTGGTGAAGTTCTACCGCTGAAAGCATCATCCACATTCAGCAATCCCATAACAAACTGTGACTGGACCATGCGAAACGCTCTGAACAGAGATGAAGTGTCTCCACCTCCTGCCTACCCAGGAAAAGGGTTTAGATTGACACGGACAGAATTATAAAGCCCCATAAACATTCAGAGTATGAGAAAGACACCTTTACCTTGGAGGTACAAAACTTGTGAAAGAGAAACACAACATACCAGTTCCCATTAATGATGCCTTTGGTGCCTGATTGCTCCGAGTTTCTGGTAAGTATTTCCTTTTCCCTTTAGTTTGGAAAAAGAGATGAAAGATGAAATATGGCTAGTCTGGAGATGAAAAACGCATGGAAGAAAAAATAGGGCATGAATTTACCTATTAAGTGGACCTTGGAAACAATCCAGAGGAAAAATGTGGAATAGGTTCAATAAACATTGGCTAAAGAAAAAAAAAAAACAGCCAACAGGATGTGTGCCAGAATTTCATTTATTCTTAAAGGTGAGTTTTTCAGCTCCCAGGCAAAAAAGACTTTAACGGAGATGTGTAGGAGTCAGCAAACAGCTGGTGGTTTGAACGCGCTCTCTCCCTGAGCTGAGAACCCTTAACACGCGGTACGTTTCCAGCAGAGCCTCTCGGAACAGTGCTGGAGGCCTCGGAGAACCACTCATACAGGAATAAAGTGTGAAAAATGTCACCACGTGAGCCTCACACAAAGTGACCGATAATCCACTTTTCTTCAGCTTCCTCAGGTAATTGAGTAGGACAAAGATGGATAATATGGACCTCGGTGACCACCAGGGAATGAACCAGTTTTCTTAGGTAGATACATTTCATCAAGCCTCTTTAGCACTGGTGGAACACTTCTGAAGACAAAGTATGGTGTCAACAGAAAAATGTATTGACTGATTTCTAGATTCAGAGGTACAAAGAATATTCCATGCGTGCCAACACACAGGGACAGACAAAAGCCCAGGGAACTTTGGAAATGGGAAGGAAGAAAATAATAAAACTGGCTGACTCCTTCAAGTAACTCTAATTAATGAGGAAAAAGTTCTTATGACATTCAAAAAAAGCATTCACTTACTTTCTTTCGGTTTTGTTGCCTTCCTAAACAAAGTATCATCATACAAGAGACAAAACCTGCATGCTGCACGGCAGACATCCCAGACTCCTTGTTTACGTGCAACTTTGGCCAAATCTGCCCAAAGTAGAATTCTAACAAAGAAAAACCATAAAAACCAAAAAAATTACTTTATAAGCAGGATTATCTTCCACACTTCAGGATACACTAAGAAAATCATGTCAATAATAATGGTCATCAAAACTGAAATTTTAAACCTAATAAAAATTAATAAATTGAAGGCTGCCTATCAGTAGCAAAGATAACACTATTACTTTAAATTAAAAAAACAATCCTCTCAGCATATCGAGACTGGTACAAAATTTTTGCTTAGGATAGTAACTATACGGAAATTCCAAAATGTGTGTGACATCCCTTATCATCTATCTTATAAAATAAACTAAGTAGTTCAAAACTCATGTTGAGAATTGCAAAATAAGTCTTGAAAACAAGTTTTGATTTAGAATTTTTTAGAAAATAGTTTGAACTTCATCACAGGAATTTTTAGTGCAGCAAAAAAAAAAAAAGGGAAACACCTTTTAAATAAAGAATGATAAAATTATACATAGTAAAATCAAAACCTGTGATTTTTCTACAGATCAATATTTCTGACTCTCAGAAAGGACTACTCAATTTCTTTATCAAACAACTTGTAGCATGTGATGTGGTACAAGGACCTAAAAAGACATTTTGGCGAAGTTTCAATTGTACATCAAGTTATTCGGTCTTCCAGCCTTAATCCACTTGTTCTCCTGTGTGTTCAGCTCATCCTGACAGAACAGGCGAGTTACTGACCAGCAGTGGTGAAGAACACAACGATGCACAGCACGGGAACCTCACAACACACTGAGATGCTTTGCCAGGTCTGACTGACGAATTCAGCCTCTTAGAAGGTATCATAAAATAACAGCTGCAGTGAGAAACCTTCCCATTAGAGACTCCTACACAAGACGAAAAAGATGCTTCTTGTCCATAGTAATTACCTCTCTCTGTCATTTTCTTTCAAGTGTTTCAAATATTCATCAACTCTCTCCACGCTGTTCATATGATGCTGTGCTTTTGCACAGAGGTAGCTTACTTGGGTCCTACTGTCACCTGAGAAAACTTTGCAAAGAAAAAAATAATTTAAGGCAATGTTTAAGTATTAGAGATTAAAAACGCCAACACAAAAAAATGATGCAAAGGAGGAACAAACTGCCCCTCCAAGATAGAAAATTACCCCAGTGGTACAGATATATCAAAAAGAGATTATTTTTTGCAGTGCAGTGACACAGAGGAGATGCTTTGCATTAGAATACAAGTAACTTGATTGTGACTCGGAAATCTGATGAGTTCGTACATTCACTTGAACCCAAGCAATGGTCCCTGACAGAATGCAGACCAAGTTTTAATTTGATCCTCAAAAAAATTGCCAAATAATAGCAAGAAATACATATAAATTCTGTCTGGCTTTAAAAAAAAATATATATATATACAAGCAGGTTCACTTCTATTCACTCACAATAAAAAGAGGAAGGCATAATGTCCTACCATTCTTGTTACAAATCTTTTGTAATGCATTATCCAGCATATGATAAGGCTGCGCTACCTAAAGGTACACAGAGATTGCTCAGGGTAATACATAATGACAGTAATATCATCTAAGGCTGTGCGGTAAATAATTGTATTGTTCTTTGGATCTATGGGTACAACTCTCACTAAATTAGGCCAGCACATGCACCAAGATGCACAGTTATTTATGTGACTTAAAAGAAACAAAATAACCCTACAATCTGATGTCCTGTCCTATGTATAATGAAACAGTTGCATATATATTTTCTTCCTCCTTCAATAACGGTGTTTAAGTTTGTTGTAATGCGTCATGGAAAAAGCAAAACACTCACTCTTTGGAGCCTCAGGAAGAACTGAAATATCTCGAAACCATTTCACAAAAACTTGGATCAAACAGATAGGAAGTATTGTAATAATTGTAATATTGTGATAATCTCACTCATTTTAATGGTTCATCTTCGAAAGTTAATGTGTAGTGAGGTTTATTCTGAGGAATTTTGGATATAATTTTACAGTTATCACCTCAAAATTGAAGAGCAAGTAGAAACACACGCACACTTTTACTTCTCTTCACTGCACGAATACAGTGTATTTTATCAGTTTAAGTCATGCATGAAAATTTTTTCCAACAAAACCATTTTCACATACTGAAATGTCCTGCACGAAGTGGGACTGTATTCTGTAAATAACCCTCTGACGTGTGTGCCACTGGCTGACCAAGTTTGGAATGAGAACGTGCGAGGTGAGCACTGTGCCCTGGCTGCAGAGGGACCCGCGCGTCCCCCGGGGCAGGACGGGCTGCGGGGGAAGCTGCGGCGCCCCCTCCTGCAGCACCACCGCTGAAGGGTCAGCAAGTTCAATTAGTCACACACTTGCTTCACTGACAAGATAAAACAGTTCAAGCACTCTGGAAAATCTGTTCCTGTCCGCTCTTCTTCAACAACCAGCTGTACAGTCCCAAACCGAAGCTGCTTGTGGCGTAAGGAACATGCCTATTTACAATCCATGTTTTAGGAAGTAAATGTAGAATTCATGCCTGTATCTCTGTGCAAAACTCGGTCTCTCAAAAGCAAGACTTCAGAATAGAAAGACAATTACAATACGGAACAAATACCCAATGTTGTATGTAATTAACACAGAATATTATGGGGTGAAAACTTCTGAGAATACCGCTTAAAACTGACCTTGAGTTTGAGACATTCAGGAGTTGATTCAGATGAATTCAGAGGAGAAAACAATAATATTTGCTCTTCCAGTATCACAATACAAATCTTAGAGCTCTAATGAAATCGACAGCTTTGCCACAGAACTGAGCAGAACTGTCACTTGCCCTGTATTGCAACGTTCATCTGTCCTGCAACGTTCTCCACATGTTGCCCCTACACACCACATCCAACCTTTAAGCCTGTGCAAAGCAGCCAAAGTCAAGCACAGTACCTTTTAGTCATACATATGTACATTACCTTTAGCTTCGTTTTCACTGTCAAGGACTATTTTAAATGAATCAGGAGCTAGTGCAAGACCTGCATTTATCAGAAGGGCCCTCTTTTTCCTCACATTATCCTCCCTTTTTCCCCTTTTAGCCTATGGAAAGAAAAGAACTGTTATAAGGTTTGTTTTTATTATACTCGTATTTATCTATCTTATTTACTAAACATAACGGAATGCAGATCATAGAACTTGGTACTACCAAAAAAATACCTTTAGGAGTTGTGGATCTTCATATATCTTACACACCATTCTGCAGTACTGTTGTTACTGAAAGTGACTATAGAACTCTGGTTGATCTTGACGTGAATACATCAAAGGTAACTGAATACAAAGTACTGTTCATGCTCCTCATAGATCTTAACAGTATATTCCTCAGTATATCACCTGTCATTATGTTATACTCTCTTAAATGAAGAACAGTATTTATTTAGAAACCAACAATAACATATCTGTTGTGCAATAACTAGGAATTGCTACAAAATATAAAATAATCCTAGTCAACTCAGAATTAGCCAAAGTCAGAGGAGGTGTAAGTGCTTTTTTGAAAGCAACATTTAAACAGAGTAAGCTTGCACGGAAAAGCATCCAAACTAGACAAAAAAGCTTCACTTTTCTTTGTCTTACTAATAGACATAAACTCACCAGCGGCTTTCCAGAACTGATTTTAGGTTCCGTGAACAGATCTTGATTTCTGTGAATATCCCAAAATGGTGTGTAGCTGAAATTTCTTTTGGCCAGCTAACAGTCAGTTGCCAATATGATTTTTGTTCAGGTGCTGAGGCACCATAACAGAATTAGATGCAGTAACTCTTGACAATGACTACACTGTGAATTTAGATTGTATTATTTAGCGTCACTTGTGTGATGTAATACTGATTTATATCTCAAAGCCAGCTGGGATGTTGAGCTATTTGGCTACCGCTGCCCTCATTAATTAAAACATTGTTCCATGCAATGAAATCTTAACTGTTTACAGTAATGAACGGGCTTCTACTTTTATTATACAAATAACTTCCCCTCCTCCGGAAACAAGCTTTGAATATAACTGGAAAAAATCCTCTATCACAACCTTCAGAGTGGGAAGCGGCAGGACCATGACACAGAGAATTTGGAGTTTTTCAAGGCTACCAGCGCAGGTTTGTGCTAGGAAGCTGCTGCAGGCTCTGCTGACGTGCAGTTCTGCTGAGCAGCTGCGTTTCCTCTGCCAGAGCTCCACAGCAAACCTGTTTCAGCTACTGACCTTATTCTGTGTGATTACCTGTTCAATCATCAATGCTGCCCGATCCTCTAGACGCTCAGGCGACTTATACAGCATAGTGCATAACTGAAGACGTTTCAAAGAAAACCTTAAATATTCTTCATACTGCCCACCGTTGTTTAGATGTAAAGCTTTTTGCAAATGTTCCACAGCAGCCTCTATTCTGTCCCCATCCTCTTCAATACGAGCTATTTCCATATGAACTTGGCAACGCAACAAAACCAACACGCTGAGGAATATGAATTTAAACGTAAACGGTTAAAATGAGGCAAACTAAAATTAGACCTAAAAATTACCGCAAAGTGAAACTCAATAACTAAAAGCTACTCCAGTATGAAAATATATTCCCTTTTTAACTTACTTGTCTCTCATTTTCACTACCATGCCTTTTTAAATGAAATTACTTAGAAAATGTAACTGCATTTTGCTTCCATTAACCCTGCATGAGAAAATACAGCCATGAGGAAGCACCACATCTTGTAAACTAACTCATCTTTGTGTATTAGCAGAATTCTTTTCCAGTACCACACTCAGGAATGCAAACCAAGTGAGCAGATTTTCAAAAGTATTTATCAACTCCCCGAGAGAGCACAATGTCCTGGATAATGGCCACTTTTGCTAAAAGTTCGTGAGGTTTAAGTAGAAGCGAATTCTTCTAACACGGAACCCGGCTGTCCCGGCTCACCAGGCGAACACGCTCGCACACCCGCGGCAGTGGCGGCTGCCCCGGTACTGCTGACAGTGTCCCAGCCCCTGGGACCCTCTGCCCCAGTATCTCTGCCCCCCCGTGCACCCACGGGCTCAGTGCACAATGGCGCAGCCCCAGGGACCCCTGCTCCCCACCAGCACCTCCCCAGGGGCCGCTCACGGCAGCTCGGAGCTCTACATGCTGCTGTAGGTTATTTCCCGGAAGAAAAACAAGAAATCAGATAAATGAAAGCCATGTTATGAAAAATCGAACAGAAGGCAGGTTTTCACTGCTATCAAATGCCACATGTCCATATTAGAGCCAACCTGAGCAAGGATCGCCCTTTACTGCCGACCACAGCAGTTACAATTAATACTACAATCAAAACAAAAATGAAGACAGGCAAATTAATAAGGACAAGTGACTTCACTCAAACTCCAGCAATGAACCACTTCAGAGCTGAGGGTGAGTCTACTGCATTGTTCAGAATATATGGAGAACAAAAACCAAAAACCCTAATCCCAAAAACCTAACCTGCAACCTTCTCCAAAAAAATTGTCATTACTGACATTTAGTATAAATATCCAAGTTGCCTATGCCAATATTGTGCTCTTTATATGCAAAGCATAAGAAATGCTTGAATAACAGTACAGAAATACAATATAGCAGTTTTACCCATGTGTATATCTGCATCTTCAGGCTCCTGTTTCCTCTCCATGCAACTAAATAATTACATTTTAAAAACACTGAAAATACATTCTCACCTTCCTCTGTAATACTTTTAGCAGAAACCACCAACTCTCCCGTTCAAATGACAGATTATGTCTGCTGTAACCAGCTCTACTATAAAAGTTATGATATTTGTTCTTAGTAGCCAGCCTACGTATAGGTCCAAACTTAACTAAGTACCACAAACTCAGGTTTACTTGTTCCACTCAAATTAGTGAGAAAGGTGAATCTATTTAGGTGCTCAAGGCTAAGTACCGTGTAACAGCAAAGAGAAGAATAAGTCTAAAATAATTATACATTTTCTTAATACAATAGGTTTTTCAATTAAAAAGAAGTATCACTGAAGATACAAAAACAGTACCTTGCAAGAAGTGTCTTATTTGATATGTAATACAGAAGCCACGATGGTTTTCTAAAATAATTTTTAAATTGTATGTTTTTAACGAATAGAAGTCATATTAACACAATAATTTAAACCCCATTCCAACACATTTATTCATACTGCAGCTTTGGAATCTTCTCACATAATTTTGATTAACTATAGTATTTTCAGTTCCTAACAAATTTCAGTAATTGCTACAGGCCATTAAACAGAGTAAGATTTTGCCTGAAAAGAACATATATTTACATGATTAACGATGAAATGTAAGCAATATGCAGATGTTCACTTATTACAAGCTAGTAGAAAATTTTCAAAAACATTCAACATCATAGAGCTTGAGCTTTCAAAGGAGTCTGATGCTCAGCCATTAGACCTTTCAAAGTAACAAATACAAAAGCACAGAGCATGGAAAATGACCTGTCCATCTCCTCGAGGACACCAGCAACCGACAGCAGCGGGTTCCGCAGACGCTGCCGCAGCCCGCGCTGCAGCACGGGCAGGCACAGGTTCCACTGGCTCGAACAGACCACCTGGAGCACGTCGGGATCTCCCAAGCGAACCGCATGTTTCAACGTTAACTCAAGTCTCTTTATCAATTCCAGCTGAGTCTACACAAATGAAACATTAATTAGCATATATTGCTAATGAATACATGAATACAACTTCTTACACGTTCCTCCAAATTTTAATCTTAGGTCTCTATGCAATAGAAAGCAATCCCTCAGCCAGCAAGCTTCAGAAGTTTGGGTTTTTTTAAAAAAATAATTTATTTAATAAAAACTTCTATTTTTTTAATAGGCAGTGATAACTAAGTAGTATTTCTTTCAGGTGCTCCATGCTGCTACTGTACATTTCAGGCAGTAGTCTGTCAGCTGTTCCCCTTTCTTGTGATAAACGGAAATTGATAACTGTGAAATATTTGCGAATTCAGAAGGGTTGGATTTTTTTTTTTAATACTAAGCTACAAATGCAGTGTAGGAGAGGAAAAAAAAAAAGAAAATTAATGGGATTTACCATACTGTCAAACTCAGTTCCTATTAAATCTAAAAGCAAATCCTTACCTACAATACAGACACTAATTATCCAGTTCTTTTTAGAGGTTATTTGATTAAAATAACTAACTAACTAAATAAATAAAATTTTAAAACATCAAACCAAAAAACTCTCCAACTGTATAGACTGTGGTAGGTACATTCAGAAATACCTAGGTATCTAAAAATCCCATTTTTTATTTAAGCAGTAATATTAGTGTTTTATACTATGAAGAATTAATTATTTATTTTTTCAAAAGGTGAATGAAATTTCTGAATCCTAAAATAAGAGCAGTCATAGACAGGACTAAGTTTATGCACTAACACTATTGATTTCCATGAAGTATGTTCATACTTTCTATTTTAGGAACCTTAATTGTCCCAACAGCTGTTCTAAATTGCTCATGGCAGGCATCCATCTAATCCCATTGATAATACTGACAACTTAGGCTTCTACTTTTGATGGTCTCTACTATAACCAAGTCAACTGACTATAGAAATATGAGAAGATCCTCCCCAGTGTGACAATTTATCAGGAATAATCTGCATTTCTCTGACACAAAAATTTGTATGAGATTGCCCATAACACACAATAGCTGAGTTGGACTTGACGATCCCTATGGCTCCCTTCCAACCCCAGATATTCTATGAAAACACGTCCCATAACTGTAAAACATGAAACCAGGAGTGTTGCCTCTGCACGCCTCAATGCCACCACCTTCACCCTTGGAAAGTAATATATTACAAACCGCTACAGTGAGAGAGAAAACTTAAAGGAGGAATATACAACTGTTCTTTATTATCCCGTTTTCTTCTTGGCAGCCCAATTAGAAAGAATATAAAGTTTAAAATAATTTCTCATCAGTATAACATAATAAAGACACACAAGCCTAACACAATTTTCCTCATTTAACAAATTAAAACTTTTACTTTTCTCTCAAATTTAATGTTAAAGAACATACCTCAACAATTCCTTTGGTGTAAGTAATTATTTTAGTGCCAATTTTTTTTGCTTCATATTCACATTCCAGGCATTCTATTTCAAGAAGTTTCCCTTGCTCCTATGAAGTATTAATATACAAAATGCTAATTTTAATAATGAAAAAGGAACACAAGGAAGATTAAACCCATGTAATTACACTAATACAGCATTGTACTTTCTTGCTAAAAATCCCACTATATGAGCTAATTAACTGAAACAATAAAGAGGGAGTAGAATTTGTTGTTGAATGGATGTCACTTCTTACTAAATCAAAGCTGCAAAATAACTTTACCAGGACTTTTACAGTCATTCATTGCCAGACTTTGCAACAAGAAAGCCAAGGTACACTTGATTTTTCCTACGCTGTAATTTGATTTCAGTTCTAGTAGATTCTTGCTCACTAATGTTATTAAAAAGGTACATGATTGGAATAAATAAGTGCTAGTCAAGAGAGAAAGGATTCATCTTGATGGGTAATGAAACTTTTAAGTGAAAGAAGAGGTTAGATTTTTAACAGCTCAGGAAAGATCTGGGTATTAAATCATACAAATCCTACGTATGGATCACCTAAGGTACTTTGTATTGGGTTTCATGTGGGGCAGTAGGGAAAGCCAGACAGCATCACCATCCATCACTCGTTATGAACTATTGCCAAATCACTCCGCATGACCTGTTAATTTAACATCCCCACAAGTGGAAAACAGATGAGATACTGAAAAAGCCAGATGAATGCAGAAAACTGCCACTATCAGGTAATGACAAATACATAGAGAGATGGAATTGGTGTTATGGCTGAGAAATCTGTCTGTATTTGGCAAAGCCAAGGCACTGGAACCTGGCATGGATTTCTGTCCTTCGCTGTGGTCACTGTGGAATGAGGCCAGGCGATCTGGGGATGGGCACCGGGACACCCCGTGCTGCCCGGGAGCGGGCACCGGGACACCCCGTGCTGCCCGGGATGGTCACCGGGACACCCCGAGATGCCCGGGAGCGGGCACCGGGACACCCCGTGCTGCCCGGGAGCGGTCACCGGGACACCCCGAGCTGCCCGGGGATGGGCACCGGGACAGCCCGAGCTGCCCAGGAGCGGTCACCGGGACACCCCGAGCTGCCCGGGGATGGGCACCGGGACAGCCCGAGCTGCCCGGGAGCGGTCACCGGGACACCCCGTGCTGCCCGGGAGCGGTCACCGGGACACCCCGTGCTGCCCGGGAGCTGCCCGGGGACGGTCACCGGGACACCCCGAGCTGCCCGGGAGCTGCCCGGGGATGGTCACCGGGACACCCCGAGCTGCCCGGGAGCTGCCCGGGGATGGTCACCGGGACACCCCGAGCTGCCCGGGGATGGTCACCGGGACACCCCGAGCTGCCCGGGAGTGGGCCCGGATGCTATGGGGGATCCTGGCGATTCCGCCTGTGCAAACACTGACTCCCTGTGAGCCTTTGATCTGGTGCATTTAAACACATCTTCCAGGGGAATGCTATGTAAGATTTTAGACTTGCAGGAAATTTTCAGAAAAAACAGGCCTGAAGCAGTCACCTGGAATAAAAATATTTCAGTGAGGATAAGTAAAATTTACTTCACAAGTAACCCAAAGTAGGATCGCTATAACAGAAATTTGGAAATATGTTTTGGAATTTGTTTGGCAGTATTTGCCACTAATATTTCCTTACGCGCATGTTTCCAATAACTAAAAACTTACTCATGGGTATCGCAACACAACCAGGCACTTTTTTGTACATTTTTGTATCTGAAAACATACTGATTTTCTGAATACAGTGACAAACAGCTGTTTCTCGGTGGGTGTACTCATTTGGCTGAGGTAGAGTTAGTTTCCTTCATAGCAGCTTGTGTGGGCTACGTTTTAGATTTGTTTTGGAACACAGGGATGTTGTGGCCAATCAGCCCCTGCCCAGCGCCAAGGGCTGTTCTGCTGCTCACCCAGCAGCGGGCTGGGGTGCACGGGGAACTGGGGGACACGGCCAGGACAGGTGACCCCACCAACCACGACATCTCGTTCAGTAATAAAATGGAGAGAAGGTTGCGAGGGGGCTGCTGCTTGGGAACCGGCTGGGCTTCGGCTGGTTTGTGGTGAGCAACCGTTTTCACTTGATTCCCTTGTCTTTGCTTGGGTTTTATTCTTCTGTTATCTTTTTTTTCTCTTATTTTCCTGTTATTATTATTTCTTTTAAATCATCAAACTGTTTTTATCTCAGTCCACTACTTTTCTCACTGTTACCCTTCTGATTCTCTCCCCATCCCGCTGAGGGGGGTGCTGAGTGAGTGGCTGTGTGGTGCTTAGTTGCTGGCTGGGGCTAAACCACAACAACAGGGAAGGAACAGAAAAAACAAACCTCAGAGCAAGCTGGATGTGGGAATCAAAAAGGGCATACACAGTGAAAGATCAGTTATTAAGGAGACTACACAAAATTTCAATCTAAGAACATCCCTACAGTAACATTATACTAAAAATACTACAGAAGTGTAAAAATTATGTTACTAAATAACAGATCAAATAATAGTTTGCTGGGAAATGAATCATTCCTACTAAAGGACTCTGGGCAATGTATAGGAATGAACACTATCAGAAAAGATCCACACTAAGGAAAGGATCAGGGAGTGCAGTTTGCAGCACAACATCTCTAAATTTCTCGCTCCAATGAGAGAACGGTACTGCTTAAGTCCTACTTTCCAGAAAAGGTAACAACTTGGGCGTTTCTGTTTGGTTTTAGTTTGGTTTTTTGCAAGATTTTGACCTCCTTCTACCATCAGTCCCCTAGTAATGCTCCAGACAAATGCTCTGGTTTTTCTTCATCAAAATTTGAAGGCATATGCTGTTCTGCAAGGATGATATTGTATACATAAAGACCAAAGTTCATGTACGTAACATTAATTGCTTTTAGAGCTTACATCTTAGTGACCAGTCACAATCTCAATGGGTAAACTGCTTAAATCTTCAAAACTGAACAGGCAGCATTTAACTTCCCATGAAACTGTTCCACAAGTAACATTTAAAACACATGGGCAAAAATTTACAGTTAACATGTATTTGCCAAAACTAACCATTTTGTTAGTTACCCTCTTCTACCTGCACCCCACCTCCTGACCTTACACCTCTTTAGTTTAGGAATAGATCACTTATCCAAGTAGTTATTTACATTAATGAATATGTAAACAATACAGAGATGGACAGAAAACCCAGAACTATTAGTATTAGTTTTAAAGTATAATCACAAGGGGGTGGGGCGTTTGTAAAAAAATAAAAGCAGAAATCAACTGTAATTAATATTAATACTTACAGTAATCCCGGTTCTCTTCAAATCAAGTACACAATCATATGCAAGCTTAATGCAGTTAACTTTCAGAGAGAAACGAGCAAATTCCAGAATCAAAGGAATCCTTCAAAAATAGAAAAACATCACTTCAGAGAATCTGATATTGCTCTTTTATGGAATTAGAAAAACACTATATGAAAGAAAATTTGTGCAATATATCTGAAAACTATGAAGTCACCTGAATATTAGAGGATGTGATTATACTATAATAGCAATGCTCAGTTAACAAGGAAAAAAGAAAAATATTAAAGTTGGCTACATGAAAAATACAAAAGTTTATCTGCTTATGGAAAATAATTAGTATACTTCTACTGTAGTCTCACACAAACTGTTCCTGAATAAAAAATACAGAATGAAATGTATGCAGCACAAAGATGGTGAAATAGCAAACAAATATTGCAAGTAATTATGTAAATACAATGCAGCCAACTGGCACACAAAACACTCAAATCCGCTGGTCAGTTATTTAGGGACTAAGAACCCAGAACACACACACAGTAGGAGACTGTGTTCCACATGTTTGAATCTCCAGAAATAACCCAACGAGCACAGCACACTGTCTGGGATAGAAGTACTGAGATACCTGAATGTCATCAAAGACGACTGACCTTAATGAGTAGAAATGTAGTATTACTTCCGTATGTAACAGCCGTGATATAACTACTGGAACAGACAGTTCAGTGTAGTCTGCATTTCAAAATTATGCTGAAGAACTGGGAAGAGCCCCAAGAAAAGCTAAAAATGAACTGAAGTCTGAAAAGCACTTGTCAATTCTAAAGCCTTTTAAAATCTCCTGTTATCAACAAGAAAGGCTTATGGAAAGATTCAATCATGTTATACAAACAAATATATGTAAGAAGATACTTAATCTTGGGGTCTTTATTAAAGCCTGATAGGACCTTTGTCTTTTTTTTTTTAAGATGACCTAAGTGTTAACGCAACACAAACTATTATAACTGAGTTCTCTCTCTTCAGTGTCAACAGGAATTTGTCAGACTTCAGTGGAAACAGCATTAGCTTCAGCATCAACTGTCATGGGGATACGACAAGTAAAACTCACTTCATGCTGAGAACAGCTGCTGGAGGCACATCGTATTGTTTCAAAAGCACATATACAGAATTCAGATCTGCGGTGGCATCACTTGGAAACTCATCTGTGTCCCACTGCCTGCAATACATTAAGAACGGATCATAATTTTTCACAAGAAGTATTATTACATTAACAATTTGAAATAATTCTCCTAACTCTAGAATGGATGGCTCGTAGTCCAATGGTATCAGCAGGATACTTTGACTTTGAAATATCAAAGAAAAAAATTAAAAAACAAGTCAACAAAACCTAATTCAGTATGCCAAGTGAGTTACTCCGAGACAGATATGAAGCACAAGGAACATGCCAGCATAAGAATTAATATTTCGGACAGTAAATCTTATTCCGGAAGTAAAGAACAATAGTATGCAAAACTCCTTTCCTATAATGTCAACATAATATAATTCATTGTTACTAAGAAGAGAATTAATACTTTTAAAATGGGGAGGTGTTAAGACATTGAAAAAAAATAAATAAGATTTTGTTATGAAGTCCAATTTTCACAGTTGTTTCATGCCTTTAAGAAGTTTAAAAAGCATTATGCTTCTCATCCTTGTGATTCATGCATCATATTTCAGGTGTGATTTCCTCACTTCATCTTTACTCTCTTACACATGACTGGTGTACTGAACTGCAACCTGTTGGATACAAAATGTCTTTCAACCTCTTAAATTCTTTCAGCTGTGAATACCCCTACAACACACTATTCCCTACATTACCAAGGAACTATGTCCCATTTTAGCTGAGGCTGTTCTCCAGACGGGCCTGACAGTTACTGCCCAAACTGTCATTATAGTTTCTCTTTAAAGAAACTAATCTTTGCAGTTGATTTTTCTACTTGCATATGGGACACCAGAACCTGACTCCACCCCTGTAATAGCAAGCGTCAAAGTACAAGTGGAAGGATACATTTTAATACTCACAATTTTAACATCTGCATTTTATAAATAACTGCAAGATGGATGGAATTTTGTATTTCTTTCTCTACCTGGGAAATATCCATTAGTTCATGATATACCTACAAAATAATTTAATTATTAATTGACTAAATAAGCAAACATAGGACAGACATTCAACAGGGCTCAAAATGAAGCAGGGATGTTGACTGAAGGCTTTTTCATGGACTTTAAGGGCAGTGAGACCACTATGATCATTGATATTGTTCTGCGTAGATACCACAAAGATCACCTGGTAGAGCTATACTAATACTAATCTTCGCATAGCGAGGATCAGAAGTATTAGCAGAAATCTAAATGTGGAACTAACAGCTGAGTTAGAATTCTGATTAATGCATTTTTAATATCCTTTGATAACACTCATTCTGAAATTATCCCGTCCAGCTAGGAGAAATGAGCCCTATTTAAATGTATCTGTAACTATAAATTGCAAAGAGCAAGAAATGTTAAGAAGAAATGACAATAACCTGTAGTTACTTCAGTTTAACTGTAGAGTTACACATTAAACATGTGCACATCATTTCTTCTGCACTGGCTGCCCATTGCAATCAGCACTGATGACTTCAGCTGTACTGGAACAGTAAGTTTTGCAGGACTGAAGTGCCCTGTTACCAAAGCACTCGATGGTGGGGATCACACTTCTGCAGTCCTGCTGAGACATGCAGCCCAAGTTCAGTTTTAGAACTACTTTATTCTTCTGTTTAAGGCCACTGTCAAATAGCTTTGCTCAACAGTGCCTCTGAAAAATACAAAAGTCATTTTGACCTTGCCTAAATGTTATCACTTCATTAATACTGCACCTCTGGAAGGCTGTATATTGGTTCTCTTAATTCAAATGTTAGAGAACGTTATATTACAAACATATGTTCTCGAAATGCAGTGATTGGGAGTGGACAGAAAAGGACAATAGACAGTGTAGCAGAAAGAAAGCAAATATGACTGCAGGCAACTTCCAAGTTTTATTTGCCTATTTCTGCTTTTGCCACATTTGTCTTCACTCTCGTTTCTCAAATTAAGGGCATGCAAGAAACGTGAACTACTGTCATATGCTCTGATTTCCAGAACTATTTATAGGGTTCAAGTTGGGTTAAGTATTTATCAGCATAAGAAAAGTCAACAGATGCTAAATATAACCTGCCTTATGCTATCGAGGGCAAGTTGTACCCACTACCCCTTCTGTGTTAATAGTAATTATATATTAGGTTGTATTAAAATAACGTGGGGCTGTAGGGAGCTCTTTAGCTTATAGTATCAAAAATGTACAAACTGGTAACAAATCTCTGCATATTTACTGTATTGTTTGGGAGCTCAAAATTTAAACGGAGACAACATATTTAACAACTATAACTATCATCTTATGAAATGTAGAGAAACCTCCTGTCTTACTGAGAGTTTAAAATATTTTACAATGTTACCATTAGAGAAAATAGTTGAGGGTATTTATCTGGAACATTTTCCTTAATAAAGATAGCTGCCGTAGATGAAAACTCTTTTGCTTCTTTCAGTTTTGAAGCATCGAGGAAGCACTCAAGTAAATTTCTGCAGATCAAATAAATATTTGTATTAAATACTTATTAATGCTTTCTAAAATAATTCTTATTGATATTTTTTCAAGAGACTCTTTATATTCAAGGTACCGCTCCCAAATTGGCTGTTTCTTTCTCTTCAGGGATCAGATGACAGAAGAGATCTTCGTTTATCTGTTTAAAGGGTATGTTTCTTCGCCTGAAGAAAGTATTTTTTAAAGAAAAGAGGAGCCTGTCTTTCTCCTCCCTTAAAAGCACTGCACATAAACAACGACTCAAATACTACTTCCAAAATTGTGATACTTCAGATCAGACCTAGGGCCTCTGCCACTAAAATTTCAACCTCAAAGTAAACATTAAACTGAAGCACCTTTTATGTTTAGCGTACATTTCTATATCTTTAAAAAGTTATGAATTAAGCTTTCCACAATAAACATATCTACAATGTTACCAATGAAACATACATTATTAAAGACAACCTCAGGTGGTAGCCACATGTACAAAAGACTACCGAAGGGCCATATGGAAAAACACAAACTTACATCATGAGCTCTGCTCTCCATTCGTTGTCTTGCTCTTCAGTTTGGTTTAACGCGTTAACAATCTGACAAAGGCTAGGAATTAGACAATAGCGGAATCCAGGCTGAAGATATGGCCTCACAAGTTGCCAGTAAAGAACCGAGGCATTATATATCAAAAAATAGTATCTGAAAAACAAGAATCAAGAGTTTAGTTATTTCACGGACTTAGGTAAACATAAAAGTACAGAGTATTTGAAAACACTTCTAAGAATCAGGAACTGGTACTTTTTCTAAGTGTTTAGATAAGCACCAATCCTGAGAACTGAGAACACAAGTGCAGCTCAAGAAGAATACAATAACTCTTGCAACTATGCTCTGCCCAGTAACTAACCACTTAAAATGAGCTAACGTGGTGCTCTCCTTCTACTGAGCATAAATATAAAAGCAGAAGAAACGCTCTGAGGTACCTACCAGCCTCAAACAGGCTCCGTCCCACCTACTGAAGGCTGCACTATTCTTACATGGTGAAGCACGCACAGCAGCTACACAAGTGCAGTGACAAAATGGAAGGAAAATCCACAAAAGTAAAAAACAAACCCAAACAACACAACTCCAGACTACCTAGTGAAAATGTGAGACAAACAACTACGAAAACCTAACTCGGTAACATTTCCTGGGATTTTAGGAGGTAGGGCCTACCTTTGATCATGGACAGCAAAATCTATTGCCTTCATAAAAAACAGTACGAACTTCTCAAACTCTTCCTAGAACAGAACAAAAACATTGTAAATGCAATTTGAATATGGCTTTTATAAATCAGTGCATTATTTTCCTATTTCAATATTTTCACATCTCAGAATTTTTATTTTCAGATCAACCTCAAATAAAACATGCTGTGTTTTCCTGATTTCAAATTTAAACCTTTATTTTTTGTTTCTTTCATTTCTGCCAAACTTTAATTATCAGGCCTGAAAATTTCCAAAATGCCACAGCTGTGTATTTTTTAAGCTTTCAGCAAAGAAAGCTCAGAAATGTCCAAGAGCAAAGCCAGGGGAAAAAAAAAAAAGGTTTGTCCCATTCAAAAACTTGAAGTATTATTTTCTTCAGAAAAGCTCCAACAAGCATTTGTCAACTGCATGCTGTGTCAGGCATGCCGTTGTTCCCATTAAGCAGCGGGGAGCAGCTTTGCAGAGGAGCCGAGCAGGACCCGGCCCGGCCGCGCTGCAGAGCAGCCCCCGCGCCCTGCGCTGCCCCAGCAGCGGGGCCGGCGGGGGGATGCGGCCCCTCAGCACTGGTGAGCCCACGCCGGGACGGCCGTGCCCCCGGTGCCACGGACACCCACGCTGTGGAGAGAGTCCAACGAGGGGCCGCCAAGATGATGGAGGGACGGGAGCATCTCTCGTATGAGGAGGGGATCCCACCAGCATGTACAAACACCTGAAGGGACGGTGTGAAGAAGATGGACGGGATCATTAAAAGGGATTTTTGAAAGCCTAAGATGCAGTGGAAATGGCAAAGCAGATGGGCAGGAAGAGGATGACACTAGTCATCACTAGTCTCACTATAGTGAGACAGAATAGCTAAAAGCTCCGAGAGAGCTGGGACTGACCTACGGGACTCTGGGACTGGCACAGGAGAGCAATGAGTGGGAACTGCCCAGATACAGAGAAAACCAGGATCAAGAGTCTGAGAGGTGGTAGATACTAAAGTAGAAAAGTTGCACTTGGACCTTAAGAACACAAGCACCTTAATCAGCTAATAAGGATTCCTTAGATGGAAACCAAAGTGAAGACACATTTATCTTTTCTAAGTTAATGATGGTTACCAGTCACACAGCATGAGATGTTGTGCCACTCCTATTTTCATACATGGTTTACAAACACATCAGTGAAAAAACTTTACAACTGATACAAAGTGTGTCTGAAAAGCGCATTACAACACACAACACAAGGGAACCAAGTTAGAGCTGCACATACTGGGATGGTTCTTAACTTCTAAGGCATTATCAAAAGTCAAGAAGAAAACAGGAAAAATTGGCTGAGATTTAGAAAACATCACAGAAGAATCAGTTTAATTTAGAAACATAAAAGGCTACTGAGCATTAGAAAATACTTTCCATATGTCTACAGAATTTAGAGGGACCACTGATCAGTTGCTCTGCACATATACTCAGAGAAGGCAGTGAAAGTAGAAATAACATAATAGGGAAAGGATTTTAAAGTTAATTCAAACACATTATTCAAAGAAACTACAGCAACATCTGTCAGGGAAATTTGTGAACACAAACAACAAACATCTGTTAAGGGCATTTTAAGGGGTCAGATCTCACTGACGAATTGTGAAGGTGACTGACCACAGTACGAGCACAAGCGAAATGCTGACAACAGAAAATGATCTCACTCCATTTCAAATTCAGCAGCAGGTGAAAACTGCTCATCAGGTACGGACATGGCATCACCGACTAGTAACACACGCAAGTTTTCAGAAGCAGAGTGTCCTGCTGAGTTGCTCCCAGGAAGCATCACCTCTCATTTCAAAAAGCCACCTCCGAAGTGCCACCTGGAGAGGTCACGGCTCGAGGGAGCACAGGGGCGCAGGACTGACCTGCGCCGCCTCCCCGAGGCCCCTCGGGCTCCATTCCCACAACGCTGTGAAACGCTCAGTGTGATCCTGAACAAAACTAGGAACTGTTTGAGCAGGTACACTTAAATTCGATCTGAAAGTATCACATGGATGTAAAAAGTGAAAAGGTTGACTTTAAAACAATCAACCGTCTGAAAAATTCTGCAAGCATCCTTTTTTTTCCTCCTCAAAGTGTTTGCAACTTAGACTAACTCAGCTGGTAAGTGCTGTTTACTCCCAAACTACCCATCGAGATATTTCCCTTGGATCTTTCCCACAATCCTGATTAACCTTGTGTATTTTAAATGGCTGAAAGCAGAACATTAAAACCCAGGAAGAAATACTCTTTAAAATTTCTCACCAAATTATCTGTAGAGAGTGGAGTGTGCAACTGGCCTTGGCACAAATATGCTCTGCCAAGAAACTGGTTCACGGGAAATCTTCCTTTAAAATACATCTGTAGACAGTCACTGCTCATTTCCAGATATCCCAGCTAAGACAAAGAAAAGCATTTTAATATTTAAAAACCGCAACAAATAATTTAGAATTGTTAGTTTTTAAAAAGACATGCCTACTCAAAGTGTAACATCTAACTGCATACCAGTATGCAAAAAATATTCCATAAAGCTGCATATCAGATCTGGTACAAACCCATTAAGATTTATTAAAATTTAAAGCAAGATTTTTTCTATACGTTTGTAATGACAAAATGGGTCCTTTGTTTTTAAAGGTTCCTTAGTCACTCAGTCATATAACTCCTTATAGTACATAAAAAAATGTTTCACTTTTTAATGTCAGTTAACAGAATTTTTACCATAAAGGCAAAATTCTTAGAGATCTTTTTTAAAAGGACAGATATTAGCCTGCAGGATTTTGTATGGATGTCAGTGCTGCACCTCAGTTTTCAGACAACAGATAGAATTTGAGGAGCTTACAGCTTGTGGGGGAAAAAATGTTTCATTAGAAACCCCATCTGCTTGAAATCCAATCACTTGCACGCATGGACTGCAAATTGAAAAATACTTCAAAATTAAGAACCTCTACCACATTTTATAGAAGTCAGCTCAATTAGCAACAATCTCTCATCATTAAAATGTCATCTTTTCTTCTTTTGCCCAGTAGGGACTGTTCACAAACTCGCTATCTTCGGTCATAACCAAATTGCTAATGTTAGTTCTCCATAACAAGAACAAACAGGCGTGGCAAACTATTTCATATTACTATGGTATACCTTGAATGTTTTGGTCTAATTACAAACTTCACACACCACGGTTTGATAACTGGTTATAAAGAAGTGATAATTTAGAGGCCGGGTTTTAACTGAAAATGCACGTTTAAACAATTGCTCTCCAAAAGCAGAACAGCGTAATATTTTTCACAGGTACTTCTGGGAATATTTTTAAGTAGTAACTTTAACAACTGTAAATACAATATATCCTATAAATGTTTTTATTAAATAAACTCCCTAAATTACAAACCTCCAATGCTTGTTCAGCACATAAAACATATAAGTCGGTGCTGAAATTATCTGATGAGTCCAGCGCAGATTTTCCTCGACTGGCTGATTTGATCAACTCATAAGCATCTTTCAAAGCCTGAACATCTGAAATAAAAAATGAATAAAGCATGTAACAGGGAATTTATGCTTCAAGCTGGACTGACAGACATGGTTACGTTATTTCAAATCAACTATATGGCGTCCCGTTTCTCCTCCAATGCTGTTTAAAGTCGGCCACAGCTCCAAGATGCAGCACTAACAACTGTCTTGCCGTTTACAGTCACCGATGTCAAGAGAACTACGCGAAGGCCTGATTCACGACTCCCTGACTCGACAGGACTCCCTGTTCACACAGACATTCGAGATTTGATCCTTAACGCCTTTACATGAAGTAAACTTGACTGGAAGAAAACCGATTAAGAGCGCTGTGGCAGTTATTTCTCGTAGTTAAGCAGCAATTAAAAGCACTCGGAACAATAATACGTTTTCTATCTATTTAGAAACACGGCCGGTTAAGATCAAGCCGTTTCCGTGTTTAAAGTGTGAATTTATCCGCCCATTTTTCCAGACCGGCAGACCTCACCTCGGCGGCCGCGGGCGGCGCGGAGCCGCTCCCGGACCGACCCGTCCATGGCCGCCTCCCCGCGGCCTCCCCGGGACGCGCGGCAGCTCCGCGGAACCGGCGCCGCGCTCTGGGGAGCCGCTTTGCGACGGCACCTTCCGACGGCCGCCCCGAGCGACCCCGGCAACGGGCTGCGCAGCGCGCCCGCGGGGCAGGCCGGCCGGCCCGCTCCCCGCCCGCGTCTCCCGGCAGCGCGGGCACACCACGCGCCGCAGGCCCCGCCGCAGGCCCGGCCGCAGGCCCCGCCGCAGGCCCCGCCGCGGACACCACGGCAACCGCCGCTACACGGCGCGAGGGAGCGGGGCGGCGGCACCGAGCGCGGCTGCTGGCGGCGGGGAAACACCTGCCCCCGGGAAGGCTGCTACTGGCAGGGGCACAGACCCCCTACTGCCCTGAAAACGAGTGCACCTGAGCACGCAGGAGACTGCGGGCAGAGCTCACGGAGCTGCAGCTGCAGCAGGGGAGCAGGAGGGGCCGGGCGGACCTCTTCTGTGACAGTGACACAACCCAGGGAACGGCAGAAGATGAGCCACGGAGGGGCAGCTGCACATCAGGAAAAGGTTCTTCACCCAGCGGTGCTGGACGCTGAACAGGCTCCCAGGGAGGTGTCCCGGCCCCAGCCTGACTGTTCAAGAGGAGACTGGACACCGTCCTCAGACACGCGGTGTGAGCTGGGGGGTGTCCTGTGCTCAGGGCATTCTGTGATTCTGTGGTTCTGTGTAATGCACACTTTCATATTGAACGTATCTGCATAAACTCACTTAGCCAGCCACAGGTTAACAAAGGCAAGGAGAGCTTCCTGTAGATAAAGGCATTGCTATCACCAGTAACTTTTGTTCTTGTCTTAAGGGCTTCTGAAGTGTACACTGGCAGTGACTGAAGCTTTGGCCTCAAGCAGAACAAAATGCCAAAGGACATTTGGATTGTTTCTGCCCATGCAGAAAGCAGCCATTTCACTGTATGTCACCAGGCACAACTATGATTTAAACAAAACCCAAAACCACCACACCCAAACCTTCAGAGGACAACATCCCAGCAAAGAGAGCCAAAAAATCCAGGAAGCTCCCCGAGCACACTGACACTGAGACACCAAACAAAGCATTTAGGCCTTCATGATTTCCCCCAGCTGCTGAGTCATGGCAGATTCTACGAGGTAAAACACCATAGCCATGAAGGCAATATAAAGGGTTATGTATCTAAACTCAACTTTGAATTCTAAGCCCTTTGCACTTGGAGCTAAATTGAAATTCTATACTGGTAGGGTGTTCAATCCTGATGGACTGAACACATTTTGAAGTGCAGCATTGCTCATGAGGTTCCAAAGACATTTGCAGTCATCCTTAGCTGAATGAAATATGAGTATTAGGAGAGGCCATAAGGGTGACAAAAAAAATGGTTAAATGTGACAAGTTCTTATGCTGCAGGCAGTACAAATGTATACAAGGACCTGTAAAGAACTCAGCACTGGACTCCTTCCTTCCTCTGCCTGCTCTACCAACTCCTGTCCACACAGTCCATTGAAATTAACTGTCATGCTTGGAAAGAAAACCTCATAGCGAATGTGTGGTGATTTGTGAAGCAGAAAGCAACATATTGGCCTTGTGTAATTTCATTAGGTAGTTACAGCAATGGCTTACCGTGACTTACCGTGATATGCTTGCAAAGTTTGTACCCAAACTTTGTTCCTCTTAGTGCGTGAGTCAGCTACAGTCCAGCCACTTCTTGATGTCCACTGGCAGAACCCCAGACACAGGTAGGACCAGTGTTTCCTGACATTAATATCAAGATGTGGAAGCTCTACAAATATTGACTCAGGAAGAAGCACTCCTCAAATGCAGATAACAGCCAAAATGGTACGACAACATTATAAAGGTCTCAAATTATGCCATTTATTATTCATCCTCATAAAATACCTGTTCTAAGAGTCTGGCTGTATTATTCCCAAATTTAATTAATAATTACTGACTGCTACATCTCTATTCTATTGTGCCAGTAAGTTTCAGACTTTAAATATTGCATGAAAAAGAACCTCACAGAAAATCCCTCCAAAAATACTTACATTTAAAAATGTAACTTTACAAGCTGAACTCTGCCAAGAATTAGCTGTGTGTGGTTTTAACCAAACTCTGGCATTTGTTCAAGAAAAATTTTCATAACATCAAAATTAACAAACTTCTTCCATCTGAACCACCATATGGAAATGCTTGTATTAATAATGAAAAGTATAGAATTAGTGAAATACTGTGTTTCTTTCTAGGCAGCTCTGCAGACCAAATGATGCACTGTAATGTAATGCAAAGACGAGATTACTTAGTGACTCAATTTATATCACGTAAATGATAGCAGAATAGGATCTCATGTTGAGTGTTATGCACAACTGCTCTAATGAAATCATTATGCCACAATATGAATACATTAACACTTGATAATTTATAGTATCTTTAAACATACAGGATCTACAGTTATCTGGAATTAACTCCTTTAAACATGCCGCTTCAGAAAAACAAAACCCAACAAATTAAACACTGCATAACTACAGGAGAATATGTAATTCTACCAGCGAAACAACATACCCGTATTTGCTGTGGAACATCATCTTTAAAACTACAACATGCCATTTAACTTCCAAAGATGTATGTGCATGTGGTTGGTATCACAGGGCTGTAACATTACTCCTCTGCTTCTTAGTTATCCCTCCGCACACTGCTGCTGTCTACGTGCTTTGCTGGGATGAGTTCACAGAGGCAGCTCCCTGCCGTGAGCTGGCGTGCTAAGATAAAGCAGGTACTTTAAGTGCGGTGCCTCTGCAGCCGGAGGCAGCGCCCAGAGCTGCCGGGAGCCCACGGCACCAGCCACTTTGCAAGGCTAATATCTGTGCTTCCAAAAAAGATCTAAGAATTTTGCCCAGCTTCACAACTCTAAGCTGTGCTACTGGCCCTTTCTCCAGCATTCCTGCACAGTTGTACTTTCCTAGACCCTACTAACTCCTAAAGCTGAGTTAACAGCTCAGTTGGAAGAGACCTACAATGATCATTTAGTCCAAATTACTTTACTTCAAAAGCTGCCACAAGCACAGATTTTTTTGACAAAGAGGGATGCAAAGAGAGGATATGACCAGCTCTTGCTAGGGCTTTAGTAAAACAGTGCTTGGGAGCCTGGATGGCTTATCCGAGCTACTGGAGATTGCAGTGGCCCAGAGGAGGTTCTCAAGGACAGACATAAGTGCAGAAGCCTCTGCTTCTGTTTTTTTAGTAAAAATACCAAAAAAAACCCCACCAAAAAACAAACAAACAAAATCACTCAGACCTGTTCTTCCCTGCACCTCCATTGGTTGAGATTGAGCCAGCTGTGTGCCATCTATTATTTACTTGTCTATTTGGACATTGAAGCCATATGCCACTTGATGTTTTTGTCCAGCTGACCAAGGAGCTGTCATCAGCGTAAAACTCCCCCATCCTTACTGTCTTAGTGCCAGGACAGCAACAAGAGGCTCCCCGATGTTACTCTCTGGAGCAAGCAGGCTGTGGACTCGGAAGAGGAACGCAGCAGAGGAAGAGACTCACCTTATGGGTGGGCGTTTGACTGCAACTGCAGAGCCAAGAAACGCTTGTGCGCACCCAGGAGCCTGGAATCTCAAAAGCCAGTGTCCACAGGAACGTAACACCCCCACTGACAACATTTTTTTGTATTAAGTGATGGTAACAAGGAAGTATGCTGGAGCACTGCATTAATGATCGCATGTCCCACTCTATAGGGGACAGATTTTATTTTCTGAAATTGACAACTGAGCAAAAGATCGGCAATTTCTGTGTTCATCTCCAGTTTTCCTCTTAGAAAGGGTGCTACGCACTGCCATGGTGGACATCTCACTGCCTCTCTTGTCCTGGGTTAGCATTGCTCTCTCTGAAGTCGGGTTCATGTTGGACTCTGCAGTTTCTATGGCACTACAGCTGAACATCTGAATCAGACACTTCCTGAACTAGAAAGTCGAAAGAAAAAGGAGATCAATCAAAACACATAAGGAATTTTAAAATATCTCTATAAAGCAGTCTGCGTCTTAGCTAAAACTTTGGAAATTTTCTCATGAGTGAGTTTGGAATGTAAAGAAATAGCCCCATAAAATGTATTTGCCTGTGCCACCATAAGAACTCTGAAATTGAGAAATAATGACATGCTAAAAAGACCCAAACTACTTCAAAATTTTGCTCTAAAAATAATTTTCCTCTGCTTATTACTAACCACATCTAATGGACAGAACTGGGCATTTCCCCGGGCTAGTGAGTGGCTTTCATGTGCCAATATCCAACTATTCAAAGATAGTTTGTTTCCATGGCATTCACATCCATTAACAGGGTGGGACCAGCACACATCTGCCAAGCACTGGGAGGGCAGGGTACTGCCCATAAGACATACACGCAGCAGCTCTCCCTGCAAGACTAAATAAATACATGTATTCATCACTTCTTATTCAACACTTTACTACTTTCCTTCTTTTCACCTATTTGCTTATACTCTGCTTGATGCCACCACTCTTAGTAGCTACATTCATTGCATAAACCTATTCAAGTTTATTATTACACACACTCTTGTCGACCCATCTCTACCTCCAGTCCTCCGCCCACATTCCAGAGAACGCTCCCTGTCCCACAGGCACATGCGGTGCTTCTGCCCTCCCTGTACATACAGCCACAAACGCAGCATGACACCAATTCAAGCTATTGGAGCCTTCCACCTCACCTCAAAAATCAACTCACTAGCATTGCATTCCTGAAAAATTATAAAAACGTACTGGGACAAGTCTTGAAAATAGAATTTTCATTCAGAAAACTAACTGATGTTAACTAAGGGCTGATTTTCATTTATAATATCTAAACTTAATAATTATTAATGTTCATATTTCAATAATGCACAGAGGCTTACACCATCTTCCAAGAGGTAGATACACAGTGACTTCTTTCTTTAGTTCTAAATGTTTGATATTGCAATGCTATTTAACATGTAGGTAAGTAGAAATAATTCATTACAAAGCAAACCAAAATAACAAAGCGAATGTTAACAACACTCAGAGCATACAGTACCTGTTTGTTCATAAAGACATAAATAATTGGATTATAAACAGTAGCTGTTTTGGAGACGAAAGCTGGAATTGCTGCCAGACGAGGATCCAGCTCGATGGAGGGGTATGCAGTGACTAAGATAGAAAAGGCAGCGTACGGCATCCAGCAGATTAGAAAGGCAACGATCATAACAACGACCATTCCAGCCACTTGTCTTTCAGGTTTCCTTGTAGTTCCCAGCCTGCCCTGTGTCTCTGACACCTTTAAAGAAACAACAGAAGACTCCAGAAAACATACAAGGCCTCCAACCACTGAAGCTAGTGAGCAGGCTAAAGATCTGTCATGCTACAAGGAAAGACCTGTTCCTCTGGAGTGTGACAGCACAAAAGGAGCCTGATACTGAACCACAGGGTGTGGTTCCTACTGAGGAACAGGAATTGCTGTACACTGTCATTATTAACTTTTTATTTACTTAAGTATCTTTGTATTTTTATTGTCAAAGTGAGAACAAAAAGCAATTACTAGGGCAATCTCTGTGTGGAAATCAAATTGCAGCCAGACAATCATTAAATAAAACTCAAAAGCTTTTCTCAAGTCTTTTAAGTGTTCCTGGACAATCTAGTGTTTTATTTACTAAACAGCATTACATTATTTACAAATGCTACATCTTATTCTGCATGTAGGTGTTACAGAGTATTAGCCAGCACTCTTAACATTTACAAATGCAGTAATTTTAAGCTAAATTCTGATTTATCTGGTTTGAGCCTTAAGAAACATTATTGAATGGAAGTATAATTGTAAATAAACAATTCTGGGTCATCCACTTTATGAGGCAGACATTCTTTGTGTGACACTTGGCTAATGAGATGTACTGATAAGTGATGCAAACTGCACACTTTGAAAAATCATTTCTGACCACAGCATAAATTTGTGTTTGTAAGGATAATTATATAACAAGAGCTGATAACTGAGTGTATTTGCCACCTGGAAATTTGATTTGCTTATATCTGATCTTTATAGAAAAATCAAACAAAAATTCCAAATGTTTGCACACATACACTTTTTCGAAGTTTACTTATAACTGCTTCACCTTACCTTCCTTAGCTTCCGCATCAGTTTTCCATAGGATACCAAAATCACTAATAAAGGCACAATGAAACAGGTGGTGAAGAATGCAATAATGTACGTATGGTCGGTATAAGCTCCTGAGTACCTATATAAAACACAGAATACACTGTGTATGTATTACTGGTATGTGTTTTTATTATTTTCTTGAAGTATTAATTTTGCTCTTCAAAGCACTGTCACTACTATTTTTGTCAACTGTTTTTGTCCAAAGTGCCCCTTTACATCTCCAATCATATCAGCAGATGGAGCTCTGGGCCACGTCCCCAGCCTGGGCTGGGATCCCGTGACCACAAACACAGCACCACAGACACCAGAGCCGTGGGACAGTCAGCTGGGAACAGACACGTGTCCAACCTCCTGCTCAAGGTCCAGTCAGCTGCGGGGTCAGACCAGGCTGCTCAGGGCAGTCTGCTGAAAAATCTGCCTCTGTGAATCCTGACAAAAAGCACAAGGTACAGGATGGATATTTTCATTAGAGATGGAAGCTACTCTTTTTAGATTTTTTTTTAATCTGTTCTTGGCATTTTTTTTCCTCAGTTTTGTTTCAACTTTCTTTACATTCATTTTTGCAGAGATGGACATCATCCTCAAACCTTTCCTTTAAATTCCCACCCCAAGACATCCTGAGCTGCAAGTTTCATTTCTTTACCATACTCTGCAAGGGTGGCCTTACCAGTTAGGCTCACAAGTAGTTCCAATTTTACTGGTCGTGTAACTGCTCCAACCCATTGTTGGTGGAACGGTCCAAAGGAAGGAAAAGGCCCACACGAAGGCAATACCTAGGGCTGCGTGCTTTCCCCTCAAGCGCACATTTCCCAATGGGCGGCAGATCACAATGTACCGCTCAAAAGCCAACAGAGCAAGAGACCAGAGAGCAACGATGCCTGTAGGAAGAAACATAGCATCAGCAACTAGGGAGGTGCACTGAAAAGCAGACACCATCCACGTTACAGAACTGTTTAGGTTGAAATGCATCTCTAAGGTTTTCAAGTTCAATAACCCCTCACACTCAAGCATGGGCCATACAGCAGGTTGTCCAGGACCAAATCCAGTTGGATTTTGAGTATCTCCACAGATAGAAACTCCACAGCCACTCTAGGCAACCTGTTCCAGTGTTTGCCCACCATATCAGGCACCTTCTCCATCAACCCAAGTTGTGAAAGGGTGTGCAATTTATGTGCATTATTCTAATGTTTGTTAAGAGCACAAGATTTTCATATTTGTCTAGTTTGCCACTCTACACTATAATGACTACAAAGCCAAGAAGCTGATCAAGCCATTTAACTGACGATGACCTCTTTTCTTCATTTGGTTCTAAAAAAACAAAACAAAACAAAACCCTGCAAATTCTGTGTAGCTTCCAAATTAACAAACTATTTTTTCAAAACAGTATCTTTGCAAGAAATGTTGTATTTCGGACTGTCACAAAACTCCAACCTACAGACAGCTGCCCACAACATTGAATTATCAGTTTATTAGGCATATACCACCTGGCTGGTGACCAAAATCTTGAAATAGCCTGATCTTTCTCCATGGGACATGGCTTACATGTCACAAACTGTTCTAGTAGCATTGTCCCTCACCAGCATTCCCTCTCTGTAGTTTAAACAGGCTGAGAGCAACTGTGAGACTCCTGTTCGGGCTGAGGATCAGCACAGTGTTTGTTTAGAGCACTGACACAGTTACCAGGCTGGCTTTACTGTGCAGCTTCAGAAACAGGGAGAAAGGAATAAGTGTGACTCTCAAGTTAAGTGGATGTCCCATTTTAAACTAATTTCCCATTTATTCTTCAGTTGTATTTAGACAGGGAACTTTGTGGTGAGGATTTCCCTTTTAGAGCAATTTCAAAACTCTTTCTGTAGTTAGTAAAACAAAGGCAAGAAAACAAATCACAAAAAGATATAAGTGTTACAGGTGTGTCACAGTTCCTCAGAACCACTGCAGGGTAGTTAACATAAGATGTTTCTGTGCCCTGATATTTTTCACAGTTTAACATCAGCCACTCACTCTCTCTCTCATTCTCTCACCTATCCTTATATGCACACACCTGAATACAAACCTTGAAAACAGTTACACATAGTGAGGGGGGGGGGGTTGACATTGTTTAACCAAAACCCCCACAACACTTATTCTATTAACAAGCTTTTTGTCATTAAACATATTCAATGATCAGTACACATGCAACAAGCCACTGATGTATGACAGAAATAGTGATACATGTTATTCACTCACACGAGATCCCCTACATAATATATGTAACTGGGGGAAGAACCAGTGAGTTCCAAGGCATGCAAAGTCAGTGACGGGGGAAGCTAGAGGATAGCTATAGAATAGTAGAAAGAACATATAACTACAAACAAAATCCAGCTTACCAAAAAATGTGACAGCAAATCCTTCCAGTACACAAGCCCAGTATCCCATATAAAAATAACCTTTTAGATTGGTTAAAAAGCTGATGGTGCCACCAGTCAGTGAGACCAGGAAATCAGCCACAGACAAATTGACTATAACATAATTGACAGGTTGTCTCAATTGCTTGAACTTAAAAGTTACCAGGATGACAGCCAGGTTCTCAGCAAGCGATAGGGAGGTCACCACCAACATGACTGCTGCCAGAAGCCTGAAGTGCCAGGGCTGGATGGAGTCCAAGGGACAACAGAAGGGATCCCATCTGCCTGGACCAGAGGAACTGGACAACAGCGACTCATTTTCAGGTGCTCTGAATGCATCCATTTTTTCCTCTCTCACTAGCAAAAGAATTGTATAATATTGTTGTTCCTAATTTGTAAGTAATATTCAGGATTAAAAGAGAATTTTGCTGCCTCCAACAGAAGTGTGAGCAAATTCTCCGTGCTTCTGCTTTCCAGCAACAGTCCAAAGTTTTGGTCAGAGGCAAGTTTCGTGCTGTGCAGTGAACGTGGGACAGGGATGAGCAAGATATTCTCTTAGAACAACTTCTGTCCCTCTCTGCCAGTAGTCTCCTGCAGCTGTGTCTTCATCTATAATAAAACTCAATTATGGAAGCTGCAGCAACCAACAGCAGTGCTGAAATATCCCTCAGATCACTCCTGCTCTCTGAAGCAAGCGTTTGCTTGGATCCCTCCCTGACCTTAGCACTAAAAATGAAGCTTTCCTCTTGTTAAAAATCTCCCTCACACCCTGCGCTGCTGGGAGCACAGCCAGGGGAGGTCCCACCTGACTCATTTACTTGCAAAGGGGCAGCCCTGAAACAACTGACACTGGGCTACCACCGCAGCTTCAACTTGGCAGGGAGACCGCGCCATAAATACAAACCCTGCCCACATCTCGGGCAGCTTACGCCTCGGAACTGAAGCTCCAAATTAAGTAATTTTTATATGTTATTCAGTGGAATTTGAGTTTCTATCAGAGACAGCATAAACATTATCCCTGATGAAGACATCATCATTGTAACTGCAGCTTTAGCACTAAAAACTCAAAGATGCACAAAAATATTTTAAATATAGAGTTTATAAATACACAAAAAGAAATAAAATCAGTACAGCATGACAATAGACAGTGGGAAAATTAACAGCTAATCACATAATTGTGATAAAAATGGATGTATCTGAACTCTTTAATAATCATTAGCAGCTGGGGTTAGTTGTGTTTGTTTCCCAAGACAGGTAGCTCGGTCACCTCTGCACCCTAATGAGACAATTCTGTGACAGATATTCCAGTACTCCCACTCTGAAGGGCTGTCAGTAATTATTCCACACATTACGCTGGATACCTCAAGAATGTGGAAATCATTCAGCTGTGTTGTGAGGTAATTCTTGGGGATCGTAACTGTTAACCAGAGCCCCAGCGTATTAACCAGAGTCAGAAATACAAAAGCAATCATCTTGGAAAGTTCACACTTTGGACACACACCATATACAACACACGAATAAACAAACTGGAGCTGAAGTGCGAGTGAGAATGAGTAACACTGCCTGTCATCCATTCCCTTGAGTTTATATTTGCTTTTGTTTGTAAATGAAATGCTTTGTTAACATGGGTTCAGATCTTTTGGTGTGCAAGAATGGAATCAGAAGGATTTCTGGACACTGGCAGACTTAAGCATCAGGAAATTTCACAATATTTTGAACTAAAAACACCCAACTACTTAACAGCTAGGATATAGTCAACTGAAAAGGAAAGAAACAGTGCTTAAGTAGTTCAAATCTAGTAAAAATACTCACGAAATATTCATTCAACGGGAACATTAAAAAATTCTAAGTGTCCTAAGTGAAAAATAATCACCACACAGAAACATTAAAATGCCTCCAGCCAGTCCTTGTATGGCATGATCCAGCATAGCTCCACTGCCTGCATACTACAGCAGAATAACCGGACTACAAGTTTAAATATTATGTTAGAAATTATACATGCTTTTAAATTCTTGAGGATGTCAGAATGAAACCAGAACGCTGAATTTAGCGTACAGCAGAGAAAGCAGTACCTGGACTTCTCTAAGGTACAAATCTTCTGACTGTACATTGACACCCCCTTAAAGAATGGATAACAATTATTTCTAGTTATTTTGTTGTTTTATGCTGTCATATTGTTCAAGTTGTTTGTCTGAGTTATGACTTAGTTTACAGTGTAAATACATTCTCTTTGCTTTACCTTGTGCTTCCTCTTTGTTTAGAATACTTTAAAAACATTCCTATACTGTCTTGGTTGCCTGTTTTCCTTGTTTTTCCTCTTCAGCAGGTCAACTTTAGCACTGAATGTGATTCCCTGCGACATGCTTTCTTATTGCAACTTACACCAGTTGCACTTCTTCCAGTGTCATGGGTTTGCATTTGCTACTTTGCTCTGCATTTGCTACTCCTTGTGCAGTGCAGGCCTTTTTTGGTGCAAATAATACAGACAAGGTGTGGGGGTTTTTTTGGCAATTTTGTTGTGAGACTTGTTTCTGAAATCAATATCAGACAAATTTAGAAAGATAAAGCATTGCCTTATGGGCACAGGGAGAACAGGAGCATCTCAGGTCTGCAGCCTCCATTCAAAGAGACAGCTGTTCTCCTGTCTTACCTCACAAGACCTTCAGCTGCTTTTGTTAAGGTCTTTTTTCCATTAGTGCCAAATTCCTTTTCCTGGACTTCCATATGCTGAAGTTTTGTTGATAAACTTGGAGCACATGCAAACGGAGGAGTCCTGGTTGGACATCTGACCCACTGCAGTCTTCATTTTCTTGGCCAGAATTGAAGCAGGACTTGCCTTCTTAGCAAGGTGTTCCTGATCAACACTTCATATCAAGAGGTAAGCTGGAAGACAACAAATCAGCCTCAGGCTATGGTTAAACTGCTGCTGGTTGGGAGCAGGGAACATACAGTCAGTGAGGTGAAGAGGACACGTAATAGCACTTGTGTAATATGCCTACAGTAATCCCAGCTGTTGAACAAAATCAGGATGACAAGAACTGTGCTGAGATCAAATCTGATGCCTAAAAATTGTATGTGGCAGTTAGTGATCTAGCCCCAAATTTACCACTCCCACAAGACAAGCAGAGAAACAAGCCATGAAGTCAGTGTGATATTTCAAGCAGTGCACTTGAATTGGTTCTCTCAGCTTTTGAGCACATCCTAGTCACTCCCAAGATGCTGCCATGTAATGACAGCAGTGGCCTCCACTTCTTTAAGTGATTGTGAAATATTTGCTTTGTCCCCAATAATTATTTGGTTTAGTCACAATTAGAGCAAACAGCATTTTCTGCTTACAGATATTTTGTGGAAATCTGAAGTGAAGGATCCCACTTTTGGTACAATCAAACTGGCTGCTGTGTCATCTCTGAGTGCCCATCTCAGTGACAGACCTGGCCACCCCATAAGTTAACTTATATTCTGAAGAAAAAAAAAAATCCAACCAGGGATTCAGGCACTTATTTCTGTGAGCAAATGGTGCTGACCCAACAGCCCCCCCGACTGCTTCCATCAGACACAAATACTTCAACCCTTCAGAGCAGTGAACCTCTGGGCCAGGCCCTGGGCTGCAGCTGGTACTTCTCTTTTGGCAGATACTGCTGCAGATTGTGTTAAACCAGTCTGAAACCAGGGCTCTGGCCCAAGTCTTCCTGCAGGGAAGCAGTGCTGGGACATGCCTGTGCGACCTGGGAGGCAGCAGCACAGGGGAGCAGCCCCCAGGTCTGGCGATGGAAACCCCAGGGCCATCCAGAGAAACCTCCTGGTGGGCCCTCCAGGGACAGTGGCTGCACTGCCTGGGGTGGCTGCCACAACAGCAGGGCAGGAAAAGCTGAAGAGAATGTATGAGCATTTCATTTAAATTAGAAATTAAGCAGAAATTATAATGATTTATGTATAGAGACTATTACAGATTACATGACAGATCTAGGAACAATAACTCTCAGATCACATATGCAAATATGCTTTAGCTGAGCCCAATGAATCACAAACACAAAGGGCTGAGGCTGGCAGGACAGCCCCAGCAGGCCATCCACAATCCCGTCCAGGTGCATTTTCAGTGTCTCCATGGATGGACACTACACAACCTCTCAGGGCAACCTGTGCTTGACAACCCTTCCTGTAAAAATTTTTTTTTTTTTGGTAAATCTAAGAGTAAAAAAATTTGTGACTCCTCCACATAAATTGTAAGAGTTGTAAATCCCGTTTATTATGGGTTACATTTAACCTTTTCATGCCTGGGAAGGTTCACGGAAAGCACTTGCAAAACCTAATAGACTTTACTTGAGAACCCCCTTAGAGGACCTGCAGTGATTAATCTCATTTACATCTACTCTCAATATCAGCCCACATTCTTTTAGAACCTGTTGAAACTTGAATGTAGGAAACAGGCTTTCTATTCAATAGAAGTTCTGGTAATTTAGACAAACATTCTTCACCTGCTGCCTGACTAAACCAAAACCATTCTGAGTGTCACATCAGGAGTGGAGCAGAGGAGTTGTTACTCCTGTGCAGTACCACATTATAAGGATATTGTAAAGCACCTTCATATAATCCATTCAGAAGCTTATGTGGGAAGACACTTTATCTAAAAAACAGCCCAAGAGCCAATGCAAAAAAATCATGACTAAAGTGGGCTTTTCCAGCTGATCAGGCTGTGTCACCGACACATTCATTTCTAGGTGGTCGGTTTGCGAGTGGGTCTGTACAGAAAATACTCCAGGTGTTGCACCTGTTTTTTAAAAAAATTTTCCTCCATCCTTTTTTTTTTTTAGCTGCAGTTTTATTTTCTCACAGTTATTGAAAGTCAGTAATTACACATTTGAAGTCTCAGAAAACACAACTATCATAATGGAAAAAATTTGTCCTTGCCCTTTTGAGTGACTTGGCAGAATTATTTTGCTCTCTTGCTCATTAAAAGAACAGGAGTGGAGATTTCCTTTTGTCAAAAGATAAAAAGCTGTGTACAAAAGAGGCGTTTTTACACTGGGAAAGATACCAGCATAGTTGCAGGAATTTTAGTAACCAGCAATATTTAACAAAGCTGGTAGCTAAACACAACATGTTCTATTAACTATGAATAAGAAACTAATTCAAATTTAAAAAGGCACATACTGAGCATCAGAAAAGGAAATAATTTGTTAGCAGGCTGTATTTACTTTAGACATGTGAACAATATCTTGCAGTTTGGGGCCTCATCTGAGCAGGTAAGACTGTTTAATTTATGATAGCACAGTGCTTTGCAAAGCACAGTTAAATCCAGTTCCTCGAGCATTACATAAAAGCAGTTAAGTGAAAGGCAATGCTTTCATACTTTTATTGATTCTGACTGAAACTATTTTGCTGTCACTATGACAGTTTTTCCACAGATTTGAGCTTTTCATCTACTTGCTTTCACATGATACTAATCTGTTAACACTTCAGTAAAATACATCATTGTTTTAAGAAGTAATAAAGTTAACAAGCACTGAAAGAGGCATGTCATTATAATGACCAAAAGAACACTTCAACTGTTTGTTTTTCCCCAAAAATTGTGTATTCCCCAAAAGATCAGTGTGAATTGTTATCCAGTATATTCACCTGACAGCTCAAAGTAAAAAAAAAAAATGTTCACATGATATTTCTTAGTTAAGAGAATTTTTCTATTATGAAATCCCCATTCAGAAGAAAGAGGAATTAATCATGCAAGAAATCCTATCTTGAGGGAGATTATGTACATGTGAATCCTTAGTCTTAAACCATTATTTTTAAAAGTCTGTTATTAGATATATCAAATACATTTTTTCTATTTTGCAGTTCCTGAAGACAGTAAATGGCATTTGCCCTAAACTTGGTATTAGAATGAGACCAAATCTTTGAAGAAATTAAGGTAAGAATACAATTTGCAGATGTTTAAAAAATCAAGTTATACAAATGAAGATTTGTGTTACATTTACTGTAAATATGATAAAGAAATTGACGTGTTGCCCATGACTAGTTTAATCAGAGCCTAAAGTCAATATTCAACTAGACCCTCACCATCATCTTTTCAAGAGTGATTATATGTAAAAGTTTTCTAGCTTTTTTTTATTTCTGTAACACTAGCTGTCAGACATTTAATCACTAATAAGATTATTTCTACATCATAGTCACAAAAGAGACTGTGATGCGGTACAGTCACATCAGCACAGGTGACATCCAGGCCTGCGGTCTGGCCAGGGACCGGCCCCATCTCGTCCTCCCACGCGCTGGTGGGCCCAAGGGTGGTGAGGTGACCATGGGGACAGCAGCTCCACCAGCAGCAGGGTGCCCAGTGCAGTCCTGCCCTTGGCTGTGCGGTGCCATCACTGATGACTGGCCTCGGGATGAAGCGGGCACACCCGGACTGACACAGGAGAAAGGCCTTTGGGACCAGTTTTGGCTGGGAATTTGGAGACTGTGGAGGGTGGAAGTGGTACTAAACTGAGAACCTCCTCCAAAAATTCATCTGTCTCCACTCTTGGCACAGCAGCAGTCCTTCCTATGCCCTTGGGAAGGCCTGAGCTGGCTCTGCACTGAACAATTAACAGCAGCAAGAAGAAGCCTCTACACACAAAGCGGAACAAAAAACCCAAACCATTCTCTGTTTCTCCCATAATCATCACAAACTCTTTCTACAACATTCAACTTGAACTTAATTTTTTATAGCAAAGTCCATTTTTTAATCATGCTTACAAGTCAAACAGCAGCAGGTCACAAGGTGACTTTCGCTCTCCTTCCAGCAGAGGCAACGTTTTCTCTTCAGCTGCATGCTCCTGCTAGAAGACAGACACTCATTTCCTTCTGTTACTACCTGTTCAAGGAAAACAGTAAGAAATACAAGGTTTTAAAATCTGTTTCATTAGGATTTATGTAAGCACTGCTATCAGTCCTACATCACACAAAGACTCAGCAGACAAGTCCCTGCAGGTTCCAAAGTGTTTAGCTCACAAGTCCATTGATCAATTAGGTGCCCAATAAAAACTGAGTAAAAATCCCAGAAACAACCCAAAATCCAAATACCTTCTGCTCATTCACATAAATACATTTTTTCAACACTTACAAAGTCCCTGTGAACTGTGATCTGCTCCATTTGCCAAACTAAACAGATGCGCAGTCCATACAAACCCGTTAACATTCTCACTGCAGCTGTGCAGGTGAGGACAGCCCAGGATGTCAGCACCATTCACAGCTGCAGTTTGCACCAGACTAGCACCAGCGCAGCACCAGCCCTGGGAACTCCATTTGTAGTTCCTTCAGAAGTGAGTCTATACCAGGGTATTTGACTCCAAGTCCCAATATCCCTGAAAGCTGAAGCTCTTCGAATGATGTTTGTTGAAATCCCTCTCCGCTGCCCATATTAACAGTGTTCACTGTGACACAGGGCTGTCACAGCAACAAGCAAGAGAGTCCCACCCTTCAGCCCTACACTAGGCTTCAGAGACTCAGCACACAGCTGAAAAGAGATGCACGCAGTTCACAACACCAATTTCTTCCACACAGTCTGCTAACAGGATCCAAGGATGGCCAGAAGAAAGGGAAGAGGAGTCCTGAGTGCACGGAAGCCTGGTGCAGATCTATGCCATGCTCCTACCGTAACTTCACAATCAGTTTCTTTTTGGTATCTGTCATCCTGGCTGGAAGCATGAAACTGAGTAAGGGAAACATTATCTTTGTACTTGCAATTTCTAAAAATAGACTATTACACTAAAAATACTATATACACCACTGGCCTATGCACTTGGTTATGTCCACTTGTTTAACTATATGTACACGACTACCTATGGTTAAGAAATAGAGGCCATCTCTCATTTTCTACTTAAACCCTACATTTCAATATTTATGTACTTCAGCAGACTCTGGATTCAGGTCTGAGCCTTAGGACTGTCTCCAGTTCCTCAGTTTTCCAAAACAATTCTCTGATGAAACAAAATCAGTCAACAGCCAGCCAATGGTATCTCAGTGTGATATAAATCAAACATAGCATGACCTTGCCTTCTACTCAGATTTATTTATACTTGTTTCGGGCCAAGTCAGGTATTCTCTCACAGCTAAATTTCATTATATGAGATTGATGGTGTTATAAGTGTCAGCACGTACCTGAGAGATTCCCAAAGGAAAAAAAACACACTAAATCCCCATCTGCCATTTGACGAAACATCACATCTATGTATCTGTCTATCATGGAGCATCTTTGGCTGTGGATTTATCCTCAGGAACAAGGAGTTCCTCACATTTCTGTAGGTTTCTTTTTCATTGTAAACACAACTTGAAATTTCTCTCACTTGAATTATTTTTAAAGCTGATTTTCATGGACAAAATGCTATTCAAACATCATACAAGAGGCCAGATAAAAGGTTTTATGAAAGTAATATCTTGTTGGGAAGAAATCTCAGAGGAAATATAGGAGAGCAGAAGAAAAGGTTCAAGACATCCCTGCAGAGTATAACACTGAATAGTTAAGACTCCAGTCAAGTCCCATGAAGACCAACAGAAGCGTTCCTTTGACTGTCACCGACCTGGTTTTCCCCAGCAGTCTCAGCCACACTGCCTAGCACCACCAGTGCTCAGGTGGTCACTCGCTGTCCCAGGCAGACTCATCCTGCGCCCACCCCATGCCAGCCCAGTGCTCCCCCACTGCCCTCTGTACCAACACTGGCAGCCTTACTCGCTCTGCAGGGGAGAAATACTTTAAATCACCACAGCTTTTAGCTTGTTGGAAGTTACCGCTTTCCTTGCGTAGTTCTGAGGGACACAGTCCACCGACATTCTCAGTAACTAAAGACATATTGGAGTAAGGTACAAGGAGGAGAAGTCCTGACCTATCTTTCGTGTGGTGAACACACAGGCTGGTTTTGTGCATTGGGAATCCATTCTGTCACCAACCACCACATAATAGATTTTTTTTCTCTCCAAATAACACAAGACTGTGACAATCCTGAATCATCACCAGGCACATGTCCCACAGTCTAAAAATAGCTGTAATACTTTACCCATCTGAAGATAACACATGCCTCAGTCTATGGAGAATGTGCAAGAAAATGGTCCATGTATGCATTAAAATAAGAATGATTGATAACATTCCCACCCAGAGGAAAATTACAGAAACAAAACCAACTTATTTTTTCAACTAGCCACAGTAATGCAGCAAAGCGTATTAAAAGAAAACATTGGCAAAGCCAAAGAAATTGTCCTTATTCAAATGACGAAGTCCTTCTCTGCAGGAGTTACAAAGAGATCAATAATTACAGGACAAGCAAAGCAGCCTACATCCACAGTCAAAAGCTTCCCAAGACTTTTGAACTTAAAGGCTCAACACCACCTGTCCCCACCTGAGTTTTAAGCCATGACTGAGCAGCAGTGATAAACATGACATTGTTTTCTTTCCTTCCTCACCTTGGCTGACTTGCTGTAAAGGATGGGTTGACAAACACAGAAAAAAGTCCATTGGAGCAACTTCACTTTGTCCCCAAATACACCATGTTTAGTTACAACTCACTTGAGCCGTACAAATAATACTAATACGAAATGCAGCAAGTAGTTTCTATCAGTGTATCGCAACAGTATCCCTGAGAAGGGCCTGACCGCGTGGGAGCCAGGAGAGAGGACCAAGATGCAGCCATGCAGGTGAGACCAGGGAGATGGAGCAGTGGTTTGGAGCTCAGCGGCACAGAGTGCACATTCAGCACAGATGGGGAAGCAGGAGAAGTGATAACTCGGGCAACACTAAGTCACCAAAACCTTAAAGGATAAATACGCAACTGTGCGGGGGTGAACTTAGAGCCACACCATCCATGGGATTCTTGGCCTTCTTAAGTAAACCCTGGGCACGAGGAACTGATAGGAATTTTTTTCTCCTTTGTACTTCAGATTTATAGTATAATTAGGAAAAATATCCCCCCTCTGCATTTCACGCCTTTAAAAATACAAAAGCTTGATTTAATGTGCTCAGCACTAGTTAATTTTCCAACATGAAAAAGTGGTCCTTAATTTTATGCTTATTCCCAATGCAGGCAAAATTACCACAAAATGCTCTAAGCAAACTGTTATCATAATGCTGTGAACACATTTAGTGTCATAAATAATGTTAAACAAAGCCTTCACTTTTATGTTCACAGCAATGCTTTCTTACAAGCTGCAATGAATAACGATCATGAGAGCTTTTGAAAGCTATGCGTGCACTGACTGAACAAAACCCAGCTCTCTCATTAAGATTGGGTTTTTTCGGCAGAAGCTATGGAGCAGCGCTCTGAGCGGCAGCAGATGTGACGGAGCACATGGCAGAGGGGGGCAGCTGGTGGCAGGCACTGCTGCTGCCAACGCTCTCTGGCTAGCAGGGCAAGGCCTGGAAGAGCTCACACAGTTGAATGCACCACTACCTTTGCTGAAAAAGGTTTGATTACACCAGAATGGCTCCTATTCTGCAAACGGATCCTTTCAGGTGTCTTCCACAACAATAAAAGGAGTCCCTCTGACAGCCCTGGAACTCCTTGCACAAACCACCCATTGGGACTGACCCTTTTGAACAGTTAGATACAACTTCCTGAAACAAAACTGATCTTAAATTCACTAGAAGCCCCTCCTTTTGAATCAGAACCTACTGGTTTGATCCTGCAAACACTGAGGCAAACGCTGATATTGATTACAGTGAGTAGGCCTCTTTACCTCAGTGATACTACTGAAGTTACATATTTGAACAAAAGGACACAGTTTTGTGTCTAAAATATGCATGTTTTATCCTTTAGTTGATGCGAGTCATGTGAAATTTACCTGAGATTTACACCCCTGATTTACCTCTCAGAAGAGTCCACTTCTTCCTGCATGCTTTTAGTAACACAGTGAATGTGGACAGCCACTGTGCAGCAATGACACCATGAACAAGCATTTCTCTCGCAACCTACTCACAGTGCACAAAGTAAGTTTACACACTACCTACATGTGGCAATAGCTGCAAAACTGAGGATGAGACACACATACAAACAAAAAGACTCCAGACATCAACTCCAGAAAGCAGCAGGACTGAGCCCCTGGGTACCAGGGATGCTCAGGGGTCTTGTTGGCCATGCTGTAGGTCCCATTCTTTGCAGCTTCAGCAGGAGTTTGACTCTCAGGAAGCTGAAGTTCCATATCCATCTGTGAGTACAGCCTCTGAATTCTTACAGAAGTATTCTTTTCATACCACATGAAGTAGTCACAGATTTTTTTTTTTTTTTTTAAGAATTTGTGGTAGGATTATAGAGGAGGAAAAAATCATGTGAAATAAAGTGGTTTGCTTGCCTGGTTTTATCTGATTATTTTATAATACGATATGGCACAATCAACAGCTCTTGCAAGCCAGATAAAGCTATGCAATGTCTGTCTTGTTCTTCAATCCCATGCATTTGTAGTTTAAGTAAAAAGGTTTCAATCAGTGCTGGCAGTTCATAATTCTAACAAACTGCCATCTCACACATAGATCTTCAAGAATATTCTAATGGACTTAATTTTGCAATACAAAACTAATGTGACCTGTTTGCCAAACCTTCCACTTTGTGTAATAGTTTCCAAAAGTCAAAACATAACTGCGTGTACCACTGCACTTCATAAATGGAAATACTCAGGTTGCAAGGGAGTAAAACCAAAGCTCACTATATTTGAAAGGGAAGGGTGCAGAACAGAAGCTGCTTTTAATCTTCGCTGTTGATTTTAAAAAAGAAAAAACGCTTTTCTCCGAACAACAACTATGTCAATTTTAACTATCCTCTTTAAGAATATTCCAATAGTGAGACTTGATTCATACGAAAATACCAACTCCATGTTTGCTTTTGTCAGCACCCACTTGAACACAAATGGTTGTAAACAGTGATGCACCTCTTCATACCAGGACTAATTATACTTGGTACTAGAAGCTTTGTAGCAGGTGTGACAGCAGTCACCTAACAAAATTCTTGTTGAAGACCACATTCTACAATTTTTTGTCTCTTTTTTTAAAAAAACCCGAATTCGTTATTTACATACGTTCACTGGCTTCCTGTCTCTCTTTAAATGCAAATCAACATCCATGATGAATGCTGTATTAGGATCTGATTGTGCGATGTACTGAATCCATGCACTGTATCACACTTAGGCTGAAGCAGGTATTTCCAGAGAACGAGGCAATCACGATTAATTTTCCCATGTTCCATTTATCTTATAATTGCCTATGATTGGAGTTTTCTGATGGCATAGCATCTTTTATGTACTCTCTGGTCCATCTGAATTAGGGTTTAGCTAATAAATTTTATTTTTGTAGTTACGCTGGAACAGAAAGAGCATTTATTGCTGAGAACTTACAAGAATAGTGCTGAAAGTTCTGAGATACCACTTCAAGAGAAAAAACAACCTGCTCTGCTGAGTTAATGAACTATAAAAACCAGCTGATACATCACTTGTGTCACACATACAGGTCCATGAAGATAGAACAATCACTTGGCAGTTCAGTGACTCTTCTTCCCAGCATAACTTTCTGCCCAGATATATATTTTTGTATGCATCAGATTGTTCTGGGTTAAGCTTTTTTAATCCATGGTTTTTACTGCAGCCCTAAATAAAAAGCATCCCTTACAGCCCATAAAAAGGAGGGCTTAGACTGATCCAAATGCCATTAAATTACTTCACTAAAATTGAGTCCCATTAAGCCAGGGCTTTAACAGAGAAAATGGAATGCAGGAATTGGTGAAAATATACCAAAGAACCACTGCCACCATGTCTTTGTTTTGCTGTGGAGTGACACAGACTGTAACACTCACCACATGAAGGATGCTGCTTGGAAGGGACTGCCAGCAACTCTCAAAGCCCGGCCTAACCTAGAGGAGTCACGGACTGGGAAACTGCAGATGGAGTGCACTAAGCAGTCCTGCAGGTTCTAGACGACCCTTTCTTCTGCAAGAATGCAGGGTGAACTAACAGTGAATTTGCCACAGTTAAAGGCAGCATACAAAGCTAACTGCCCAATCTTGTTGAGTTTCCCATCACAAGTGTTGAACTCCAGCACATCATCTCTATATGATCAAGGGGAGACACAAAAACCACAGGCTGCCACGAACACACACAAATGTCCACTCAGAACAGTCAGGCTAAGACTGAGATCCAGCACACCGTAAGCTCCTTAACTCACAGAGAAAACTCACATTATGCAACTTGATAAATGACTAGTAAGCAGATCTCACTAATCTGATTCAGCATTAACACAGTTATGTGACTTCTAGCTTGGAACTGGCCTGGATAGACTGCCAGGCTTGTAGATAGTGTAAGTTTGTCTCCTACAGATGCTGGGTGTGCACACACTTAAGACATCTCATTTTCTATGTTAACTGCACGAACAGGCATACACTAACCAGGAGAATTAACCGTCACCTTCCACTTGATACTGTTCTATGGATAAATTAGGATATTGTCTCATGTATTTGAAGAGAAATATTGTCTTTATAGAAAAAGTTTTTCTTCTTCAAAATGCATGTAGGGTTTTTTTTTCCTTCCTCACATTTACAGATGTCTAATTTGCCATTCTAAATACCTTTCCTATTGAAGTAGCCATTTTCTAAAGGTTTGTCTTTGGAAATAAAATAAGACTCTTCCAACCATCTTTTATTCCTTTGAGAAGGTCCTTTTGAACACTCCTTTCCATATCTTCTTGTAACTACTGCTTCTGAAGTCTTTTAACCCCATTCCAGTGAAATTTTGTTAGTCATTTTGTTCCTCCTAAATGAGTTCATATAGTTTTAGAGTCTTTATGTTCTGCATAAAAGGTTATAAGATACATTTAATATTTGCAATTCAGCTTGTCTGAACTTAAATGAATGTAAAACGGTTTAGAAGTATTTTAATCAGCATAAATAAACCAAATATTCCATCCTTACAGAACACAAAACAAGGGGCAGTGGGGAGGGGTAATGACCCCAGAAAACCTGAATACATAACATGGAACAAGGTGAAGCAACGCTACAGAAGAAAGGATTACTGTCATCATTCATTTGGCAAATTGGATGTAAAAGAAGCAAAAATTAATGCCAGCAAGAAAAAAAAATTAAGTATTGGTCATTTGGCATGAGGGAGGATAGCAAGTGCACATTACATTGTGTCAAAGTGAAGTAAAGCCTCGTGATTTTATATATAGAGCATGTATATGAAAAAAAAGACAAGTGTTTACTAATATCACACATGGAAAAGTCTGCTAAGAATAAAACCGCATTAACATCTATTTCATTCAATAAATACTTGCTACGGAACAGAGTGCTTCCTCAAACGCTTTTTTGGAGCTGAGAAACAAGATTAAAGACAGGACCTTTATGTTGCTGCATCTTTACCTTCGTATTTCCCATTCTCAGCTACCATTCTCTGGAGTTCTACAAAAGGCTCTGGATCTGTCATTTGTATCAACACCTACCACCATATCAACAAACATCTGCTTAGGAAAAGCTGAAGAGTTGTTTTGTTTTCTTTTTTTTAGAAAGCATGGAAGAATGTAGCTGGCTATTTTCTTCCTGTTACAAGGACTTAAATCTTCTGTGATTATATTCTCTCCATATTTTCCATGTGATTTTGACAAGTGTATCCTTGGCTTGCAGTTTATTTCTATATTTAAACCCATAAATACTATAATGCGATTTCCAACTACACTGAGCCAAAACTAAAAACTAAAGCATCAAAACCTCAAACCTAAAAATTTAAAAATTAAAGCAAAAAACTAAAGCCACTGAACTACTAGCAAACCTTATGCCAAAGGACTTCTCACCTGTAAACGCCATTTCAGGCCCCTAAGATAAAATACACAACGTTTTAGATGGCACAAAGATCCTCGAACCACACTTAATCATCTTCTCAGCCTTTCAGCTTTTAAATTTTCCACAGTCCAGCATTTCAGCAAAGGAACTGAAAGACACAAACCACACTCCAGGTGTGTCACAACCATCAGTTTCTTATTGATGACCTTAATCTGAGAAAATAACATCCTGGCCTGATCAGGTTTCCAGGAAGGAAAGCCTCTGCAAGAAGTACCTATAAAGACAACTTTAAGCATAGGCATCAACATGACCACTTATACAAGATATTCTTATCTTTTTCTGGTTTATTGGAAGAGCTTTGATCTGTTAAATAACTGCATATCTATTCTCATCCGTAATACAGGGTTCACACCATATCTTTTAAAGGTAAACATCAGTTTAAATATGCAATTTTTAAGCTCCCTTAATTACTTCCATTTTCTTCAACACAGGGTAATTCCTCAAAATGTGTCATTCCAATGTATTTTTAAAAGTACTTGATCCATCACAGAAGATAATAAGCTCCAAACAGACTTGATTCTAACCAGAACCGTTTGGCAGAGAACCAACTAGAAACGAGGTTTATCCGCAATCCTCCAGCACTCCGACAACACGCAGGTTCGCTCGGACGGGGACGGCAGCTCGGTCAGAGCCGGGACCACGGACCGCCGGGACCACGGACCTCCAGAACGCGCCCCTCCGCGCCCGCCGAGGCCTCCCGGAGCTCCCCGGAACACACAACCGCTCACCAACGGGGCGGGGCGGGGCGTCCCCGCGCTCCCCTCAGCCGGTGTCCCGGTCCGAGGGCCGGGCCGCGCCCGCAGCTCTGAACGAACGGCGGCACCCGCGGCCCCGCCAGCCCCTCACACTCGCCGGAAACCCAGCTCCGCCCTTTTCTGGTAGCGGTCTGGAACCTTCTGTCAGCCGAGGCGTTTGATTGGCCAAGGCGCTGTCTGTCAGTGGGTCCCGAGCGCAGTTCCGGTGCCGCGGGGCGGCTGTGCCGCTGACCCCGCTGCGGCGGGCGAGTGGCGCTGCCGGGAGCCCCGGTTCGGGAGGGCCTCACGGGCAAACGAAGCGGCAGCATTGCTTTGCCGGTGCAATTAGCATGCACAAATTAAAGTAATTATTTGAGTCAGTCTAATTGGCTCATTGACGAATATATTATCTGTAGAACTATTCCTGAATGTACTCCCGGATCACTAAAACAACCAAACTAAAAAAAATACAGTGTTGTTGACATCACGAGACTGTGTTAACTAGCTCGGGCAGTCCCTTGAATAAAACTCTAACTCCTTGAACACTCTGACTGATGACGCACTCCTAAACAAGCACTTAGAGCTGCCACGCTCTGACGTGAAGTCCAAATGCACAAAAATCCCACCAGCATCTCCCATCATGGAACCTGAAGCATATTTTAGAAAGCCAATGTGAATGAGGACACATTCAATGACCTTTTTCCTCATAAAAGAGCTATGGAAACCTCCCACATAAGTGCAGCAAACAGTCTTGAGGGTTTATTTCTGATGGGAGCGCACATAGTTCTTATTCTAACAAGATTAAATTCTTAGAATCATAGAATCCCAGGTTGGAAGGGATCACAGTGATCACCTGGTCCAACCTGCCCAGCATCTGTTCAGCTGAATCTGAAAAGTGTCCAGTGTTGGGGAACCCACCACTTCCCTGGAGAGATCATTCCAACGGCTGATTGTTCTCATCGGGAAAATGTTCCCCCTTGTGTCCCATGCGAATCTCCGCAGGAGTAACTTGCACCCATCGCCCCTCATCTGTTCCAGGGGACTCCCTGTACAAGGGGATCTCCATCTGCTTTGTAGCCACTCTTCAAACACTGGAGCGTGGTGATGAGCTCTGCCCTCAGCCTTCCTTTCTCACAGCCCAACAAGGCCCGTCCTCTCAACCTTTCCCCGTCCTTGGATCATCTGTGACCCTTACCCGGCCCCTCCCAGCCTGTCCACACCTTCGTATAGTGGGGGCCAAAACCGAGCACAGGATTCCAGGTGTGGCCTGGCAAATGCTGAGTTGATGGGATCGTGACTTGTCTGCTGGTGGTGTCCCTGCAGCCCAGCGTCCCCTCGGTGCGCTCGCTGCGGCAGCACCCGCTCACTCCTGCTGGGCTCGCTACTGGGTGGCTTCTGACACGGCAGGTTCACCGCGTTCCGTGCTGTGCCAACAGAGCAAACGGCTCTGGGACGTGCCTGTAAATGGGTCGTACGAGCAGAGCTCCGCCAGGGCGCGGTCAGACGGGAGGACACGGGGCAGCGCTGGGGCTGCGGGCCCGGGAGCCCGTCCTGGCACGGAAAGCCGTGTCCTGCACGGCCCTGCTCATCTGAGCTGTGCTGGGTGGCCTCTGCGCGCTGGAGCAGCGAACACAACAGGGTGGTGGCACGGCTAGGGAGGAGACAAAGAAAAAGAGTAAAGCAGAAGGAAAAGAGAAAGATGACAGTGTAGGAAGAGATGAGAGAAAGTAAACCCAGCGAGACTGAGAAAGTGTGACAAATCGGGAGTGTCCGTGTAGGGAGCTTCTTACTTCTCTCATTTCTCACTTTGTCACATGTTGGTTAAGTGGGTAAGTTCATGAACACAGCATTATTGACTGGTGCTTTGACATCAGCCCTGCGCTGTTCTGGGTACACACCAGGGGCAGCAGATGTACACAGCTAAACCTGCAGCACGACCAGGCAAACAGTAATCACTGCCACACTAGTAACATCATTTAAAATAATAATAGCATTGTGCTTGAAATTACCGTCATCCCACAGTAAGCACAGGGAAACAATTTTAGTGACAGGAGAGAAGGATGACCTTGTTTACAAGATACCTGCCTACAACAACATATCTATTTTTTTAAATGATTTTCATTTATTTCAGTGGTACACTTGTTCTAGAAGTTGATAGTAATCATAAGAGAAAGAAAAATGGGGACCATTTCAAACACTACTCCTCTGTATGTTTCTTTAAAATGAAGTAGCATTACAGTGCCCTCAGGTGGTGTAAGTTCAACTCTGTCCATTGTCTCTTCCAGAAAGACAGGTCTGTAAATAATACTAATTTTCAGCAGGCTCAATGAATACAGAAGAAAGTTACACAGAAAGGCGAAGCACAGCGTAAGCAGTTTTGTTTCCGAGGAAGGCTCTTTTCTTGAGTGTTTTGAGAACTCATCATTTTTAAAAAGCATTCTTTGCTCATTTTTAAATACCTGTGGAAGAAATCTAACAAATGTCTCAAAGAAAAAAATAACATCATCACTGATTATAGGAACAAAGATGGAGAGAAGGAAAGAGATCTAGAAAAGAAGATAAAATCAGAAGAGAGAAGAGGTAATGAATTCTGTAAGAGCTTTTCAGAACAAAAGCCAAGATATGTGTTTAAAACCAAACAAAACCACAAACCCCCCAAACCAACAGATAGTGTATCATTTCTTAAATACATTCACATGTAATATGGCTTAATGGTGAGGAAAAAAAATGCATAAATAAAACAGTATGTGATAAATTTGTCACATAACCTGAAAGTTTCTGAATTCATAGTGTCATTTTTAATGAGCCTTCCAAAGGCCATTGTTGCCAAAAATATATTCCTGGTGTTCAGTCTTTAGTGATGAATAACACTTCCACCCTTACAGAAGAAATTCAGTCTGAAGAAATTAGTTTCCTGAAGACACAGGACATCTTTAATGTGCATCAGTCCAGTCAATTTTTTTTTGTTACAAAGAGTAGCCACGTATAATGAATTTTATTTAGCTGCTCTACTTCTCCACATTCAGGGTAATTTCAGTATTGTGTATCATATAACTAAATGGTTGCTGTATGTCCAGCATTTACCATTGGTTTATGTTGTCTTTAAATAGATGTGAGGAAGATCAGCATATCACCAGGAGCGTCCTCTAATTGACCACGATTAAAAGGTTTGCCAAAGATACTGAAAGATTATAATCACTGTTATTCTATTGCAATACTCTTAGAGGAGTGGCCCGTCAGCTTACAAGTATCAATTACGTCAAGGAATATGTGCATGGGAGATGATGGAAATGGTATCAGGAAAATGGTGTCAGCAGAGGACACTGCAGCGCAGCTTCGTCCTGCTGCCCAGCCAGTTCTGTCCTGTTGTCTCTTCTGGGAGACAGCTCTGTAAACAGCAGTGATTTTCAGCGGGTGGACGGAAGCAGGACAGAGCAAGCACCATGGCCAGGGCAGGGCGGGCCTGAGCCAGCTCCCCGGGCAGGGCTCTGCTGCCCCTCGATCAAACCTTGCTCTGGTCCTGCACACCTGAACCTGCTCCTCACACCGAGCGCCGGCACACATTACAGCATTCCCCAAACAGCTCAGAAAACTAAGTAATTTCCAGCATGTTCCAAAACACAATCGGGACAAAAGGAACTTGGATCCCGCCTGTCTTTGATCTCCCATGGAAAAGACACTTCCAGGGTGATTAGGGAAACTCTCCTACTCCTCTGAAGTCATGTGTGATGAGAAATGCTGTGCTGGGCCTCCAGTTCTCTAATGCTTGCCTGTAGGATTCTGAGGGTGGCCAGAAGAATTGCTGTTACATCTTTAGCAGATATCTTTACAAACTGTACCCTTCAAAGAAAAGCAATGTAAGCTGCTCACCCGAAGTCGTCCCCCACTCTCCTCACTCTGCTTTCAGTAATCACTGATTACTTTTTTTAAAAAAAAAAAAACTCACTTGCACATTCAGGAAGAGTTTTACTAACAAAACACTTCTCTGTGGCTCAGAGAGAATCAATAGTGCTTACAAGCACACTCTTTATTTATTGGCAATTTACTCCTGAATTCCCCCATCTAGGCTATCAATAGGAAGGCAATCTCTTTATAGCACTAATGACTTGCGGTAAAGTATATACATCTGTTTAATACAAATAAGGGCAAACGATTTCCCAGTCTTGGTTAGATAAAATAGAGCTCACAAGGGCTTATCTCACTTAGAAAGAATAACTTGTAGCCTTCTATCATTAAAAGGATAAACCATTAGAGTGGAGACAATGTTGGTAGAATGAAGGAAGGGGGAGAGGCTGGTAGACAGTCAGGTCTGACTTGAGCTAAGAAGGCAATGCTCTTAGTGCTGAGAATAAGCCACTGGCAGAAGAAAAATAAAACAGGTAGAAGAGGGTTTACAGAGAGAATATATATATTAATAATTATATATATAAATAATAATTATTAATAATCAAAGGCCTGAGAACTGCAGCCCAATAATTCTCAAAGATGAGCTTAAAGGCTTAAAAATAGAGTAAAGCCAACAAAGGCACAAGGTTGCAATATATACTAAGCCTTTTGCTCTTGTTCTTTCTAGAAAGCACTAAAAGGCATCTAATCTATGTGCTTGACAGCTGAGGTTAACTGGCTTCCTAAGAAGGCATGGGCTAGAAACAGAAAAGGTAGATCCAACTTCTAGGCCAAAATGTGCCTAGAGGAGCTTGAAAAAAATTTGGTTTTACAGCTTTATATTGAACTCTCTTGTTAAGCTGTGAAAACTTAGGCAAATAACTTATTCACACAGCCACAACCGTTCATTTGCAATAGGCAAACCATAAAAAGCCCCTGAAACTTGCCAGGAAAAGGGAAACAGTATGACAAGAAACTATTGCTTGTGATTTCAGGAATTAATCTCCTTTATTTAGACAGGTCAAACCAAAGATGGAACAGAAAAGTGGTCCTCCATTGCATCATGCTCCTCGCAGCTTTTGGGCATAGCCAGCCCCTGGGTTATCATCTTCCCAAATTCTGCCTTGTTCTAGCAACCTATCCATGGGATGTACAGTCAATCTGGAAAAAAAAAAAAGTTTTCTGGCAGAGGGAATTTGATGAATGGGTTAACTATGCTGTAGTCACCATAGTGCTAGAGTAACCTAGCTGAGGCTACTTTGCTCAGGGGTGACAGCCCAGAGAAAACCGCAGGGCTGTGGTGCAGCTGATCTGCTGCACCGCTCAGGGGGCTCATCCCGCTCCTGCTCCCAGCAGCTGCTGCTCCCACCAGCCCACCCACCTGCTGCCACGGCTGCACAAACACTCACCTTTCAGGAGGGGGATGATGCTCAAAAAAGGCAGAAGATAGGTGAATTCCGTGGCTTTCTGAAAGTGTGATAAAACTCAGATGCCTAGGTGGCAAAGTAACTAAACATGCTGTCTACTTCAAATGCACTGCAGACAGAACAGCCCAGGGGAAAGCTTTTCTTTGTTTGGAGCTAAACAAATCTCATTTGGCCTCGCCACCAAACTGCTGCTCCACGTGCCGGCAGCTGTAGCTACCCCACCAGCCAGCTCAGGGCGAGACTGAGTTCTGTGGATGGGGAACTGCGTCCCTCAGCTGTAAGACAGTTTGCAAATGAGTTTCTTAATGCAATATAACTAATTCTCAAATATCACTGGCAAAGGACACCAGACTACAAACTTTCTAACCAGGAATTCCAGGCTTAAACACCACTGAAGATAACTAGCTTTTGGCACTGAGACTCTGTAATAATTTACTGTTAAGAAGAAGAATGATATAAGATTTAGGAAAAGATTCCTTCCAGCCTTACAAAAATAAATGTAGTGTTAGAACAAATTGAAGTCTACATATAAATGAGTGCTCAGTTGGCTTTATACAACCTTGTAACACAATACTCCAATTTAAGGACATAATTAGGAGCACTGTATTAGAAAGCTACAAAAATACGGACTACCAGACAGTTGTTAACAGAGATACTTAGTACTGCTTTGTTCATAGTGACATAGATTGTGGACATATTCTCTGTAATTTCAAGCCCATGGGAAAAAAATTCTGCAAATACCTCTCCTAAATGTGAGAGTCTAAATTCTGTCACAGCTTTATGGAATTTTGTTTTGTATTTTGCCCTCAGTACAATACTGTAAAAATAATATACGACAAGGCAATAACTTCATTTTTTGCATTTTTACATTTCTTCACATCTCTGTTACACTGTTCTGAAGCTCATCCAGTTTGTCTTGTGTTCTACTCTACACTGATGAGGACTCTCAGCTCTGCACCATTAGCATATTCCTACTTTTTGTGCCAAGGATCATAATGAAAAATATTAAAGATGGCCTTTCCCAGAATGTATATCATCCTGTGAAGGTGCTTCAACAGAGGTCATCTAGTCTAAAATGACTTTGTTTTCTAGTGATTGCATTATTAGCCAAAACACCTCTAATTTTTAAACACTGGGATCTCGTTAGGTATGCTGTGAAGGAGCAGCATCCACACTGTCAGGAGCACAGGCAGACAGTGATTACAGGCCTTCAACATGGATTTTCATGCTCTCTTACCACTAAGTAACTTCATTCAACAATATCATTTTTCCGTCCCCTACATGGCTCCACTCCCACCTCCACCAGCAGCAGAACAATTCAGAAAAGGAAGCCTTTGTGCAGCGCTGCCCCGAGTTCCCCCTCCCCAATCCCTCTGTTTTGACGCGGATATTTACAGTTGCACTTGGAAAAACGTACAACACAGTGGGGCATGTTTTCATGTACCGTGCACCTGACTTCTCTTTTGTCCATAAAGTGAGGCAAAAACCTCATATATTTACATCCAATGAATGTAAAACACAGATTATTCTTATTTGTGGTTTATTTTCTTTCAGTACATAGCCTCTCTGATTTTCAGCTGCACAAAAGCTACAAGGAAAGGTACTTTAGCCATAAACATGACCAAAAAAGGTACAGGAAGCTTAAATAGAACTTGTCTGAAGTTATCTGTAATGTAGTATTTAATACTGGACAATGCACTACGATACTCCATTCTGAACATGTCGGGATGTGTAAGTCTGAGACGAATTTGATGTTACTAATCTCAGATTTGCTTCCATGCCTTTGTAAGAAAGATTACTCATGTCAGGGGCAAAACAAAGCGCTCATTAGTTTTACACAGTGGAAATTAATCCTCTGCCCAACCTGGAATTCCACCCAAACGTTCACAACACGCTGTCCTGTCAAAACAGCGCAATCAAACCCACTCCGGTTTCACACCGGCGCGCTCCGTTTCCCCGCAGCCACGTTGTGCGAGCGGGACCGCCCGGAGGCTCCACCGCAGGCGGCCCGACCCCGGGGTCGGTCCCCGCCCGGAGCCCTTCGCACCGACGGCCCGGCCGCCCGTCCCAACGCGCCCGCTCCCGGACAGCAGCGGCAACCGGGCCGAGAGAGGCGGCGGCGCCGCGGCTGCGCCCCCCGCCCGCCGTGCGAGCGCGGGGGCCCGGGAGCGCTGGGCCGGGGCCGGGCCGCCCCGCGCACCGGCAGCCGCCGCGGCCGCCAGGGGGCGCCGCCAGCCCGCGACGGGGCGGCGCGGGCCGCGCCGGGCAGAGTCACGACCCCCGCGGGAGCGACACCCACCGCGCCCCGGCGCTCCGTGCGCCCCGCTGCAGGGGCAGCCGCGCCCCGGGGCCGGCCCGGCGCTCGTGGCGGCAGCGCGGCGGAGCGGCCTGGCTGGAGGGACGGCCCGGCCAGGGGACCGCCGGTGTCCGCGGCCCGTGCCGGTTTTTCTCCGCCGAAATTAACCTCCGGAAAGCGACGTCTTGTACAGCGAACACGGCATGTCCGCACGCCAGAACGGGCTTTAGCGCTCCCACACTCAGCCGGCCGAGGCCCCTTATCTGCAGTGGAATGTACCGGTAATCGGAAACGTCTCAGACCGTTTTATTTCCATTCTAGCAAGTCCCCTGCCAAAACGGTCTCGACCGCAGGCAGCGGGCTCCTCGGATAGCGATGCCCGCCAGCACCGGCAGCAGTGAGCTCCGGCGTTCTGGCACCCCGCCGAGCAGCGGGATCCCCGGGACGGCCCGTTTCCCAGGCGCGAAGCACCGGCTTGTTTTGCCGAGATTACCGGGGGCGAGACCAGCGGCTGCCGGGCGCGTTTCCGGACTCTGGGCCGGGCGCGGGCGACGGACAAGCAGCGGGCCGAGACCGGGACCGGCGGAGCGCACGGTGCTGTCGCCCGCAGCCGTCGCGGGGGTTGCCCTGCAGCTGCGCCGTCCCCGAGCGGCACGGCCTCTGCAGCCGAAAACGGGTTTGCTTACGACTGAGGGAGTGCGTGGACCTGGGGCAGCCTGGCAGCCGCCTGGGGCTGCGCTCTGGGGCTCCCTGCGGGAGGGAGCAGTCCGGCCGAGAGGAGCGGATCCCGGGGCATCAGGGAGCGGTGGGACGGGAGGGGACGCGCGACCTGCCCGGGGGCGCGGAGCCGGAGCCGGCAGCTGGGCCGTACGGGCGATGTCTGCTCGCGGTTCCCGGAGCGAGCTGGAAGAAATCACACAAAAGCAGTTCTACCGTGCTGCGGGGTCTGCAGAAATAAACCACACATATTTCCACCTGGAGGAATGGGGGTACCAGATTGCAGGAAAGTCAATGAACAGGACGAACGTACCATTAACGTGCAGCAAGCGTCTCCGATGACAGATATAAATTATCGGCCAGCCTCAGAGCACTGTTTTAGCGCGAGTTTTAGCCCAGAGGACGGGAGCTTCGGATCTGCCCCTCGGGACTCACTGGCCGGGGCTCCGTGGCACCGGGAGCCACCCAGCCCACGCGGGGACACAGGCGGCCGCTCCTGTCCCGCCGACGCGCAGGTGGCGGAGGCCGCTCTCTTACCCTGTTTCACCGGTCCTGTGCAAGGGTGCGGAGTCCCGGCGGGGCTTGATGCCCGGGGAACGGCGGCTGTGCGTAGTGTCTGGATGAGCGCCCGGCCCCCGCCCGAGCGGGACGGAGAGCCTTCCCGCCCGTTAGCCGAGCCGAAGCGGTCCGTGCTGGAGAGTTCGCATCAAGAGGCGGAAAAGGCGCGGGCTGTGCGGGGAGCTCGGCGGGAAGACGCGCAGCTCGCCCGGCTTGCGCTGCACTGCTCCGAGCACCGGCACCTGGCGCCGGAAGGGCAGCGGCACCGGGGAAGGCCAGGGCGGAATTCCAGCGGTGTGCGACCGGGGGAGGCACCGGCAGAGACCGAGACAACCCCCGGGCGGGGCGGCGGCTCCTGCCCGCCCGGGACGGGCCGCCCCCGCGCCCCGGAAGCGCCGGGTGGGCCCGCGGATTTCGGGGGGGCGGTCGCGCCCCCGCCTGCCGCCCTCGGCCCCCTCCCGCGGCCCCGGGAGGCTGCGCCGCGCCAGAGGAGGAGAGAGCGGACGGCACTCGCTAACTCCTCCCGGGATTCACGGGCGCTGCAGGAACGAGACCGGACAGAGAGCTGGTGGAGCTTAGTCAAGGGAGCTCCATAAACCCGTTCCTGCTCGCAAGAATGCTGCCGCTCAAAACAGAGAAAAAGCAACGGAGGCGCTTATTAAGCTTTTTTTAGGGCTGCATCATTTTTAATTTCACGTTTATACGTTAAGCTATTTACGAGGATGCATATAATAACACACGCAGACTGTTAGAGCAACTGAAAATAAAGATCATTGATCGAGCCCGAGTAATTTCTTCCCAAACTTACTTTGACATTAAAGCTGTTGTTCAGGGTTAAATGAAACCTTACTCACCTGCAAATGGTTCTGACGACAGACATAACCACATCGAAAGGAATGCGCCTTTTAATAATTGTTTTGATATGATGAAGTCGATTCATGTTTACTTTGTGAACATTTTCAAAAGTTTTAATTCCTCACGTAATGTGGTTAATATTTTCCTTGGTTAACAATGCATCAAAACCGTAGAAGGCAGTTGTAAGGCGAAGAACGCACAATAAATCCCGTTTACGGAATTATTTTCTATAAAAAGCTGAAATCCGTATTCTTATTTTCTTGTCAAGTAAGCATGGTTTCGATTAAGAAGAATACCAGTGGTAATTGTATTTGTGCGAACGAGCTTCGTTCCGCTATGATGTAACAGCCTTTCTTTTTCCTTCTAAAGCCCAGGGTGACCCCTCTCCGCCGGCTGGAAGGAGGGAGCGCTCGGACGCCGGTGTTGCAAAACCGGCCACAAAAGAGATTGAGCGAAACTGTTGTTCCCCGGACATTAGATCAGTCTTATAACTGTGCTTTTAACGTTCGACTCTAACGCAAGGGGAACAGCTGCAGCGCAAGCAGAGAGGGAACAGAAATCCCCGACCGAAGGGCAGCAGGTCGGGAGAAAATGCGCATCCCGCCCGCTCAGCAGCCCCGGGGCGGCGCAGCCGCCGTCCCCCCGCACCCGAGCGGCGCTCGGCGGCCTTCCCGGCTCCTGCCGCGGGCCGCTCTCCCGGGGCCGAGCCCTTCGGACTCGGAGCGGGGGTCCCGCCGCTCAGCGCGCCGCGGGCGTCCTCTGCGCGGGCCCGTGGCGGCGGGAAGGGCCAGGCGCGGCGGGCGGGACGGGACGGCCGCCTTTCCAAAGCGCCCGCGGGCCCGGGCACCGGGGCAGGGCCCGGGCACCGGGGCAGGGCGCGGGCACCGGCACAAGGCCCGGGCACCGGGGCAGGGCGCGGGCACCGGGGCAGGGCGCGGGCACCGGCGGCGCTGACCCCGCGCTGGCGCTGCGGGCGGGGCGCGCGGGGGTCCCGTCGGCCGCGGCGCGGCCACGTGCGGCTCGGCGCGCTCCCACGGCGCCCGGCCCGGCGGTGACGTATCGAGGTGGGGGCGCTCGCCGCCCGCCGATTGGGCCGCGGCGCCGGCGCGGGGAGGCGGCCGCCCAATGGGCGCGCAGCTCGCAGGTGCCCGCGCGGTTATCTGCGCCCCGGGGCGCGGCGCGGAGCGTCCCCGCTGCTGCCGCCGGGACGCGGGCCCGGGTGAGGTGCGGAGCGCAGTTCTGCCCGTCCCGGGCCCCCTCCCGCTGGATCCCGCGCGGAGTGCCGCAGCTGCCGGGGCCTGTTCTCCCCAGGATCCCTCTCTGCTACTCTGCCCCGACTTGTCTTTCTCCGCGCTCCGGCCGGGAAGTTCGCGGTGCGCGTCGCTGAGCTGCGGGGACGGGTGGAGAAACGCCGGGATTTTCCTGCTTCAGCAAACTTTGGTACTTGCTGGTGCTTTGAACCTGCAGCGGAGAAGAGGCCGCCCCGCCCGGCCGGCGCTCCCGGCGCGGGGTCACAGCAGCTGCCGACGCGGTGGGAGAAGGACCCGCGCTCGCTGATGACCACAAATGTTAGCGGTGGGGCAAATGGATGCTAATCGCCAGAGCGCGTTCGTCCTCAGCAGTACGCCGCTGGCCGCACTGCACAACATGGCCGAGATGAAGACCTCCCTCTTCCCCTACACCCTGCAGAACCCCTCCGGCTTCAAGGCGCCGGCCCTGGGCGGACTCAACACGCAGCTCCCCTTGGGGACGCCGCACGGAATAAGCGACATCCTGGGGCGGCCCGTGGGCACGGCCAGCAACCTCCTGGGCGGGCTGCCCCGCATTAACGGACTGGCGGCCTCGGCGGGGATGTACTTCAACCCCGCCGCCGTCTCCCGCTACCCGAAGCCGCTGGCGGAGCTGCCGGGGCGGCCCCCCATTTTCTGGCCGGGAGTGGTGCAGGGGTCTCCCTGGAGAGACCCGCGGCTCGCCTGTCCCGGTAAGTGCGGCCGGTTCCGGCGGCGAGCGCGACCCGCAGTGCCTCCCGGGCAGGCGGCCTGGGGTCCCGCCCGGCGGGAGTCGTGGGTTCCCGTCCGGGCCGCCGAGCCGGGAGCCAGGCCGGCTCCTCGCCCCGGTCGGGCGGCGGGAGAGTGCGGTAGACGGGGCGGACGGCCCGGAGGAGGCCGCGGCGCCCCGAAGTCGGGTCGGTGCCGGTCACCTGTGCCCGCCGCGGCGCCCCGAGGTGTCCGCGGACCAAACCGTGCCCTGGAGCCAGCGGCGCCGAGCGGCGGCGGACGCGCCGAGCGGGGGTCGGTGCGGACCCGGTCTCTGACGGAGCTGTTTCTCCTCCGCTTTCAGCTCAAACGGGAATGGTTTTGGACAAGGACGGCAAGAAGAAACACTCGCGACCGACTTTCTCTGGGCAGCAGATTTTTGCTTTAGAGAAAACCTTCGAACAGACGAAATACTTGGCAGGACCGGAGAGAGCCCGGCTCGCCTACTCGCTGGGGATGACCGAGAGCCAGGTGAAGGTAGGTCGGTCTGTCCCCGCGGGTCCCAGGCTGGGCATGGGCTGTCGGGGCCGCCGCCGCCTCCCGCCCGCTGCCGAGGCAGCACCGTAACCTTGTGTTTTTGCGGTAATTTTCAGCGACCGTTAAAACTCTACAACCCTACAGGGATATTTTTGAAGTCCATTATAATTTAAATTACGTTTGGATATTGGATAGATTTTAGGCCAACCTCTACATTACTTATTTTGGGCTTAGAGTTCTTTGTGCTGCGACCGATTTAAGAAAAAAAATTTAAAAGCGCACAAAAAACCCAACGGCAACAACACAACCACAAAATAAAACCCACAAAACTGAAACCTACGCACACATTAAAAGAAAAAAACCCAAAAACCCAACAAACCAAACCCAAACACCACAGTAAACCAACCCCCAAAACAAAAAGCTCCCCGCATGCAATTCCTTTCAATGGTTCAGTTTCCAACTGAGACCAATTGACACAACTTCACCCTGCATAATCACGCAAATTTTTTACCGAAGTCTTCAGGTGCGCTGAAGCGTTGACTTGCACAGGGAGCAAAAAATACTTATTTTTCTGGCTATCACATTCTGTTTTCAACAGGTGATTACTCTGCAAAACCGCTGCTTTTATTGCCGCCCGGCTCTGGCTGGCGCTGTCCCGGAGCAGCCGGGGGGTGACCCGAGCGTGTCCCCGCGATCCCCGGGGCCGCGCGGCCCCTCACCGGCTGCTGCCGGAGCCCCGGTTGGGGAAGGGAAGGGGCGGGCGGGGGCGGCGGGGCCGAGCTGAGCCGGGGCCCGGGCCGAGCTGAGCCGAGCCCGGGCCGGGCCCAGGTCTGGTTCCAGAACAGACGGACCAAGTGGCGGAAGCGGCACGCGGCAGAGATGGCCTCGGCCAAGAAGAAACACGACTCGGAGACGGAGAAGCTGAAGGAAAGCTCAGACAATGAGGACGATGACGAATACAACAAGCCCCTGGACCCCAACTCGGACGACGAAAAAATCACGAGGCTATTGAAAAAGCACAAATCCACGAACCTGTCCCTCGTCAGCCCCTGCAGCACCAGCTCGGACACCTTGTGAGGGCACCGACGGCTGCACCGCAACAAATTGTAACTGGATGTTTAAAGTGGTGTGTTGTACAGCCTAAGATGTATGTGAAATGTATATATTTTTTACAGAATAAGTTATGAAATTATTTTCCTTCTCATCGATGTAAATTTCAGAGGAATTTTTCCAACTTTTTGGTTTTAGTTTTGTGTCCCTTTAAGGTTTGCCCCCCTTTCCTTTATCCTTCTTGCCGATTTCCTGCTCCTAACAATCAGATTTTGTTGTTTTGTATGGGTCGCCAAATCCAGGTTCAGCCACTTTGTATATAGTAAATTTCAGATTTTGTGATGTATATTTCTAGTGTAAAAATGGCTGTTTTCTTTTAGTCCTTCCCTCTACTCAGTGTTTTGGCGGTTTGATTTCTCCTGCCTCTAGATTTCTATGCTTAATAATGTCAGAAGAGAAAACAACCCAAAAAAGCACGAGAGAAAAATGGACACTTGATTTTACATTGGGATCAAATAACGTCTCCACACGCGTTGGAAAGACTTTGTATAAACCAATAAATTATTTAACAAGCTTCTCTTGAGCAAGTTTTTTCCCGCATTACTCGTTTTCGGGTCGCTCTGCGGAATTTGGCAGGGAGAACACGGCCCCGGGGCGCGCTGGGCTCGGACTCCACCCAGCCTGTCGCAAGGTAATTTCTGGCTTTCGCTTTACTAGTCCGGGCCCTAATTTTCAGGGCCGCTCTCGCCCGAGCCGCTCGGCCGGCGCCCGCCCTCGCCTCGGCCCGGCCGTTTCCCCGGGGCGCCGCCAGCTCGGCCCGAGGTCCGGCCGCCCCGGGCCCGGCGGGACGCGCCGCAGCCTCCCCGCTCCGGGCGGTCCGGACCTGCCGGTGCCGCCGCAACCGCCCGGCCGGGCCGCAGCCTCGGGGCCCGCGGCCTCCGCTGCCCCCGCCGGCGCCTGCAGCCCGGAGCCCGGCCCCGCCGCTCCGCCAGGGGAGAAGGAGCCGCTGGCGGGGCCGAGGGAACGGGAACCCGCGGGCTGGGACATCAGCGGCCCGGGGAGAAGAGAAACACGGGGCTGAGCGTGCAGCCCCGGACCTGCCGTGTGCGAGGGCCGAGACCGCGCCGGGTCCTGGCGCGGAAAAGTCGCTGGCAGGTTATGTGATCTGCCCCGGGCGGGGGGGAGGCCGGGGCTGGACACGTCCCACTGCGCTACCCGGACACCGGCCGCTGCAAAAAACCCGAAGGCGAAGTCGCTGAGCTCAGCGGTGGAACAAGCGCGATCTCCCTTCCCTCTCCTTCCTGCCGAGATCCTGGGAAGATGCGCCTCTGCCCGCACACACAGCGGCGTCCGTGCACCTGCAGGTCGTGCTTACGACCTGCCCATAACGAGACCCAGGTAACTAAGCAGCCGTAGAGCTGCCTTGCAGCTGCCTAAGTCTTTGCTTTTCTCCTCCCGGGCATATTCGAGGCCTGATGGGTGTAAGCCAGCCTCGTCGTCAAGCTGCTTTTTTTGCCTTTTTTTTTAAAACGACTGAGACATTCTTTTCTTCCCGTGTCTTAACTATTGCTTCGCAGCCTGAGCAAATGCAACCGCCTCCCGTACCGCACCCACGCCGACCTGCATCCGCCCTCCGCGGCGCCGGGCCGGGGCTCCCGGGACCCCGCGCCGAGCACGGATGCGCCGCCCCCGGTTGCCCGCCCGGCCCCGCGGAGCAGCAGCTGCGGCCCCGGCCGCTCCAGGCCCGCGGGGCCGCCCGCCCAACGCGCACCGGCCAGGCGCTGGGACCCGGCTCGCAGCCGCTGCTGCCCGGGGCCACGGCTCCGCACCCCCCAGCTCGTCCCGCGTCCGCGCGGGTGCCGCTCCCGCTGCGGGAACGGGCCGTGGACCGGCCCGGCCCCTGTTGCGGCTCTGACTGTTCCCCCTGCGCCGCGGAGCCGCCCGGCCCGGCTGTGCTGCTGGCGGCCGCCGAGCGCCGCTCCCCCCGGGCTGCAGGTGCCGCCGCTCCGGGCCGCCCGTTCCCTCCCTTCGGTGCGCTTCGCTCAGATCTCGGCAGCTCTCTGCCTGATCGCAGGGGAAGGGAGCGGGGTCCCGGAAATTTTTACTCACTGAAAGCGGTGGGTTGGCGAGACTTCCCTCGAGTTGTACCACGGCTACAGACGGAGTAAATCGAGTTTAGAAATTAATCTTCGCCTCGGCTTTGAACACACTGATGCAGGGCCCTAGAACCGCACGAAGAAGCGGAGGCAGTTTCCTGCCTCGTAGGGGAAAATACCCGCACCTGAAAGCCGGATTATTCACACCTGCTCCTTCCCGTGTGTCTTTAAACGAAACGTGCCCCAAGGAACTCGGTATTCAGCGATAAGCGTCTCTAGAGCACAAGGTGCTTTGTAACGCACCCGGGTGGCGAACAGCGCGGGGCCGCGGCCGCTGCCCCCCGCGCCCGGAGCCGCCGCCGGGCTCGGGCGGTGGGTCCGGGCGATGGATCCGGGCTCGGGCGGTGGGTCCGGCAGCCCGAACGGGCGGAGCCGCTCCCGGGCCGGGCCCTGCGGACGGGAAACGTCCCGGGAATGCCCCGCAGCCCGCGCACCGCACTTGCCCCACAGAACACATGACGCCTCCGGGCCTTCGCTTACACGCTGAAGGTGCGTCTCTTGAATCTCTGCGGGTTAAATTTGAGACTCTTTCAACAAATTACCTTGTTCGGTCACCTGTGTAACTAACGCCTCGAGATGGATTTGGGCTATTTACGGTCTTGTAGTTCATAGCTCTGGTGAATTTATCTATAAACGAGGCTTGAGCCAGAGGTTGAAAAGGTAGTAGTGTTGTATTTCTTGATTTATTTTTTTAAACCGGAGATAGTCACGCAGCAGTTTATGGCGGCATATTGACTGAACTGCTGGGGACTGGCATCTCGTGAATGGCTCGTAAAGTTGTATTACTCTGTACATCAGCACTCTAATACAAACTCCCAACTGCCTCTTCCTCGCTTCATACTGTGTTTTGACTAACACCAGGGCTGCATTCTATTATACAGGTTTTCATGGGAAAAATAATAACCCTGTTAATTGGCAGGAGATTAAAGGTAACTCATTAATAAGAAATGTGACAATTTACTAATTTCCCTGTAATCCCCAATGCCCAAATTAAAGAGACAGACAGAGCCGTATTCACCACGATCAGTTTTATTGCTTGAGAACCGGAGTACTCACTTCTAAAGGCCTTCGAAGTTACCATGAGTCGAGTTTGCCTAAATAGAATTACTGTGTGGTTATAATGCAACGTGGCACGGTAACAATACAGAGCTGCAGACACCCTTTGGGCAACAGTACTGAATATAAACCCAGACCGTGCTGCTGAGAAAACACTCTGCAAGCGATATCAAATAATTTTCAATGGTAGTGATTTATACCAAAATCAAGCATCAATCTAATGCCATCACGCAGTCCATGAACTCTGTAGTGTTCTAAATTAAATCAATAAAACATACATTTGTGTTTCATCAACAGACTCCCTAATCAGCTTTTAATGTTGTATTTAGTGGCGGGAGAAAAATGTTCGTAACAAGATTATATTGTAGGCTGCACTGAGCTACTAACCAGGAAAATTTACAGTCATTTTTTTCTTTAACACTGTATAAATACAGTCTGTGTCCAATACAGTTGCTACCTGAAGCAGACTATTATTTTATTCTCTCATGTTGTTATAGTTTCAATATAGAATACTTGGCACCATAAAACAGTAACAAAAGACGGACAAAAACAGTTTACAAAATTCTGGAAAGTTACACCCAAACCTAGCTAAGAACTTCACATTCAATCCTTAATATTACATAGAAAGAAGGGATTATAGGAGTAACAAAGTGAAACCGCTAATATATGCGCTATATAGTATGCTATATATCTGTATCCAGGATGGCACTGCTATATATTATTTATTATATAAACGTTGGTTGTTGATGTACACTTAACTAAACCTGCTAAGACTCCAACACTAACTGCTGATATGGCACTCTCAAGCATTCATATTGGAAAGTATATTTAGCGTAAGTTTTGGTCAGGTTTATAAATTATTTATATATCTGTGTATATATACACATACATACATATATATACACACACATATATATGTATGTATAGAAAGCAGCTGCTGTGTGATTCAAAAACCATGTAACATGGCAGTATAGTATATAACATGAGAAAAAAATTATAAAAATGAAAAACGAAACACTAAAACTAAAACACAAACCATGAGCCTTGGTCAACAAAGAAAATACCATTTAAAACCATCAATATCTCTATCTATACAATCCAATGTACAAAACCCCGAAGTGGTAAAGATATATAATGCTAGGCATGACACCTTTAAAAGTTTATAATATGCTGAAATAGCTTTTCCACATTGACAAACACTTATTAAAAGTTGAACGTTGTGAAATCTAAAATACATAACATCTCTGCTGTCTATTTAGAGTTTTGGCAACAGAACTGTGACATAGATATAAAAAATAATTCCACGTTTCTACTTGATGTCACATGAACATACAAGACAGTGAGGTATGTGAGGCTGCTCTCGAACAGAGTCCGGATGCTGAAGCATAGTGTACGACCAGCAGTCTAAAATGTGGCACTCGGGACTGGATTTATCAATACAGCTGTTACGATTATTTATTTCAGTTTACTGCGCATTCCTTCCCCTCCTTGCTACAGTGTGGATTCACGGAAAATCTTCTCATTTCGTAGGCATCTTTTTCCTGTTGCAGAATTGGCATTTTTTTAAAAAGAAAAATAAACACAGGGGAAATGATGTAGAAAATATAAACGTAAAGGAAAAAAAATGATATTTACCACCACATCACTGCACGACACAACACTTGTGCACATTTGCAATAGGTTTACCTGCCCCAGCAGCTATTCGAAAGGACAGGAACACAGGCTGCAGCAAGTTAGGGAAAAACACAAGTTACACATTGGAAATCAAAACTTTTTTTTTTTTTTACAGTCAGTAGTAAACACAACAAAAAATAATTCTCTATGACTGGAAACAAAATGTTGCAATAATTTTTTGGATTAATCCAACTACAAAACGCACAAGAGAACTGCATCGTCTCCTTAGAGGTCTCTGCTCCCATGACATCTAAGGGGAAATGTGATTTCTGTGGGCAGAGGTGGGTCCCGTACACAGTTAACTGCCTTTTGTCACAGCCCCACTCAGAGTGCCACGCTAAAAACGTCACGTGAAGTACACCCGTGACAGAAGAAACAACCATGACTGTTTCTGAGCTGGCTGTCCTGCAGCTGCTGACACGGAACTTTTCATGTTACTGCAGGAGTTACTGAACTTGTGTGTGTTAAAATCCAACCTGGGGGATTCTGGACCCAATACCTTTGACACATTCTTCCTTAGCAAAACAACACCGTGCTCACCGGAGTACAGGCCATGAGAGTAAATACAGCTACTGTGTGCCTCTGCGTGTACCTGTACACACACACACTGTAACGACTCTGCCTGTACCTGTAGACACACACACACAGAGTAACGACTGTGGTTGTACCTGTACACACACACACACAGAGTAACGACTGTGGTTGTGCCTGTACACACACACACACACACACACACTGTAATGACTGTGGTTGTACCTGTACACACACACACACACAGTAACGACTGTGGTTGTGCCTGTACACACACACACACACTGTAACGACTGTGGTTGTACCTGTACACACACACACACAGTAACGACTGTGGTTGTACCTGTACACACACACACACTGTAACGACTCTGCCTGTACCTGTACACACACACACGCACACACAGAGTAACAACTGTGGTTGTACCTGTACACACACACACACAGAGTAACGACTGTGGTTGTACCTGTACACACACACACACACTGTAATGACTCTGCCTGTACCTGTACACACACACACGCACACACAGAGTAACGACTGTGGTTGTACCTCTACACACACACACACACTGTAACGACTGTGGTTGTACCTGTACAGACACACACACACTGTAACGACTGTGGTTGTACCTGTACAGACACACACACACACTGTAACGACTGTGGTTGTACCTGTACACACACACACACACACACTGTAACGACTGTGGTTGTACCTGTACACACACACACACACACAGTAACGACTCTGGTTGTACCTGTACACACACACACACTGTAACGACTGTGGTTGTACCTGTACACACACACACACAGTAACGACTGTGGTTGTACCTGTACACACACACACACACTGTAATGACTCTGCCTGTACCTGTACACACACACACGCACACACAGAGTAACGACTGTGGTTGTACCTCTACACACACACACACACTGTAACGACTGTGGTTGTACCTGTACAGACACACACACACTGTAACGACTGTGGTTGTACCTGTACAGACACACACACACACTGTAACGACTGTGGTTGTACCTGTACACACACACACACACACACTGTAACGACTGTGGTTGTACCTGTACACACACACACACACAGTAACGACTCTGGTTGTACCTGTACACACACACACACTGTAACGACTGTGGTTGTACCTGTACACACACACACACAGTAACGACTGTGGTTGTACCTGTACACACACACACACACTGTAATGACTCTGCCTGTACCTGTACACACACACACGCACACACAGAGTAACGACTGTGGTTGTACCTCTACACACACACACACACTGTAACGACTGTGGTTGTACCTGTACAGACACACACACACTGTAACGACTGTGGTTGTACCTGTACAGACACACACACACACTGTAACGACTGTGGTTGTACCTGTACACACACACACACACACACTGTAACGACTGTGGTTGTACCTGTACACACACACACACACAGTAACGACTCTGGTTGTACCTGTACACACACACACACTGTAACGACTGTGGTTGTACCTGTACACACACACACACACTGTAATGACTGTGGTTGTACCTGTACACACACACACACAGAGTAACGACTGTGGTTGTACCTGTACACACACACACACAAACACACACTGTAACGACTGTGGTTGTACCTGTACACACACACACACAGAGTAACGACTGTGGTTGTACCTGTACACACACACACACACACACACACAGAGTAACGACTGTGGTTGTACCTGTACACACACACACACACTCTGTAACGACTGTGGTTGTACCTGTACACACACACACACACTGTAATGACTGTGGTTGTACCTGTACACACACACACACAGAGTAACGACTGTGGTTGTACCTGTACACACACACACACAAACACACACTGTAACGACTGTGGTTGTACCTGTACACACACATACACAGAGTAACGACTGTGGTTGTACCTGTACACACACACACACACACACACACACACAGTAACGACTGTGGTTGTACCTGTACACACACACACACACACTGTAACGACTGTGGTTGTACCTGTACACACACACACACACTGTAATGACTGTGGTTGTACCTGTACACACACACACACAGAGTAACGACTGTGGTTGTACCTGTACACACACACACACAAACACACACTGTAACGACTGTGGTTGTACCTGTACACACACACACACAGAGTAACGACTGTGGTTGTACCTGTACACACACACACACACACACACACACACAGTAACGACTGTGGTTGTACCTGTACACACACACACACACACTGTAACGACTGTGGTTGTACCTGTACACACACAAACACACTGTAATGACTGTGGTTGTACCTGTACAGACACACACACACACACACACTGTAATGACTCTGGATGTACCTGTACACACACACACACACACTGTAACAACTGTGGTTGTACCTGTACACACACACACACACACTGTAATGACTCTGGATGTACCTGTACACACACACACACACAGTAACAACTGTGGTTGTACCTGTACACACACACACACACAGTAATGACTCTGGATGTACCTGTACACACACACACATGCACACACACACACATGCACACACACACTGTAACTCCCTGTCACCCGTCACTGACCCGTCACTCGAGCCTCAGCACATTCTCCAGGACTGACACCTCACTGCTGTTGGACAGCGTACAAGTTTTTCCCAGTTTCTAGTTAAGTTTTGATACGTTTTATACCGTTTTTCTGTAGGCTTTCACAGATTACCTCCTACTCCTTGATCAGTTTTTTCAAAGCAAGCACGCACTCAGTTTGCTGTATTTCTGACCTAGATGCCATAGGGTATCTTCAGCAGAGACGATTGTTTATAAAATTCATGTCTTTTTCTTCACTTTAACGACTGGTATTTATGTAATTCTGTATCTTTTTTCTCACTTGTTAACTATGGAGCTGCCAATACGTTATTTTACTAATATGCGGCTAGGCACTAAATTAACTGAAACTATGATTTGTAAGCAATTTTGATAACCCAATGAAAACGCTTTTGTTTTACAAGAACAGTCTGAGTGCACAGTTGCTCCACGTCATTTGGTGTTGTATCATGCTGTCCTCTAGCACACATCATCCTGCTCTTTATTTGATCTCACACAAGGATCTGCTCTAACATTCTGGCTGATTTCAGATGAATGCGACTTTAAAATATTTTCAAGGCTTTAAATGAAAAAACAGTTAAATATAAAATTCACATAAACTACTGCATACATTTTCATTCCTAATAAAAAAGACTTAGAAGATACAATACTAAAATGTTAGATTTAATTACCTTGTGATCGCCCATACAGACATTTGGCCCAATGTGGTCATATATTACTATCTTCTCATCATTTTCTGACTAGTTAAAAAAAAAGACAACAAAACACTAGTCAGTTCAAGTATTCTCCATATTACAGAAACAGAAAGAAATAAGGAAATAATTTATGCAAATAATTCAAACCAGATCTGAACGAAGTGATATTAACATATCTTTGCTAGTCTTTTCCAGAGAAAGACCGTGTAGAATGTATTTTTATGTCCGCTTGCAGTAATTTGTGCAATTTATCCATGTAAAGTAACTCCTGGAGCCCCTGCAGCCGCTCCTGGGACCGCAGGGAGCTTTGGGGCAACGCCGGGACAGACGGACGGAGGGTCCAGTTTGGGCTGCGTTCCAGCCTTTCACCAGAGACACACCCGCACACTGGGGCCGTCCTTTCTGAAACGCACATTTTTACTGAATTAGGTGGGATCTACGCTGTTCTTTGAATGAAATGCAATCCACATTGCTTTGTAAGAGCCTTTGATTTCATCACAGAGGTGACTGTAAATGTTCAGAGAGATCAATGAATTCTTTACAGTTTATCAGTATAATCTTTAACTGGTTCTATGAGATACATTTCTTCATATGAAAAAAAGCATCAAGTGATTTTAAGAAAATCAGCAGCAAACGAGAGCTGACATTGCTCCGGTCTCTGTTATGAATTGCTTTCGTTTTGTTCCATCTTGAACTTTATCCTTATACACGGACTTCTTTAGCATTTGTAGTTTAATGAATAATAAAATGTGCTCATCTTTCTGCCATTTGCAATAAACGTGATTTTCTGAATTTGTTTTGATTCTCTAGCACAGTACTTCAGGTCTGAATGCAAATACATTGCCATACAAGACAATTTCTTATTATGCTAAACAATTCCTTTAAGCTAATTAAATCTGCAATCTGCACACTCCAAGTCTCTAACACAATCACAGAGGTGCTTTAAACTAGTTGGCAATACTAATTTATTTTGTCTGAAACAGTCGAGACTTTCTCATCTGTAATCAGTCAAGTTCGACTGGGCAATAACTTTATACAAACAGTAGCATTTAGGACTATAAAGTTAAAACTGAATTATATTTAATGCAGTAAGGAAGCTTAAGGTCAGATTTACTTTATAGCACGGTTGTCTGCCAAAAATATAAAAACATAACCTTCTGCATTGTATGCATGAGCACTTTCCAATATTTCAAGATCATAATGCCACCAGCATCGGAAGTGGGGATACATTCATCAAAAGCGACTTGATAATTTACAAAGGCAGCATAAAATTGTGGATTTTCAAGTGCATAATCTTTAGACAGATAAACAAATTACAGCGGCGCACAAGCAGAAACAATGTACACTCGGCTGAGCATTCATTACTTCATGCGATCAGGCATCACGGCAGCTCCTCAGCAGCGGCAACCTTTGGTGTTTTAGGGCTCAGGAAGCATAAAATAACATGATGGTGAGGTAACCGAGCATGGCATGATCGATGATGTTGCATGGGAGCTGTTTACAGCCCATGTCTGTACAATCTGTAATGCCTACCGTGTAGCTGAGCACACCGTACAGTGTGGAGATCTGTGCATACTCGCCTTCCTTTCCACAGGATTAAAATGCAGATTTACTACAATTTTTGCTTGAAATAAAATACAGAATTGCTAAGACAGAAAAATAAAATCTTAATTTGCCTATAAGAAAAATTGATATAGCAAAATTATTGCCTGTATAAGGATTTCCAATAGCCAGTTACAACGAAAAATTCTTCAAAAATTCATAGACATTTATATTTATATTTTAAGTGTAATCAGTTAATTAAAATTTGCTTTACTTTCATCACAGTTCCTTTTAAAGCCTCAAAGTGTAAGTCTCTGCAATGGAATAAATTCTCAACAGCAAGGCAAACACTGCTCACCATGTAGAACCACAAAAACCTGTAAGGTCATTTTGCCCTTTCCTCTATCAGTTCAGCATTCTTTTCTACTGAATATTTTCATTACGTGCCGTGGGCCGGCGCTGCGGTTTGGTTGCGAGCAGGGGAGCTAACGCCTTCCCTGCTGTAGACTCACGGAGGTAAGGACCCTGCCAGCCTGGCCTCATCTGTAATTGTGCACACATTTCTGGAGATGCCCCAAACTGAGTGCTCATAATTTGCAAAGGCAAAGCTGCAGAGACAGAACTGGATGCATTTTTTAAATATAAGCTTTGAATGATCCAACTGACTGGGCTTCTGTTCTACAGAGACTAAGAATTGCACTAAGCCACCTGACCGTTTCAGTTTTCTGTAATGCTCTAACTTTGTTTTCCTTTGTTTAATTTTCTCCCATTATATACAAGTTATACCCCTCTAGATAATCTGAAAGAATTCCTTTCCCTCTGTACTGTTTACACTCCTCAAGCCTTTGTGTACACTTCTATCTCCTTATTCATAGCTTAAAAAAAATAATCTTCCCTCATTGGCCACTCTTTCCACGGTTTTAATCCTTTGTCCTTTAGGAATTTCATGGGCGTCAAGTACTATCTGTAATATTTTGGGTAAAGTCTCACTTTCTTATATCATATTTCTGTATAAGAAGATCAAATAACATTGATTTTGACATTACTATTTTACAATAAAGTCTGTGTTCCTCTTAGCTTCACATTTTTAAAATTAGATACTGCAGTACATGCATTGCCTAAAATTTTGCATGAAACTTCAAGATATCATGCAGACACTTCTTACACATCAAAATGTGTGAGGAAGTACATCGAACTGAAATTTGAGTAGCTATGGAAAAAATGTCCCCAGCCTTTCAGTGAGTTAGCTACTGCACAGCAAACAGTCTAATCATGAGATAAATAACGCTGATGAGAGAAACAGAAAGTCATAAACTTCAGGAAAGCAAGTTTCAAGGGTTTCATTAATTTAAATAGAAAAAATAGCCACAAAGCTGTAGAATATGGATTTGCAAAGGCAATTTTGCACAACAGGGAACATTTAGCTTGGAGCAGAAAGGCCCAGGTGAGACCTCCGTGTGTCACACAGCCACGTCCTGGTGTTTCTGGGTCCTTCGGAACAGCTGGCGGGCAGCGCGAACAGGACGGGCCTCCAGGTGCCACGAACAAGCGCACAGGGAAACACCGAGGCGGCGAGGGGCGGCACCGCGGAACACAGGAGAGCGGAGTGAGGAGAGAGAACGAGAGGAAAGGGAAACCGCAAGGCTCCCAAATTGCATTCGGGTCATTGAACCCTGGATAGAGCAACACCAAGTTCACCTCACGTTTATACACCAAAATCCCAAGAGGAACTGTATGTTCTAAAAAGTTGCACAATCGTATTTTCAAAGCTCTAACAGAATGTCTAAATTTAGGCACTTAACTGGTGTACCCAAGTTAGGAACCTGCCTGCTGGAGACTCTGTCTGCCTTCAGGGGACAGTGGTAGGAGATCTGGCCCATCTAGGATCTGATGGATTGTTGGGAAATCCAGTTCTCACCATCAGCAACAGAGGGAACCTTAATCTGCCATGCTGGGAACTCGGGAACCTCAAGCTGTTGCTGCACGGGTTGTTCTGTCAACACGTCGCTGCTCGGTCTGCAGCCAGTCCCGGTCACCTCCGCGCCTGTGCTGAGCCCGACGGGCACCGCTGGTGCTGCTGCTACTCCACAGGGGGCTGCACTGGGGGAACGATGGAGGGGTTTTCTGATTTTTTTGTAATTCTGTTTAAAGAAGGCGCAGTTTGCCAGTCTGGCTCATAACCCCCCCGTACAGCGCTGACAAGTACAGACGCAGCCCAGGACAGACAACAGGCAGCTGCTGTTGGCAGCTCAGATACCGAAGGAAGCGCTTGTGAAAGCTTCTGCTCTGGTAACTGCCAATGGGTTAACTGGGACAATTCCCTGATCTCGGCTGGAAAGCACTGGAGGTGTCACAGTTTATCGCTGCCATGGTACACTGTCTCCAGCTTGCAAGCGTTTGCTACAGGCAACTGACAACTCAGGCCAAGCAGAAGCCAGCCAGCCCTACCTGCCTGTGGGGAAGACCAATGCATGCGGGTCCGTCCTTACCTTCAGGATGAGCTCCTTGGCCGAGTGGGACATCAGGATCCTGTCGCACCAGGCGGGACATCTCGTATTCATGTACTGCTTTCCCTGGCTGGAGTCCTCGCTGTACGGGTAACTGCAAATGAACCACAGTCACAACCATCAGCCACCGCGTGAGAGCAGCCCGAGACCTCTGCTTCAAGCAACCACACTAATTAACAAATCTACTTGGCAAAAAGCAGCTCTTTTAGACACGTCTCATACTCATTTATCTTTATTCACTCCTCCTCCTTTCTTTCTCACGTGCTCCATCTCTCTTTCTCTTCTCATATCTACAATGCTCCTTTAGGCCAACAAGTCACGACACATTCAGTTTCAGAACTCCCACCTCCTACCTTGCATTTTTGCACGTCTTTAAAGACAGCAAAGTATTGATCCCTGTGAAAGTACAAAAATCATTTCAACAGCAACTCAACTACAGAGTAGGCTGTTGGCTATGACTATGGAAAATGAATAGGCAGAAGATGAAAAAGGAAACCTAGTTAAAAAAAAGGTTAATCTCATGGGATTTCTTCTCCAGGAGAGCTATCCAGGAATAATTTACCAGAGAACAGAGTTCAGAGCACTGGATCTCTGCAGCTGTTCACAAACCCCACCTGTACGGATTCTCTAAGGCTGACAGAAAGGAAGACACGACAAGAAAGTAGGATTTTCAGGGGATTTCTTCAGAACCAAGGAATTAAGAATGTGGTTTAAGGAAAATGCTGCTGACTACAGAAGATTCTGTACCTTTATATGAAACTGTTAACAAAAAGTAAATTATTTTGTAAAGACATCTGGAAAAGCAGCTGATTAAATGGTAGTTATGCTGTGGGATCATGATAAATGTGCTATGGGATCTCCAGTGCATTCTCACTTAGCTTTAAAAGGCAGCAGAAAGTGTTTATTTCAACCTACGGAACAGCCTGAACCAATGTAACTCAGTGTGTGTGTGAGCGCCCACGGTCGTCTGAAGCACCTGAAATGGCAGCCTCTAGTTCAGCTGTCAGGAGCCTGAGGCCAAAGTTGTCCTCGTTTTATCCAAATGTTCTCACTAGTTTCACAGGACAGACCTCTGAATCTGACGATGGCTCATCATGCCGTAATGCCCACTGTTTGCCCAGACCCTTTCCAAATGGCCTGGGTTACTAGCCAAGGAGGGGTTTGGGGCAAATCCAGGGGCTTTATGACAGGCTCAATTTCTTGAATATTTGGCCTGAATGAAGTTTGTCCTTGTCTTTAAACAAAAACCATAAGGCTGGTGTGCATTATCTACATATGTATGTGTAGGTGTATTTAAAACAACAGTTGCATTTTATTCTGCTCATTACTGAATTCATAAAGGAAATACTTTTCCTGATATGTGTGTTAAAATAAAATTTCTGCTATTGTAACAAAAGGGTTTGCATGCTTGAAGAGAAACTTATTTACCACTCTGCTTGGTGTGATGCTCTGCAACTGAGACATACAGCTTTCTACCAAATGGGTTTACAAGCTACACTGCCATTAAAAAGATTAGCCATGGCAAACATCCAAGAAAAGCGTACTGAACGTATCGGAACGAACCAGTGATCTCAGTACCTTTTCCACCTCATCAAACCTAACAAGACTCATTTTCAAAACATATTATGAGAATTCAATTTGCTGCTTCACTGACATACAGAAGTACAGCTTATTTCTGAGTGTCTGTGAATACTCTGATGATGTAATTCTGACGGTAGGAGAAGCTCTTTGTCTGCAATTTAAGGGTTGACTTTTCCTGGTAACCTCTTTCTTCAGTTACTCAAGAAACCCACATAACTGAAGCTACTTTTTATGACATAAGGTATAGGAATCAATCACATTTCATATAATCCTTCTTTTTACAGCATTAACTGTATGGCTTTTAAAGTATGATGCTCCATACCTGGAATGATCTGTTACTGCTATGTGTTAGAGCATTTCATCCGAGAGCCTATATTCCGTGAAACGGTATTTATCCATTTGCTTTATTGATCTTAACGTTTTCACAGGGTGAAAACTTCTGCCAATTTTTCAAGGTCTTTAGCACTAATCACCCAGTCAAGAAGTTACTGTAGTTTACAAATAGCTTTGACAAATCAGATTTCTAATGGCTGGGACAGAGATGAAAATAAACACTGCAAAAGTTATCCAGACAAAATGATCTGTAGGTCATAATTTAATACAGCGAAGTGGGGCAAGCTCTTTTTTTGTCAGGCAGCATCCCCCGTCCAGGAGCATCTGTCCTGCTGCACGGCAATGGATCAGGCGTCCCCTCCCCACCGCCTCTCTGCCTTGTGCACGTCGCACTCAGCGAAACGCTGACATGGACATTAAAAAAAGCCTAACTAGATACATCCCCTCAAAATAAGAAAAACTATTTGCTCTCCTCCCTCGTGCTCTAGAAGGGTCACGGATACTCTGGAATATGCAGGCTTGTTTTGTAGATAGGCTCGAAAAGTAATCATCGCTAATTATGAGTCAAAATTGCTGGGAGGGATTATCTTTTGTGACTTAGCAGGTTTCAGAGAAGACAGGATAGTTTAGTGTATTATATGCCATTTATCTTAAATAGGCTTTTGCAAACAAAAGCTCTATTAGAGGTTTCTGGAATAAGCCTGTCACTGAAGAGATTTCCGTGACACGCACTGCTGAATGTGTACTATTCCAGAATAAAACTTTTCAAACCACCTGCACTCCAGGACTTGTCTCCATCATCCTGTTCTGCAGTTAAATGAACAGTGGGATGAAAACAGTGTGGCTGCTGGCAGAACTGAACCATCTTCTTGTGAACTCTGAAGCTTTTACTTGGTTGGAGCACGGGAGCTTTCCTGCCCTGTGGATACTGTGGTGCCTTACGCACTGTTACCTCACCAGATGCCTCCCCCCAGCTGGTGGGATTTAAAACCAGCCAGCAGAAAGATGTTGCAAGACCCAAAGACACGAGGAAAACACCCAAAGCCGCAGAACTGCCCAACGCCCCAGCTCTCGGTGTCAGTCTGGTACAAGACCTGTCACCAGAACGCAGCCCTGGGGCACGTTCCCTGCAAACCCCGGCTGCCGAACGGGCCGGCACCGCGCGGGCGGCGGGCGCAGCGGGCCACCCACAGCGAGGGCAGAAACGGCAGAACGTAAAGCCACTCACAGCGCAGAAACGGCACGACATCAAGTCACTCACAGCGAGGGCAGAAACGGCACAAGGTAAAGTCACGTACGGCAGAAACGGCAGAATGTAAAGTCCCGACACTCGCTCTGCTGCTTGCAATCCAGTGACTGCCCAGAGAGTGCAGCCCCAAGCTGCTGCTCAGGAAAGTGGAAAATACTTCCACTGACTTTGATGGGCAGCCCAGACACAACCGTGCTAATGCACACTTCTATTTGACTACATCTCCTCCTTTCTTTCAACTCCACTTCCCACCTGCTTCTTTGAAATAAATAGTCTCTTTTACAGAATAATGTAAATTTAAATTTGTGTGCATGCAAAAAGCAGAACTATTCTTGTGATACACATCTTCCAAGACGTTAAACATAAGATTGTCTGCTATCAAGTGCATTAAAATAGCTTTGTTTTGCTGACATCTCCAGCCACTGTTAACACATTCCTTCCAGGTAAGTAAGGGACTCACAATTCTTCATTCAAAACTCAGTTAATAATTCTATTTAACAGGTTTTCGGATCTATGAGTTGTATAAACAATTACAGGCTTGATTAACACAAGTTCAGATTTGATAAAAGTGAATCTGAAGGACTCTGCACCAAATAATCAAATGTTAAAAACTCCAGTATGAATCACGAGAGGGTAAGCACCACGACACCCTTCTGTGCATTCATTGTTAGTCTTGACCACCAGAACTGCGACTGCCGTAGAGAAAAAGGGACAACCAGCTCTCTCAGTCCCATGACTGCTCAGAAATGTCTTTTTTTTTTCCTTTCAGTAGCATTCTGCCTCAATCATTATCTATTTTGTGCAGTGTACAGAAAACAGTGATCTTGAGAATGAATAGTGAGTGCTTATGTAAAAATAATGACATAACAGATCAAGGCCTCCAGGTATCACTGAAATATAAATGATAAATAGACATAATGCCAACACATAGAGGTGCTATAGATAAGACTGTACACACTTCCTAACTTCAGTATTCAGTATGGTTCCTGACTTTTTTTTTTTTCACACAAACCATATTATATGTATTTAAAAATACAAATGGAGAAATGAGGAATTCCGTGTAGAACAACTTTTCTGCCCTGTTTAAAATATTGGCAAATTTGAAATTTAGGACCTAAACTGCTCGTGTTGACTGAATAACTAAGAGCCAAAATAGTCTGTTACTCTCAGTGTATGACAGGCAGCAGTTACGCAAAATATCCTTTGATTGTATATGCCACTGCAGGATGGACAGACAGGCGGTTCTGGAGCTAGAGCATCTGCACGAGAGGCTTGTACGATTTATCTCCAGTTGTTCAGGGTTTATTTTTTCTCAAGATGCTCCTTCTAGCTTCTTTTCCACCTTGTTTCACAAACTTGTTTCAGTTACACTCATTTTATTTAACCAGAAGGATTTCTGGCAGGTGGGTTAATGCAAAACTCATTCAAAATTCAAAACTGAATAAAACTTCCAAAAGGTTCGAATTAAAACAACAACAATAATATAACACCCAGTGTTGTCAAAATGTAACTGAACACTTTGAAGAATTGTTAACGAGCTCTGTAACTAAGGAGCAGGCTGTCCAGTGAACTACTGGTATTGCAGTTCATAAGGGTGAGAGCTGCTTGGCAATTGTTTGGGGAAAATAAACCATTAAGAGCGTCAGTAATATTACTGCTGTCCTGCTGTTGACAGGTATTGTCAAAGATGATTGGACACCTGTACAAAAACACTGACTGCAGGGTGAAAAGTCTCCTGACACCGTAAACCACCCTGTCAGCAGCGTCTTACCTCGAAACACAGCCAACCATCCTGCGTACATAAATGTCTCCTTAACCGGCACTTCCAGCCAGGAAAAATTCTCCTAATGAACTCCTCTCTTGTGTACGAACAGCTAGACTGTGTTACTGTGGGGGGTGAGATGCAGTTTCTATGAGGAAACGATGCCTTCCCAGCGGCGTGCCGCCAGCCCTCCGCCGCGGTGACGCTGCAGCCGGGACGTGCTCGTGTTGCCGCCGGATCCTGCTCTCCGCGGCCAGGACGTTCCCAGCCGTGTGCGGACTGCGACAACACCCTCCGGCAACGGCAAAACTGAGCTACGTCATCTTCAGGGCAATAAAGGTCATCCTGAAACGCTGTGCATCCTATGTCTAGATCCATATGCAGACGTTTAGGCAAACTTCATCACATTTGGGGTGTGGAAATGCCTCCTATTCAAAGACCACTTGTTCTCATCTATTAGTTGTCTCCACATTTTACATCGCTGAACTGTTTCTAATACAAAATACTTGAGATGGGATGAAATTTTAAAGCATCAATGAGAATTGAGCTCTTCATGAGAAGAGCTGAGACAGAGTTTTGATTTGGTCCATTTTACTTTAGAACTTTAGAGCTACTTTAGAGTCTTCGCATTTACTAAACATTCTCTCACCTTTAAATCTTTCTATTTACATATGATATTGAGAGAGAACTTCAAAAGGGGAAAAATCCCAACCACTGTTCAACAGAAAATTGTTTACTATTTTCACATTTCTAAGAAAATGTTGGAACAATTTACCTTCAGTTCTGACACACTCTGAGATTGTCTAAGATGCTTTTACCAGAAGCAAGGACAGTGAATGTAGGCTGCTGTAAGCTTTCGGTGCTTTGAAAGTTGTAAGGCCCAAGATATAAATAAAGATATTTTTATATTTTTAATTGACAAGGTCCCAACTCAGCATTAGTGTGAGCTGGTGCACGAATGTGATTTCAATCAAATGTCATTTGACCAATCAAAGTATGACATCTATTTTTTGTCAGCTTCCAGATCATTAGTTTCCTCCTCCAAATTGAATTACCATTCTCTGTTTCCCTGAATCTGAAAGGGAGATTCAGGTTCCCTAGTTCTCTTCCTAACAAATGACCCCATGTAATTTATCTTCATATGCTCATCTTAGCCAGCAGATAGTTAAAGCTAAGCAGTAAAACACACTGCTGTTTGAATTAAATTAGCTGCTTCATATGTACCAAAATAGTAATAAGCCTTCCCGATGCTCTGCTGAGCTAGCTAGCCATGATATGCATCTCACTTAGGCCAGATCGGGAGGGTAAACACAGTCCTGCAAACACTGTAGGTAAAGCACAATGCGTTACGCAGCTGCTCCTTGCAAAGGCTGCGCTAACACCATGGTGATCGCACCAACAAGCAGAGTCAAAGGTGACAGTAAAAGGGGGGTCACTCGGGCAATGGGGCAGCCAGGGGTAAGAGGGTAAACAGGGCTCGAGCCGTGACTGCGGGCGCAACACAAAACGGGGAGGTTAATGACACGGGGTTTTTCTCTGAATCTTTTTCATGGATTTATGTCAGGCATATTGCTTTTTGGCTTCACATACCTCTTTGGAAAATACATGTCTACTATATGCTTCAGACTTAACATTTCTGTACCACCAGTTTAACTCAGGACCTTTTCCAGTTTAAAAAGCCAGAAACCCAGAGCCTCTTCCTTCTTCTAGCGAGCAACAACCGCCCCTTTACTTTCCACCAGAATGCTCCCCATAGAGAGAATCTCCCCTCGCCGATTCCGAACGGCCTACAGCTCAAGCGCAGTGACAGTGGGAACCTGCCCCGGTGCCTGTGGGTGGCCCCATGGGGGCAGGGGCTGTCCCGTGCCTGTGGTCCTGTCCCGTGCCCATGGTCCTGTCCCGTGCCCGTGGTCCTGTCCCGTGCCCATGGTCCTGTCCTGGTGCCCGTGGTCCTGTCCCGTGCCTGTGGTCCTGTCCTGTGCCTGTTGTCCTGTCCTGTGCCCGTGGTCCTGTCCTGTGCCCGTGGTCCTGTCCCGTGCCTGTGGTCCTGTCCCGTGCCCGTGGTCCTGTCCTGGTGCCCGTGGTCCTGTCCTGGTGCCTGTGGTCCTGTCCTGGTGCCCGTGGTCCTGTCCCGTGCCTGTGGTCCTGTCCCGTGCCCGTGGTCCTGTCCTGGTGCCCGTGGTCCTGTCCCGTGCCTGTGGTCCTGTCCTGTGCCCGTGGTCCTGTCCTGTGCCCGTGGTCCTGTCCTGGTGCCCGTGGTCCTGTCCCGTGCCTGTGGTCCTGTCCTGGTGCCCGTGGTCCTGTCCCATGCCTGTGGTCCTGTCCCGTGCCCGTGGTCCTGTCCCGTGCCTGTGGTCCTGTCCCGTGCCTGTGGTCCTGTCCCGTGCCTGTGGTCCTGTCCTGTGCCCGTGGTCCTGTCCCGTGCCTGTGGTCCTGTCCTGGTGCCCATGGTCCTGTCCCGTGCCCGTGGTCCTGTCCCGTGCCCGTGGTCCTGTCCCGTGCCTGTGGTCCTGTCCTGGTGCCCATGGTCCTGTCCCGTGCCCGTGGTCCTGTCCTGGTGCCCATGGTCCTGTCCCGTGCCCGTGGTCCTGTCCCGTGCCCGTGGTCCTGTCCTGGTGCCTGTGGTCCTGTCCTGTGCCCGTGGTCCTGTCCCGTGCCCGTGGTCCTGTCCTGTGCCCGTGGTCCTGTCCCGTGCCTGTGGTCCTGTCCCGTGCCCGTGGTCCTGTCCCGTGCCCGTGGTTGTCCTGGTGCCCATGGTCCTGTCCCGTGCCTGTGGTCCTGTCCCGTGCCTGTGGTCTTGTCCCGTGCCCGTGGTCCTGTCCTGGTGCCCGTGGTCCTGTCCTGGTGCCTGTGGTCCTGTCCCGTGCCCGTGGTCCTGTCCCGTGCCTGTGGTCCTGTCCCGTGCCCGTGGTCCTGTCCTGTGCCTGTGGTCCTGTCCTGGTGCCCATGGTCCTGTCCCGTGCCCGTGGTCCTGTCCCGTGCCCGTGGTCCTGTCCCGTGCCTGTGGTCCTGTCCTGGTGCCCATGGTCCTGTCCTGTGCCCGTGGTCCTGTCCTGGTGCCCATGGTCCTGTCCCGTGCCCGTGGTCCTGTCCTGGTGCCTGTGGTCCTGTCCTGTGCCCGTGGTCCTGTCCCGTGCCCGTGGTCCTGTCCCGTGCCCGTGGTCCTGTCCCGTGCCTGTGGTCCTGTCCCGTGCCCGTGGTCCTGTCCCGTGCCCGTGGTCCTGTCCCGTGCCTGTGGTCCTGTCCTGGTGCCCATGGTCCTGTCCCGTGCCCGTGGTCCTGTCCTGGTGCCCATGGTCCTGTCCCGTGCCCGTGGTCCTGTCCTGGTGCCTGTGGTCCTGTCCTGTGCCCGTGGTCCTGTCCCGTGCCCGTGGTCCTGTCCTGTGCCCGTGGTCCTGTCCCGTGCCTGTGGTCCTGTCCCGTGCCCGTGGTCCTGTCCCGTGCCCGTGGTTGTCCTGGTGCCCATGGTCCTGTCCCGTGCCTGTGGTCCTGTCCCGTGCCTGTGGTCTTGTCCCGTGCCCGTGGTCCTGTCCTGGTGCCCGTGGTCCTGTCCCGTGCCCGTGGTCCTGTCCTGGTGCCCATGGTCCTGTCCTGGTGCCCATGGTCCTGTCCCGTGCCCATGGTCCTGTCCCGTGCCCATGGCTGTCCCAGTGCCCCTGGTCCTGCGGGCAGGGGCTGTCCCCGGCAACGGCAGCGCACGCCGGCTGTGCTGCTCAACGCCACCCAGCTCACAAAAATGGGTTATTCAGCAATACTAACGCCTCTGGGAGTGCACAGTGAGAGACGCACTCTACTGCTTTAGTAAGGGTAACGTTGTACTCCACTAAATGTAGGTAATACCGCTCCTGTTACAAGTGCATAAATGTAATTATGAATAATGTTGGCTTGTTGGGAAGGACCCTGTGCTGGCTTGTTTCAGCAGAACAGTCTGATGTGACTGTATGACTGTGATTGAGCTAAATGTCTTTTCTGGGAACATGCCTGCCTTAGAGCAAGTTACTTTTGGGCTGTAATTTACGAATTCTCATACTAGAAAAAAATTACTGCAAAGCTGAGGCAACAGGTGGGACAGGGTTTGGGTTCCAAACTACCAGGCTTTTCAACAGCATTTTCAGACAAGAATACACGGAGTAGCCTGCTTAACAGCAAAGACCACAATCTGTTTAGAATTTGCTTTACTTTCTGCTTGCAGCATGTTTGTAACCCTCACCTTACAAAGGGCATGCAGTAAGGCTCAGTCCTTGAAGCTTCACTTCATTGATTTTCCCCTCTCTTTCCCTTTGCCACAGTTCCTTAAAACAAACAGAACTGCTTACTTGGGTAATTCTATCCAGTCCCTCACAAATTAAAGAAACACACGATTTTAATTTGAAAATTAATGGAGAATGATGGTGAGAGCGGTACTGGTTTAACCTGAGGAGAGAAATGGGGATAAGAGCTGCCTGAAAACCACTTTAATGATTAAATTCTAGTTGTTCTGAAGGAAATGACAGCTGTCTTTTCTGCTTCCAGCTGGGAAGCTGTTTCTGTGCTCCAGCCTTAGATGCTGGAAGAACCTGGACAACTACACAATGTCCCATATGAACTTGTTCCTCAGGTGCTGAGGGATCCACTGGTGATTTAAGGTACCTCGCTGATACCTGGAAGGTGTTTTACAGTGCATGAATGAGTATGAAGTATTTCTATTTGGTGGAAAATACTTCTTAATTGGCAGAAAAATCACATGTTGTAAAAGTAACTGATAAAGCAGGCATAAAAATAATCTTGAGTTTTAGCAACTTCTAATCTATTCAAGTCCCTAACTCCCTGTTTTGTGGGACACAAGGACCCAGGAGCATCACTGAGCTAACGGTCTAAGAAATGGGATCTCCGTGTGCTGGAGTCCTGTGCCAGGCCGCTGGTTTACGTCCTCTGAAAACACGCGGGGCCACTGGCAAGGACACTGGTCAGGAAAGACAGCCCATTGGAACTGAAACCACCATCCTGCCTTCCCGTTTCACACCCAAAGGTGACAGCCGGGACACGTACGGTGGCACCGCGGGGCTGGGTGCCGCGGCATGGCGCGCTGCCCCCACTGCCTCTGCGCAGGGGAAGGGACGCGAGCACGTCTGAAAATGCCGCATGCAGAGCAGCTGGCTCACCCGCTAGTGCAAATTACACCGGGAAAAATATATGTATCATTGTGCAATCTACTAGAATAAAAACAGGTCATGGGATAAAATACAAGGGTAGAGAACAAATAGATTAGGGACTAAACAGGATTCTGGCAGAATAAGGGACCAGAGCCAGAGAGAATTACAAAGGAGAAACGCTCTTCCAAGAGTAAATGAGATTCAACCTGTCTCCCGGTGAGAGGCGTCAAAGCCAAGATATTGCCAGTGCAGAGGGTCTGCTTGAGAAAAATACCACACAGAGGATATCTCAGACACAAACATATGTCCAACCAGTAAATTACATGACAGCCTAATGCAACAACAAACAAGAATAGGTCACTTTAAGAGAATGATTAATATATGAGATTACTGTGCATGCAGACTTATCTGAAAGCAAACCTTGTAGGTGGGTGTGAACTCTTGCTGAAGTCAGCTCCTATCTTTGCTATACAACAGCTACAAGAATAATTATAATAATTAATGGAGAGCAGTGATAAAGGTAACAATTGCCCACCTGTATATTGACTGACCACAATGTCGTTACTTCTTTTTTCACACCTCCCACATTTGCAGCGATTGCTGACTCCCACCACCTCCTTTCCAGCCTCGTGCTGTTTGCTCACGGCCAGGCTGCTCAGCCCATGACAGACAGAGCTTGCAACTTCAAAATTCTGAATTGTGTTTAGTCTCCAATGGCTAAGGTTGCTATGGGCTACACTAGATTAAAAAGGGTAACGAGATGAAAACATGCATATTCACTATATAAAGGTCTCAAAATACAGGAGTAGAGGAATGGGTGCATAATGTCTGAAAATACTCCATTAGAAGGGGTCTTTATATTCTGTGTAAAGATAGCAGACTTGTAATGCAGCCTCTGATTTCATATTAAGCTGAGATTCCTCATCCAGCCTGCCTTCGCTTTTGGCCATTTCGGGAGGACGGAGGAAAGACACGCAGCTGCTGGAGGTGGTGGAGTTTGTTCCTTCTGCTCCCAGCCCCAGGGGAGACTAACGAGGACGGGTGGGCTGTGGAGAGGCAAACCTCTTGTGTGGGGAGAGGAACAACCGCCTGGCTGGGAAAGATGGTGGCATTTCTGCAGACACGTCTTGCTCGTCGGGTTGCTGGTGACCCCGCTCCAAGCGCAGAGGTGCCGGGTCCCTGCGGCAGCGGCTGCCGGGGGACACGGCGCCCGCACGGGCAGCGGGAGAGCAGCCGCCGACCCCTCCTGGGAGCTCGCTGCGGCCCTGCTCGCTGCCCTGCGCGGGTCATGCAGCAGGGCAAGCTGGTTCCACTTCGAAGGAACTCAGAATTGAAGAGGAGTTTAGGAAAATGCCCAGGCGTCAAGTGCCTCGCAGACCAGGCCAAGGCGCCAAGCGCCGGGCGCAGCCAGGCCTTGTCCCGACACGTTCGAGGTGACGGCCTGGCCGCCGCCCTCCCCACAGGGCAGGACGAAGGATCCACACAACATCAAACAAATGGCCTTACACTAAATTACAGTTTTGCACTGGAGAAGAACGATAGTTTTGAGTTCCATAAGGATGCCTGCAGAAATGCCATTTGTAGCTGTGGCAGGTGGGGGAGCTCAGAAGTGCCTTTGGGATCCTTCCCGCACACAGAGTCCTGCAGCAACGTTCACTAACACGGGGTCAGAACGAGTCCTGCAGCAACATTCACTAACACGGGGTCAGAACGAGTCCTGCAGCAACGTTCACTAACACTGGGTCAGAACGAGTCCTGCAGCAACGTTCACTAACACGGGGTCAGAACGAGTCCTGCAGCAACGTTCACTAACACCGGGTCAGAACGAGTCCTGCAGCAACGTTCACTAACACGGGGTCCTACAAACCCTTGTGCAAACCCACCTGCATAGACATTAACATGGATTTACTGTGCTGCCTTGATATAATTCCATTTATAGCTACAAATTCAATCTATAACTATAATACACTATAACTATACATTCTCACAGAACTAGTATTATATATATAATCATGACCTGCACCTACCAAAATTAATGTATGATTAAAAATATTAACAAATTTATGTAAACTCCAACAAGTACCATTTGCATATTGCTTAGTAGTTTGAAAACTTAAAAGTGAACTGCTGTTTTGAAAGGGCAGAAAAAAAGTCAAATTCTGGATGAATGGCTAGATAAAAACAAAGAACTTCAATTTAATTTTTACCCAACTAAGGCCAAAGTGGTAATTCTGAAAATCCTCGTTCACCTGCTGTCTTATCAACCACACCAAGGCTCTGGTCTCCATTCCTAGAACTGTTTTTCGTGTTTTGCCAGTGATGGTTTTCTGTGAAACTCAGAAGCAACCCTGAGTGCAGAACTCATCTCCGCTCCTCCGCTCACAGGCGGACGGCTAGCCACGGGCTGACAGCACCCGCTTGAACTTTGTCTTTTTGACCTTGTGCCTGTTGTGTTCCAAATGCATAACCCAAAGAAGATATGCTATAGGGGTAGGAAAACACTAATACCACTGCCTGACAGGCTGCTTTTCTTCTGAGATCTTGCTGTAACCAAAGCATTTTACTTCTCGTTTTGAAACTTCTCAAGTCAAGTTTCAACCTGCAATAAATTTTAATGGTCATTATGAACTTACAAAGCTTTGAAAAATAGCTTTTCTAAATATAGAACTGACTGTCCTGGCTTTTAGAGACTTAAGCCAGGACCATAAGGTTATATTAACTACACTGTGTTTTTATGCAGCCTTTCACAACAGATGGTCAATGCACCTTCCCACAGAGGGTTTAAACAGAGGTGGGTCCTCACTCAAAGGATCAAAAAGCAAGGCAGATTTGCATTAACTTGTTGCGGAGGCCATCGGCTGAGTTTCAGGCCTCCTTTAAACACCGAACAGTGAACAGCAGGCTGTACAGCCGGGTTCTCGCTCATGGCTGTCTAGGCCTGGCAAACGGAGCAATGCAGGGAAAGAGGCCTCTGGTATTGCAGGTTCTTTACAGAATTATCTGTACTATTGCTTAGAGACAAGCAAGACGTCAGTAGTTTAAAAAAAATGTATGTTAAAGTATTCTTGACTCAGTATAGGGTCTCCACTCTCTACAGAATGAAAAAGTAACTTTCTATTTGATACTTATTACAACATCAAAATTTTACTTTTAGGAACCATTAGCACAGGGACTAGAAAGAAACTCAGAAAATGTTTATATAAAGTTCAGCTTTAAAAGCTGGTATTAAAAAGCACGATGCAGTAGCTGGAAATATACAAAGACCTAGTTTTTTGCCGAGACCCGTGAATAATGATTTCTGAGATGTCTTCTCCAACAAGTGGTAAGAATTAAGTGCTCTCACTAATTATTGAATGTAGTTTACAATCAACTGAAAAGAGAAGTAACAAACTACAGAAAAGCACACCGAAGGTGAATTTAGATGAGCATATTGAGACTGACAACTATAAATACATTGGAGAAGAACAAAAAACTAGAGAAATATTACAACACGTTATCATTTCATTATGGCATTTTACAGTTCAAAATTTAATCAAGAAGCCAACATTTCTGTTACTACTTATATTGCAATGCTATCTCAGTGTAATGGAAAATTAGCAACAAGAAGCTCTGACAACTTAAGAATTTTAGGTCCCTAAATAAAAAACCAAGAAGAATCTTGAGGTTTTTAACAACAGTTTTTATAACAGTTTGCATTTTTTTCATAGTCTACGTGGTATATTTTACGACAAATGTCTTTTCTTTTGTTTTTCTCACTTACTAATCTTTCCTTTCCTCCTCTCCCGGTGCAGAGCACCAGGCGCCGTCCTGCGCCCGGCCCAGGCGCCGGCTGCTGCGCGGTGCCCAGAGCAGCATCGCAATGTGACGCCGGGCAGAACGTACCGTGCTTTGTGAGCAGATATCGCAACTCTTTAAACGGAGTACGAAAATTTTAGACAACGACTTGCTTATAAGGTTTGTCTAAAGAGCAAAAAGTATGGTGATTTCTTTAAAAAAAATTCTTACCAGTATAAAAATAGATGCCTACATGACTGTCATGGCTTCATTAGAAATTAAGGAAAAGTAGCAGAGAAATTAATCATAAAAGAAGCAGAGATATCATTATAAAACAACTAAAACACAGAAATGTACAAAAATGTCCTCCATTCGGATGATCACAACAGAAGAACTTCTTTCATAATTTTAAATGAAAACCAAGAATATGCAAGAATCAGATTTGATTATTTTCTCAGTCCATATATAAGCACTTTGAGGACACCAAAACTTCCAAATAGTTCCTATAACAGCAATATGTTTACCCTCATTTTTGTAACTGCAGACTCAAATTTCATTTTGATTCTGAAATACTTGTACAGTCACAACTGAGAAAAATACTATGAGAGAAAACCAGCCTGGTCACCCTGACGCCTGGCCCAGGAAAAGGGACCGGACTCCTACTTACTATTTTAATTAGGACTTTGCCTGTTTTCGTGCTGCAGCCCCAGGGTTTGGCTCAAAGCCGACCCTGAGGAAGGGGGGACGCGGCAGGTCCGGCCGGGCCCGGGGCGTCTGCCACGCTGCGCTCGCTGTCGCACCAGGGACAGCGGGCCAGGGACAGCGGGCCAGGGACAGCGGGCCAGGGACAGCGGGCCGGGGACAGCGGGCCGGGGACAGCGGGCCAGGGACAGCGGGCCAGGGACAGCGGGCCGGGGACAGCGGGCCAGGGACAGCGGGCCAGGGACAGCGGGCCGGGGACAGCGGGCCGGGGACAGTGGGCCAGGGACAGCGGGCCGGGGAGAGTGGGCCAGGGACAGCGGGCCAGGGACAGCGGGCCGGGGACAGCGGGCTGGGGACAGTGGGCCGGGGACAGCGCGGCGGGGACAGCGGGCCGGGGACAGCGGGCCAGGGACAGCGCGGCGGGGACAGCGGGCCGGGGACAGCGGGCCGGGGACAGCGGGCCAGGGACAGCGGGCCGGGGACAGCGGGCCGGGGACAGCACGGCGGGGACAGCGGGACGGGGACAGCGCAGCGGGGACAGCGGGCCAGGGACAGCGGGCCGGGGACAGCGCGGCGGGGACAGCGGGCCGGGGACAGCGGGCCGGGGACAGCACGGCGGGGACAGCGGGCCGGGGGCAGCGGGCCGGGGACAGCGCGGCGGGGACAGCGGGCCGGGGACAGCGGGCCGGGGACAGCGGGCTGGGGACAGCGGGCCGGGGACAGCGCGGCGGGGACAGCGCGGCGGGTGCCCGCCCGCCCACCCCTGCACCTGCGGCGTCCGCCTTGCACTGGAACGCTGCTCCGGGGCGGCGTGAACACAAACCCAGGCAGCTGCTCGGGGGGCAGTTTTGGCCCCACCAGAGTTAACCACAAACTCGCCATCAACTCAGAGGAGTAAAGCGTCCAACCCAGGCCAGCTGTGGTAGTGTATCAACAAGATCTCATGATACAGGCCAGAGAATAAACAGTTTATGCTGATTAAAAAAGAATTTATAAGTAACTTTGTCTGCTTAAACTCAAAGGGATGTGACCTTTTCCATTCATCTCAAGAGCACACAGAATCTCAAGCAAGCTTTTTGAGGTAAAAATTTACAAGTAAGGCAGGAATGCAACTGGGCTATTGATTTGTAGAACTCTGTGTGCAAATTGGATAATTAATTGTATGCACAAATGATGAAGCAAATGAAATAAAAACTGTCCTAACTGATCTTTCATATTTTGAGATGTGAAATGCAGTACTAAATGCACTCAGTCCCATTTTAACCAAGATACTCCGACTTCAATTGTTGGCCAGCATCCCATGATGTAAAACCGTAACACCATGGATTAAGAACAGAAGTAAGAGAGTAATTCACAGACTGAATCAATGGACTGTAATTAAAATCTCATTTATAAAAGAAATTCTGAAATAGCACTTTAAGGCTATCATTACGATTGCTTACAACTTCCTTCTGAATTCAGATGCTTACTCATTAAGCACATAAGCCCGACACAAAAAATGACTAGAGCTTTCTGTGTCTCTCCCTCCAGTGAAAAAGGCTTTGTTTGATGCATTTGCAGAACAAATGCATGCATCATACACTTTCCAGCTAAGAATACCAAGAAGCTTAAAGAAGTAGTTTCTAAATATACAGGACTAATCATATCCTCCTTTGGATAAAAATACAAAATCTAGTATGACTGAATATATGACAAATATCTTATACATTAAGCTCATATTTACAAAGAGTATATAAAAGCAGTTAAGCCATGATAAGCTACTGATTTTTTTTTCCAGAAGAAAAGAAAAAACGAGGGAAAAATGGAGGAGAAACTACTGACCTGCAGTAACTCTAACAGGCGTGAATCCAGTTCTGCAGTACTTCACTTAGGCAAGACGTCTCACCGAGCTTAGAATCACAGAATCATTTTGGTTGGAAGAGACCTTCAAGATCACGGAGTCCAACCGAGCTTGGTGCAAGGATCACAGAACAGAAACCAGGATTCCCTTGCCGTATGACCCAGAACACGAGGAGGGATGGGCGAGAAAAAGCACCCTAACACAAGCTAATCTCCTCTTTGTATATGCATGAATTTAGCTGGTTGGTTTTACATCTTGTATTTTTAGGAATATTCTAATATTCAATTACCATATTTTATCGGTATTCTCTGCTTGAGTTCAAATAAATTTTGTGTTATATAAACTCAGCGTTAGCACCTCTTCCAAGGAAGTGCCAGCTTCCAGTTTGTAAAAACTTATCACTATTGCTATCATTAGCATTCCTTAGTTACAAGCAGGAGGCAGAGCAAGCAGCAGCAGAGCTGCACGTTGATCCCCCCACGCTCCCCTCCCTGCAGAGAACGGCAGCGCGGGGCTGGGGTCCGCGGGCGCTGGGGTGCAGGGAGGGGCTGCAGGTTCCGCTGAGCCCCTTCCCACCCCCGGCTGCTCACGGAGCCCCAAGTGGGAACTGGTGGGAACAGAGGTGAAGGGGTGAGCCTGGAAATGACCCTTTGCAGCTGTTCCCCAGGATCTGGACAGGGTCTCTGCTCAGATGTGTCTCCTGCCACCTCGGCAGCACAGACCGTTTGTTTCCAGCGCCCGAGCGAGGTGAAGAGCCGTGCTCTGCAGACGATGGCTGAGTTCCGCGTCCCTCAGCGCTGCCGAGCTGCAGCCGTGGTGCGGCACCGGCACTGCGCGGCGGTTTGGGGCAGAACAGAGGAATGCCACCAAACTCAGTGTGTTTGGGGAGGCGGATCCAACCACAGCTCCGTTCTGGCCGTCCCTCAAGGAGCAGTGGGGTCACCTTGGCCTGACGGGATCCCCAAGCACTCCAGCGCCTGGAGCAGCCGTCTGCCGTGCTCTCTGTGGATCAGTGCTAGGAAGGGACACACAAGATCTTTTTCCCGGCTACCCATTTTCACCTGGGAAGGGCAAGACCAGCTTGCTGTCACGTTCCACGGGCAGCATCCTTGGCCATCTCGCTCTTGCTGCGGTTTTCACCACTCTCCCCCAACACTCCAGAGCATCCTTGCCTGTTCCTCCCTCCTCCGCAGCCCCATCTCACTGTCCTGGCCTCTCACCAGCCAATTTGCTAGAGCTTTCCTCTTCTGGCCGTTTCTGCAAGTCTGGTCTGAGGCTTCGCCTGAGCCCGAGCGAAGCCCTTCCCCGCATGGCTACCGCGCAGCTCCTCCGCGGCGCCGGTTCCACCTGTGTCTCACTCACGCAGGGCTCCCCCGCTACGTGCTCCAGCGGGACGTGAAGGAGAGAGGGCTCATTTCTTACTTGCCCACAGCCTCACAGTGGATGGCCCTTGGCAGCTGCGAGGAAAATCCTGGGTTGTGTCCAGTCTGGCTCTAATTTGCAAAAAACTTAACCACTAAAATAATAACATATCTCTACTGAGAACTGGACATATTTGTGAAAAGAAAATTTTCAAGGGTTTAGATCTTGGCAAGATGTTCACATTGTTTCACAGGCAGATCAAAAATACAACTTAGATACAAAGACTGCTCACACCAAATTTCTGATCTTTGCTTGAGAGCAGAATGACACCAAACTGTATTGACAGAAAGGTTTGAAGAATCTGCAAACCATTCATGCTACAACATATTTTTGCCAAACTTAATTCTGGCTGAAAGCACTAATGTTGGTGAAATCAAGTAGAAGAGCATTTCTGGTAAAAAATTCCTATGTATTTCCCCTCACCTCCTGTTACCCTGACCGGGCACACAACTAATGAAATACACTCAGAGATGTACACACTGCTGGTCTTCTGCTATCATAATCAATAGGAACAATTTAGAGCCGCGGTAACCTCGCCATGCATACTTCCACTGTCCCAGGGGATCAATATAATCAGTATCGCAGCTGGCTGGTGAGAAATAATGAAATTATGATAACAAAATGGCATGCTTTCCAAATTTTTTCTTAGTGTATGCCAAAACATCATACTTTTCTACCTGTCCATAAAGAACAAAATAGCAATATTTAAGAACATTGTATCTATTAAAAAGAAGTATACAAAAAGTATGTTTTTATCTATGATTTCCTGTAACTTGACTTTAATCTTCTTTGTGAATGCAGTTTTTCTTTCCTGTAACAGCAGCTGTGAGATTTGACTTCTTCATTCTTGGAAAGGGCCACACATGTTTAAAACTGTACCACATTTTCCACAGATTTTTCCTGAACAGGGCTGCCACTTGCAAAAATCTTGGTTTCGTTTGATAGCAATACTTCTCTATTCACAGCTAAAATTCACCAAAGGAATATAGCCGATTAAAATCATGCATGTGTATTAAAAAAAGCAAAATGATTCTAGCAGTATTAGCAGTTACACAACCTGTCTACTGAAACTGAAAAAGCAGAATTTAAGTTCCCGTTGTCTCTCCTGATGCTCTGGGAGCCCCCCGGAGCTTTGGGCTCTGTGCCCCAGGCCGGGTCCACCCCGAGTGCCATCGCTGGGCAGTTTCCAACCTGCCTTCACAGCTGCAATAAAGTATTTTAACAGGTTATCTGGGTCCAGTGCCTACAAGTCACTACACATCTCTCAGCACACAACCACGCCAGGGCTGTTTGAAGAGCGGCTGTAAAGGATGGGACCAGCTGAAGTCAATTGATGGGCACTATGGGCACGTGGCTTATGGACTGATGGAGGGGATGTGGGAAAACGAAACATTTCTGAAAGGAACAAAGATCATTATCATTTCGGCAGCACGTATGGGAACACTCACATTCTACCTACAGTGCTAGTGACAATAATGTTTTAGCTAGCTAGTTAAATAAATGGATTATATATGGATCTTACCTGGGAGGAAATGAGATGTCCAGTTCATACAATCTGTCTTTAAAGACTGACAGCTCTCTGTCAAATTCTAAAAGCTATAAAAGATAGAAATAAACGTATTCACTCTTTAATGTTGAACCGAAGCAATCTGAAAATATTAACACTACATTATATAAAAGGAAATAAACAGCGACTTTGATTACACAGCCTGAGGTATATCCCTCATATAACAGTTTTTTAAACACGATGGAAACCACTCAGCACTATTTTGATACCTAAACAGTTCATTGAGAAAAGCGTTCAGTATGTTCCTTCTCATCTCAGCGAAACACGCAACACTGGCTCTTTACAGCACTGACCTATATGTACACGTACTATTTCAAGATAGCTGATTTGTTTCAAATTTTATTAGCAATCTTTTCAAAGATAAACCGGACTAGCATTAAAAAGTACAGCAAACTGATATGATAATCAGCCCACAAAAATGCCAGCAAGAGTGTTATATTACTTTATATTATCTTCAGCTGAGATAAGAAGGTACATTAAACACAAGGATGTGCACATCACTCTTCCTGAGCAAAGACAAGCAGTGTTTTGTACACCTATTCTGGGTGGTGCATGTCGATAGCAGAAGAAGGGATACGTGACAATCGGTAAAAGGTGTTCCCAGGCAGCAGCCAAGATACAGTCCTGGAAGCAGATATTTAACAGAGATGTTCCTAAGTCTAGATTTAATGTCCCGTAAAAATATCAGTTCTCGCCAAATTTGTTTTCCTCTGGACCCCTACAGAGAAAATAAAGATCTGCAGACTTTCGTTCATGAACACAAACCTGCTCATAACGAGTCAATGATAATCGCCCACATTAAACCAGTAACTGTTCTGATGGACATAAACGACCTTATTTCAGAACCGTGGCTGGTGTTGAGCCTGACGTCCCGGTGAATTAGCGAGTTAAAAGACGAAAAGCTCACACTCTGCACTGTTACTGGCCGTCGCTCTAAGTGCCGCTTTCTGTTTTGACAAGCGTGCCACCCCAACAGCACCCGCACGACGGCAGCGTGTTTGCCGTGTTCATTAATCATGTCCCATCGCACAGCTGTGCTGATACCATTGTATGAGCGCAGAGCTTCCCAAAGAAATGAGATTGTGTCCCTCTTTCTCCTCTGCCACCTCATAAATCATTCCTGAAATGTGCAATTAGCAGCTACTTGTACACATTAATTATCTGTGTGAAAAGCAGCTACCTGAGCACCTGCCCGGCTGGAGCCGCCTCTGCCAGGCCCTCCCGCAGCCTCAGCTGTGCACCGACCTGCTCCTGCGAGGGGATGAGGATGAGGATGAGGATGAGGCTGCCCCGTGGCGGGCAGAGCTCCCTGCTCCAGTGCGGCTGACACCAGCTCTGGGATGGGACGTTGGATTTTGCAATACAAATAACTGCAGGTACTTTGTACGCGTTTTAACATCTGATCAAAGCCTGAGTATCCACAATGTTTGGATAAATATTCATCAACATCTGCATTCATCATGCATGTTTCCAGAGTGTGATCCTATATCTAAGTAGGTATAGCCACAACACGTACATACGGACCGGCTCCAAAACCAAATGCTACTATCCCTTTCCTGCTGCAAGTGTCTCCACCATAAACATACAATCTGCCCAACGTGAATCTAGTCCAGGAAACAAATCTACCATCCCCAGTTAAACCTTCTCTTTGAAATGCGTTTCTCTTAATACAGTGCAAATACATTTTTCCTACTGTTGCCAAGTAAACAGGTCAGAGCAGGAAAGTGGAAGCATCAGGAGAAAGAGGGTTATTTCTGAAGTGTGAAACTGCAAGGACTGAATAAAAGAACAATGCTCCACAGAACACAATGGTATAAATTACTCATGGGCATTCCAAGGGCGGGTGATGTTAAATAGATGCATTGTCCTCTCACACCAATTCACACTTTCAAAATTTTAAACATTCAGATTGTTTTTGCTGTGATGATATTTGCAAACTAAAGGGAGGCCGGGGTTTAGAGGACTAAGCGTTCAGATGCGCATTGTTATCCAGAGCAGTTTCTGGTGATTGTTTGCTGCAGTTGCGTGTTCGGTTGTGTCTGTGCTCTGCAGATGAGCTGTGGACACAGGGACAGAGAGGACAGACACAAGAACAAGGGCGCATTGTGTGCTCGCTCTCTAGCAGCTCCCCACATTTCCCAGGTGGAAGGACATCTTTAACCTGAAATGACAAAGCCAAAACTCACGATGACCCAGCTGGATGCCAAAGGCCGACTAGGTGCCCAAAAGAAATATTCAGGGAATGCTTCTTGTTGACAATTTATCCTCACATGTAAAACAGTTAAATATTTTCACTGCATTATTTGCACTAACTTTTATTTCTTTTTATATTTGAAATAATTATTTTATTTCAACAAATTATTTATATTTTCCTAAAGTGGTTGTGTTACAGTATCTGAACCTTCTGTTCAAATGTGTCCACAAACTACGCAAACAGACATCTGCTCATTCTTACGAAGGGCAATGAGAAGCTATCCAGGTGTTCAGGACTGTGTAGCATGAACCCACCTAACAGCTTTTCTTTATTTACCTGGTACCACTGCAGACAGTGGAGGAGATGAGGGGGAAAAACAATGAAAATTTGGACTGTGCGTTTGAGAAAACTCCAGTTAATGTTTCAGCAGAAGAGCATGTTCTAACTATTACTTTTTGCTGGTATTAAAAGCACTTGGGTTCTCATTTCAGCCTGTGATCTCACAATGCAAGACGCCCGGTGAGCACCCGCGGCACAAACCGTACCAGACGTTGCGTCCCCAGCACGGGCAGGAAGGGGCTGAGCCGGGCACCGTGTCACCGTATCTGCTGCAGACGGGTACACGGGTGTCTGCAGCACTACAGCAAGCGAGTGAAAATCAGCGTAGGCCAGATGATACTGAGGAGCAGCCAGAATCTCACAGGCTAATGTCTTTATTCTAAAAGCATATATCCTTGTATTTAAAAACATCCACCTTGAACTTACTCTATTCATGACAATTTTCATCAGAAACTTCTCCCTTATTTCCATATTGTACACTAACCAGCATTGTGAACAATGTCATTGCTGTAACAGTAAACATGAGTATATCTGCCACTCTAAATGCCTTAAAAATGACAAAGAAATTAAGTTCAAGGCCTAAAAATCAATATATTGTTCCATTTAATTTACTCATTATAAGATCATCCTTAAGAACCAAATCTTTAAGGTGTTACATGACATGCTGGGGTAATTTGAACAATTACACAGAGATTTTAAAATGCTGTGGCTGGAAGTTAATTCCAGAACTATATGTTCTAGGCAGTTCAGAGGACTGTTGTTTTCCCCAACTCAATCGCACCGATGTATTTATAATAAACGGTAGCAAGGACGATGCAGTGCATGTATTTATCTGCTGTAACCACTGAGTTGCTGATGCTACGTTAAGATATTTGCTTTCCAATGTCCAGTGGCCAGCCCAACATGAACGTTTGCCTACCATCTCCCAGACGAAGATAGCATCCATACATAGCAGTTACACACCTATAGGCAGCCCGTAGCCCACGAGGCACAGACAGCTCGCCTGGGAACGCAGCCGTGAGGCATGGCTGGGCACGCTGCACCCCGCCTGCGGCTGTGGGAGAAACCCACAGGGCAGAGGATTGTTTTTAAAAACAGGTTAAATTTGTTCCTAGGATTTTGCAGTCTGAAGTTACTTATTTCTGTTTAGCAGACTTCACGAGCCAAACGCTTCGATCAGTTTGTGTACTCAAGCTCCTATTGACCTGAGTGGGAATTGGCTTGATGTTGGTGAAGCTCTCTGTCGAGAATTAAAGAACGATTACATTTGCACTGGAGGGTATTCCCTATTTAATTTGAGTAGAATTAAAAGCATTCAGAGCTGTTGCCTGTATCAGCTGCAGTGCCCATCAACTCCTAAGGGAATTTCAAAACCCTTGTTTTTCCAGGCAGCTGTGTTGCCTGTAAAAGCTGCTGAGGAGAGTTCCGATCTTCCTCCCTTTTCTTGTCAGCACTACGGTGTCCAAGTGCATTTACGCACAAGGGCGAGGAGAAGGCAACGCTCGGTGCCAGGGCGCATGGTTCTACGCAGGCTCTGTCTGCAGGACCTGGTGCCGCTCAGTGGGCAGAAACCGCGTGGGCTGGACGACTGTCTCGGTACCGTGTGGGCCGGATGACGGTCTCGGTACCACGTGGGCTGGACGACCGTCTCGGTACCGCGTGGGCTGGACGACCGTCTCGGTACCGCGTGGGCTGGACGACGGTCTCGGTACCACGTGGGCTGGACGACCGTCTCGGTACCGCGTGGGCTGGATGACGGTCTCGGTACCACGTGGGCTGGACGACCGTCTCGGTACCACGTGGGCTGGACGACGGTCTCGGTACCGCGTGGGCTGGACGACGGTCTTGGTACCGCGCGGTCCTCCCCATGGGACTCACCCGGGCTGGGGCACGGGCTGCAGCTCACGGCCACACAGCTCATGGTCTGCGCACACTTTGACCAAATATAATAATTATCTGGAATACTGTATTTTGTTATTGTGTAGCCTGACAGTAATCAAAGGATTATAACGGACTTTAGCCAGTTGAAGAGCTCCGGGTAATTTTGCTTGCTTCAGCTTAAAGTGATGAGACACTTCTAGAAGGTCAGTGTCCATCGGTGTGCTGCCACGGGCCACCCTGGCTAAAACCACACGTGTGAACCCTTCAGAACAGGGCGACTTAATTCAGTCATTGGAGTAGAACAACAGCAATTACTCATCAAGACCTACAGAGCAAAGTCAGAGCACTGGCAGATCAGAAGGTGATATTAGCAGCATTTATCAAATCCATCTGCAGGGCCCACCAGAGAATTCACAGCTGTGAAAGGGAAATGAAGTTTCAGACCAAAAAGAGGAGATAAGCATATAGAAATGACCTTAGAGAATTAAAATATAAGGACGCCGGGCACTGTAACCTCCTTTGCCAGCCTTGTATAATACATGATTTTTTCAAGAGACTTTGGAAATACAGTAATTTTATCCAGCTTTGCAGTCAAAGAAAAATACTTAGAAACTGATTCAGCAGGCTGCTGACTTCAGATGAAGGTCTGTGGAAATGCTGGCCCCTCCCACTTACCCACGAAAATGTCGCACACAGGTCTGCTCTGGCCTTATTTTAAAGCTACCGTTCCCTCTACCTAAGACTTTGTAAAACGATCCATTGCTATATCTGTACAATCTTAATTTTCTTTCTCTCATAAAGCCGTTTTAAAAAATTATGTTTCACAGAAAAAAAGCCAAAATTATTGAATACAAATGTACCACTTACACTGCTTTTGCATATTATTATATTTCTGCATATTTCTGAGAATTTGTCTATACATTCTGAATGGCAGTGTTATCAACGGTAAACTCCTACATAAAAGTGGATACATGGCACACAGAGAAACTGCGCCAAAGACGTTTTTCTCAGCATGGGCAGGGTCAGGCACAGGTAGCACAGGACCGTCAGCACTCAAGTGCCTTATGGTGACGGTTGGTCCTGTAACACACACGCCTGAACACCAATTTGGATAAAACAGTGATTTCAAACTTTTGCAATCATGAACGCTCGCATTTTGCCAGTGGAGCCTGTAGTCCTTTCAGACTTTTCACGCACTTGGATTCTGCACATAAACCTGGTTTTCCTAATTGCCCCATGTGGATCCTTCCAGTCCAAGTCTGTGGACCTGAGGCTGAAACTCCGTGTGTGGATGGAGCGAAACACCCCGTCTGATCTGCAACACGCCGCAGAGGAGCCAGACCCCATCCTGGCATATTTTCGTTACTTGAAAAAAAAAAAAAATCAGAATGCTGTTGTATTACTCAGGTAATTAGCTCTCAATAAGGAGACTAAACTTAAGTATGTGTGAAGAATAAAGCAGCTAGTTAAGAAGTGCAAAGCACTGAAGCCAGTTGAGTGTCAGCTCTCGCTCCGGCAGCACCGCGCGGCCGACGACACAAGCGCCTTTCACACCCACCGGCTCCTCGCCAAAACGCTGCTCCGCAGAAACACACCGCGTCGCATCCCTCCCGCCCCACAGCTCCAGGAAGAGCCCGAAGCACCTGAAACGCGGCACGGCGGTCACGGCTTCCACCGAGACTACGGCTCCCAGCAGCCTGCGCTCCAGCCCCATCTCTCCAACAAACGTTATTTGCTCTTCGGTACATCAACAGGACATGAGAGCAAATGGTACCTCCTGGCAAGGGCCAGTTCTCAGTGACTCTACCAGCCCACCAAAGTCCGAATGCATGCTTACTGCGTTCTAAGGGTAAAAAGTGCGTTTTGTCACTCATTCTCCTGGGATTCCTGTGCTTGCCTTGATTTAAAAAAATTGATTCTGCAGAACTGCAGTCACGCAGATTTCCCTTTTCAAAAGTTTACAGGAATAGATGCTTTAACATTATTGTAACTAATTCATAAACTGTGCACAGCAGCTTATAATACAACTCATTCAAAATGGCAAGAATGACTGAGCGGACACTAACATTAAAACTAAAAGATTTTAATTAGGAATATTCTGCTTGAAAACGTGACAGATCCAGTGGATTCATAGAATCATAGAGTCCCAGGTTGGAAGGGACCACAAGGATCACCTGGTCCAACCTTTCTTGGTAAAGCCCGGACTAGACAAGCTGGCCCAGCGTCTGTCCAGCTGCACCCGAAAAGCGTCCAGCGTTGGGGAATCCCCCACTGCCCTGTCCCATCATCACACTGCGTGTCTGTCACCGTGAAACGTAACAGGGATTTGTACCATTAGGGAGTTAAAACCAGCATGAATTGTGCTGCCAGACTGTCAGTCTGTGAGCTGAAATTTGATAAAAGCATTACAATATGTAGAATACAGTTTTAATACAACTAGTACAGTGATAAAACATGGAACTTTCTTGAAGAAAGACTATGATCCGTGTTTCTTACTTGGGCAAAACTCCCAGTGTGGCTTGACACCTCCCCTGAGCCAGGCCTACGAGGCAGACTCGGCTGACCTTGAGTTTTCTGGGGAGCGGGCAGGACCCAGAGGCACCTGAACGCCAGGGGTCCCGCTCCAGGGGGCTCTGGGCTGTGACCTTGTGTCCCCCACATACACGGGGGTACCCTAAAACTTCCAACACCTAAAACTGGAGGTGGTTCTTTACCAGGGGAGATTCAAGTTCCCACCCTGCTCCTCCGGATCTGCCAAGTGGTGCCAGGCTGGGTGCCCGGGAAGGGGGTGCCAATATAGATGTTGGACCGTATCTTTAGACTATACTTAAACAAGGATTAAAAAAAAAAAAAAGAAATATAGTACAGTACACCTGAAATAGTCCTAAGACTTACAACAGCTGCATAGAACAGGACAGGGACAAATTTGTAACTTTGTGATATGGGCAAATTCTACGCCAGAATAATCCATTTATTTGGAACATGAAGCTGGCAGCAGATAGCTAACCCAATACATCTGGATTGATTTCTGCTTGTAATCTGGCTTTACATCTATGTTTGCTACTGAGAACAATTTATTGATAATATTTCCTATTTCTGTCATTACTCATTTTGCAGTTTATCCAATGGCATATCAACTAACCACTAACTTAAGCAACTGCAATTCCAAGCATAAGAATACTGGTTTTGAGCAAAGGAATAGAGCATGAAGCCATTTTCCCACTAGCACTTGATGAAAATTAGGCATCTCGGGTGACCACACTGAACAGAAGAGGCAGCTTCAGGATGCACAGGATTTCCTTATGGCCAGTCCTGGATAACAATGGTCCCGAGCAATCAATTTCCTTCCCTATCCTAATTTGCCCTTATACATCATATTCAAGATTTTATCTGGACAGGGGCTGGTTGGCTCAGTGGATAAACCTCTGCCTTTTCACCTCTGGGATCATGGTTCAAGTCAAACCCTGATGAAATGCACTTGATCGTCCTAATCTAGTTCCTAGTGGACAGTATTCCCATTATCTTTAAAAGGGTCAGAGCCAAGGCCATTGGGAAGAGTGCATTGTGCTATATCTTGTCTCTTGATTAATACATTTTCAGTGATGCCAGATCCTTAACCTTCATGAGCACACATATTCTCACAAAAAGCTTAATAAAGGCCCCTCATGGACTAAACCTTTCTTCTCAATTTGCATGTCATAATACTCCAGTTTAACGAATAGCTAGGCTGGAGATCTTTGGGCTTTTCCGCTAAACCATCTCCAGCCTGTTTTGAAATGAATGCCGTAGCCACGGCAGTGTCCCCAGCGCTGCCCAGGGCACAGGGCAGCAGAACGGGCGACCAGGGCAATCGCGGCTCTGAGACTGGCCACCGGCTTCACCAGCGGCAACTGGCAAAAGAGATCACGCTTTTAGTAGGAACAACATCAGGTCCCACTCTTAGGACAATGAATTCATTGTTTCCTTTCATTACACAGCCGTGGCCAAAACCTGCCGGACAGTACCTTTGTTTCTATCTGGACTGATTCTTTAATGCGGTTCATATGAAAGACAGGAACGTACGCACCACTTTTCATTTCTGATTGTCATTAAAGATTATAAAATTATTCCTAATGATTAAATCATTCCTCTGTAGTCATTAAGAGTTTTTACATTCATACTATGTATTTATTTAACTGACTACCAAAGAAGTAGCATGTAGCTTGTGGATCTTTTGTACAAATCAATACATTATTATAATTTTTTTCATTAAATAATTATCCTGGCTTGCTTTTCTTTTGTTACGCTTTTTCTAATGCAAACTCAACAAGTTAAGCTCATACCAGGTCCATCCCAGGCACCGCCACTCTGATGGGCAATTCGGAACATGAATTACATATTGAGATGGTTTTGCATTATTGCTACAGCTACTTTCAATCAGGTTTCCTCTTTTTTCTGTCACTACACAGCTGGATAAATCTGGGTGTTCCTTTCTGAAATAAAAGGATGCAGAGCGGTCATTGCACTTTGAGGTAATAAATGTAGGCAAATTGCTAAGCTCACTTTGGAATAAGCTACAGATTAGTTTGGAAAAATTAGACCTGACAGATTACTGTATGCATTTCAAACTGAATTTCTGTTGAATGGATAATTTGTATCCAGATCAGATTTTTCATAAAAAATAGTCATTTTTATAAATATATTTTAAGATTCTTTTTGTTGATTACAATGTAAAAAAGAAGGAATAACTGTGTATGGACAATGATAAAGTAGCTTGTTGATAATAAATATTTGCCAGGTCTTGTCACATCTGTACACATTCCAATGTTACTGAAGAGACACCACACTGATAAAAAAAAATACCCTTAGAAAAAATCAATGGATTTTGAGCTAAAGCAGTTGCTAAACACACAGAAAACATCTTTATCCAACAGCCATAGTGCTGTGAAAATTCCCAAGCCTTGCACTGGTACAGCTAAGGAAAATTTAATCTTCCCAAATACTCATCAGGGCACTCCATCCTGCAGAGCTGACAGCCCCACTTATAATTAATTATACAATTTCGATGGGAATATCGACTAAACAAAGCTATAAATCATAGAAAAAGTCAATAGGCATGGACACATTCAATCATGTCCCGACCAATGATTACTACTCTTAAAATACAATAATTATTTTCAGGAGCCAGCTTGAATTAAATTTCTGTCAGGCTGGTACAAGACCGGCGGTTGATGAAGGATGCGATGGATTTTTTGGGTTGAATTTGGCACAGACACATTTATCCTCTTAGATAGGTAGTTTGTTTTTAGTGATCATGGTGCTGTGTGTTTAACTAGACCATGAAGATTAGATTATCTCCAATGGCTCATTATATCGTTTATCTTTTCCTTCCATGTTTGATCTGGAAGATTTCCCACTTCTTGATGCATGAACGAAATGACTGCTGATTTCAAAATGGAATGTGCTTAAGTGGGATTCTGCCTGTGCCGTCGCACACCACGTCCATGTATGTAAAGTCAACCAGCAGTAATCCAAAACACCACTAGGATGTGGTAAACGGCAGCAACAAGAACGGCTTTGCTCGGCTTCAGAAATGTACTGGGAAAAAAAAAATTACTAACATTTGTGTTGTTTTAGAAAAAGCTAAAAAGTTTGTAATAGTAATACACATAGAAGAAAATATGGGACAGGAATGGGATTAATATGGAAATAGGAACTGGGATAGTGTTATTACTTTGAATTAAATGGCCCCCAAACTGCGAAACATCAGTAAAAGAAACATTATGTATATCCCAAGGATATATTCAGCTTGTAAATTAAAAACTAACCAAACAACAAACCTCAAAGCAATTTATCTCACGGTAATTGTGTTTTTAAGATACGTTCCTACACCGGTATTACTCGTGCCGAGCACACACGAAAGGCGCTGCCAGAAGGGCCAACAGTCCCACCAACGGGAGGGACGTCAGCAGATGCTGGAAGGAGAAACCATCTTCACCTTCCTCATGAGCCTGACTGACCAGACTCATCTGACCTCAAGCAACGAGTCAGATCTCAGATTCTCTCATGGAATTAACCTCGAGGTGTAAGTCAACTGAACAGGGCTTCGGCTGTCCTCCCTGCCCTGGATCCAAACACCCCACGGACAGCAGGGAGAGAGCGTGGGCAGGAGAGAGGAGCCCGGGGACAGGCAGCGACCCGGCAACGGCCCCGCAAACACAGCCACACCGTGCAGCCGCACACCGGGACAGCCGCACAGCCGCACACTGGGACAGCTGCACAGCCGCACACCGGGACAGCCGCACAGCCGCACACTGGGACAGCCGCACAGCAGCACACCAGGACAGCCGCACACCGGGACAGCTGCACACTGGGACAGCCGCACAGCAGCACACCAGGACAGCCGCACACCAGGACAGCCGCACACCGGGACAGCCGCACACCGGGACGGCCGCACACCGGGACGGCCGCACAGCAGCACACCGGGACGGCCGCACGCTGTGGGACAGGTGCACACTGTGGGACAGGTGCACACTGTGGGACAGCCGCACACCGGGACAGCCGCACACTGTGGGACACCTGCACAGCGGGACACCCGCACACTGTGGGACACCTGCACAGCGGGACAGCCGCACACTGGGACAGCCGCACACCCGGGCAAACCGAGAGCTGGGCACCAAGGCAGGCACGGAGGAATTGTCCAAAAACCTGACACACACAACATGAATCCCGTGTCTTCTTTTATTTTGGGCATGAGGAAGGAAGGTGAAATTCAGTCACCCTGAGCAAAAGACCCTGGCTCGCTTGTCAGCCGGCACAAGCAACGTCGACATGCAGTTTCCGCAGAACACACAAAGTTTTCTGAAGGTTTTCTTTGTCCAGTGTACCCCCCCTGTCCACGGAGCTCAGCACACTCGACACAAACGCCGTCAGTCTGAGCGCACACAGGCCGAGCTCTGACAGCTGAGCCCAGCCACCGGGGTCGGGCCCGTTCCGCGGGCAGAGGCTCTGGCCAGTCAAACCCACAATACGGCTCCCACATGCAATACGCACATTCCTGATTTTTACCTGTGTGTAACTGCTCTTTTTTATTTCCTTTTTTGCTTCATGTTTTTTCTTTAGATAGATAACTCCTAGGAACCTTAGATGAAACTGAGAAAGCTCCAAGCAGTGATACAGAGATTTTCCAAAATGAAGTGGCTACATTTTGAAATAAAATCACCTTAAGATATAAAGCCATTCTCCACAGAAAAACTGCAGAACATAAGTGTTCCCTGTCTTCTTCCTCATAAGCAGCCCTCTATGATTGCCCAACAGTGCCTGTCTGCTGCAAGGTTGGAGCTTTCTGTTCTATTTATTCACGCATTCCTATTATTCTTTGCACACTCAGAAGACTCAGGTATTGTCAGAGCAGCTTTGCATTAAGGGTTTTTCCTAAGTTACTGTGGTGCACAATGAAGAGCTAGTAAAAGAAACAGGATGCTCGAAGAAATGCAGAGCAGAGGACAGAGAAGAAAAGTGAATTGCCATGTATATTAAATTTACTTTTTTCTCTATGAAAAAGAAGGTAAACAAATGCCAAAGTTAAGAAGCTGTACACAAAACAACTGGCTAAGTGAGGAAGACATTTGGAGCAGTTATTGTGTTAGATCAATTATCTCTTCTCATTTGGTAGACAGGAGGGCTGATAAGGATAAAGGGCTGGTAGAGAAATGCAGTTTGTATGTGAGTTTCCAACTTATTCCTTCAAAAGTGTTTAGCAATGAACTTACCGCAGTGCCATTGTTATCTCTAAATACATCTTGATTAAAATAGTCAAAGAGCTTCTTTTCTAATTGTAGCATAACCTGAAAAAAACAGAGGAGAAAGGTCAGCAAAGCTCCCGGACTTGGCCGCTGGAGCCCCCTGCAGAGACACCCAACCTGCTAAACCCCCAGGACGGTTCTGCGCGTCCGGAGCTCCTTGTCAGCCCAGCAATCACTCACAGAGATCCAATTAACTGAGCATTAGTGTGACAATCTATATCCCTCCCCTCCCTTTACATTATCAGTTTGAAACAACTATATTCCTGCTTTGTAGAAAAGAAAGTGAACATTCAACAGCGTTTCTGTTGACACAGGGGTACAGAGGGCATTAAGTTGTTTACCTTTCGGTCATTATCAGATTCACGAAATATTAGCTTGACTACTTCATTTGTGTCAGCTGCCCGGATAGTCTGCATTGTAGCCTTTGCACATAGTGTCTAATAAAAAACACAAAGGGAGAAAGAGAAACTGGTTTATACAAAATGTAAGGCCGAATTTCATTGAACTTCATCAATCTACGTGTCTTCAATGCCCACATGAAAATATGATTTGCTGAAGGTCAAAATACCAAGCATTGCTAATTTAAGTTACTTCCACTCACAATGGATTTAAAACAATAAACTGAATTACCACTTGGAGAGAACAGGCAATATTAAGAAAGTATCAATCAGATAAGGCAAATACTAATTTAACTTACCACGGCGCACACGGGTTCCTTCCCACGTCTGCACTGTATCGCACACGACCTGTAAACATCCTCAACAGCCACTTCCTACCGCTAATGCACAGCCCCTCCGGTTTCTGAGGGCTGATAACTGCACTGGCACTACAGTGCTGTGGGTTCACTCTTGTTTGCAAATACTTCTGCCTTGTAAATTAATGTACTGAGTATAATTTAAAAGTCCAACCAACACTTCACACCGTTTACTCTAGATAGCAAACTCCCCATGTATCATCCTTTTAAATAAGAGACTTCACATCTCTAAATATTTTGAGAACTGCGTATCTAGAACGCATTGTAAATCAACACTTGACCAGGCACAGAGGTAGGAATTTCCAAGCAAGTGTCAGGCGTCGGTTCATTCGCCATTCGGCACCCGCCCAGTTGGGGCGCAGTTTCAATTACAATCAAAGTTAACCTAGAGAATAACACGGAATGGGTTGTTCATTGGTGCATGGTAACGGGTGAAAACCTGGAGCTTTTAGCGAAGCAGTTACGCATACATTTAACGTAAAAGCATACTTTACGTTCACTGAGCCTATCCTTCTAGTGCAGCTTTCAGCGTGTTAGTGCTGTGAACACAGAAACGTCCCGCACCTCCACTGGGCGGCTGTGCCCACAGGTCCCAGCGGGGCAGAGCTGGGGGTGCAGCTCCCCCAAACCGGGGCCGCTGGGAACCACAGGGCAGAGCCGGAAAGGGAACTGGGAACCCCCGGCGTTACCAAAGCAGCCAGAAACGGGCGAGATGTGCCCTGCGCCGCGTTGAGCGCCTGTGTGCAGCCCCGCGCCAGGCACCGGCACAGCCTGTCCTGCCAACGCCGCCGCTGCCGCCGGAGGAGCCGAACAACAGCGCGTCAGAGAAACAACTCGGGCGAGAGACGCCAAGAGGCGGCTGCCCTGCTCTGCCTGCTCCATTCCTTTTCCTAACGGCCAGACAACGGATCTTCAGTTTGCGCAATGTTCACTTATAAAATAACTATGTTCCGTGGTAACAGGATAATAGAATTTCACATCCTACTACACCCTTCCTTCTCTCACAAATAGAAATACTTACATTGGGACTCACTAATGAAGTGCAGTATCTATCAGACACAACGCCATGAAACTACAGTTTACTCCTGTCTCCTGTTCTTTCTTCTGAAGGAGATGCCAAATACGTATTTAAACAAAAATCCATCTGCTCCCAAATACTTTAGATCCCAGCTGAGGTTACCAGCGCTAGAGAGGAAACAATCTGTCAATGGACTTTTGCCTCCATCTGACAGAAACACATCAAAAAATGAGCCTTTACAAAGGCCGCTGTGTGTTGCCATAGTACAAACAAAAAACAACGACCTAAGCAATTTCATTTTCAAAGGATAACTTGACGGTGATTCAGTAAAAATGAAATACAAATCTGATTTTTTCCTCAAGTCTGTGAACCGAACAGGTGCCAATTCCCCATCTTACTGAGTAAATGATTCCTTTCCTGAGAAATTTTTCTTGATTGTTTCCTCCCCCACAAAAAGCAATGCCATGTCTATAGATTATAAACATCTAACTCTGGGGTTTATCCTAGAAAACCTGACACAGCCACGGCCCCAGCGCGCTGCAGGTGTCTGTGAAAGCAGAGCTTTCGCTGCGGAACCAGAGCCGGTCGCACCGACACAGACACAGGCGCAGGCTGCCCTTGAGAACTCCACCTGCCCGCAGGACTTCAGGTGGTTTTCTGGCACTCAGTGAAACCTCACCCGCCTGGGAGAGGGGACACAGCGGCACCTCACGGGGGCTGCCGGGGCGGTACCAGGTATGGGAGCACGGACCCGGCCTGTCCCGGGCACCCTGTGCGTGCGGCGGCATCCCTCTGTCCTCGTGGCACCAGGATCCCTCTGTCCTCGTGGCACCGGCATCCCTCTGTCCTCGTGGCACCAGGATCCCTCTGTCCTCGTGGCACCGGCATCCCTCTGTCCTCGTGGCACCGGCATCCCTCTGTCCTTGTGGCACCAGGATCCCTCTGTCCTCGTGGCACCGGGATCCCTCTGTCCTCGTGGCACCGGCATCCCTCTGTCCTCGTGGCACCAGGATCCCTCTGTCCTCGTGGCACCGGCATCCCTCTGTCCTCGTGGCACCGGCATCCCTCTGTCCTCGTGGCACCGGGATCCCTCTGTCCTCGTGGCACAGGCATCCCTCTGTCCTCGTGGCACCAGGATCCCTCTGTCCTCGTGGCACCGGCATCCCTCTGTCCTCGTGGCACCAGGATCCCTCTGTCCTCGTGGCACCGGCATCCCTCTGTGTCGTGGCACCAGGATCCCTCTGTCCTCGTGGCACCGGCATCCCTCTGTCCTCGTGGCACCAGGATCCCTCTGTCCCTGTGGTACCGGGATCCCTCTGTGTCGTGGCACCGGCATCCCTCTGTCCTTGTGGCACCAGGATCCCTCGTGTCGTGGCACCAGGATCCCTCTGTCCTCGTGGCACCGGCATCCCTCTGTCCTCATGGCACCGGCATCCCTCTGTCCCTGTGGTACCGGCATCCCTCTGTCCCTGTGGCACTGGGATCCTTCCTGTCCCTCTGGCACCAGGATCCCTCTGTCCCTGTGGCACCAGGATCCCTCTGTCCCTGGGATCCTTCCTGTCCCTCTGGCACCGGGATCCTTCCTGTCCCTGTGGTACCGGCATCCCTCTGTCCCCCCGGCCACGAACCACCACGGTGCCATCTGCGTGTGACACCGGGGTAATCCAGCAGCCAGCCCTTCCCAACGCTGCTGCCAGCCCGCTATTGAAATTCAAAGCACAGATCAGCTAATCGGGTCAAGCCCCAAAAAATAGCGCTTTGGGCTCATGTGTCACAAATCAGTCTGGTCGCCTTTAAACAGCGCACCAGATTAGAACAAGCACCCGAACAAGCCAAAGCGGAAAACTCGCCGCTCTCTAAAGCCGGTTTCTAAAGCCCTAACAAATCGCTCCATCTTTCACTCATTTAAACTTTCCAAATGAGGGTCAATACGGTCCCAAGCATCCAAATGCTAATGCGCTTAAGTGCGCTTAAGCAGCTTTCCAGAGTGAATGGGCCAAAGAAGGGCTCGAACAGACACGGCAGAGTTACTGTCACTGTCAAAAAGTCATTGTAGCCACCCCCAGAGTGGTTGCAATTCAAGAAATTCATGATTTCTGTCTCTTAAAGGCATCTGCTTGAGAACATTTTCTTTTTCTGAGCTGCTTTATCTCACAACTTCAGGCCCGGTCTAAAAGAAAAACCCCACGATCGACTCTTGAGAACCAATACAGAGAAAGGACCCACATACCTTATTGCTTTCAAATTTCACACGCACAAAAAGTTACCTTATTCACAGACAAAAAGTGATTGGGCAAAGGTTCATTTCTTATACAATCTGGAGCACTCCTTTTTTCCTCCTCCTTTCAATTTCTACAAAGTCGTAGTCACCCAAGCAGAAACTTTCAGGAACATGTGCCCTTTTAGACAAGTCTACTCATGAAGGGATTTTTTGTTGCTGGTAAAGAAAATAAAAATGCTATGAAAACACAGTGTTTCTTTTTGGGTATTCCCTCAAAGCTGCTTTTTCACAAAGGCAGAAGAGGGGAAATCAGATATCAAAACCCTTCTACCTAAGTTATCTTTTTTTAAAAAATCTTTTTTTCTCTGGAAACAAGATTTGGTTAAAAAGTTTGCAGGAGAGTTGCATTCAGAGCTGGAGAGAACTCAGGATTCTGCCTCTGCTTGGCAAACACAGACATGTCTTATTCCCATTTTCACATACACTGTCCACACAGATCGATGCTTTGTAGTATTTTTTAAATAAGCTTTCGCGGTAATTTATGTGTACTGAATTATAAAACACAGCAGTAACTTTTCTGATAATTTCCTAGGATTGTAATAAGAATGTACTGTTATGTAAAGCTAGGAGTGAAAGTGGTTATATTGACTAGAGACAAACCTGGAATTTCTTCTATAGCCTGCAATCCTCAGAAAGCCTTTTGATTTAAAGAATAAATCACAGAATAGCAGAAATCATCTGCTCCCATATATCTGCAACACATGGAAATGCTTTAGACTGTATTTCTGCACAGTTACAGTAAAAAGCGATAAGGACGTTAAAACAACTGTATTATATACATTAAACACACACACACAGTATTCTAGAACACACACACACAATATTCTATAATATATATAATTGCTTTTTATACTGCATTGATACGGCAGCACCCTGAACAGCTGTGAACAGCACTGGCTCCTGCTAGTGTGGCTGTGCTGAAAATCGCGGCCGATTTGTCACTGATTTTGCACTCCTGCTCTCTGAACATCGTTTAGACTCCCGAGCCCACCTCTTGATGAGAGCGGAGTTACCACATGCTTGTAACTACTTCAACTAAGTTTCTTTTAAAACAATGTGGTATCCAAGCACATACAGACTCAAACTTTCCTATTGCCTCTGTCTACTGATCCTAAAGACGTGTATTATTTTTCCCAACAATTTGAATACTCTTCTTAATGCTTACTATTACTTTGAATTGTTCTAAAAAACCCCCAACAAACATAGAATAGATTCTATTAATTGCTCCTTTATAATTAAACAAGTTCAGCAATAGTTTCAATTACAGTTTCCAGTAAACCACATGGATCAAACCAGAAGCGTTTGTTGCTCAAAGGGCCAGGAGAGAAGCACAGAGTCTGAAGAATGCTAATGTGAGACAGTTGAAATAAGGTCTTGAGCACATGAGCAACCAAACCAAATAAATTTAAGATATTTCATTCTATTCCAGTTTTGTACTCTGTGGATTCTGGCAGGACAGAAAAGACAGAAGTCCACGTTTCATCTAATTATGACAGTGAAATCCTTCTTCTGAAATGCTGCTCAAACCCCCAATCAGTCTGATGCTTATTAAATTAGGATAATCAAATGCCTTTTAATCAGTATCTGGATGCAAATTGTATTTCAAACCATCAGTGAGGTAAAAGATTTGCTACTTTGGGAATAACAGGAACATCTGGCTTGTTCAGGCTCCTCCTGCTGCTGGGTGGCTGATGTGATTTCCCGGGAATATTGGGAATACACTAACAGTAAATTCAACAAATCACATGATGCAAGAGAGATAAAATTTGCAAGTGAGAAAACCAAAGCTAATTGTAACTTTCTGGGTCAAAGTTGTGCATTTAGCTACAGGATAGGTGACATTGTTTTTTAAACTCCAGCTGCCATTGAAATGGGGACTTATTTCAGCTCGTTTTTCACAACCGTGCAGAGGTATTTGGTCATACAGCTGCTGCGAACAATTAGGGAAATGACAGATCTAAATTCCCCAATGTAAAGAAGTCAAAACCTATGTGAGAAGACATACACTTCTACCTGAAAAAATATCCCTTAGACTACATATTAACTTGTGTTAACTTTAAGTGTGTGGAAATAGCAAGAATGTCCCAGAGAAGTTACTATGATCTTAATACTAATAAGCTTCCAGGAGCAGGAATTTAACTCAGCAGTGAGCTAAGTGTTAGTTGAATAAAGAACAAATATAAAGAAGTATTAATGAGAAGCCACTTCAATGACCAAAAAGCGAAATTACTGTCTGTACACTGGGCAGGATGGAGCCCGACCCTGCGGCCCCGCTCGCCCTGAGATCCCGGGGTGCCCCTGAGACCCCCGGGTGCCCCTGAGATCCCTGGGTGCCCCTGAGATCCCGGGGTGCCCCTGAGACCCCCGGGTGCCCCTGAGACCCCCGGGTGCCCCTGAGATCCCGGGTACCCCTGAGATCCCCGGGTGCCCCTGAGACCCCCGGGTGCCCCTGAGATCCCGGGGTGCCCCTGAGACCCCCGGGTACCCCTGAGACCCCCGGGTACCCCTGAGATCCCAGGGTGCCCCTGAGACCCCCGGGTGCCCCTGAGACCCTGGGGTGCCCCTGAGACCCCTGGGTGCCCCTGAGACCCCCGGGTGCCCCTGAGATCCCAGGTGCCCCGAGACCCCCGGGTGCCCCTGCTGCCTCCCTCTGTGCCAACAGCCGGTGGCAATGATGGCTCTCTCCTTTAATTCTCTCCTTCAGAAGATAATCTGAATTAAGTCCAAAAGGCCTTTGCCACTGAGATTCTCTGAGATAACAGATCTTGAAGAAAGCGTCGAATGCCCAGCCTTACATTCTTGGAAAGAATGTGCCATTGCAGCTCTGTGCCGGGGACAGCCCCACCAGACCGCGGCTGCCGGCGGCCTCCGAGCATCTTCTCCCCGGGAACACACAGTCCTGAGAGCAGCTGAAACAAATCCCTCTTGGCACCTGTTACATGTTCACCAGAAATAAAATTCAACCTGTTTATTCAGTTGTAATCAGCATAACCTGACTCAGCTGCTTAGACATTGTGCTTAATTTATAAACCTCTGATGTTTAAATCTGACTTTCTTAATTCTGGCTAACTACCCTAAACATTTTTTTCTTCTGAAACCCAGCTGTTTGTTCAGTTAGCTGGTACTTTGCACATGACAATTCAATTCTAAAATTTTCACCAGTACTCATCAAATAGCAGAACATGAATTACTACTTGCTCACCTGCATAGATACAAAGAGAAAAAACAAGGGATAATATTTTCTCACACTCCTATTTTTTTCCCCACGGCATCTTCCCACACCCGATTTTGTCAAACTAACAAAGATACTTCATTAGACACTTGGTGCTGCCCTGGCATAAACACTTTCACAAACGTAACAATCCCCCATTTTGTAACTATTTCTCTTTTTCAATACTGGTGTTAAATGCACCTTAAAAAAAAAAAATCCTGTTAATTTCTCTTCCGCCACCCCTGGGTGTATCTCTTTCTAAGAATTCAAAAACCAAGACAGAACTCCTTTTCCATATTCACCTGCACGGTGAGTAGCTTCCAGTTTTCTCTACCTGACTCCTTCTGGTGAGGTTCCACATATTTTTGGATTCTTTGGTTTTATTTTCCTGACTATGATCTCCAAGTCTGAGTTCAGCTAAGCATCTACATCCTGATTCACAAATAACTCATTCTGAGATTTTGGCACCTGCATGCATCAGGAACACAGACCTTTGTAGGGCCTTGCAGGCAACGGTGAAGGTTTCTGGTAAGGGGTTCCCCAGCCCTCTTTTTAAGCTTGCAGTTTAAATTCACTTGCTGAATTTCAGTCGCATTTGGGACTTTGATTAGATAAACCCTACACCACTAGAAGATCTGGACCTCTGAAGCAGTCTGCTACAAAAACCTCTTCCCTGCTCCTGTCCATCTTCCTAGTCACTGAGCAGCCTCACTTGATGCCAAGTAGGGTCCTGGAGGAGTTTTCAAAACAACTCTTTACGTTTCTGTAATTACAGGAACAGGAACAGCCCCACTATTCCTACGGAAATCTTCTGTATGTATGTTGTCTTGTCCCATAATGTGTGAACCTCCTGAGATTTATTCAGATGTTCCTCAATTACCTCTCTTCCATTATTTTTTCTGGTTTGGCCAAGCAGCAATACCGGCTTGAAAATTCCCTGTTGGAAACCCCCAAAGCACTCACCCTTTTTCACTCCAGTTGACTAATCAGAGCACTGTAGGTATTGTTTCTGTTAAGCAAAGACTTTGATGAAACACACAGGATCTGTGATGTAAATCTGCTTCTGTAGAGAAATGTAAAATCCCCTGTTCCCTTGAATTCAGGAGGAATGAAATAAGAGGCAGCTTCTCTCCTTATAGCTAAGCTTGCTTTTATCTAACTTTTGGACTAAGAACCTTCTATTTCTTTTCATTTTAAAAGCAAAATAGCCCGTGCACCCCATCTGCTCCTGTGTGCCTTGCAATTGCCTTTGTTTTGAGCAGCAACATTTGCTGCTGTTGTGCTGGCGGTGTTTTTGTTTCTGGTATCTCCATAATGAATGGTTTCTCTCAGCTGTGAGAAATGAAACATGGCAGCAGGAACAAGAAGTAGCAAAAATTTAAGCCAACACCTGACAAAATTCTTTGGTGCTTTCTAAGGCACCTCCAGAGCTGGACGTGTTCCCGGCAACGGGGTGCGCGGCTGTACCGCCACCCGCAGCCGGCAGCGCCCGCGCCGACACCACCGCGACGGCAGCCCGGCCAGGGCTCTGTTCCACCAACCACCACTGCCAGGACGAGTGGATTTGAAGTTTGCCTTCTAAAGGAATGGGGGTTTTGTACCAAACGAATGGCATCACACAGCTCAAGATTGAGGCTTCGCCTCTGAAGAGTGTGAACCTTTGGCTTCCAGAAACTAGACTTAACACCAGCATCTGTGTAATACATGATGCACACCCAACACGCTGCTCAATAACATTTTTTACAGTTGACTTCTCTTAAGCTTATCCTCAGAAATGAAAATTGGAGCTGACTTTTAAAACATAGGCAATTCTGAAATCAAACCACTCATGTACCTCAAGTCTATGTGCCTTCAGACAGACACTGGCTACTGTTAATCGCCAAGCGAGAAATATAGAGAAGTACAAATCTTTTAATTTTTTTTTTCTTCCTACCATGCATGATAGCAAAAACAATTAGTCCCTTAAACAAAGAGAGAATTTGAGAGCTGGAAGAGGACAGTGACCTGCCCGAGTGCGTCCCGTGCTGCCTGCTCCTCAGGCCTGTGCTCCCGCTAAGCCCCAGCACGGCTGCGAGACGGATGAGCATCCTCCACCTCCCCAGATCGCCACCGGGTGCACATCCTCCACCTCCCCAGATCGCCACCGGGTGCACATCCTCCACCTCCCCGGATCACCACGGGGTGCACATCCTCCACCTCCCCGGATCACCACGGGGTGCACATCCTCCACCTCCCCGGATCACCACCGGGTGCACATCCTCCACCTCCCCGGATCACCACGGGGTGCACATCCTCCACCTCCCCGGATCACCACCGGGTGCACATCCTCCACCTCCCCGGATCACCACGGGGTGCACATCCTCCACCTCCCCGGATCACCACCGGGTGCACATCCTCCACCTCCCCGGATCACCACCGGGTGCACATCCTCCACCTCCCCGGATCACCACGGGGTGCACATCCTCCACCTCCCCGGATCACCACCGGGTGCACATCCTCCACCTCCCCGGATCACCACCGGGTGCACATCCTCCACCTCCCCGGATCACCACCGGGTGCACATCCTCCACCTCCCCGGATCACCACCGGGTGCACGGCAAAGTGCGAGAGATGTTAATGCTGCCCACCGCTTCCTGTCTACAAGAACATCCTTCCTCTAAGTTAACTTTAGTTTTTAAGGGAACAGATGAGACAGGAAAATAATTTCCAGTTCACTGTATCTGTTTTTTTGACCTGGATAAGCTGGGAATGTGAAATTCACTGTATTAATAACCAGAATGTGTTACGGTGAGACTAAAACTTGGGTGATCAGGTGACGCCTTTCCTGATGCAACACATGGACGATTTCCCTACTGTATTTTTCCCCTTTCTCTGTTTATCCAGCCTCCCCAGCTTGACTCTTTTTCACCCCGCCATATCTCATTCACTTCTCATTGACACACTCCCTGTCTGGTTCCACATCATTTGCTCCTTGATTCACTTTGGAAATGGAATATGAATCCAGCAACCTGTGAGTTCAAATAACCCCTTTTAGCCAGGTAAGCTCCAACAGCCCGAGCGCCAGGAGGCAGGACGGCCGCCCCGCGCCCCGTCCCAGCGCTGGCTGCGGCTGCGCCTTCACGCTGAAGATGCTGAGATGTTGCTCTGTGTGCCGAGATGCTTGGGCTTCTTCAACCAGATGCAAACCATCATGGAGTTCACCCATTTCCAGGAGCACTCACACACTAAAATAAATGCTTTTGAGATAAAACGAATGAAGGATACCTTTGTAAAACACCATGCAAGGCGTGGGCCCAAGGTTTACTATATTCTCCCTGATAAACGGTAAGACGGATTGACACATCAGTATGTGTACGACATAGACACCACACGCAATAAGAAGACTGGCAACACATGAAAAACAACTGTAGGGTGAAATAGTCAACGTGGTGAGCAAGAAATAGCGTGGCACGTTCTACTCACTGCCTGTCTTCACCACTCCTGCCGCAAGGTCGCTTTGCGTCCTCTTTGGTGTCGTTCCTGATGGTGTAAGAGTGAAGAGTTTGTGCATTACAGCAATATCCAGGGTTTCCTCCAGGACACCTCCTCCACCGAACGGGTCCAACGCTCAGCTGCTGATCACAACACGTTGCAACGCAGCCTCGCCCAGCTGGCGCGATCCGGCCGATCAGAGAGAGGAGGGTTTGCAGAACAGCACCTTCCCACCACTGGCTGGGGACCCCGGGGTTTAACCCAGCAACCACTGCCCATCCCTACCCCGTCTGACAGCGCCGGTGCCCCAGAGCCCCACCGAGACAGGACGGACGTTCTGCCAGAAATGCAGCTTCCTCCGCCCTCCCGCTCGGTGCATCAACGATCCCTCTGCAGGGGACAGGGCCCGGCTGGGCAAACAACCAGAAAGCACATTCTACAGAGCTTCTGAAACACGGACGAAATGTTCTCCTTAAAGCAAACCAGAATTCAAACATGCTGAGAAATACAGACAGCTCCTAATCATGCAGAGAGAGGCAAAATGCAAGTTCAGAAGTGTTAATGCAACATCCGTTTAAAACTAACAGCTGCGGACTGGTTAGCGAAGTGCTGTTCTTTCTGCTGTATCTTTATGTGCTGTTAAATTCATTTGTCACTTGATCGAAAGCCAACAGGCTACAAATCTCCCAAGCCCCTCTGGCGCTGAATGGTGACAGCGGTATTCTGTTCCGCCATCAGAAAACGTTTGTGCACGTCTCTGTCCGCAGCCATACACGCTACTTTAACTCATCTGCCTCCCCATTCTCCGCAGCCCAGGAGGACAAATTGCTCGCTGCGGGTCCCTTTCAGAGGCAGAACGGCGCGCAAAGAATCGTGACTGAGCAGAAACACAAGAAACAGGCACATAAAAATTCATCACTTTGGCCTCCTGACCTCTCGCCACTGGGTTTGGCAAACCCCATCTCAAAAAGTAGCACCAAGGGAGAGCTAAGCAGAGCGGCTGAGTGAAATTACTGACAAAAAATATCTTGGACACAGGAAAACCCCACCAGATGCTGCATTGTCTTTGCAGAGAAGTGGTGCTGAAAAAGGGGGTGATCTACCACATGGCATATTGGGTGGAATAAGTAGTGCCATTGTTTCAGAGCAGCTCTGTCACTTTACTGACTGCAATACAAAGAGGTGTAAAGCAAGATTTAATCCTGACTTTTTAGTCAGCAGATTAAAACCAATCATGCCAGATGTCCACAAGACTGTTTAACATACAGAAAGCTTTTTCATACTCTACAAAAAAGTGAACGCGGTAATAACTTCTTTATTTCCTCTAGAGAGGCCTTGTTCACTCACTTTTAGTCGGAAAAAAGGGAGATGTTGTAATGGATTTTAAGATGTGCTATTAATTTTTACTCTGGTCTTTGCTCTTTTCCCTTTTGAGACAAAGCTAAACAAAGTAAATTCTTTTACCCATCCAAAAAAACCTGCTGGTATAAAAAAGCTGTGATTTCAAAAAGAAGATGACCAGAAATGGAGATGACCAGCAGTATTCACAACAGAAGTTAGAATTCCTCTCCGTAACACCCAATGCGATGCAAGACACGAAAGTATGGTTATCAGCTTGCTGATAAACCAACACGCAGCCGTTCTCCAGAACTGGGGAGCGCGGCCCCGGCGCCGCGGGACCGGCGGCCCCGGCACGTGAGGGCGAACCGCTCACGTTCCGGTGTAAAGACACTCGGTGCTCCTAGTTAAACTCACCTACACAACTGTTAAAAACTTTGCCAAGTTTGCTTCATCTGCTGTTTTCTTCTTTTTCTAAACAAATTAGTATCTAAAGATATTACCACGAAGCATATAAATTCAATAATTACTGTACTTTTAAAACATGTTTAATATTTTTTCTGTTATATTACAAAAGTGCAAAAAAAACCTGCTTACTAGTGTCCCCCTCAAATTTCCATAGCAAAAAATGTTGCTAAATTCAACAAACCCTAGAATGTACATTTAGTTTCTCAAATTAATTTGTCAATCATTTATGCATTTAAGAAAAAGAATTGTCTTAATCTTTGGAAAAAAGCTATACACAAAAGCACATTCCCTTAAAATTCCAGTATTAGACTGATTTCTATCAGATATGTCATTTAATAACTTGGAAGGTATACGGCAGCAAGATAACGCTTTGCTTGGTTTCCCTTATCTATAAGCTGCTTACGCAAAAAAGTACAACTTACACATCTCATTTGTTTTGTTGTCCCGCACTTGAACAGAATCCTGATCATGAGCTCCTAAAAGAAAAGTAACCATCTGATCGACTCAGTCATCTAAACCAGTACTACTGAAACCATTTTCCTCATTTTCTATCTAGTCAATACCTAAATGAAAGCAGTTGAGATCATATGATACACGAACTAGCAAGACATTGCTTTAGTTATACTGTGTTAAGGACAGACAGGGCTTTTTACTGGCTTTTTAGTACTTCCAGGGAAATACATGTAACTCGCTGCTGTGTTAAAGCAGATGCGAGAAGATGCTCTATTAAACCATCAAGATCAGTTGTATGTGTAACTGCACACGTTCCTCCGGCCACCAACTGAATTATTCTGCATCCTTTAGAACTAGGGTGTCATTTCTGGAACTCAGACACAAAATGATCAGTATGTTTTGGCTGATTGTGGTTCACGGCATTATAAACCACAGCCACAGTTACAAGCCTAGCAGCACGCTCTCTTCCTGGAAAACGTATTTCATTAAGTTAATTAAGCTGCACTACTTGTCTTTCTATCGTGACCATCCTTACTGTACTCTTTGCAGGCCTCGTATCATACTGGTAATTTTTGCCACCTTCCCTATGTTTCCCTTTTCCCCAGCGCACGAGGATGACTGAGCGGTCAGCACACTTGCTTTAAATCTGCTGGCATCGCATCCTCACGCTGACGAGCCACGGGCAGGCACCAGAGCGAAGATGATGGTATTTTCTCTCTAACGAAGCCCAACTGGCGACTCTCAAGCTACGCAAGAGGAATAGGTCAACTAAGCGTAATTGGACTAAGAGATTTCTGCCAGTTAAACGCTTATTTCACCACCACTTATTCAACTTTGGAATTTGCACAATTTTACAATTGTCATCCTACTCCCTTCTTCTGAATTTCTTCAAGCAAGTCTTGTGGGTGGCCCTCAAGATACATTTTACCAATTTTTCATGCCCATCCCTCGAAATGTGACCCTGCTCCTGTGCTTTTATCTCTCTGACAACTTCACACAGGAAAACATGCAGCCCCTCTGATAGCATGAAATCGGAAACAATAGCCCCTGGAAACAAAAGGGAGCAGGGAGGCAGGATACAGTCCAGGTCCGGGCTGATTTTAGGCACAAACAGATGTTCATAGGACCCGATACCCTGAGCAAGCTGAAAGGAAAAGCTTGTAAAAGAAATGGACCTTAAAAACAATGTATTGAAGAGCTTTAAATAAAAGCAAAGGGAAAGCAATATGGCTTTCAATGATAAATCTCAGCAAAGAAAACCGAAGTGGCACCATGAATTTCAATGACGCATTTTTCTTATTCAATGAACTCTACAGCTCATTTTGAAATCTACAAATTGCTGAAATCTCAACCGAGTTTACGAGTCTCCCATAGCCATTAAAAGGTTACAATACACGCATTTCTCGTTTCTTGTAACTAATCACCATAGCTGGGAACACCCAGTGAAGTCCTGAAATATCGGCTAATGCTATTATTTTAAAAGCTGCTTATAGCTCAACAAAGAGGAATATGCTGAAAGAATCTTGATTGGAAAAAATCTCAGACTAGCCGTTGGAACAAATTATGTTCAATCTCCTTCCCTTTTCATGTGCACTATTTCAGGCTCAAAAAGCCCCACGTAAAGAATCTATGAGGTGCTGTCCTGAATCGGACCCGGGTTCTGTTTCACAAAAGCCAATATGCACCATTTACAAACGAAACAAAGTGTAGAATCACTTCTCTGACTCAAGTTTCTGCTTTTGTGATTAAAACTCTCTTCCTCTTTCTTGAAGAGCCTGCCATCCAAAAGGCCCTGTGCCATGCTCCAATGCACAAAATACATGTATTCATTACAGGAGAAAAAAAACCCCTGAAAATTTGGCACAAAGGCGGGTGCATAGCTTAAGTCCCGCTAGGACAGCCCTCACTTGAACTCTGCACATTTGCAGAGATTTTACCTACTGATTGTCTCTATCAGGAATATAGTGGATAACTAAAAGAAATGTTGTTTGTGGTTAGGTGCAGATGTAATGTGTTAATTATTAGCATCAAAGAGATGCATATGGTAAGGAAAAAAAGGAAGTGGTATCTTCCTTCACCAGCACAAAACTGTAGGGATAATTTTAATGAAAAGAAGATGGGAGAGAGAAGGTATCTAAGTCTGCTTAGGGAGCTTTAAGAAACTACTCGTCAAAGCCCGAGCCACAAGCGCCCATGCACGCGCCCAGTCTCATCACACATCCCCAGACCACGACGCTGCACCCGCTTCCCTCTGAACTCAGGCAAATGGCAGCTCTTCTATGAAACGGACCTGCAGAAACACATTATTAGCTCTTGGTAAGACACGGGACATTCCTCAGTTCCTCTGGCAGTCGTTCCAAGAAGCTCTTATTATTCACTCTTGTGGCTAATTTCTCATGCATAATTATTCATTTGAAATTGTCTGTTAGCAGCATCTAAATTATTTGGACAGGAAAGGCACAGGAACATTACTACGAACACAGCAGCCTTCTAACTGCAAAAACTCCCGGGAAACCCTCTCTGAACTGCTGGCCAGGGCTGTTCCAAGGCAGACTGAGCGGAGGTCTAAGGAAGCCTGGCTCGGCAAACCTGGTACTATTGCCTGGGAAAGTAACTCCTCTGTGGCATCCAGACCTGGCGCAGGGTCTTGGTAAAACGACAGTGCCTCACCCTCCTCTCATGCCACATCATGCTTCTTCAGTACACGGAGCACAGATGTTTGACGGATTTCAATGCACCTACTCTGCAACCACACGTAAAATCAACTTTGCAATTTAAAAAAAATATACGTAAAGACACATTCCTGCCACGGGGCCCAGCAGTGCCACGGGACCGGGGCTGAGCTGTTGGCCGCCCACACTCCTGCTGTCCCCACCGCTCCTGCCACGGCCGGCCGACCGCGGCGCTCACCGGCGCCTTCTGCAGCATCCCACACACCCCGGGCTCTTCTAAACCAACATTAGAGACTGTTTGCTGCAGATGGACAATTTACATTGGCCAGGCCTGCCAGTTAAATTCCTCCTCCCTTACTAACAGACTATTGTATGTGTCATAATCTTCATGTGATGGGCATTTTCTGTTTCTTTTAGCACGCAGAGCAGAAATAGATATACAAGACCTCTAATATTTCTGAAACACCATTTTCAGTTTTATTAAGTGTATGAAATAAAAGATATAATTTTTTTTCTCCTACTTTCTAAAAGGAAACCTGGTCAGATACAGGAAAATATTGATCCTGCTCTAAACGTCTAATAGTGAGCACAGCAAATGACTCTCCTGACTAAAGGAAAGAAAACGAAACGACAGAGCAATGCAGGAACAACAAAACTGCTGGAGTGATGGTCCAGGAGAAACCCAACTCCAACTGACCAAACCGCCCTTTTCTGCAGAACCCCCATCTCCCGGCTGCTCGTTTTCTGGATGAACGTTAATAACGTAGTTATTACTTGTATGCTGCAGTACTGATCCACGTGTAGCAATTTCATTTCAGAACCATAACAACTAAGCAACTGGTATGATTTGCACTAACTGTAACATGTTTTACTCCATAAAAGACATCCTTTAACTTCTTGGAACTATATTCAATGTACAGGAAATTCAGCCGCCAGTATTAAAGGATTTTAAAATTACCATTACAAACCCACAATAAATTAGCACACAGAGCTGCTCAGTTTAAATACTGGAACATTACAGGCTTCGATGCAAGTTTTACTTAGTTTTAGGGAAATTATCAAAGGTGGGAACAACGTTAATGGTAACAGCCTACACATAGCCTTCGATATCTTCCCAGTGCATGCTATGGCTGAAAAAAATCCGTGCAAGTTACCGGCAAAACATCAAGTGAAACAGCCAACTGTATAGAAATCCTTGGCAAAAAAGTCTCTTTCATTTCAATGGTCACAGGTTTTCAACCAGAAATTCTGACAGCAAAGGGGTCAACACAAGGTATTTGCTAAAGCACATACAATATGCAGTAACAGGCAAGCGTGACTTCTGCAGAGTCTAACTACAATAGAATTACAGCCTTTATTTTGCCTATCTCTACTTTTATTGTTTGTCATTGTTTCTTAGAGTTATTCTGCTGTCAATATTTGAAGAACAGAATCCAGTCCTGATATTGATTTTCTAAAGACTCAGAATCACTGGCTTCATAACGCACATATTTTAAGGCAAGCGCATGCAAAAGGTGGAGGTGAAGCCACCTATTGAATTAGATCAATACAAGACACCAGACTGGCAATTACGATCTGGTGTTCATTTTCTGTAATGTAAATGTCTGGTAAACAGAAGAAAACCAAACTTCCATCGCACTTTGGCAATCTGTAATTTAAATCTCGTACACTCTTGATCTGCGGCCTGCTGAAGTTCAGCTGTTGTCTCTCAGCATTTAGCACATGCCTGACTTCACCCCGCGGGCCCTGCGACACCCGCAGGCTCACAGCGAAGGGCAGCGAAGCCGCGGCAGCTTCAGTCTGGAGATGTTTCCCGGGGGAGCTCAGGGGCTGTGCTGCAGCGAATCACGACTCAAAACACGCCAACAGCAGCGAGGAGGAAATAAGGGATCCATACCAAAGTCCATCCCCACCCAGGTTAAGTTTGTGCCTCTGCAAACTTAATGACAATACTACAGTTACACTGTGTTCAGCTGAAAACATGTAAAGAATTAAAACTAGTTTAACTTTCAGGGAAGCATCAGAGCTATATGAATAAAACTAGTCTAGAAATAGCATTTTGGCAGCACAAAGTGATCCCCACAGAGTTCATTCGGTGCGTGCGTTTCTCCACTGTCTATGGCAGCAAGGTGTGCCGAGCGCCACGCCAAGGCTGGCTGGAAGACAAGGACAGGAGCTCGACGTCGGTGCCACAAACGGTGCTGTAACCCACTGCGGCCCTCTGGAGCCCGGAGACCAAACCAGCGTTTCCTGTCTGAGGGACGTCCAGCGGCACCGCTGCCGAGGGCTGGGCAGCACATGATGGAAATATTCCTGTAGCCACTTAGCACCGAGCCCTGCGCAGCTGCTAAGAAGCCACGCTGCACTAAGAGCTCAGGAAGATGTTTTTCCTCCAGGAAGCTCATTTTCCCCTTTTCTGGCAAGAAAGGAGGAGAGGCTGAGCTCGGCGCTTCCCGGGCAGCCTGTGCCTGCGGGGCGCGCTCAGGGTGAGCCCCACACCCCGCGGCTCCGCGTGCACCTCCAGTAAAGCCCAGCCCTTCTAGGGTTGTTTTGCACGCTGGAGGAACAGTGTCCAAGGAGCACACGGGGGCCCGCCCGTCGTTCACTTTTGTGTGCTACTCCATGGGACTCCCGAGTGCCATACGGAGGCCGAACTCAGAAGCTGCTCCTACCTGGATGCCATTTCATGTACACATTTTTTTCCAACCTCATTAGAAAGTGCTATTTAACTGTTAGCGCCTATTTATCCCACTGAAAAGGCAAGTTACAAAAGTGTTTGGAAAGTCAGCCACAAAGCAGCGGTGCTCTAACTACCCAGGGGTGTGTAAAACAAAAACCCAAGGAAACAACAGAAGGCAGCAGAAGCCAGATGAGGGATCCTGCTGCCTTCGCAGAGATGTCCACGCGGGTAATATACCTTGTTCTTCAGAGGAAGACTCCATAAAGAAGTATTATAATTTTCAAGGATTTTACTGGCATACTCTTCACTCATTAAAGGAAAAAAATATCTATTCTATGATTGTTGAGAATAACACCACACTGTATAGGTCAAAAATTGACTGACATCACTCTGGACAAGCATTATTGAGCCACACAAAGAAGCTGTTGTGCCTTTAAGCTTATGGTACATTGCAATGCAGTCAATGAAAAGCCACTATTATGAGGGGATGTTTATGTCAGTATCTGAAACAAATCTTCTTTTTACTAGGATAATACTGTCTTAAATTGTTAACTGTTGATCAGATAAACAACATGTGATAAAGATCCTATAATCTCTTTTCATAAAATTTGCTTTAACCCTTTAATGGCTTTACACATTAAATGATTACACATTATTGAGCCCTGTGAAAGTTTATAATAGCTGTAAATAACATCCTAACAGAGTTCTTGCATAGGCAGTAATGCAAAAACTCAGGATTGGATTTTAAATAACGTAGAGATTAGATGCTAGCTTTTTCACAATAGATAACGTATCAGTCACTACCAGGAACCCACAGCCTGCCCTCTTCCCACTCTTCACTAACAAAGCCTTTTGGGCTTTGTGTGAGAAGAAACTTTATGTCCACGGTCAGACTGCAGATTTAAGAGATGTTCTATGCAGCACGGGACATAGAGAACCTCTGTGACGATGTGTTAGAGACCGAGGCGATGCCATCTCAGAGACGCAGCGTGCACGAGGGGTGCTCCTGGAGCGCTGCCCCCCTCGGGCTGCGCGAGGAACAGGGGAGTGGTCCCACCACTACCACTTCAGGCCCTTGACCTTTTCAGCAGGTAGCTGAAATAAATGGCCTTTGGGTAAGGGGAACATTTAAAGTAACGTACCCATTTCCCCTCCTATGCCTCGCGAGACATAAAGCTTAAAATAAAGCAATTAACCACATACTGATTACCCGAATCTAGTGACAAGAAGACACAGGCAATGTTTATGAAGTCGGTACATGTGGGTCAGGAGTCCGTCCTTCAAACCCCATCTCACGGTAATCCCCGCTGTGCTCTCCACATCTGGATTTGCCCCTTGGACAGGCGTGATGATGGCCATTAGGTGGGACAGATCTACATTCTGGCTGCCTAACGTGGGGCCATCAGTCAATGACAAGCAGGAGCACCTCAGCTACTTACCAGTGGAGTCAGTAAACACCTTTTTTTACCCTAAAACTCAGAAGGAAAGCTCTTCCTCTCTACCAGAGGAGGACACTGGGTATGAGTTTCCAGCAGAGCAGCTCTCCAGCCCCCGAAGGGCACAGAGCCGCGCTGTGGTGTGACGACGGACGGAGCGATGCTGTCCCGCAGCTCACAACGTGGAACCACAGAACCACAGCAACCCGCTGTCCTGGGAGAGGTGCCGCGGTAGCTGAGCCCCTGTGAGCGCCGCGGCAGCAACGGCTTTTGCTCAGAAGGTTCCTGTACCGTTGTTACACACCGACACCCGAGCCATATGGACCTAAAGATTTTTATCTGCCACTGCACAGCAGTTTAGATAAGGTGGCCTTAGCTATAAAGCAAACAGAAGTGATCAAGATTTGAATTACAGGGCAAACAATTTAATTCAAGAGCAAACTAGTGTCTCTACACAAAGGTGTTTGCTGCCTGATTAATACAAATGACCTGGCACAAACAAGCTTTATATATTTGAGGCATTGCAATTTGCCCATTTTCCATAAGTACTACTCCATTTATCACTAGTCAGTGGTAAGGAGGTGCCACTGGAAACCTCATAGTAATGGCACGGTTCTTCCACCAACAGTGTCCAATCTAAATAAAAATAAGGTTTTCCTATTTTCACAAAATATTGATCTTGGTTCCTCTGTGTACTTTTCCCCCACTTTTGAGAATAACTATTGTCAGGTAAAAATCTCTTAAATGGATTTTTAAAAATGTTTTAACATAGCTGCACACATACCCAGAGATTTTGTGTAGTCGGTTCATCAGCTCTCACTATATTTCTGACTCCAACTCAAGAATAAAAGATGTAATTGCAACAGGAGTTCCTGTGTGTTGTACAGAGGCAGATATGATCCCATTCCTTCATTTTCAGACGGATACAAAATTCTTCTCAATTTTGTTTTTGGTAAGCAAGCAAAATACCATTCTATACTACAGGGTGTATTTTTGAAGAGACTCCTTCTAGACTTCCACTTATGACAATGAAAATATGTATACACATGCTTTTGCTATACTGGTGCAAATATGCAGAGTGTAAGCTCTTTCTTCCCTCTTATTTTATACCATCAATGGGTGCCTTTCAAATACTAGTGCATAATTTGTCCATACATGTTAACATTCTGCATCATGGTAACAACCAGGAACAAACTGAAATGCAAAAAGAATGCAATTTTTGTCCAGGTATGTCTATTTCTTCTAAAATGACGTAATTCTTAAGATGGAGAAAAAGATATTTTATAGCATCTACTCAGGTGATATTTTGCCTCAGTGAAGGTGATGAGTTTCTATACTAGATATAAGCAGAAAAAAAGTAACAGGTAGCTTTAGTTAAATGCCTATTACAGACTTTCACGGTGCATTACAAGACTGCATTTAATTATTCAAATTACACCTGCTTTTACAAAAATAATTTTCAAGTCAGGGTATCATTAATGGTTATATTGTTTTTTCTAGCTACAGTCTCTGCAATATGATGAGCCCTCTCGCCCTGACTCGAGCCAACCAATGGCCGACACACGTGCAGACGAGCGTGTGCGAAGCGCTCCCTGCACCCGGCCACACGCTCCACGTGTTACAGCTGCAAAACCTTGGGACTGTCAAAAGGTCTGGCAAACAAATCTCGGGATCTGTTTCTTAATGAGTACGTCATCAAGAAGAAATTAACCTGTAACCCTGTTAGACAGATGGGAACGGCAGAAGATGAGCCACGGAGGGGCAGCTGCACGTCAGGAAAAGGTTCTTCACCCAGCGGTGCTGGACGCTGAACAGGCTCCCAGGGAGGTGTCCCGGCCCCAGCCTGACTGTTCAAGAGGAGACTGGACAGCGTCCTCAGACACGCGGTGTGACCTGCGGGGTGTCCTGTGCAGGGACAGGAGCTGGGACTGATGATCCTGTGGGTCCTTCCAGCTCAGGACGTGCTGTGACTGTGAGACGAGCACTGCTCAGCCTGGGGAGGCTGCAGCGCCCACCTGGGATCTGCCATCAGCACCTTATTAACTGGGGCCGTTGTCAAGACAATTTTTCTATGTGCATTTGAATAAGCTGTCGGCCTCTTGAGCCAGCCAGCCGAGGAGAGTTGCAAGGCCTCCCCTCAGACCCTTCGGCTGCTGTCAGGAGCACCACTCCTCGTGCCGGCAGGTAACCACGAGCCCCAGATGAAGGGTGCGTGCTCCAGGAGCCTCCTCCTGCCCCCGGCCCTCCCTGTCACTTGGGGTGTGACACCAACCTGACCTGGGGACATCCAGAAACAGATTGTCCTCAGAAGCCCCCATGGGGCACCCTGAGAGGGAGCCATCCCCGGTGCTGCCCGTCACCGCCGTGCCCCTGAGCGCCGGCCGGCCGGCGTGGCAGCGGCAGCTCGGCCGGGCTGTGCGGGGACGGGCGCTGCTGTCACCGCTGTCACCCGCTGCCGGTGCCGCTGTCACCCGCTGCCAGCTGAGCCGCCCAGCTGCCGCGCAGGGCATCAGACACGCACTCCGAACAATCACGGCGGCACAGCCCAGCTTATAGACTGCATTATTAATTAAACGACGCTCAGCCCTATTAGAAAGCACAAGATATTTGTATTTAATTTGTGTACCTTTTAATTACGGCCCAGGCAGTGCCAAATTTGATCAACATATCATCTTTTCTGTTCTGCTCTGTAACCGCGTTTGTATTAATTTGCATCTGAACCAGGAGGAGCTGCCGAGCTCCGCTGGGAACGCCGTTCTTTGACCAGTGTCACCTCCCTGGCGGTGCTGCGCGGGACCTCCGCCTGCCCACAACAGCGTCACCTCGTCCTGCAGCCGCAGATTAAAGCCGCTTCACGACCACTCGCTCCTAGACCCTGCGGGCCCCAGAGGAGGCGGCCAGAGAACAATTCATTCACTCATCTCTCGCCTAATCCATGATGGAAGTAGAAACAATTGCATCATTTAATTTACTATTGTAATGAGGATATGGCTCATTGGCCCCTCGTTGTTTTGAAGATGGATTTAATTAACCTCCTATGAATCTTGCCAATAAGCGTGGCAGCAGCAGTATGGAATGGGAGATGTCAAAAGACTCAGCTGCGGAGATGGGTAATCAGTGTTTCTCAGGCTCTGCTGAGAGGACTCACGACTGCAGAGTTGTGGCCCCAGCAGAAAGCTGAGGAACACACCGAGTTAATACGCTACGGACTTACCTCTGGGAATCCCAGCTCAGGTTTGACTTAGACTACCGAGAATAAGAGACATAATTGAATAATTCCTAATAGCCACATATATCTTTAATGCAGAAGCCATTTGCAATCACTGGAAAATAAATAATTGCAATTAACTACACTGTTAAGTAAATATACAGTCCCTTGGGGAAGCAATCTGCACGCTTTCATACGTCTGGCTACAATATGAAACTCATCACAATGTCTATGAGAGTAATTTATAATGAACATTTAGCAGGTGCCTCAGATGGGTTGCTGCAATTTACATTCATTAATAAAACTGTCCTTATTAGACCTGAAGTTTTATGCATTTTCATTTAATAAATCTTTATTACATTTTCTTTTTGCACAGGATTTTGTTTTCAACATTTCCTAGAATCAGTTTAGCTTGTAAATGAAGTTAAAATCTTTATGAAACAAAGTTATTTACAATGAACTATCTGAGACGATAAAACCAATCCAGGATCTTCTGCGTATTTCTAACTGGAACGAAAACATGATCTGAAGCTTGTAAGCTATTAAGAATAATTTATTCCATGATACGCAGTTTTATCTCAGAAGTAAAGCGATGTCATTTTTAGTTGATAAGGATGGCTTAATACCACTTCGCTGAAGGAAGAAAGGAACCCAATTACAGTTTTAAACTATCAGCCACTATGGAGCAAAAGAAAACATTCATTGAAGAGCATGAGAAAGAAAGAACAATTCCTGTCATATGTGTAAAAAAGGGCTCTTTTGCATGACCTCTAGTGCTGTATTAGACGTTTCCTTCCTAACTGTTTAAAGATTTAACAGGACAGAACGAGGTTTCGATAGTCCTGGTTCAGTCAAGACTTAGTCAAGCTTTAATTAATTTTCTACTTTTGTACAAAGAGGTCTGATGGAGGCAGCATTTCCAGACCTGCGCCTCTGTTATTTGTCAGTGACACAAGAGGGGCTTGTTTTTCTCACTTACCACAATTAACTCTTATTCAAGGCAGCAATCAGCCAAAAGACACATTCCTCATCTCAGAAATATATAAGGTCTTTGGATTTTTTTTGGTTTTTTTTCATCTGGGAGTCAGATTTTGCGTGGCTTAGGAGCAAAACTGCAATGTTCAAATGCTGTGTGCAAAATGGCACTACTGTTGATCTAAGAGGAATTAACCAGCTTCAGTTCTTGCGGAAGAGGAAAGACAGAAGATCAGACTTACAAGCATTGATGTAGGCCCAGAGTAGGTACAAATAGGTTTCTTAGCTGTTGCACCAGTGTTTCCAACCCTTCCAACTATATTCAACAACTCATCATTACAGAGCAGTAAGGTTTGAGATCAGCCTAAAAACATGCACAAATCACGTGAAAAATGTGTATTTCTTGCTATGTGCATATTCACTATCTACTCTGGCATCACACAGTAGATGATGAAATGTATACAAGACATGAGTTTCACCTCTTGCAGATTTTGCCTCTCTAAGAAGAATAAACTAATTATATACATACACACCAATTAAGGTTGCCATAAAATGTTCAATAAATAATATGTTAATGATTTATTGACTATTAATTATGAATTAATAAGCACAACACTTCTGGCATCTGATTTGCCCTTCAGTGTCTGGGCTCCGCATTTGAAACAGCTCTCAGGTTCTCCCTTCCAGTGGTTAAAGTGATAAATCTTTTAGAAATATACTTCATTCTTTGTGTTTAGTATAAGCAGTGTTTCCAAAACACATGTACTGCTGGCAGCATCTTAGTGTCCAAGTGTTCAGCACATTGTGGTCTCAAGAGGGAATTCAAAAGGTCAAGAAGAAGAGAAGAGATAAATTTAGCAAAGTAGACAATGATGACAGGTCAATGGATTAACCCTTAAAATTCCTGGTATTAACGACACTACTGAACAGCGGAAAGAACGGTGAACATCAGTTTGCACAGGCGGGCGTTTAGTGCTGAAGGGAGCGGGATGTTTTCTGCAGCACGAGGTTCCCACACGAGCGCAGGTGACGCTGGGGCCGGCAGGACCCTCACACAAGGAACCGCGCTTGGCCACTTTGTCCCTGCTCTGCCACTGCCGGTCCTGCACGGCTTCGGTCGCCACGCTGCCCTCCGCCAGCCCGGCAAAATCGGCACCCTTGAGAAACACCATTATAAACCGCTTTGTGAAGGGATTTGGGGTGGGACCTTAGATATCTCATAACCACCAAACCACCAGGTCCCCCTGGAGCAGCTGCTGTAACTCTGCCCGGCCAGCGCTGTGCCGTCGCCACCGACTCACCCGCGGCGGGTGCGTGTTACGGTGCCGCCAAAGCCACGCTGCCTGCACCGCCACCTGCGTACGGAACCGCCCCAGACAACCACCTCTTAAAGCTGGTGGATCTTCCCACACAGCCATTCATAAACTGTACCCAGTGCAGAAGGCTACAAAACAACATGACTTTAACTGCACATACTTAAATTACAAGTGGAAGTTTCTAGATCAATTTTAATTATGCTTAATTAATTTTGCAATGTACCTGGGTGAAGTTCTGGTTAATGGGGTATGCTACTGCTCAAAAAAGCAACAGAAAATATGTACTATTCTAATGCTTTTTACACTCACGCATGTATACACTTCACCTAGGAAGAACAGGTAAATTAATTTGATACATCTTCAAATTACACCTTGTGTGCTCATATGCAACAACATTAACTGACCTTGGTAAAGCATTCATAAGATGAAAAGTACTGTGTCAGGACTAAGAATCACCTGCACTCGCACCACCTGTTGTGCGGGTCACTCATGCACCATCGGTGGTCAGCGACATTCTCTTTTTAGAAATGGATCACTTTGAAGCTCACAGATAGAAACGTAGCAATCTTAATCTATCGGTAATAAAGAAAGGATCCCGTGCAGTTTCAATGCTGCAGACTGCCAGGCACTTGGTGAATTAGGAAAAACTTGCAGTGCCCTTCATCAGCACTGGGTGTAGGAGATAGTTCTGCAGCACAACCGATAGAGGTGTTCTCAGACAGGAGCATTCTCAATAATACTACTGCACCACGAGTGAATAAAAAACAAACCGGCATATTTCAAACCCAAGTAATCTGTAAACATTGACGATAATTATGGGAACTGCAGGACAGCAGAGCGGAATTCAGCCCGAAACACGCGCAGTATGAAGCTGCATGTTCTGCATCAGTGACTTGAACTTCGTTTCAATTATGCTTTAAGTTTGTTGGTTAAATGATCGTAATGTACAATGGATTCCAAGAAGGAAGTTATTAGCTACACACTCCTGTTTTTCAACAGACGAAGCACGGCCCATCATGCGAGGAAGGAGAACTGCATGGCACCCGTGTGAGGGCACCCAGCCTCCCACACACAGGCCACTTACCTCCCAGGGCTTCATTTACAAAGTAAAAGCTTTTGGGGTAGAAAACGCATGCCTACCCTCAAGGACACCAAAAAGACACCACAGTGTCTCTGAGAATTAAAGCGGGAAAACCATGAGATTAAATTGGTATTCAACCTGGATATTATTTCTGACCTGTGTTACCCGGAGCCAAGCTTTAGCAGTAAAGTCAAGGTGATCTCAACTCGTGATGAAAAAGGTTTACCACATTCCTTTTGGCTTTGTACGAATCTTCTGGTCACCATTACACACCGAGATGCTAGTGCCACAAAGGTCTGCGCAAATATCTGCTTGTATTTTTAAAGCGGAGAATTCTACCACAGAAATTTAGGAAATTTCTCTCTTTTTCCCCCACAGAATACAAATATAAACACTACTTGCGGTAAGTGACTGTGAGAGCCACCGTGAGCCAGAAACACGCGGCAAAAGCCACAAGCGCACAGCAGGAAGGCGGAGTCCTGTGCTGGAGCCCGCCGAGCTCGGACAGGATCCGCACGCCCGCCGGAGGAGGCTGCGAGGGGACCCACGCGTCCTCCCACACGCGGCGGCGCGAGCGGGGCCACGGGCGCTGCGGCCGGCACCTCGCGCGCCGCGGATCGGGAATGCAGCTCGTCAGCTCTGCTTTCAATTGCCTCAGCACGTGCACAACGGGGATTTTAGTTACCCGTCAGATGTTCCTGGTAAAGCGTTCTAAGCCAAGTCTGATGTCAATTCTAAGATTAGTTCATTAAGTCACTTTTAGCTTCTCCACAGGAAAAAATATTTGAAAAATAAACACTGATGGAGTACACGACAGCAGGAAAGTAGAAGTCCTACCTCTACTACTGCTTTGGCATCCAGTCTGAAGTTGAAATCTCCAAAGACAAAATATGAAACTTTCTCAAACCGCTGATCTATAATTCTGGAAAACAAAACAAAACAAACCTGTCATTCAGCTTTACATATATGTGAGCATGCAGAAATACACATATCAGAATCAACAATCTCAGAAATAATTATTGGAACAATCAAAACTATCAGTTTATGCTGGAAAAATATACCAACCATGTTTTTGTGCTGATTTTTTTTTGCTTAAGCAATTCTGTCTCTGACCTCAGTAAAATAATGCATTTATTTTCTCCTCTCTGCCTGAAACCGAAATTCAGAGAGAGCAAGTTTTCAGCAGTTAGTACAAATAACGCAGAACCAGCATTAGGGCACCGCAGACACCTGGAGGGCATCGCAGAGGTCCCCACACCTCGGACGGCTGAAGTGTGCGAAGGCTTTGGGCTGGGCCGCTGGGAACCCCAGACGAGCGGTGAGTTCGGAAGCCGCCACCTTCAACCGCTTGTGAGCTCGTGTGTGCCAGACCGCGACGGCAGCCCGGCGCCTGCGAGTGCACCGAGCGCTACGGGAGCGCGGGCGGGTTAGCGCTGAGCGTTCTTCACCACGGCTGACGCAGACGCGTCTGTGGGGCTTTTCCCCCTCGGTTACAGTTCTCTTTTTTGTTTAAAGCAGATTTTTATCGAGGTCGTAGTTAATACCTGAAAGGTGATCTTTCCAGATGTGGAGTAAAGATTGACTTTTTTCTCAAGCCTTTGCTCAGTATTAAACAGGGAGACAAGGCATTACTGTTCATCTTTCAAATCTTGTATTATTAAACATTGTTATTATATTATTAGCTTATCTATTATTAACAACAATTGTCTGGCGCTCCTGACAATGCGCGCTTTCACGTGCTTCCAGAGATCTCGGCACCTGGAAATCCACTGATCCACAATTTCAAACCAGGAATCAATACAATTAATTTCCTATCAGTAGCTGAGGCGGCTCTGAAATACCTGAAATGCAGTTGCCGCAGCTACAGAGACAATGCACGGACAAAACACACAGAAAACGGGAATGGTGTGCTGGACGTACAACGTATAAGAAACGAGGAACGAATGTAGGCAATACACTGTGCATATTATGGGAACATACAAATACGTAAGCGTCATGATGCCAGAAGCCCCCGCGGACCCCAGGCAGGGCCCGTACAGACACGTAAAGGGCTACACAGCAATGCAGGGTGAAGAGCTTTCCTGAACAGTCCTCCGTGCACGGGGGCATTCCTTTCGCATGGCTTTAAAAGTTGCAATACGCTACATCCATTTAGACTTTTCAAAGCTATAAAGAAAGATACAACATAGGATTTACAGTGAGATACCGCTTCTCCTCTTAAGAACATCTCACATTTTTAGTCAACAGCAATCTGTTACGTACAGAATAGTATTGTATGAAAAATTAACGTGCACTGGACCTAAGGCAGTGATCATTTGAAGCAAAATCTCTTGTGAAGACTTATCCTTTTCTGGTATGAAAATCTCCAAGTCCTCCATTGAGCTGACAAATGACGGCAGGTACTGTTAATAAATACCGTCTGGTGTCAGCTCCCAGCAAGCACCGAGGAAAACCTGTCACTCCTGACCTGCACACAACATTAGTTTGATTAGTGCCCTCGTGGCACATTAAAGCAAAATGAGAACTTAAAAGTTAAACCATTTACATTACCACAATTTGCTAACACTATCATCGCAAAATCTGATGTGCAACTTTGCCATAAGAAAAACTGATTTTGCTTTGCCAACTTTCCTGATTCATATCCCAGTTTTGGCTTTGCTCGTTGCCATTTACTCCTGACAAAGAAATGACAGATGTTGCAGGAATGACATCAAGGTCTAGAGAAGGCCTCTTAAAACAAATTGATATTAGCAGAACGATGCCTGTGATTGTATTATGCAAAGACAGATTCTCCAAATAAACAGACTGTTCCAAAAATAGCCAGTTAAAATGTCTCCTAACTGATGAACAAACCAGCTGATTAGTCTGCTTCTGATCAATTAATTAAAATTCATAGTCTTGCACATTACCTGATTTAAACATGATTTGCATATAAATCAATGCCAGCTTTAAAACTGATAATTTTAACCAGTTGCCCCCCTTGTAGTTTCTCTTTTTGGACCTTTCAGAATGTCTCACAACAGACTGAATTAAAATATCCAAATGCTACTTCTCAAGAAAGGTGCTTTAGGTGGCTTCTGACTAACACCTTTTCACAGCTGTGAAATTCAGGTGTCCAGTGAAATTACCAACAGTGGTACAGGAAGGGATACACACATACCTGCACTTAGGAAATGATCTGGGATACCCAACAACCGAATACGCTTTAAGTGGCTCAATATGGGCATGTAACCTACTGTCCTTGCCACTGGAACTTAGGAACAGTTCAAGAGTACCCAAACCTTACAATTATTTCAGCACTTTGGTATCTGAGAGCTCAACACAAGCGTCCTGTCCCTCTTGGTTCTGCATTCTAAGCCACCAATACCTACAGCTCATCACACGTACAAGTAATGAGAACGCAAAAGACCTTTTTTTTTTTTTTACAAGAACGAGTGCTTGCAAATGAACTAGGAAGGCTTCGAAATCTGCATTATGCTACTTTGCTATTTGTTTCTATAACAATACCCTTCCTTTAACCATGTATCAAATAATCCTTTAAAATGTTGCCATGGCACGGTCAATGGAGTGATAAATCTGAATCTGTATGAAAAGAAAGCAGCCAACCTATGTCACCAGCATTAATCTTACGTTTTCGGTGGGAGGACCCAGTGCCATTTCTTTTACCTTGTACTTGCTGACTGCGAGATTATCCCGAAGGGCTCCAACCCACTTTAAGGTTCTGTTCTCTCCTGGACAACTTTTCTAAAGAGCTTGTGACCAAACAGGTGAGTCAGGTAAAAAACTCATGGCTGTAGAGACGCTACAAATATTTCAGTTGCACAACTCAACATGCAAGAGCACACAAAAGATTATCAAGGCCTTAACCAGCCGTGTTGCTTGATGAGACAAAGCGGTGATGGGTGATTGGGATGTACCCAGCGTCTGCCTGTAAATACAACGGAAAACTGTTCAAACAGGTTCCAGCTCTCGAGAAATTGAAGCCTCCCCTGAAATGCCTGCAAGAGCATGTTGACTCTTCCAGTCCTGTGCTCTTGCTCCAGGAGGCATCACTTACGCAAAAAGAGTTTATTGCACTTAAAACACACCGAAGAAATATCTTCTGTGCATTTTGGAAATCAAAATAACAAATTCAACATGGCAAATCAGGACCACTGGAAAAAATGCACGCGTACGACTGGATTTATTGATGGCCTTGTTAAACTTTAAAGCACACAAACATAAACGCCATATATGACTTCTCTTCTACAGACACAGAGCTGTTAATTGCTAAGGAATTCTTGATAATATAGTAGTACCAGATTCTTCACACTTGGAACACAATTATTTTGCCAGTTTCAAACCAGTTGTACATTTTTAATGGAAGGCTCTACACTGGAAGCCTACTGGACTGGTTGGGCTCTCCGTTTCTTTTAAAATTTTGTTCTGTTTTGAGAAGAGGCAGACCACAGTTTTTGAAATAGAGCTGAACAGCTTTTAAGACATGATAGGACAGTAAAAGAATGAAACACTCACACAATTCCAACTTTCAAGTAAAGCTTACAGTCAAAGCCACATACTTAAATGCTTTGATGGGTCACATCCACTGTTCACACTTTTTTTTACAGAGCAAACTTCATTAGTAAGGGTGCAAATTAATGTAAAGTTACTACAGCAATTTATTTGCTGCAAAATAAACGCGTTTAATTCATATTTGGGTCTAACAGCAGCAGTTGCCTCACACGGGATGTCAGGAACAGCTCCACAAACCGGGCAGCAGCGAGGGCGCGGGGTCCGCTCTGCAGCCGGGGACACCGGACCACGGACACGGGACAGACCCCCGGACACGGGACAGACCCCGGACACGGGACAGACCCCTGGACATGGGACAGACCCCGGACATGGGACAGACCCCGGACACGGGACAGACCCTGGACACGGGACAGACCCCTGGACACGGGACAGACCCCGGACACGGGACAGACCCCCGGACACGGGACAGACCCCCGGACACAGGACAGACCCCTGGACATGGGACTGACCCCTGGACAGGGGACAGACCCCCGGACATGGGACAGACCCCCGGACACGGGACAGACCCCAGACACGGGACAGACCCCTGGACATGGGACTGACCCCTGGACATGGGACAGACCCCTGGATATGGGACAGACCCCAGACACGGGACAGACCCCCGGACACGGGACAGACCCCCGGACATGGGACAGACCCCGGACATGGGACAGACCCCTGGACATGGGACTGACCCCTGGACATGGGACTGACCCCCGGACACAGGACAGACCCCTGGACATGGGACTGACCCCTGGACAGGGGACAGACCCCTGGATATGGGACAGACTCCGGACACGGGACAGACTCCTGGACATGGGACAGACCCGACATGGGACAGACCCCTGGACATGGGACAGACCGGACACGGGACAGACCCTAGACATGGGACAGACCCTGGACATGGGACAGACCGGACACGGGACAGACCCCAGACATGGGACAGACCCCGGACATGGGACAGACCCCGGACACGGGACAGACCCCGGACACGGGACAGAGCCTCGGCTGAGGTGGCCGTGCAGCTGACCGCTCGGTCATGGGTGAGTTTGCTCACAGCCATGAGGAGATCCGGGTGCCAGATTCCAGCAAGACTACAAGAGAGGCAGAGGTTCCTCTTCTCCTCGATACTACTGGAAATCGGGGTCTAGTTATTAATTTTAGTCTCTACACAGAACACCACAAGGAATTGTTTAGTATGATCTTAAAACAAACAATTCTGTGTCATTGGAATCACTGAATTCCTTTGGTAATTTATTTTAAAGTATGAATTATGGTAGTTACAATTAAAGATGCTTTACGAAATGCAGCCTCTTTTATAAAAGCTACATGGTGTACTGTATACACGTTTCAAAGCACTGAAATTCAGCCAGAAAAGAATAGTGCCATCAGAACCATGCCAAACGTGACCGACATCCCCTTGCTTTCACACCCGTCCCCCCGATACTGTCGCTAGGAAGGAGAAGACAAGGAGGCAGCTCAATATCAGCATTTGGTCATGGCAGAGAGCAGCTGAACATGATTCAGTGTGACAAGAGGCACTGTGATTTGGCTCAACCATTTCTCTGGGCACTTTGTAAGGAGGATCAGCAGCATTATTCCTTTAATAGCCATGTCTAATGCAATAGCCAGCTGGGTTTTGTCCCGGACCAAGGTATCAGCATCAGGTCAGAAGGTAACATACTGTTTACACGATTATTTCCTAAAGCACTTATCTTCTCCTCGGTGTGAAAGTTGACTTTTCTGTTTGTAAGGAGGCCTAAAGAATTGAGGGAATGGGAAAAATTAGCTACACTGAGCTGGAGCTGAATGGCATTAAGTGGGAGGTCTGCGAGGGGCTCAGCGCGCCCAGCAGGACACCTTATTAGCCGCGTCACCGCAGTTCATTCAGGCAAGCCATACCAGTGTCACCAGCATTCCACACAAAGACAAAGTTCTTCACACAGTCTATAAACATGCCTCCCCGGCCAATTCATCCTAACTTGACACTGCTGAAAAGAGGGGCTTCAGGGGGTTTTTTGTTGTTTTTTTTTCAAGCACAACAATAACATAACAAAACAAAACAAAAAACTTGCAGCTCTGCCAAGCAGGCTGAATGGAGGAGAAGGAGGGACACTGTCACGTTTCTGGGGAAGAAACAATCCAGAGGTCAAGCCATATTTTATTCAGTCAGCAAATTTTTATAATAACGAAATTTGTTTAAGCTAAATACCAGCTAATATGAGCACTCCTCTATTTCTCGTACAAATTCCGGGGTAAGAAATCACTTTTCAACTATCTCATTATTTTTGCACATTACCCACACAGAGGAATTAAAGGTACAAAAGGTGCTTTTATAGAGGAAATGTGACTGCCTGTATAAGACATACTTTCCTAAGAAAAAAATCCTAAGAAAATCACAACTGATTATGCAGAGAAGAGAGGACAGCTCAGTCTCAGGTTGAACTGCTAATCTGGTTTATCGTTGACCCAAGCAGAGCTTTGAACCACAGGTTCTGTTTTGATCAGAATCTATTATCTATAGTATTACCTATATCTATAGTATTATCTATTTGATAGGAATCTATTATCTATGGTATTACCTATATTTATAGTAGTATCTATTTGATTGGAATCTATTATCTATAGTGAAAGTAGCGCTGGCCTGCGGCTCCGCATGAGATGGCAAAACCTTGTCACCTTTCAGCCGATCAGTGACGTGTCCAGGGAACACCCAGGGCTGAGGCTGCAGGGACCTCTGCACCCGCTGTGTGCACAGCCAGACCCCTGGACTCGAACCCTGGACTCGGCCCCCGTCCTCGAACCTGCCCGCAGTCACTGCCTAGTGCCGGTGGCACAGCCACTGAAAGGCACTGGTGGCACGGTCACCAAGGGCTCTGGTGACATGGTCACCCAAAGGTGTCGGTGACTGGCTTGGTCACCAAAAAGCACCGGTGGCTAGGTCACCACAAGGTGACCAGCAGAGCCTGCGCGCAGGGGCCTGTCGGTCCCGGCCGCATGTGGCAGAGGGCGCGCTCAGCTAACGCTGCCTTGGCAAGACAGGACCTCACCCTCAACAAGAATGGATAGACGGGTAAAAAAGAAGCAGAAAGTGACCTGCCCATCTCAGCGACGGGAGCTGAGAGCTCGCGTGGAGGCAGCAGCGACCTGCGGACAAGGAGGTTACACGCGCTTTCTTTACCATAGAGCTATAATGCCAGAAGGAATAACAACTCCTGCAGTGACTTCTGGTGGAAAGTCAAGGAACGACGACAATGAAACCTGTCTTCTAGCACAGCCATGCTAAGGAACTGAAGAGCAAGAGAATGGAAACTCAGGTGCGGGCTACACAACACGAGAGAGGGGATTGCTGTGCGGCTCCTGCCCGCGTTACTGCTGCTCTGGTGCGGAGATCAGCTTGTGCAGTGACCCCTCGAGCGCTGGCCCGAGGGACCCCCGTCCAGCGGAGCTGCTGGAGAGCGCCGCACACGGGACCCGCCGCCTCTCCTGCAGCGCTCGGCTCGTGCCCGCTTGCGCTCTCAGACATACATTTACGGATAAATTCCAGAAAAAAACCCCATCAATTCTGAGTAAAAGTTACCTGGTGACTGTCTAAGTGTGCCTGAAAAGACATGATGTAAGTGCCGTCATTGGCACGCCTAAGGTGTAGCACTGTCATTAAAAATATAAAGCTTATCATATTTTTGTGCCCCATTCTCTCTGATATAATAGCTAAAACCTATTAATAACACTGAAACATCTCAAAAGGTCAGGCAGCAAACAGCAAGATGAAGGGAATTGTCAAGAAGCTCAGGCAATCATCTTAGCGCTCCCGACATTTGCCAGGGCTGTTTAACTAATATGTGATGTTCACTTTTAATTTCGATATAGTGCCATTTGGGCAAAAATGTTGTATTTTTTAATTAATTACCATGTCAGCAGCTATTAAGATTAAAAGAAAGACCACATCAATAATAAATACTTAATCCAAAGAAAGGATTACAAGAAGAGCAATAAAAATCAATTTTTAGAGCTGGAAAATTGTGACTTTTTCCTCACTTGACTGGTATTTTCATTATATTGACAAAACCATGATCTTACCTGACACTGACATTCGCCTAATGAAATAGCAGCCATGTATAATGATGTAAGTACTTGTCAATTTTGCTACAGGAGAATCCAATGCTAAGACACTGGTGTTTTGTTACAAAGAAATTTTCTTGCTCTTCGTCTGATGCAAGAGAAAACAAAAAGAAGGAAACAGAGAAATTGCATGTCTTTTTGAATCCTCCTTCATCACGGAAGATGAGAATTCTTCCACAGAACTTGTGGAGCTCCTCACTGTTGGCACCGCTGGCTCAGGCAGGCACAGACAGCTGCCAAACCCGGGTTTGCACCAAGACCGAGACGGTGCTGCTCCTGCTCACTGCTCTGCAGGGCTTGGCTGCCGGGGGTAAAGCAAAAATCCCGTGTTCATGTAGTGTTACAAGTGCAAACGGCAAGCCAGAAAATAACCCTCATTAAAGCTGGGAAAAGCGGTTTTTGTGACAGATCTAGAACAATTCAGGACAGAGGCAGTGAATGTCACAAACAGTTCAAAGGAACAGCAGCAGGATGGTTCAGAAATCTTGCCAGATTTGTATCTCGTCAGATTTGCACCGAACGCCTTTCCCAGCGCGAGCTGCGGGTGCACTGGGCAGAGGGGACAGCGGAGGGGACACACGGCACCGCGTCCCCCAGGGCGCTGCCATCGGCCTGCCCGCCCCACAGCCACGCGCGGCCCCCGCGACCTGAAAGCTAACCCAACCCCTGCAGAAAAGGGTAGTGCAGATTACTAGAAACACAGAAGGGCTTCACTCACAAAGGATTGAAAAAATGCTTGATGTTGAGAAAAGCTGACTAGCAACAAATTTTACATACTGAATTGTTATCTCGGGCATTGATCCCTTTGAAAATCACACTCCAGTGGACTAGTAGGCTAGGAGAGTAAACAACCGGGGGGTGACATGAGAGAAACATTTGAAGTGCTAAAGAGAAGGGAAAAATCCTCTCTTTCAAAAGATCTCACTGATTAAAAAAACCTAGAGCTGTCACCACTGTGTTTGAACAAAGGCAATTCTGGTGGATACAGAGATAGCAGGACTGTTTTCTCTGTTGGGAGTGACGAACAGAATAATCTCAGCTGCATCTTAAAGCCTTAAACCGAGGGAAGAAAGATAAAGAAGATTTCGTCAAAGGCGAAGCAGCTCCAGCTGTTCACCTGGCAGTCCCTGCAGAACGTCTGCCCAGCGCCGGTGCAGACGGAGCAGCAGCCGACACCACTGTGACCGGCCCTGGTCGTGGCCCTGGCAGGGACAACCTGGCTATTCCCAGGCTCAACCGCCTCCTCACATGCTGACCCCATCTGTGGGACAGAACATGCTGAGGTGGGTGCTCACCCGGTGCCCAGGGAGTGCACGGGAAGCAGAACGGAGCATTCCCAACTGCTGCTCCTGCTTGTGGCTATCAGCTCACAGCACCATCTGACAGCGGGCATCGTAAATAAAATCTCAATAGCAATTTATTTTCATTTCTCTGCAAATGAATACAAATTGGATCAACAGCCCATATAGATTCTTTTTAATTGAATCACAGCTATCCTGGAAGATGATATGGCTGTACGACAGAAGGTTTCAGAAGACACAAACCACAATAAATGCTGATGGGAGTGTCACCTTTAGCCAGCCACCGAGAACTGCCTGTTACCTAGCCCCAGAGCCTGTAAGGAACAAATTACAGTAAAAAGAGAAACGTACCTCATTCATGTATAAAGCCATTTTCAGAGCAAAATCAAGCAGGCGACAAGTTATTTGCAGTCATTTCTTTTTTAAGAGGCATTCTCTCTTTTCTTCAGTTGTCTAATCACACAAACCCTCCCGGGAGCGGTACTTTTTACAGCACATCCCATCTCACCTGCGGCGACACCTGGTACGTTCTGCAGAAACACGCGGCAGCTCCAGCAGAACCTGTCCCTGCAAAGGGGTGCGGGGGGAACCCCGCGGGGGGCTGCGGGTGCTGCAAGTGGCTGTCACGGCACGGGACACGGAGCCAAAAACCCCTCCAGGAAACCTCAGAGCTTCTAATTGCAGCATTCCCTCTGAAAGAGCCACAACTCTGGCCACGGCAGGCGACATTGCCCGAGTGACTCGGTGTACCCACACTGGGGGTTCTGGGGTGACACCTTTCTGTGTGACACCTGCCACTTCCAAATGCTCTGGCTTGGGGTTGCTGCTGCTCCCATCAGAGCTTTGCTTCCAAACATACTGTTGCTTATACAGGTTTCTTTCTATCACGTGAGAAAAAACAGCCCCTTAATTTACAATTTGAATAATAAATGCCGCCAACTTACTAGTAACCTATTTGGTTATTAACTAATACAAAAAAAAGAGAGCATCAAATGCTGAAAACAACAGAATAATTACTGACTAGGACTATCAGAAATCATCATTTACATATTATGGAAATTCATTTATTGTGTCCTTATAATTATAATAATATATATTTACCATTACTTTGCATACAAGTACAGAACTATTTTTCTGCTAAAAATACAACCTAAATAAAATTCAAAATGTGTCTGTGCAAACAGGAAGGACATACAAGTTAATTTTTTGACAACAGCATCAAAGATGCAAAAGCTCGAGCCAGCAGAAAAAGGAGAAGGAAAAAGTGTCTTTGGCCGTATTTGACAGGTTGAAAGTAACAAGACAATTTTGCTGGATTTACTCTTTAAAGAGCATATTATACAAACACAGTAATTTTGAGAGCACTTAACCTTAGTTTAAAGGGGGGGACGGTTGAATATTAATGGGATGAGCCGCAGGGTGTTTAATGAAAAGCTGTCTCTGAATGTGATCTCGAGTTTAAACCATTGTTAGAAGACATTTGGATGGAAGGTTTATTTGCCCTGGGAGTGCATTCTATCTGCACACACAGAAATTTCACTAAATGTTTGAAAGTCCATGATTGCAGAGAGTTTTCACTTGATGTCAAAAATCACTGCTGCAAAAACCGAACAAAATTTAAAAAAACCCCAAGCCCCCAAAAGCAAGCTACTCCTAGGATCTTCTTAAATGACCCAGATCTTTAGAGCAAAGTTTTCCTTTGCCTGGAAACTAAGTGGCTTTTCTTTTGCTCATTCAGCTGCTAGTTCTGGGAAAAGCCCAAAGAGAAACATTTAGATTGGAGGGGTCTTTGAGAAGATGTGACAGTTGACTGATGAGCATCCATAAAATGACAAAGAATAGTTGTGTGGAGCCGGTGCATCACATCGCCTCTCCCTGGGAAACTAATTGCTCTGAATTGTTAATAGTAACATTATTTTTCTGGCAATCATTTCTTTTGAATACCCAAAATGAGCATGAAACAGCTCCTTTGACTGGACATAAAAGTTAAATGTCCCAATGTTGATCAAATTAACTTCAGCTATGTGACAATGGACTATATTTGTGAGAAAATAATGAAGGGCACAAAGGGGAGCTTTATGCCAAGATTTCACAGTTGTAATGTAAAAATGTTTCTGTTGAACTAGGCCAGGGAACATTTCAATAGGAAAACAGAAGAGCACTGTCACTTTCTAAAAAAACCCCACATTCATTTTCTGGATCTAAATGCTCTAGATAATTTCAGGAAGTTTAAAATGGCTGGCACAGCAAGAGCCACAGCATGAGGCTGACACCCGTGTCCCTGTCCCCCTAAACACGGCATGGGCTGACCCCCGTGTCCCTGTCCCTCTAAACGCGGCATGGGCTGACCCCCGTGTCCCTGTCCCTCTAAACGCGGCATGGGCTGACCCCCGTGTCCCTGTCCCCCTAAACACGGCATGGGCTGACCCCCGTGTCCCTGTCCCCCTAAACGCGGCATGGGCTGACACCCGTGTCCCTGTCCCTCCAAGCTCCAACGCCTGGAACGGGCCCTGTCCCGCAGCTCCTGCCCGTGCCCAGCCGGGCTGTCACACTCAGCAGACACGTCTGCCCAGCAAGGGCCTAAAGGACACAACTAATACGCCAAAATGATTAATTGATAAGACATACGCATCAATTACAGCAGATTTATGAAACACTAAACTAAAACGTAAACTATGTTTCCTTTCCTGCTCTCACGTATAGCTCAAACTCTTCAACTGCAGAAAATACAGAAATGCAAGTATCAAGCAGATAGGACTACTTATACATGGGAATTGTCCAAAGTGGGCCTGGAAGACTTTTTTTGCCCCCCAAAACATAAAGCAAGTTCAGATTTGACTGTATTTGTGTCTATGTAGAACAAGACAATTGACTTCTTGGAATTCAGTTTGGGTTCACGTTAGTGTTGACAGAGACACATCACACACACCAACTTTCTACATGTACACTGTATATATATTTGTAAATATACAAGCAGATGTTTGCTTCATACTAGTGTAATTCCAACTCTCTTAGTCTTTAAAGTGTCTAACACCACATTTTCTGCACACTTGCTAAATGGCAAATGCTAAAGCCAATCTGGCTCAGCACATACCAGCTAGCTGTCTTTAAAAGCATCTCCTAACTATATAATTAATTTGAACATTATTAAAGCTAAATCGCAATTGTCAGATTAAACCTTTCCATTCCCAAAACATAGTATTACAATTATTAATAGATTCCCTCACAAGAAAACTTCTAGAGGCAACTTTAAATCATTCACTTGACACTTTTTCCTTTGTTTTTTTCCCCTGTCACTCCCCCCTTGTCAGTAATTTAGAGATGTTGCGCAGCCTATGCGTTAAAACCTTCTAGTTAAAATAATGTTGGGGAAACCAACTTTCCTGATGACTTTAACAGTTAAACTGATTCATTTGCAAACTCTTTTCTTTTTTGTGTTTCAAGCTCCTGTGATAAAAGGCTGTCCTTAATTCATGTTTATGAAGATGCAGCCTGACCAGAACTGCGCTTTCCCTCACTCCCACAGCGACCTAAATCAACTGTGAGAAGGTGTTGCTGTTTCATTCACTGAAGGTTTAGCTCATTAAACTGTTTTCCTTCTCAGTATTGTTCACTGGGTTTGAACTGCATTGCTGTTAAATGCTCTTTAGCAGTTTAAAGGCTTTAAAGGAAAAGACTTATCAGTCTCCGTTTTTAACAGCACTACATCTGCATTATTAGTTCATGCAGATAAGGGGATTTAAACGCTCAGCTTGAAACCTCTCTCTTCTGTATTTATCTGACACTGCATAGTTCCAGTAGCTCAGCTGGAAATGTAGATCTATGAAGCTTTAAAGAGAGATTAAAGCCAAGAAAAGAAGTACTTTTCCCCCCATAGACGCTCTCACTTTCCCTTTTCCTACTGTCTGAAGGAGTGATGGCAGACAATGGCCAAAGATGGTTCCCAAAACCCTCTGAATGGGGACACTGTTGGTGGCAGCATTCATTCAAAGCGAGCTCCAGTGTATTGTCCTCCCCAATCAGCGGATGAGAACAGAGTTTGCTGGTGGCTGCCAAAAGGTTAGCAGTGCCGATGAAAGGGGTTGCCCATTATTCACTGCCGCTACAGAACTGCCCTTTGTGCCCGCCAGCCCATCACCTCGCCGCGGAGGTCCGGATCTGCGCCTGGCTGCCCCCTCAGAATGCGCAATTCAGCGCCGTGCCAGCGCAGAGCCCGCAACCGCACACCCAGCGCCTTCTTTCTAAGGACGGGGAGCTGGGGCAGGGCTTGGCAGTGTCACATTTTAATGATATACCATCGTGACATCTCTGACCCACGGCTGACACTAATACTGCAGCCTTGTCACCGTACCCTCGCCAGGGCATCGTGGGAGGTCCCGAGCCAAAATTAGCTAATGAAGCTCACTGTATGCTGTAAACAAGTGTGCAATAAATAATGCAAAAGGTTTACACAGGTTTGCTAGCGCTCCCTCATGCAAAGCACAAGAAAAGGAGAGGATACCAATGAAGCCAAGAAAAAATGAAATAAAATGGGCCTTTCCCACACTGTTGTATGTAACGGAACTCAGAAATCTGTGTCTCAAACTGCACTGAGAGTAGATCCTGATCTTGCTGCATCTCTGTCCCCTAAATAAGGGATCTTTTATAAAGCCCTGCATGCTACCTATTTGCAAACCTTCCAAGTGCCTTCAGTGTTTTCTGACGATTTGTACTGATTTTACAAGTGATACGAGAGAAGACAAACTGCATTTTTCCTCTTAATCCTTGATTCACCCCCAAAAGCGAAAATAAATGCCTGTTTTGTAGAAATTCCTACTCAGCCCTCTGCTGGGGTGTGCAGGAAAAGCACTTAAACAAAGTGGAAAAAGGCAGTCTCTCTTGCTAAAACATCTGCCTGTCTTTAAATACAAGAAAACTTGCAGAAAGAAATAGAACTTTGGACAGAACGTGATTGGAAATGTGTTTATAATCCATTCCACAGTTCAGAGCCTTTTTCAGTGAAAATCTACACAGGGAAAAATGACAACACTGCCTACACAAAGGTATTTTTCAATGTGTAACTTAATTTGGTCGAGGAGTGTCTTTAACTTTGAGGTTGCTGCCAGAGAGCGTCAGGAACAGTCAGGTGTTGGTGGGGAACTCCCCACGGCGTCTGCCACAGGCAGGCACGGCTGGCAGGAGCGGCTCACCCAGCCGCCCCTCGCCTCAGCCACCCGCCAGGCCCTGGCGCTGCCCTTGGCCCCGCCAGCTGCTTGGTGCTGGTCCTTGCTCCGCCATGGCTCAGGCCCCACCATGACCCACACCGCCATGGCCCTGGCCCTGCCGTGGCCCACACCACCATGGCCCTGGCCCCGCCGTGGCCCACACCACCGTGGCCCTGGCCCCGCCGTGGCCCACACCACCGTGGCCCTGGCCCCGCTGTGGCCCAGGCCCCACCATGGCCCACACCACCGTGGCCCTGGCCCCGCTGTGGCCCAGGCCCCACCATGGCCCACACCGCCATGGCCCTGGCCCCGCCGTGGCCCAGGCCCCACCATGGCCCACACCGCCATGGCCCTGGCCCCGCCGTGGCCCACACCACCGTGGCCCTGGCCCCGCTGTGGCCCAGGCCCCACCATGGCCCACACCGCCATGGCCCTGGCCCCGCCGTGGCCCAGGCCCCACCATGGCCCACACCGCCATGGCCCTGGCCCCGCCATGGCTCAGGCCCCACCATGGCCCACACTGCCATGGCCCTGGCCCTGCCGTAGCCCACACCACCATGGCCCTGGCCCTGCCGTGGCCCACACCACCATGGCCCTGGCCCCGCCGTGGCCCCCGCCGTCATGCCGGGCAGGAACGGGGTCAGGCCCATGGCGCAGGGCCGGTGCCGCGGCGGAGCCAGCGCAAGGACTCTGGCCGGGCAGCGCAGGCCAAGGCAGCCCCGGCACACCGGGGATCAGGGTGGGAGGACAGCACTGCTCTGCTGGAATTGTTTCCAGCCTCAGCATTTTGTTGTAAGCACCATCTCAGGCTGCGTGTGCTGCGGCTGCTCTGAAGAGACATTTGCAGCTCTATTTCTTGGGCAAAAGTGACTCTCGTAAGGGAAGTACCTGTTTACTTTGCCAATACACATGCCCATGTAGAAACAATTTTTTCTCACTCAAGAAAAAGCCAGCTTTTTTTTGACTTTAAAACTTCTAATTAGGGCAGCTGTAAATTTGGGGGTATTTTTGGGACTATCCTCTGTACTGTACCACCCACCCAATGAATCGACCCTGTAACACCACTATAAACGGTGATGTTATTAATATCAGCGATGACTATGCACAAATGCTGTGTCGCTGCTTTAAAAAGATTAGCTGCCTCCTGCACCCAGCTAGTACTGAGATTAAAACACCACAGGGTTTAATGCTGAGGGCCATGGAGCTCGTCCTGTACGAGGAGAGGCTGGAAGAGCTGGATTTGTTCAGGTTACAGAACAGATTGCTATGGGAGGATTTTGCTGCTGGCTTTATGTACTTGGTAGTTACAGAATGGACAGCCAGACTCTCCTCAGCAATGCACACCAAAAGATGAGGGGCAATGGACAGAAACTGCTTCAAAGGAAAGTCTGACTGAATATTAGAGAGAAAAAGTTTCACAACGAGGGTAGTCAAAAGCAGTAATAGGTAGCCTAGAGAAGCTGCAAATCACCCTGCGTGGAGCTTTTCAAAGCTCGGCTGGATAAGCCTTGAACAACCTGATCTGAAGTTGAAGTCAGCCCTGCTCTGAGCAGGAGGATGAACAAGAGACTCCCAGACATCCCTTCCAACCAGAATTGTTCTATTATTCTGTAACTGAAAACATACTTGATTGGAAGCTTTATTAGACTCCACACAGACTAAAAAGAAGCTATGCTAACTAACACACTTAAAAAATAAACCTGCTTTATACTCTACAAGTTTTGGTGACTTTAGAGAGATTCTTCGATCTCAGTGATTTACCTTAAAAGTATCATAAATGGATCTGTAATCAGCACCGTATAGAAAACTCTGATAAGAAGACCATTTTCAGTTCACAGAGTAAAACTCTCTACATTTCTGAGTGTGCCTTTCGAAACATCCTTTATACGCTGCTCATGAACACAGAAGATTGAGAGAGGCAGTAAAGGCCAATACATACCTATCAAGTACATAGCCAAGAGCCTTATGCCGTATTCCTGAGTAAACCGATGGGCTTGTTTCCCAAGCAATTAAATTGGAAGCATCATGGAAAAGATGAATGTTTACCAAGTCAAAGGCACTATGACAAAAAAGGAAAAAAAAAAATGATTCAGGATAAAAGAAAAAAACATTTGTTGCATCAGCAAAGCATTCAACATAACACTTACTGTATTCTCGCTTATGTTACTGTAATATTTACTCACACAGACTGTGCAAATTAAGCTATCATCATCAGAAAATTGTCAAAGACTGTCATCAAACTTATAGCAACTCATTCACAGGTAAGACTGCATCCAGGCTTTTGCTTAAAATACGCATAATATGAAAACGTAAAGCTATTTGTCAGTTACCATTCACAGAATGCAAGCAGTATCCTGTCACTAAAATATTTGTAAAACAAAATTGCATGTGTAAACAAACAACTTCACGTTTATAAAGCTGTACCTAAATTCCTAGCAGAACTGCGGCTTTGCAATAAACAAAATGAACTGCTCTTGGCAGCAGAATTTTGCTGACATTAAAGGCTAAATCCTAGCAGTGCAACTCCTGTCCCTGTGTGGAGAACGCCGAGGTGACGGTGGCCAACTCGCCCACCACTCCCAGCAGGGAAGAGGACACAGGATGTTCAGCTCCGACCGAGCCTGCGAGATGAGGCGCCACCCTCAGAAAGTCAGTAAAATTAGTAAAAATTCGCAGCTTTGCTCCCTAAGGTGAAGGACAGGAGCACGAACTGCTCCTCATGCTCAGCAGCGAGGTGGGACCAGGCTGCGGCGCCCCTGCCCAGCGCCCCGGCACCGCCAGCCCCGCGCTCCTGGGCAGCGGGAGGAGCGGCCCCCGGGCGGACGCTGCCGGGGCTGTGGGACGAACACAGCAGATCCAGGAACGCTGTTACGTGCCCGGTGTCGGCCTTGTGGGATGGCCCAGACTGGCAGAAGAGTCTCTGAAAAGAATCATACTACTGCTCTGGAAGATCTAGGGATTTTGGCTTGGTTGGTGACAGGAGAAACAGGGATATTCTGGCAGTTCCTTCTTAATCAATGAAACCAACTTCAAACCCCTGTGAAACAGAAATACCTTCTTTTGCCCCCCTGCATAAAAGCCGAATCATAGAATCACAGAATGGTTTGGGTTGGAGAGCACATTTTGGCGACCATTTGGTCCAAGCGCTGCCACGGGCAGGGTCACCTCCCGCCAGCCCGGGTGCCCAGAGCCCGTCCAGCCTGGGACACTCAGGGCCGGGGCAGCCACAGCTGCTCTGGGCAGCCTGGGCCAGCGTCTCACCACCCCAGGGGAGAAATCCCTCCTGATCTCCAATCTAAACCTGCCCTCTGGCAGCTTGAAACCACCGCCCCTTTTCCTGTCACCGCAGGTTTGGGAAAAGTCTCTCTCCATCCTTCTCGTCAGACCCTTTCTATACTGAAAGGCCGCACTAAGCTCTCCCCGGAGCTTCTCTTCTCCAGGCTGAACAGCCCAACTCTCAGCCTGTCCCGCAGCAGAGCTGCTCCAGCGTGGGATCGGTTCTGCGGCTGCTCTGGCCCCGCTCCAGCAGGTCCAGGGCCTCCTACGATCACTACGTGTCCACTCTATTTTCTCGTCCACTTGTGGTGACAGCTATTTATAACTATGTCCTATTCAGTGCTAGTGCACAAGTTCCTTGACACAGGGGCTGGAATTTGCTAGCAGACTGCACAACTGATTTTGGCTGGTAACAGCATTTTTAACAATAACAACACCCCTGGCCTTACAATGTACCTGCACGCAGCTATACTCCTGTATCCTGAATCACTTCACACAATCCCACTGTTCACTGTGGCACAAATCCTTCGCACAGAAAGAATCTTCTGTTACAAACACGACCGGACGAGGACTGTCCTCTTGTTGCCCGCGTTGATCACAGGCAGCGTGTCCCTTCCCCAGGCTGGCAGCCCCTGGCAGGCCAGCTGTCCTGAGCTGCGCTTCCCTGCTCACAGACAACACGGAACTGTCTGCCTGCTACGGCCAACCTGGCATTCTGCTTTATATTTGCTCTGCTTGGGGGTATTGCGTCCGAGAGACCTGGTCTGCATTTTAAAAAACTTATCTTCTCATTGCTTTGCTATTAAGCTCTTTTGGTGATGGGACACGGTGAGTCACAATGAAACGAGAACTTGCAATACTCTTTTCACACGGATTCAGCAACACCATCACCCCGTTCACCTCCCAACCAAAGCCCCGTGAACAAACCCGCGTGTGCAGAATTCCCATGTGCTGCCCTGAAGGCCTGAGGGAAAGGTGTCCACTACGAAGGTCCAAAGGAACGCTGAAGAGACGGTATTGACAACACCATGGTTTGGACAGGAGGTCTCTCCAGCACCTGCAGAAAGGGCTGTGCACAGGGAGGTTCCCCAGAGCACGGCGGAGCGGGGGCACAGATTTGGACACAGCAAGTGATGGCAGTCAAACAGCGAATGGGTGACAGATACACAGGTCACCACGCAGCTGGCCTCCTCCAAAAGCACTGGTGGGTTTTTTGGCTACAGGGAACAGCGTATCCCGCTGAATGATCTCACAGTGATCATAAAGTAGTCCTACTAACCTTCGTATTAAGATACATAATTGGTACATAGCTACAGAACATAATTAGGAGATGATGGCTTGAGGTGCCCATTGCCATCGGTCTGAAGGAGGAATGGAAAGAATCCCTGTAGGACGGGGAGAGACTGGGGTTGTGAACTCTCCTCCTGAGTGATGGTATCTCTAACCCATCCCCATCTACCTCAAAACTACTTGTTCTTTAAACCTGCTAACGAAGGACCTTCCACTCACAATTTCCCTGTCCTTAAAAAACTCTTTCATCATGTTACTTTTTTTCCTGCAAGTGAAACTGATTTCCTGCTGCCGTTCGTGCAGGGGACACAGACAGCAACCCATCTCCCAGGTGTGGGGAGACACATTCTTCAGTTCCTGCTCAAATACTCCTACAGTTCTTGCCCCTCCTGTTCTTCTCCCACTTACCTAAAGCTCAGCACTCAAAACAAGACAGAGCATCTATCAAAGGCCTTGGCAGCACTCCGTTAAATCACGGCCACACTTTCCCCCTTCATGTCCTTCACATGATGTATCTATTAACACATCTCAGTAAGATAATAATGAACCACATGCAATTTCTTCTCCCTTGATCTGTTCCCGCAGTATGGATGAGTCAGTTATTCCCAATATTGTATTTGTGCTTTTGAATTCTCCTCTCAAAGTGCAATGCTTTGCAGTTCCCTGACCTCAATCTTGCAATCCTGCTTTCTCTAAAATATCAAACCCATTTTGATTGCTGATTCTGACCTCTGATACACCTGTAACTGTTCCCAGGTTGGTGCCATACCTACATTTTATAAATGTATACTCTACTCCATCCTCCCTACCAAATATAAACTATATTTAAGATTGTAATGTGTTTGGGGCACCATCTTGCACCCATTAACACAATAACACTAAGAACTACTGGAATAGAAATAAATACCATCAGCTCCCCCAATATTCAAGACACTTAAAAAAAAAAAAAAAAGGCCAAGAAAAAAAAAAGAGTAAACGTAGTTATGTAGTTCTCTTTTATTTTTTCTTAAAATGACATCTCTGAGTGCCCCAAGATTCCTTAATTCTTCGTTCACACTAACAATAAGCTAATGAAGAATTAGCTGGATTCACAGAGGGACTTGGCTGGGGCAGATCACTGAATCACAGAGGAGGAAAAAGACGACAGTTCTCTGAAATCTTTTAAAGTCACTTTTGGGGTTTTTTGGAAGCCCTCTGGTTTTGGCATAAGGTACATTCTATAATGATGTTTTCCTAGGCAGGGAAAATCAATAGCTCCCTTCAAGGATTCACAAAGAAGTATTAACAAGTCTCCTGGCTATATTTTTATTGAACTATTAGCACGTAGAGATGTACAGATCAAAAGTCATGATTACGAAAATGGTCAGAACTCTGTTCATATGCATATACACATAGACAAGGTTTAAACACTTATCATACCATGAGCAGACACATTATGCACTATAGACCTAATTAGGTGTATTTTCTAACCCCTGTATTTTCCATAATATTTCACTTTCATTCTCCAGAAACTGTTCACAGTAACTTGCCCCTTCAACTTCTCATTGGCAGCATTTGAGATCTCGTTAGATCATGTGGATCGTTATCACACACTACACGAAACTACCACCATAACTCACCTCTTCACACATCAGAAAAAGCTGTGAGCCTCCTCACTCTTAATTCCCAATATACCCTTAGGAAACATAAGCGCAGTACAGAACATCTAGCTACAGACTGCTCCTCGCAAGAGCTACCCTTCCCTAGTAACAACCTGCAAGAAAACATTTCCTTTACATCTATCTCTGAAGAACAGTTTTTCTTGGAAAGTCCTAAAAATAAGCCCACATTTTTTCTGCAGAGAAGAAATCCAAGAAGATAGGAGAGACAGAACCTGGAAAAGTCATGACAGAAGAGGAAAGGCCAGATTAGCAATTGGTGCTGAACACCCACTGCTGCAGCTCGGCTGCTGGAATCACACAGCACGTCATACGGATCTGGAACAACTAACAAGAACGTACATTATCCCCCAGCTGCCTGTCTGATTTCTGGGTCAGAAACTTGTAAAAGGGGAAAACCCACTGCTTTTTTGTTTTCCACAAACTGTTTGCCTCATCTAACAAACAAGCTCAACAAACAAGCAAGAACACTGTTCAGCACTCTAAAGTCAGTCTGTGTGAACAATCATCAGGCTTTAAAACCAAACTTACAATTTTAAGACGTGAAACGACCACAGCAGGAAGAGAAAAATGTTGAACATTCAGATACACTTAGGTGACTATAACGTCAGTAAGAGTGAAGACCAAAACTCTCACTAAATGGTAAAATTATGGTGAGATTTCCAGGTAGGACCAGAGAAGTCTGACCCATTTTTTTACAGAGCTCTCCTTGGGTTAACACAAGGACCATTTTCAGGCTCTCTCAGGTGCAGCATTTTGCACAACCAGCTGCTCCCCTCAACATATTCTACTGCTATCACTACTATTACTGTTTTTAAAGACAGCATTTTCAAATCCAGACAGTAAATAGCTCCAGCCAGGAGAGACACCTCTAGTCAACAGTTAGCAGCGTTTTCTCCAAAGACCTGGTGAGCAACAACTTCTGTTTTCACACAGTTGTCTGCTCCCCTCAGCCCACACCTCTTGAGGCTGCTGGATGATCCCGAGAGCAAAAAATGTTGGTTTCTTCTGTAGATTTTCACAGTACAACTTATGAGGAACCCTCTGCTTTGCCACCAGCCAGGTGCCCCTGCGCATCCCAGGTCTGTGTGGATGCGACGTGCCCCCAGCACACGGACAGGGCTGTGCTGCCCTCAGCAACCCCCTGCGCGCTCACTGCCGCCGCTCTGCTCTGCCCTGCCCTGCTCTGTTCTGTTCTGACCTGCCCTGCTCAGTTCTGTTCTGCCCTGCTCGGTTCTCCTCTGTTCTGTTCTGCTCTGCCCTGCTCGGTTCTGCTCTGCCCTGCTCGGTTCTCCTCTGTTCTGTTCTGCTCTGCCCTGCTCGGTTCTCCTCTGTTCTGTTCTGCTCTGCCCTGCTCGGTTCTCCTCTGTTCTGTTCTGCTCTGCCCTGTTCTGTTCTGCTCTGCCCTGCTCGGTTCTCCTCTGTTCTGTTCTGCTCCGCTCTGCCCTGCTCTGTTCTGTTCTGACCTGCCCTGCTCAGTTCTGCCTTGCCCTGCCCTGCTCTGTTCTGTTCTGCCCTGCTCTGCTCTGTTCTGGGGTGAGCACCACAGCCTGCACAGAGCAGGGCCGTGCTCGGCTTTATAGGGCAATCCTCACCTGAACAGCACACACGAAAAGTCTGTTCCAGTAAAAGTAATATAGTAGGAACCAGTTTGAAAGAGCTGTATTCCTTAAAGGTAGGGTCCCTCCACTGACTTCAGGGGCAACTGGACCGGGGTTTAAGTCTGGCTCATGGAGTTGATGGAGAAGAATCTCCTTCCCCAGCAGTCCCAGGGTTGGGCGGCACATTCCTGGGCACGGGTGCCCATCCTGCGGGAGCAGCTTTGGGGACACCCGCACCTCTGCACGGGGACTGAGCAGCTCTGGGGACACCTGCACCTCCGCATGGGGACTGAGCAGCTCTGGGGACACCTGCACCTCTGCGCGGGGACTGAGCAGCTTTGGGGACACCTGCACCTCTGCATGGGGACTCCTGGTCACTGACACCCAACTTCTGTGATCATGTTGGATTGCTTAGGACCTGAATTATCCCATGCTAATTCCACATACATATATCCATATGTAATATGGATATTAGGATAACATTTTGCCAGGCATCATTACAACTTACTGAGCATTACATGCTCAACAAATAATAAAGCAAAAGAAATGTTTTGCAACCAATCTGTTCTATGAATAGACCAATGTGTATATATGAATACCTTATTTAAAACAGTTGTCAACAAACCCATACATAATATAGACATAATGAGAAATAACTTAAAGATGCAACTTACCAATCAGTAATACACCATCTTGTTCGAATGAAACCTTTTCTGGACCACTTGCACTGAAAAATAAACAAATAAAAATCGGTCACCTTAAGTAAAGGATTACCGTGAAAGTGAAACGAACTTATACAGAGAACAAAGTAAAACAAAGTTCATCCATACACTGTAACTAATAAGCACTACACACCAACTGAGGTACCTTGAAAACATATCTTGTGTCTTTTTAAAATCCTGGAATTCTTTATATTTTTGGTCCTGCAGCAGTTATAAACTTAGGTGTGAAGCTAATATAAGCCCTGGTAGTTGCTTATAGATGAAAGATAACCAATTAGGAAAGCTTTACAACTGTATTTATGCTTAGCTTAAACCACCAGATTCTTGCTGCCTATGCACGAATGTCTCGGCTTCTTTGTAATTTTACCTGAACTGTAAAATGTCATCAGAGATTTACATCAAATTAAAATGAATGAGATGTGCTAAAAAGCTATTTCTCTTGCTGAGCCAACCCACCCAATATTTCTATAAAAGTTAAAGGGAATTTAAATAATGATAAAACATTACATTTATCAAAACTGCAATGTCCGTGAGGAAGCCACAAATCAGCTCATGCCAACGTATGGCACTTCTGATACAGCAAAAAGATTTTTTTCAGCACCACTCCTAAGCTGCTGCCATAAATCACAACCTCCCACAAAAAGACATGATTCTGCATCCTATTTGTACACTGTTAACAATGCATGTGGGGTAGGCTAATGTTCTCTGGTAATGAATATTGCACTAGACAGGCTTAAATAATGATGCCAATGATTCTGCAGCAAAGACTGGAACTCCTTGTTGCGAATCAGGTGTCCCCCCAGCAGAGCACCCCGGTCAGGGCTGTTGGTCCCCTGAGCCTCAGCCCAGAGAGACCTTCCAGGTGTATTTATCCAGCTCTCTGGGAGCAGACAGTCCTCACCAAATTGTGAAGTCCCAAATCATGCTCAGACAGTGAGGTGCCTTGCCAAACCTCAGCGGGCTAGTTTCTGTGGTCAGCCAGGGCATGGCTGGCGGGCTAGCAACCAGCACACCAGCAACCAGCACACCTGCACCCAGCACACCTGCACCCAGCACACCTGCACCCAGCAACCAGCACACCTGCACCCAGCACACCTGCACCCAGCACACCAGCATCCAGCACACCAGCATCCAGCACACCTGCACCCAGCATCCAGCACACCTGCACCCAGCACACCTGCACCCAGCACACCTGCACCCAGCAACCAGCACACCTGCACCCAGCACACCTGCACCCAGCACACCTGCACCCAGCAACCAGCACACCTGCACCCAGCACACCTGCACCCAGCACACCTGCACCCAGCAACCAGCACACCAGCACACCAGCACACGTGCATACCAGCAACCAGCACACCTGCAACCAGCACACCTGCACCCAGCAACCAGCACACCTGCACCCAGCACACCTGCACCCAGCAACCAGCACACCTGCACCCAGCAACCAGCACACCTGCACCCAGCACACCTGCACCCAGCAACCAGCACACCTGCACCCAGCACACCTGCACCCAGCACACCTGCACCCAGCACACCTGCACACCTGCACCCAGCAACCAGCACACCTGCACCCAGCACACCTGCACCCAGCAACCAGCACACCTGCACACCTGCACCCAGCACACCTGCACCCTGCAACCAGCACACCTGCACCCAGCACACCTGCACCCTGCAACCAGCACACCTGCACCCAGCAACCAGCACACCAGTTCCCCAGCAACCAGCACACCAGTTCACCAGCTACCAGCACGCCTGCACCCAGCACACCTGCACCCAGCACACCTGCAACCAGCACACCTGCAACCAGCAACCAGCACACCAGTTCCCCAGCAACCAGCACACCAGTTCCCCAGCTACCAGCACACCTGCACCCAGCAACCAGCACACCTGCACCCAGCAACCAGCATACCTGCACCCAGCACACCAGCACACCAGCACACCTGCACCCAGCACACCAGCACCCAGCAACCAGCACACCTGCACCCAGCAACCAGCACACCTGCACCCAGCACACCTGCACCCAGCACACCTGTACCCTCCAACCAGCACACCTGCAACCAGCACACCTGCAACCAGCACACCTGCACACCAGCAACCAGCACACCTGCACCCAGCAACCAGCACACCTGCACCCAGCACACCTGCACCCAGCACACCTGCACCCAGCACACCTGTACCCTCCAACCAGCACACCTGCAACCAGCACACCTGCAACCAGCACACCTGCACACCAGCAACCAGCACACCTGCACCCAGCAACCAGCACACCTGCACCCAGCACACCTGCACCCAGCACACCTGCACCCTGCAACCAGCACACCTGCAACCAGCACACCAGTTCACCAGCTCACCGCATCTTCCTCAGCCCAGCTCTCCTGCCCAAACTACACATCTCATAACCCAGTATGGTCTCTGCTGTTCACAGTTTCTGTGATGATTGTGACAGCACAGTTACAAGCTGAGATTTGGCAAAATGTCAACATTTATTCAAAAGCAAAACAATGAAAAAAGTTAAATGCTAAAAGCATTCAAAATTGGCTTAAATCTAATCTCAATCAAAAAAGGAGAGCTCTGTCATTTCATTCTTAAAAATAACTACATTGAACTTTTAATCACTGAAGAACAATACATACAGCTGAAAATCAAATAGTCCAAGCCTATGATGTGGCCCAAGATAATGTCTTCAATCAAGCTGTCATTTTTCATTTGCTATTTTCCTCTTTGACAACATAACAGGTACTTCCAAAGACGCAGCGTTACAACAGGGCCAAGTGGATCACGTTGCCCAGAGCCACAACCCGTTGGGTTTTGAGCATCTCCAAGGCCAGTGATCCCACAACCTACAGGGCCTCTCTTCTCTTGTCTAACCTCCTGGTGAAATCCTCTCCCAGGCTGACCAGGACGCCACCAGAACCCGCTGCCAGTGGGACTTTGCTCAGCACACCGTGAGCCTGGTGCCTGGCCAGGTTGCAGCCACCTCATCCTGCACCCACCCAGGACACACGTCACACTTGGCTCCACAGACACCAGACACTGCACCCCAGGCCCTGCTGGGGACCTCATGTGGGACATCGCAGCCCTGCCCCTGCCCCTGCTGGCGGATCTGCTCCGTCACCTTCCCACCACGGAGGACATGCCGGGGACGCTCCTTCCTGGCCCTCTAGAAAGCAGCTGTGACATTGGTGTTTCCAGCCTCAGCAACCTCTCCCTTTCCCGATGGCAGTGACAAGCCTGGCGAAGCCACCAGCCAGCTCCCTTTGTCCTGTGTGTGCCCTGCCTGCTGCCCGGGATCACACAGCGACCGCGAACACGGGTACAAGCCCCTGCGTCCCGCTGCCACCACCACCCGCTTCCCCAGGTTCTCCGGCAGCCGCCCCACAGGACTTCACTGAGGTTCCATCACCGACGGCCTCACCAGCACAAGCAACGCCATGAGAAGTGTGCCCAGCCCTCGGCTCTGCTCTGTATTCTGCTTCATGCAAGCTTACACTGATATGAGCCAATTAAAAGGTATTTGCAACACGGTTTGTATTTCATGACATGGTAAAACACAGGAATTTCTTATAGTAGCTTGGAATTTCCTCACGCATACACTGCAAACATTGGTTTTAAGGGCAGCAGTATGTATTAGAGGCTATTTTGCCCAATATTTACTTTAATAAGTGTAACTGGAATTCTGACACCTCTCTATTAGAAGTCCTTACAAAAATATAAACCAAAAAATCACAATTTGAAAACCTGTAGTTACATTCCACTAGCCTTTTCTTTGTGAATAGAGTCTCTCAAGAGATCGTGCTGACCTTTTAAAACCCCCCAGAAACACCACCTACATAAATAACCTCTGCTACATCGGGTAAAAGGACCTCCAGACAACATTAACATGAAGAGAGAGGTTATAGAGGGCTAATGTCAAAAAGCACTGTGAGCAATAAGTAATGCACACAAACCATGATTGATAATGACTAGCACAGAGCCTTAATTCATCTTTTCTCCATCATTTTACTGAGAGGGACCATATCAAATTAAATAGTGACCCAGCAAGGGTTTATTCTGCCATACAAAGCAGGGGCATGAAGACATATGAACGTGGCCATGACTGCGGTGTAATTGCAGCCCCGAGAGGAGCAGCCGGTTCGGGGCTGACGGGCGATCCGCACGGAACCGGGGGCGCCGGGCGATGCTCCGCGCCCCCCGACAGCAGCAGCTCCGGCCCCACTGCTCACAACCCGGGAAAGGGGACGCACATTATGACAATTTCCCATCAAGCCACGCAGAATGTAGTTCCTTTCCTGAGATCAGTTTACAGAATTAAAGGATTTATGCTCTTGCGTTTTTAGGAGTTCATGTACAAACTGTTCAAAGCACCTTTCTAATTTTGCTGCATTTCAGAACGATATGCGGTATATGGAGCCCAATCAAGCCCAATTCAGCCTTCGAACACTATGAAACATTGTAACAGCACTATCAATCATATTTTTACTGCTAAAGATTTTTAAAAGTCGTTACATAAATTTAAAAGTCTGAAAATCAAAGTATCTATGGCACTCATCAAAAAATGTATGGTGAGAGCTTAAGGATATGAAGTCAATCTACCTAATGACAAAGTCTGTTATGTAGTGTAATAATTTAACTGATCATTTGCTCTTTGGCATAGTGCTTTTATTATCCTTTATTTAGCAGTATAAAGAATTTAGTAAGAATATATATATCAGCAGACCACATTTAAGTGTCTGTGTATGATGTAAGCAAATACAAGAAATATGTGATAAAACTTACACTTGCTCCACTTATTTTCACGTACAAAACCATGGGGCACATGCCAACCAGGAGAGTACATCATGTCTTCACTAAAGTTATTTCAGAAGACAGAAATATAATGGCGATGCAACTTGTGAAAGGAAGAGCAAGTGCAGCATTTATTTGTGAGGAAGCTGTAAGTCAGGGCTGGCACACGGCCCGTGGAGGCACCAGGTCTGTAAGAATTCCTTTCTTTGGAACAGCCCGATTTAGGGTTGACAGGAGCATAAACAATGGATCTAAATTTTATAAGCCCAACCCAAGATATCATAGTAATTCTGTAGCTCATTTCACTTTTTCTGAGGATGCAAAGAGTCATTACAAAATTTCACAAAATAGTCATTAAAGGTAGATAATTACAATAAATAAAATTTATACTATTAATGTAATAGCAGCACAGCGATAACATGACCCAGATCTGCCAATGACAAGGTTACGTGACCTGTCCCAAAATGACAAAATCCAAACCCAGATCTTGCAGTGTATTTGCTGCTCTGGTCTAACACAGCATTTGACCAGGTTCTCTTCCAATTAAGATTTTCTTTAGGACTTATCTATGCATCCAAATTGTATTACTGTTGGAGCACATGACTCAAAACAGCAACACAAGCAGCAGTGGATCATTGATGTGCTTTAATTTTTCCAAATACAGTATCTGGAAAGAAGAAACTTTTGGAAACAGAACGTAAGGAAGACCTATATTGAAGGAGGAATGAGAAAACTGTTTCCTATCGCAGATTTCAAACCAACAATCTTTATTTTGACTTTAACAGATAGTCACTAGCTGATCCACCATCTGTAAGCCAGCATAAAAACCGGCAGAGATGATATAGATCATCCGCACGCTCTCAGAGAGGGATCTACATTTTAGAATAGGAAAAAAAATCCCTCCTTCATGTCCCAGAAAGGGGATACCACATCTTTCACCTTACAGTATTAAGTCTCTTCTCAGATCCTCTGTTAATAGGATTCCTTTAGCAGCAGATGGATTGTGAATACAGGCAGTTTCATCTACTAAAAGACAACATAAATCATCATTGAGAAAGGAGAGACTGCAGTAAGGTTATCACCATACAGCCTTCCCCATGAAAGGTTTGCATTAAAGCATTAGTGAAATTAATTCATCTTTCATAAGAGCTTTGAGCAGTATCTGTGATCTATGATAACAACCAATTTCTCACTATGGGGGAAAAAAAAAAATTACTCAGGCCTGATAGACTACACAAATCTGCTTTTTTTTAAATGGGCTAACATTATCTGGAGTGTTGCTCCCAGAGGCATCATTTGAGTCTTATGCCCAGCCAAGAGGACCCATAAATCACGACAGAAAGTTTTGTTAGTTTTATATGCAGTGGGCTGTAATTATTTTGAATTGCATTATGCCTCAATCATTGTAATTACTTTTAGATCATCCTTAAGCAGCAGTAATAAAAAGAAAAGGAATCAGTCTTAACCCATTTCTCACACAAAACATTGTAGATGTGATATGAGAAGTCTGGCTAAAACGTAAGAGCATGTAAACGGAGTGTTTGGACAGAGATGCTGCTTGTGCATTCTGCTGTGTCAACTCACATTTTCAAAATACTCATTATTTTGTGGTCTTTAAATTAGCACTTTTATCACCAACACTCGTCTAGAAAGAAAATAGGTGACAACAAGATTAATTTTAGCTTTAAAAACAGAAACATGTATGTGAGAACCAAAACTATGCCAGCGTTGGTTCTTTGATGTTCCTGTGACCTACGTGTGCTCGAGACTCTTTGGTCTTCAGTATAAAATGAAAAACTGCCTAGTGTAAACATCATCACAATTATTTTCTAACTTTTCAATACACATGAAAAATATGCTGGCTTGGCCTATGCTAGCTTGCAGGCCAAATGAGCACGGAAAGTCACAGAAAATACCAGTGCTGCTGTCGTCTGCATTCCTGCAGAGCCGTGAAATCAAACGGTGAATCCCCAGCCTGCTCTGGGAGTCTTGCTGCAACACCATCACCACGAACTGTGCTGTGCGGGAACAGAATTAAACTCTCAAGGTGCTTCAGGGACTTGTTCCTATCTTAAATGTGAGAGTTTGTGGATTTTCTCCTCTCCTGTTGATTCTTCCTGCAGGCAAAGAGTATCTCTGACAATACCAGAACACGGTGCTTCTCCTTAGAAAAATCATTTAAGGTAACGTAACAAATGGAACAGGGTGAAGGCATCAGATCCTCCGAAGGTCTTGGGCTGCTTTCTGGGTTCTGGACCCACGAGTCCTGTCCCTAACACAGGGCCGCAGCGCGCAATGAATGGAGAAGCTCTTGCTCCGAAACCAGGCGAGGGAACAGCTGATTGCCGAGCACCCCCGGACACGAACACAATCCCTGGGCTGCAAACCGGCTTGGGTTCTCCAGGAGATGGCGAAGAATTGTTCACGTAAGAGGCAGTAACAAACAATGCTGAACAAGTTACACATTTGCCAGTCTCACAATGAAACAACAATGGAAATCATCGTCCCTGGGTATCGGTGAACAGTCCATAATTTGGCCTGTTGCTGCTGGCTGTGCTACCCGCGCCCACGCTGCTGCCCAGCGCTCTCCTTCACAACCACACCGCCCAGCAGCACCGCTTGTTTGCTGCTTGGGCTGCAGTCACCCTGCTGCTACAGTGTACTGCTGATGGAGGAGAAAAATAAACACCTGAGTAACTGCCTGAAGTTCCTTCCAAATAACAGAACACTTCACTTCTAAGAAGTATTTAAGACATCTATTCACAGGTAAAAACTAGTAAAATTATGCCAAAGGCAGTTTCCTTCCAGTAGAGAGATACAGCATATAAAACCAAATAATTTAGTATCAAAGTAAAGAAAAAAGAATAACCCACATCTCATCAACCAATGCAATGTAAATATCTCTAAGTGTGTATATTTACAAATTCTACATTAATTTTCAAACTTTATTTAGTTCCTCCTTATATTAAAGCAGTAACATGCCTGTTGGATCCACAAAAGTTACAGGAATTCAACAAATTTATTCTCTTGGCAAACACTAACCATTAAACACCCATGTTCTAGATGTTCTTAAGAAGTTAAAAATGAGTAAATTCAACTGCAAAGAAGAGAACTGCAGGCAAAGATTGCATGTGCACATGCGATTGCACGTCAGCAGAAGAAACCCCTCAGCTGTGCTGGTGTTCCTGGGTTTGACAAGACCTTCACCTCCAAACACGCAGCACTCCCTGGTTCTAAACAGACCAACAAAAAGCGAGCGAGGGCAGCGCGTGCCCTGCGAGGAGCGGGGCGCCCTGCAGCAGACCTGCGGGCGGCAGCGTGTGCTGCTCCTTGGGTTTTAAATGCACAAACAAGTCTTTTCATCACTGTCTCCATCCTTCACAAGGATTTCCTACTATACAAAGGACTCCATTTGAATGTGGTAAATCCATGCAATGATTGAGAACATATATTATAGGCAACAAGAAACTGACAAACAAACAAAACCCCAAGACTCAATTCTGACCTTATTTACATTACTGAGAGTAGCTACTCAAAGTAGTCAGAGCAAATCAGAGTCAAACCTGGTGTTTGGGAATGCTCCACGTGACTGTACATACCTCAGGGAAATAATCCTGTGGAAACTTCTCTTTCTCCAGCATCGGCGTGCTTTCTAAAGTGTCTGAGTAGATTTCTTTCCCAGTAACTTTTTTATACTTCTTAGCTAGGAAGAGATATAAACCAAAATTAACACACGTATCTTTAACATCACAAGCAACTCACAGCCCTTTTTGGCAAAGCAGAGGCATCTGCACAGTTGGCGATTGGGTCTCAGCAAAAATGTGCAGCACGGAGCTCTTCTGGGGGAAAACAGAGACCGCTCCGCCGTGGACAAGCGCACTGGTTTGTATCAGACAGCGCTGGGTACTGGTGCTGTTACTACCCAGAGCACTGACAGCGTTGGAGCTCTAATGATGACCCAGGTCTCTGTACATCTGGCATGGTTCTGCCTGGAGATGCCTGTTTGTGTCCTCAGCCAGTGTCTGGCAACCTATGCTGGACAATTAACAGGAAAAATAATTAATACAAAACACATTAAGGTGAAAAATGTTACTTACGAGTGGAGATTATCTGTATGTTTTATCTAGCAACTCTTTTTTTCAGATTTTAAGTCTACCTACCTACGCATCAACTGATACACACCTGTAACACACTGGTCATCACATCTTTTACACATCAAACATATTGACAGTCGCCATCAGTTCAGTGTTTGGCCACACTTAAGCTGCCTGCTGGGCTACCTGTGTCAGTGGGGGCTGGTTTTTGTCACCCTGAACCGACCCAGCGATGCTGGTCGAACTCCTAACGCCAGATGAGTCGACCACAGCGGAGCAGCCCACTCCTGCTGTGGAACTGAGCTGAGGCAGACTGGTTCCTAATTAACAACTGCTTCTGCAACGCAAGGTTACATCCTCAAGTCATCCACCAAAGTCATCCAAATACTACAATGCCCTGAGACAAAAAAAAAGAAATGTGAAAAATGTTTTTATATGAAGAGACTAAACGTTTTCCCTCAGGGACGTGAGAGTAGCAGAGAATACACCGAACCAAAACCAAGCGGTTTACTGAGCGGTCTAGAACAGGAAAATGAGAAATTTCTCTGTGTTATGTCCTAAACCAGAAACGGGGACAGTCAGTGGAATTCAGGAACAGCACTGCACAACCTGATAAAATGAGGAAGTTCCTTTTCTACTTAACACATTATTTTGCTGGGCAACTTACTGTGCCAGATTCTCAGACTGGAGCAAGGTCCTAGAAAAGACTGAATATCGTAACTGTTTAAATACCTACAAGTCCAACTGAACTCGCACACGAGCGAGCCTGAGAGAGGAGAGCTGTGCAGCTGCCGGGTCCCGTCTCCCGGGCTCCCCAGGTGCAGCTGCCGCAGAGGTGCCACCCCAGGGCGTCCCCTGGGCCTCTGCGTGTCTGGGGACAGGGGCTGGGCGGGCAGGACAGGGGCTGGGCGGGCAGGACAGGTCCCGGGCGGGCAGGACAGGGGCTGGGCGGGCAGGACGGGTCCCGGGCGGGCAGGACAGGGGCTGGGCGGGCAGGACAGGTCCCGGGCGGGCAGGACAGGTCCCGGGCGGGCAGGACGGGTCCCAGGCGGGCAGGACAGGGGCTGGGCGGGCAGGACAGGGGCTGGGCGGGCAGGACGGGTCCCGGGCGGGCAGGACAGGGGCTGGGCGGGCAGGACAGGGGCTGGGCGGGCAGGACGGGTCCCGGGCGGGCAGGACGGGTCCCAGGCGGGCAGGACAGGGGCTGGGCGGGCAGGACGGGTCCCGGGCGGGCAGGACGGGTCCCAGGCGGGCAGGACAGGGGCTGGGCGGGCAGGACAGGTCCCGGGCGGGCAGGACGGGTCCCAGGCGGGCAGGACAGGGGCTGGGCGGGCAGGACGGGTCCCGGGCGGGCAGGATGGGACCCGGGCGGGCAGGACAGGTCCCGGGCGGGCAGGACAGGTCCCGGGCGGGCAGGACGGGTCCCGGGCGGGCAGGACAGGTCCCGGGCGGGCAGGACAGGTCCCGGGCGGGCAGGACGGGTCCCGGGCGGGCAGGACAGGGGCTGGGCGGGCAGGACAGGGGCTGGGCGGGCAGGACGGGTCCCGGGCCGGCAGGACAGGTCCTGGGCGGGCAGGACGGGTCCCGGGCGGGCAGGACAGGGGCTGGGCGGGCAGGACAGGGGCTGGGCGGGCAGGACGGGGGCTGGGCGGGCAGGACAGGGGCTGGGCGGGCAGGACAGGTCCCGGGCCGGCAGGACAGGTCCCGGGCGGGCAGGACGGGTCCCGGGCGGGCAGGACAGGGGCTGGGCGGGCAGGACAGGTCCCGGGCGGGCAGGACAGGTCCCGGGCGGGCAGGACAGGTCCCGGGCGGGCAGGACGGGTCCCAGGCGGGCAGGACAGGGGCTGGGCAGGCAGGACGGGTCCCGCGCGGGCAGGACGGGGGCTGGTGCAGCACACGTGCCACGACGTGCAGTTCTGACAAGAAGCCCATGTGCCAGCCCCATCCAGCACGGTGGTCGGTAGCACAAATCACCCAGCCTCTGTTGGGTGGTCCTTAATCAGTTAAGTGACTGAAAATGACTAAAAACCCAAAAATCAGATCTCAGGACAAAATGGCATTCTTTTCTTCCTTATTTCTTCCTGAAATGGTCTGTGCTTATGCATGTAGCTCAATCAACTCAGCATTATTTGTATAGTCACTTGAAAACCCTTAGAGTAAAAAAAAGGGTCTTATTTTTGAATGGCCTTCACTGACACTAGACCTTCTGCATCAGTTCTCCTGATCAGATTTTTTCAAACCTTGTTCTGGGGATGTGCAGAAGATGAACCGGACTCTGTCCACTGGAACCCCACATCGGCTGCCCTGACCCTGCAGACGCCCACCTCCTTCAGACCACCAGCACGCCAGGCTGACAGTGAACCTAAAGCTGGGACGGGTGCTGTCTTTGTAGAGGAGACAGCGGTGAAGCACATCACTTTCCCAAGTCTCTAATGAACGGTTACATCACATAGAAACAGCCCAGACCTTTCACCCTTAGCAATCAACCTATGGATCCACACAGCTCGTGAACAAGAGGTTCTCCTTCTTGACCCACTTCGTCCTTGGTCTCTCTCCTGATCAGGACAATGTATTCACATCTCTAAAGGCGAGAACCTGACTTAACTACCAAACTCTTCCAGCACAGGGACTGGGGCAGCTGTTTCACAGCCACCGCTGGGCTGGAACTACCCACTGGACTGAGCTTTGACTAGGAATGCGTAAGAGAAAAAATACAAACCAACTACCATCAAGAGCCGTGAACTGCCCAGTTCTACTGGATATCTGGTGAAAGTACCAAGCAATACAAAAACTTGTCATGTTAAGTTGTCTAGGTAAAATATTTTATGTAATCTGAGGAAGCATTTACTGTAATGTAGCAATATATCTTCAGGGGGGGAAAAAAGTTATTATTCTTTATGTGCCAATCACTTTGCGATCTGGCTCCCACATGAAGACTAAACAAATATCCTGATAAACTAATGTGGCATCGTTGTGAGCAGATCATGGATGGATGTGCCTGTTTCAGTGAGTTTAACAGTGTCAGCAGAAATACCCCCGTGCCGGCGAGATCAGGAACGCCGGTCCGCACGGCCGGGCCGCTCCGCGTCGGCTCGCGGGCCGCGGTGCTGAGCATCGCCCAGCGGCTCCTCACTCGGCTGCGAGACGCAGCAAGTGCCGAGGAAAGAAGCACGCCCGCTTGCGTATCTTCAAGTAAAAACACTTCTACACTTTTTTGATTTAACACCAGAGAAAACGAGGCTCTTTTTGCAGACCCAAGTGCCAGAGTGAAGCGTCCCGCGGCCGGCGCTGGGGACGGCCCCTGGGAGCACGCAGCCGCGGCTGCCGCGGGCAGGGAACCCCGGCGCCTCCGGCCACTGCGAAGCCAGCGCAACGCCTCCCGTGCGGTGGCAAACGACACACGAGGCTGCAGGAGAAAATTGTTCTCATGTTAAATCTCAAACACCTCCTTCTGAGAACTGAAAAACAGAGACAATCCAAAGACTGTATTCAGTCACATCCAACTGTGCGGCGAATTTTGAAAAGATACAGTAACATTATGGGAATATTGAATTGTACATAAACATCTATTTTTTGCATGCTTTTGAGTAGAACCAGAATTTCATAATGATTTTTGTGCAGAGAACGTTTGTATCCATTTGGATTTTTCCTCTGATTTAAGAGCTTAATACACTGTGAAAATGTCAATAGTCATGAGAGAAGAGGCAAGTTCTGCATTTCCCCTGAAAGATGGGAGCCTGCAGGCTCATATTTCACAAACCCTACAGCCGGAGGCTGATTCTGCTCTGCATTAAGAGAACAGCAGGTGACTTACAACACCGATTCAATACAGCACCTGCTTTCCTTGAGATTTCATTCAGAGTTTTTTCTTTCCAAGTGATGACTGGGCCAAACACATCTTTATGTGCATGGTTCACACGTCATCTGGCTTGGCAAGGTTTTCCCAAGGAAAACAAAGCACTGAACACTTACGGTGTTTATTTTCTGGAAGAAATATCTGTTTCTTTCTTTCATATTAATTATTTTCCTCTACACTTTTTCCTTCCATTTTCTCACTTTTAACAATCCTTGTATTTTCTTTTAGAAGCTGTCCGGCAGTGAATAAGCTGTTAATCAACGATGAATAAGCTCAGAAAGCCCCTCCTCTCCTAAGCCAGCTGTGCCTGCCGCTGGCGCGGGACACAGAGCTCTGGCCTCGGGGCAGCGGAAGGAGCTGGAGCTGGAGCTGGAGCGACGCGGCTGCTCCCCAGTGCTCTGCGAGGGAGCTGGGGCCGGCAGCTCGCTGTGCACGTTCGTCTGCACGTCACTGACACTCAAGCCACTCGCACGGCAAAGGGAACGAAGAGCTGGAGCGCGGCTGCTCGCCAGGCCGGCGACGCCGCGCGCCCGAGCTCAGCGCAGCGCCCGCTCCTGCGGCACCGCCAGCCCGCGCGCAGCTCACCCGGCAACGCACGGTTTCGAAACAGGGACCTGATTCCAAGTGGTGGTGACTTCAATTTGGGCCCATCTTTCGGAAACACCCTGTGCTACCGTTACCAGTGTGTGCACAACCCCTCTAGCTCGGGAGACAGACTAGACGTGACCTCTCATCCAGTCCCTACATCACTATTGAGGTTTCCAGTACAGTCTCTCAGAAACAAAATCTACTCCGAACTACCTCCGACATTGTAGCTAAAATTTTCCTTCAGCACTGAAACTGATGATGACAGCAGGACTTACGCTGGCTGAATCTGGAATTGCTATATGTGTGGAACAACCATTCACATATTTCAGGGAAGGAAGACCCTGTACCCTCAATTACATGAGCAGAGAGGATCTGTCTCTACTGAGGACAAAAATAATGAATCTATATAATTAAGACAATTAGTTCACTCCGTAGTTACCACCATTTGAACAGTGTCTCAAATTAATGGGATGTTAGATGTAGTACTAATGTGGTTCAGCCCAGTAAGCTAAATGAAGCTCCGAAATTTTTTTATTTAATATACAGACACTTCTCAACTGAAATAATATAAATTTTATGTAATCTTTTCTCTACAGACTGTAGGAAGCATTCAATAATTTTCTATGATATTTCTAATATTTAATGTGCATTGCCTAGTGTTACTTTTAAACTTCTGAGATTTAGCAAGACCTCCGACCCGATGGATCAATGTGGGTTAAAAACAATGACACCCTCCTACTGACCTGCACTGCTCTAGGGTAATTTAAGCCATAAATCTACCTCAGCTGCTTTGCAAAATGACCATCACTGCTGGACATATAAGGTCTTGGTCCTATATCTGATCTACATGGAAGAACCTTGTGGCCATTCAGAGCTCGTCTCAAACCATCAGGGATCTCTATGGATCCAAAGGCCCATCTGCATGGGAATGATTAATGCACCGTGCTCAACCTGTGCCTGGCCCATTGACTTTTTCTAAGAGGTCTATAAAAGCTAAGAAAAGTGATGTCTGTTATCAGCGGACTCGCATGCATTACACAGAAATCTGCACATCATGGAAAAACTGCTGAAATTATGTTGATGACACAAAAGTCGCCTTGATGTATAAAGCCAATTAACAACTTCTAATTCCTTTGCTTACCTTTAAAATCAAACTGGTAGATGTTTTTCAAGGATTCATGAAGAAAGTAGAAACTTCCTAGAGCCTGTAAGAAACAACAATAAGAAATTATAAAAACATCTACTTTGGCTAACTAAAAAAAGTATCACGCTTTCCAATTAAAACAAAACCAAAACGCCTCACAAACAAAACAAAAAACCAGAAGAAATTAAATTACTAACAAACAGAATTACTGATTTTTACATGTTGTAAGATCTATAAAAGTATTCATTTCCTTCGTTGCTTCTCTGAAGTTTTGTAAGCCATTATAAAGCAGATCCTCAGCAGCTGGCTGAACACGGCAAGGGCACGATCACCAGGTGTGCCTTTGGAAACACCGAACGGATGGATGCAATTAGTAATACCGACCAGTACCTTTCTAAGCGCTGAACACATCCCCACAATTCTTTCAGAAAAGGCTGACAATCTCTGCTTCACTTTCACAGAATCACAGAATGTCAGGGACTGGAAGGGACCTCGGAAGCTCCTCCAGCCCAATCCCCCGCCGGAGCAGGAACACCCAGATGAGGTTCCACAGGAAGGTGTCCAGGCGGGCTGGAATGTCTGCAGAGAAGGAGACTCCACAGCCTCCCTGGGCAGCCTGGGCCAGGCTCTGGCACCCTCACCGGGAACAAGTTTCTTCTCAGATTTAAGTGGAACCTCCTGTGTTCCAGCTTGAACCCATTACCCCTTGTCTTACTGTTGGTTGTCACCCAGAAGAGCCTGGCTCCATCCTGTGACACCCACCCTTTACATATTGATCCCCATGAACGAGTCAGCCCTCAGCCTCCTCTTCTCCAGCTCAGAGCCCCAGCTCCCCAGCCTTTCGGAGCAAAGCGAAGGCGTTTGGACGCCACGGCCCAGCTGCTGAGTGCCAGGTTTGCCGCCCTCCTGCGCGGGGTGCAGAGCAGGCGCGACACCCAGACCCAACAGGGGGCTGGAACGTGCGCGCTGGGCAGCTGTGCCTGTTCAGGAGCGTTTGGCAGCAGGGGCAGCGACAGGACAGGCGGCGTGTCCGTCCCCGCAGCCCCGCAACCCGCTCAGCACGCGCCCGCCCGAGACACAGCGCGCGCAGAAACCAGCAGAGGGGCTGCAGTGGGTGAATACACGTGGAGTTTCCTGACACTGGCAGAACTGATGTTCTGCCACAGTTTAGTGCCCGCAACAGCACATGACAAATCTGAGTTAATATTGAAAACAAAATACTATGTGTTCGTAGTTCGGGTTTAGATGGGGCTTGTAACTCCTCTGCTCATCTAGTCCTGAGCAACTACTCTTTATTTTTTTCAAAACAGTGACCTAATCCAACTATGGAATTCTGTTACAGTTTTAATGATTAGTCCATGACAGCATAAAACATGTAAATACAGAAGTAATCTCTGCTGCATTCAGAAAACCTTATAAACTCCCACCTCAGCACATCAATTTTACAAGCATACCGCAGCCCACCCATATGCAGCAAAATATTAGTAGCTTTTCCTTACAAATACTCAAGTACGTCCCTGTTTTCTGAAGACTTCCGAGATCTTAATCCTCAGTCCCTTATGGACTGTAAGAAGGCGTCTGACTCCAGGACGGTGCTCTGCAGCACGAGCCCCGCGGTGCAGCGCGGACGGGGCTGAACCGGCACCACAGCGCGGCTGCTGAACGGCCCTCGGCCTCCAGCCCCCGTGGGACACGAGGAAACGCGCCCCGAGCTCTCCACGCCTGACAACTACTATCGCCCGTTCTCTGGGTCCCCCGACTCGGAGCTCAGGGATCCCGTCCGCAGAGGCTGCAGCGGGCACGGACGGCACGGCGCTCCACACGCGCCACCACGGAGCGAACGTGGTGCTCGCGGCAGCCACGGCGTCTCGGGCAATAAAATAACGAAACGAAGACCTGGAGGGGCCACGCGGCGCAGAGGCGGGTCGGACGCGGCCGGTGCCGTGCCCGGGTGGCAGCCCGGCAGCCGGGGGCAGCGGGGACGGGACGTGCTGTCCACGGCGGGGCCACCAGCCAGGAGCCGGCACCCGGGCACGGCCCCGCGCTACGCGTGAGAGCTGGACCACTCCTGAGACACAAGGCAACAACCCTGCTGTCACCCAGGGCTCTGCTCCTCCACCAGAACACTTGCCACGGTTTGACAGTCCCAAATTTAGGCGATGGCCGATAAACCATTTTCTATAAAAACTCGCACCTAAAAACCCCTGCACAAGAGGCTTCCACAACCGCTCAGGGCAGCCCGCTGGAATTCCTCCCTGTCCTGCAGCTTACACAGTTTCTTTACAGGGACAACCCTGTTTGCCTCCCGGCTCCAACCATCATATAATATACTGTTTTCTTCCAGTTAATGAGAGTGAAGGAAAATCAAGTGAGAAAGGAAAAAGTAGTGTAAACAGACTTTATAAAGGAATATAAACAATGTATAAATTTTGAATGAGAATTTGATGAGCCTGTAAATACATCCAATGCACTCAACAGAAGCTGGGGGGGAAGCAGCCAGCCACTAGATAAACTCCTGTTGAGAAGTATAAAAGAAGCATCACGTAGAACAAAACGATGGTCTGGTTTCATTTTGTCTTTTGCTCCCATAACGACAGAGACCCTCCTGGCACAGCAGTGTTTTGGTTCGGTGGCTGCTGCATTATTTATGAGACGCAGCGCATCCAGAGATGTGATTTTGCTGATTTGTCAAAAGCACAAACATGAGGTCCTGCACATCTCCTTGACATATGAGTCCGTCCAACAGAAAACACTGTCACACATTTAATTGATGAGGATGCTTCTCTGCACCCAGTCAGCCTCCTTTAGGTCTTTGGTTTGCTTTTTTATAACATGGAGGAGGCAAATAAGAAAATGCAGGAGACGCTCCTGTAGAGGACTCAAGGTTAACTGTCCTGCAACAAGGACACACTGCCAGAAAAAAAAAAATCCTGACATAAGATAAAAACATTGCCACCTGATATTCAGTTGCTAACTGAAGAAATTGTCATTAGCAATAGAAAACGCTACTATCTCAAGCTAAACTTTCGCTATACTCTGGCCTCTGGATTTTAAAAACAGCAGCACGTTTACAAAAGATTTTTTGTAGAGAAAAGTGTATTTTGTTAGAGAACTAAAACTAGATAAAAGTCTTAAAATCACAAACAGGCTACAGGTAAAAGTCAATTGTTGTACTTGAAAATAGCTTTCCTAAACTCACTTACAAAGCCCCCAATTAAAAAACATAAAGAAAAATATATGGGGTCACAACTTTGAATTTTGTGGAAAGGCAGCAAGCCCTACGTTAGAAGTGCCTGTGTCTCTGCACATGGGCACTGCTCAGACACGTCACTGAGGGAAACACAGATGGGAGAAAGTGATTGTCAGGATTCTCCTTGATAAAGTGAAGTTACAGTGAGTCTGATGCACAGCAGGGGCCTGGGCTGGGGTCAGGGCACGGGGCCGGCCGTGGGGCCCCAGTCCCAGCCAGGGCACCCCAGTCCCAGCCCTGGCACCCCAGTCCCAGCCAGGACACCCCAGTCCCAGCCAGGGCACCCCAGTCCCAGCCAGGACACCCCAGTCCCAGCCAGGACACCCCAGTCCCAGCCAGGGCACCCCAGTCCCAGCCAGGACACCCCAGTCCCAGCCAGGACACCCCAGTCCCAGCCCTGGCACCCCAGTCCCAGCCAGGACACCCCAGTCCCAGCCCTGGCACCCCAGTCCCAGCTAGGACACCCCAGTCCCCATCCATGGCACCCCAGTCCCAGCCCTGGCACCCCAGTCCCAGCCAGGACACCCCAGTCCCAGCCCTGGCACCCCAGTCCCAGCCCTGGCACCCCAGTCCCAGCCAGGACACCCCAGTCCCAGCCAGGACACCCCAGTCCCAGCCAGGGCACCCCAGTCCCAGCCAGGACACCCCAGTCCCAGCCAGGACACCCCAGTCCCAGCCCTGGCACCCCAGTCCCAGCCAGGACACCCCAGTCCCAGCCCTGGCACCCCAGTCCCAGCTAGGACACCCCAGTCCCCATCCATGGCACCCCAGTCCCAGCCCTGGCACCCCAGTCCCAGCCAGGACACCCCAGTCCCAGCCCTGGCACCCCAGTCCCAGCCAGGGCACCTCAGTCCCCATCCATGGCACCCCAGTCCCAGCCCTGGCACCCCAGTCCCAGCCAGGACACCCCAGTCCCAGCCCTGGCACCCCAGTCCCAGCTAGGACACCCCAGTCCCCATCCATGGCACCCCAGTCCCAGCCCTGGCACCCCAGTCCCAGCCAGGACACCTCAGTCCCAGCCAGGGCACCCCAGTCCCAGCCAGGACACCCCAGTCCCAGCCAGGACACCCCAGTCCCAGCCCTGGCACCCCAGTCCCAGCCAGGACACCCCAGTCCCAGCCCTGGCACCCCAGTCCCAGCCAGGACACCCCAGTCCCCATCCATGGCACCCCAGTCCCAGCCCTGGCACCCCAGTCCCAGCCAGGACACCCCAGTCCCAGCCCTGGCACCCCAGTCCCAGCCCTGGCACCCCAGTCCCAGCCAGGACACCCCAGTCCCAGCCAGGACACCCCAGTCCCAGCCAGGGCACCCCAGTCCCAGCCAGGACACCCCAGTCCCAGCCAGGACACCCCAGTCCCAGCCCTGGCACCCCAGTCCCAGCCAGGACACCCCAGTCCCAGCCCTGGCACCCCAGTCCCAGCTAGGACACCCCAGTCCCCATCCATGGCACCCCAGTCCCAGCCCTGGCACCCCAGTCCCAGCCAGGACACCCCAGTCCCAGCCCTGGCACCCCAGTCCCAGCCAGGGCACCTCAGTCCCCATCCATGGCACCCCAGTCCCAGCCCTGGCACCCCAGTCCCAGCCAGGACACCCCAGTCCCAGCCCTGGCACCCCAGTCCCAGCTAGGACACCCCAGTCCCCATCCATGGCACCCCAGTCCCAGCCCTGGCACCCCAGTCCCAGCCAGGACACCTCAGTCCCAGCCAGGGCACCCCAGTCCCAGCCAGGACACCCCAGTCCCAGCCAGGACACCCCAGTCCCAGCCCTGGCACCCCAGTCCCAGCCAGGACACCCCAGTCCCAGCCAGGACACCTCAGTCCCCATCCATGGCATCCCAGTCCCAGCCCTGGCACCCCAGTCCCAGCCAGGACACCCCAGTCCCCATCCATGGCACCCCAGTCCCAGCCCTGGCACCCCAGTCCCAGCCAGGACACCTCAGTCCCAGCCAGGGCACCCCAGTCCCAGCCAGGACACCTCAGTCCCAGCCAGGGCACCCCAGTCCCAGCCAGGACACCCCAGTCCCAGCCCTGGCACCCCGGTCCCCATCTGTGGCACACCGGTCCCCAGGGACTGGTGAGGGTGGTGACTGTCACCAGGTTCCTGGACACCGTGCGGATGAGCAGGCGTCTCACAGGGCGGTTCTGTGTCACAGAACTTCACCTAACGCATCAACGTCTTGTATTCTTAACATCGGCGCATTCTGTGCACACGCAGTTTTTATCCTACTGAAACCAGTGCAATCAGTTACAAGTAAAGTACTTCTGAGGGGAAGGACAGCGCAGTTCAGCTCCTACCTATTTATTTAGAGAACTGAGCTTAGATAAAAGCTTACGACATAAGTATTATACCAAATGTAAATAATTTGATTCTCCTATGTATCTGTGTTACTAAAATAATGAAAGCACAAACAGCTGGATGAGTTCTCAGTTACAAAATCTACTTAAATACGATTATTTTACCAGAAGCTATTTCTAACTTAGTGTTCACTGAAGCCATGTTCTCTAGACTGGAGCCATTCTCCCCACTCCTGCTCCTTCCAAATTCTTCCCAGCTGATCCATCTCTTTCCTCAACACACAAGGCAAAATCTGACACATACAAAGATAATACTTCGTTATATGATATTACTCTTTAAGAACTCACTATAAGGACACGGCTTTAACTTAGCTCCTTATGTGGTCTCCAGAAGAAAAAAAAAAGAGCCTTGACAAACATCTGAAAAATATCATCCCAAATGGTCTGAAAAATTATAAAGGAAACGAAACCGGGATCCTGGAACGGGAAATCCTGGGCTACGTCAGTAACATGTGGCCAATTCAATCTACCCACAACATCTAAACACTGTTTTTAAGGGAACTTTCCTGTTTCTCAAGGCCTGTGGCAGCAGAACATGCCTTCATCTTTAAAACTAATAATTGGAAATAGTGACCTATCCAATCAGGCACAAATAATTTTAAAGACAGGAGAAAATGTAAATCTAGGTGACAGGACTATGAATTCTGAATCTTCTCTATGTAACACGTCAATAAGTAAACGAAGAAGAACCAAGCCGCTCTAAACCCTGCTTTATTTAGATGCCAGAATTCTACTAAAAATAATACTGCCACTTGTGCTCAAGGTACAACTTTATTTCTGAGCATCCTGATTCGCTCACTGCTTAACTTCTTATAGTTTTAACTGCATTTTTACAAACCAATTTTAAAGAATTATGCAGCAAAAGTTAGGCTTGATAGGCTGCAGTTGTGGCACCGAGTGTCAACTAATTGTGCACAAAGACTCCGAGCGCGATTAACCACCAGTGTGCGGCTCCAGGAACCAATCGTGCCAACACTGAGACAGGCTGCGACTGCAATTCCGAACACACCACTGAAAGGAAGCAAAGCTATAATGGAATGGAAATCACGGCTATCACTATCTTCCGCATTGTTACAGACTTAATCAGGTTTATGTACATAAATGTTAACGTGTTAAAATGATGGAGTGCAGTTACAATTCACTGCCATAACACAATGAAATGTAAGTAAAAAGAAACTTTATTTCAGGTCCTTTTGTTGAGGAGATTCTATTGATTCAATTTCTTTCTCATAAAATGACAGTTTAACAATAAATTTAAATGATATAAATTTGAAGTATAGAACTTTGCTTTATTTTCTTATCTACAATTTTAATATTCTTTGGAAAAAGATGTAGTGGCACACCCAGTAGCAGCAATGCATACGGTATCTGAATAATGTAATACAGAAACACATTAGAAACTATAAACCACCCCAAACGGTTCAACTTTTAAAAATTCCATTGGGGAAATACCACACAGCTGCTGCCTGTGGCTCTATTTAAATTCTTTCACATTCTGCTTCATAGAGGAGTTTAAGCATTGTAAATAGGCACGAATATCACGAATATACATATTTATACAGCCTAACTAAAAGAGCAGAAAGCAAAGTTAAAAGTCAGATAGGACAGTCATGAACAATAACAATTTTTAGTTTGGCCAAGTAGCTTATAAATGCAAGAGAATGTTAAAAGTGACTGCTGATTATCCTTCTGTCTCCCTTATCTACTATAACTAAACAGCTTTGCTCTACAAGCTCTTAAAATCACACAGTTAGACTTGCACACGAGATCCTACAGGTAGGCTAGGGCCAATTTCCCTTGTGAAGCCCACGACGTCCTGCCTTTTTGCGGGAAGGACAGAAGTACCGCACCGTCCTCACCACGTGTGCGTACGGAACCGTACTGCCAGCTGTACAAATACAGCAAACTTTGACTCAGACTGAGCGCGTGTTCATTAGAAGAGCTTTGCTTCTCCTCCCAAAATAAGTATTGTGGAGAAAAAACCACATATCTTCTCCTGTTAGAAGACCGAAGTTAAACGTTCACTGCGTTTAAATGAGTTCCAGAATGACACTCAGTACAATACTGGAAATTTCTTTCATTATTCCACGTCAAAAGACTCATCTGGAAAAACTGGTATTGATGGCAAGATAAATGAATTGGCTCTGATGGATTACGCATCTGACATTATTAAAAACACTATTCCTTTGATTATACAGAAATCTTGCCACAAAAGTCTGAAGATTTAAACAGCTATAATTTTTTTTAACAGGTAATTAGCATAATTTCTTTTTCAAGTACGTCACTTCAGCTGTGGAAATTTAATGCATAAAGGAAATACCTGAATAAAAGTTTAATTACTGTAGAGAGTAAACATTTACTGCATTACCTCACTAAATGTGATAAAGTTAATATATAAAGATTGCTTTAAATAAATTTAAAATAAATTGCTGATGATGACACAGAAACTGTAATTCATGTAGTCATAAAATCCATAATTAGCTTTAATGAATATTTAAAGTCAAAGTTCAACCCAACTTTTTCAATGTTTAACCTACTATATCAATACGGTTCAAGGAATTCATTTATCACGAACGTGGCAGGGTCTGAAGGAGCGGGAGCTGTCAGGAAGCCCTTATCAGCAGCGGGGCCCGCGGGCTGCGCCAGCGCCACGGGCAGCGCGGTTATTGATCGCTCTCCTGCTGGGCTAACTGCAATTAAAAACATATTTTACATATTTATAAACCCAAACATCAAGAGCACATATTAGTTTCCCATTAGTAAAATGGAGTCTATTAGCTGCCACATTTCAGTCACGGGAAACACGGCAAATGAGAACTTGCAGCAGCTCCAGACAGGAAGACAATAATTGCACATAAAGTGCTGTTATCGGGTGCGATACGGGGCACCTTATCTGGGCTCATTTATGTCGCAATGAACTTTAGAGACTTCAAACAGGAAAACCCGAGACGGGAAACGGCTCAGGCCCTCCGGGCACCCGCCACGGCAGCGCCTGCCCGGCCGGGCCCGCCCGCCACCGCCCGCTCGGCCGCACCGCGCCCGGGCCCGCTCCCCGCTCCGCTCCGCGCACCCCGCTCCGCTCCGCGCACGGGCCCGCTCCCGCTCCGCGCACCGCTCCGCGCACCGCGCCCCGGCCCGCTCCGCGCACCGCTCCCGGGCCCCCTCCCCGGTACCGCAGCGCTCCCCGGCCCCGCACCCCGGCCAGCCCAGCAGCCCAGGGCCGGGCGGCGGGCAGGAGCCGTGCTGAGGGCCTGCGGGGACCCGAGTGCGACGGAGCGACTGGCTGTGCCCGGTCAGCGCTGCCCCGGTGTGCGGGGACACTGCCGGGGGACACTGCCGGGGGGCCACTGCCGGGGGGGGCCACTGCCGGGGGGGCCACTGCCGGGGGGGACACTGCCGGGGGGGGACACTGCCGGGGGGGGACACTGCCGGGGGGGGACACTGCCGGGGGGGACACTGCCGGGGGGGGACACTGCCGGGGGGGACACTGCCGGGGGGGACACTGCCGGGGGGGGACACTGCCGGGGGGGGACACTGCCGGGGGGACAGCAATGGCAAAACAGCTCTAGAGTTCTACCAGGAAACAAACCACAGGCTGCCTTGGATTTCTGTGGCAGCTTAGAAACACTGTGAAAACAGTTGCCCCGAGTTTGCCTTAAAAAAGTTAATTTTGATACAACTGTCACTTTCCAAAAAACGCAGAAAGCGCACGATGCAAGGGCAGCCTGGCTCTAACACGCAGAAACAGCGACCAACAAAGTAACTACAAATAATAAGCGATGTTAAAGTATATGCTTGTCAACTCTGTTCATAGGCTACTTGATCCCGTACAGCTAAATTAACACTAAACGTCTATTACTCATTCAAGGTTAAAAAAACAGATTAACTCGTTATAAAATAGTCTATCACTTTTTATTTGCAAACAAATTACGTGTCCAGCAATTTATCATCTCCTGAATTGGACTTATCGGCTCGAGTACATACAATTAAACTGCTATTGCTTCCCCAAACAGCCCCATCCAGCTGACGCGCAGACAGCCGGAGCCCCAGCCCGGCCATTTCAAACAATTACGCACTGTTTTCCCAGCTTCGTATCTCAAATACAGGTTATCGGGTTAATTTCAACAGTATTTGAATAATTACACCTTTAATAAAGTGTAAAAGTGACTGAGCACCAAATATTCAATGACAAACTTGAAAAACTCTCTTGGTGGACTGTAACTTGGGCTATATTAAAAATACCTGCTGGGTTACACGGGATACTCTCGTTAAAGCAAATTGTTCACTTGGGCAAAACCACTGACAGGACTGGTATTGAAGACTCTCACTCCACGACACCTCAAATACTGTAACGTGTGACACCATAAACAGCCTGTGCTGTGCAGAGGGGACTCGCAGCAGCGCTGGCACAGACCTGCCGCAGGGACAGCCGCGGTGCAACCAGCCCCTGGCACTGCGCTGCCCAAATCCTCATCACCTGTTTGCTCTATTAATTACACCCACCTGCAAAGATTCTTCGGCATTTCTAGATAAATTTCCACATGCTGGTTTGGACTTTAAAAGTTCTAACCTGTTTGCAATCTATTTATTTTAAGGACCTGCCAACTGTCCAAGCTGACTCTTGGCTGTACTGCTGCACGTCTGACCATGTTGTGCCAGCGGAATAACCTCGCACTCCCACATTTCCAGCTTCGACGAGCTGTCAGAACACGCAGGGTCATTTCTAACCATCCTCAACTCATTTTAAGGCCACAATCTTTCGTATTGTAGTTCAAGCAGCACCAGACACACCTTGAACATCTCGCACTGCTCCCTCACTCCTCTCCTATTTCTTCAGAACACTTCTTTCAAGTGAGACACCAATAACAACTGAGCTATTAAGAGGAATAGTCACTATGAATTTACCACTAAAAAAATCCAAATAATTAAAAAATAAATTTGGGGGGGGGGTGTGTGTTTGTTTTATAACAGCTGAACTAAATGTAATTCAGGAAACAACTGACCCATGACTGTCTGTGTACAGTTTTATAGCTTGTACTTTTTATTTCTGAACTCGTTACCAAGATTTAGAGATTTTCAAATGGGCTTAACTGTAGAAGGTTTCTAAAAAGGTTGTGAGCCGTCTACATGGCAGAATGGAGTAACTGTTTCAAAAACTCCAAGACAGCTATAATCCCAAGTCATTTAGATGCTTAATCAAGAAGCCATCATTAGAAAGCAACATGTTTGCAGACCTCATCTTTATGGATAGCTCAGAGAGGTCTCTTGGCTAACAGCAACCATCAATGGCACATTTTCAGGAAAAAAACATGCTTTCGTTTTCCTGTTTGGAAGACTAACAAAATGAGGGATCTTCAGCTAACATGATCCACCTGTACTACCTTCTCTTTATACTTTCTTCACTTCATCCATTTGGCAAATAAAAAAATCATATTCCATTTTAAAAGATTCTTTGTGACTAGTTAATTTAAGAAGAAAAAAATAATAAAAAAATCTGAGCTATGTATGAAAGTGTCTGGTAAGTAAATGAACAATCCATATATACTCTACCACATTGACAAAGAATATTCATACTTTTGATACTGACATATTTCACAGAGATTTAACATTTTAATTACAAAATTATTAAATAAAGAAAATCATACAGGGGTTCTTTTTCTTAAAACAAAGATTACTGACAGACCAAGGAGCCAACAAAAATGGAAGTGTACGTATACCGGACAGTTAAAAAAAAAGGCCACTTATCAGTATTCCCGAACTCAGAGCAGAACGTTCGCAAAGCCATTAATCACGCTGTTATTTAATATTTCTCTTACACAAGCACTCTGGAGGCCCCAATCAGGGTAAGAGGCTCAGAGCTGGCTCGGCACCAGCGCGGGAGGGTTGTCTGAGTGCAGGATCAGAGCTGGGATGAGTCCACACTCAGTCCTGCCCCTTCTCAGGGCACCGGCTGCGAGAGGAGCGTGACCGGCAGCCAGAGCCCTGCCCGGGGCTCCCAAACCCCTGCCTGGGGAGAGGAGCGTGACCGGCTCCCAAACCCCTGCCCGGGGCTCCCAAACCCCTGCCCGGGGCTCCCAAACCCTGCCCGGGGAGAGGAGCGCGACCGGCTCCCAAACCCCTGCCCGGGGCTCCCAAACCCCTGCCCAGGGAGAGGAGCGCGACCGGCTCCCAAACCCCTGCCCGGGGCTCCCAAACCCCTGCCCGGGGCTCCCGGACCCCTGCCCGGGGCTCCCAAACCCCTGCCCGGGGCTCCCGGACCCCTGCCCGGGGCTCCCAAACCCTGCCCGGGGCTCCGCAGCCAAGGGCAGACCCGGGCGCACCGCTCTGCACGGGACACTCGCTGCCGCCTCAGGAGGAGAGAAATACAAGCTAATTTATATCCGTAAGCACAGCAGACAGAACAAGCATAAGTGTACCTAAGAAGAGATACGCAGTTAAATGTTTAACAGTTATTTCAGTGTTAAACCTCGTGGAGAGCAAAAATGTCCCCCAGGCATTTATAAGTTCTTGATATACAGAGCTCAAAATATTGTACAAAGAGCCAAATTTAACCAGTGGATATTGGTAACAGTTCAAGAACCAAGAGAAACTGAGCTCAAGACTCAGATTGCAGAAGATAACACCAAGGTGCAGAGTATTGTTTTCCAGGAAGCAAGCTATATTCTATATTCTATTTCACGTCTATTTTTGTAATCATTTGAGGAGTGTAACCAATAGCAACGGGGACCAAAGTAGCACTTCGCCTCTTGCAGAAGTGTGTTCCCTATTGCCACGTCCTGCGCCCGCGGCACAGACAGCCCGGGGCTGCCGCCAACCCCTCGGCGCGGGCACGGGAGGCACGGCCGGTGACGGGCACCACCTGGGACACAGCAACCCTTCCATCTCCCAACTCAGAGCTTTGACCATGCTGAAAGAGGGCCCTCAGGATTAGAGAAGATCCCGTCACACCAGAAGCGATGAGCGGGCTGACTGTCCGCAGCCAGCCGCAGGAAAGCTGCAGATGAACCACAGAGGAGCAGCGCCAGCGAATGGAAAGAGCGGTTTACGCTGAAAGCAACATCGACACAGGACAAAGCAGATCCAGACTGAACAGAAATTAATCTGGACTAGTTCCAGGTATCTGATAACCACGAAGAGACCGAGTACACAGACCATCCTTCTGGGGACACTCCCTGGCCTGTGAGGGCAGCAGGGAGGTGCCATGAGGGCAAAGCCCTGCCTGGTGCAGCAGCAAAACCCGGCAGACGTGCGTGAGCCCAGCAGGGCCAGGGCAGCTCCTGTCGGCCTCTGCTCCTGCGCACCAGCGGCGGCTCTGCCGCCAGCCCGGCGCGGGCACCGCGGGCAGGAGCGCCGGCAGCGCCAGTGCGGGACAGGGACGCTCTGCAGGAACCCTGCGGGTTAGGAACAGCGCCGAGCTGCGTCTGCACAGCCCAGGCACCGCGGGACAGGGACGCTCTGCAGGAACCCTGCGGGTTAGGAACAGCGCCGAGCTGCGTCTGCACAGCCCAGGCACCGCGGGCAGGAGCGCTGAGCGCTGGCGGGGCCAGCAGCACAACAGGGACGCTCTGCAGGAATGCCACGGATTAGGAACGGGGCCGCACTGCGCCTGCACAGCCCAGGACCAGCCTCCCGACTGGGCTGTGCAAGACGGGATCTGCCTTTGGCAATGCTACGGCAGCTGGGATGCAACCGGCATGGCTTCTCATCAGATGGGAGACACTGCTGGCTATTTAACATTTTACCATATTTTTATTAAAAAAAGAAAAAAGTGCTTCATTTTGATGACTCTTACCACCTTTACTTGACTCTAAATAATTTTAATTTTAAAAACTTTAAATCAATTTAGTATTTCATTGATATATTCTTACATAATACACCCAAAATGGGAAATTCAATTTTATGAGGAGGCATTAATGCCCATTTCATTTAGTATTATACAGCTCATCTCCAAAGAGGAAAGTACCATGTGGTAAAAGGTTGTATTTAGCGTGTCACAGTCACTGGCGGTTGTTTTGTATCTCAAAGAACCTTTGTAACTGCCTCAAAATAAGAGATGATTGATTTACAAAGTACCAAATTTCAAATTTCATATTCTAGGACTAAACATCAAATAATTGGACAAAGCTGTCCCCCTGTCTGACCCATCACAATCAAGCCCCTTTCAAGGTTGACTGCCTGCATAAGAAATATGTGCATAATTTCATTTTGTCTCCTGTCCAACATCCAATGTTAGAAGTTAATTAAATTGCTTGTCCATTGTATTCATCCACTTACAAAGTTAATGATATTCTGTTCCTGAATTAAAGAGAATTTTATAAAGCCTGCTCTATGGAACCTGGCATGCTGTACACTGAGGAGCTGAACCCTGTCATGGTTCCTGATTGCAGCTCTCCTAATTAGGAAACAAAATGAATGTTTCTGTGTCTGCCAATGCAAAGGACAAGTCATTCCAACAGTGAGGGTAAATGCTTTGTACAATAGCAACTTAATAATATCTCATGTTTGACTATAATAAATTCTGCAGGATTAATAAACCTGTTAAATTTTTAAATTACCATAACAAAGATGAACTGCAGTGTAACAAGACAGCGCTAAAGGAGGGACACAGGTTTGAGGGAGAGAACAGCTTCTTGCAAGGGCGTCAGCCTTGAGGGCACCGAAATCATGGGATTCTCGTTCTTGCGTGAGACGGGGAAGGAAAACACAATCTTATGGTGATCTACCGGAGCCAGCGCAGGGGCTGGGATTAATAATTTAAACTATACTGCTCTTCTACTTTTGGCCTAGATAGAAAGATCCGGTACCTCTGCAACGGCCTTTCTACGCAAGGCCACGATGGGAGCGTAACGCGGCTGCAAATCCACCGCCTGCCAACGCCAACTGCGGCCCAGGGAAGCTGCCCTGACCGCGCCGACACCATCGCCAGTCAGAGCCAGCATTTAGCACAAAGCCTACGTGTTGCGTGGGCCAAGAGAACCACGTGGCCGAGTAAAAACCACCAGAACACCGTCCTGCACAGCAAGTCCTGTTTGAAGATGCTCCTTCCACATTCAGCAAGAAGCAGCAGCCTGCCGTGACGTCCGTCCCTGGCAACGCGCTGTCGTACCTCGGCCTTTCTAACCGCGGTCCTGCAGACCATGCCGGAACGGCACCGCGGTGGGCAGGGACCAGCCGCCGGCCCCCAGCCGTGGGGCAGCCGGCAGCGCCGTGGGGCAGCCAGCGCCGTGGGGCAGCCAGCACCGTGGGGCAGCCAGCGCTGTGGGGCAGCCGGCAGCGCCGTGGGGCAGCCAGCGCCGTGGGGCAGCCGCCAGCACCGTGGGGCAGCCGCCGCCGTGGGGCAGCCGGCAGCGCCGTGGGGCAGCCAGCGCCGTGGGGCAGCCAGCACCGTGGGGCAGCCGGCAGCGCCATGGGGCAGCCACCAGCGCCGTGGGGCAGCCACCAGCGCCGTGGGGCAGCCACCAGCGCCGTGGGGCAGCCGGCAGCGCCGTGGGGCAGCCACCGCCGTGGGGCAGCCGGCAGCGCCGTGGGGCAGCCACCGCCGTGGGGCAGCCGCCACCGCCGTGGGGCAGCCGGCAGCGCCGTGGGGCAGCCGGCAGCGCCGTGGGGCAGCCAGCGCCGTGGGGCAGCCGGCAGCGCCGTGGGGCAGCCACCGCCGTGGGGCAGCCGCCAGCGCCGTGGGGCAGCTGGCGCCGTGGGGCAGCATTTGGGCCCAGCCATGCTGGCGGGAGGCTGTGCTGCCAGGGCCGGGCTGCACATTTTACATTTAAAAAATAGGAAAAAGTCTCTCTCCCGTCTCCAACGCTGTTAACGCAGAGTGTTCGTATTAAAAATCAGCAGCGTTACTTGACCGGCACCGAGCAGATAAACCCGATTCACTGCAATGACTCCTCATTGTCTGACTCCATACACTGCACTTTCAGGGAGAGGCAAAGATGCACATTGTAAGCTTTTCATTATTATTGCTAACAGGGGCCAAACCCAGTATTTCCTAACAGGTTTTACCTCATTGAAAAGAAGAACAATATGATTATGTGATTAGATATTAGAAGCCCTTGCACCCTTTGCACCAGTTGCTGCACTGATTCCATAAGGGTATATTGATATAAAACAAAAGAACAATAATACAATGATTTAAGCTTACTTTGTCAAAGTAATACTGAAATCTGAGTTAAAAAGAATAAAAATTAGTGTATACAAACTAAAATAAGAGGATAAACGAAAACACATCCAGTGTATTTGGTTTCATGAACATAACAAAACATCAGGATTACTGAAAATCCTGGAATTACATATGATAATTATATGTAAAATAACAGAATGACTGCTGCCATTTTGCATTTCTTTATGTACATTTAGGAGCAACACTTTCTAATAATTAATTTTAAACTATGCTCAGCATTATCTTCAAGTGGTCTTATTTCCAAAATAAAGCTACATTTACCAATCCAAAAATGTGTTTCGACTAATGTAACTTTTGTGAATTGAAACTAATTAAATAGTATTGGCAAATCAATAAAGACATAAAGATGTAAAGCTTTTCTTTATGAAATAAACCAAATTATACTCTTCTAATCTAAATACTCAGTCAAGTCACTTGATAATTAAATCATGTGGAAAACCTGCCTTGTTATTAAAATCTCTTCAGAGTCCACATAAACTGGAGTGTGCTCATATATAATACACATTATTTGTATTTTTTACCTTTCAGAACTTTTCAATTTCAATTAAAATTCTGTAATTTTTATTGGGAATCACATTACATGCATGATAGATATAAGTTAATTAAGGGACAATCAATTCTAAGAGATGGCCAACAATGAACCGAAACGGTTTACAAATTACCTACTGTCATTCAACCCGAGCATGCAGTGTCTGTGGACAATTACAAAAAAGCTTTAACTGATTTTAAAAATTTCAATAATATGGTACATTTTGTACATTTGTAAGTATTCTGCTTGTACTCGGGTATTTAGAACTACAGCAACTGCTGGGACCACCAGTGGGAACCCTGACACGGTGCAGAGATGAGGTCTGAAGTTCAACCACATTCCTCAATCACCCCAAACCAGCCATATCTGCATCTCAAACTGTACAAATACCTGGCTTATGTGGTATAATGCTTTAAGCCAATCATATTTTTAAAGGAACATGTTCCTGACTAATTACAGTTAAAACACACACTTAGTGCACCTGAAGATTGTTACAGACGTGGAAGTTCCATTGCTCTCACGACAGACTAGAACGTTTTTCTTTGTAAATCCCGGCAAGCCATGGAGCAAACTGAATTACTCAAGAACAGGTAGAAACCGTCACCCTCTGGTTCAGTGGTAACACAGACCACAAATAACACAACTCCTTACAGCGCTTTTGCCTGAACATCCTAAAAAGCTGGAATAAAAAGAGGTTTCCTGTGGCCTGTTTCTGTTGTTTCGCCCTTGTTGGAGAACCGGGAGATCTGACGATCTCGTAACAACAAGCACAGGCTTGGTCTCCAGCAAAGGGATCTCGTCAACATGGAAACCCAAAGACATCGCTTAATGCCAACAAAAAAAACCCCAGCGATTCTGCTAATCTAGGTAAGCCGGGGCTGCTCTGTCCCTAAGCGGCAATGCATTTTGTCCCAGACAGACACCAGATCGAGTCAGAAGCCAGTAACGCTGGCTCACCCCCTCTGATCTGCAGTGTGGGCGCGAGCGTGGAGCTGCCCCAGGCGTCAGGACGAACGTGAACATCTGTCACCTCCCCTGTGCCTGCCCGGCACCCATCCCGCAGCACAGACCCCGCTGCTCATCCCGCAGCACAGACCCCGCTGCTCATCCCGCAGCACAGACCCCGCTGCTCATCCCCAGCACAGACCCCGCTGCTCATCCCCAGCACAGACCCCGCTGCTCATCCCACAGCACAGACCCCGCTGCTCATCCCCAGCACAGACCCCGCTGCTCATCCCCAGCACAGACCCCGCTGCTCATCCCCAGCACAGACCCTGCTGCTCATCCCCAGCACAGACCCCGCTGCTCATCCCCAGCACAGACCCCGCTGCTCATCCTGCAGCACAGACCCCGCTGCTCATCCCCAGCACAGACCCCGCCGCTCATCCCCATCCTCAGATCCCGCTGCTCATCCCCAGCACAGACCCCGCTGCTCATCCCGCAGCACAGACCCCGCTGCTCATCCCCAGCACGGACCCCGCTGCTCATCCCCAGCACGGACCCCGCTGCTCATCCCCAGCACAGACCCCGCTGCTCATCCCCAGCACAGACTCCGCTGCTCATCCTCATCCTCAGATCCCGCTGCTCATCCCCATCCTCAGACCCCGCTGCTCATCCTGCAGCACAGACCCCGCTGCTCATCCCCATCCTCAGACCCCGCTGCTCATCCTGCAGCACAGACCCCGCTGCTCATCCCCAGTACAGGCCCCGCTGCTCATCCCCAGCACAGGCCCCGCTGCTCATCCCCAGCACAGACTCCGCTGCTCATCCTGCAGCACAGACCCCGCTGCTCATCCCCAGCACAGACCCTGCTGCTCATCCCCAGCACAGACCCCGCTGCTCATCCCCAGCACAGACTCCGCTGCTCATCCTCATCCTCAGATCCCGCTGCTCATCCCCATCCTCAGACCCCGCTGCTCATCCTGCAGCACAGACCCCGCTGCTCATCCCCATCCTCAGACCCCGCTGCTCATCCTGCAGCACAGACCCCGCTGCTCATCCCCAGTACAGGCCCCGCTGCTCATCCCCAGCACAGGCCCCGCTGCTCATCCCCAGCACAGACTCCGCTGCTCATCCTGCAGCACAGACCCCGCTGCTCATCCCCAGCACAGGCCCCGCTGCTCATCCCCATCCTCAGATCCCGCTGCTCATCCCCAGCACAGGCCCCGCTGCTCATCCCCAGCACGGACCCCGCTGCTCATCCCCAGCACAGACCCCGCTGCTCATCCCCAGCACAGACCCCGCTGCTCATCCCCAGCACAGACCCCGCTGCTCATCCCCAGCACGGACCCCGCTGCTCATCCCCAGCACAGACCCCGCTGCTCATCCCCAGCACGGACCCCGCTGCTCATCCCCAGCACAGACCCCGCTGCTCATCCCCAGCACGGACCCCGCTGCTCATCCCCAGCACAGACCCCGCTGCTCATCCCCAGCACAGACCCCGCTGCTCATCCCCAGCACAGACCCCGCTGCTCATCCCCAGCACAGACCCCGCTGCTCATCCCCAGCACGGACCCCGCTGCTCATCCCCAGCACAGACCCCGCTGCTCATCCCCAGCACAGACCCCGCTGCTCATCCCCATCCTCAGACCCCGCTGCTCATCCTGCAGCACAGACCCCGCTGCTCATCCTGCAGCACAGCCCCCACTGCTCATCCCCAGCACAGACCCCGCTGCTCATCCCCAGCACAGACCCCGCTGCTCATCCCCAGCACGGACCCCGCTGCTCATCCCCAGCACGGACCCCGCTGCTCATCCCCAGCACAGACCCCGCTGCTCATCCCCAGCACGGACCCCGCTGCTCATCCCCAGCACAGACCCCGCTGCTCATCCCCAGCACCCCGCTCCGCGGCCGCAGGAACCCCAGGACGCCGCCCTCCCTGCTGCAGGAGTTCATTCCACAGAGAAAACACCACAAGCAGTTCACAAATGGACTGTTAGAAATACATTTGCCGTATCTTGCTTGGAACTGTAATTCATCATTTCTAGTAAGGCTTTACCTTTCAAAGTCTCGGATGAACCTTCAGCCATGGAACTGCCAACAAAGGAATTCCTGGTGGTGTGCTAGAGACAACACAACTGTGCTCAAAGGCTCACCATCTGCATTTGTGGGGGTTTTCCTACAAAGACAGCATTTGAATACCCATTCCTGACTTAAAAATAAAAACCAAACTCAAAAGTCTCTATAGAGCATATGAAAATCGAGCTTAAGCTGACTTCATTTACTAGTCTGACACCACTGCCTTGCTCAAATCCTACTTTTGGCCTTGCTAGCATTACCATATTACCATTATTTTCTAGCTTTGAGCTAGTAAACAGTAAACACAACATATTTAAGCATTTCAAGAACAGCACAGCATCGTAAGGCACTTTGTGAAGTCGATCCCTTAATGACAAAAAGACCACTGCAGAAACAGCTCTCCTGGCCCTGTAACGTGCTTTGCCATCATGTGAGATTTGCTAAAAGGTGGCATGGAAGGTGGGAATCGAAAGCCTCCAAACTGAGCCCTAACTTGACTGAAATTTTCACCGGAGTTAACTGCAGATGCGCTCACGCTCGGTACGCCGGCAGCTCGGACGGCTCTGGCAGCAGGTCCGGGCCCAAGGCCCCGCTCAGCTGGTCCAGAACCACGGGAGGGCTCAGAACCAGCCTGGCTGAGCTCAGTGAAAAGCACCACTCAGCTGCACTGACAGTCCACTGCGGGCAGGGGTGTTCTCCATACAGGCTCACACTTGAATTAAAACAGAAGCTGCCATTTGAAAAGAATGTTTTAGTAATAGCAGGAGAAAGAAAACCTGTGTACTGATAGAAGTAATAACTTGAATTTTATTTTAAAACTGAGAAGACAAAAATAGTCTGTATAAATCAAACAAGTTGTCTCTTCGTGTCACTTTTATGATGGACGTTAATCTTAGTTTCTAGACAGAACTGCCGTCTGATGTAACCACGCTTATTGACTTAATGGGAAGAAATTTATATTAGTCTAGGAAGCTGTGATGAATGCAGTCTTGAAGTTCAATGACTCAAACACTTTGGTAACCTCAAACTCTGACCTAGGTAGACACAAACTTAAATCTTGATCCTGGAACACAAGTTTATTCTTCATTCACATTTTGTTGCTAAGAAATTGTGAATGTTCATGTATTTTTTACATCTGTTTATGCGTGTGTGTATATATAAACTCTACATGCAGCATACATCGCTTTCACATAGCCAGATGTCTGCGGGGAAAGATCCAAAGCACGTGCCTTTTATCGCAAGGTGTGCTCCCTCCCAAGGGAAAAGTTGCCAAGAGATTCTGAAGCAAAACAAGGCGATTTCTTCTCAGCAATTAGAAATGTAAAAAGAATATGCTGAAACTTGACTTCTTGCCACAGACCCCTGTTCAGCTTTCGCAAAGGCCAGCGGGTGGGGGTGCGCTGGGTGCCGAGCGCTGTGCTGCCCCTCGGCACAGCCGGTGCTGCCCCGCGGCACAGCCGGTGCTGCCCCGCGGCACAGCCGGTACTGCCCCGCGGCACAGCCGGTACTGCCCCGCGGCACAGCCGGTACTGCCCCTCGGCACAGCCGGTACTGCCCCGCGGCACAGCCGGTACTGCCCCGCGGCACAGCCGGTGCTGCCCCGCGGCACAGCCGGTGCTGCCCCGCGGCACAGCCGGTGCTGCCCCGCGGCACAGCCGGTGCTGCCCCGCGGCACAGCCGGTACTGCCGCCCGCCCCGAGCCCCTGGCAAAGCCCGCATCCCAGCGCAGCAGCCCCAGGCCCGCCCGGTCCCCCGGGCACGCCGGCAGCGCTGCCGGCACCCGCTGCCCCGCGTCACTCAGCGCCCCGCTCCCGGGGACGCAGGGTCAGCGCCGGCTGCGCTGCCGGGGCGATGCGAGGCACCGAGGGAGCACACCGATGAAGCGCTACGGCCGGGCGACGCAGTCACAGCAACGCTGCTGTTCTGCAGGATGCTGCCAGAACGGTGAAACCCAGGACCGCGGAGCTGCACCGAGCACAACCAAAGCAGTTTGTGCTTGTGCCCCCTCTGAGGACTGAAAGATGCACCACTGCATCAGTTTTCACACAGGTACCTGCTGTTCTGCAATCACACAACCTAGAAATCGCAACAAAATCCAAACTGCATTTAGTTCTACATGGTTTCTCAGTCAGAGGAATAAAATATATGTGGCACCCTTACTGGTTTCTACTGCCTTAGCTATTTTTTACCAAGTCTAAATTTACCTAATCGAGCAGTAAATCCTTCTTTCTTGAGAAAACAGAAAGCAATGCAAGCCAGGTAAGGCAAGAAAACAACACAGCCTTCCCACCTGACAGCTCTTCTGTGTTGCACCAACAATGACAGCTTCCAGTGACATCTGCACACATGGCCCTCAGAACCGAAACTGCAGTTTTCACCGCAGATTTCCACAAGCGGTGCCCACCAGCCCCTCCCGGCGGTGACGCTCGGGTCCCTCTCTGAGCACAGTGACACGGCTGCTGTCCCCTGCGGGCTGGCTGTCCCTGTCCTGCTCCTCTTTCAGTGCCCCTGCACTCAGGAAAGGTTTCATAAACAGGCTTTTCTCCTAAACATCTTAAAATACACACATTCAACAAAAAGAAACGTTCCTTTCAAGAGGAGCAGTCGATTTCAGTGCAACAAAACCTGTTTGGCTGTTGGGATGTCACTGATTTAATGCACTCGACAGCTGATGGATCACAAATCTGTGAATGTTAAACATTATTACCCAGCTGAAAACCTTTAACATTAACTCCTGAGAAGAGCAAGGATTAGTCCTTCGTGTAATTAGGTTGGCTTACAAAATAAGACAACAATTAAAACACACCCTTAATGTCCTATGGCTCACATATTCAAAATTGGAGACCCCCAAGGTGAAATAATACCTAAAATACCTGAAAGACTTTAACATGCATGGATACGAGATGGCTGATTAGTCAAAGGAACTGTAGCGAAATCACCCTGCTTCCCTCCCCAGCTCTTTAAAGGCAGTAGCTCATTAGCTTATAAACCACATGCAAACGGCACAACACCCATTGCACACCATTAGGAGAGATTCCGGAATGGAATGCGCTGAAACGCATTTAGGATGACAAAATGCACCGGAGACCTATTTACATGGGGCCATAGTGAGAAGTTAGTGTGTGGAAATAGGGATATTACGAGTCAAAAGGAGCAAGGCAACCTAGTTTAATCTGATTATTCTGGGGTTGAGGCAACATATTAATCAAGTGGACAAAACAATTCTATTAATGAAATTCAAAAGGTACAGGACGATAATCAATCTTTTACTATATTGCAAATGATAAAACAAGCATCCAGAAGGGTTATGCTAATTACTTGTTTCAAGTCAAATGAACCCATTCCATGCTTTGTCTTGTTTAGACAAATAGAGCGTTCCTGCCATTTAATTATATTTCAGATGTCTATATCAGTGTCTGTAGTGATACATTAGCCTACTGGAGAGCTGGAGATTGTTACCTCCTTACACAGAAACACACCGTCCACCCAGCGAGCAACTGGGCACCCCCATGTACACCGTGTCTGCGCGGAGTCAAGCGCCACCGTGTACACCGTGTCTGCATACACACTGTGTCTGTGCAGAGCCGGGCATCCCGTGTACACCGTGTCTGCGTACACGCCGTGTCTGTGCAGAGCCGGGCATCCCGTGTACACCGTGTCTGCATACACGCCGTGTCTGTGCAGAGCCGGGCATCCCGTGTACACCGTGTCTGCGTACACACCGTGTCTGTGCAGAGCCGGGCATCCCGTGTACACCGTGTCTGCGTACACGCCGTGTCTGTGCAGAGCCGGGCATCCCGTGTACACCGTGTCTGCATACACACTGTGTCTGTGCAGAGCCGGGCATCCCGTGTACACCGTGTCTGCGCACACAGCGTGTCTGTGCGGAGCTGAGCACCACCGCGCACACAGCGTGTCTGCGCACACAGCGTGTCTGTGCGGAGCCGAGCACCACTGTGCACACAGCGTGTCTGCGCACACAGCGTGTCTGTGCGGAGCTGAGCACCACCATGCACACAGCGTGTCTGCGCACACAGCGTGTCTGTGCGGAGCTGAGCACCACCGCGCACACAGCGTGTCTGTGCGGAGCCGAGCACCACTGTGCACACAGCGTGTCTGCGCACACAGCGTGTCTGTGCGGAGCTGAGCACCACCGCGCACACAGCGTGTCTGCGCACACAGCGTGTCTGCGCGGACACACGGCCGCAGTAACTCCATTGGCCCAAACACCGTGTGCTCAGACCCATCAGCCACAGCATCGCACCTGTGAACACCAGCGGGGCCTCCTGTCCCTCTCCACGCTCAGACACGCGGTGTCCCTGAGCAGGAGCTGGCCCACAGGGACACGCAGAACCCCGAGCGCGGGTGGGACGGGGGAACTGCGCTTCTCCCCAGTGCTGGGGAAATGGGGCATGAACCGAGCCCAGGAGAACAGGGAGCTGCCACATCACATCCTCCACATGTGCGCAAAACACAGCAAATATCAGCCTTGTTAGAATTTGGTCTCTGTTATCAGATGTTCTATGTCACACCATGCACATAACGTAAGTACTTGTGATCAAATGTATACAGCTGAAAATATAATTCAATGTATTTCTTTGTTCTCCAAGGGTATCATTTATATGTTACCCTATACAGATAGCTTATATGGGAAATATTAATTATCCCGAAAACATCTGAAACATAGTGCAGCTTTTCTGTACAGGCTCATAGGTGTATCAGTCCACCTGTCCCTATGATGTGCAGGGACATTTTTGTCTAAACCAACCCAGACTTGGCAAGGCTGCAGCAGCTCTCCTGAAGGCCCCATCCTCCTCCTCCCCGCCCGGCCACGGCCGCCTGGTCCATCGCTTTGCTGCACTGCACACGGAACCGCTGCCCAGCCGCCTCCCTCGCGGGCGGGCGCTGGTGTCACCGGGCGGGGGACGGCGGGGCAGCGCACCAGGCAGCGCTGCGGCTCCGGGGTGACGCGGGGCACGGCGCGGCACACAATGCACAGAGGCACTTTGTGCCCCGGCACGCATGATCTGCACAGCTCAACAGCCCCTTCACAGGGAACGACTGTCAGTTCACAGGAAATACCTGACAACTTCACAGCTCCAAGAAAACACTAGTATTTATAAACAAAAACTACTAGACCCATACGAGCAGCCAAACCCGCAGGAAAATGATGGCAGCAAGCAAGCACGTGCCTACAGCTGTAATCAAAACACCCAGACACTAAAACCTCCCCACACAAAACCCATCAGAACATCCTTTCTGACAATAAACAGCATTTTTCCTTAGCTTTCAAATAAAGCTTTTTTTAAACAAACAAAAACCCAACAAATCATTTCTATTATTTCAGAATTCTAAAACTATGCCTTTTTTAATCTGCCAATAGATTGCATTTGTATTGAATGCATTTTCCTGCTTCAAGTGCAAAAATACGTGAGTAATAAGAAAATTCACCTTCCCACACTGCATTGCCTTCCTTACTTTTAAGAAACAGTCGCTTTGTTACATCCAAGAGAAACGACATCCTAAGAAAGTTACATTAATAAACCCACAGATGCTATCGACTTCAATGGATTTCCTCAGGAATTTCTATATTTACCAATAGAATAAAATTTAATACCTGAAGTCAATGGGCTGTGATCCAGCCCTACACGGGGAAATGTCAGTTTTCAGAAAGGAGACACTACTCTAAATTTAAGGACTGCAAGTGTTCTGACTCATCTGGTGTCCTGCTTTGTCACACTACGGCTTCTGGTTCTCCCTGCTAAAACTAAAATGTAAGGTATAAAGGAAAACAAGCCCACTAGTTCAACACAGGAAAAAAAATTTAGTTTGCTATATATGAAAACACGACATTGATTTTGTATAATTTAGCATCTCCATTTAATTTTGAATTTTTAAACAATAACGTATCAAAATAGCGATACTTGTTTCCTGCCCACATTTCAAACAAATTACTACACGAATCCACATCACTGAAATGAAAATTTGACTGAACTATCCGACAGATGATCTTGGCCGTTGCAAGCTCACTGCACACCAGAGCAGCAACAGTTTTAGGCTGGAGGTTTCACAAGGATTAGTCGTCATTTTACTAGTACACGCTGTAAAATCTTCCACATAAACTTGTGTCAGCTTGCTTTAAATTAACTTTAATTCAGGTTTACGAAAGCAAATCAGCCTGTACCTAAATGAGGTCAAGGACTTTGAGGAGCTCATTGAATCCCACAATACCTGGAGCTTTTTATGAAGTCCATGCGATCATCGGGAGTGCGCAAACGGGCACAAGTACGTAGGGCAGATTGAATAACTGCTTAATATTAGTCAGAAATGAGAAACAATAACTAATATTTGTAAAAAGTTACACCTGAAATATTTCACTCCGTCCTATTTAAATGTACTTAGCAGAAAGGTCAGCGCTCCTGAATTTGCTAGATAAATAAATGTTGGTGAGGTGGATGAATCACTGGAGAATTGGTGCATGGCAGCGAATGAATAACCTGCAAATGCTTCCCAAACCCCATTATTTCCCTTTTTCCAGTAGGCCAAAGATTCATGTCCCTGCATGCCGCCAGTTCATTACGGAGAAATATCATTCCTCTTCTGGCACTGCTGGGCGGCCTCTCAGCCCCACGAGGACCCTTTAATGTTTAATTCCCCATCATCTGCTCCACTGAACAGCTTAATCTCTGCTTGTATGATCAATACTATATCAGTGTAAATTAAAATGACAATTTTAAAGTAATTAAGCCTGTTAATGCTCGATTCAAATGTCATTATTTGCACAAGGGATTGAGGAGAAATTACATCGTGTCCAGGGTGACAGGAAAATGTTTGAGCCTTCTCAATCCTGTTGCCGCTGTGCCACTGGAGGCTTTAGCAAAGCAGATTAACCGAGGCTCCCCCTGCCAGGATACCTATCCAATTTCTGAAGAGGATAACGCAATTTGATAAATTTAATTCCAGCTACAAACTCAATTATTGTGATAATGGATGAAAACTGGGAGGAGACACTAAACAAGACCCACATAAAAAAATACACTTAACTTCAGAATGAGATACAACAGTAATTGTTTTATTTGATTTGCTCTATCCCTTTTGAAAACCCTTTAAATAATTGTGATTGTTAGAAGAACAGCCAGCATTTATTAAATAGCATGAGCTCCAAGATCAAAGTGGCTGCAGTTTAAAGGATTTTGGTCACAATGGAAATGTTTGCTATCCTTCGCTTGTACAGCTACATTTATTAGACAAGTAAAATTACATCATTACAGTATTGGATCTCATAAATAGATCTATAAAACTCAACTACGCTCAGATGAAATCTCAGCCCATTCTACGTGCTGGCCTTTCCAGACCCCGCCGTGACAGCCTCTAGTCATTTATTATTTCAAAGGAAGATTTTAATAATAGAAAACCTTAAACTTTATGAGACGGCCATAAGACGCAGTTTGTATTTCAAGTCTGACCAGCTGAAAAAGCGGCTGAGCTGCCGTGGTTCGAGCTCATCTCTAGGGCTCCGGCACACCAAAAACCACGGCAATTTAGGCAAAACGCTGGACAGAGCCATCAATATTTGATGTTTTGAAGCAGATAGCAAAAGCGAAACACCAAATGTCATGGATTTAATTCAAGGATAAGGAACAGTGGAAAACTTCTTCTGCAAAGGCCGTTCAGGGAGAAAAACTCCCACTGGACCCAAGCGGGGCCCCGAACGGCTCCATCAACGCTCCTGCTGCTGGATAGTGTGTTAATAAATTCAGTTTATCTGACCGTGTGCATTTCCTGAAGTTCTCTGATATAATTATATTGAATTTTTATTAGTGCACATGAAACATTTTTGGCTTGCGCTTCTTTAAATAATAAATGGCATATATTAAAGTGCCTTACAGGTCTAATAACTTGCACCAGATCCGTGTAGGCCTGTCTTATTAACTTTTAGTTTAAATTACAGCAGAATTCATCAATCAGTGTTTCTAAAAAGCACATTGCAGATTGCCACAGACTCTCAAGAAAAATGCATCTCAGGACAATTCGAACATCTACGGTGTCCTCAAGTATTTCATCAGAAAATCTATCAAATCACAGAGTTTCTTAGATGAAATGTTAAAAGAAGAACCCTAAAAGCGTAACCAAAGAACATTAAAATTTTTTCACAATAATGAAGAAAATAAAGAGATATAACTAAACTTTAAATAGCTTAAGTTTTTAAATTAAATGCATTAACTCTAGCACAAACAGAATTTTGAAATGAAAATTAAGGAAAGCTGATGGAGTTGCGCACCATAGGCTTGATATTCCATTGCTGACTCCTTACGCACCAGAAATGCTGCCACGGCAGAGGTCAAATTAAAGTCCTGACTTTCATTTGCGTTAATTAAAAATAGCTTCCTCCTGAAATAAAAGCTGCAGACTCAAAACTCAGAAGACAATGGTCACAAGTGGGAGAATATCTACTCAGCGGGTTGGTTTGCATGTGTGTTTTTTTGTGTTTGTTTTGTTTTGAGTTTGTTGTTGTGGGGGGGTTTTTTTGTTGTTGGTTTTGGTTTTTTGTTTTGTGGGGTTTTTTTTAATATGGAAACACACTGACTATTACTGACTTAATTAGTTTTTGCTCTGATAATTATGAAAACTTCAAATTATAAAGCTCCTGCATCAAACCAGAACCAAACTGCTATGTTTAAAAACACGATCAGACAGCACATCAAGCTGGCGAAGCCCCTGTTGCTTTGGGATTCCCCTGGTATTTTACAGCTTTCTTCTTTCTTTTCTCATGTTGGTGACTGGCACAAAAGCCCGACCACTGCCGGCATTCGATCCACGTGCCTGTGTTAGTCAGAGATCGCTTTTCTCCATGGAACTTCAAAGAGGAAATCAAACAGACTTTTTTGGAGGTTTTTTAAAATTAAGTTGGGAAATATGAAGCAACATTGTTCTCACACCCCAATGAAATTATCACTGCTGACAATTTTATGCAGTATACGCACTGACATCTTAAAACACTTCCCCCATTAAGGAGCACCAAAAATGAATCAGACGTGAGTGGGACTGTGACCCTCCGTGCACCCACAGCTGATGGAGTTCACAGGCCGGCCACGCAAACGCACCACACGGCAAGAGACCCGGCTCAGAGCACACGGGCGAAGGGCAGCGCTGCTCCCTGCCCCGCTGCTCCCTGTCCTGCCTGTCCCACTGCGTCCCCGCTGCTCCCTGTCCCCGCTGCGTCCCCGCTGCGTCCCCGCTGCTCCCTGTCCCCGCTGCGTCCCCGCTGCGTCCCCGCTGCTCCCTGTCCCACTGCGTCCCCGTCTCACTGCGTCCTCGCTGTGTCCCCGCTGCTCCCTGTCCCACTGCGTCCCCGTCTCACTGCGTCCCCGCTGTGTCCCCGCTGCTCCCTGTCCCCGCTGCGTCCCCGCTGCTCCCTGTCCCACTGCGTCCCCGCTGCGTCCCCGCTGTGTCCCCGCTGCTCCCTGTCCCACTGCGTCCCCGCTGCTCGGCCGTGGGGACAGTGACAACAGCTGCTGACCAGCCAGGCACCGAGACCTCGTCCCTCACTAGGTAGGGGGGGAAGAGGGGCAAGAAAAGAGGGGAAGACGCCACTTTCAAATTAGCATCTGCATAGGTTATTAGAATCCTTTCCTTTGTACACAAGCTCAAACCTCTCTACACTCTATTACAGCTTTTCTAGTTTGCATTATCAGTAGGGCATGTTAATGGACACCAGACCATATGGAGCAACAAATTAATTGTTTCCCCATGTACAATAATAGCTCCATTTATCATGCACACGTTGACCTGTGTTTGCTTTACAAAGCTTATTAATTACCAGTGATCATGGTGCTTTTAGAGTAAAGGACACATTGGTAAAATGTACCACAACTGACAGATTCACTCAGAATTATTAAATGTATCTTTACTGTTGAAGGCAGGAAAAGTGTTCAGCTTCATTTTGCTTTTAAAATTTCACTTGATAAGCTTTTAAAGAAATAACATTGGTCAGCAGGAACAAAAACAACGTTATTGGGAGTAGACTGGTATTTGTTTATGCTCGTGATTGTTCTGTTTGAAAATGACTTTTCTTTTTAATACTACGTCTAGTATCAGCTATGTTTTTCCTATGAGGCTTTTATTAGCCTATGAGAATACGAGCAAAGCCAAAGTGCACTAATAGATTATTAATCTCGTCTGATCTTCATACTTACTGTGCATGTTTGCTTCATTTAGAACACAGGGTAAGGGCAGCTTTGTCTGGATGATGTTCAGTCTGTGTCCTGCGCCAGTGGCTACACCAGAAGGTTTTCACACCAGACACACATCTGGCACAAATAAACCCTTTCTGGTGAGGTAGGAGCTGGTCGTGTCAGACCCAAACATTGTGGGTTCAGCCCCTTTAGCAAAATTCATCCAAACACATGAAGGAAACTGTAATTTATAAAAACAACAACAACAACAAAACCCCAAACGCACCACAAGTCCTGACTTACTAAGACTGTCCTATGGTTTTGACAAAAGGTAACTTGATAAATTCTCCGAGCACAACTGAAATGGAGTAACTGGAGCAGTTCTCAAACGAAGGAGTGAAAAGGCTCACAGGTGCCAGCAGAAATGTTCCTATCCGGCCCAGCGAGAGGAGCATCCTCACAGAGAACGTACACGGAACGAACAGAACCACAAATCTAAACTCCCAATCAGCCATTAAGACATTTTGCTCTTTCTTTTTATGTTCACTGCTTCAGCGGTTTTCTGTCAAAAAATGCTAACAAGCCTTTAAGCTCTGTAAGAGCTTAACAATTTTTCAGTGTGTTCACCAATAGATTTCTTGCAGAATATTTGTTTCCGAGGTGCGGAGCTGTGACACCGCACTCAATCATCTTTGTGTTCCCGTGATATACGGCCCGGCCCCAGCACAGCCTGGCCAAGCCTCTGCCAACACGTCAGCGACGGATTTTTCTTACTCTTTCAGAAAGTCTCATGACAAGTGATTGAACTAACAGACATTCTGGCCAAAGCACTGATCTTAACTTAAAAGGACAAATTGAACACAATTAGCAATAGTTCTGTAGCTACTAATTTATTTTAAAAAAATCATAACCAGAAGAAGTTTGCTTAGGGTAATGTGAGAGGATTAAGGTAACAACACAGCATCACAGCAGCTGCTGATTTTCTTGTATTGCAACCTCTTTAATCCAATGAATTAGTATTATCAGCTGTCGGGATGATGAAATTCAAAGTTCTCACCAAAGAAATAAAAAGAGTTTTGAAAATAGAAATACCCAGATACATAGTGGGTCTCTCTTCAATTTTCAAGATAAAACAGAGCCGTGGAAAGCGGGATTTGGCCCTGGGAAGTCTCTGCCACTGCAGCAGGACCAACCTGGTGCTACTCCCAACACCTGCTGGCGTCAGCTGCTTGTGGAAGATGCCACTGACAAATTCAAGATGCCTCTTTTAAAACCTGTTTTATGTCTGTTTCAGACAATACAGGGAGAAGTTAACTCCGCCGGCTGTCCCCAGCCCACGCGCAGCCCGCGGTGCCGGTTCCGTCGCACCCGCACCAGGGCCAGCAGCACCGCCCCGTCACACCCTGCCTGGCCCAGGGGCTGCGGATCCGGGCAGGAACGGCCCAAAACGGGGCAAGTCCCGACAAGTCTCCTTTGGGGCACCAGGAGAAAGTGGCGGGTTGAAATGCCTCGCAGAAGGCAGGGGCTGAACACAGACACAGGAAAATCCTGCTCCTGTTCGGAGCTCGCCTATCATTAGATCAGATAATTTCACTGCACTTGGGTTTGGATCACAAACCATTCACAGTCTGTTTTGCAAATTAACAAATGAGAAAAAAAAAAAATCGTAACTTTCCAAGAAAACTACTGAAATGAGTCGTTTCTACACCAGCCTGTACCAGGGCAGTTTCACCCTCTGTACCAGCTGGAACGGCACTTGGTTCGGCGGGTCCTGGTCCCTCCGGCACCGCGGCCGCCCAGCCCTGGGAGCAGGTGTTCCGCTGTCACCGACCGCCTGGGACACAACCAGCTCCCCGAGAGAAAGAGAATACCTAATATTGGGTTTTCCACTTGGAAATACTTCTGAATAGGAAAGGAGAAAAGTCTAAGTGACTATTGTGCAAGACACAGCCGACAAATATGCCCACAGGATAATGACTGCAAAGTTATGAAGGAGGAAAACAATATTAAGACTGTTATTAATTCTTCCTTGTTCTCCATTTCTACACTGCTAAGAGAGCATTTGAACTTGTATTTTTACTATTTTACTGTTTTCTTCACCTACACTGTTAGAGAACTGTTTCTTTTCCATTTTTATGATTACTGAAGTGGACCTTTTATGAACAAACTCTAAGAATATCAGCTAAAGCACAGTCAAAAGGTGTCCCCAAAAACAAACACAGGATCTTTGCTGTTCAGCGCATACAAATAGGAAAACATCAGGTTTACAAACTGTATTTACAAGAGTGACGTTAGTAAAAATCCCCTTTTTTTTCCCCTCCATTCCCCTCATCACAAGTGATCTGAAAGCACAAGAAACACACCGCGGGTCACAAGCAGCCTTTCCAAGACTCGGGGAACAGCCAGCAAGGAGCCTGCATGAGGGCTCCGGACCCGCGGGGCAGGCTCTGCTGCTTCGTTTGCTGTTTCTGCCTCCAGATCACCAGAAACAGAACAGCTACGGCCACCACAAGTTCATGACAACCCAATTGCTATTATGAAAAACTGTACATATGCATATGTAAACGCACATCCCTCCAAATGCCAAAGGTTTATATAGAGCAAGAGGAACCACAGCCCAGCAAAACCAGCATTAAAGGTCCCACCTCCTTCCCCTCCCTCATTCTCCAAAAGACCACATCTCATGCCCTGAAGCTCTAGGACACAAGAGTGATCTATGCTGCGCGCAGAAATTCTTTAGAAGTGTTCAATCCTATAACCTGAATTAAAGCGTACAATGGTCAGTAGGTGAGACCCAAAAGCTCTGCGCCAGAAATGGAACGGGAGAGTCAGTGAGAGGGACGAGAGGAAACGGCCTCAAGTTGCGCCAGGGGAGGCTGAGGTTGGATCTGGGGAACAATTTCTTCCCCAAAGGGCTGTGGGGCATTGGAACAGGCTGCCCAGGGCAGTGCTGGAGTCCCTGGAGGGGCTGGACAGACGGACATGAGGTTCTCAGGGACAAGGGGTAGTGCTGGGGCTGGGTCAATGGTTGGACTCTACGAGCCTGAGGGGCTTTTCCAGCCAAAATGATTCCATGAGCCTGTGACATCCATACGGCTGTTTCCCGGGCACCGCAGTGTGACCTGCTCCCCCATCCCCACAGCCATTAACACTTGGGTGCTCCTGTCAACACCACCTGTTGGGCTGATCCTGAGACCCTAAGTGATCCAAAGCAACGAGGCACCTCACAACACATTACTGAAGCCATGGGCGGGATCTCGTGTGCCGCCGGCTCACGACACATAATGTCATTCCCATTCTCACATGCAGGGTGCAGTGGCAGCCCCGCCAGTCCCCCTGCCCCTGCACGCTGTGCCCTGGGCACAGAACAGCATCCTTCCCCAGCCGGGATCCCCAGAGCCCAGGCATGGAACAGCATCCTTCCCCAGCCGGGATCCCCAGAGCCTGGGCACGGAACAGCATCCTTCCCCAGCCAGGATCCCCAGAGCCCGGGCACGGAACAGCATCCTTCCCCAGCCAGGATCCCCAGAGCCCGGGCACGGAACAGCATCCTTCCCCAGCCAGGATCCCCAGAGCCCGGGCACGGAACAGCATCCTTCCCCAGCCAGGATCCCCAGAGCCCAGGCATGGAACAGCATCTTTCCCCTGCCAGGATCCCCAGAGCCCAGGCACAGAACAGCATCCTTCCCCAGCCAGGATCCCCAGAGCCCAGGCACAGAACAGCATCCTTCCCCAGCCACGATCCCCAGAGCCCGGGCACAGAACAGCATCCTTCCCCAGCCGGGATCCCCAGAGCCCGGGCATGGAACAGCATCCTTCCCCAGCCAGGATCCCCAGAGCCCAGGCACAGAACAGCATCCTTCCCCTGCCAGGATCCCCAGAGCCCGGGCCACTGAACAGCATCCTTCCCCAGCCAGGATCCCCAGAGCCCGGGCACGGAACAGCATCCTTCCCCAGCCAGGATCCCCAGAGCCCGGGCATGGAACAGCATCTTTCCCCTGCCAGGATCCCCAGAGCCCAGGCACAGAACAGCATCCTTCCCCAGCCAGGATCCCCAGAGCCCGGGCACGGAACAGCATCCTTCCCCAGCCAGGATCCCCAGAGCCCAGGCATGGAACAGCATCCTTCCCCAGCCAGGATCCCCAGAGCCCAGGCATGGAACAGCATCCTTCCCCTGCCAGGATCCCCATCAGCTTCCCTGCATGTGCCCAGAGCATCATCCTGTGGCAACCACCACCGTGCCTCAAGTGCCTCGTGGGACACCCCGTCCAGTTCAAGGTTCCATTCCTCATCTCTAAAGCCTGGTTTCAGACGCTGGCCCTGCTCACCCGCTGCAGTGACCGCTTGGAGGACAAGAGCCGCAGGAGCCGTGGAGCTGTCGGCATCAACAGGGAAGCTCCCGCCAGCACAGACCGGAATGTCTTAGGGACAGACCCAAGATCTGCAGCTCAGCGCTCATCAGAGTCCAGGAGAATACATCACGTTTTCACAGTGTCCCCTGCCTTTTTTAGTATAGTCTACTGTTAATTATGATACTTAAAAAAAAAGAAAAAATCTATCCAAAACGCAAAGCTTGGATAAATTGTCTTAGGTCGTTATTCCCTGAACAGATGGCGAAACATACATATTTTTATGTATAGGTGTTACAAATCTGTGAGCTAGGTGGGATACTTATGTATCAAGCCACATCAACACTAGACAGACAGACACAGGCTTTAAAAAAAAAAAAGCATGGACCCCAGGAATTTTAATCAAACTCCTGCCCATGGATACATCTGAGAGAATGTGACTGAAAATATCTGTTGGGTGCTTCCAAGGAGCCTCTGGTCACTAACAAGATGCACACGAACAAAAGCAAAAACCGGCTGACGAAAGGCAGTTATGCAGGGAGGTGGACAACGACTAACGTGATCAGCTCCGTAAAGTCATTTATGGAACTCTAGTTTTATTCCTCTTAATTGATCATATCTCCTTGTATTAAACCCAATAAACACAAGAGCTTAACTATATTTGAACCATCAGGCAACAGCAAGTACATCTAGGAAAGGAACACTGAAAAACGCAAACTCACACAGAAATGTGCACCAAGTACTGACTCGGTGAAAACGGGGATAATGTTCTAGACTCTACAATAAAGACATAATTGCTTAAGGGGCTTTCTAACACGCTTTTAAAATATCAGCCCAACTTCTCTCTGTGTTAATGGACAAAACCACTCTCATTGTCATTGCAACTTCTCTTTGTCTGCCACCTTTAAGAGCAGAGCAGGAACTCTGCCATTTCTTATAACGTGAAAACGCAGGTTCCTAAGAGCCAGAGAACAGTAACATCAATACATCTGGTCCTGAAGGATGCTTTGATATTTAAAAATAAGCTGGCTAGTTTGTAAGAGAAAATGCTGGTTTTGAGAACACGTGTGACCGTATTTCCCTGCCCGCGCCGATCGGAGGTCCCCGCAGCACACGGCTCGTGACACGGCGGCGCCGAGCACGGGCAGCGCGCTGCCTTACTGCGGCCCTGCTCCGTGGGGGATGAACTCACACCAACAAAGCCAAAATAATCCATCTAATGCTTATGCTATGTGCTGCATTTATATGGGGTTCCTGTTATTGTTACAGTGCTTCTAGTCATTCTTATGCTTTAGTGGTTCAGCCGCAATTTATCAGCCTGCAGTGGAAAATACCTGGCACCTACTTAAAATGCATGGAGCCAGCAATAAAATTAACCTTGTGGCAATTGTTTTCCCACATGTTTGATAGACCAATGTCAGCTCATCTGTTAGAAGGAAATAAAAAAGTCAAGCCTAAATGTACAAAAAATTATGATGGAAGCCTTAAATAAAGCAAGGGTAATGCAAGTTTATTGAGTCAAAAATCAATCAATCAATGAGCGAGTGGATTAGGAGCACCTCATAAACCCCAAAGAAATAATTTGCCCAAACACTGGGATTTAACGGTAGAAGACCAAATTCCAACACTTTTAGGAAGTAAGTAATGAAAAATCAATTCAAAAGGAAAAACAGATCAAGAACCCTGGATTCTGACATGCCGACACATTTATTGCTGAATACCATTTCTCGGCTGACCTGAAAACTTCGGAAGGTGTTTATTTACTTTCAACACCTTCCAGAGATCAATATTTTTAATTTGGATCCGAGTTATTATTTTTCACATCACAGCATCGGGGAGCAGAGTAAAGTGGCTCATATTTTAGTGCTAAAAAGATCGATATGACAGCTTCACCTTCACGCAGCCCCCCGCAGCCGCCCGCGCACCGGCAGCGCCGCGGCGGGAGCAGGTCATCACCCGCCCCGCCAGACAGCCGTGATTTACCTGAGCCTGGCGGGCCCGCTGCCCTCACAGAACCAATCTTGCTTCTCCCACTTCATCAGGCCTGTCTTCTACCCGCGCACGGGCAGGGGGAGGGGGAAGAGGAGAGAAAGAGGGAGGAACGGCAGAGTGAAAGACAATCGGATTCGCAAAGTGGATTGCGTCCCTCATCGTAAACGCATCCATTCGTTTTTACCTTCCTTGAACTAGGGCGCATCCGTAATCGATAATTAATTTTCCATAAATTTCAAAACGTTGCTCAGGTAGGGGAAGGGGAGCAGCCTGCGGTCAGACCACGGCTGTGGCTGCACCGACGGCCGCCGCGGCCCGGCCCAGCCAGGCCGCCCTCGCAGCCCGGCCCAGCCAGGCCGCCCTCGCAGCCCGGCCCAGCCAGGCCGCCCTCGCAGCCCGGCCCAGCCAGGCCGCCCTCGCAGCCCGGCCCAGCCAGGCCGCCCTCGCAGCCCGGCCCAGCCAGGCCGCCCTCGCAGCCCGGCCCAGCCAGGCCGCCCTCGCAGCCCGGCCCAGCCAGGCCGCCCTCGCAGCCTCGGCGAGCGGGTCGGGGCTGCTGCCCCCCCAGGGCCACACGGCACGGGCTGCGCCCGCACCCCCCGGCTCGCCCGCCCGGCCGAGTCCTGCCGCCTCCTGCCAGCTAGTACACGCTCGTTTCAGAGGCTCATGTTACACACAGTCTTAGGCTTCCAAACCCCCTTTCTCAATGGCACTCACCCCTCCGCGGCAGGATGACCGAGATGCTACACAAACACTAACATACCACGGCAGAGAAAGGAAGACTATTTTTAAAGACTTAGAAGAGCATTAACTGCAGGTTTTACTGTATGCAAGTCAGCAACATGGAGGCCGGGGATGGGACAGGGACGTGGTTCGTGAGACTCGAAGCTGTAGCGCTCGGAAGAATCGGACATGCCCAGGGACTGCCCAGGCAGAGTGGGCCGCAGCCACCGACCCCGGCCAGGCTGTAGCCACCGGACCCCGGCCAGGCTGCAGCCACCGACCCCGGCCGGGCCACAGCCACCGGGCCGCAGTCACCGACCCTGGCCGGGCCGCAGTCACCGACCCCGGCCGGGCCGCAGCCACCGACCCCGGCCGGGCCGCAGCCACCGGACCCCAGTCGGGCCGCAGCCACCGGACCCCGGTCGGGCCACTGCCACCGGGCCGCAGCCACCGACCCCGGCTGGGCCGCAGCCACCGACCCCCAGCCACCGACCCCGGCCGGGCCGCAGCCACCGGACCCCGGCCGGGCCGCAGCCACCGGACCCCAGCCACCGACCCCGGCCGCGCCGCTGCCACCGACCCCGGCCGCTCCCATCAGCAAGGAACTGCCACCCTAACACAAGCACTAACCGCACACCTCCAAGATTTCTTCATAAAACGTTTCTGTCTGTCCCCACGAAGTCATTGGTGACACCATAAAAGAGCTGGTATTTGCCATTTGATGAAGTAACCTGTCCCTTAAAAGGGTAGCTCATGTGAAACTAGGCAGAGACCAAAATGGGAAAAGTACCTACAGGAAAAAGGCATTTATCAGGAAATCTCACACTTTCTTCATAACGTCACTAGACAACAAGCACAGGCAAGGAGGAAATTTCACTCTGTGGATGGGCTGTTCAAAGTAAGACTTTTTTTTCTTTGCGTAATTAATAGCTCACGCTCTTTAAAAAATTGCCTTCACGAAGTCCTATGCTTGGAAGAGTAATAAATGATAGTCATTCTCCTGGGGTATGCTCCAGAATACTAACTGAAAAGTAAATGCAGGACTATTTCTTCAAATTATGTATCAGAGCTAAAGGTCGTATTAAAGGAGCAGCTTTATGTAATGACATTAACTGAAAGCCAAGCAGCTCCTGGCTGCCTGACAGCGGCTCTGCAAAGTCAGGGTAAGGAGACTGCCTGGGACGGCACGCAGCCCGGCACAGCCCCGGGTACGCCTCTCTGGGCCGAGGTGGACGGCCGCCCGCTGTTAAATTCATCTCCTGAAGGATATCAGTGGAGAATCGCAGCCAACTAACAAACGATCCACACGTACGCAGAGCCATCCGTGGTTCTGTGACACCGTTTAGAAGGAGCAGTCCTTCGGTTTCACTGCAAAGCACTATTTCCCAGTTAAATCTCTGCAACTCAGTAACATTCTTCGTTTGCTGATCTCTGTCAACCAGAAACCAAAGCACTATCAAAAACAAACAAACCAACCAACCAAACAACAACAGAACAAACAAAAACACAAACAAAAAAACCCCACACAAACCAAAACGGCTTTGGATCCAGGTCTAAGAATGAGATTTTTAACTCTTAGATGAGAACACATGCTTTACGAGCTGGCTGAGCCCAGCCCCAGGATCCTGGCGCTCTCCTGGGTTCCTTGGCAAGTCTGGCAGAAGAGCTGCAGAGAACAAGTTTGTGGTTGAAACCTCTCCCCGGGGAGAAGGCTGAAGACTGAGGACAGGGCCAAGGCCCCCCCAAAAACATCCATCTCTCTGGACATGCTTTGAGGGAGACACACACCTCGGACGCTCTCCAGGCTCTTCCATCCATCCCCCTTGCTAAGGAACATCATCTTTCCCACTCGGCCCACAGACAGACGTACCATTTCACTGGCCTCTGAGTAATGTGTCACTATAAAATCAAAATGTCTTAACATCCACTGCAATCTCTGAATAAGTTTTACAGACACTTTTCAAGTGATATTTTGTTGGCTCATGGTCAAAGACAATAAAATTGAGTAGGCCTCTAGCGCACTAGAAATCATAAAAATCACTTGCCGAGTGACCTGGCCTCCAGATCCACAACCTGGTTCAGGGTTCGTTCAGACCCACGGTTCGGCTCTGTCAGGTAGGCTGTCAGCATTTGGGAGGTACTGAAGTGCAGTAGTGAAGTTCAAATCTTGGTACACCTACCCCAGCAAAGGGACTGGATTGACGGCAGACCGGAATGATGCCAAGTCCCAAGACAGCTCACAGCCCCTGCACCCCAAGCACGCCGCGGTTCCCCCCGCCACCTCCGTGTGCTGCTGGTTAAATGACGGGAACTCCCATGTGCAGACTGCTCGCTGAAGCCGAACCTCTGGGTGCCAGGCGGGCCCTGTGCTGGGCACATTGCGGGGCAGCACCTGCTCCTCTGCTGCTCCGGCTGCCCGGCCCTGCTGGGAAATGACCGAGGGTCCGGGGACCAGACGAGCTGCACTGTGCCCACGGACACAGATCCTCCTCAGGTCTGCTCCTGCTTCCTAGAGACGCCTAAGGCAACCAAGAGCAATGCCTCTGTGCTTATTGGCACAAACCAGTTTATTTAAGTTTGTATTTTCAAAGTATTCTAATTCTTGTAGCTCAGAATTTTCTCGCTCTTACAAGCCCGCTGAAGTTACTAATTTTTTTTGTCCCTCAAAAAACCATTTCCATATACAGAAGAACATCCCTTGTCTACATGGAGAAATTACAATTCAAGATGAATCTGCAGCAAAGCAGCTGTTCTGCAGTCAATCCTTCCAGGGAAAGCAGCTGCCTCCACATTATTTTTTCGTCCCTTCCTTGCCCACAGACTTTTGCAGCATCTGACACACACAGGTGGTGTCTCCCACTGTTGTCAGAGGTAAGCAGAGGTACCACCACCAAGTGGTTCTCGGTCCTCTGTCCAGAGCGTGAATCTAGGGACAAGTATTACGTACCTTGGGTAAATGCCTAAAGTGAGTGCAACAGATCGAGACCTAATTAAGCGGTTCATGTAAGAGTGCAAAGATTTACACTCTCTGTTCTCATGGAAGCAAGTGCAGGGCACCTTGTATACCGTAAATTCACCCTCACTTACTGATAAGCAATGTTAATTCCAGTTTTAAAACCATTAGCACTTCAGCAATACTTCAGTTTTGGGGTAGCCAACTGGAAAAACAGTAAAGCAACATTTGAAATAGAGGTACGTAACTTCCCCCACACCCCTCAATCTTGGCTGTTATTTCTATACAATATTAAGTTTCTTCTGCTGCTTTTGGAGGAAACAGTTTTTAAATTCTAAAAGTATAATTTCAATATAAGAGATACCCTGTTAGGTATCCAGAATACCATAATACCTTTCAAATGTTACTCAGTGCTTATTTTCATCATGCCTTAAACCCTCCCTGCCATGCACATGAAATTCCATCAGTGTATTATCTGTTTTCATGCACCATATTAAGTAGGGGATTAGATTGCAGCTTTCTCTGAGAAGCAGTGTGTCAAAAGACGACATCCGTATAATCGGATAGTGTTGTATCCGTGCACGCGTACCTCGGCGGGGGATTTGGGTGTGCTGGTCGCATCCACGCAGGGTGCTGGAGGAACCGCCGCGCAGGATGCTCTGGGTGAGACGTGATCTGCAGCAGGAGCCAGGGCTCCGGCAGCGGCTGCTTCCCAGCAACTGCTTCCAAAAATCTTACCTGGTCACTGCGCATCGAGCAGACAGGGAGCTTTAAAATTATCTAATATTACAGGAACTGTTATTTAAAGGACAATTTGCATAAGAGAGGATTGTAAGTAACGGTGATATTTAAATGTGGGATTTATAACTGCAGCTGCTTTCACAACAAAATGAGTCAACGCAGAAATACTCTCTTTTTTGGAGACCTTTTCAGGAATGCAAGACAGTTTAGGTCGCAGACTTTTGAGCCTGAGATTAATAGGCTAATATTAGAACTAGCTGAGATAGGCACAAATTCTTGCAAAAATAATTGCAGTGGTTTTTTTGTTTGGTTGGTTTTTTTACATTTAAGTCATAATTTACTTTGTCTCCTTCCACCCTCGAGGTCCATGCGCTTCCTGATCACTAGTACTAGTTTCTGACATTCTCATACGTTACCCATCTGCTCACACTTCCTTGGCATTATACGACTTCTTGCTCTGTGGTCTAACCCCTCTAATTGCCCCAAGCTAAGTGGTCCAACCACCAGCTACGAACCTGTACCATGAAGACCCCCAGCTCCTGGCCCGCACGGTCCGGCAGCAGCCAGCCCTGCCCGGACACCGCGGCCGCGGCTCAGCGGGACACCCCACGCAACCTGCACGCTCGGGCCCTTCTTCCAAACACACCATGGTTACAAGTGTGCTTTGATAAATGCAAAATAAATGGCACAAAGAAGATACTATCTTTGGGTTTGTGGAGGTTTGGGGTTTTTTTTAGGGTTCTATTTTTATTTGCTGGTTTGTGTTCATTTTTTTTTTAGTCACCTCTTTGTGCACAACTTCCATTGACTGATGAAGCACTTCACAGGATGCCCTTTACTATTCATTGTACAATTTTTTTCTGTGCTTCTTATGAAGCAGATATAAGAGAGAGACCTTCTAGGTTTAAGGAAAGAGAAACGATGGATGTCTCATAACCCTGGTACAGTCATGACTCCTAGCAAAGAAAAACCCACATCCTTGTGAGCAGACAGGGAGCCTTTTCAAAGTGGTAGGGTAAATGCTTCTCATTTTCATCATAAAGATGAAAAATGCACAACCTGCAGAGTCAAATGGGAAGAATACAGAAGACTACCTGGTGCTCGTGCATTCTAAATACCACCTGCAACTTCACTCTGACCAACCACCCCGACGCTCGGTCGCAGCCTCAGCACCCGCCCTGGCGGCCTGTGTGGAGCTACAGAACTGTCTGCAAAGGACGGGCGGGTAATCCGGAGTAACGCGCTCAGGTTAGAATGAGTGTTCAGGGTTATTTTAGTTCATTCATTAATCAGATTTTATATGTTTTTTTCCCCAACGAAATCTTCCGTTTATCTGGAAAAGGCGAGATAAAGAGAAACCAACCCGTAACTCCTTTACCCTTTGATACTGCACAGCCAGAGGAAGGGAACCGATAACATTATATCCCTTCCCAACCCGGACTTCCACCACCCACCTCTGGAGACCTGCGATTTATCCCAGTTATTATTCGAAAAACAAAACCCTGAGATCTAAATAACTTTTGCTACACATTTATTGATGTTAATAAATGGCCATAAAGTTAGCAAACTGTGTTCAGGGTAAAGGATAGAATTGAGGCAACAAAGATGTTTCTGATACAGTGAGCCACTTAAAAACCAGCAATATTTGAAATTGTTTGGACAGAAGCAGCAGACTCTTAGCCAGACTTCATGAGCAAAAATCAGTAAATTTGTCAAAATGACTAAACCCCACATTTCCATCTTTTTCTCTTTTGTTTTATATGCTTTGCATGTCAGAGAAATTATCAGGAAAATACTCCTTGTGTGACATTTCATTGCTTAATGCTTTACTGGTGCAGTAAAACAAGACAACTGCTGAAATTATAGGAAAATAAATTTGTAATTTCTTCCTCATTTAGCCATTTTTGAAAGTCGTGTATAGGAAAGTCATTAATGTTATGTCCTCCTATCGATGTTCCAAGCCTTTCAAGGGATAACTAATGTTTTTTCTATACTCCTCCATGTGGCCAGTAAAATTAGACACATTATTTCTGTGCTGTTAGAGAACACTGATCAATAGACACTTGGAAAGCCCTCTAAAACTAAGTGGAAACACTTCCTCAGTGTCAAAGGCTTCTGGTTTGGGTTTGCACATTGCAAACACTGTTCAATTTAGGAGAGCGGTGAGCGCGGCTGTGGCACCACCAGCTCGGACGCGCGTTTCTCTGGCAAAGCACCGTGGGACGCTCGGCGTCACCGACCTCAGCACGGGGCTCACGGGAGGGACAGAGCCCGGCAGCGCGGGGCTCTGGGACCGGCTGCTCTCAGGGGAACCCCCGCTGCCGAAACCCGCCAGAGCCGCTCGCCGAGCCAGCAGCTTCACCCGGCGCCGTCACCGCAACGGTGCAGCTCTTCGTTCCCGTTTCCCTTGGCAACTGGGCTTCTTGCTGCCTTTTCACAGCAACAGAAATATCTTCAGATTATCATTAGGTAGCGTAATACACACATTTGTTTTCAATTGTGAAAAATAAGGTGCATTTCCAAGCCCTTTTGAAATGTACAGCTGGTCAGCTCTGCAGCGGAACCTGACTGCCGCGTGGTATTCACAGCGGGAGCGAGCAGACTCGTATTGCTTTCTTTTCAGATATGAATACTGCATTATAACGTTATTTCAAACACTAATAAACCCATTAGTTTATATCAGTAAATAGCATACGTCTTATTTTTCTACAGTCATGCTGCTCTTATTTAAGAATTAATTCAGTGCCTCAGACAAACACATTAGCAAGTTCCTTAAACCGTGTTTCATAATTTGTTAAGCAATTATTTTCACATTTTCCAATCTCACGTCTTTTCTTGAAAGCCAGAGCTGTTCCAAATCAAACATGTTGGTCGCACAAACAAAATTCCTCACACGCATTACTTGAAAAGAGCTGTTAATAAAATCACGGCTATACTAGAGCAGTGTATAAATGGTTCTGCCCTTAGCCCTACCGCATATGAATGCACACAAGATATCTGACTGCCCTACACTTTAATAACTTTTTTTTTTTTCTGTAGAAAGACAAAACCTGGCAACTATGCCCCCAGATTTCCAAAGGGGACCCACGTGGGGCTTTGCAAATTTCAAAACAAAGCATTTGCTGTATTATGTGTGTCATATCTTAAATTATTTCAGTGGATTATACTGCTTCTCATTACTGTTCTTCCTGTTCTAACAAACACCCAACACGTCCCTGAGCACTTGGCGCGCTTTTGGGCACAGCAGCCCCGCAGCCTCGCTGTCCCCATGGCCGCGGCACAGCCCGTCAGTGTCCCCACTGTCACAGCACAGCCTGTCAGTGTCCCCACTGTCCCCATGGCCGCAGCACAGCCCGTCAGTGTCCCCACTGTCACAGCACAGCCTGTCAGTGTCCCCATGGCCGCGGCACAGCCCGTCACTGTTCCCACTGTCCCCATGGCTGCGGCACAGCCTGTCACTGTCCCCACGGCCGCAGCACAGCCCGTCAGTGTCCCCATGGCCACAGCACAGCCTGTCAGTGTCCCCATGGCCGCGGCACAGCCCGTCACTGTCCCCACTGTCCCCATGGCTGCGGCACAGCCTGTCACTGTCCCCACGGCCGCAGCACAGCCCGTCAGTGTCCCCACTGTCCCCGTGGCCACAGCACAGCCCGTCAGTGTCCCCACTGTCCCCGTGGCCACAGCACAGCCCGTCACTGTCCCCACGGCCACAGCACAGCCTGTCAGTGTCCCCACTGTCCCCGTGGCCACAGCACAGCCCGTCAGTGTCCCCACTGTCCTCGTGGCCACGGCACAGCCCGTCAGTGTCCCCACTGTCCCTGTGGCCACAGCACAGCCCGTCAGTGTCCCCACTGTGCAGCCAGTGCGGGGCCAGGAGCTGCCCGCGGGCACAGCCCCACAGCGCCTGGGGACAAGCAACATGTCCGCGGTCCTAGCACAAGGCTGGAAGGATTCCTGGGTTTTAAAGGGAAAGCTTAGGTCCGAGTAAATATACTTTATAGCATTTAAATGTTCATCAGCATATGCTCAGCAGACGTGCAGAACGCATCATGTACCACAACACCGACAGCTGCCGGCCAGCCAGGAACGTGAACAGCTACTTGCTCTGCAGAGCCTGTGTGTGCCCAGCTCCTCTGCCAACAAGGTTTTCTTCCTTTCACCCCAAACAGATTTGCTGTGCTCTTGGACTTCAAAGAAACTTTACTAAAATAGAACTAGAAGAAAGGCCTGGAAAATGGGACTCTTTTGCCATTCACAACATGTTAAAAAACTCCATTTGCCATGTTTTCCCTCAAAATTGTTCGCTATTTGTATGCAACGTATTTATGTACTGAACTGAGTTGTATTCACTCTTCATGACAGGATTAAGAATAAATTCTAAGTATTATGTACTATAAAAAAAAGGGAAAAATGCTAAATAAAACTTGAACTGTCATGCAAAAAGCAGGTGGCAAACACTGTGCTGCAAAGGACCCTGAGTGAAAGCCCAAGGAATATCTCTGCAGGATCACTAAACTGTCAAAAGCAGGCTTCTCAGATAGGTAGAATACGATTGAGAAGATTTACTGTTTCGATGTATGCATTGAGCCAACCGATAATTCTTTCCGTGAACCTCCACACAAATTACTTTAAGAACGCACAACAACTAAATATGCAACAAGGTAAAAGCAAAGAGCAGTGCAACACGCTCCTGCTGTGAGACCAGAGCAGTTCCCCACTGCCGTGAGAACAGAGCAGTTCCCCACTGCCCCAGGACGGGACAGGGCAGCCAGGGAGCAGGGCCGGGCTCTGGCGAGCAGGACAGGGCCCGGGTGGGAGCATCAGGACGGGGCCCCAGGGAGCAGGACAGGGCCCGGGGGGGAGCAGCAGGACGGGGCGCCGGGGGGGAGCAGCAGGACGGGGCCCGGGGGGGAGCAGCAGGACGGGGCGCCGGGGGGGAGCAGCAGGACGGGGCGCCGGGGAGCAGGACAGGGCCCGGGGGGGAGCAGCAGGACGGGGCGCCGGGGGGGAGCAGCAGGACGGGGCGCCGGGGGGGAGCAGCAGGACGGGGCCCGGGGGGGAGCAGCAGGACGGGGCGCCGGGGGGGAGCAGCAGGACGGGGCCCGGGGGGGAGCAGCAGGACGGGGCGCCGGGGGGGAGCAGCAGGACGGGGCGCCGGGGAGCAGGACAGGGCCTGGGGGGGAGCAGCAGGACGGGGCCCCGGGGAGCAGGACAGGGCCCGGGGGGGAGCAGCAGGACAGGGCCTGGGGGGGAGCAGCAGGACAGGGCCTGGGGGGGAGCAGCAGGACAGGGCCCGGGGGGGAGCAGCAGGACAGGGCCCCAGGGAGCAGGACAGGGCCTGGGGAGGAGCAGCAGGACGGGGCCCCAGGGAGCAGGGCCTGCCTGCGGGCACAGGCCGCCCTGGCGCCCACGGCTGCTCCTGCTCCGGGCCCTCCCGCCGCGGCAGTGCTGCCAGAGCCCAGGCCGGGCAGCGGCACCCGCGGCCGGGCCCGTCCGTTTGAAATGGCTCAGCCCCCGGGACACCGCGACCCGAGGCGCCGAGGCCAGCGGGTGCAGGGCTGGGTGCTGCACGGTGCGGGCGAGTCGCGCCTCAAGATACCTGCCCAAGGAACCAGCAACCACGGCTCCTCCTGCCTTATAACAACAGCAATCTGAAAAGTCTTTTGTATTTTTTAAAAGCTTACAAACAGTTGATTTCCCCTTGTGTTCAGATACAGTAGTCTGTAACTTAATTTCAAATATTTCAGCTGATTTTTGGATGTATGAGTTTCTAACAAAACAGGTTATAATTATTCTTTACGAATAATGTCACACTTTTTCTAAACAAGGTATTCTGTTGCATGACTACAGTATGAACTTCTGAATATAAAATCCACAGTCCATAAAAATACAATTCCCTATAAATTGTAAATCCACAGCTAATACAACCAGTATAATGATTCTAAGTGTAAAGCAGCTGCTATATCACCAGTTCCTCAGCACATTTGTAAACAACAGAAATTGACCCAAGACTGCATTAATGGGTTACTAATCTGTGAAATTTCTCACTGTTTAGTAATTATTCTGATTATACAGAAGTGTCAGAAAACAGGAGGAAGATAAGCCATGAAATTCCTCACAGTATGATGAAGCCTACAGATACCTTATAGATTTGTTTCAAAAATGCACAGGAAAAAAAAAAAAAGACAAGTCAAACCTAGAGGAAGGTACCACTGTGGCAACACCTTTCAGATCCCATTTCCCATCCAGAAGAGATTGGAAGCGATTACCTGGCAGCCGACTGAGTTCCCTAAGAAATCAAGTGGGAGATTTCATTTCAGGTGGCTGTAAATACACGTCCGTGTCGCGGAATGACAATACTTATACAATCATTTTTTCATTATTTTGTCAGCAGCAGTAGGATTAACTTCTACATCCACCAGTTCACTTTGTGAACTCATTTTTTTTTTTTCAATTAGAAGAAGATAAAAGCTAATGAAGAGGTCAGACTTTGTGATGCAGGTTTAAAAGACCCCCTGGCCGCGTATTTCATCAAGAGCCCTGAGGAAGCAGGAGGCTCGATGGGGAGACTGTCCGAGGAGCAGCAGGAGAGGAAGGAGCAGCTGGGAAGGGGCAGGAGCCACCACGGCGGGTGCTCAGGTGCGGTGACAAAGCCACTCTCTGCAGGACACTGCCACCGCCAGGCTCTGGCCAGCTCCGCAGCGCTCTGCTTCCCAAACACAGCTCAGATCCTTTTTCCTTTGCCTTTTTCTACCACATTCAACTCGCCAGAAGGCGCTTCTGCCACGGCTACAGATCTGCTGCTGGCATTTTACAGCTCCTATAGGGACGACTAACATATTTGTCAAATGGTTTTGTTCCTTTTATTCTCACCTAGGAAGTGGAATTAGCAGAAAAGTGAAAATCAAATAAGTATCAGAATGAGTGGCAAACACCAACGCCAAGCAGCTTGTCCCACACCCCCCCAGCTACAGCCCCTCCGCACACACGGCTCCTGCACCGCACACCCCTCTGGCTACAGCCCCTCTGCACACACGGCTCCTGCACCGCACACCCCTCTGGCTACAGCCCCTCTGCACACACGGCTCCTGCACCGCACACCCCCAGCTACAGCCCCTCTGCGCACACGGCTCCTGCACCGCACACCCCTCTGGCTACAGCCCCTCTGCACACACGGCTCCTGCACCGCACACCCCCAGCTACAGCCCCTCTGCACACACGGCTCCTGCACCGCACACCCCCAGCTACAGCCCCTCTGCGCACACGGCTCCTGCACCGCACACCCCCCTGGCTACAGCCCCTCTGCACACACGGCTCCTGCACCCTCGCCTTGCACAGCGGGACCAGCACATGTACCACAGCACTAGGTGCACCTGTGCTTTGGGGGGCCTGGAACAAGCACAGGGCTCCTGAAGCAGCAGGCAGGATGGGACCTCCGAGCTGAACCCAGGAAGGAGCATCCGGGTCCTGGACCCCTCACACCAGCACCACCGTGACGGCCACGGTGCCAACTGGGGGAACAAGGAGCTGCCAGGCTGTGATCGCACCAACACGCAGATGTGCATTCAGGACCAGGGAGACGTCCTTTTATTGTGAGGCTATGGCTTAAGACCAGAAATCAGTCCTACTTCTCTAGTTCGGTGTATTTTTCAAAGTTATCATTATAAAAAACAAACTCAAGTACGAAATAATATTCCACGGAGAGGAGGGGAAAAAGGAGAAAGTGGAAACAGACCCATGCAACTAGCGGAGACCACAGTAAGAGACAAGCCTGGCTTTAGAAAGCACACTGCGCACCTCCCGCTCGGCAGAGGGCCGCAGCGACGCACAGCCGCACGTTTGAGATGTAATAACCAACGTCCCGGCGGCACCAGAACTGCTTCCCGGCGCCCACCCGAGCTCGGCAGCTGTGCCTGCCCGGGGTGGGTGCTGTGGGCTCCGTGCACCCACGCAGGGGGTGCAGCCCCCAAACCCAGCGCACAGCCGGTGCTTCAGCTCCATCTCCTGGGGAAACCGGCCTCTCTGCAGCAGCCGCACAGCCCGTAACACTGTTAATGGAGAAATGTGCCCAGAACTCATCAGGCATGTGAATTCCCCCAATATTCAATTCAATTATGTCTCTCTTCCTAAATCATCTTTTTTATTTAACAAAACTCTAAACTGCCACAGCTAATAAGCTCAGAAGAATCAGTGTACACCATTCATTTCTGGGAACAGGACAATATTTTCTAAGAGCCATTAATAACTATGACAGGATTTATGTACAAGATAAATTCAATTCAATTTCCTTTTTCAATTAATGGCCAATTATTCGAACTCAGCTCAACCAAAAATATTACTCAAATATCATTAATCTAACAAAAATTAACTTTACTATTCTCTCAGTAATGAGCAGATATAATTTTAAGGTAAAATTACACACTTGAATAAAACGTTCATCTGTATTTTTAGGAGCACTGCTCACCACCGGAGCCCTCCCAGTCATGCTAACTCAGGTTATTATTATTATTAAGGATATGACTTGAGCAAAGGTCCCTACTAGATCCTACTGCAGGCCACACAATGCTTTATCTTGCTTAGTTTAAGAGTCATTGTACACCTAAAAAAACACTGGTACAAAGTGCATGGAGTCAAGTAAAAACAATCGGGGCGGGGGGGAAGAGTATAACCATTTTCTACATGTTATGGCGATGCATGTACTCATCTAGCTAGTCTAAAAGAAAATATCTGTTACCACGGAATTTGAGTATTTTGCCTTTTTTTTTTTTTTTAATGTTTGTCCTCACTTGACTGCTCCCTCCCGAACAGGGCACCCCGGGACAGCGACGTCGTGGCCCCGCAGGGACAGTGACGCCACGTGCCCGCAGGGACAGCAGCTGGGTGGGACAGGGACACCCCTGCGCCCAAGGAGCACACGGGTCCCTGCACAGCACCAAGCGCTTGTGGTGCTGCGGCAGCACCGAGGGTCTGCAGGACCCGTGTCCTTGTCCTCTGCAGCACCGTGACCTTGTCACCTGCAGTTCAGCAAGTGTCCCTATCCAGCCACAGACTTGGCAGGGCGGGGGAATCAAACTGGCCAGAAAAAGGGACTGTTACCTGATGTGATCTCCATTAATCATCTACCTCTGGCCGCTTCCACGTGGTTATTTGAGGGGAGTTTCATTTCAATAATTCTCTCACAAAACCGGAATTGGGAAGAAGGCAGCCGCAGAGCACAGCATCCCCTCTCCTGTCAATTTATTTGTATTAGCAGTGCAAAATAACATTTGTAGTTTATGGCAGGTGCCAGTGTTGTTTAAACACAACTTGCTAATATCGGAAGTGCTAGTTTCTAAAAGTTTTGTTTTTAAATTTGAAACAAAATCTGCTATGGAATGAACTCACAACAGCACAATACATCCTCACTAGGAGGAGCAAGCTGAAATTTCAGCGCATCAGATGCAGAGCCAACAGCATCCTTCTCACTGCAGGGTCAGCCACCGGGCTGGGCAAGCAGAGGCAACTGAGGATTCTGCTTCGTTTTTAAAAATAAATCTATACTGAGAAGTAAAGCAGCCACCCTACTGTGCAGACGCCTCCACAAATCAGCAAAGCTCTTTAACAACCACACGACTCCTGAGGAGCTCCGGAAAACGAGGCACAAGCTGGTGAGAGGCTGGTTCGGGGCTCTGGTTTGCCAGAGTCCTCAGGGCTTACTGCAATGAAGATTCTCGCTGAGCCTGCTGAAACCACATGTTCAACACAGCGAGGATGCTTTACACAGTGCAGGGGTTTCTTCTGCCTTCTTTTAACAATGAAGGAAAAACGAAAAAGGAAGAAAATAAAGCATTTGCTAAGCAATATCAAACCTTAATGGAATATTCCAGGAATCAATAAAGACGTGGTACCAAACAAAATTAGCTTTAACTACAGTAAAAAATGTCACTGATTATACTGACATGTTTTCATACAAAAATAGTTACAGATTTCATGAAAACAACTTATTTCTGGCTGCTATTCGGCTTCACTATGAATGTTCTTATCACATTATAAAAGCACCTTCTTCACAAATTAACTTAGGCTATCCACAGCTAAAAGTTCATAAAACCCAACTACTTTCGAGTAACTCTTCATATAGAAAAGCATCAAGATTTATAATGAAACATACCAAGTACTGTAAAATTAACAGAGAATCTAAGTGCTGAGATGTTGGGAGAAATTAATACAACTGCAAAGACCTGCCTTATTAAGAGTGAAGTCCATTGGGTACGCTCACAAATAAATAAAACAATTGTACGGAATTTCTCAGACTTTTATCTATTTCAGTCATCCTATATCTGTCCTCTCTTTTCACTAATTATACATCCTCTAATAGAAACTAAGATCTACCTTCTCAATTATGTTTTATAAGACAAAAAAAGAATCGCAGATTTAAACAGAGATGTACGGGAGGCTGATTTTAAAAAGCGTTGCCAGCCTCTGTGGCTGTGTGAGCGCTTCTGGCCAGCACAGGACAGTGTCCCCGCACCGGTTCGTGTCCGGCCGTGACGGGGCAGCACCCGGCTGCCCGTCCAGCGGCTCTGGGGCTGCTGGGAAGCCATCGCTACACAAACCCACCCACCGCAGCTGGGAGCTCTTCACCCAGCACTGCCGTCCCCCCAGAGCCGATCAGCATCAGCGCTAATGCAGCAGCTTTGTGCCAAGAGATTAATCCCCAGATGCTGCTTACACTGTATAGAGCTGCGCTATGGATCGGCCCATGCCACGGTGTGCGCTGCCCCGCGCAGCCCCTGCTGCAGAGCCTTGTAAAGCTGGACCTTGACTAAGGCCTGAGGCCCAGTCGCTGCCAAACCCCGCCGTTCCCTGAGCCCTCCCCACCCCAGACCAGCAGCCTGCGCCCAGAGGGTCGGCAGCACCCAGACCTGTGCCCTCGCTGCTCGCCCGGGGGCTGCTTCGGATTCCTGAGTGTCCTTTACGTTTTGAGTGGAACAAATTCCCACCCAGCTTCATCCCCCAGCTACAGCAGAACCAAACCCGCCAACCCAACTGCAGCCTTCTCCCAGCCACCGCACCTTCCCCTCCCTCCCCACAGCCCCCAAACCTAAACCCAGGCTGGTTTATACCACAGCTGTGTACGCGACCGTCAATGACAAATGCCTGCTGTTAAACTTCGTGTTTGGGATGATGCAAAATGAACCATTTTGATCCTTAATGCACGGTGAACTATGAGAGTTTTTAAAATCAAATCACTCCACGAGGGACACCTTGTTATCACGCTGTTCTTCTCTTTCACAACAGTCACGTAAAGCGCAGCGTGGGCTGCCTCGGGCAGGAGAGGCTGCGCGCTGAGGAGCAGGCTACCGAACACACCTCCTCAGACCCGCCAGCGCTACCGCAGCCAAGCTGAGCAACCGCGGGCAGCTAAATGTGATTTGTAACAGCTTTGCAGGAGCCAAGCCAAGGAGAGCCTCACAAAGAAGTGATGCCAAAACTGCTAGAAAAGAGGATATGAAAACAGCGAGGGTAAAGGTTAGCCAAACTGCAACTACTCGGGCTTCTCCATTTCTAAAGAAAATAGTATTAGACCACAATATATGTGATAAATGTTTATATTTCAAAGACAGAGAGGTCATAATACAATAACTACAAGGCCACCATCTGCTGCCAATTCCATGCCTTAGAAGGGATGGAAAAAAGCCCACAGAAGTTAAAGAACTTTGCGATCAAACAGAACTAACGAGGAAACAGGGAGATGCGTAACATCATGTGAGCCAAACCACACTGGAGATAAGGCTGAAACTTTACCCTAAATGGCCAGGGCGGTGAAACCCCCGCTCGGTCACCCCGTGCGTCAGTTCTGTGCACAGACCCAGAGGAGCTGAGGAACTGCCAGCTCACATCACATGTGTAAAGAGTCATGTACACGAATCTTTGGTTCATGACAGCAGTCTCACGAGCTACGAACAAGGACTGTCAGCATTAAGTGCCAAAGAGCAGACGATCAGCAGCCAAAAGGTTAGAGGCTCAGTATGAGGGTGCAGCCTCCCTTCTTTCTAGGTTTTCTGGCTTTAGTTCCAAGGCACTACTGCTAAAAGTCTAACAAGAAAGGTATAAAATATTCCTCTAGCACACGGCATTTTCTCCCAGCTACAGTAATATAAAGCACAACTAAATCATCACTTACATTTTTCTTTTTCTTTCCCCCACACTAAGTGGTTGAGTTCTAAAAGGCTCTTACAATTTGGAAAGAACGAGAGAGAAAAAAGCTAGAAACATCATTCTGAGAGTCACCTCCACCTTTTCGTTACGCTTGTACAGATCCTGGCACAGAACCGGCCGGCAGAACGGCCCTGCCGCCTCCAGGCTCTGCGCAGACACGAGCGCCGCGTCTCACGCTCTGCCCATCGCTCCCCGCGCTGCCGCGGGAGCTCGGCGCTGTTTGTCCAGCCTGACCTCGAAATCCTGGCTGGAGCACCACACAGCACCACCGCGCTGTCCCGTACTTCCCAATCACCGCGTTATTTGTGGATTCTCTCAGCAGAGCTCCGCACCGGCTGCCAGGCCGCCAAGGCGGACGGGGCCGCACGGGGAGGCCCGGGGGCTCCCCGGGGAACGCGCTCCCTCCTGCGCCCGAGGTGGACGGCGCCATTTCCCGGCCATTCCACCCCAAACTGCCCTCATGGCGGGCAAAGTCAAACACCTTCACGAACTGCTTTGTACCTCTGCAGTCACTAGGTCAACAGAGAGTAATTTAATCAAATAACACAAACATATGTTTGGTTAGCCTGTTTTCCATGGAAAATAACAATGCTACAAGCAGACTTTTTTTCCCCTCCTGTATTGACAGAACTTCTTTTTCCAGGAAGGCCTAGCTTTAGTAAACCGGGGATGAGAAGAGATATACGAAGTAATATTTATGACAGGAAAGGAAGAATTACAAAAGTGGTTGTGGAACACCGCAAGAAAAGGTAGTGCCTAGAAAATAATGCTAGTACGTGAAACCAGAAACCACCTCATTTCTTGAATTAGGAACTTCACAAAAGGCAGAGTTCTTTACAGAGACACAAACAACACGTGCTCTACATTAGGACTGCCTCTTTAAGAGCCTTTTCATCCATCACAGCAGCATCAAAAATAAATGTACCTCATGTTAAATAAAATAACTTAAATACTATAAAGTACTATGATCATCTTTAAAAAAAGTTATAGATATTCTGTCATAGGCTGCATTAGTCTTCTACACTGTGTTTCCCAAATTATAACCACAGATGGTTATCCCTTTTTTCACAAAAATCACAGAAAAGCCCAGGTGGGAAGTGGCCTCTGGAGACGGCCTGATCTCTGCCGAGCGCAGAGGGGCTGTGCAGAGCCCCAGGGCTCCTCTGCCCGCAGCGCGTGTTTGCTGCGGGCCCGGCACGGCCGCGCCACGGAGCCCGCGGACACGGCCGAGCTGCAAACAGCTCAAGCACGCGGTGCTGAGCTACCAGCGACTCTGAAACACACGGTTCTGCCCGACTGCCCTTCAGCCACCGGGGCTTCCTCGACATCTTCAGCATACAGCTCTAACATTCCTGATGTGAAATTTGTCCCACTAAGGCTCGGTAAAGCTGATAATACGGTTTTTCTCCTCTTTGATGAGAAAGAGAAAAAAATCCTGGTGTCTCTCCTCCAGTTCTGCATTTCCTGGGTTCCTAGGAGAGTCATTAAAAAATGAATACATAAAACCCCTCCAGGCTCTTATTGCCCACGGTTATCCGCTGGCAAGCGGGGACCTGTGTGCGCTGGGGGGCTGGTTTTCCTGGTCGAACCGCGTGTCCCTGGGCTGCCGGGCAGAGGCCTCGGAGCTGCTCCCTGGGGAAAGGAGCTGCTGTCCTGGCGAGAAGGGAGGTGTCACTGACCCCCACGGACCGCTCTCCCTTGTACAACCCAGCAGGCAGCACCCAAACGCACCGGAGATCTGGCCGCACGCCGTGCGGTCGCGGCAGTGACCGTATGGGCACCTCTGCTGCATCTGAAAGGCAGCTCTGCGCACATGCTGTTACATCTACCTGAACATCGCCCACATACTACTGGAAACTCGTGCTCTGGCTCGTCTCACAGTCCCGCAGGCCTGTGAACCAGCTCTGGAGCTGGGTAACCCCCATCTGAGCCCTGTCCCCGCTCATCCTGCTGCAGAGCCCACACCGCCTCAGGCTGCCGGACCTGACCCTAACAGAGGGTAACTCTGATCCACCAAGAAGGTTGTTAGAAGAGAAAAAAAACCTTAGACAGCCATTTTAAACAAAAGACTTTCCATGCATCCTGACATTCCACTAATTTTTAAATGGATGCAGTCCTGTGAAATCAGCATCTACACATCCTACAAAGTAATCGCTCTTAATAAAGATGTAATCCTCATCATGAGGGAAACAGCCTCACACCAACCACAAAACCCCAGTTTAACAGAAGAAATTCACCACCTGCCGAACTAAACTTGTGAAAGAAACAAATTTACCGTGAAATGTTCCTGTGATTTATAGTTCTCATCCAGGTAAACTCGAGCTCTGTTGTAGTCTTTCATTGCATCACTTGATAACAATTCTCTGAAAGACAAAGAAAAGATAGAAAATATAAATGGAGATGCAAAGATACAATATTGCTTGAGCACCCTTCCCTGTATTGTAATGTGTCTAATAACACCCAAAAGAACTACAGGATTCATCTCATTTTGGCGTGGATTTCAGGGGTGAGAGTTTCCTGTGGTCCAGCCACCTGCACGTGAGCTTGGAGCTGAACACAGCAGACACAGTAACACGAGCCATGAAATTCTTATGTGTCGTTTGGACACAGTGCTGAAGGACTCAAGAATCTGAGGCCCACAAAACTCCATAAAATTGGGCAACTCTTGCTAAATGCCCTACGGTCTCAGCTTTAGAGCTTTGCTTTCCTGAGCGCGGTCAGCCTGCTGGCGGCAGGCGGTCACCGCGGGGCCAGCACGGGCTGCGTGCTGGAAAAGCAGCGGCTTGAGCGCTGCGAGCCGTGGATGGCTGCTCCGGGTGCTCTCCTGGGGGGGTTAAGAAACTAGACACATCTGAAAGGGTCAGGGAGGATGAAGGTCACAATCCTTTGGTGTCTGGGTAAATTTTAGTGCAGCAAAACGAGCCCCTGGCACATCTGCCTTCTGCAAGCCGGGTATGCTCCTGCCGTGCCCTGGGACCCATCTGCTCCGTGAGGCCACTGTGCCCCACGCCGGCACCGAGCTGCCCCGGCCCACGCCGGCACCGAGCTGCCCTGCCCGCACTTTTCCGGGGACACGGCAGGGACGCCCCGCAGCCCCCGACCCGCCAGCGCTGCCGCCGCCCGGCGCTGCCGCCGCCAGCAGGGGGCGCTGCCGCACTGCCGCTGGGCGCTCGGGGGCGCTCCCGTCCCGTCCCGTCCCGTCGGTGACCGGTGCCCGCGGCCAGAGCCGCCCGTGCCGGTCCGGGCTGCGCTTCGCCGGGCACCGGGGAGCGGGAGAAGGGGCAGGCAGGGCCGGGGAGCCGCTGCCCCTGCCCGGGGTCCCGGAGCTCCGTCCCGGCGGACGGGCGCCCAGCGCTGCCGGCCCGGAGCGGCGCGAACGAGCGCGGAGCGGGGCTGTGAGCCGGCCGGGAAAAACGGCGGCCGCAGGGCTCATTCCAGCGGGGACTGCGCGTCCAGCGGCGGCAGCTGCGGGAACCCGCCGCGGCAGGTCCGTGCCCGCGGCCCGGGGCACATCCCCGGCACCGGCAGCTCTCGCCGCCTCAGCCCCTGCTCGCCAGCTGTGCTGACGGCTCTGGCGGGGCCAGTCAGAACTCTGAACCTCTCCCCGAGCTGCAATGTAATTCTGTGAGTCAGTCGTGCTTCGCTCCTGCCGCCCTGTGCAGCTCCCCAGGGCAGGGGACACCCCGGGGTCAGGGACACCCCGGGGTCAGGCTGGGGACACCGGCCACACCTGCGGCCGCACACACGGTCCAGAGCGCGAACACGCTCCCGAAGTACGAAATGGTGTCATTACCAGACACAATAAGCTTAATGTCAGAGATGATACGAAAGGGAGATGTATATTCTGTAATGTGTGTGATCACCTTGCCAAGACAGGGCCTGAGGAGGTTTTTGTTACTTTTCCTGATTTCTTAAATAATACAAAGCATTAACATTTGCCTAATCACTTCCTTCTGCAGGCTCATACGACATGATGAAGCTGAAAAATATTTCAAAGCTTATATACTCATCTAATGACTTCTGCTTAGAATTATGTATGACATTATATATTGTATTTCCAGTTACTTACTTCACAAACTTGTCCACATGAGACATGGAAGCTTCATAGTTTTTTCCTCCAAATTCTTGACAGTGTAAAGCCATGAAATGGGGCTTGTGTGCATGTACAACCTGCAACAAACAGATAAACAAATATTAACCAAGTTGTATCCACAACTGTTATTATACAACATAAGTGACAAAGCCAGATGTGTTCTTTGTGGCAGGAGGACCACCAGCTGTTAGCGGAGAAGTAACTGGCACAGCAGCAGTAAGGGGAACATCATTCTTTTATGCAGACACAAGACTCTTAATACACAACAATTATCTCAAATATTTTTAGCTAATATTTTCTTTTTAAAACTATGAATTAGTTCCTAGGCACTTAAAGCAAAGACAATAACCTCTTCCATGTCACCTCCAAGAGGACCTAACACCATTGGGAGGATCAAAACATCTCCTTGTCTGGGAGTTGGAGGAGTTCAAACATCTGAATTCATTAGGTTTTTTCCACTTGCACAAAATATCTTGAATTAGCTCGGGACAGAACACCAATTAGCTGTCATATTTGATATTTTTACTTAGGGACTATCTTATTTACAAAAGTATTTAAGTAATGCACTCAAGTATATATACACATGTATGTAATACAGAAGGCACTTCACATGTTAGTCTTGTATAATGCAAGTATCTTAAATACTAAACAGTCAGCTCTAGGATGCAATTATACTAAAAACATAGAATGTATGCTTTTTTGATCATGCCAAGCCAATATTCAGTATTTATAAAACTGCTGCTGCTTTAAACATGCACTCCATGTTATTTTGTCCTAATATATTTTTCTTTGTGTTAACTACATTCAGCATTGCAAACACCACATCTAAAAATGTCTGTGTGTTGACACCGAGTCTGTACAAGTTGTAGTTCATATCTTCTTATCTTGTGAATTAACAGACACAAGCTACAGAACTATTTCAACTTTTTAAAAAGGTAACAAGCTGAAAAAGTCAAGTACACGCTGGGGCAAGAATACGGGGTAAATAACACACTAAAAATCTGAACTGCGATTCGCTGTTACTTCTGCCCGGGTGGCACTGGGCAGTCCCAGCAGCATAAAGGCCACTTGTCCAGGGCCATTCGGGGAAGAACAGCCTGGTTTGCACTGGCTGCTCCCACCGGAATGATGGGTGAACTCCTCTCCCTGCAGGCTCTGGGGCTCCCAGCACCCCAGTGACGGGTGAACTCCTCTCCCTGCAGGCTCTGGGGCTCCCAGCACCCCCGATCTCTGCTGGGGACGGTGGCAGACAGACATGCAGGAGAGGGGCCTGAGTGCTGGAAAGCGTTCCAACCTCAACACACTGCCAGGAAGAATAACTGGGGGGGGCGGGAATCACAGGGATAGCTCTCCTTTTGTACTCATTTTTTTCACGACTGGTACCGTGCAGCTCTGAAAAGGGAGAGACATCACAAGCCTTTGCAGTCATGCTTTTAATTATGTAAAACAATAGCAACTAACTTTACTGTAAAAAGTTCTTTAAAAACCATTTCTTTCAAACCACAGTAGGGAGAAATTGTCACCTGCCCTGATGACAGGGTGCAAAATGCCTCATTCCTGACCATGCAAACAATCTCGTTGGAAAAATCAAGCTCAAAGGCAATGAATTACAGATTAGCAAAATGTGAAATGCAGCAGCTTTCCCCTGAGCCCAAGGCAAACAGGAACCTGTCCCTGCTTCAATGGCCACCTTCCCACGGCAGCAACACGCTGGTCAGCTTGGGGACAGGCGGTGGCAGCGAGTGCCCCGGGCACCAGCACCGCCGGCTCTGCCAAGGGACTCCCAGGGCACGTGCCCGTGGGCACGACAGGACAAGTGACACCAGGCCATGCCACCGGCTGGTGGCTGCCACCTCTTGGGGGTGTCCCTTGGCCAGGGCTCTCCATCAGTGCCCGAGCAGCCCTGTGGGACCACGGGGCAGCCGCTGCTCACCCGAGTGTGTGGGGACCCCAGGGCTGGTGGTCCAACCGCCAGCGAGCCCAGGGACACCAGAGCCGATGGGGACACGGTGCGCGACCATTGATGGGACACGCAGCATGCAGTAACTGACAGCGTTTCTGATCTGAGCCAGGTCAGACTCGCAAGAAGGAGCTGACGGCCGCTGGCTTCCGAGCGATTTCAGGTGAGTCACTTCCTCTGCTGAGCCTCAGCTTCCCCATCATCGAAACGGGTCGTGACACCGACCTGCTTGGTGAAGGGTTTGGAGGTAAGCTACAAGTGCTACTATAGAGAGGACAAAAGGAAATACCCCCTCCCATGTACGCGTTTGTAGGTCTTCGTGCATTTCAGTTAGCTCGTTAGTGCCGGGTTAGCTCGTTAATGCCGGGTTAGCTCGTTAATGCCGGTTTCTGCCTAACTATGACACAGCAATCCTGCTTTAAAAACAGGCCATCATCAGCAAGGACCGAGAAAGAGACAGAGCAGCACCACACAGAAAGTGCAACTGGAAAAAAGAGAGGACTACGGGACAGAAGGCTAAAGATACATAGCTGGAACCCAAGGAATTATACCCAGCTGGGACATGCACATACTTTTCCTTTGATATATATATTTGATGTAACTACAAAAGCTTATATTAATACTAGTTGATTTTATAGATTCACAAACGATTAAGAGAAAGCTTTGCTGAGAAAGTTTATCTTAAGCATCTTGTCCAACACCAGCTGACTGGCTGATTTTCTTCACTGTCTGGCATATACACATTAACCCAGCCCAGGCTGGGGAGCCACAGAGCCCACCTGTGGTCCCTAAACAAGATGCAGTCCCGACCCTCCATGTGCTTTACTGCTCCACATCAGTTTTGGCTTCCAAGTCCTGGTATTATCTACTTGGACAGCTCTACAAAACTACCATAATCAGAAGAGAGTTGTAACTATTTAATGTCGTAAAGCAAACACATCCAGCTCTTACTGTTTCAGTGCTACACATCCAGTAACCGCTCATTGCGAACACAGCAAAAACATGTTGGAGTTTTGTGCTATTAACTGTGGTAACTGTTTTTTCCTCAAGATCTCTCCTTACACAGCTAATAAAACTAATAAACTGGTAAGGCAAAAATAAAATAAATGGTTTTGAATTGGATACAGGCATAAGCTACCTCATGTTTATGAGTAACAGGAGCTTCGAACAGGGAGGTTTGTCTGGGGAGGACAGTGGGGAACAACTTTACTGTGCTACAGCAACAACACAAAACACTGCCAGACTCTGAACAGAGATACAGGACACAGGTTTTTGTTCGCATTCAAATCCTCGAGAGCTTGAAATCATAGCAGGTCTTAAAAAAATATATATCACATTTTTAATGAGGAAATGCACCAGCTTAATAGCAGTGAGAGGCCTTGGTGGCATTCTTTGCAAGTTAAGCCACAAAAACATACCTGAATATTAGTTACATCCTCTCATATAATAAATACCCTCCAACTGAGAGCAAATTGGCTCTGCTTCATTACCTTTTACTAGTCCTCTGCTGTTATGAGAGAACAAACAGTACATAATAATGAGCAATGAATACTTCTGAGCTGAAAACTCACAGTTGCCAGAGGTTCAATAGCATATACAAGTTCACATAAACACTGAATCTGCATCTATGGGAGCACAATGTTTTTACAAAGTTGGGCATTATTCTCAGCTGCTAGGTACACAAAAATAGGTAAAGGAAGTCATGATTAGAAGTTATTTTTTGGGATACACATAATTGAGCAAGATGCTCCAACCGAGTTAAGTACAAATATAAAACTGGTGGAAAATATCAAGTTAACCTCTTTCCATTCCAGCAGGTCCTTGTCCCTTGGGGCAGGAGGATGCCCCGCACGGCAGGGGCCCGGAGGGGACACGGCCGGGCTGCCAATGGAACAGGGCACAGCAGGGAGGGCAGCGTCACCAGAGCTGGAGCCTTGAGCTCCCATAGCCAGGACCATCAAAATAGCAAAATGTGAGCTTCAGTTTCCTTGTGAACTGTGAAATATGTACAAGTCAGTTTAGTATTTGTGGCCCTAAAGAATTCAAAGTACCTGCAATTTCTGTAAGTCTGAAGATGGGGGGGAAAAAAAACCAAAACAAACAACAAAAAACCAAAAAAACCCACGATATTTTTATAAGTGCATAGCCAAGCAGCAGTAGTCCAGATAAGCCTGCTCCTTGTATTACCATATTTGATATTAACCGATAAATCCCACTTCTAGCTCTTGTTATGTGACTCAAGGGACTCTGATGGGTTTTTTGGTTAAAACATTCTGAAATTCCCTGTTCTTGGGACAGGCTCTTCTATTGACATGAAACATCTGATGTTACATTATCTGACATCACATTCTGCCACAACAGAGGAATGGTTAAAACCTGAAAGTGTTCTGCAGTTAGGAAGTGTGGGAAATGAGGTTGCCTATGGAACCTGAACTCAGTCTCCCCATCCAGAAAACTTCAGTTCTATTATCTGTAGTCTATGTGAACGGCGTGATAGACTCAACCCAGTTGTTGAGAACTTCAGCCCGGCTCGCTGGGGCGAGCATGGGGCCCGCGGTGCGGGGGATGGATGCCCAGCTGCCCTCACCCCGGGCAGGACCCGGCGCTGGCCGAGGGCCCTGCCGCTAACGGGCTGCGGTTCTGCAGCCAAACAGCGCCCGGCATCCCATCTACAGAGCACAGAAGCGCTTTCCCCTGAGCCTGCAACTCACAGCTGGGCTTCGGGGGCATGAAGTCCCGGCTTAAAGAATGAAAAGCCTGTGTGAGGGGGTTACCATCGGGTGACCTCAACACCCATTTGAGTTCCCGCAGCTGAACATCACCTCTGGGACACTGCTGTACCACAGAGTGACCACAGCACAGAAAGTCAGTGTCTACCAAATGCTACTTACATTACTGTAATTTAATGGTTTGCAGTAAACTAAGGGCAGGAAGAGACAGATGAGCAATTACTGATCAGGTATGCACAGCAGAGGTAATGACGGGCATTTTGAGTGCCTTCCCGTTAATGACACTGCAGGGTCATTCTGAAGAACTCCAGAGGGTTTTTTCCTCCAACCCTTACAGAGTAGCATAGGAACGTTTTATCACTGGCCAGGTGAGCAGCTTTACACCCTCCCTGCCGCGCTGTCACCGCAGAAACTGGAGAAAGGTCCCTGTGACGGCTCGGGGTGACAGCCTGGGGCACTGCCAGGCCCGCGGCCCCAGGTGCCCACAGGGGCTGCCTGGTGGGCTCGCCCTGCTCACAGTCCCCTCTGCTGCCTGGGGTCACAGCCCGTGCCGGTGCCCTCCGTCCCGGCCGGTGTCCCCCCCGATGGCCGGTGTCCCCCCCGACGGCCGGTGTCCCCCCCGACGGCCGGCGCTCCCTGCCCGCCCCCTCGGCCACCTGCCAGGGGCGGGTGAAACAGCCCAAACCAGAGCGGCCCATCGCTGCTCCCAAACCGGCAGGCAGCACAGCTTCGGCAAGAAACTGTCACTGCCAGCACCTATGTGCGCTTATTTGTTAAAATCAGAAATCAGTATGGTTTTAAGGCTCATTTACAGGATGAGGAAACGCCTTTTTCCTCCAAAACTCAGACAAGGCACATACATGGAAAGTTTCAGCTTAAACAGGTTGATTTTTTTTTTCTTTTTTTTAAACAAAGTTTATGTGACATAAACCAGTAAGAAGGGTTAAGTAAAGGAAAACTGTGTTTCCAAGTGCAGGCTATGTTTACATATTGATGCACACTATAGAGAAAGGAACCAATACATGAACTAGTAAGGCAGAGGGATTTACTTGGAGCATACACTGCAAAAGGTGAAAGCTCTGAAGAATCCTCCCAGAACAGCCTCTGCTCCCTGAGGACGTGGCAGGCGCAGGGCGCCGGGATGCCACGGCCGGGCTGGCTGCGGGCACTGGGCAGCCCCCGCGGGACGGGGCCCCCGGGGCAGCCCCCGGCGCGGGGCCGCGGCCCAGCCAGCGCAGCCCCCGGCGAGGGCCGCGGCCCAGCCAGCGCAGCGAGGCCTGGTGTCCCAGGCCCTGCAGCCCCTCCCGCTGTCAGGCTGTGGCTCCAACACAACAAACCCAGACAACCCCACCTGGGGAAACGGCCTCCACCCAAAATCCCACAGTGGTCAATGGGGTCTGTGACACAGCATTTCACTTAACCACCCTTTCCAGTTAAACAAACAAGTCCACTAAAATAACTAATGAGCAAACTTTGAGTGTGTTGTGGTTGGTTTGGTTGGGGTTTTTTTTTCCTTCTCCTTTTTTTAAAGAAGGCAACACAAAAAGTTTCCATGCGGCAATACCAGATGACCTTTAGCTTTCAGGTAAACTTTTAACTTCTGTATTACTAGATATTAAGGCTCTAAATACTCTCAAACACATTAAGCAACATGGAAACTGCATTAAGGAAAAAAGCCCTCTGCTTTCATCCAAAATGACCATTTGCCATGAATGCGACAAAAAAAGATCATTACTAAAACTAGTAAAGACTTTCAATAGCTCCATCTCCTGAACTCCTCCCACCCCAAAAGCTGCCCAATGCAGCTGAATAAAGTCCAAGGGATGGGGAAGGAGAAGGTGAAAAGGAAAACACCCTAAGTAAACAACTAAATCAATAGAAGTCCTTTCTGTGTGCCCCCACGGCCCTCCCTTGCAAATAGCTCGGATGCTCTTGAAGCTTCTTGTTCCTCCGTATTTTTTCGTATAACCTGACACGAGGGCTGTGGGCCTGGGTACGGGGCACCTCGCACAAGCACAACGCAATCCCATCTGCATATTCTATGAATACTCCACATTCGCATAACGTCTGTCACATCAGATCACCCAATTTCTTGGTGTGCACTAAACTCTTCCCCATCACACACAAAATGCCCCAAACCACTGTTCTCACAATGTTTTCTCTCTCCTCCCAACAGCCACTTCCCCTCCCTGTCTCCAAGGTGTGTTTCTGGGGTAAGAGAGACTCACTGAAAAGCGGATGGGACGCTAAACTCAACTACGTAAGGCTCGAGTCACCAGTAACTATTCACAGTTAGGAGACAAGGCATAACAACCAGCACTGGACTTCGCTCCCTCCTGCCGCCCTGTAAGGAGTTTCCCCCCATTTGCTGTGATTTCTGATTATCAAGTGCACAGTACAACGTACTTGCACACACGAGCTTTTAGTTCTATCTTGACTCCAGTGAATTGTTTTCAACTGCAAACACTATTTTGTGCTTCGAACATCAGAAATGAGTGCAAACTCTGCGAGCAGGACGAGCAGGGTCACAACTGCTGCCACCCCAGAGCTCCATCTCTGGCGGTGCCACCATTCACTGCACGAACGAAGACAATTGCCCGGGGAAGACCCTCCTGACAGACAAACTGTCTTCTCTTGATCACTCTGCGTGCTGTTTAGGTGATTTTTAGCAAAATGATGGCTTGTTGTTTGCTTTCCTCCTTCCTTAAACACTATGCTACATAGGCTGCTACACCGTAAGCCATCATTAAAAACATCCCTGAAAGTTTATTTAAAATATTTTCTCCCATCTTTATTTCTTGGACAAACTGTTTAATTTAACAGCATTAGGTCTTCCATATTTTTCATGTCAATAACGTAGGATATTTGTAGATCAATGACAGAAGTTTAAAAATTTCAGCATGTGACATTTGAATGTTATTTTAGTCCTCCATATGCTACCACATTCTCAGAAATTAATACAGCATATAATCAATGATAAAACATGTATTAAGTGACTTTGTATTTACCTAGCACGGCAATTAAGATCCCTTATTTTAATTCTCCGGAACTTAAAAACAAGCCCCCAAGATGCTCCTTCATTGATATGTTCCTTGACATCAGTTTGAAGACATGCTTTCATTATGGGTTTAATTTCTAAAACCATTTTAAACTTAGAGGTATAACTGCACATCCTTTTTTGCGGAGATTATTTTGACTGCTTACAGAAGGACTTCACTCTCAGAAGTTATGCAAATGGTATTGACATAACTAAATATGCAAATTGAATTCCTCAGAAGAATGGAAAAAAAAATGCGGTTTGCGGTTTATCTGGGTTTCGAGTTTACAAAGTAGTATCAAGAGTCATTTTCCAGTACTTCTGGTGAACTTCGATCTGCAGAGGTTTTCAACAAAGCACACAGAACTCAAATAAAAACAATTCTGAAGCTGCACATGTGCTGGGTTGCTATGTACTCCAACATGACATGATAGTTTTGGTGCAAGCGCGTTACTGTCCCCCCAAGGGGCTGTTATGAAGTTCTGCTGCACGTCTCCTGTGTCTGAACACGGTGTGACCGGCCACCCTGCGGCCCGGGCTGCGGGAGGACGAGGTTCGGGGCCACGTGAGGAGCGGGTGACCTCCCCTGCCCCTGTCGCTTCGTGTTTTCTGTTAAACAGCGTCTCGGGCTGCAGCCGCGGGCACGGCGGCAGAACGCCGCAGCGGGACGGGCCAGCTCTGCCCCGGCCACACGCGTGCCGCGCGGGGTCCCGGACACGGCGCCGCATGCGCGACGCCCAGGCAGCGGGGCCAGGCCTCGGCGGGCCTGCCCGGACACAGGCAGCTCCTTCCCTTCCCCTCCTCTTCCTGCTTTCCACCAGCTATCTGGAGGCGTTTCCCTGGCGCCCACCCCGCTTCAGTAATCAACTGAACCCCTACGGGGTCTCCTTGATAAAGATGCGCAAATCAGTAATGTGATGTGGAAAAATACACAGTGATCTTAAAAACAAACCAACCAACCAACCCACAACAACAACAAAACCTCACACACAACAACAAACCAACCAAGTTATATCGATTTAAATGTACTTTGTATTTTCCTCATTGGAAGTCTTTCGTGAAGAGGGTTTAAATCAGAATTAGCTGAGAAAACCTGCACATTTTAAGACTCAGCAGCCAGGGTGCTGGGCCAGCTTGTCCAGGCCGGGCTTTGCCAAGGAGGGTTGGAGCAGCGGATCCCTGTGGTCCCCTCCAACCTGGGATTCTATGATATAGCAATAATCAATCAACATGGAAGAAGAAAAATAAACAGATGAATCTTTTGTGAAGTTGACAGACAGTGAGGAATGTAACACTGATTACTGCATCTCGGACTTTTGCAAATCCATTAAACTAGCCCGAGGAAGCTAACTGCAGTGTTCTGCATCACTGCAACGAAGGTCACGGGCTGCCCCAGTCACCTGCCCACATACAGAGCTACGGGACATCTTACAAACAAGCAAAAGAGAAATATTGCTTTTTTTTTCTGCATATAGTTTAACTTGAAAAACTTGAACAGCAGGATATTGCTGCTTTAACCATTTTTGTGTAGAAGATATAAAACTGAGTCAACCTCAGTCTGTCAGCGGGACGGCACCGCCGCGCAGGGACGCGCTGTGTCGCAGCCCGCGCCTCTCCTGGGCTGCTTGCGGGCTCTGCTGCACCTCGCCAGTTACGCAGCTCTGCCCTGCAACAGCAGAATGTCATCTAAACAACACCACTCCCCCCAGCACAACACAAACAAACAGAAAACCCCACCCACACCCGAGGCTTACGGCACATTTTATAGTATGGGTTCAGTTTCAGTATTTTCATGTTGCCTAACCAAGAGAATTTTCAACAAATAGCAGACAGCAGGACTGATCTTTTGCAAACAAACACCAGAAATCTTTATATTTCTATATAAATGTAAACCGGACTTTGACAGATTTTTTAATTATTCAAATATATTTCTTACTCAGGAGACCTAAAAGACCATTTCATGCCAAAATAAAAGTCATTTTTATAAAATGTGAAACCTTTTTTAGGCAAAGGATTGTCAGTGAGAACAAATTGTGTTTAGACACTGAATTTTTATCATCATCACTCAGAAAACCAGAAGGAAACCTACTTTTTAGGACTTGTTCGGACTATAAAATAGTTAGTGACTTCAACTTCACAAAGTAAAAAATCTTGACATTACTAGTTAAGCCTATAAGCAAGTGTGCATAGAACTCCATAAGAAAGTAAGTTTTACCTTACCTGATAAAATTCCCGAAGCCAATTCTTCTGTAAATTTTCTGGCTGAAAAACAAAATTAAAAAAAAATTAAGGATAAGAGTAACGTATTTTTATAATAATACCCCAATACTCATTGCTTTCCTCAGTGCATTCACGTGAGTTTTTCCCACAATTAACGAGCTCCCATGGACAGCCCTCTCCTTTTTGTTTGAGTCCCCTCTTCTCAGACGTGCACCAACGTACATTTTGCATACAGCCTCACAACATTTGCACACGTACAAGATTATCAAGCAAATTAAATCCACAGACTCAGTACATATTGGAATACGTGCTTGCAGACGTGCCCCGGCTGGCTGGGTTTGGGGTTCGTGCCATCGCCAGCCCCGGCCGCCCTGCTCCAGCACACGAGCTCCTGCCGCGCAGCTGGGGAACCCCTTTGAGATGCTACAGGAGCTACGAGAACCCAAGCAGCAAAAATACCTAAGTACCAAGTTCTGCCTTATCAGAAACAGAGCCCACCCAGACAGGATTGCGGAGGCAGATAGCCAGTTTTCACACATTAAACGCACAGCTACAAGAGAAACATTTGTCGAGTTTTATCTTCAACAAGACTTCTGGATGATTTTTGCATTGTAGTGGGGAATAAAAACTCAAATCTGACTTTTCTCTCCTAGAAAGAGCAGGGACGTTCAGTATCCACGCGAGGCAGCCTAACGCAGCGCGCTGAAGAGCAGAGACCCCTCAGCACCGCCCCGGTCGCAGCAGAACCCTGCCCGCGCACAAACGCCGGCGGGACATCCCCGTCCTGCTCGCTTCTCCCATCAACCGCGCTGTCTTCTAATAGCCGAACACAACTGGAGACTTACTAATTTACATCAACTGCTTGTTACAGGAAGATTTGCCCACAGGTGGCTATAAAGATTTTTAAGTAGTCAAAAAAATAGATGAATTTTTTTTTTTTTTGGCTAGATGTCTATAAAAGCCATCCAGCTCTGCAGGCCTATAAACTCTACAAAAGTTTTTTGAAGGCTGAGGGGAAAAAAGCACCACATTCGTCCCGTGCTGTGCCACCTCCCCTTTGATCACTTGTTCCTGACAATTCTGGGATTCAGACATCACTGGTCAGAGGTGAAATTTTCACTCCTTGGGAACGGTTATTTTCCCTAGCAACGAGTTTTCTCAGCATTCCCCACGGCAGCCACCTCTCTGGGGCGGGACACGGGCACAGCCCCTCGCTCTGCGCCCGAGCCGAGCGGACGAGCTTTGGCCCCAGCCCAGGGACAGCCTAAATTAATAAAGCCAGAACTAAACATCCCTCCCCTGGCCGGCCCTTCCCACCCCAGCGTCACTCTGGCCACAATAAGGAAGCTGCAGACACAAATAACCACTGACAGCAATAAAACAGCCCCTCTAAACATGCCATCTCATTAGCTGCTTCATTGGCAACTTAACTCTTTTTCTGCTCATTCTGAACTGAACGAGACAACCCCCTCCGTAACAGTGAGGGCTGTTGCTTTTATAAAAGCAGCAACAAGAAAACAAGCAAACCAGGAGCTGCTGTGATTTCAAGCTGACTTCTAACCAGAGTCAGAAAGACAGCACAGGATTTACTGATTTTGTTTTTTAATCACTCTACAAAACAGATCGGAACTGGGAACACACTTTATATATGATTTGTGTATGATATAACCCAAAAAGGTCAGATTCAAACTATCAAGAAGGCAAGATCTTGGGGATTATGAAATTTCTAATTAAAATTTTCAGGTAGTTATGAAAAGCAGATAAGCAAGTCCTGCGCTGGGCCACAAGCAGACTTCAGCATCACTCCGAATTTATTTTCAAAACAGAAAGTGTGGCCTTACTCGGTAGGTAACAGGCAATTTTCACGTTAACAAACAAAGCAAGCCCCCCCACTCCTCACTTCTCTATTTTTTTATGCCAGTCGCAAGATATCCTGGTGACCTCTTAAGTTTTAAAATTAATCCCAAATTAACAGTAATCTGCCATTTTTGTAAACCCACTGAAGAAAACCGAAGCCCAGTTCAGCCGCTGTTCCCGCAAACGCAGCCAGCTCATTCAGCCTGTTCGGAGGTTTGCAAATCCAGTGCAAATCCCTGCAAATCAGTGCAAACCCGTAAATAAGGATGGTGCAGCTATTCACGTTGATTTAGAATCAGAATCACAGAACAGTTTGGGTTGGAAGGAACATTCAAAAAAGTCATCTAGTCCAACCTGTTATGAGCAGCAACCATTTATATTGGCTACGGCTTTCTAAGGGAGAAAAAGCTGCTACCAATCAAGAATATTTAAAGCAAGTTATTCATACTTGAGGAATCCCAGGGGAGAAAATAAAGCACAACCTTACTTTTGTTTTTAAATACTACTGCAAGTGGTAGAAGTTCCCCCATCACTACATGACTAAACAAAAACATTGTAAGATTAAACACAAAAACAACCCAGTACATCAGAGGGAAGCTGACAAGCCAGCTCCACACCTACCTCCCATATGCCAGCTGAGATTGTTTTCAAGAAATCAGATCAAATATTGAAAATTGCCAAACTAATCCCGAGCAGGGACAGCAATCACTCTGATGAGCCACCCATGGAGACTCCTCACCAGGTGGTGACCCAAGCCTTGCTCTGTTCTTCTACCATCACCCAGCTCCTCCACATCTCCCAGCTCCCCTCCCCAAAGGCGATGTCTGCTAACGAGGAGGAGTAATGATTTCGCCCCCGAGAAGGGCCAAGGGCTTGCTGGGTTTTGCTTCCCATGCTCCCAGTCCCTCTGCTGCCCCAGGACATTGCTGGCAGCAGGTGTCCAGGGAACACGGCCAGATCTTACAGCAACAAGACACCACCAAAATACCTTCTACCGTGGACTCACATCGAAGCAGGAGGAAGCAGCTGTAGGAACACAAAACCAGATGGCTCAAGCTCTTGGTAGCAGCTCTGCCACCACAGCTCTTGGAGACATACTGGGGTTCACTGGACCTTTCTGGGTCTGGTGGCCCCACAAGACCAGTCACAGCAGAAAGCCAACAACGCGCTTGCGTGTTCTACTTCTGCTACCCAGCCTGGGACAAGATGGACAATACTATTTACTTGTCTTCATTGCAGCTTGGAGATTGTCGGATGACAGATATTATACATGGGGAGCACCACTGTATTGACCCATACCTCCCACTGGGGGAGATACAAATGCATATAGAAAGCTCCCTAGAAAATTCAAGACCTACACAAAACCAATCTACAGCAGCTACATTCTGAAGGCAGGCCAGGAATGCGTTTTGACCCTAAGCAGAAGTCAGCCACGAGTGATGAAGTGATGATTAAAATAAAAGCTGCTAATAGCACTCCTGTTGCCACATTCAGCTATTACAGTATCATCGAATCCTAGAACAGTCTGGGATAGCAGTGACCTTTAAAGCTCAACTAGTCCAGTCCCCTGCCATGAGCAGGGACATCTTCAACTGGATCAGGTTGCTCAGCCCAGCCTTGAATATGTCCAGGGATGGAGACTGAATTGTTCCAGGGATGTATTTGTGAAAACAGATTCACATGGAGCAACAGCGCTTTGGAGTTTAGGTTTTCGTTTATTTGTGTTTAAAAACAGGCTTTCTTCATGTTGTTAACCCCAACAGTCAGTACCTGAAGCCGATGGCAGTTGTCCCCCGTGGAGCTGCTGTGAACTTCCAGCAGGCGCATCGCGAGCTTCGGCTCAGGAAGAAATGACACCGTCCCACCGACAGCCCGGACAGCCCGCACCTGGCCCCTTGTCAGCAGCACTCCTCCCTACCCTGCCAATACAACTCCTCCTGGCACACACCATGTTTTAAGTTTGCTGGCACAGGCTGACATTTAAACAGAAAGAGGAGACACGAATTCAGGTCGTTAAGTAGAGGTACACCTAATTGTCCAGCTTCGCCTGCCTGCACAGCCCTTTAAACTAACAACAGAGCACAGTCTCGGGGGGAAGGCATTTATAGAAATAATTCCAGAACTAAGCCAGGTACAAGGAGATGAAGGAAGTCACCAAAAGCTGTAGGACCGTCCTGATTTCCCCCTTCCTTTCTCCTCATCCGAGCAGCACAACTGACACACCAAAGCTGCACAGCCAGGGGAGCCGGGGGTTGGAGGCGCCCGGGGCCCGTCCCAGCTCGCGTCCCCACACTCGTCCTGCGCGGAGGCGGCAGCAGGACACACGCAGCCAGCACGGGCCTGCGCGGAACAGCCGGCACCGAGGGGCCAGGTCCCGACCTGTTAGTTCTGCAAAGGGCTGCTCGGTGCACCAAGACAGGCAGGAACTGAGGGTTGGTTGATCACAGTTCACAACTGAGATTCTCTGACATGAGTGGGAGCAGGAGGCAAAAGCCCAATGAAACAACATGACCAGTTGCAGAATAAAGTTCTCACGCCTGCAGATTAATTCCTTCTGCAATCCCATGGAACACAGGAAGGTTTGAAGAAGTGGTGACAGAATCGGAGCAGGAGAAACAGCACGGAAGACACGGGTTGAGCCCCTTGGCAGGTGGTTTTGGGAGAGAAGGCGCCCGGGGGTGGCCGGGGCTGCCGGCCAGGACTGCTGTGCGCAGGGCCGGGGCTGCGCTGACCGGCACCCCGCGGGAGCACCCCGCGGGAGCACCCCGCGGGAGCACCCCGCGCCCCCTCCTGCGGCCCCTCCGGCACCACCACGTCCCTTCTGCCCGCTCCACCGCTCCGTGCTACAATTCGGCAATCCAGCCCTCTGCCGCAAACTCCTCCCTGGTTACCTCCATATAAATGAGATAATTTTAAGTTTTGAAGGACTGGAGATAACAATCAAGTGGAAAGATAATTTATCTTCCTCTTATTGTTCTGTCTAAAAATAGGTACATTATATTTCATGTCTTCCAGAGCCTTTGGCCTTCTTCCCATCCTTTCTCTCCACGCACTGTCCTTCATTAAGTTTTTCATTATTTTTGTAATGTAACTGAAATTAATCTTTTCCTTGTCCCCTTCAGTGCTGAATCCTTTTATACCCCTTCACCGATGAACTGATCTCTCCCCATTCACCCATCCAAACCCGGCTTTACCCCCCGCCTCCTCTCTGGCTCCCGCACCTCCAGTCCTGCATCATCCGTGTTCATTCACACCGCCCCGGGCAGAGCCCCAGGCATGGATATCGCCAGGAAAGACCCAAGAAAGATGCCAGAAAAAGGCCCGAGCACTTTTTCGGGAGGAGGCTCCCTCCTGAGCGCCAGGCGCTCTCCCCTCGCTCACCTCCCAGGGCGCCCCCCAGGCCCGGAGAGCACCCACCGCACAGCGCGCTTTGCCACGCAGAGCCACAGCGAAGCCCTTCCACCAAAACACGCGCGACTTCTTTCTACACTGCAGAACCACGTGGGGCCATGTAAAAATACAGGGCACGCATACCACGTGCCGCTGCTCCCTTCAATTAAAAGCCATTTTGACCTTCTCCTGGAATTCCAGATCCCACTAAAACCATCTCTTTTCATGCCGAGTTTCCATGTGAAGTCTATTTATGTCACACTGATTACTGTATTGGTCAGGTTTATAAGAAAAAGCAGTGAGCTTGCGAACACACGGATACCACATGAGTTGGTAATATCCTGGAAACAAGTGGCTTTTCAAAATGAACATACAAGTCGTCTCTCTTCTCCCCAGTGCTTTCATTTCCTACAAAACTACACCCAACAGCAAAAAGAAAGCTTTAAGCCTGCTGCAAAAATATATTCAGACAGGAAAGAAGTCTTTACAAAAAAGGAGAAAGAGAAAATATATTTACACAGGGCAAGAAGCCTTTCATTCAAAAGGAAAAAAAAAGCTAACTAAATGAAACCAAATTAACAGCCTGGAAAATTTCTTTTTTGTTTCATTCAGAGGGAAATGGAAGAAAGTAGATGAATTATAGAAAGCAGGTTCTATTTTGTGAAGCTTATTTTTAGTTAAGAATAGGCCCATTTTTTAAGCTAAAAGAAAAAATTCTTGACTCACTTTGTGAAAATGAAGGCAGAGGAGAACTGGCTGGCTGGGCTTTGCACAGCGGCTTGAACAGAAGGTACAACCAACCACCCAAAATTTCTGAGTGCCCAAAGTAAACAGACCTGAGAGCCCATGTGGACTAAGGATTCCCCAACACCCCGAGTTCCAAAGGTTTCTGGGCACCGCACAGCAACACACTGGCCCTGCTCAAGTCACATTTCTAAGGTGCATCCCAGGCAGCAACATCTCCTCCCTTTTATCGACACTCCACCCAGAGAAGAGTACGAAACAGAGGCCAGTTTCCCCTGCATTTTCTGTACTGGGCTTTCTGCTTATTTAATGAAAAGCAAAACCTTTAATCAGGTTCTGTTTGACCAGAGTTAGCAGGCTTACTCAAAAAATGCCTTCAGGTCCAAAAGCTATTACAACTATTTTGCTGGAATTATTTATATTAAGATTTTACATCAAGATTTTTGATCTCCTACAGTATCCTTAAAAGTTTACTGGCAGCTGCTTAACATTTATACTCAAAGATCTATTGGATTTAAATATTTTCTTACCTTAAATTAACCTGGTTGTTATGCTCTAAATATCAAACTATACAGACAATGCTAAAGAAAACCCACATGAGATGGGTACTATTATTGTGGCCTTTTGTACCAACTTTACATTCACAGTTGACAAACAAAACGATGATACCCTGCACATTCCATCCACATTACTGGCTTAGCAGATTTCAAAGTCAATGTAGACAAACCAACCAGCATCGAACAGCAAAACAAGAATTACTTGTGAGTCTAAGGAAAACCGCAGATTCTTCAAAATCTGAACTTTTACTTAAATGCTATGTTTTTATTAAATACATTTGCACAGACAGCTTCCAAATGCAAACGCAGCGTCACTTATTTCCATGTTTCTGAAAGCTCCCAGCTGTCCCCAGGAGCAGCAGAACAAGAGCGCCCCATCCTGCTGCCCTTACACTCGACAGAGAGGGACAGAGGCCAACAAACAGATGCACGGGAGAAGTAATAGAACAATACAATTAGACCAATTAACACAGCTGGAGAAAAATGGGGGTTTGGACACATAAGTCTTTCATTGTAAAGTTTAGGGCAGTTTCAGTCCCGGGCTGAGAAAAGCAGCAGCTTGTAAGGTGCAGAACCAAAGAACCGAAGCAGCAAAGGCAGAAGGTCACGCTTGGGGCACAACGGGGCATCAGGGGACAAGAGGAGTGGGGACGGTGCTGCTGCCCACCCTCCCGTTACAGGGGACGCTGGATGGCCCTGCCAGCACAGAAGGACATGGACACAACACAGAGAGCAAACACCAAGGGGAGAAGGTGTTCTGTGCCTTCGGGTGCCCCACAGAGAAGGGCTGAAGTCTCGCAGGGAGAGCCCTCTCCCCTCAGAGCTCAAGGACAGCGGAACGGTACCGGGACAGACCGACGGACGCTGGACAGAGCCACGCTGGCCCCAGACCCGCAGCACTGCTGGGGTGGTGTTTAAGGACCAAGGTCCCTGGCGCAGCGGCCTCTCCAAGGGGCACTGGAAATGACCATCTTGGTCCCTTCTATCCAACCTGACCTGCACTGCTGGCAGCTGAGTGTCTACTAGAAATGCAGCAAACCCGTTTTGTTTACTTTCTCTGTTGATGTCCTTTCCTGCGAGTGGCTCTAAATCAAGACACAATACATGGTGGGAATACAAAAAGAAACAAAAGCACTTTGGCTTCCTGCGGAGTAATGCAGAAAACACGCTGCTCGCGGGTGCCGCGGGACGCGGGCGAAGCTGCTCTGGAGAACCCAGGGACAAACGCTCGCCAGCTCATCTCCAGCAGAAACAGCAGGACAACCAAAAGCCTGGGCTTCCCACCAAAAAACACCAGAAACCAAAAGAAAAATACTAAGCATCTACCTGCTGTGAAGGCTGTTTCCAAATGCAGCTGTCTGCAAACTGCCCTGTGCACGTGAGACCCCAGCATCTCTGGACACAACAGAAACCACGAGAGACAGCTTTGCAGCCAGGGATGGGGCACGCAAAACACAGTAACACTCTCTCAGACATGGGAAATACAGCCAAAACAGGAACAGCAAACGCTAACCTCTTAGAAAGCAAACTGTTCTGCCCACATCTTAGGGAAACGTTAGGAAGGATGTAATGGAACTGCAAGTGATGAAGCAATGACCAAGTCCCTACCTCTTCAAAGGAGCTGGAGGTAAAGACATATTACAGCTGATAACAGGACCAGAATTAGTGTCACCTCTAATGACAGAGGACAGGAAAGGGGAAAAAGCCACCTTCAACTCCTAAACAGCAATGATAACATGTGCTGTCAAGACTCCAATCTGGACAAGATCTTCCAAACCTCCAGGACCTCACTGACCTTGAAACCAATGTAGCAAATTATGAGAAGACCCCCAAACAAACAAACAAAAAAATCAAACAGATCCCCGCAAAAGCAAGGCTAGGAGCAGACACCTCACGAGCAGCAGCCAAAACATGTTCTAGTTCTTCAGCAGCTCCAGCAGATGAGGCCAATACCACGTTGATGCTTAAAAAAGCAAAATAAAGACTTGCAACTAGCACCAGACTTCTTGCACCACTAAAATCTGCATCTTGCTCCACTAAAACCAACTGTGCTCTTCACAAAGCATTTTGTCAAACTTCTGGCTTCTGAACAGCCAAGACACTGATGCGAGCTCAAGGTCATTCTGGACGCAGGGGATTAAAATCAAAAGTTGAATTAAAACAACAAACACTTTTTATTAAAAAAAACATGTGTTAGCAAAAGCATCCCCAAACTGAGTTTATTTTGGAGGCTGGGATGTACAGAGCACAGTAGCCAGTGCCCTTGCGCTTTACGGGAGAAGGAAGCGACTGAGTTACTGCACGTCAACTCCTCGCCCAACCTGACCTGACAAGAATAGAGCCTGTTCAAAAACTCCTCCAGTTTGACAAAGTGCATCTTTTCGCGGTGCTGCGCAGAGGTCCCTGTGTGACCAGCACAGAACACGGGGCCGCTCGGCACAACCGTGGCCCACATCTCGGTGCAGCCCAGCGGACCCTGCCCTGCCGATGCCGTGCCTGTGCCGCGCGGTGGGTGGCAGGGTGGGCACAGCCGCCCCGCGCACGGCAGCACCGATGGAGGGGATGGGGACAGGAGGGGGACCCGCAGCTCCCTGCGCAGGGCAGGACGGGGGAGCACCTGAACAGGACTGGGAATTCCTCCTCCTGCCCCCAAGAGCAGCTGTCTCGGGTTCTACATCTCGATATTCAGGATATCAGGCATATGGGAACAAAGAGTCCAGCCAAGAATACCATTCAAAGGAAAAAAAAAAAAAAAAAAAAAAAAGACTCATTACCAATGGAAAAAATTAAGTTTACATAACAAACTTGAAATTGGTCACCTAATTCAGTATGAACAATGCCTGCATTTAATAAAGGATGATTCAAGGGCAGTGACTAAGTACAATCTTTCATTCATATGAACAATTCAACCTCAGGAAAATTTTATGAATCACATACAATACACAAGTTTGTAACCTGACATTTGTAACCCAAGATGAAAACCATGCTCAGGGTATGTTACAGCAACACAGCCTTAGAGAAACACCAAGTACTGCACAGGGCGGATGGACAGCAGGACAGCCGGACAGCCCTCGGCCAGCTCTGCTCCGCACAGCCCGTGCCAACCATCGGTGCCATCCACACTCTTAAAATAAAATAGGAGAGATGCCCATGAGTTGTATACGCTATTACTTAGCAGGACTCTGGTTCAGCAACTCATTTCAAACATCTGGAAAAAACACTTCACATGAAAAAGTGCTTAGAGCTTTCGTCGTCAGCGCTGAACTTCCTGCGGGATTTACACAGCTAATACTTTCTTATGGGCTTTCACAGTCCATTAACGGCTCTGCCTGCCAAACACCTGGAGAACTCATTCCCCATCGCCAACAAGAGCCCAAGTGAGATCCCAGCCCGGCTGCAGACACCGCACGCTGCTCCGGCCTTCGTGTGCCGGGTACGCACTGACTGACACTGGTAATTAGCAACGTGCAGCTTTAATCATGGATAGAACGCTATTTTTATACCAAATAAGTTGCTCAGTAACCTGTAAACCAACACCATCCACAAAGGTGCCCTTTTTCCTCAGCCAATATTATCTGTATCAAATAATGTCTTAAATGGGAAACAGTGATGGAGTCACTCTAATAACGGGTTGCAAACAAACAAATAAAAAAAAAGGAAGAGCAAACATTTCCCCTTTTCTTTCATAATGCCCTACTGTTCATATATACATATGAATGAAAACCTAGTAAAGCAGTAGACTTAGGAAAGGTACATGTATATGTATACGAGCACAAACATACACAGTGTTATGTAAATACACATCTGTGTGTATTTACATATACACATATCTAATCCAAACACATTAATATCTGTCTCAACTCTATTGCTTTCTTAGTTAATCCAGTGTCAGAGAACAGAAGACAAAGACTTCTCTCAACAGTAACGAAGCTCAGCTTTCAATTATATAATTCCCATGCTATAATTAATTGAAGATACACATTCTTCCATAGCTATTTTTAGTAGAGTTAAATAACTGGTCATTTTCTGAAGGATTATGTTACACTGAGACGGAGCAACAAGACTTGCCGACTTCCAGAATTGCCTGTGCGGAAAACAAGAAGTGTATGTGGTGGCAAGATGACCAGCTTTAGGCAGGTCTAACGCTCATCCAGACACACGCTATGAAGAAGCAAAGTCCCATGGCTGTGGCACAGGCGCGGGCGGGCAGCGCAGACAGACAGACAGGGCCGGCGCGGGTGCGGGCGGGCAGCGCAGACAGACAGACAGGGCCGGCGCGGGCGGGCAGCGCAGACAGACAGACAGGGCCGGCGCGGGCGGGCAGCGCAGACAGACAGACAGGGCCGGCGCGGGGGCGGGCAGCGCAGACAGACAGACAGGGCCGGCGCGGGGGCGGGCAGCGCAGACAGACAGACAGGGCCGGCGCGGGTGCGGGCAGCGCAGACAGACAGACAGGGCCGGCGCGGGCGGGCAGCGCAGACAGACAGACAGGGCCAGCGCGGGTGCGGGCGGGCAGCGCAGACAGACAGGGCCGGCGCGGGTGGGCAGCGCAGACAGACAGACAGGGCCAGTGCTGGTGCGGGCGGGCAGCGCAGACAGACAGACAGGGCCGGCGCGGGTGGGCAGCGCAGACAGACAGACAGGGCCGGCGCGGGTGGGCAGACAGGGCCGGCGCTGGCGCGGGCGGGCAGCGCAGACAGACAGACAGGGCCGGCGCGGGCAGGCAGCGCAGACAGACAGACAGGGCCGGCGCGGGCAGGCAGCGCAGACAGACAGACAGGGCCGGCGCGGGCAGGCAGCGCAGACAGACAGACAGGGCCGGCACTGGTGCGGGCGGGCAGCGCAGACAGACAGACGGCGCTTGTCTCCACCGCGCGCCCGGCAGGGGCTGCAGAGACCAGAGCGGGCCTGATCTGTCCACATCCCTTGTGCAGCAAAAACCCAGCAGACACCAGCACAGGACACAGCCTCCAGTAACTGTCATCTACAAGTAACTGCAAAGACTGGAGTAAAAAAATCCATGAATCTTAACTATCCTGACACCAGCCAACTCCCAATGTATTTCAAATTTAACTTCTATTACCAACATCTTACTGACAGATTAAGGGCTCCAGATATTTGAATAACCAGCGTGTTAAGAGTATTAGCAACAAGAGTTAATCCAACACCCGGTATTTACAACATCACACAAACTGTAATTGTTAGCAAATAGCAGCGATTAACCACATTAATGCACTCAAGTTTTCAGTTACTTTGTATCCTGATTTTAGAATGGCATGGGGAAAACAGACTTTATGCTGAAAAAGAGTGTAAATAAAATTAACTTGTTCTTGCACATGGATAGGTAAAATAAACCTCTGCCAATATCCACAATCGCTACCATGCTCTTTTGTGTATTTGTGGCATTTCTCTCTCTGTTTTAAATTAAATCTTTAAAACCTCCCCCTAGGTTGAATACGGGGATGATTAGTTATTTAAAGCAAGTGGGGTTTTTTTTGTTTGTGGTGGGTTGGGGTGTGGGGGGTGGAGGTGGTGTTTGTTTGTTTTTTAATGTACACGATATGAAAACATTTGTTTTCAGGATCCAGTTTCAGAAGTTAAATCTACAACATATTTAAGTGCTTCTCTTCCAAAATCCCACGAGAAAAATACATGAGCCAATGAACTTTGAAAAATGCCGTGAACAAAAAAACCCAGCACAGCCACCACCAGCAGCAGAAAGCACTTGTTAGCCCCCGTTTTTGCGTCCTTTCCGCAGGGCGCTGTGTGCGCCCAGGCCCGTCGCCGCACCACGCGGTCCCTCCGCGGCCGTGGGACCCCACGCAGCGGCACCGGCACCGGCACCCGCGGGTCAGCACCGCGGGGACGCCGATCTGCAGGACGTTTTAGCTGCAGAGCTCCCTTGAGGCAACAAACGCACAGTGACAGAGGCCACCAAAGCCAACAATCGAAACAGTTCCTCCTCTAGGCTAGACGCTATGGGGCCTTGAAAAAATCCTGCGTACGTTATGAACGCAGCTGGCTGTGACAGCGGCACACCTTGCCACAGCGGCACACCTTGCCACGGGGCCGGTACCTCGAGGTGGCAATGCCGGGGGCTCCAGCACCTTCCACACCAGAAAGGGGAGTGCTGGTACAGCACCGCGGTAAGCCATGCTGTGTGTATGTACATATGTAGGTATGTATGTATTGCACCTACCCAACCACACCTACGGCTCCGTGACACCCGCTCAGCTGAACGGCTCAGGGAGTAACTGCAGAGTAGGAGGCCAGTATAAAATAACTGTCTTAAATTAACAAGGTAGAATGCGTTCTGTGGGGAAAAAAAAAAAAGTAAATGCTCACTTTTGTAGACAGGAACTTCCATGAACCAAAGCTCAAGAGCTAAAGTTCATGAGCTGTACGCACTGGCGTACAGCGGTGTGTATCAGCTACTCTGAGCAATAAACGCTCTTTCCTCGGGAAGATAACCACATTTACAAGCTGAACGCCTTTTAACTGGGCACTGTTCTGCCCGGGATGAAAGTCCGAGGCTTTCCCAGAACCACCGCAGGATCAGTTCCAGGACTAACACAGCAGCAATGCGCAAGCTGTCAGTGAGGCGGCTCCAACGCGCCCCATTAAATCAGAAGATCTCTCATGCAAAAATACCACAGTCCTAAGCATGGCTGTCAATTTACTGCCAAGTGAAGCACAGAGGTTGCCAAAATGCAGTTCAGCACACCAATAAAGAAATACGTAGTGATCTAACGCAAGCCTTTGATAGCAGAGGAGACCATGTGCAAGTTGTTTGCATTCTATTTCAAAAATAAAGCACCAAGGGACATACTTAGAAATTCATTTCAATTTGATATAGACAATGGCTTTTCAGTTTTTTTTCTCTTAGCACTGTGCATGTTTCTGTAATAAGTGCATCTTTGATCAGTGGTGCAATAATCCACACGGGTTATTCGCAGCTTCATTCAGAGCTGTTCTGGCAGTGCCGGGAGGGAGCCCGGCACAGCAGGCTCAGAAGGGACGGTGTTCTCCTGGGGATGACCCCTCCACCAGCGAGGCCCTGCGAACACGCAGCCCAGCGCTTTGAGATGAAGCATCTCACGCCCTGGATGGGGAATCCGCAGGCAAGAGGGCAAGCTCTGCAGCCTCAGAAGATCAGACACGCCACGCACACATGCACACCCCGGTGCGAGTGCAGAGCGCCCAAACCACCCGCAGCAGGCGGGCTGGCAGCAGGCGATCCCAGTTTGGGAGGCCACCGGCACCCTGAACGGAGAGCAGAGCTGCTAACGCTTCCCAGAAACGCCGAGGCCGGACTTGGCCCTGGCGAGACTGAAGCCGCACTGGCAGCACGGAGCCCCGAGCTCTGCAGGGAGCTCCCCGCAGCACGCACAGCACAGCCTCGCTGCAGAGCTCACTGCTGCGGCGGGACGGGGCTTCGGGAAAACCAGCCTGTGCCAGAACGAGACCGGGCTGCACCTAACCAACGGTGAACCTGCAAGCGATGCACCACCAGGCACCAGCTCCAGAGAACAGCAGGTGCCCACAATTCAGTGTGGTCTCATTCCTTGCTCAGGTGAAGGGACTCGAGGAGCCTTCTCCTGACAGCTGAAGCTGGAGCAGCCTCTGCTGCTGCTGTCTGCCACAACTGGGTCTCCTTCTGCAAAAGCAAAGTTCTGGGGTTTGCTTTATACAGGAAGGATGGGGGGAAAACAACACCTAACCAACCAAACCAAAAAACCCCATCCCAACACAGGAAGCATCGGTTGCCCTGTACACATCATTACTGACACCATGGCTGTTCAGGACAGATTGAGAAGAGCCAAACCCTCTTCCTTCGAGCATCCTCAGGATCCTCCAGGAAGCGGCTTATGTGCTACAGTTACAACTAGTGTGCAGTTCCTCCAAGGGGAAAAGCTTAAGAAGAAAAATATCTAGATAATTCTTTATGGTAAAAATAAAGTATACTAGGAGAAATAAGTCTTCAAAGCCATGGACAACTGATGACAAACAGTTTACAGAAACAAAGTGCTAAAACAAAACCAGTTTTGCTCAATTTTATTAACATTATTGATGCAATTTCTAAGAAGCCAGAGCAGCAAAACTGATACATGCAATTGAAAATAACATCCTTGGTATTTTGATAAGTTTCCATAAGTGACAATCAGATGGCTTGCAGACAGGCAATCTTAAACATATAAGTTGTCACAGACATATGTAAGGCCCTTTGTGAAGGGCTTCACCCAGTCGGTTTTAGATTGAGCAGAAGCAAAATCTCAAATGAAATATATAAATACTTCCCTGCTGCTTTTAAAATGGATGTACACTTATATCTGGCATTGATATTCATTTGGAAACCTAAGCATCAAGCAATATTGAAACAGTGATGTTTAAATGCCTAGAATCTGGATTTCTCCAGCTCTTTTAGTACATCAATCCTATGGCCTGTGTTTGGGCCCTGACAACACCGCCCTGGCCCAGGTCCCGGGGCACACACGGCTGCGGGAAGGGTTAAAGTCACGGGCGATAACCTGAGAACACATCCCTGCACACCGAAACGGAGCTGCTCTCCCACGAGGACGGGCATGCACACGGGGGACGGCGCCGGGAGACCGGCAGCACCCAGGGGACAGACGGACGGCGCCGGGTCCCCGGCAGCACCCAGGGGACAGACGGATGGCGCCGGGTCCCCGGCAGCACCCAGGGGACAGACGGACAGCGCCGGGAGCCCGGCAGCACCCAGGGCACGGCACCGGGTCCCCGGCAGCACCCAGGGGACGGCGCCAGGAGCCCGGCAGCACCCAGGGGACAGACGGACAGCGCCGGGAGCCCGGCAGCACCCAGGGGACAGACGGACGGCACCGGGTCCCCGGCAGCACCCAGGGCACGGCACCGGGTCCCCGGCAGCACCCAGGGGACAGACGGACGGCACCGGGTCCCCGGCAGCACCCAGGGCCCCTCGCCCCAGCGCGGCCTGTCCCTCCCCACACCGCCACAGGCCCGGCCCCCGTGACCGCCCGGAACAACGGGCTATTTTTAGAGCCGTTAATAAGGGAGAGGAAACCAGATCACATTCAGCAGGGAACACATCTGCTCTCTCGGAGCTGGTCCTGCCCACCACTGCCATTCTGCACTGAAAAAGCCAGTTTTTCCTCCTCTGCAGAGGGGCTCTGCAGCCCTTCCCCGCGCTACCCGGCACAAACCAGAACGAGGACGCCTGCCGGGGGGCGCCGCGCCACACGCGGCGAGCGACCCGACGCCGGGCAGCGGTCGCCTCGTGGTTCCGGCCAGGCGTGCACCAGAACGTGGGTTTGAGACGGTGCTGGTCCCGCCTCGCCAGAGGAGGCGAATCCAGCAAACCTGCCGAGAACTGCAAAGGGGGGGCTTACAGGGGAGAAAAAAAAACACCTCTTATGTTGGTGTAAGTTGTCCAGGTTTTTCATTTAGCCTTTTTTTGCCATTAAGTTCAAAGCAAAAGTCAACTCTCATGTGGGTGAGTTTCCACAGGAAATCCTGCCCTTCGTTCACTCTTATCCCTAAAGAAAACCATTTCCTCCTGCTCAAAAGGCAACTGCCTGCAGTCCTGTGCCACAGTGAGTACTTTTTAACCCCAAATATAGACTCTCAAGGAAGGAAGCGTCAGGAGACAACAAAAGCAAGGCACGTTAGCGTGCACCGTGTCAGATGGCGCAGGCTCTGAGAACACGCTCTGTTAGCACAAAGACTGCAGGATAACCAACAGCACAGATAACGGCTTTGCTCTCGAGCTTGAGAAAAATCTGCTGCTGCTTAAAATAAATTCTAAAAAAAACACAAAGCAACGAAAACATGTACATATCAGAAACACACCTGATTAGCACCCCAGCCTCACAGGATCATCTGACTGCTCCTCTTTGTGTTAGTGGGTATATAAACTTGTTAGATATTATTTTTTTTAAGTACTGGGACTTAGTCCAGCTCTATAAGGGTGCACCTTTTTTTAAGTGCACGAAATAACTGGTGCACCCCTTCTCTGCCAATCCCACACCCCCAGGCTGACGGTTTCTCAGCCAAGCACACTCGCAGTTTCGCTTGTGAAAGTGAAACCCTGTTCACAACAAACCACACACAACCTCAGCAATCTGCGTGACCAAACCCACAGGTGAACCCACAACACGAACTGTGCCATCTAATTTCAGTTCTGTCTTCAGACCATCGCACTGTCCCGCACCACAGAGGACAAACGAGCAGAAGCGTGCACTGGACTGGAAGCTGCTCCACCCGTCCGGGGGCGTCCCCTCCGCCGGGGCTGCAGAGCGGGTACCACGGCCCCAGGGGTGCTGGGGCTGCTGCTCAGACATCGCCGCTGCCTCCCCGACCGCCCTTTCTCCAGCTGCGGACACCTCCCTCTTACACAACCTTCTTCAGCCCATCCCTGCACAGACACCTCCCACACCTCTGTGAGCTCTGAAACCCCCCAGCAACAAAAATAAAGATAAAAGGGTGCATTTCTTGTGTAAAATCAATGCTTACTTAAACTCAGATTGAAGATTCAGTCCAGATGTCTTTACTTGCATCCAAAGAAGTCCAACAGAACTTATCTGAGTACAACCAGAAGTCACAAAATGAAGCTTCATTCGTTCCCCGCTCCTACAGTATACGGTGAAAATGGGACACTTTTCCTCAGTAACCACCGCACAGGTCAGCACGTCAGGCAATGCTCCGAGACGAGGCCTCCGTGTGCGCTCAGCTCAGTCCGCAGCTGCCCCGGCCAGCCTGGCAGCGCGGACGCGGTGCGCCCAGCGCCACGCTCTGCTCCTGCTCTCTTTACAGACACTTAATTTGTCCTGGTTTTAAAGTGTTGATACACGTTTATCCAATTTCCATTTGTCTCCCCATCAAGCTCTTCTAAATCTGTTACGTTAAACTGGGAGTTTAGCAGACAGAGTACATTTCATAAATATCCAATTTTTGCTCAGTATCACCATGGATAATACAGGTAAGACTGTTCTGACCGCCACCAGAGGGAAATATCAAAGCTTTCACTACTCTCAGGAGAACACAGTCTCAGCACCACCCGAATAAAGGTTCTATTTTAATATATTATTAACCAATTTTTCAAATAATATCATCAAGCTGACGATGCATTTACAGGTATGGACAGATTCATCAATGAATTAAGTTATTTTCAAACAGTAGTGGGTAGTGATGTAAAAGGTATTTAATATCTAACAAGTGCTTGCAAAAACCACTCTGGCTGCAAAGGGGTTACCAAAAAAAAAAAAAAAAAAAAAAAAAAAATCAACCTGGCATTTCCAAGAGAAGAGCTGTGCAAGGAAGCTTCAGTGTATCTGTGCACTGCCCACCGCTTTCCAACTTGGTTTCCTGCACAATTTTCCATTCCTTAGGAAAGAAGCTTTTTGTTTGAAACTGACCACAAATAGCGATAGATATTAACAAAGGGTAATAACGTGCTATTTTTGTAATTTTTAATATAACTCTGCAAAACAAACCATGGAAGTGGAGCTAAAGCATTCCTGTTTCCACAGCTGACCTCACATTCGTGCTGTGCAGAATGAGGACTCAAGTTACCTTTCGGCAAATTTCTACCAGGTAACAGGGAAGGATCACGTTAGTCAGCAAGCAAACAGTACAGAAATTAAACACATCTGCACAATACACCCGCTGCAGTTAATTGACTACCTTCAAAGCAGCAGCTTATCCAAGGAACTATGGTTACTGCTGTTCAACCCACACACCACAGTATTGGCAAACAAGTTACAGGCGTTTATCAGGCATCAAGTACAATCTGTGTTGTTGGCTCCTACAGCTGCTCTGAGTGGCTCAACACTGTAGTTTTTGCTTTGTGTTTCTGACTTATGCATTTTTTTCTTTTTTTAACAAAAACACCAAAGGCCAGGTGAGTACCTGGGTCATTACTCCTATGAAAAAATGCAATTTCTCACCAGTGGATACAGAAAAACTTGAAAACAAGTCACAAGTGCTCTTTGAAGTCTAACAACCAGAGGGCAAATGAATAAGCCCCCCGGATCTCCCTGCTTAACATTAAGTAGCATTAATCTCACGCAAAAAAAGTCATAAAGAGTAAAGCAGGACAGCAAGCTGGATAAGGAATAAATAACGGTGTGTGTGTAAACAAGCACCGCGGCTGGGACAACAGAGAGCTTGGCTACTAAAGCAGGTGGGGAGCAAGTTTTGCCACCCCATTTACTGCCCCGGGCAACTCTCCTTCAGGGTTCCCGTGCTGTGCCCCATCTGATTGCACTCCGCCATCCACCTCCGCTTGGGCGCAGCTTCTCATGCCACATTTCCCAGGGAAACGCTTGGCAGCTTCACCCCGCTCGCACGTCCATCGGAGCCTTCGCCGGCAGCACCGCCCCAATACAGCCGGGAGCAGCCCCAGCCTGCGCCAGCGCCCGCTGCGACCGGCACCGCGCGGACGCCAGGGAGAAGAAAAGACAGCCCATGCCCCAATCATATTGTATATATAAATATACTTGCATATGTAGATACAAATATGTTTCTTAATATTGACTGGTAAAAATACAAGATTACAGGGAGATCAGCAGGTTAGAAGTCAGCATTTTCAGTATGTTTTCAACAATCAAGTTGTTCAATTCCCGTCAGATTCTTAGAGTGGCCCCTGATATGTGTTAAGAAAGCTTTGCAGATTTTTACAAGGTTTCCCAAGCAGAAAAGGCATCCTGGGATAGCGCAAAACCACATCTCCTGGCAAATCCAGTGAGTGAGCAATCAAGACAGGAAACTGGCTAAAAAACCAAACAGAAAGACTGACCAGAAGCCAACCTCCCACTATTATTTGGCAAACAGAGTCTTCGGAAGGCTGCAGAAAGCAAGGGATTTTCACATTAAGTCAGGCAGCTTATTCTGAAAATAGAATGTGAATTAAGTGAAGGGGCAAGACGAGGGGTGAAGTTATCTGAGTGACAGGCGAGGAAAATTATCTGTGTGAGTGCAGTCTGAACAGATGCTGTGCGAGACAAGACCGCATCCATCACAGGTACGGACAAGTGCTTTACAGTCATCAGACGCAAGACAACCTGAACAAGAGTCAGGCAGCAGGAACGACCATTGGCCCAGACTGCAAAGAATGAGCAAGTTTACAACTGAGCCTGAACAACACTGTCTGCATCGGTGTGGATAAAAGTACCCGTGTGGGACTGCAGAAGAGATTCACAACCTCACGGGGGAAGATACCATCAGCAGAAAGCCTCACACATATAGAGAGAAAACTAAAAATGGCTAGGCTTAGCAATATACAAAACCACAAATATGAGAACAAAAAGATACATGCAAAGGAACTAGAAATGTTTTCCACAGCACAACAAGCTGAACCTCTCTTCAGACAGTTTACTGCTGCACCCACCTGCCCAGGAAGGATCCCCAAGACATCAGCTACGAGACTCAGTGCTGTAAGATACAACGTCGGTCCCAGTTCCACAACCTCCTGCCCGTTTTGCAGAGCTGTATCCTCCTAAGCCATGCCCAGACAGCACCGCAGGAGGTCTGAGCCCCCACTCTCGGTACAGGCTGCCCCGGCCCCGCTGCGCTCCGCGGGGCTGCTCGCGGACCCAGCAGCGCGAAGGGCCGCGGGGTCTCCGTCCCCGGAGCTGCCCAGTCCCAGGCAGAGACTCCGAGCTCCCCCAGCCCTCCCACCCTCTGCTCTCATGCTCTTACAGGTTTGTGCTTTTCCTCCACAAAACCGTGGCCTGCAGGTTGTTAAAGTGACTCAACAGGGACTGCAAAACAACTCTACGTATTCACCCGAGAGTCGATTGCACACGGAGCGATAAGCAGTAGGGTTTGGACTGTGTTTCCCCCTTGCTGAACTTCAGCCCTTCTCCAGCCCGTTCGTGCCGTTGCTGCAGGGACAGACACACCGGGGCTCACAGTGACCCCCGGACACCACCCACCTGCTGCTCCCCCACCTGTGCCAGAACCATAGTCTGGAAACAGGCCCATTTCAAATGATGTGCTACAGACAGTCCTTTGTGCCTGGTCTTCTGGTCCACCATAGCCTCTGCTTGACTTCAGCACCGCTCCAGAAACACTCTGAAGATCACTAAGATCACTAATTCGCTGCCACGTTCATACAGCAGCTTCTTCAGCACGAATTCACCCCTTGGGCTCTTCACCGCCGCGGCACAGGCTGGGTGCCTGCGGTTACGTGCTGACTGCACGAGTTGTTCTTCAAAGTACATGACACGCAGCATAAGATACTTTAACTTTCAGTGGCAGAACCCACTTAAAACATAGAACTGTTAGGTCTCACTATTTTTAAAATATTCAGTAGTATAGAGATAGGAAACTGGGGAAAGTTATCTCGGAGCATTTTGGAATATTTCTGAGAGTCAGAAAGAAAATGCAAAGAACTATATTTCCTGTGGATTTTTTTTTTTTTAAACACATGGCCAAGAAACAGTTTTGCCTCTCAGTGACTTCATTAGCTCTTTAACACTGCAGTCAGTTTATGAGGTCAGCAAGATATTTCGCAATGACAGGAAGCTCACTGAACAACCCTGGAAAACCCCTCAAGGTAAGAGCAGAAATGCCACAGAAACGCACCGCAGGGCGGCACGCGGGACACCTGCTCTCCGGATACGTTCTACGGTCATCTCGAGAACTGCTCGCAAGACACAACCGGATAGAGACTTTCTATTCAGCAGTTACATATCTGGAATGTCTTTCCTTACTGCAACGCATTTCTCACTCAGGGAAGAGACAAGACCGCAGCAAGAGAACTGACATTACATACATTGTCCCAGGATTACTGAACTCTTTGCAACCTACTGTACATGTACAGTCTGGCATGCTAGACTAGAAGCATCACATGCTTGACAACTAAACAAGATGCGAGTCAAGTACTGCAAGAGTATGTACTCTACATCCTGCTTATCCTCAGCGTTCTAAAGAAAAAAAACTACTCTGTATTTGCAACTGAACATTCACCATCAACTGAATTCTGCTCTTGAAAACGCAGACTTGTTTTGGGGGTGGGAGAAGACGTGTCCAGATTAAAAGCTTACGTTCCGTCCGCAGCCCGCTCTGTAACAAGCGGCGAGGGTGCCGGGGCGGTACCGCACGGAACAAAACCGCGGCCAGCTCCCACTAACGTCTGCTGGACACCGCTAATGGAGCGGTAGGCTCGGTTCAACACCAAAACCCAAACGAGCAATATCACAAGGGATCAGTGGAAATCTCCTGAGCACCAGCCAGTAATAATACTGTAACAGCCAAAATTTATTCAGTGTCCGTGGCTCCAGAAATTCAAAGCCACTATGGAAAATTTTGTATATTTAAACCTAACTATTAAGAGATATCCTGTTTGCAATGAGGTAAGACCTCTATTTTTCTCTGTCACAAGGAAGTGCACTTCACCCAGTATCAACATTTCTGAACAGCTGGAATGGCTCTTTTCCTGTTTAGGAAAACAGGCTTCAGGCTCAAGATAGACTCTGACAAAAAGTAAAGATCACTTTTATTGACTTTTCCCTCCTGAAATTTTTTTCATATTTTGAAACATTCCAAACACATAATAGGTCACACTGGGAAAAACCACCTCTGACCACCCGAGTGAGATTAATCTGAAATCCACTCACCGGGTACCACAGCTTGAGGATGCACTTCAAGAGACCACCGCAAATATGAGGACACACCTAAACGGATGTTGTACTTTTTATTTTTTTTTAAATGTTTATCGTGGAGATCTCTGAAAACATATCTATGCTGTGATACGTGAGGCACTATAAGAAAAGCAAAACTGTCCTTAGAGTCAGGATTCAGAACTGGGACCATCAGCAGAGCCCCGTTGCTCCGAGGCGGGTGACGGCGCGGGCAGGGACGCGGCCGCCGAGCGGCACCGCCGGGCACGGACACACGCCGGGACTCGGGGCCTGGATAACCAACTCTTTCGTCTTTGCTCTGGAGGGAAAACATTCCTGCAAATTAGCATGAACAATTCAAAACTGCACAGCCATTACAGAAGAACAGTTGCATGGCAGACATGTAAACCAAAAAATACCATCATACTACAGCATGGGGTATTTTAAACACATTCTGCTGACTCTCTCCCAACAACTGTAGACTTAGAGACAACTTTTAGAACAACCCCACTAGAATAAAGCAGGTCTGAACTGACTTTATTCACCCACCTCTCATCCCCTCTCAAAAAAACCCCACCACAGAACCCTAATAAAATGCCACTGGTTGTAGCAGCAAAAACCTTGTGATTCCAGTTTTTAATTCACCGAATGTCTACATCAACCGGAGCGTGGCACCGAAACCGAACGGCAGACGTCCTGAGAGCAGCCCCGCGCGGTCCCGGGGGAGGGCACCCCGAGCGCCCCTGCGCGGGAAGGGGCCCACACCGACCGGCTGCTCTCCACCGCTGTGCCTTGCACCAATACAATACACGCTCCGTTCGGAGGAAACACGCCTTACGTGAACTGTCAGCTTCTACAACAAACGATTCACAATCATGTTGATTTATTTACAAAACAATGACTAAAATCTGTTTCCATTCTCGAAAGAGTTCAGTTTTCAATGCAAACTCGGCACTAAAACCTGGAACGTCCCCAGTTCAGGCCCTTCTGAAGGGGACGGGCAGCTGGCACGCCATGGCTGCCTGCACCACAGAACCCCGGTGCAGCCGCGGCGCCGGTGCCGCCGAGCGCGGGGAGCGCGGCCCCGCAGCTGCTGCGGACAGCCAGAGGCTTCAACGGGCGTCCCGAACACTGACCCAACCTCTGGTCCTAAGGAGAAATGGAATTCACACCCCCCCACCCAAAGCGCTATATTTCATAGCCAGAATATATATATATATATTTTTTTTTAAACATGTAAAGCCAAATATAAATGAAGGCACTATATTCGGCATTTTAAAAACCAACTGAACAAGTTCTATTTCCATTCTGTTCTTACAGCCTTCTTACGTGTCTGCCTTCTGCTCCCTCTTTTTGCACGAAGTATTTTCCACAGTTACACAAGAAATACCCTTAAATGCAGTCAGGGGTTGAAAAAGCTAACTAGAATTAATTATTTATTAACCGACTCTTAGTATTGGTATCTACAGGCTATCATACACCTATTTTACAGCCCTATTTGAAACTAAAACCCTTCGGTATACTGGGATTAGATGCATCCAACCCGGTACATTGTCTGACTTCAGGGGTCGCCACATTCACATCAAAACAGAAATCTCGAGCTTTCTCCCAAATTCCTTCGCAAAATACCAATTTTCTGACACGGCCTTTTCTAGGGTAAAGGACATGGCCGGTTCAGGCATCCTCACATGACAAGTACGTTGTGAAAACACTGGCACTAGAGCTCAGTATCCGTTCATCTGCTTTTTCCACTTATTTTGAGAGCAGACAGCTCAAAGTGACAGGGCACAGTTCAACACATCCAAAACAGATCTACTCTTATTTTCAACCGTAACTTGCCTATCAGAGATACTTAAAAGACATCCCCAATTTCTGAACCATATTAAAACTCCAGAAATTTCCTCCCCTCCTTCAACTTTCAGTCTTTAATTAACAGAAAGATATTAGCTATAACAATCGTTTCACAGTATATACTGATTGAAGTGCAAAAGACAGCAAATGATGAAGTTGCGACGCTGCCTGGGGGGTTCGGAGGGTCCTGGAAGCGACAGCCCTCCTTGGTTGTGAGCCTTCCATGGCTGATGCATTAAGCTGCAGGACGCCCCCGACTAGAAACCAGGGCACGAGGAGGAGACCGCGCCAGGCCAGGAAAACGAGGATATCATCGTAGAGCAATTAATTTCCCTTGGAGAAGTACCCGGGTTATTTCCAGCCTGCGAGCAGCCTCTCAGCACCCACCTCAACCCAAACGGCACAGCCCTTACAGGGACCGTCACACGTATCCCTCGTGTGCAGCTTTATGTCCGAGAATAATTCGGAATGAAAACAAAAATATTCAAAGCAAAACCCCTGACCAGCCAGACCAGGCTCCTCATCGGCACAATTCCATGCAGATCAGATGACGCTGACAAAAAGCAATTAACAAAGCCACCTAGATTATATCTGCACATCTTTGTTCTCCAGTTCAGCTGTGATTTGTAAGCAATACATTATATTTACAGCCCGATGAGAGGGGTGAATGTAAGCAGATTCTCAAAACCTAGGCAGATTCATAGCACATACTCAAAATTAATCACGAATACTCAGCTAAAAACTGGTAGAAACAGTCCTCAGGGGAGCAATTTGAGCTAACCAAGCTGAACTCAGATTATAGACTACAAATTCACTCGCCCAAAAGGAATGATATGCCTACATATATATATCTCTCTATATATAGATATCTGGGGGGAGCATGTATGTGTGTGTGTGTCTCTCTCTCTATTTATATATCTATCTCCTACAAAGAATTAAAGTCCATGAGGTGCAGTTCTGGCCCTGGGAGAGTTCTGGATGACACCCATTGCTCCAATGGCAGGATTACCCAATTATGTACCATTTCAGGTGGGATTTTTATATGGTTAAAGCATGAGCAGGAAGGGTCTAAGAGCATAATCACATATTTACAAAAGGAAATATTTTAAATTTTAAAAATATTTCATTTGTATTTTTAAAAAGTTGAGTTTCCTAGTAAACTTGGATAATTAAGGATTACTTTTTAAATGCTTCATTCACAGTTCCAACATAATCAGGGACAAAACCACTTGAGCCAGCAGCCTTAAACACCAAAGCGCAGGTCACTGGTGCAACCCGCTGCCTCGGCAGAGGTGCCGCCGAGGCAGCGCTGGGCTCACAGCACGGCATCCCGAGCGCCAGGAGCACGCTGCCCAGAGCCGTCAGTGCAGCCAGTAAACACGACTATTAACAGGAAGGAGCAGTGAAGAAAAGCATCATTGTTCCCACACTGACCAAATCCTGCACGCACAGTGAATCTGTTACCAAACACTTAACACCACCAGCACTAACGAGGCACCGTCTGTGTCTGCTGGAGCTACACGAACGTGTCTTTATGCTTTTACTTCACTTTTAGAAGGCTTGCATATACACAAATATATTCCTTCCTATTATTTTTTGTGGATAAAACAACAAAATCCTCATTATTTTCACTTATTGACAGGAGTGAACCTACTGGATTTTCTCTGAAACTAAAAGTCAAGATGCACTCCAGTCTTAAAACAGATATTTAGCCCACAAGACTAAACTAGAACTGCTCTGAACACCGGTGCTCAGAATCTACTGATTCTTTCCAAACCCACTTCTACTAAACTATCTTACTTGCTAATATGGTATAAAAGTACAAATACACTGCATTTTTAACTGAAGACTACATATCTTGTAAGTGTGACTTAAGTGCACATTACCATCATAGGAAATAAAGCAAATATAGCAATTAAAATATATTCTTTTAAAATAATAATAAAAAAACTGAGGACTTAGCCTCAAATCCTCTTCTGGTGCTTTTGAAGTGATTTGACTTGCATTTTACCCTGCATTATCCAATAAGCATTATTTTCCACAGACACAAAGCACTTAACGTAGACCTTAGTAGCATCCAAGGCTGAGCCAGAACAGGCACTGAACTCAGGCCAGGCTCTGCACTGTTCCTCGGACACTGGCCTTTCCCAGGCAAACAGCTTTGTCACGCTGCAAACGAGCTGAGCGGCGGGACTCCGGCACGCCCCAGCCCACAGCACAGGGGAACCAGAGCTACGAAAGATCCCCAGACTTACCCTCTGCTTTTCCTTCAAGAGTATTAATCCTCAAACACTTCTGTCACTTATTTCAGATCTCATGACATACTTAAGAATTCTGAAAGTCCCAAATCTCGCCCACCCACCTGACAGCAGGTAGCTCTCACCCTTCCCAGAGGCAGTTCCTCCAGGTTCTCCCCACTCTACACGCGGTTTGCAGCCTGGGCAGCAATGGCTGCCTCTTCATTATGTTTTAATTGACATCAGGTGTGATTTGGAATCAGGTCTGGCCCCACTCTGCACCGGTGGCCCTGCAAGCAGCCCTGGGGAGACAGACTGGGGTTCACGAGCTGAAGGGACCTGCCCTAAAACCCCCAGTCTGCCCAGTGGTTTCCTCCAGAGTGAGCCCAGTTCTGTGATGGTACTCAAACCAAGTTAGGAAAATATGGGTCCTCAACAGTGCGTTAATCAACACACACAGGTATTAAAAAAAAAAGGTACAGTGAAAACAGGCAAATAATTGCTTGGTTTTTATAAACTGTGGAAACATTCTGAAGTGCTGCATAAAATATAAGTAACATAAAGTTACTTTGATAGGACATTGATTCCCAGAAAACACAATGTATAATCAAATAAAACACAAGTCACAATGGATATGGAAAATAACACAGCCGTAGCTTTAGTCGGGGATGATTTATTCGCTCTCTGGCACGCAGAGCGGGATCTCCCTCACTCAGCTTTGGTAGAAGAGCAAGAGGAAGACAAACTTAACAGGGAACAGATCTGTGTTCTACCACTACGTTTGGAGTCTGAGCGCAAGGTTTAAGAATGTCTTTTTATCAGCTGTACTAACAGCAGAGAACCATTCCTGCGATGTCACCGCCCGGCATGCAGCTCATGCCCAGAGGGTTCCTGACACCTGTGCACACACCTCAGCTCCACGCCAGCTAAAACCAGCAGAGGTTGGCCATCCCGAGCACAAACGCATCCGAAGAGAAGTACCAAAGGAACTCCAGCTGCTCTGGTCCCAACACAGAGCTCCAGTTTCTTTGTCAGCTCATTTCCCTTCTTTGCATAGTGCCTGATTTAAAGTTTTACCTGATGCCTGCATGGCCAGCTCTTGAACACGATTTTTAATTACAGAAGTATAAAATTAAATGCTAAGAGTATCAGAAGTATCCTTTCTAAACATATTTGCTGGTACCTAGCTTTAGCTTCTTAATGTGCTGGACACAAACGTTTTAGGTACTATTGAGAATTAATTCTAAAATCAGTCCATCAGAGCAAGAAGAACAACCCTTGTGTTAGAAAGGACCTTCCACCTTCTTGAAAACATCCCAAAATGTAAATATTGAAGAGCTAATAAGAAAACCAAAACACATGCAGCTGAGAGATGGCTTTAAACAAGGAGTACCCATCCTTCCCTTGCAGCACGAGGGCTCCAGCAGAACGAAGACCCTCAGCAGCGTTCGGGACCCTGCTCTCCCCGGGGATGCAGGCACGAGCTCCCGCCCTTCCCGAGTGCCGGGCTGGCTCCGATGCCCCCCGGGCTGGCTTCACCCGCCAGCCCCGGCTGCGGGAGCCGAGGCCAGGCACTCGGCGCTCTGCACAGGATCTTCAACCCCGGGAAGTCCCCGTTTCCTTAGCGTGCCATGTGCTCGTGGCAGCCCCGGCACAGCACAGGCTGCCCGGACCCGGCGCTGGGCAGCCAGGCTCCCGGGGACACCACCAGCGCCGTGTGTTCCTCGGCGGCCGCGGCACCTGCCCCAGACGGGCTGCAGCTCCCCAGGCCCCCCTGCCGCCCGGGCTCCCGCGGTGTCCCGCGGTCACAGCTGCGTGGCGGGACGGGCACGGGCCAGCACAGCCAGGCCCCGCGTCCCAGAACACACCGTGTTCCTGCTGGTGCGCGGGCAGGTACCCGCACATTTGGAAACCAGTGCACTTAAATCACAGGCAGTGACTCCTGGCAAGGTTTTGGTGACGCTGCTTTGGCCCCTCCACCTTCCCAGCTGCTGCAGCTCAGCGAGGCAAGCTAAAAATACCTCACTTTCTAAAAATTACTTTTCCATACAAGGAAGAGCTGTCGTGACCACAGAGCTGTGAACGCAATCGCCGCAGAGGGAAGCTGGTCTGTGTAGCCCCGCGAGCCGCTGGATACACGTTCCCTTAACACGCTATCTGCAATTTTTTAAAAAAATTTTTTCAATCAGTACATACCAATATTGCCTCTTTCTACAGCAGCAAACACCCACAGAAAACACTGTGTTATATTAGAAAGTATTCCACAAAGTGTTATTAGAGTGCAAATACATTAATACATGATCTTGCTTATAAACAATTAATCCTGATTGACAAATATTCGGAACCCATTTCATTTCCCGTCTTACCGTCAAATACAGAAATTCTCACAAGCTGGTGGTACTGCAGGTACACAGCCCCCCGGATTCGGAACAAACGGTAACAGGCTGTGTTCCTCACAACACAGAGCTGACCCGTTTTGAGTTTTTCAAAGTTCAAGAAGAAAATGTCATTGGTATGTTTCTGAAAGTTTTGTCCTATTTTAGCATAGGAGTTTGAAAATTACAGTCCTAGTGCTCTATTGATACATGAGGAAAAGCGCTAAGAGAAAGGATGGTATAGTGTGAAAATGAGGACATCTGCAATAAGAAGATCCCTAGAGAAAAAAGAATAAAAAATAATTGCATAGAAGACCTGGAAAAAAAAAAAAAATCATACAAGATGAATACATTCCCTGGGCAGCCTCACCGAAAGCTGGATATTCCAGCCATCAGTCAGAGATACCAAAATGCTGCAGCAGAAATAGGTAACAGAAGGGTTTTGAAATAATAAACCATCAGATTTCCGAAGTACCTCATCAGTACAAACCCAGCCCCCCTCCCACCGTGACCCTGGCAGGTAACCGGGCAGGTCCCTCTGCCCTCCCCGCCAGGTGACACCGTGACGTATCACCTCCAGGTACGGGATTCGTTTTAAAAGACTCATTCAAGAGACTTTTAATCAGTCAAGTTTTAAGGAGGCATTCAATAACAACAGTGGCAACCATTTTAATTAATTCTTCCAGCATTAAAAGCCCAGTACACATTTCCTCATTCAGAGGAAAAAGAGGGGGAAAAAAAAATACAGACTCAATCATAATGTGATTAATTCCTGACAGGTCTACAGATAACGTGACTAAGACCTTCTATGCATAGGAAAAAGAGTAGGCGTTTCCCCCTGCGTTTAAAAAGTCAATGTTAGCAAACATCGCACACGAGGGTGGAAATCAGAGAGACATTTTACAGCTGGGTCACACCTGCTGGTCTGCTCGCTGAAATACGTCCACTCCGCATGGCAGAACAGTTAATGCACTCACACAGGGCACATTTTTAAGTATTATTTCTTTGCTTAGTTTCCAAATGGTTCCCATGCTACTCGCAGCAACAGCATTACTTATCCTGAAAGGCAGAAACCAAGGTGGTCTTAAAACCGAGCACCCAGAACCCTTCCTTAAAATCCATGTTTAATGGAAATTTTCAAATTAATCATTTAGTATCATGTATGAGAAGTCTGAATATGATGTCATGTGAAGTTTACCAGGCTTCTAGATTTCTGTAGACTCTAAAAACCCAGCAGCTCTGTCTCTGCTATATTCTCATTCTTCCATAATTTAAACAGGCAGTCTCTCTCTCACTCTCTTTAAAACAAACAAACATTTCTCATTCCTCTCAGTGCATACAAAGATTCCATGACAGCTTTCACAAAGTTCTAAAGGAGCCACAAGATCATAGCTAGGCTATGATAAATTTCACCCACATTCCATATATTGGCTGAAGAAGAAATAATAAATATTTCTATTCTCAGCATATTAGAATGTTGAGAGAAAACAGATGCTAGCAGCGCTGGACGGGTCACCACTGCCGAGGGCCCCTGCAGCAGCTGGGAGTTAATGACGCGAGGTAAGAATGAAGGTGATCATATAAAGCAATCCACACACTTTGCTACCAACATAGGGGAAAAACACCCAAGAGCTTTGCAAAGCCAATCTGCCGGCACATCTGAAAATGAGCTTAACCCCAAAACACATGAATAAAACACGTTGGCAAGGCGTGTGAGAAACAGGTACATCAGGAGCACTGGGAACGTCTTGTAGGACAAGCCGAATCTGCTTTTCCCTTCATCAGCACAAAGGGAGCTTCTCAGCAGCATCCGCTTCATGGCCACATGTTGGTGAAGAGCCACGTCCTCGTCCACCTGCCTCTCCAGAGCCTCGGGACCGGCGCTGATCCCATCTCCTCTGCCACCACTGTATTCACCGCCGCCGACACCGGCATCCCAGGACGGAGCTGGGGAGGAGCCCTGGTATCCCACTGGACCCACCCCAATGGGGCTACTTTGATTGTCCTGTTTTGACAATGTGTAGTTTCAAGGAAAAGGGAAACAACTAACTTAGAAAGCATAGCCTTAATCTGTATTTGTAAAGACACACAGTGGGAAAAAGCAGGGAGGAAGGCTAGAAGAAAAAAAAGCAGGTATTGAGTTTCTTCCACACTGGTGGGATGAAGAAAGAAACTTTGGCCGAATGAGGTTGTTTCCTGCCCAACAAAATGATATCACATCGAGCAGTTCTCAAACATACACCACTGTATCGAGCCATGAAGTTTGTATATGGAGCTTCATTTTGCAGCATTTCACTAAAGGTTTCATCTTTTCATCATCACAGACAGCTGCTGCTGAAACCACTTTCCAAAGAGAAAGGTTTGTCAGAATTTCAGCAGCCACTTTGGCTTTCAATGTAAATGAATTTAATTTTTAAATGAATTTTAAAAATCCACTAACGCTTGCAGGTAGCCGTTAAGTATAGTCACAACATCTTTGCTTGAAGATGAACTGGAAATCCACATTATTTGTAGTAATACCATAAAGTGTATCCAAATGCAATATATCATGAGAAAGGTTCACAAGGAGTGTGGGAAAGGAATGGAAGAGTTTTCAAAACACATGGCAAGTCTTTTATAACCAGTGACACATGGTGACTATTTTCACAGATCACCTTTCAAGTAATTAACACACTTCGAGAACAAAAAGTCTTATTTCAGTATCTGAAAAAAGCATATTAATCCCCAACACAAAGGATTTGCTAAGTATAATTGTTAATACTTTGCATGTCTGCTTTGATTATGTTTGACATAGTTTCCATATGGAAACTTACACTACATTTCACCAAGAGCTCTACTTTGTTTAATATATCAATCCATCTAATGTAATAAATATTTGTAGACATAGGAAAACATCACCTTGGTGGGTTATCCTTATACAAAAGTATGAGAGAATTCACACACAACTTCACTCAAACGCTTCCTATTTCCTTCCTGAATAGCACGTACCTTCTTGTTCTCCAACCCAGTTCCGAGCTGTTTCTCTTTGAAAACAGCTATTTTTGGTTCACTATTTATATTTGTGGGAAATCCCATTTGTTCTACTCACACTGAAAGGCTCGAGGGTTCACTGAACTTACTCACAAAGGTTTTAGCTTATGAAATCTTTCAAAGTAAACAAATTGAAATTATTCGACAAACTAGTGTTGGACATAACGGCCTCATGCTAATCAGCCAAGTTAAAAAAATTATATATATAAATATCTCCTACCATCTTCCTGTTCCAGTCTTCCCTTGTACAGTCACAGCATTTCTGTGGTATTTAATGAAAAACCACTAAATTATGCAAGAAATGGAAGCACTATGTTAAGGCCAAAGCTTAGGTTAATGATTTCAAATCACTGCCATGGAAGATTATGGTTCCAAGTCCAAGTCTAACCTGGAACCACGTCTGGAGCCCCCCGGACCCAGCCCGGCAAAGCCCCCCAGCGCCGGCGGGTCTGGCCCCACCGCCGTCCCTCTGCTCTGTCCCCCGCAGCCAGGACACCAGCCAGAAACAGGGCAAAACACGTCTCGTGTCTCCCCCAACCCTCGGGGGAAACCACGTGCAGAATGATGAGATTCAGGAGTTTTAAAACACTGAAAACTAGGTTCAAAACACGATGAAAATACACAAATTGAGAAACTAAGTGCACTTTAATCTCCTTGCTTACTAACTAAAAGGATGTGACAGAGTTCATCTTGCTCTTTGACAGGAAGGGCTGACGTTAGTATAAAACATATTGCTGCAACATAGCGGCCAATAAAGTCATTGTGAAGGAAGATAACCAACAGTGACTGCGTTTGGGATTTGTACTTCTTAGCTATTTGCCAGATTTAAAAACTATTATTAACCTTTTTTTAAATAATGTCTTAGAAACCACAGAGGTCTACTTCCAGATACGCCAGTTCTAAATGTTGTTGAACTAGCAAAATTAGCAGTTCCTTGGTACAAACCCAGGAACTCTCATGTTTTCATGCGGTGGGCAGGAACCAGCCCGCTTGGCCAGAACGCCTGGGAATGCCCACTCCGAGCTCAAAGAAAGGAACAGCAACTTGGGGGTGGCGGGGACAAAACACAAAAAGCCAAACAAATAAAAAAATGACCAAACAAAAAACCCACACCAATAACACGCCCACAGAACAAAACAAAAACCATTCACAAATGACAAGCAGTGCTTGCCATGGCTAGAGATTTCAGGAGGTCTTGCTAACTGAAGATGGCACGCATATTTAAAAAATACCCAATTAGATAAAACAAGGTATAATAGAAGCACTTCCTCTTTTTTTAAGCTTACATCCAACACTGCCAACGCTTGTGAACAACGCTCAACTAAGTACACAAGATGCAGCAATGAATTGCAGTGAAAGCCTGGAGCACTGTTAGAGGAACGCAGGCGATGTTCTGCCCCTGCCTTGGTCTCACGCTCGGCAGTTTATCACAGACGAGTACATCTCTGCAATAAGGCCCCTTCAGACAACTGTGCATTTCAATTTTTATCAGAATGCCCACTGAGCTGTTGAACTACTTTACAAACAGTACCATATTCAGTGCCACCAGCCAGAAACGCCCACAGGGGACACTTGCAGAGGCCTGCAAAGAAATACAGGCTTTTTAAGAACTGCTTCTCGCCAGCCCTGACTTCCACATCCCAAACCCACCGCACACTGGATCTCCTGCTCGGCGCGTACTCGTTGGTGACCGTGCCTCCCGGTTCTGGGCAGCGGGGTGGGAGACGCAACGCGTTACCTTGGGGGCACCCAGAGCATGGGAACTAACCGGGGATTTCTGTCACCAGGGCAGGCTGGGGACAGCCCGCTGATGTGCAGCTCCTCACCAAAGCAATCTCACTCACATTCTCAGCTATATTATGTAAGCCAAATCCAGCATATTATTAGAGAAAAAGACCAAAGCTGTGGAACAGGCTCTATAAACACAAAACCTGTATTCCAAGCACTAAATGGCTGAGGCTCTGCTCACCGAGCACACAGCAATTATTCACTTGTCAGGTGCGCAGGAAATTCAAATGAGCTTTGTTAATGCCACCTCTGTTGGCATTTGCTTTGCATTTTTCCACACGGTAAAACGCTCGCTGCACTCCAGGTGCTGTATCAGGCACTGAATTTTAGGAAGGTTTTGCAAACACTCTGTTTCCCGTACTGGGACCTTGTCTTCTCAGCGGACACTGTCACTTCCAATGCATCTGCACTGCACACTGCACTTGTCACTGGGCTCTCCAGGTGCCATGGGCTTAAATAATCACAAATACTTAGTTCAGTTGCTATTCCCATTTCAGATTTCTAAACAGCTAGTAGATATTATAATGTACTTCAGATACATTTATATAACACAGCTTCAGACAAGAGAATTTCAATGTCATCCCTCTTTGGAGCACAGGCAATGATCAAAGGAGAAAAAGCGCAAGACAATCAGCCAGAAAGGACAGCACTGCTCCAAGAAAACACACCGCCACAGTGTCTCAGTTACCCTTTCAAATGCAGCTGAGGGTAACAAAGAATGAAGAAGAGCTTCACCATCTCCCTAGGAATACATATGAAATGAAGTTCACCATGACAGTATTTATCACCACCTGTTCATGCTGCATTTTCTTTAAGTTCACTGTGAGGAGACAGTACCTTTCAAAATACTTTAAAAACCCCACAACAAACAAACAACAAAAACACCACAAAACCAACCAAACACACACCATCCCCCCATACACACAAAAAAACCTCGAACAAAAAACCTCACAGCACCCACACGCAAACAGCCAGGGCACACTCTAAACTCTGGAGATGAAGCTCCAGCACACTGGCCACCAGTGCACAGGGTCAGGACACCGCAGGACACCGCAGCTCCTGGCAGCCAGCGCTTTGCCATGTACGGAAAGCTGGCCTGGGCAAGAGGGCACGAAGGACACAAACCGGGTGCAAGTGAGGGCAGCAGCACTGGTGCTGGGACCATTTCTGCAATCCCAGAGCACCGCGGCCATGCCCACCCTTGGTGCCCACTGGTGCTGGGACCATTTCTGCAATCCCAGAGCACCGCGGCCATGCCCACCCTTGGTGCCCACTGGTGCTGGGACCATTTCTGCAATCCCAGAGCACCGCGGCCATGCCCACCCTTGGTGCCCACTGGTGCTGGGACCATTTCTGCAATCCCAGAGCACCGCGGCCATGCCCACCCTTGGTGCCCACTGGTGCTGGGACCATTTCTGCAATCCCAGAGCACCGCGGCCGTGCCCACCCTTGGTGCCCACTGGTGCTGGGACCATTTCTGCAATCCCAGAGCACCGCGGCCATGCCCACCCTTGGTCCCAGCACCACTCACACTGACAGAACAGTGACAAAAAGCTGCAACTGAGAGAGTTTTCTGAACCGAAGGAAGGCTCTGTAACATTTAACAGGAGCAGTGTATCAATAGCTCTACCAGTCACCTTCAGGTGTAAGTTCTGTAGTCTCTCTAGCTATTTTCTTTGACTTCCCATAGCCTACTTGGTTTACTACTTTGTTAAAGGCAATTTGCCTGTAGCTCACTTGGTTCTGTGATGAGAGGGAAGACGTAACAGACTCACAGAACTCAGCCAAAGACATCATCACAATAGAAGTGTCAGACATACGTTCCCCACCTTTGAAGGAAGGGCACGGTTCTGAGAACCGGCAAATCACCCAAGCGCGGACCCGCGAGGAGACGCGGTGTCCAAAGCTTCAGTGCTCACCGTGCTCCTTTCCCTCACATACAGAACCCAGCACTTGGGGAGGAATGCAGTTTCTACCATCTCAGAGACCTGAAAACATCTATTTCCAGAATGTCTTAAAGGACGCCACTGGAATTCAGGGTTACTTATTTGGAAAAAGCACATATTCGGCTCCCAGGGTAAGTCACAACTAGTGTTTAGAGCGATATGGGAAAGTCAGCTAAAGTAAACCCCGCAATTCCAGATTTGTTTTTTATTAATCTACCCATTGTATTTTCACATTCCAATACTTGCACAATCCCACAATTATTTTATGGAACGTATGATTATATTTAAAATTATATACATCAAGTTAGGCAGAGGAATTAAAGGAATATATTACTCTGAGACATCAGGCAAGTAGCACAGGAAGCCCGTGAACACCACAAACTTCCCATTCTTTGCCTTAAAATATACTACTAAGGGAAAAATACCCATTTTAAACAAGGAAAAGCATGAAAAATGAAACAGAGAACAGTCTAATAAGCTATCTGCATGAATATCACATTTCAGAAACATTATGGAAATTCCCACATTAAAAAAAATCTTCAGAAGTTTTCCCACTTCTTTATATGCTCATTTAATGAGAACTATCAGCTGTTTCCATTTTCTTAAAGCTTTTAAGTTCACAGATTTAATTAAGTCTTTGGAAGAAGTGCTGTGAAGACAAAGTGAGAACTTCAGTTCTGCTGAGATCTCCAGATAACGTCTTCACATTTTTCAACTAATTAAAACACCACATAACACTGAAAATCCAGAGCGGCAGAGGAATTTCCCTCTAGGATGGTATTGTGCAAGGCAATGTCGGTATCTGTTGATTGCAAGCAAACCTAGTTCAAATGCTGTCTAACATATTTTCCAGTTTTCAACAAAAGGTCTAAGGAACGTTAAGTGATGCAAGTGCTCACAGTCCCTCCAGCAAGGCCAGCTTTGCACCAGCACGCAAGGAAAGTCACCAGGGGTTTATTCTCATAGTTGGAAGGAAAAACAGTAACAATATTACTTCCAAATACCAGGCAATGAAACATTAACTTTTAACTGCTTGGGGATTTTGTGTTTGTTCATTTGTTCGGGTTTTCTTTGTTTGGGTGGGTTTTGTTTTGGTTTTGTTTTAATGTCCTTTACCAAGGATATTCGCTCAGGTATCTGTCCTCGTGCGACGCCCCAGTGAAACGGCTGTGGCTCTAAACAGGAACTGTCCATCCTCCTCCCCTCCAGCCCTGTCCCCACCTCTGCATCCTGTTGTGGGGGTTGAACCTCAGAGTCGCCACCCGTAGAGCGGTGCCAGCCGGCAGCCGCGGCTCCAGCCCGCGGGCCCGCAGCGCGGGGGCCCGCCGTGCTGCACGCCGGGCACGCACACGCGGCCGGTACCCTTCCACAGGTGCTGACAATTCAGAAGCTGCAGAAGTGCTCTCTGTTGGCAGGTTGCCGCCCACCAAGGAAAAGCACAGTGAGCTTTCCTGATGTCTGGGAACATCTCCTCCTAGAACCACACACCAGCTCCAGAACTGCTTTGCAACGCCGAGACCACCCGCCTGCCGCAGCACGTCCCGTGGGCTGCACGGCTTCTGGCGCGGGCGTGCAGCGGAGCCCTCCCCGCTGCAGGGGTGCTGGCCCCGCACCACGGCACCCCTGTGCCCCGGGAACGGCCCAGGAGCAGAAACAGAACAGGGCAGAGGCGAAGCGGCAGCCCCCCAGAGCAATGGGGCACTGCATGAACCCTCCAACGCGGGGAGGATCAGCCCCCCGTGCCCTAAGCAGCCACTCCATCCACCTCTCTGCACCGCTGCACCCGGCAGCAGACCAAACCCGCAGGAGAACAGCCGAGATCCAAGCACGGAGCTCAGAGGGGCCGCGGAGATGGAGAGACAGGGCTGTGAACATCCCCAGCCCAGAGAGGCTCTACTGCCTGGCCTCCCGGGGCACCCCGACACCGCCGCGCCTCCTGCGCTGTCCCCAGCTCCCGCACAGCTCCCTGCGAAGCCACGTGTGACCCGACGCAGCCGTGACAGCCTCGGCTGGCTCCCGCTGCCCCTCGCCAGCCTCCACCGCCCCCTCCCCAGGAGCTCCGACGCCCAGCGCAGGGCAGCTCTCCGCACCAGGAAAAGCGGTGCGGAGAGACCGCGCTGGACACTGCTGCCGTCGGGAGACACGGCAGGGCATGCGGCAGGCGAACCACAGACCGGTTGGAATTCTGCTGGAGGCCGGGCCGGGCCTGCCCTGCTGCTGGAGGCCGGGCCGGGCCTGCCCTGCTGCTGGAGGCCGGGCCGGGCCTGCCCTGCTGCTGGAGGCCGGGCCGGGCCTGCCCTGCTGCTGGAGGCCGGGCCGGGCCTGCCCTGCTGCTGGAGGCCGGGCCGGGCCTGCCCTGCTGCTGGAGGCCGGGCCGGGCCTGCCCTGCTGCTGGAGGCCGGGCCGGGCCTGCCGAGCCAGCCCAGCTAAACTCGCGGTGCAGCTCAGGACCAGCACCTCCGTACGGCCCGGCCAACCCGCCTCTCAGAAGAGAAGGAGAGATCTTTAATACTGGTAGAAGCTTCGCTCCCTATGCTCCAACTACGCCACACGAATTACTGCAAATATAAATAGTGGGTCATTTTGCCTTAGGTTATGAGGTGATTGAACAAAAACATAAAACAGAAGAGGAATACTTGTATTTTTCTGCTCTTTGTACTATGACAACACCTCTTCCCAATTCTAAGCTCAGTTCTTTGGACCAATCATGCTTCAATTAACAAACAGTAATGTTGCAAACACAGCAGCAGATAATACAGAAACACGTAAGTGAAGCAGCTGTTTTATCTAATCACTTGCATCATCACCTTCACTGTTACTTCGTTTGGGGCAAATACCATATTCATCGCTGGCAGTGAACCCTGCAGATCCACGGCTCTCACCGTCACAGTCACTTGCAACCACCTTCTGGCTCCTGTGCTTCTACCACTTTCCAGTTCCAAAGTAATCAGCAATAACGTAGTTATTCACTCCTGAAATGTCAACAGAAAAGCAAACAAACAAACACCAACCAGAGCTGAAAGCCTGACTTAGAGACTTCCCTTCCGGCACACTAATAAAACCCATGAGGAAGGTTTCAGCAGATTTAGAGAAACTTTATAAGCTGACAGACAACTTGTATATTTTTCTGTAAGTTTTCAGGAAAGCTGGACAGTCTGTTTTCAAATGCACATGTTGCAGCTCTTGGACCAAAATCACTCTGCAAAGCATTTAGAGATGGTCTACATCTGTAACAGAAATGCAGATAAAAAGGGAACAAGGATTTGCCACAGAAAGATGAACTGGGAAGTAGGCGGTTGTCTTCTGCAAGTGCTGGAAAGCAACAGGCGATGGCATCAGCAACAAAAAATAACAAGGAAAAAAAAAAATTATGACGTCTGGCTGCACAGTCACAGGGTGGCTGAGGCTTCGGCACCTCTGCAGGGCCCCCGGCCCAGCCCCGCTCCGGCAGGGTCCCCCAACGGCTCTGAACACCTCGGAGCATGGACACCCCACAACCTCGCTGGGCAACCTTGCAGCAGAAAGGTGTTTCCTCACAGCCCTTGCATTGCTCTGAACGCAACATAAAGCAAAGCTTTTATCTGTTTAATATGGATTTTCATTATACAACACTGAATATTCACATACAAACGAAAAATCAGTCGGTTTGGTAAAAGTTCGTTCTTTTAAGCAACACAAGCAAGCAAGCCTTGCACCAAAATTCCACGTACTTAGTCCAGAATATGTCCCTTCACCTGGCTTACACAGCCCTGACTTCACCCGTCCTGGCATACAACATTTTCCACACACTCACTTCAGTAAGCCTATAATGGCATTGATAGCCTGTAAGAACAAGTAGAACCACACAGCATCAGATCCTTTCCCGTTTTTTCCCTAAGTTTATTAAGGATCTTTGCTTGTTGAGATAAGCAAAAGGTGCACAGCAGCCATAAATCACAAACACTTTAATATTTAGTGAGGAAAGTTGAAGGGAAGAGGCTTTGCTTCCTTTTCGCTAAAAGTTGCTATCCCACAAGACAAATGAGAATTGGCTTCAGGGTCTTGCAAGCAGCCAAGCCTGGATAAGGTCTGTCCTTCCAGCCCAGAAAAACAACATCACCAGTTCATGAAAATAAACTTGCTTTAGCAGAACATTTTTGGGTCACGTCCAGCTCTTTAAGTGAGGGGGTTGGCCCTATCATACTGTTCCACCCAGCTCTTGACTCCTTCATGTGCCTGGCAACATTTGAAGCTAAAAATAAATTTTAAAAAACTTCAATTTCTTCCTCCAATAATAAGTGCAATAGGAATTATAGACGAACATTTTCACTTGAAACATCTGCTTTTAAAAAAACATTTTGAATGGTGAGGTCAGGGACAGAAACAGCCAATGCTTTTGTCAAAAGGAACCTTCTTTGTGCTGCAATTAGGATCCAACAACAGCCATCTGCCCAGCATTGCACACAGAGGTCTTCACTGCTCAGTTAGTCCTATGAAAAGCTGTAATTCTGTCCCTAAATAAACAAGAATTCTGAAGTAATTCAAGGAGAGCTTTAATGCTGGCTGATGGTACTTAATGGATACAGAATTCCCTCAAGTGGCTTTTGAACAATTTCTTTTAACGCTTGGTTGACACATCAACCAAACACTGCCAAAGGACATTCAGCATACATTCAGAGATGTTCCTATGGGAAAACTAGTTTTGCCTTTCCCACTGGGATTGGTAAAGCCTCTAAAACTAGAGTTTGCCACACCAGAAAAACAAAAAACTTCAAAACAAGCTCCTACAGGGTGACTTAAAAGGCTTTAACGAGGGAATTCAGAACGGGGTCCTGCTCACAAAGCCTGTGTGCCACAGTGTTGGGAGGGCACACAGCCGGTCCCAAGAACCCAGCCGCCAATACACAGAGGCTTGCCAACACACTCGAGGGCAATAAAATAATAAAGCTATTTTCAATAATGTAATGGAAACTGGAAAACAAAGAGGGAACAAGTAGAGGCAGCTCTGCCTCGTGCACAGCATAACAAACAAGTTTTGGCTGCGCCGTGTTCCTGTGGCGCTCAGCGCTGCCATCGGCCGCGGCTCCTGCCACGTGCTCGTGACGCCTGCAGCGAGATCTGAGCTTCCAGAGATGGGTGACATTCATTGACAGCCTGTGAAGTCTTTGCATCCTTCTGAAATCCACCTGTTTTCAAGGGGGAGCCGGGACCCCGCGTCCATCACCAGCCCAGGAGTGCCTTCGGTGGCAGTTTGAGGCACAATCGTCCAGGGGATCTGGTGTCACTTGGAGTCATTTCAGCTGGAAGAGACCCTCAGGATCATCGAGTCCAACCACAACCTAGCTCTAGCACTGACTGACTCCAGCCCCGGGTCACGCAGGATGCTTGTGGCTGAACACAAACTGCACCCTGGTTCCCACAGCCAGGACCAGCGCTCCCACCACCAAACCATCCTTCCTCCTGATAAGGACTGGAAAATGCCTTTTGCCTTGAAGCAGTTAATTTTTCTCCAGGTCATTTCGCAGGAGGCACAGAGTCCTTGGAAGCTGCTGCACTGCTGCTCTACAGACTCCTTGTCACTCCAGTAATAAGGATGCAAAAAGGATGCTAAATGGCTCTGTGATAGGCTGTTCAAGCAGTCACCAAAGGCAGAAAGTCTTGTTTTTTCTTTGACCACTTCCTATTCTCTATCAAGAAAGTAAAAAATTATGGTTAAAAAATATCAAATAAAGTTTACACTACACTAACGTAGATGTATTTTGATAACTTCCACATACTAAAAAGCATACAACCGGCTTGCAGTCAGACCTGCCTGCCTAACTTCTGCCTTTTTGCAAACTAAGGTAAGAGTTTAGGGGCAGAGGACAAGGCAAAGCTATGACAAAGCAACTGGTCTTCTGGAGTGGGGGCAGAGAGGAGACAACTCCAGGAGCATCTATGTAAAGCCACTCTGTCTGCCAAGGCAGCTCAGACACTTGATTTCTGCTCACATAGATGCCAAGGAATGGTGTGATGGTCCATCCTGGTGGAGAAGCAACGATGAGTTTAACCTCGTGTTTGCCCAGGGCCCCAGAGATGTGCATTAATAAACCCGACCCCCCCACACACAGGGATCCCAGAGATGTGCATTCATAAACCCGACCCCCCCACACGCAGGGATCCCAGAGATGTGCATTAATAAACCCGACCCCCCCACACGCAGGGATCCCAGAGATGTGCATTAATAAACCCGATCCCCCCCACACATCAAGTCCTGCTGCAGCCTCCAGCTCGTGCTTCCAGGGGCAGCGAGCGACACGCTCGGGTTACCAGACTCAGCCCAGTCCGGCTTCTGAGCACACAGAACCCTGCAAGCGAAAAGGCGACTTTCCTCAGCAACATCCTGACTTCAAATCATCCATGAGGAATAAGGGCAGAGCTTTCAGGAGGGGGTAAGCATACACAGAACAAGAAAGGGAAATACAGTATTTGAGATAAAAAGAGGAAATACAGTTGCATGGGGTGGAAGATATAAACAGTATGACGAAATAAATAACAGAAAAGGAAAAAGGAAAAAAGATTAAAAGTAAGTAAAAACCGATCAGCCTTTTAGAAAAACTATGCAGTTTGAGGGCTTGACTGGTATTCTATGTGCAACTCCCTTGGAAGTCAAATTCTCTGGTAATAAAATTTATGACGAGAACTTTGAAACAGCAACAAAACCTTTAAAATTTGACCCTTGTGAGAGCGCTCATACAAGCTAATAAACTAGCAGATTGACATGCAAGGCATTCTTCCTATGGTATCCTACTCCCACTGCATAATTTCATATTCCATATTTTGGGAATTAAATCCTCTTAAAGCACCACACTGATACATCGGCAATTTGTGGAAATGCAGCAAGTTACGAAATGTTAACTCTACTCCACCTGCTATAAAACCACATTAACAGAAAACTATAATTATATATTGCACTTGCCACTATTACTTCCTCATGTAAAAATGTGCTCTTGCTATTAATGATAACACTTAATCAAAAGGAGAGGAAAGATGGTCTACAAGATAATCTGAGTTTCCTGCTTAAGGGAGGCTAAACACTGTACAAGCTCCTAATTAGAACTGCTTGGCTCAGAGAATTGTAAAAGTATCTGCTGAAAAGAAAGTTTGTTTTGTTAAAGAAGAAATATATATATTTAAAGCATACAACTCTACTTTGGAGGAAAAACCCAATGCTCTGAGTCACCCATACTATTGTGGCTCCAATCATCTTCAGCAAATCAGTAAAGATCTTTTAAATTTTACAAGTACAAGGATGCTCAATAACATGTGGTTGCTTTACTGCACGACTGCTTCGGGTTGTGATCCTCCCTTCCAGTGAAAAGGGGAATTTGCTCCGGAGCTCGCTCTGGGCTGTCACCGCCCGTGCCACCCTGCGGGTCTGGACACGAAGGGCCGGCGGTGACAGGGACGCAGCCTGCACAGAGGACGGGCCGCCCCAGGCTGCGAGTGACCCCCAGCACACGACCTGAGCGAGGGACACCAAGAGCTGGTGACTTGGGAAGCTACAAACCAGCACGAGGGTTTAGATGTTCCACAAGCCGGCTGAGAAGGATTTAAGCAAGAACTTGTCAAAACCGCACGCCTGCAAGCGCCTTGCTCTCGCTGTACATCTGACACTGTCACCTACCTACCTGAAGACTAAATGAGGAAAGGGCTACAGAGCGGTACAGCCCTCCCCCAGCTATCCTGCAGCTTTGTCAGAGCACAAGGATCCGCAGCAGCAAGCTGTCCCTGTGCACCTGCTCAAAGCGCTTTATTTCGCAGGCCAGCACGGGCACCGGTGCTGCGGTTCCGGTCCCCCCGGCCCAGCTCAGCCCACCCGCAGAAGCCCCAGGCGGCCAGAGGCAGCGACCGAGTTCCAAACGTTCCAAAGCAGGGCTCATGTCCACAGCAGCAGACCGAGGACGCAGGGGCCGCTCAGCAGCCAGGGACCGGCACGGTGGCCACCGCTCGGCTCAGCTGCACATCTGGGACAACAGCTGTATCCTGCTGGGAACGCGCTACCAACTTCATTCGCAAAATACAACAGATTCCTCAAGTATTTAATTTTTTTTTTTCCCAATGCACAAGCACTGCAAAGGGTAACAAAATTCCTCCCCATCATCATTTTCACGTAGCTCAGGAAGTTTTCAGTATTATCGACTTCTGGTCCACCTCAAAATTTCACCTCCTGCAAAGAGGGTTTGGAATTGAGTAAAACAAGGAAGAGTGTCATAAAAACCAGCACGAGTACAGGGGAAACTATAAGAAAAATGTTGATTTGAGATTCTGCCATAGAAAACCAAACAAACAGAAGGCAGCAACAATGTTTAAGAAATTACCAGTGGCACTTGCACAACAAAAAAATCTAAGTCAGAAAGAAGACACCAAAACAACCAGAAAATAGAAAGCATGGAGTGCAGAAATAGATAAAGATAAATTAGTGATTACTTATTTTTAGGGTTCCCATAATAGAGAACACCGAAAAACACTTTCTCACTTGCCTTCTACGTTAAGGCTCAAGAGCACGCATTCCTAAAATGGAAATCCTCGGGTACGAGCATGCAGTTCCACCGCACCACAGGCAGGGGATCAGCACCCGCGCCGGGCAGTGCCGCGGGCAGCCAGGGCTCCTTCTGACACACACCAGGCTCCACACTTACTGCGAAATCAAAGCCCAATTCATACATTTTCCATCCTAACACAGTAGAAATATTCCACAAAATTCAAATAATTATTTGGGGAGGAGAAACAGGGGAAAAAAAAAACCACACACACACAAAAAACCCCAAAATCTCGTTATTGTTATCACCTAATACCAGCTAAACCCACAGATATCCAATATCAAAATAAAACTACACACACTGTTTCAGGATTGGAAAATTAAGATCAGGTGTGATAAAGAGAAGTCTACCCTGTGATCAACACCCATCGAAGAGCAGGCTGTTTTTAAAAATTATTATGGGAAGTATTTCTACTTCAAATTCAATTGATAAACTTCAACTCTTAATGAAGTAAAGGATAGTCCAAGCTCATACTCATTATTATAAGTATGCTTATTGCTGTAATTCTAATACTACTACTACAAACAGGACTTGTTCCAAGCAATTCCAGCTCTGCCCTCCATGTGTGCGATGTGAGAAAGGGAGATGTGTGCCCCAGTGATGAGCAGGTTAAGGCCACCTGCGAATGTCAAAGCTTAATGTCCCACCTTGGCACTGTTGTACGGAGGCTATTAATTCCTATAGCCAAAGAAAATACAAGTACAGTATTGCTGTTACTCACGTAAAGATCTTGGGCAGCAGGGCCCTAGCGCCACACAGCAATTCCCTAATCTACTTTCTCTCCTCCTTCCTTTTTAAACTGATAAAATTACATGTTCTGTTCAGCTTTTGCCTTTCTTGTCATTGCCACAGTTCTATTCTGGCTTAAGTCTGTCCTGAGAATTTAAGAACGGCATCGACCTCCCGTTAGAGCACAGCTGTGTACATTCAGTGGTATGGAGACAGAAGGAAATGTTTTCAGAAGTACCTACCTGACTTAGGCTCACATATTCCAATTTCAAAGGAAAGAGGAACAAGTGAACTGTTTGCCAACGCAAGCAGAAATGTTGGATCTTGCATGACTAAGTCTGCTAGGCATATTGGAAATCATTACCCCAAAGATCTGCGGTGAGAGGTTTAAACAATATGGATTGTTAAAAGCACCTAAAACTGAAACAAAGCAAACCACAATTTTCAAGTGTGAGCACTGATGTGCTTTTCACAGAATCACAGAATCACAGAATCACAGAATGTTAGGGATTGGAAGGGACCTCAAAAGATCATCTAGTCCAATCCCCCTGCCAGAGCAGGAAAACTTAGGTGAGGTTACACAGGAAGGCGTCCAGGCGGGTTTTGAATGTCTCCAGAGAAGGAGAATCCACAACCCCCCTGGGCAGCCTGTTCCAGTGTTCTGTCACCCTCACTGAGAAGAAGTTTCTTCTCACATTTAAGTGGAACCTCTTGTGTTCCAGCTTGAACCCATTACCCCTTGTCTTACTGTTGGTTGTCACCGAGAAGAGCCTAGCTCCATCCTCGTGACACCCACCCTTTATATATTTATAAACATTAATGAGGTCACCCCTCAGTCTCCTCTTCTCCAAGCTAAAGAGACCCAGCTCCCTCAGCCTTTCCTCATAAGGGAGATGCTCCACTCCCTTAATCATCTTTGTGGCCCTGCGCTGGACTCTCTCCAGAAGTTCCCTGTCCTTCTTGAACTGAGGGGCCCAGAACTGGACACAATATTCCAGATGAGGTCTCACCAGGGCAGAGTAGAGGGGAAGGAGAACCTCTCTGGACCTACTAACCACCCCCCTTCTAATACACCCCAGGATGCCATTGGCCTTCTTGGCCACAAGGGCACAGTGCTGGCTCATGGTCATCCTGCTGTCCACCAGGACCCCCAGGTCTCTTTCCCCTACACTGCTCTCTAATAGGTCATTCCCCAACCTATACTGGAACCTGGGGTTGTTCCTGCCCAGATGCAAGACTCTACATTTCCCCTTGTTATATTTCATTAAATTTTTCCCCGCCCAACTCTCTAGCCTGTCCAGATCTCGCTGGATGGCAGCACAGCCCTCTGGCGTGTCAGCCACTCCTCCCAGCTTGGTGTCATCAGCAAACTTGCTGATGGTACACTCAATTCCCTCATCCAAGTCATTGATGAATATATTGAACAGTATTGGTCCCAGAACTGACCCTTGAGGCACTCCACTAGATACAGGCCTCCAACCAGACTCCGCCCCATTGATCACAACTCTCTGGCTTCTCTCCTTCAACCAGTTTGCAGTCCACCTCACTACCCGATCATCCAGTCCACACTTCCTCAGTTTTGCCGTGAGGATGCTGTGGGAGACGGTGTCAAATATTTTCCAATATTTGTGACTGCACCCAGCTAAATACCCAAACAGTAACAAAACTTCCGACACAACAACAAAAATGGAATTGCAGAGATCTCCATCTGGCCCCCTCCAGCAGAAGCCACCCTGCTCCTCTGCTGCAGGGACAGGGACAGGCAGCGCGAGGGGGGTCTCGGGGACACGGTCCCACAGCTGAGACAGCTGCGGGCGGCAGGGACAGCACGGGGCAGAACGGGCCGGCTGGAGACCTGCCCAAAGGAAGGACAGACAGACAGACAGACGTGCCTCTGCCACACGTGTCCGTGCACCTGCAGCCCAGCCACTGTGCCCGTAGGCCAGGAACACCGCGCTGGGCAGCGGAACGGTCCCGCAGCGACACCCCAACGTTTCCTGCGCTGACGTACCCTCACCTGGCACACAACACTCCCAACCTGCCCAAACGCTCCTGAGCACGTCCTGCAGACAGCCCGGGGTGGCCCGCGAGCCTGGGGGTGTCCTCGGAGCTCTGCAGACGCGGGTCAAAGCACCTCTCGCAGGCTGCACAACCGCAGCCTGCGCAGCCCCCGGGGGCGAGCCCACCCAGCGCCCGCTGCTCGCACCTCCCCGGCTCCGTCCCAAGGAAAAACAAACAGAAGAAACTGAACAGAATGAAAAGCACACAGCAGACAGGAGAAAACACCCACGCCAGCAGAACAGCCCCAGCCCTTCGGGAGACACCTGCCCTGGAGCTGCTGCAGGAATGATTCCCAGGAACCAGATCCCAGAGCAAGAGCAGGCAGGACCACGTCAGCACAGGATACCTGGATCCGACCGCCCACCCGCTCTGGGTTTCTGTGCCATGTTGTAAAAATGCACACCGTTATACTGCCCTGAGGTCCAGCAAAACATGACTGAAAATGTCATCTTTAATTAAAATATGTATCACCAACTGAAATTTGAAATCAGAAATTGAAAAAATGGATTAGAGGAACTGGAAATGGTTTTCCAGCCCAGCTTAGGTGAAGTCTATCAAAGCAGGAGTCCTTGCTCACAACTGAAATCACTTCAGCTCATAGCAGAAAAACTTATTCCTCAACTGAACAGGAAGAGCCCAACAAGCAGGAACAGCCACTGACAGCTCCAACATGCAACTCAAAAGCTAATGTCATCTTTATTGTGCCTGAATTGCACCAGCATTACTCCAGAAACCTGACTGAGCTGTCGCTAGTCCCAGCTCCAACAGCAACAAACCAGAAACACAATCACCAAAGCTCAGACCAGTCTTTCCATTCCTCACCCTGCAGTGGAACTTATCCAAATAAGCCTGGCTTTGTTGCTGTAGAAAACTAAAGCTTTCATCGCAAGGGAGTCACTTGCTAGAGCAGAAGTGTTCCCCGCTTTGGTCACACCAAGCAATAACAGATACACGTCACCTTCCTCGGGAATGCCTGCGAGTCTCAAATACTGACTGGGAACAACCAGGAAGGCGTTTAGTTTGACAGCACAGGGTTTCTTAAATGACAGTGCTCTAAACTGGCCGCTTTTATCACTCTCGGCCGAAATAGAAGGCAGGACAGCACTTGGAACCGCAGTGTTTGCCATGGGAGATGGTGGGCGCAGGGCAGAGCGGGGTTGGGCTCAGGCAGAGGCGACAGCTTTGGGCAGCAGCGGGGGACACGCAGCCGCCGAGCAGGGGGACCCCTATGGACACCACGCAGCTTTGCTCACAAGCAGATGCTGCACAAGTCTAAGGCCATAATCATGAAAATTATTATGAAATTAGTACATTCACAGTGTTCCCTTAATATGAACTGACACTTTTAAGTGTAAAAGTAACTGGGGTGATAATTTGTCAAAGTTTACTAACCTTGATGAAAACATGAATTGCATTATCGGACATCAGCACAAGTCTGGACCCAATTCCCTGCTAGATGTGCGCTGCTTTACGAGCTGCAAACCCCTAGAAACACTCCCTTCGCGGTACGTGACATGCCAGAATTACTCAGTTCCAGAAGTGCTTTGCCTCCAACAACAGTGCCAGACTTCACCCGGGTGCAGCCTCGGAGGTTTAGAAGCCTGGCTGCTCTTCCAGATATTTACAAATACCTGTCTTAATGAAGGCAAACTTACAAGAAAGCCTTTTTCTCTTTACTTAACTGCTAGCAGCACCAACTGTTGCACTCGTCTTATTTGCAGCAATGAGAAATGTTCCAGATGCTTGTCTGAATATACTATGGTAAACAGAAATCAAACCGTATTTTCATGCCACAACGTGCAGAGAGCCTCAGGAAAGCCCGGGGTGAGCGGAGCCGCAGCCTTTGCGGAGAGCTACGGCAGGAGCTCCGCGGGGAACGCTCCCCCTCTGAGAACGGGACACCCCGAGTTCTCCCTCTGACCCGCCGCTGAAGGCCCCCGATCACCGGGACACCGCGGGGGAGCGCCACCCGTAACAACCCCCGCGAAGCCCCGCCGCCGGGGCACAGGGCAGCGCCGGGCACACGGCAGCGCCGGGCACAGGGCAGCGCCGGGCACACGGCAGCGCCGGGCACACGGCAGCGCCCGCAGGCCGCTCCGCTGCCGCCGCGAACCCAGCGCCTGGTCCCGGGCTGCGGAGGCGGCAGAGCTCCCACCCCCGGCACACGCCGGGCGCACCGGCCGGCCCAAGGAAACGGGGCGGCCAGCGGGACCCGCACCCGCCGCGCTGCCGCCGCCACCTGAGGCCGGGGCGGGCGGGACGGAGCGGCCGCGGGCGGGGGGCGGCGCTAGGACCGGCGCGGCGCTGCCCCGCGCCCCCCGGCGCAGCGCGGCCGCGGTACTTACGTCGTCAAAGAGGGACCCGACGTTGGCGGTCACCAGGAGCAGCCCGGCGCCGGCCGCGGGCCCCTTCACCGCCATGGCGGCGGGCGGGCGGAAGCGCGGAGCTGCGGGGAGCCCGGGGGCGGGCGCGGGGCGCTGCGGCGAGCGGGGCGCCGGGCCCGGCCCGTCAGCGCGGGCGGGCGGGGGGCGCGGGCGAGTCCTCCCGGCGCGGGCAGCCCGCGGACATCCGCGCCGCGGCGGGCCGGCCGCCCTGCGGCTGCTGCGGGGCCGCGGCGCTCAGCGCTCTCCCGCCGCCGCGCTGCTGCCGGGACGGGTCCCGCCGGCGGAGGCTGGCGCCGGGCCGCGGCGCATGGCAGGGCGGCGGGACGGGGCGGTGGCGCTGCCCGGCGGGGCTGGGCGGGCGCTCCGCGCTGCTGCCGCCGCTGCCGCCGCTCCCGGCTCGGGCGGGCTCGGGCTGTGCGCGCGCGACGTCACAGCGGCACGGCGCGCCTCTTAAAAGGGCAACGCCGGCCCGGGGAGGGGCCCGGCGGGGCGCAGCCGGCGGCGCTGTCCCGCGGCGCCGCAGCCGCCGAGCCCCGCCGGCCGCCCGTCCCCGCGGAGAGGAGCGGGCCGGCAGGGGCGGGGCCGCGGTGGCGGAGGAGCGGCTGGCGGGGCGGGAGCGCGGCTCTGCCTCCTGCGGGGAGCCGGCCCCGCTGCCCCCGGCGCGGCCCGCCCGGCAGGAGCGGCTCCGGGGGCGGCTCTGCCGCGGTGTCCCCGGGAGCGCCCGGCGCTGGGGGGAGCGGGGTGTCGGTGCCGGAACCGTCGTGCATCACCTGCCAGCCCGAAGTGCCCGACACGGGAACCAGGGGGCACCCGCACGTCCCCCCGCGCAGCGCGGCGGGTTTCCCCTTCCTGCCCTGTGCACTTGTGTGGTTTTGGCAAATGCGTATCGCTGCTTCCAGAGTGGAAAACGCACAGCATCGCAGTAACGCCCTGTCATCAAGAACGGAAGATAAGATAGTTACTGGCAATGCTGGACAAACTGCTGGTTGCCCCAGCAGGATCTAGACCTGTGGAGGTGCAGGTGGGAATGGTCCTTACAGGGCCTGGGAGCACACCAAAGTAAACTTCAGCTTGCAAAAATACCCCTTGTCAAAGGAGTCTTTTCAACAAGATAGCTTAAGAAACCAGAGAAATGATAAATCAGTTTTTGCTAGGTTGTGCAAAGTAGCTGGCTCCTAAGATTATCTATATTTCATGGCTGATTAGTAATAGAAACAAAATGTGCCAAAGCTTGTATTACAAGGCTTGCAGAGCTCTTACTGGCTTCCGGAGCTGGGGAAGCTGTTGTCAAAAGAGCACATAAGTGATATGAACAGGGTGTCACCGAGCAGAGCACAGAAAATAGGGAAACCCAAACTACATTCTGGAGGAACCTCATCACAGGGGGCCCAGTGCATTGCAGGAAGGTGTTTCAGAAATGAGGGCGAGGGGTGGGAGCAGAATCGCCGAAGTCACGGATCCCACTGGCAAAACAGGGCAACCAGAAATCGGCACAGGATCAAATGGCTCAAAGCTATGGAAAGAGCAAACCACTGTAGCAGATGCCACTACTTGATAAAAGAAAGTCAAAAGTGTTAGCATTCAATAACAAAAATAAATACTCTCAAGTACTACTGACCCAGGGAAGCATCGGCATCCCTGTCCTGTGTGCTGTTCACCACATCACAGTGTCTACGGACAGACACGGGTGGCAAGCAGGCCAGCCAGCTGCAAGAGGAGACGGCCGTGCCCAGGGTCTCTGAACTGGATGAGTCCAGTGAGATCTCTTCTTTGTGGCAAACTCTCTCAGGTAGGGATGCAAGTGGAAAGGCAAAAGCTCTCCTAGATTGTGACCGCTTTGTGAAATGGCAACTATTAAATATACAGCTAAATAAAAAACCAGTTGAAATTGTGGAAGTCTGCCTCATACGTGGGATACTTGCTGACCTTCAGTGAGCTGTGACATACAGATAAATGCGGTGCAGAATATCACAGAATCACAGAATGTTAGGGATTGGAAGGGACCTCGAAAGATCATCTAGTCCAATCCCCTGCTCATGTCCAGAGACACTAAAAACTGCTGGACTCCTCTGGACAATTTCTTCTAAGGTTTTGTGCAGTTCCTGAGACAACTAGTGCATAAGTTTGCACTGTAGACGCTGTGATCTTAGCTGGATGCAACCATCAGAGGTATCCAAGATGAGCTGATCAAACATACCATCCTGATATATCTTGACATTCACACACAGGAAAAAGGAAAACAGAGAAACATTCAGTGCCATGTTTCTGGCACACAGGTCTTACAAATTCCAGCCCCCAGTGATGACAAAGTCAGGGTGTGTGAGCTCACATCCAGCTGGAAAGGGCTGCCGAGCCATCTGGCACCCAGGTGGGAAGTCTGGCAGTGCTCGGAGCAGGGAAGGGAGCAGGAGCGGCTGCAGAGCACAGAGCTACTGGTGCAGAACCCGGGCAGCAATCACCGGGCCACTGTCATGTACTTGGCTGGTTTCTTTGGCAGATGAAGTGCTACAGCATGAACATGTCAGAACTGCACAAAAGTAGAACAAGGACCGGCTGACGACTGAGCTGATATCTGTGAATCCCTTGCCTTTTTCAAGGAAAGGAGCGGATAAAACCTGGACAAACAGGAACATAAAGTGCAGCATCATCTATAAAGTGTTTTCGGAAGAATTCCTGAGAGCTGACTCTCCCAATAACTGATTATAACAGAAGCTGTTTCCAAAAGCGAGAACTGCTGAGCATTAAGTGAGGCATAATGATATCTTAGACCTGTGGCTGTGTGTGGGAAGCGCAGGCCAAGCAGAACACCCAGCATTCCCACAGGAGAGCAGAGAGGAGGTAATGAATGTTTCCAGTTAAAAAAAGCAAGGAACAACTGAAGCAGTTCTTCCATGCTCAGTTGCAGGAGGCCAGTGCAAACACTGGGGGAAGATGCACATTGGCGGCCACTCTGCAGAGCAGGTGTAGAGGGCACAGGAGCTAGTTTTGCAAAGCTGAACTGAGCAGAGCTGATACTTGGCAAAATCTGATGAACAAGATCTATACCTGTGCTATGTGAAAATAAAATTTTTTAAAAAGAGGGGAGGGAGGGCAAATCTATATCCAAAGATAAAAGTGTGCCAATGGCAATGGTGAAAAAGTAATAGGGAAAACATGCTGAAGTCTGCAGTATGTGGCCTGTGACATGAATGTGAAACCTAAGCATGTACTGCACAGCTGATACTGAATTTTGCTCCAGATATTGCAGCAGGTAACTTGGAAGAGGAGATGCTACAGTATAATGTCAGGGAAATAGGAGCCAGTATGGAACAGCCTCTTTGCAGCCCGTCCGGGGAGCAGGAGCTCAGCCGCCTCCAGCTGTGTCCACACCGGCCCCAGCTCCGGTTCGGGGCTCTGACCAGGTACAGCCCAGCTGGACAAAGGTGCAAATGCAGATCAGATCATTTCTCCTCCACCCGCACAGAGGTGGAAGACGGAGGAGTGCTGATGGGTGTTGTTATTGTAGGGAAAGCCCCACTACGAGCTAAGGGCGCCATACATTTTCTGTTACAGCTCCTGCTTTTCCAGCCCTTATAACCCAGACAGTGTAGTCTGAATATTTTCAGTCTTGCTGCCTGCCTTGAATATTAAGTTTGAGCAAGAGGACTCAAGAATCAGGTTAGTTTTTACTAAGTGGCTTTGCCACTACAGGGAAAAAAATGGTCTTGAGGCTGAATTTTTCAAATAAGCCTGAGGGTCAGATAAGTGCACATCACCATCTCCATGAATTTTCATTATGCAGCTTGGAAAACAATGTCACCACTTCCATAGATGCCACAGGTAAGTTGTCTTGTAGATTTGGGCTATTATATTTTTGACGGAACTTCCAGTATTTTCACAGCTTTTGAAATAAAGCACAAATAAGATAACAGAGAGTTCCTTGACATTATTCATTGGCAGGTTCTTAAAAGATGTGATTGAAATTGGCACAGAGAAGGGCTGTGTGGTATTCAAACCCACCGATGCCCCTGCTGAGGAGTGCAGACAGACACAGGCGAGCAAAGAGCAGCATCCCAGACAGACAGACACAGGCGAGCAAAGAGCAGCATCCCAGACAGACGGGCATGGCGAGCCCACGTGGGCTGAGGGCATGGCCGCAGCGTGGGGACAGGCAACAGGCAGGAAAAATACCATAACCTCCCCCCAAAGCTTGGTCAGGGCAGCTCCCTGGACAACAGACCTGAGACTATGAACAGACACCAGATTTCCATTCACTCTTTAGAAAACAAAACAAACAAACACAGCATTGGGTTGGTTTTGTGGTGTTGTCTTGTCCTGCTGCCCTCAGTGCAGCTGCATGAAAACACTGCCGACAGCTGTGCTGGGACGTGGCACAGAGATTTATCCTTTAAAGCAGATGCTACTGGTTGTGGGTGCCGTATCACTGGCCTGCTGGCCCCATGAGGTGGGACACCGGGTTCCCTCACGTTCCCAGGGCTACACGGAGCTGTGGACACCGCGGTTCTGCAGCCAGGCAGGGGCTGTGCCCGGAACTCCCGCCCCGTCCGTTGCAAAGGGATAATGGAGGAAACGCTCATACGCCGGTTATGCAACTCCTCTATAATCATATTTGACTTACTTTCATCACTGTCTTTATGGCTTTACTAATTGGCTTATGCTTTCATTAGAAAGATCTTTATGAAGAGCTTTTTATACTGGCAGGAAAAACAACAACAAAAAAAATCAAAACTCTATCAGATTAAAACCCTTAAATGCAATGTAATATTTTGCTGCCTGAAAGCTCTTTTATAACTCTGAGAGACGGACTCTGTTCTTCTCGGAGATGGATCTTAGTAGGCTTTGTGAGCCTATCTCAACATTTGATTGAATTGGCCACTCTGTACTTTCTGGACTGCAAAACACAGCTTGATGGAAACGGTCTCAGAGTTTTCACTGCCTTTTTTTCGTTCACACTTTGGAAGTGAGGAGGGGTCACACGAGTGCCTGCTTCTGAAGTTACTGCGGTCCTGGAGCCGCGGGAGCCAGAGGCGGAAAAGCCCAAATCTGTCCGTGGTGTCAGCCCGAGTCCTGCGGGCGCCTGAGCGCCCTGCTGGCGCGGCCCTTGGTTCGCCTTTAGGTCATTTGAAAGTCTTCTGAACTGGATACAGCTCCAGTTATATTTCTCAACAGAAACCTATTCCTGTCCATTATGGGATATTTTGTGCATAAAACTCAACATTCATGGTATATATCTGCTGCGATAACCATCCAGAAAAGCTGGGTAAAAGTGTAAGACCTGAAGTGTGTGAATTCTATCCAGGTGAGCCGTGGTTGTCACCGAACCTGCTTCACGGGCCACTTTCCAGCTGAGAGTGCTGGTTTCTCACCATCTTCGCTTATATGCTTACACCATGCAAACCTGGACTCTCAGGAAAGAGGCCTCCAAGACTCAAAATCCAAATTTCAAAATTCTGAAGTCAGCCATAAATGTTCTTAAAATTATTTATAGTTTTAAATGCATACCTGTCTCTGTAACATGGTCAGTTTTGTGGGCAGCCAGTTTTGAGCTGCAAACAACTCAACAGGGAAAAACTGTACAGTAATCTACAAAGACATTTTCCCATAAATTTTTTGTGTCTCGGATGTTCACCTGTGGATACGAGAACACGGGGAGGCACTGGGGCTGCAGGGCAGAGCCTGTGGCCGAGGTGGCCCAGGGGCCCAGCCAGGGGCGTGCTGGGGACACTGAGGACACCGGGCAGCCCGGCCCGGGGGCCCGTGGCCAGGCACGGCAGGGCTGTCCTAACGAGGAGCTGGCACTGGAGAGGAGGCAACCGGGCAAGCGGGCACCGTAATGAAACTCAGAGACATCTCCAACCGAGCAAGCAGAGAACAGTCATACCATGAATTTTGAAATATGCAATAAAACAGAGGAAAACATACCGATTCCTTTAACAAAAATGAAGAGGAAACAGCAAGTATAGGTGTGGAAAAAAAAATACCTGTGTGTGATTCAAATAAATTCCAGTTGGGCCTGGGATCATCGTTGCTGTCACTGGTGCAGAGGTATTGAAGCCGAGATGACAGCCATGGCCCAGGTAGCTCTCCACACATTGCATGGCATTTTAATGATGTCCAATCATTAAGACATACTTTAGCATCTGTGTTCTGGCAATGCCCAAACTCCCACGTAACTAAAAATACCTTTGTAGCTGTTTGGATTTCACCTTTCAGGTGGGCACGTAGCTGGCCCTTACAGGGTCTACAGGTTTTGCTCTGTTCTGGGCCTACACATCTATCACTATTTCTAAAGACTATCCCTATGACCTGTGAAGATTTCATCTCTGAGTGTGAAACTCCTGTCTTTATATCCCCACACCTGCAGCACAACTTGTATTTAAAGCATTTTACTGTGATTGTGAACAGCTGATCAGTCGCAGCACTGAAATCACAGCTGATGAACATTCAGGCTGCCCACAGCTCCGCAGGTGTGTGCTGCATGTCCTGTCCCTAGCAGGCGGCACAGGTGAGCAACGTGTCCTCCGAGCTGTCAGGGAAGCAACTAAGACAGTTTTACCCATCGCTGGTTTGCGCTGTGCATCCTCTGCCGCTGGCCCAGCAGCTGCGCAATCTGTGTGCAGGTAGTAACCCTGTTGAGCCAAGTCTCTGTTAAATTACACGCAGATGTTACATCCACATTTCCTTGAGGTTACAAGCCAAACCTGGCAATTGCCAGATGAGCCAGAGTTCAGACTGCCTTTGCACGCTGGCTGTGCCGTTGTATTTCAGTCCCTTTCCATACGTACCACTCAGTTCTGTTCCAGTTACCCGTCTTGACAAGGAGGAAAGCTGCCTGCACCAGTAAAAGCTTTTCCTGGGTGGTGTTGGCGTGTTGTTCATGCAATGAGCAGGAAGGTGCATTCGTGCAGGCTGGCACTTCCAAGTGTCTTCTGCAGAGAATTCAGAGGTGGCCCTTGCTGAGCACCGACTTGTAAAGCATCTGGACCTGAGCAGCAGTGGAACAGCTGTGACGTGAACTCTGCTTTGCAGCTGAACAACAAGTGAATTTCAGCATGAGTTTGTAGCCTGGATTCGATTTTTCCAGCCACCAAAACAAGTAATTTCTCTCAGCATTACGCTTTTTGCAGGTAGCCCCGTGGGAAGCGAGCAGGCTCTGCTGTAAAGCAGAGGGGTGAGAGGTCCCCCCAGGGCTGCATGCCCTGCACCGCTCCATCCTCATCCTCATCTTCCTCCTCCACCCACCCTGCCCAGACCTTCCCGAGGGACGCGGGTTTGCGGCAGCCCTGTTCCCTGCCCCGGGCTGTCGGTCCTGCCGCTGGCACACGCCGGTGCCAGCCGGGCACTGCGGGTGACGCCGGAGCCTGTCGGTGCGTCCCTGTGGCCGATGTTCCCCTGCGGTGCCATCGCCCGTGTCCTGTGCCGGGTGACGCGCTCTGCAGCGTCACTGTGCGCCCGTGAGCACCGCAGGACGGCGGTGACAGGGCAGCCGGGGTACCTGCGGTGCAGTTACGCCTGGTGAGCAGGGACCAGGACACTCGCATCCTGATGATTATAGTCCTCCAACTTCACCTCAAAGCAACTATTTCTGCCTACTTTTGAATCATAACCAGATGTAAATATTTAATAGCTGTCTTATTTCTGGTATAGAAGCAGTCAAACCTAGCTTCTGACAGACTGCAACTACTTGCTTTAATCGTTACAAATACTTTTACTTAAAATTATCTTATGTTGCCACTTGATCAGATGTCTTCTATCAGCAACACAGATGAGAAGATTCTTTGTATTTCCCAGAATGGACAACCCTTACCCCAACAAGCACTAAATCCAGTGACATTCAATGCTATGCACAGAAAAAAAGCCCTCAAGAGATAAATAAATGAAATATGGTTACTGAACTTTTATTAGAAAAATTTCCAGGTGCAGATTTATGTTTTCCAGCGTGTCTGAAATTGTTTTAATGTTGCTATTCTCATGGTTTTGTAGCAAGGTTGATTTACAGAAAAGACAATGTGCACTTAAGCAATGAGTAGGACATGATTTAATTTATGCTAAGCATATAGATGTAGGAGCAAATCAGAATGGAAAGGATATCACAGACTAATCTCTTCAGCGAAGTTCTATTGCTTTAAGCTACTCAAGCACTGCAGAATTTAGAGGTGTTTGCTTTAACATAGCTAATTATCTTGACTTTTGCCCTTCAGAAAGCTGGCACATTTGGTCTCAGGATGGATGTCTCTCCCAGGCTCCATCCATCTGTGGCACTTCAAAATTACATGGTGGAATTTGAAGCCCCACAGTTGCTCCCAACACGGCAGCCCGGCAGCAGCAAAAGCCTCACAGAGCGCTGGCAAGCAGCTCTGCAGCTCTTAGGAAGCCCTTCCCTCTCAGCAGCTCTCCAGCAGCACTGGCTTCCCCATTTCCCCATGCATTTATCCCTGCACAAGGGCAGCGGCTCCCGGGGGTGTGTGGGGAAATGGGGTGCCCGCCGTGGGGGTGCAGATGGGGACCCTCCTCCCCAGGCGCAGAGGACAGCAGTGTCCCCGGGGATGGCGATGTCCCCAGGGACCTGTCCCCACCTGTCCCTTGCAGGGGACAGGGCACAGACCCCTCGGCCCGGGGGGCCGCAGGGCAGCGCTTGTTGAGCTGCAGCCGACGCACAACAGCTGGTGGAAGTGCAAGTGGTGACGCTGGCACCTTCGCTGCGGCCCGAGCAGCAGTATCAGGATCTGTCACTGAGCAGTTACAAAGTCCACAGTTATGAAGAACAGGACTAGTGTGCGTGGAAATGAAACTCAGTGGCTCATAAATCCACTCCATTAACAACAGACAGCTGCTCTGTTTGCTCTGCTGCACCTACGTGTTATTTCAAGATCCAGCACCCTGTATAAAATATCACTGAACACTATTCATGTTCATGAGAACCACAACGTGTACCACAGGAAAATGGCAATATAAACCAGAGACTTCAACATTTTTTTTTCACATTTATCCGTGTAGCACCATTTGTTATGATTTAACTTGCAGAGAAGCCTGCAAATTATGTGAAGTTGTTCTCAGTCCACTTTTGGTCCACAAATTCCGCATGAAGCTGTTGCTGGGATGCCGGCAGTGCAGCAGACGGAGCAGTTTGCACAGCTCCCGCACAGAGGAACTAGTTCTGTCTTTAGCAGGATGTCATTCTGGTGCAGCTAGTGACATTAACCAAGGGACTGGTTTTGTCCAGTGTCTTTCAGATTCACAAAATTATTTGAGAATATTTAGAAAATAATAATTAATCTTTGGGCTAAGAAAGTTAGCATCAATTGGTTTATATGGGATACAAATATGAATGCCAACATTGTATAAGAAAAAAGGTTATGAGTAATCAAAGTATAGTCACTAAAAAAAAAATAAAGAAAATAGCAGTTTGTTCTTTTAGTGTTTGTCCCTCACCAAATACAGATTAGCAGAGAATTTTGTCCTTTTTAAATTTAAGCCACACTATTATTGTGGAAGCCAAACGACCGCACATCTCCCAAATTATGTTTGTAACTTCTGCTTTTAACCTTTTTGCAGAATACCAGATGTGCAGTCTTCCAATGCTTTGTGTTTCTCATATTTATTCTCTTCCTATAGTTCTTTCCGTTATGAGGATTTAGCTCCGGATAGATCCATCTGATCTGCTATTCCAGTGCTGAAGGCCATCCAAATATTTACTCTTGTACAGCTCGTAAACAGTCCCACCTTGAGAGCACTTCTTGAGAAATCCTACAACACGGTATAGACTTTATGTGTTGGGGTATTTTATCTACCGATGACAAGTTGCTGTTCCTGAAGGAGGGCAGAACAATGGTTTATTGCGTGGTCCTGACCTCCGGTCCCGGTGCCAGGTGGGACAGTACCCTGGAAATCCCACACACCGGGAGCCACGTTCCGAGCAACGGGAATCGGGAAGGGCTGGGCCCGCAGCATTGGGAAGCTGCAGCACCATTTATTGATTCAGTTTAAATATGGCCCAAATGATGATTTATTCAAATGCAGCAATAACTGCAGCAGCTCTGCGCTGGTGTTCAGCTGTCCCAGGTGCAGGAGCGCAGGACGCGGGGCTGCAGCCCCACGCGGCACCGGCACCGCCGGGCTCACCGTGCGGGTACTGGGCTCGGCAGTGTTAGTCAATGAACGTGTGGCACTCACCTGGGTTTGCTTCAAACCTCCCAAGTCTGAACCTCAGACTGGAGAAAACTTGTGAGGTTGCTGATGTTCAGGGACGTGCAGCACCTTGGCTGTCGGGTGGTGGGTCCTCAGGATAAGGAGGAAAAACTTGGGGTTTTTTACCGCATCGTCTCTAAGGCACTATGTGAAACTAGTGTTCCATCTCCCACATCTTTTGTTGACATAGAAGTGGAAAAGTACTCAAAGAGGACAGCCATTGTAGTGGCAGAGGAAGCACACGTGGCCCCCCAGCACCGTGCCCTTGCTGGGCTGATGTGGCGGCAGCAGGAGGGGACGGGGCGCAGGACAGCGGGGGTGGCAGCAGGAGGGGACGGGGCGCAGGACAGCGGGGGCAGCAGCAGGAGGGGACGGGGCGCAGGGACGGCGGTGGTGGCAGCAGGAGGGGACGGGGCGCAGGACAGCGAGGGCGGCAGCAGGAGGGGACGGGGCGCAGGACAGTGGTGGTGGCAGCAGGAGGGGACGGGGCGCAGGACAGTGGTGGTGGCAGCAGGAGGGGACGGGGCGCAGGACAGTGGTGGTGGCAGCAGGAGGGGACGGGGCGCAGGGACGGCGGTGGTGGCAGCAGGAGGGGACAGGGCGCAGGACAGCGGGGGCGGCAGCAGGAGGGGACGGGGCGCAGGGACGGCGGTGGTGGCAGCAGGAGGGGACGGGGCGCAGGGACGGCAGGGGCTGCGGGGCCGGAGCTCGCAGCCGCTCGCACTGAGCACCCCACCTCCACGCGCGGCCCACATCAATCTAAATTAATTACAGCTCGGTTTGTGTCGCTGGTTGGTGGTGATGATCTAGGTTTGTTTTCTTATTGCTTGAGTTTAGTCTCTAGTGTCACAAAGTCGTAGCGATGTATATGAAGGTGCGATATGGAAACTTGTGTAAATATATGGAACAGAGCAGAGAAAGCAAGATATAAATAGCTAACCACTGACTACTCTTCTGCATAACCATCTTCTGCAGTACAATAACAATCTTGGAGACAATTTGTGAATTATACCATTTCTTCCAGCTCTTGTGTAGAGCAAAAAGTTGAGTACTTGTAGCTGGTTCTACTGAAACAGCACACAAAGAAGGGTTGGGGGACAAGAAACACCCAACTCTGCTCTGTGGTATCAATCCTTCATTAAATGGTAACCAAAAAACCAAAGGACCACAGCATCACAGGATTAGCGTGGAAAAAGTAATAGGACAAAGTGCAGCTTGATGAGCACGAATGTACCCATAAAATAGGTATTGCAATATATGCAATTGCACATATTGTTTTCAAAAAGTTGTATTTATTATATTGCAAATTTATGCCTGGTAGAATAAACATTTCTCTAAAAACAATGAAAAAAAAAACCCAGAAAACCACATTTGACCTGTGAGCTGCGTGGTGGCACACTAAGAGAATTAACGACTTATGCTAAGCAATTTCATAATGAAAACTTTTAAAACCTCATCCCAGAAGACAAGCAATTTTCATCATAAGAAGGATTACCCATCCTCTGATCATTTAAAATTATTAAATTGGTTTTGGACATATGTGGAGGACTGTCGGGATTTTTTATTTTTATTTTTTAAACAAATTCTGCCGCGGTGCTAAATCCAGCGCAGAGGCCGGAGGCGCAGCGCGGGTGCTCTCTGCCGCACGGACCCGCCGTGGAGGGAGCAGGATGCGCCCAGCACCGCACCGGAGCAGCCGGGGCGGGAGCTGCTGGAGCTGGCGCCACACGGGTCCCACCACCCAGGGAGGGCCCAACCAGCTCCCGTGAGCCCCACGCGGGATCGGGGAGTCGTGTCCCTGCGTGGGGGCACTGGGGACACTGTTTGGCAGCAGAAACACGTGGGTCAGGGGGCTGCGGGGCTGCCGCAGCCTCTGCTCCGGGTACGGTCATGGTGGGCTGCGTACATGTTAATTGCAGATTTCCTGGTTCCATAAGCAAACAGTTCATGCACAGATCTCACATGGGGAAGCGATTCATTTATAATTTAAGCCACTTAACGTTTCTCAGAATTTGATTTCTTTTAAACAAGGGATATGATGTAATTTGGGCGTGTGTCCATGTGATTAGGCCCATTCTGCTGTCTCCGTGAGGCTTCTATCCCTCGGCTGCCCGAGACAAACTATCACGTACCCGGGAAAACAAAGCCTGTTGTTCTTCTGCACACATATTTTTCTAGAAAACTGGTTTTCCTCAAACTGCTAAGCAAATGTTGGACACGGAGTGTCAGAGCCCAGCAGTGGGACACGGTGACAAGGACAAGTGCAGGCTCTGCATCCTCCTCGTGTGTGAAGGTGGCTGGAAGGAGACCATGTCCCGGGATGCTGCCCCGCAGCTCCTGCCGAGGAAAAGCTGCAGAGCCCAGAGCCTGGCCCGCCGCAGAGCCGCCAAAGCACAAGCTCTTCCTTGAGGCTGCTCCTCTCCATCCCTTCTTGATCTGCCCCTGGGCTGGTATAAAAACACAAAAGCCATCTGTCCGGATGCAGTTCAAACCAGCGATGGTATTTAGTGTACATCTCACAGATCACACAGCCACTTGCATTTACACCCTGTTTGCGCCATGTCCTGGGGCTGGAATGGAGAAAGCGTTGAGCAACAGGACTTTTTTACACGAGGAGTAATAGTGCCAATATCAGTGCTGCAAAAAGTCTATTACCTAATCACCCAACATTAAAGAAATAGATTAATATGGTGTCTGCTCTCACAGGACCACAGATATTTTTATGGGATATGGCATTATAATAAAAATTCCCTAGACTTCAGCTTAATCTAGAAAACTCATTAAATAGATTCAATACGCTATGGAATTCTCTATAGAAATGTTATCGTTAAATGTGTACCATATTTCTCTGCCTTCTTTGGCCAATCATTTTTATTTTGTAGGATATTTTACAGTGTGGATGAGATAGAAGACTCAACTGATGCAGGCTTTAAAGATCGTTGACCTCTGTGCTTTACTACGTGGGAAGATGTGAGGAAAAGGCTCATAATTTATAAATTACTTCACCGCAGAAGATGAGCTTAGCATGAACAGAAAATCAGGACTAAGCCATAACTTGATGAGGTTTCAGATTCTCAGCCAAAGTTGTGTTACAAAAGACAAACTTGACCAATGCCGAGGTAATCCCCATTTTTGGAGCCACCAAAGTCATTGCAGGAGCTGCTCTGTGGAACAGCCCCCTTGAGACTTGAAGACATTCCTGCAGGATCTGAGGCTCATCACAAATCTCACTGTCTTTCTGCAGGACGTGCATTTCTAAAGCACAATCTTGCTCATTCAGGTACTACCGTACCCCATATGGATGTTAAAATACTGCACACAAGAAGATAATGCTTCATAACATGTATTTATTCCAGCAGAAAGCAACTGAAATGACAGCAGTTAATCCCCTCACTAATTGCAGTTAAGCACCAAGAGGGAATCAGTCCTGAAATAGTAGTGGTGACTCTTTAAAAGGTGCTTTGATTCCCCTGTTTTTAAAGCTACTGATGAAAACTTATTTCTTTTTCAGCACTTCAGCTTAAAGGCAATGTTTATAGCATGATTCAGTTAACTAGAGGTGCATTTGTATTTAGAATGTTTTCAGGCTATACCTCAAAGTATAGGAATTACTGTAATACCATAAGTAGTAATGAGTTCAGATTTGGGAGGTTTTTAGGGTTGTACACTTGCAAAATTTTTCTGAAGGAAAATCTAATTATCCTGCAAGGCGGCATCCTTATTTTCAAGCAACATACAGGAGTAACAGCTTCAAAACCGCGTTAGAATAAACTCTCCTCCTCGCAGCTAAACAGCAGCGCAATGAATGGAGCAGCTACATGGCTCCTCTGTGCCCTTGGACAGCACTTGTGTTTAGAAACAAGATGTTTGGTTAGCGAGTCTCTGTAGCACTAGTGAAAGTACAAACCACTCTGGTTCCAGAGGCTCCCGCGCGGGGAGGGAGGGCAGGAGAACAGGGAGTCGAGAGCCCGCGGCTCCTCCTTCAACCAAGTCATGGAAAAACCGTGTAAGAATTCCAGCGTCTGAATAAATATGTGCCCTGTGACCTTAATCCCCTAGGAACCAAAAGCATCCAGAGTCAGATAAAAATAGTAAACCCTTTACGTTGCTGAGGGAGAAGAGCACTGCTCGCAGCTAATTAGCTAAACCCTGTTAATAGCATGGGGTGCGCGGCTGAGGCCGGACGCGCGTGGCGAGGGGCTCACGACATTAAACGTGTGGAACGGCGAATGTCAGGGCAGCACGAGCCGTGGACGGGCCGGGGGGTTTCTGGGGGGATCCAGCCCCCCGTGGCACCGGGTGACAGGCTTTGAGGGACACCCACCAGAGTGGCTCCTGTTGACTGCCGCTGCTGTTCCAGCCCCCAAAACTCCTCCCAACAAGATTACAGACCTTGCTCGAGTGCTGGCTTGTACGGGAAACCTCAGCGTGGCAGCAAGGATCCCTCTAAAAAAAATAACAACAGAGAATTAGAGTGATCCTGGCAGCAAATGTCAATGCACTGTTCAGGTTCAGTTGTACCATTTTATTTAAAGTACTACAGCTGAACAGTGTGCCAAAGAGTAACTATTTATTCAAGCCATACTGGAGACAATAGGTTGCTTCAAACAGTACCTGCAAATGTTTGTTCTAATTCTGAATTACTGTTTCATTAGTCAGCATTGTTTTTTCCTTATTATTCCCTATTTGCAAACATTCACACCAACTGAGTCTTACATGGTGAGCCTTTTATTCACACTACACCTGCATACATATGCAAAGGTTAACATTTGTGCACACCCAGGAATCCTGTGTAAATCAAATTTCCTATTTGATATTTTAGGTTTTTCCAGCCAAAGAATAATTCCCTCAATGGCCCACCATGGTTCACGGGAGTTAATTTGGGAGCCAACTCAGATGTTGAAGGTTCCCTTCAAACATGATAATTGAAGAGGTCGCTTTCCTCAGCCGTGGACACCCCAGACAGCTCTGGCTGCTCCTCCAGCCCCCTCAGCATCTTCATCCACCGAGCGTAATGCAGTGGGTTTTGCCAGAGACATTTCCCTCCAGCAATTTGGGCTGGAATTTTAGCTGAAGTATTTAGATATTAATGTTCCGGGGTGAGAAATCAGTTTGTCATAGATTTCACTTCTGGTGCATTTACATCACATTTCTGCAAAACCGCTGCAGATGTTTGTTTCTGGAACGACCTGACAAGCCATTAGAACAATTTGCTTGCTATTGAAAGGGAAGGCTGCTGTGCTCAGCAGGTGCTTTGAAAGGCTGGGACCACTTTCTGCAGAATCGTAGTGAGTGTTGCCTGGAGCTCTGAGCCAGAGCTCTCGCCGCAGCAGCCTTGCTCCAGGGACTGTGCAGGGAAACACTCCAGAGCGACAAGCTGCAGCCCATGCCCACAACGCTTGGCATGTTAAATGGCATTTTTCAGCCCCAAAACAGGCCAGGGTGCACTGCGTGCTGTACACAATGTCCTGTTTCCAGCCAGAAGGCAGCAGCCTGAGGTGTGGACCCCACAGCCTTTTGGGGTGCCTGGATGGAGTGGCATTTTTGGAACATGCCAAGTTTCTTTAGCAAATGCTGCTTTTGCAGTTGCCATGGTGTGCAATGGCCTGGGGACCAGGTGCAATTGCTCCGTGGCATCACTACACCAAGACACTAGTACTCTTTTTTGTGTTTTGTTCTTTAAAGGCATATTTGAAAGCATCACTTATGTCTGTGGCACAAAAAAAGAAACCTGTATTTAACCAGTGTCTTACATAGTGCACTTTTTACAGACCAAACCCAATGACTGGCTAGTAGTTACAAAACCAGAGAATTTTCTCAGATTACTGTGTTTCACGCTGTTACTAAGATTGAAGTGACGCTCTGTGAAAAAAGCTGCCTAAGAGCAGCGTTAATTTCATCCACCTCAAGCTTTAAAAGCTGAGTAATTCTTATCTGAGCTGTGAACAGCACCAGCCTCGCAGGCTGAGTGAGGCGGCACCGCTTCCTCCTGCGCCGCGGGACGCAGGACCGGCCGCGAGGAGCCGTGCCGCGGTGGGTGTCACAGCCGCGGTGGGTGTCACAGCCGCGGTGGGTGTCACAGCCCGCGGTGGGTGTCACAGCCCGCGGTGCTCGGGGACGCCGGCCCGTGCCGGGTGGCTGAGGGTCACAGCACGCGGGGGTGGCACGGGGGGCCGCAGGGTGCACCCAGCGCAGCTCCCGGGGGGCTGCCAGGGACGGGGGCGGCACAAACCCGGCCCCCCAGAGATGGCGAGCCCGTCGCTTATCCCTCGGCTCCTCTGCCGTGTGCCTGCCACGCCGGCACGGCCCCGCTCCCACGGCTTGCTCGCGCTGCGAGGATGGGGAGGTGTGAGGCGGCATCGCTGCCTGCCAGCGCTATGCGATAATTTGCTCTTCAGGCACCGAGGCTTCCACGGCCCACAGCTGTCTCACCGATTTTAGCACTGCTTTGCCTCCCTCCTACCTCTCTTTTATCACTTCGCACGAAGAGCATAGCTTAGACAGCAAGGAAAAGTCACCCTTTGCCTCACGGTTTGCACGTTAAAAGCCACATCTGAGCAGTCAGGCCCTGATGACGAGGCCTCTCTCCCAGGCTGGTGAGAGGGAAGGCAAAGACGCTGAGCCAACAATCCCCCGCACCCAGACCCCGCACGGCACAGGGGCTCTCGAGGTGACACAAAGCAAACAGAGAGGTGACCCCAGAGCCTTTCGCTGCTCCCCAGCCCCTGGAGCCCCCTCCTGCCCGGGGCCGGCACGGGCGGCAGCTCCGCAGCAGCGCCCAGGGCCGAGCGCCGCGCGGCAGCGAGGGCAGAGGCCTGCCTGCAGCACGGCTGGAAGCCGGACCCAGGGCTCTCCGGCCTGGCTGTGCCCTCAACCCACCCGGGAGCACACCAGCCACCCGCTGCTGGACGTGGCACCAGCTTTGCCCACCTCCCAGCGCACCCCATAGTTCCCCAGCGCCTCACACACCTGATGAGCCCTCACTCAGCTCCAGCTTTCCTGCTTGCTCTGCTTTGCCTTTGTGTTCTTCTCCCCTGTCCCACCCTCATTTAAGTAATCTCTAACCACCTGTCTCCTCAGGGCACCCAGCTGGGTGCCTTACAGCTGCTCCTTAACTAGCACCTGAACTAACTCCTCCTTTGCCATGTCTGCTCCGTGCCTCCCATGGGGAAGCCGCTGGTCGATGACCATGGCCGTAGCGGCAGTACGGGTGAGCAGTGTGTCCCTTTGCAATGTGATTTTTGGGTTCCTTCAGCAGCTGACCTGAACCCAGCCTGAACATCACAGCCATGTGTTTGCATTTTAGCGGGGGAGTACGAGTGCTGAGAATTGCCACCCCATACCAGTTCAACACTTCTATTGAGATCTCCCATATGGATATATTGGTAGAGAGTAAAGGAACATGCCAAAGTGAAAACGTATTTCTTATTGAGTTTCAGGTCCTCTAAAGAGTTAACTTTCTCTTCCAGTATGGAGCAGGTTTATATAGAGTAAAAGCTTTTCCCTAGAAGCAGTAATAGTAACTGGGAATCACGTTGCCGGTAAGACAAGTTCTGAAATAAAGTGTGCTATCCTTATTCACAACTACAGTCTGGCCAAAACCACGCAATAAATGCTACACATAACTGTTTGGTGAGGTGCAAGTGCAAAAGCAGCTCCCTGCCAACAGTGTTTTCCACCTCAGAATACTTCAAACGCTACAGCAGCAATAAAATTATCAAATAAATTGCTTGTAAATTGCTTTTAGAAGTTGATTCCTTCTGTGCAGGAGGAGCTGTGTGCAACACGTGCTCACAAGCCTCTGAGGAGAAGGTGGGGAGCAGCCGGGGTCACCCCAATGGGCTGGCAGGAGCAAGGACAGCACCAGCCCTTCCTTCCCCTCCGCTCCCAGGCACCAGAGCAGGCAGCTAGGATAGGAAGAACAAGAAATGGAAGAACTCCAAGGCAAGATGCAGGTTATTTTCAGAGAAAATTTCCTTACTCCTGCCCTCTCTCAAGAAGCTCTCAGAAGAGACATCTCCCTATGACTTTATTTGCAGAGGTGTATTTCAATTGCTGTATGACACATTATTGCTTACTGCCCTTCTTGTAGCCAAAATTACGTTTTCATTTTTAAAGAAACGCCTTTATTTTTCTTTTTCAGTAGCTGTCAGAAGATAGATAACCAGATGAAAAATATTCTCATGATGCTGATGTTTTCTTTTTCCAGGAAGCCTAGTAGCTGAAAGTTAATCCGAGATCAACATCCAACACTTCATGTAGAAAGTCTACAAGACACCATACTCATCAGTTAAGTGCAGAGTTAGTAGATGTGGAATTAACCTTAAGCATGGGCTGCTGGTACTTGCTGTGTTCCAGGTGAGTACCATGGAGAAGTACGGCAAGGGTGAGACCTGGACACAATCAAATGCAGCATTCAAAATAAAAGTTCCCTTAACTATAAATACAGACAATTATTTAGGAATATCTTTTTATGCAGCCCGACACAGTTTGCTCCATGGGTTCACCGCGAGTGCCAGGGTCCCAGCCCTGCCTGGCCGGGGGGATCCCATGTTCCCAATTTCAGACACTGACGAAGGGCTGGAGGCTCTGGGACCTGCAGACGTGCACCCCAAAGACTCTGCAAGCTCAGCACCTGCGACACTTTGGTCCCATCTTGAGGAATGAAGAATAAACAATGGATGGGCATCTGCCACCTTTTGTTCTGAAACGCCTGACGTTTTGGCCTCTTTTTAACTAATTTGGTGTTCTTCCTCCAGGAGCTGTTTGAAAGCAAGGAAAAGACACGAGATAGAGACCACCTCCTGGGTTTCATTCTCCTCTTATGTAAGCCTGTTAAAAACGGTAATAGCCCCATTAAAGTGAATAGATTTGTATCAGAATAAAAACAGTGTGAGCAGCAAGAGAATTGGCTGCTGTGGGTGTAAATTCATGAAAGTCATTTGAAGGCTCTCTGGGAGAATAATTAGAAACATGAAGTCCTGGGATGTCTTCCTTCCTTTTTAATCCAAAACTGCTTTTAAGAGCTGCTGCCAGCTTGCAAAGTGGTTATTAAAAGAGGAACAATGCAGCCTACCAACATTTTCTGCAAACAGTAGGGTTTGGGCCTCTGTTTATCAGGGTTTTTTCTTTTTCTTTTTTTTTTTTTTTTTTCTTTCCCTGTGCATGATTGCTGGAGAAAAGATCCATTTAATCAATAGGGAACAAGACACAGACTGATTCTGGAACATGAAGTGACATCAAAAGAGTGAACGGGAAGTAGCCCTTTAATCTCTCTCATGGTAGTTTTGGTCAAGGAAAAAGATAGGTCTGCTTTTTGCAGCAATGCTAACTGCAAACTGTTCAGCTGGAGGTATGCTTTTAAAGTTTGCACGATCCCTTTGAGCACTGGCGATACTTAAGAGTATATGAGAGAGCCTGGCAAGAGCTTGTTCCTGTTATGTTATCTAGGGACAATAAATCAAGCATAGAGAGGAAACCTAATTCATCCAAGATGTTATTTTCAAAAGCTTCTCTGTCTTGATAAATAATATTTCCCTTTGGGAAGAGCAATAGGGAAGGAAGCACAAAGAGTAGCTACTGGCCATGTGTTAAGTCACTGCAGGGTGCTCAGCCAGCAGAGCGATGGACACACTGAAAGCTGTTAAAAGGTGGCTAAGATTGATATTTGTGCATGTCTGGAAGCCAGCTTCTTCCCCTGCTCCCGTGACGCCTGCGCAGTGACACGTCTGTGGGCCTGACCTCCTTTTGGTGCTCGCTCCAAGGGTGATGCAGATCTGCTCTGCCCCCTACCCCGGAAATGTCCATGTTGATGTTTTAGAGAAATCTCCAAGTTGGAAGGTTTTTCTTTTTTCAGTTTCTGACTCCGAGGTTTCTCAGGATCCTGGAGATGGTGCATTTGGCTTTCAGGAACCAGGTGCAAGATCAGAAATCCTGCATTCATGGAGTTTACAATTCAGCAATGGTATTGGTGAAGTAAGACCAGCCGTGTCCTCCTGCACACGGCATAAATGCTACAGCTACATGCTTCAACTCTGTCAGTGATCACTTATGACTTGAATCCTGTTTGGGTGTTCTGTACAATAAGCATGGAGCATGGCTACAGCATCACCACCTGGGAGCGGCTCTTGGCTTGTGACCTCTTTGGAATCCCTGTGGCCCATATCAGTAACCAAGATATAAATCATGTGCTATGCCAGCTCCAATAGGCAACATAGAATGGAAAAAAATACAAGAGGAGGGGAAAGCATGTTGGAACTGGAAGCAACTGTTGTTCTTACTGTGAAGAGCCATAATAAACTGGCTGGTCCCCAGTTTGCAGAAAGCATACACGGCACGAGGCACTTGGAAGTCTTCTCTGTGGCTACTAGTTAGTGCTGCCGCACTGCACCTTCTCAGCATGATCATCTGTTCACATTTTTATTGGAAAATGACTACAAAAGGTATGTTTGAATGTTTGAAGATTTATGGATATAAACTGTGCCTCTTTCCCTGGTATAACAGTCCCTCTGGCATCTGAGTAACATGAGGTCTTTGGGAATAGCACTATTTGTCCAGTCCCATCAAAGGCTGGCCTCCAAGAACTGAAAAACTGGAGACATGAAATGCCAGTGCAGTCAGTTCCTTCACCCAGAACAGAAGGAGCTGTAAGGTACAGTCTGAACGGGAGACGTGGGGATGCCAGCACAGCCACGGGAGGGACTGCCGCGGCCGCTCACACCCCGTCTGAGGGCGCAGACAGGTTCCGGAGGCGTGAAGGCAGCGTGTGCCCGCAACTCACCACCATGGCAATGATGGGACAGCCTGGGAAGATGGTGGGAATTCATTCTGGGCTCCTTTGCGAAAAAATCAGCTTCACCATCTTGCGGTCGTGGCAGGGAGCACAGAGGAGAGCAGGAAGGGCAGAGCTGCACGCACTGCAGCTTTTCAATGACAGCGACTCGAGCGGGTGACCTGGTGAATAAGGGCTTTAAAAATTATTTTCATGTTTTTCAAACGTTTGATGATGCACAACGTGTTCCAGAGATGTGCACTGGCGTCGGGAGCAAAGCTGAGAGGCTTTGTAGCCTCTCCCTGGGAGGCAGAGGAAATGTCAAGTTGTCCTTAGCTTGGAAGTGAAAAGGTTACACTGAATTAGGAAAGCAGCACTGACTGAATGACTTTTTCTCCCCGCTAAGTCCAACAAAATGTCAAGAGCCTGTCCAGCACAAGGAGGGAGCCGGGGGGGGCGGAGGTGGAGCCGGGGGGGGCGGAGGTGGGGCCGGGGGAGAGCCAGAGGGGCAGGGGGCAGCCCGGGGCAGGGGGCTGGGCTGGGACACGGACCCTTGGTGCCCGGCAGAGCGAGGCGCTGGCCGGGGCACCGCGGGCCGGGGAAACCCGCGCTTCAGGTCTGTCTCCAGCTGATAAAGGGTAGCGCAACCGATGGAAACAGTTAGTCAGAGAGGAAAGCCAAAGGAAATAATGAGTCATGACTTGGCAGCTGAGACGTGCCATCCCAGCCCTCCGCCTCCCTGCAGAACCGGTCGCAGCGGTGGGAATGTGCGCTCCTGTCCCCGTCCCCCCGGCTGCGGGAGCTGCCGCCGGCATCGTGCGGCACGGCGGGATGCCGGGCACGGGGAACACGGGCACGGCGCCGCTCCGAAACATCTCCCACTCGCCAAGCACACTGCAGACTGTCACTGTTCGCTGTGACCTATGGTGGTTTCAGCTTTACTGTGATTTCTAGTAAGGCAGAAATTAACCCCAGCCTCTGGCACTGGGACAGGGTGACCTGGTGTCGTCCTTGTGACACCGCCTGGTTTAGGACTAGCACCAGACTGTTTTCCTGTGTGAAGTCTAACAAAATACTTTTTCCTGGATGTACTAATACATCACAGAGCTTGTTGATGTCAGGAATCAGACAGAGGATAAACTGTCCCAAAGACGGAGTGTGAAGTGAACCCCCTCCAGAACGGTACCCATAAACTGCACGGGAGCCGAGTGGTACCACAAGTGCCACGACTCTTTAACACGGACAATCTTCAGCACCCAATATTTTTAACTTCTGAAAAAGATATTCTTAGTGTAACTATAATTTTTTTGACTTCTTCTATAATTGAGGTGAATTAAGCGTAATTGGAAGCATCTGCTCCTATTTTGGCGCCTGATATAGTGTGGTATTCTGCATCTCCTGGAAGACACTCTCGTTCTTCAACTCCCACTAGATCCAGCTAAAAATAGTTGATCTAAATCACATTCTCTCAGGCAAAAGTGCTCTCCAGCTCTCAGGATTTGCCCCTCCATGCTAAACAACGTCTGCCAGCTCCCTGTCCCCGGCAGGGTGGGGGCTCCCTGGGCCCGGGAGGGTGCAGTGAAGTCCCGGTTGGTCCCAGCAGCACGTGCCATCGCCAGTGCCACGCCTGAGGAGTGGAGTTGGTCGATAACTGGCAAACCTGTGACACCAGGGAAAGGCACGTGGCCCTGGCGTGAGGGACTGGTGTGTCCCAACAACACCCCAAACCGCTCCAGTGCTGTCGCCATCGCTGTGACCAAACAGGGCAGTGACCAGCTCGGGGCCCAAATCAGTGTTCCCAGTGCCTGGAGGAACCTCATCTCCCACTCAGCAAAGGCCACCGTGGTCTGGTTGGGTCTTCAGGCCGTCCCAGCTGCCTGCAGGAGCCACCTCTCCTGCCATGAGCCTCAATGGGGCTGTGTCCCCTCCCCTGGGGCTGTGTCCCCTCTGCTGCAGGCCAGGGAGCTCCTCCAGCCTCAAGCAGCAGCGGTCGTGTTCCTCACATGGGTAATGATATATTTACTCATAACTACCCATCCTTGGGGCAAATATTCCCATGTCAGTTATTTTCCTCATTTTTGAGCTGAGTACAGGCTGAACCAGCCTGGAAAATTTTGGGAGAGAAAACTTGAACAGAAGGATTTGCATAGATGGCTTGGCACAACTGAAAGTTGTCTGAGTATTTGTTTTGTAGCCAGGAAGGTCAGTTCATTTACCAACCGGCAGCATTTTGCTAGATAGAGCTTTCTTCGTGCCACTGGGACTTTTCTTTACTCCTAAATTCGGCCACCGCATGTGGGACCCCCGGCCCCTTCTCCCGCTGCCGGGTCCCCGCTGCGCTGCCGGACCAGCTGGGAACGTGCCCAGAGAGCGGGGACGGGGTTTAGCAGCACGTCAAAAGTCTGGGTCCACGGCTAGTAGCTCAAATTAATAGTAATGCCACAGGAACATGTTCATATGCCTCAGTCTATAGGTATATTTGGTGCTATCCATTTACAAATAAGTGCACATTTCAGGAATGGTTTTCAGAGCTCAGTTAATCCTCTAGTTTTCAATATAATACTAAACAATACACTATATTATACAATATGATTCATCGAGCCTTATTTTGTTTAAAATTTATCATACTAGAACCAACACCTATTATTATTATATGCAATTTCGCTTGTGACAAATTTTCCTGGGAGGGCTTACAGCTCTCAGAGCATGACTTTTAATTGACTTTACATTCCCAGGCAGGAAATGTCACAGTGACTGGGTCAAGATTGAGAATACATGGAGAAATAAAGATGAATAACTGGTAAGTATGTTGCAGGTACAGTAGCCCAATGACTGGGAACTCAGAAAATTCAATTAAACCTAAAAATTAAAAAAAAAAAAAATTTGAAGTTATGAAGAAAGTCAGAGTATTTACTTACAATTTCTTTGTCTTATCGCACACTAATGCCAGTGGTTCTTGTTTGTGAAAAGTAAGATTGCTGAATAAGTTTCTTTCAGAAGGTGCTCCAGGTTATGAAACAGTTAAACCACAAAATACTCAAGTCACAAAATGGCAATGTCTGAATATCTAAAAGATGACAACAGCCCTAATATGAAGGGTGTTTTTTTCTTCTTAGTAGGAACAAAGCAGGTTTAACACGAGGGGGCTGAGGGGCTCAGCTGCCTCACTGCGGGGCCGCGGTGGGGGGACCCGGCACCCCCGGCCCCCCGGCCCTGCCTCCTGCCCGCTCAGACACCGTTCTCTCTCAACTCACATCCATCTTGCGTTCATAAGGGCTATAAATACATCTGGTATCCTATACAAATAAGGCATGCACTGAAAATATTTATGCGTTTCATCCACTCACACAGTCCTCTGGATTCCAGCCCTGACAACAGTAAAACTACCATTACTCCATCACAGGGACAGGGGAAGGTTCTGGTGTGAAGGCTAGTTTATCCTTCTGGGAGTTTAAGGAAATTGCCCTTCTGCAAAGCCTGCAGCACTGGCAGCTAAACCTGGCCCTTTAAGGAAATGTCCTCTAAAAGAAGGCAAGGTTTATTGGGTTTTATGCTGTTGCACTTTTAGGCTGTTCAAAACTCTCCCAGGAATCCTTTTAATATTCCCATCAAATTGAAATATGAGTTATGTAATTATAATTAGAGCACCATACTCTCGATAACATTCGCTTAATTTCTTTAAAGACTGTTTACTTCCTGACTTGTACCTATAAGAAATCTTAAAACCCAAACAAACAGTTCCCTTCTCCCCCATTAAAGCACAAACCAAAACAAACAGCTAATTGCTCAAAAGTTATTAAAGCAGTCCTTACAATAGCTGTGTTTCCATAGAGCTGCTCTGCAGTAACTGTGACCTGACGGGAAGGTTTGTCACAGGACATTTCCCACGGTGAGTGTCACTGGCACCCTTGTGGGAAGAGGAGCCAAGAGGAAATGTGGCGTTATTCTCTCTTTCTGTAAAAGCAGGACGCATGAAATTGGGCAAGGGATGGATGTAGCAGCCCCCTCATACCTCAGTCACCTTCCCTGGGTAAATCACTAACATCTTACAAATGAAAACCCCTTCTCCAGCCCCCAGCACATCCCTGCAGGCACGGAGCAGCTCCCGGGGCAGCACTGGGGGCTCTGGCCAGGGACGAGCCGGGCTCTCCGGTGCCGCCGGGCACGTGGGCACAGCAGGAGGGGGCTCAGGGGGCTTGTAAAGAAACACTTGCCCCCCAGGCCCCCAGAGAGAGCTGCTCGGCTCAGGGAAGTCTGCAGGTCCATCCTTGGCAGCTTTACCTGCTGGATAAAGACCCCCCAGCTGAGCTGGCGTGGAGCAGGGGCCTGGCTGCCCATCTCGGGGGGGTCTGTGCCCACCTGAACTGCCCTCTGATCCTGGTGTCCATCCCGTATAAGCTGGGATGCCAACGGCACAAGTTGACATGGAGCTGTTCCGTTTCGTCATTTCTGGTCTCGTTGCAAGACGTGGGTGTCGGTGCTTTAATTAACTGCCCAGCGCACACCAGCGCACACCTTGGCTGTCGGCACCAGGGAGAGAAGTACTGAGTCACAACCTTAAAGCCATTCAAAAGCACAAAGCCAAAGGGCAGTTTAAAACAAGCACTAAAGTAGAGGTAGTGTTGTGGACTGTAAGCAGCTTTGCGCGGTTATTGAGGACGTGGCTGAGTTGCTGCTGGGTTCCCACGAGTGATGCCCGTGTCACTTCCTCATGTCACGGCCGGTGGCTCCTCAAGGAAAGGGATTTCTGGCACTCAGGTGTCCTGAGGTGTCTTAGACAACTCAGTGAAAGACATGAAATAAATGCCTAGCCAGTCGGTTCTTGCCTGTTTCAGTTTCGTTTTGAAAGTACAAGTTACACAGCTTAAGCTTTTTATGCTGAGGTTTGGCATCCGTTAGAGCCCCATAAAAGCATCACCAAGTAATTTCCCTTGCTTCCCTTTGATTTTAGCACTCTTGCTACTAGTTTGTGCTGCCACCTTTAATTATTAAGCAGCAATATCCATAGTGTAATCTTCAGGATTTTAACTCTGCAGACTACTGGGAAGCAGGGATTTTATTTTGTTCTAGAGGAGTTCACATCCTCCACAGAAGAGAGATGATGTGGCTGAGTACAATGAGGCGTTTGGACGCCAGCAGAAAATCTCAGCACCTCGCGCGTTCAGGGCAGCTCTAGCCCAGCCGGTGCAGGGACTGGCTGTCGTCCCACCGTGTCCCCCGTCAGCTGTGCGGGCTGCTGCAGGTCAGGGAAGACCAGGCTGTTCAGGTGCCTTTCCCAGACACACCTGCTCGCTTCAGCTCTCCCTCTGCTTTCCTCTCCTCGCTGAGCACATCTGGTTGGGACAGCAGGGACATCTCCTCTGAGCTGGCATCTCGGCTGCTGGCAGCTGCCCTGGGGACCCATGGTGAGGGGCCACGGGCACAGACTGAAACACAGGAGGGTCCACCTGAACACGAGGAGAAACTTCTTTGCTGGGAGGTGCCAGAGCCTGGCCCAGGCTGCCCAGAGCTGGTGTGGAGTCTCCTGCTCTGGAGACATTGAAACCCGCCTGGACCGACCTGTGTGATCTGCTCTGGTGACCCTGCGTGAGCAGGGGGGTTGGGCTGGGGGATCTCCAGAGATCTCTTCAACCCAACCAGTCCACGATTCTATGTGCGGTCCCCACTCTGCAGTACTTGCAGGGGTGGGAGATGCCACTGCCAGCCCGGGCTGCAGGAGGGGGCTGAGACAGGTCGGAAATGATCTGTACTTGCCGCTGAAAGCAAGCTGTGTTGGTGGCTCGGGAACGCCTGCGCCCTCCAGCAGGCACCGGAGCGTGCTCGCAGTGGACGCCCGGCTGGCAGGGACGGAGCAGACCGCTTCTTTCAGCACATCCAGTGACCGGATCCGCGGCGATGCCTGTACGTCCTCCAGACTCGCCAGGAGCTCTGTGCTGCTCGGTGGGAATGCAGCCGCCATCCCGGCTGTCCAGCCGGGGGGAACAGGTTTGCCGGGTCCCCCATGCCAGTATCCATCCCCTGCTCAAGGCCCTGTCGACACCAAGGGACGCGATGCCGAATCTGCCGAACTCCTTCTCCTCAGAGGGTGCTCTGGGCTCCACGGCCCGTCCTCACAGCAACCTGGCCAGCAGCCATAGTGCGATTTTAAAACTAAAATGTTTGACTACACTAATTACTCTGAGGTTTTAAAATAATGTTTATCCTGAACACTTTTGTCCTCACTTCGCACACATTCAGAAGGCTGGTACATATCTTTGCCAATAGCTATAACATTCAATCAAAACAACCCCTTATGTAAACAAACCCTGAACTGGATGTTGGGCCAGCACCGACCTGGGGGGCTGTGCAGCCACCGTGCGGAGCAGGGACCTGCTGGGGCCGGAGCCCTCGTCCCAGTCCCCACCGCCTGCCCTTTGCCGCCAGCCGGGAGCAGCACCAGACGTGTATTCTTAACCTTTGCGAGGGAAGCCAGAGCACCAGGACTGGTGTTTGCATTACAAAGCTGGAACAAAAACCACCCTCAGAGAAAGGATAAAATAGAGGCCAAGTATGACAATTTGGCACATAAATGTTTTTGAAATCATGCGATATCAAATTAAAACATTGTTAACATTTCGCTAGCTTGCTTCAAGCTGAATAATATTATCATGGGTAATATTATTAAAGCTCAGATAGCGTCTGTCACCCAAAGATAACAGAGCCCTGTTTGAGGTGCTTCAGACAAGCAGGGCAGATTTCTGCCGGCTGCAGAAAGCAGGTGAAACCCCGGGCAGGGTGCCAGGACGTGCCCATGGCTGCGCCGCTGGTGTGGCAGCACCAAAACCCGGGTTTGTGCAGCACGGACAGGGCTCGGGCACGGGGACTCCTCACCCTCCTCTGCTGTGGCTCCCAAACCCGCTGCTGCATCCCCCAGACACCCCGAGCGGGTCAGTCCCAAGTGTGACCATCTCAGCAGGGACGTTGCCGGGCCGGTTCCCAGCCCGAGCAGGTGGTGCCGGTGGCCGCGGTGGCTGCGTGCCCGCTGTCGGCAAAGCCCAGCGCCAGCCTCGCTCTGCAGGGGCGGGTTGTGGGACAGAAACGGGACCCCCTGCATTCCTCTCCAGGGTTTACAGGTTGACTTGCAGCGTAGAACCTACCTCCTGAAAAATCTCAAAAAGGAGACTGACACTTGACATTAAAATCTAATAATGTTAGAAAAGCAAAGGAACAGATAGTTTAACAAGGAGCCATTTCTGGTGGTTACTAGATAAGATTTTTAAAAATTGCTTCATCCTGGCTTGACCTAAATGGAGTGGAAAATTACCATGACTACATTTATCTGAAATTATAAAGTGTGTTCTGATTAGACCGTGATAAAAAGGATGGTATAAATTGATCCAAAGATAAAGAAAGGGCAGGGAAAATGAGATGAGATTAAGAAAAGAAGCAGCCACTAAAAAGGAAGGATAATACAGCAAAGTCTCTGAACCTGTATTAAAAATAGCTGTAGGAACTGGAACATAAATAGTTCAGTGCTTCAGTTTCTGCTTGTGGGGCTGAGGCTCAGCTGCAGTACCTGAGAGTCCAAATTATCACCTCGTTAATCCCAAGTCCGTTGGCAGACCACTGAATGAGAAGCAGGTCTAGCCCAGGCAGTCACCTCACCCAAAGACCCAGCCTGGGCTGAGACACTGTCCGTCTGTCTGTCCAGAGCAGTGTCCTTCCGTCTGTCCGGAGCAGTGTACGTCATGTCAGCACCTGGGGTCCCTCCTGGCGGGACCTCCTGCTGAAACCTCCAGCTGGGTAATGTGCTTCAGGCCCCATCAAATGACACCGAAACTGATCAAAAGAGTAGAACACCAGTACAGTGGATCTGGAAAAAAACAAAACAAAGAAAAACACAAACCAAAAAGAGCGATTGGCTGAACCTCACTTCCTAGAGATACGGCACTTGCCTCTGGCAGAAACTTCGATGGTCATGGAAACAAATTTTTCTCCGATAAGAACTGTCTTTAGGTTTCCTAGAAACAAATAAAAAACGTGAAATAAATACTTTTTTAAAATTTTAAATCCCGATTGCGTAACTGGCTGCCTGAGGCCTCGGTGTCTGCAGCATTGCTGGGTACTGAGGAGGAGGAAAACCACAGCCCCGCGGCGGCAGGAGGCTGGTGAGAACCGCGAACAGCCACCTGCGCCGGGGGTCCCGGCCGCGGGGGTGCGCGGTGGCACCTGCACCTCGTCCCCCTCCCCGAGGGGCTCCGGCCCCGCAGCGGCACCTGGTCCCACACGCTCCATGAACCACACACCCGCCGCTCTGAGCTGCCCGCCCCGGCTGAGGAACACAGAACCGCCATTCACAGTCATTAGCTCTTCAGCTCATCGTTCTCAGAAAACACATTCTTGACAGTCTGGAAATGCCACTGCTATTCTGCTTGTTAAACACGGGTCAGAAATGGATACGGAACTGACACGGCGCCCCTTTTCAGCATTTTTTTTTCTCTTCAGCCTAATGACTGGAACGTCCAGCTTTTCTCTAGAGCAGGAAAGCAGTTTGTTTATCTAATCCTTTATGACTCTGACCTCAACCAGTTTTATCTCAGCGCGGCACTGAACTCCGCAGTGCCCAGTGCCCACGGGCCGCACATGCACATCCCCCGGGATGGCCAAGCGCAGCTGGTTATTCAGATAAGGCTCTGCAAACTGTGGGTTTGGAAAACTGTCCACTCTTTCCATTTAGTATAAACTTCCTTTTCCACTCTCTGTTTATGTTAACGTAGATGTATGTAAATCCTTCCATCAGAGGTTTCCTTCAAGGAGAAAGTCAAGGCACAGAGCAAGAGGAAGCCCCATTCCCGTCACGCCGTTGGGATGGTGTCAGCAAGGAGGGGCTCCCGGTGTCCCCGGGGGACTCTGGCCTTGCAGCCGGCTGTGTTCCTCCTGCGGCTTTTCTTCTGTCTGAGAACAAGCTGGTATTCACATCTGTCTCCTTGTTGCTCTGCTTGCTGCCACAAGTCCATGGCAGTATTTTAGTTCTCTCACTGGACAACTTTCTGCAATGTCGTTATCCAGCCAAAGATAATTTAATTTCACTAGACTTCATGTTGTTTTCATTAATATCTGGCTAGCCAGCTGTTCCTCAGGGGATCTGTACTCTTCTTTCTCCGTTGTGTGTATTTTGTCACCAAAAGGGACACAGTGCTGCGTCCAGCTGTGGGTATTTTGCCCCGAAGGGGACACAGTGCCGCGTCCAGCTGTGGGTATTTTGCCCCAAAGAGGACACAGTGCCGCGTCCAGCTGTGGGTATTTTGCCCCGAAGGGGACACAGTGCCGCGTCCAGCTGTGGGTATTTTGCCCCGAAGGGGACACAGTGCCGCGTCCAGCTGTGGGTATTTTGCCCCGAAGGGGACACAGTGCCGCGTCCAGCTGTGGGTATTTTGCCCCGAAGGGGACACAGTGCCGCGTCCAGCTGCAGCTCCCTCTGCCCAGCCTGGCCCAGCTCCGCAGCGCTGGGGCTCCCCGGCTGGGAGGAGCGGCTCGGCACGGCCGGCCCGCCGCAGTGTGAGCGTGGGGTGGGAGGAGGAGGCGCCCCGTGCCACAGCCGTGCCATGGCAATCAGCCCTGGCCGCAGGGACCCCCTCTCCTGGAACCTGCACATCCCAGACCAACAGAGACCACAAAACCAACAGCCAGCCGCTCTCTAGCCTCGCCTTTGCTAATGTCTATTTTCATTCATGTAAGTCTGCCATTGCTGCCATGGTGACCAACTTAGACGTTAATTATATAAAGACATTAAGGATACATTTAAAGATGAAAGTTCAACCCGCGGTTCTGGCAAAAAACATTCAAGAATTCCTAGATCGCGCCCCTCCTCCTTTCCCCTTGAGTCCATCAGATACCATGACTTAACTAATGTCTTGCCTGAACTTACTTCTATGGTGATGTTGACAAAATAAGTCTTCTGTTTTGGTTTGGTTTGTTTGTTTGTTTTTTTCTTCTGACTCAATTAAAACAGATATTCTTTAAACAGCTTTATTTCTCACTACAGAAATGCTGTCTCTCTTTTTGGCAAATCAGTCTTGTTGCTGGCAGACTCAGCAGGCCTGGTTTTGTGTAGCACTGGCCCAAAGGGTTCTGCCCTTCTTGGCCGCATCCCCGTGTCTCGTGCGCGTGGGGCGGCGCGGTCGCTGGTGTCGGTGACGGCCCCCCGGCTGCGGCGCTGGGCACCCCGGCTGCGGGCTCTGCCCCACCTCGGAGAGCTCGGGCCGGCCCCTTGTGCCCAAAGCCCGCAGCACTGTGAGCACACACACAGTCCCGCAGCACGCGAGCTTTGGGTTTAAGCTATCGGCTTCGGAAAGGTGAAGCACCAAGACAAGCGCCCAGGAGAGCACAGGCACCCTGTAACGCATCTCGGGCTCTTGCATTTTATTCATTGGGGTTTCTCCACAGGAGATATTCGAGTACCAAAAAATGTGCCACCGTAACCAGAACACTTGTGGCTGTGGCAGAGAAGACAAGGGAAGTTTACAGACTGACTTGCTCTTTAATCCGACTGACAGTCGTCTTTTCTGAGAAGAAAGGCAGGTGGTTTAGGGATGCTTGTTTTCCTCTTGCAATTCGTTTCTAAGTGGTAGGGCTTTTCAGTCTCTGTGGAGTCAGCTCCACACCTGCTGTGACCAAGCTCTTCTGCGCTCCTGTCTCTCCCTCTCCCCAGGTGTGCTTTTATCTGCCTCTAATTGTGCTTTCCATGACCTCCCTTCCAACACACGCCTTTGATGTCGGCGCTGTCATGGAGATTATTTTTGTGCTCTTTTCTGCAACTACCTTATCATTGACTCATAGTGTCTCTTTTTTACATTTGTTGGGGGTTTTTGCTTGTTTGGTTTTTTTAATGCAGAAACATACATCCATTCTTACCTCAACTCCTCTCTGTTCAGTCGTGCGTTCTTCCAGCAGGCAGCCAACTGATGAGAACAAGCAAAAGTGGATTTAACTGCATCTGAACATGTGGGAAATGGGCTTTTCGGAACACCCAATGAAGTCAATGTAAAACAAGACTTACGTTGCAGTGGAAGCGTGCCTCTTGGAAAGAGTTTGTCTAGGGAAGGGCTCGCCCTGGCTGTGGCCTCGCGCGTTCCCACCGTCCGGGTTCGTTTGCTTTGGCACAGGAGCTCCATCGGGGCCTCCGCATCCAGCCGCTGCTGACCTGCTGGAGTATTTTTGTTCAAAATGCTACTGGGAATGAGTCCTATAAAAACTTTGCAGAGATGCCTTCATTATTTCTGCTGAAAAAGACACTAAAAAAAAAAAGCTGTGTGCAGCTGCCTTGCTCCAGCAGCCCCTGCGGCGGCTGGTGGGACCGGGCTGAGGTCCGGTGGTTCAGAGACAAACCCGCCCTCCCGTGAGTCGTTCAGAGACTGATTTCCAGAATTATCAGCCTTTGCTAGCAACAAGTAACAAGGGAAGCAAACAAAAAACAGAATCAAGAAGAATCAATAAAGAAATCAATCAATCAATAAGGGAGCTGGGGAAAGAAGATAACTTCTCTGTAGGTGCAGCTTGCTGGACACACCTGTGATAACGACTGCTGTATTTCGCACACAGACGGCACTTTTCAAGAGATGGGCTAAAACTGCTGACAGGGAGTAAATTCTCACAGACGCTTATTCACAATTACCTGTGTAAAGGTTTAATCTGCTCTTTGAATAGCCTTTCTGGGAGAGGAACATAATGGATGGAGGCAAATTGTAAAGAGTGCAAGAAGATAATAAAGGATGGCAAAAAGCAGAAAAAATATTGCTCAAGTTAGTACTTGATCAGGATTATCAAGACAAACAGATCACTGGATTTCTAAAGATCAGTGCTCTACCATCTTTCAGCCAGAAGCATTCCAGATGCTGTTTTGTAGCTGTAAGAGGAAACATTTCACCTCTCAAATCACTAACATATCTCAATTAGAAGTCTCATTTTCTCTTGACGAGCCTTTTCAAGAAGGAGCAAGGCCTAATCCTGATTACCGTGTCAGGTATGGCTGGAGGTGTCAGAAGAGAGAACTGAGGCATCAATCTCATCTCTTTGGAGCAGAGATCCCATCAGGGTGGAAAGCGCAGGGTGACCCGCCAGGGTCATGAGCATCACGCATGAGCATCACTTCGGCTGTTTGGCAAGAAACAGCCAGGTCCCCAGGAAAGCAGATGTTTGGTGGACAGAAAGACAAGGCACAAGCAAGACAAATGCAAACCACTGTCCTGAAACCAGGGAATGGCCGTGTCAGGAGCTCACCATCAGAAAAGCATCTTCTCTACGCAGGGAGCAGAGCAGCTCACGCAGCAGAAGGAAAACCTCCAGCAAGCCAGGGCAGGGTCGCTGCAAACAGTGCTGGAAGATAATATCAGATAATATCAGATAGCGGCTTGGCTTCACGCTCAAAGCCAGGCTGTGGACAAACCCCCCTGGCCGGAGGCAGCTGGGCACGGCAGCTGGTGAGCGCCGGCCCCGGCACCGCCGCGGCTGCTGCCTCCCCATCCGAGCATCCGCGCTGCTGCCAGCGCTGCGTGCAGCTGGGGGATAAAAATGAGTCTTGAGCATCTCGTTTACAAACCTTTCACAAATATCACACTGACATGCAAATAGGAGAATGTGGCAAAACAATACATGACACCCAGCTTGCTCCTCCTCTTTGGAAAACTCAGATGTTTCCTTGTCACAAAGCTGCTCATTCTTTCCTCTCAACATAAACATCCTAATGAAAATAAAATTATTTTCTTTGACAAAATGCTATTTGTTGACATTAAAGTAAATTAACATCTTGTAAAGCAAATGAGAGAAAGGAAGCTTTTTGACAAATTCTATGAGCAGAGAAATTGTTGGTTTGTTTTCTGAACAAATTAATTTCACTTTTCTTGGATGTCAACCCAGATGCAAAGCAGTGCCAGTGGTTGTCAAACGGGAAATGAATGAGAAAGCGAGCAAGGATCCTTCCTTTGGGTGTGAAACAAGAGGCAACGGGTTTTTTTGGTGATGTGTTGCTAATTACTCAAGCTCCTTAAATCTTGTGCCTTCACACAGCTTCAAAAAAGGCATATAAACATTCTAAACTTCTTTGTACAATCACACAGTATAAATCACTAATCCCAAGTAAACTGCAATAATCACACGTATTATCACTCATGTCAATAGTCTTACTGATTTTAGTGGGACTCTCAGGATAGTCAAAGGTTGTCAGTGTCAGTTTTAGCATCGGTATAGGAACCCGGGATTTTAAAGTTAAAAGCAAATTGTTGCCTGTACCTCTAGCCAACTGATGTTCAAGTTGACAGTATTTTTTTTTTTACTTTAGATATTACTGTTCTTTCTTAACCACAGGAAGCCTCAAGGAATTTAGCTTGACAAAAAATCAGATGTTCTTTTGCACCGAAATAAGCATGTAGAGAAATAGCAATAGGGTGCCAAGAACTTAAATACATGGTCTAGTTTTTGCGTCGTCGCTGTAACTGAGAGATAAGCCACGTGTTTTCTGGGTACCGCCCCACAGCCCCACGCCTGCAGACCCCGCTCCGAGGGGTGATCGCCCTCACCGCTGGGCACGTGTTCGAGGAAATGACATTTCACCTAAATGGGATGTTCAAAGTGAAAATATTTCACTGGGACTTACCTCTTCCAAGAGCATTTCCGTCACGTGGGATGTTCGGCCTGAAGTACTCTCTTTAGAGAGAGATGGGAATACCCAGGGGGAAAAGCTGAGTTTTCAGGTTGGTTTTCTGTTTTTTTGTTTGGGGGGGGGGTGGGGTGGGGTGTGTGTGTATTGTTCCTTCATTTGTTTTTGTATTATTTTAAACACAAAATTCCATTTTAACGGAAATGTAAAGTTTGTGTCACCTCTCAACAGAGGCAAATCTTGATTTCAATGGTCTCGATGACACAGAACGGAACCACTCTATTTGGTAAAAGTGAGAAGACAAAATTAAATTTGAATTATTGTTCTCTCCTGCTGGAGATATTTTTTTCTTTTAAATCAGAAAAGTGACTATACCGTAGGTCCTGAGCAGCAATAAGGAATCTCCTGTTGAGATAAATGGGAATTATGTTTTTTCACATTAGTTTCTGAGTTTCCAAAAGATTTCCATTGCTTTTTGTGGCAAAGACTGTTCTTCAGCACAAGCCCTTACTGTTGCAGACCTTGGAGTTGGGAATGTGCAGATTAAGGCATTATTTTGACTCCAACCTAAAGACCTTGTGGAGAAATTGAAAAAATTCCAAGGTGCTGCCAGTGGTTTTGCTGGGGATAAGATTAATGTTTGCTGTATTTGCTGCATCCTTTTAAGTGCTGCTTTCCTCCTCCTTCCAGTAAGTGAATCTGCCTATTAGTTAAACAAACAGACCCTGATAGAAACCAAACATAAGAAATATATTAACAATAATGCCCTGTTCTTAAAATAGAAAGGCAATAGTAAAGAGAGCCCTTGGGTTCTGGCTTGCTGCTGGGTGCTGCTCACTTGAGTGCTATTGCTTTGAACTCCCATAATAAAGAAATACGGGCTACAGAAAAAAAATGTCAAAGTAGTACCTGCACGTTGGAGTGTTTCAGGTAAATCTGCAACATTTCATCGTGCCCTGTTCCAGGGGTAGGACAGCCTCAACTTCTGTAAAGCTTGTGGGCCAAATTGAAGAGAGAGGTGTAGCAGAAGAGAAGAATGAAGTGATTCAGCAGACAATCCAGGCCTTGTACATGAGCTGGTTACCTCTTAGTATCTTTTCTCCTTTCTCTGTATCTTGGTGAGTACCACGTAATACAGCAGGTACACGTGGAGCAGCCGGCATGGCAGCCCAGCTGTGGAGGACTGTCCCCTGCTTGGTGGATATGACACCATCACAGTTTTTTCTTAAGAAAAATATGGAGTTTTTTTCAAGGTACAGATTATTTGTTGCTTGGAAACAACCAAGAAAAACCAGCATGCGGTTTTGCAAACGGACACATGCTCAGCTGCAGCCACCGTGCTGGGGTGTGAGGTTGGACACCTGCCCCGAGTGGCTTCGTCCCTGCAGGCGGAGGATGCGCCAGCGCCTGCTGCTGCCTGCGGGACGAAGTCGGGGGCAGCGAGACATCCCTCTGCATGCTCAGCTTCCAACAAGCAAAGGCAGCAAGTTCCGGGAAGCCTTTGGGAAACGCTCCTGCCCTCCCTGTGCCAGGAGCAGGCGGCTCAGTGCACGGTGCAGCCGGGAGACAAAACCACAGCCTGTGGCTACCGGGGCTCCTCCCTGCCCCCCAAATCCACCCTTAACTCCATTGGTATTGTGACTACAGATGTTTTGCACTGATTCTTACTGCACACTTCAGATGGTGGGACCTTGCTCTGAAGCATCCTTCAGAGGACATTTCTTCAACCTCGCCACGCGCCGGCAGCTGCTGCCACGGCCAAGGCGCTCGCTCCCTCCCTCCCTCCTCCCTCCTGGGATGCAGCAAGCTCTGAGCAAGCAGAGACTTCACAGCCTCCATTTACGTGTTGTGGCTGCGTGCTCCATTAATATTCAGCAATACATAGAAAAAAACCCTTAAAGCCACCAGGGCCCTGGGAAGCCTCACTCCACCCCTCCCCAGCATTTAAATCGGAGTTTGCAGTTCAAACCTTGGCCTCCTCCCGCCTTGCCAGAGAGCTTATTTTTCAGTCTGCAGGTGGGCACCCGCCCGAGTGCCCGGGCTGGGCGTGTGGGGAGCGGGAACGGACCCGTTCTGCCCCAGAGCTGGTTTTCGCCTTTTTTGGAAGAGCCATGAGCGCTCGGCAGCGCCGGGTCCCGCGGGCGCAGGAAGGCGGGCCGGGCTCCTCCAGCCCACATTCCTTGCTAATTTTAACCAGCTCCCTCGAGCAGCTTGGAGAGCATAGTCTTGATTTATTAGTCTTTCCCTTCTGAAAACTTTTCTTCAAGTGTCTTGGGACACAAGTAAAACCAGAATGGGATTCTCAGCCTGGAGCTTTACAAATGTTTATCCACCTCACAAAGTATTGTGAATTTCTTGCAGCATCAGTATTTTTTTTCCCCCCAAAGATGTCCCAGCTCTGAGATACCAGGGGATCAGGTTTCCTGGCAGAGCTGTGTGAGGAAGACATGGTGGCAGGGCCGGGCGCTGGGCCTGGCCACGGCCGGTGTCACCCCACAGACACCACAGCCCTGGACATGGCCGGTGTCACCCCACAGACACCACAGCCCTGGCCCCGGCCGGTGTCACCCCACAGACACCACAGCCCCGGCCATTGCTGGTGTCACCCCACAGACACCACAGCCCTGGACACGGCCGGTGTCACCCCACAGACACCACAGCCCCGGCCGGTGTCACCCCACAGACACCACAGCCCCGGCCCCGGCCAGTGTCACCCCACAGACACCACAGCCCCGGCCATGGCCGGTGTCACCCCACAGACACCACAGCCCCGGCCACGGCCGGTGTCACCCCACAGACACCAGAGCTCCGGCCATGGCCGGTGTCACCCCACAGACACCACAGCCCTGGACATGGCCGGTGTCACCCCACAGACACCACAGCCCCGGCCCCGGCCGGTGTCACCCCACAGACACCACAGCCCTGGACACGGCCGGTGTCACCCCACAGACACCAGAGCTCTGGCCACGGCCGGTGTCACCCTACAGACACCACAGCCCCGGCCATTGCTGGTGTCACCCCACAGACACCACAGCCCCGGCCACGGCCGGTGTCACCCCACAGACACCAGAGCTCTGGCCATGGCCGGTGTCACCCCACAGACACCACAGCCCTGGCCATGGCCGGTGTCACCCCACAGACACCACAGCCCTGGACATGGCCGGTGTCACCCCACAGACACCACAGCCCTGGACATGGCCGGTGTCACCCCACAGACACCACAGCCCTGGACACGGCCGGTGTCACCCCACAGACACCAGAGCTCTGGCCATGGCCGGTGTCACCCCACAGACACCACAGCCCTGGACATGGCCGGTGTCACCCCACAGACACCACAGCCCTGGACATGGCCGGTGTCACCCCACAGACACCACAGCCCCGGCCACGGCCGGTGTCACCCCACAGACACCAGAGCTCTGGCCATGGCCGGTGTCACCCCACAGACACCACAGCCCCGGCCACGGCTGGTGTCACCCCACAGACACCAGAGCTCTGGCCATGGCCGGTGTCACCCCACAGACACCAGAGCTCTGGCCATGGCCGGTGTCACCCCACAGACACCACAGCCCCGGCCATGGCCAGTGTCACCCCACAGACACCACAGCCCCAGCCATGGCCGGTGTCACCCCACAGACACCAGAGCTCTGGCCGTGGCCGGTGTCACCCCACAGACACCACAGCCCCAGCCAGTGTCACCCCACAGACACCACAGCCCTGGACATGGGTGCTGGAACCAACCCTCCAGGGACCCTGTAGCATCCATACTGCTGGAGATTCCCGAGTGCAAGTTCCACAAGCATGTGCCAGGGAAAACAGGTGCAGCCGGTCCTGCCCTGGGGAGGAGCACAGGTTGGAACAGACCTGGCTACACCATCACCTTTCCCGTAACACGGTCATTAACCCCGCAGCAGCAGCCAGAGCCTGAGGGTCCCCGCTGCCACAAGGGCTTGTCTGACCACCAGCAGAGATGCAGCTCCTGAGAGCAGAAAGCTCAGCCATCTCACTGGCCGTTGTAGCACTTGCCCTGTACCTCCATGTAAAAATTAGAGATCAATCTTGAATTGCATCAGTAGTCAAATCAGCATGAAACTCACAAACCATGGTATTTGTGTAGGAAACATCCCAAAGAAACATTAAACATTTTCTTCCAACTGTTTTCTCTTCCTTATTTCCCATTTCTATTTTGCATGGACTTTACACCTGTAGCCAAAATGGTACTATGCTCTTGCAGAACGGAGATTAAAGCCCTGATTCTTGTCTTGCCCTTGTTATTAACACAGAAGGAAAAGCCAGTCAGCAGCTCCGCTCGGTACCCTGGCCGGTACCACGGGAACCCACCCACAGCTCCTGGGCAGCCGGTGACAGTGACCGCAGAGCCCCGTGCTGGGGACACAGCAGCAACCGCCACACACTGACACTGCAGCTGCGACGTGAAACGACTCCTGCTCGTTACTCTTACAGAACTAATGATTTCTCTAAGGTGTTTCGTGCTTAAACCTGGAGAATTAAGCAACGATTTATGGTTTAAGGGGTTTCGTTTGTTTGTTTTAGATTTTCCCATCCAACTGCCAAATACTTTCTGGCTCAGCCTTCAAAACAAATTAATTCTGCCACCATCAACTGATTTAAATAAATACTGTTGGAACATGAGAGGTATGAACCCATGAGGAAAGCGGGACTGGAAAGCCTCCAGCTGTCAATTTGCTGCCGAGGCGGATCGGGGAGTCCTGCCCGGCGCACAGCGCGGGGAAGGGACAGCTGAACGGGCAGCACCCCTGAGAGCAGCCCGGTGCTCACAGCAGCCACCGCTGGCCTTTTCTTGCTGGCATGTGACTTAATTTCTGCTGGTGGTCTGCCAGGCTGTTCCATCGCCCGGGCTGTGCTGTGCGCTCCTGAGTGTCCATTTGGGACCCCCCCATGCCCCGGGGTCCCCCGGCCAGGCAGGTCCTGCTGCCCGGCCCTGCCGGCAGAGCTGAGGTTTCTCTTTGCTTTCCCGGGCTGCTCTCCTGACCCATGCAATAGCCTCTGGTTTGCAGGCTATAAAGTTGCAGAACAGAAATTAATAGAACAGGAAAAGCCTAATCAGCCCTCACTCTTATCAGCAATATTGTTGCTGGTTAGTTGACAACTTGAATTTTGAGATACACAGTTAAGAGTTTGAGCAGGGGTCTATCAAACAGCACAGCACACCAAGCTCCGGTATGGACAAGAGCATCCCTGGAGCCTCTCGGGATCCCTGCATAAAGGCTGTTTTTCTGCCTCATTGCTTTGCCTCCCCGTCCCTTTTCTTTCCACATGGAACCTGAGTGCTGCTCTCTCCGCTGATGCTCTCCACACCTCTCACACAGCCCAGCAAGGCTCATTCACCATCAGGACGCCAAATCCTGACCGCAGCTGGCCTGAGACTTCAGTCCCCATCACCTCTTCATTTCAGGATTTAAGGGCAGTTATAGTTTGCCGTGTGCTGCTCTTCTCACTCCCAGACAAGCCCTTGGAACCATCTGCAGGAGGTGACCAGGAGCCACACAGACCTGAGGCCCCGGAGCGGTGTTCGGGTGGGACATGGACCACCGCCACACTTCACACCGTGGTCATCAACCCCAGGAGGTTCCTCAGCCCCGAGCCTTCGCTGGTCACCTTCGCAGGGGCACTGTGCCGTGGTTTCAGACGCCCCACCCGGGGTGACGGGGCAGCACTCCGGGGCTGTGAAGCTGCCGTGAAATGCTTATTTTAATCCCGCGGCACAGCACAATGGCTCTCTGGGTATTTTGCTCCCTTTTCTTGCAGGCACTGATTTCATTAATGGTTCTCTGCTTGCTGAGCCCTTCAGCCCCCTCAAACGGGCATTTTAGTAACACTTCAGTGCATTTCTCTGCTTTCCATATTTCTCTTGAGCTACTTCTTTGCCTCACACAATGGGCTCCAGTTGTCACAACATGACACCTTCATGTGTATTTCAAGTCAGAAAAAAAGCAGAATAACGTTCATTTTTATGCTTATTTTACTATAGGAAGGACTTACCTCCTTTTTAAAAGAGGCTGAGCATATATATATATATATTTTTTTTTTTTTTTTTTTTTTCATTTCCCATCAGGGCTTCTGTAAGAGAACACCTTTATTCCGTCTCCATTTCCCAGTTCTGTTTGGCTGTACGACTGTGGTTAATATCCAGCTTCACTGAGTTTATGAGCATTGTGGACTCCCAGGCAGCTCTCCACATGGGAAATAATCTCCTGTCACCATTCAATGAAAAACTTCATTTAATTCTTAAAGTACCCTCAGGTCTAACTCAAGTTTGTGCATTTTTCCTGCCACATTTTAATACTTTTCCTAAGTAATTTCTGATTTCTTAAGGAATTTCTGTTGTCTCTAAAGCTTTAACTAGGAACAAGGTTTGTGGAACGCACTGGCGAGGGTTCCCTGGGACCGCAGCCACCAGACAGACACGCTGACGGCTCCAGGGTGCGATCACCAGAACAACCCCAGCAGCCTGGAAACAAATCACTGTACCATATGTCTCTTTACATCATTTGCTTTTATCTCATGTCCTGAATCTCCTCAAAACAGTGAAAAAAAAAAAAGTTGTATCTGGGTAACAGCAGGAGACAACGAAAACAGGCTTAAGGAGACAAGAGGTTTAGCCTGATGTTCTGCACATCAGCCATTGAACTGCTCTTACAAACCTCAGAAGCGTTAGCCTTTGGTGGCAGAAACTGAAATTCCTCATCTTTCCTGATTTTCTACAGCCTCAACACTTTAATCCACCTTGTTTTCTCCCTCAGATACTTCTCTCCCAATCCCATCATTTCCTGATTAAGAGTAGTTCAAAACAATCAAACAGCCAGGGAAGAAGGAATAAGAATGTCCTAGTGAGAGGCAATTTCAGAAAATGAGATTACATTTAGAAAAGACTTCACACATTTTACTGAAGTGACAGTCCCTCAACTCAGAGAAATGGAGAATGGATTTACTTTTCTCGGTGTAAATTGATGCTGTTTCTGCACGACATGAATCACTATTTTCTGTTATTATGAAGGTGAAACAAGGCAATTGTGAAAAATAACACACTACATAACCAGATCTTCACATTTATGACTTAAATATTGTTGTTAATATGGCTAACTTGGCTCAAACATTTCAAAATGCCATTTTTTAAAATACCATTTTTAAAATTCCATAGCAAAAATACTTTTTTCCTCACTAGCTAACATTTCAGATCTGTTGAAGAGCCTGCAATGAGGACGGGTTGGTGACCAGAGAAGTGGCTGTTCTGGCCGGGGGGGCTGACAGCTCTCAGTGCGGGGCCGGGGGTGACAGCGGCCGGGGCTGTGACAGCGGCCGGGGGTGACAGCGGCTGGAGCTGTGACGGTGTCCGGGGCGGTGACAGCGGCCGGGGCTGTGACAGCGGCCGGGGCTGTGACAGCGGCCGGGGGTGACAGCGGCCGGGGCGGTGACAGCGGCTGGAGCTGTGACAGCGGCCGGGGGTGACAGCGGCTGGCCCCAGCTGCAGCCCATGCCAGGGCTGGGCAAGGGGATGATGCTGCAGCTGGTGTCAGAACTCAGGTCAGACCATCAGCTTCAGCCACCCCACGTCCCGGGCTCAGCCCCAGCCTGGCACCACTGGGGGCACTGGAACCCCACAAGCCTGGTTTGAAAGGTCTCCAAAACAGATGGATTACAGCTTCTCACAGCTGTTGTTCACCACAAACCACACACTCAGCCGCAGTGGCTAGATATCAATAGCACGGAAAGGACTTCTCCACCATCTCAAAGGGCTTGCAGCACATGCAGGATGGGAGGTGGGACACCCATGCACTTCTTCAGTTCTCCAGACTGTGTCACAGCAGCATCGCAAGATGCAGGCACCTTGTGACATTGCCTTGTGCCTTCCTCCCGTTCTTTCCTTCCTCCTCACACTATTTCCTACGTTTCAGATTTAGGCTTCTGGTTTGGGGATGCTCCATGCAAGTCCAACTTCCCACTCTCACGTACAACACAAGGATGGTTGACCACTCCCTAGCCCCATGCTGGGGTTCCCGGGGGGCTGTTCCCCCCCCAACCCCATGCTGGGGTTCCCGGGGGGCTGTTCCCCCCCACCCCATGCTGGGGTTCCCGGGGGGCTGTTCCCCCCCCAACCCCATGCTGGGGTTCCCAGGGGGCTGTTCCCCCCCCAACCCCCTGCTGGGCATCCTGGGGGGCTGTTTCCCCTCTCACAGCCCCATGCTGGGGGTTCCTGGGGCGCTGTTCCCCCCCCAGCACCCTGGGGCCCTTCCAGCAGAACTGGGACTCGGCGGGGGATGCTGCAGCTGAACCCCAACTCTTAATTGCCCTCCGCTCCACCCATGGCTTCTCTCAGCTCATAAGATTAATCTTACCATTTGTCAAATTATTTATGAGCATTAACATTTGTTGTTCAAACCATCACGGCCCTTCGACACACAATCACATCACTGTGTCCCCCAGAAACCTGCAATTAAGCCCCACGCGTCTTGCCCAGCACTTGTTTTCTCCTCTCCATGTAGAAAAATCAATTAGAGGCTCTTGTTGTGCAGTAAATGTTGATTGTGCTTACATTACAAAATCAGAAACATCTGTAACTATGGTAACCCTCAAGGCAAGACTCATTTCAAGAATAAATTATGACAAGCAGCTTTCTGTGGTTGTTTTTAAACAATAAATATAAATTAAAACAGCTTAATTTCTTAGATGCAAGTTAATTTTATGTTTTAACTTTCAGTACTGTACGTTCTTAAGACACATTTATCAATATTGACATAGAAGAAAATGGTGTATTATCAATGTTTGCATCCAAAGATTCAGCATCATTATTTGTGTCACTTAAATTTTCTGTTAAGACAAGCTCCACCGTATTTCAATGGGAAGCATACTTTTTGGATGACTAACAGCCCGCCGTACAGGTTATCGTGTTGCGATTTATGCTTTTTGCTACAATTTAGTTATGAAAAAAAAAAATGAAGTGTGTGAAAGGAAAACTCAGTCAAAACTTTCTTCGAGTCCCTGGGATGTCGCAGGAAACGGACGGGACTTCTCCAGTGCAAGCACTGCAGACAGCAGACAAAAACACTCTGAAAACTCGTTTCAGCACCCATTTTTTCATCCTTTTCCTCGGGTTACTAAACTTTAAATAACTTCAAAATGAATGCAAGAACTATGCAATGCTCTTTCCTTTCTCATTTTTTTAACTTCGTCTTGCTGTAAGTCCTAACCTGGTTCTGGTCTGGGCACCAGAGCTGGCTGAAAATGAACACACAGACTGTCTTTTTTTTAATTTCTGTTTTTGTTTTCATAAACTCTTCTGCCTCCTACATAAGTCTTTGAATATCAGGGCAAAACAACGAAGCAAATATCAGCTCAGTGAAGGCTGCGGCTGTTCAGTCTTAGGCTCCCTCTGCCTGCAGGAAAGCAAACAAATCCTCATGAAAAAGATTATTTTCCTAATGGTTTAAAAACAATGATGTGAACAGGATGAAATCATGAGTGGTGGATGAAATCAGCACCCTGTCAGGGGGTTACAAATTTGCAAATAATGACAGGGAAGCAGCTTAACACACCAGCTACAGAGTTTTTTTTTTATGTAAAAGGGCAAGGAGGTTTACCAAGATACAGACTCTTTAAATTTTAAATGAAGCAATGGAGGACAGGAAAGAAGCTCCTGTTTCATAAAACACTGCAGTTTCCAAACTAGCCAAGTACTCTTCATCTGACCAAATTAACGAACCTGGAGTCTGCAGCAAAACGCCTTACATGCAGAGAGCGAATACTGCAGGTTTGACGCGGTGTCTCGGGTGCACCAGATGCATTCATATCATCTGCATAGCTGGAACTGAGTTATTTAAACACGCAAAACCAACATACTTAAATGTGTGCTTGAAATCATTATAAGAGTGCGGTAAAGATGGCTTGATCAAAACACTTTAATGCAAATAACTACAGGAATACAGTTCAGCCTGCTTTTCCATCCTGCTCCCGTTGCCCCGACCCTGTTCCCAGCCAGCAGGACGCCGAGTGCCGCACACGGCGCTGGGGAGGGGAGCGGGCAGCTGGGGCTGTGGCCGTGTCGATACACAGTGTGCACACGCCATCCCGCTCCTTCCAGCCCCAGCTGCTTCCCCGCACCACAGCTGCCCCAGAGCACTCGCCTGCCCACATTTTGAAGGATCTCTTCCAACAGCAAAAGATTGGTACGTTTTCTTATTAAATTAAATGGGAATTTACTATTCTCTGCCACATAGGCGAGAGACAAATCAGAGACAACAGCCCCCCCCGGACGGTGTCTGCCAGGGCGGAATTGAGCTCGGGGTGCTGGACGAAGCCGCCTGCACCTCACCAGGACTTTCCCTCTCACCCCTCTCAGCTCCCAAACCCAAAGCGGGGTTTGCACAGCGGGGTTTGCACAGCGGGGTTTGCACAGCACCCTGCGGCTGCAGCTGCTCTCCTGGTCCCCAAACGCTGCTCCTGCCCCCCACCCCTGAAACGCCACTGAGGGACTGGGAATGATCAACCTGCCAAAGGGACACGCAGGAGCCGAGGGGTGACAAGTGCAGCTCTTTGCTGTTGTTTGTCTCTGAGCGAGCAGCCCGTGCCAGTGACAACCTCAACACAGGATGGAGTGATGGACGCAGTGCTCACAGTGACGGGGTTGTGGTGCCAGGAGAAATTACAGCTGGAAAAGGCAGCGTGAGAGCACCTGCAAATGGCACAAGCCACAGGCTGGGGCGCAGGATGGAAAGCTCTGCCCTCAGGATTGATGCTTTGGGATAAAATATGACATTCTGAAGGTTTACCGAAAAAAAAAAAATTCAGAGTCCTCTACTTGGATTGTGAATAGCTGAGAAAAACATTCCCATATACCTTGCCAGATTGGGGGAAAAAGGAGTTTTTTCCTTTCTCCTGGTACATCACTTTCCCTGTGTGCGTTGTGCCAGAAGCATTCTGACTGACAGAACAAAGTTCTACTAGAACTGCAAACTTCACTAAAAAATAAATCCATTATAGATACCATGGCATTTTTTCTTAGGAAAAAAATCATCCAGGAGAGAATACTGGAAAATTAAATGCACTAGTTTGAAATAATGCAAGTTTTCACCAGTTATGCAAATAAATATGGAATTTCTTCCAGTGGCACAGTGAAACTGGAGTCTTTGCTGCTGCAGAATTACACCCTGCACACTTGTGTTCTTGCCAGGAGGAGGTTAGAAGCAAGGAAAAGGAAGAATCCGAGCATCTCCTTGGGATTGAAGGAAAAAAAAAAAAAGTATAGTTGCATTTTAAGGCAGCATTCGAAAAGATACCTAAATAATTCTGCGGTGGAATGTTAAAAGGTACTAAAAAAAATCCGGGCTTTTAAAAAAGCCAGAAGATAAAAGCTGACAATGTAATTTAGGAAGCTGGGTAGGAAACCTCTAAATAATCCCACTGGTTTCAGCTATTCAGCAGGAACTGGTCACCAGCGGGAGAGCTCAAGCGTCAACTGGAGTGCAGGGAATGCACTGGAAAAACCACTGAGTCCCTTCCGCGTGCTGCTGCAAGGTGTCCTCATACGCAGGATAAACAGGTTGGAGGAAAGAAAGTTTCTGAGCATGAACCACAGTTTAAGAAATCCCAGAGAATAAGGCACGAAGGTGTGTACTAACCTGTCATGTACATCAAGGTGACTGGAAATCAAGACAAAGGAACAGTAAATACTAATGGAGACTGGTTATAGCCATGAAGCAGCTGAATAATTTCCTTCTCATAGTTTGAATCAGAGTTTGTAGTTGAAGAGCAACCAGCAAAGTCTGCATCACGAGCTGGTCAGCAGTCTAGCCTGAAGAACAGGGTCATGGCAGACACCTCCTGGGATGATCCAGACAAGATGGAATGATTCTGTCAAGCTGGAGGTTAAATCTTTGTTCCCAGTACCAAAGCATCACATCTCCTGCAGACAGAACATGGTCTGCCATTATTTCAATGCTTTTCCATGAACATGTTGGCTACGTCAGCGCTGGGCTCCCCCAGGCCGCTGCAGCCGGTGGTCCCCGCAGCGCCGGGACCTTTCAGAGGCGGCCAGCGCCAAGCCGCAGCCCGGCACCGCCAGCATCCGCTGTGCTCCCGGCACGCATCAGCCCTCGTATAACCCACCTGCCTTTTTGCCCACTTTTAGCTGTAGTTTTTTGTTTTGGCTGCCTACATTACCATGTTACTCAGCAGCTAGCAGCACCTCACTCTTCACTCTTTTGCAGGGATTTTTTGTTTGCCCTTTTTCTTTCTTTTTTTTTTTTCCTGCTGTGAAACTGACAGCTTGATTTGTCTCCACGCGCCGGCTGCAGGACCGCTGAGAAGCTGTTTGAAGATCTAAGTGCACATTATCGAACCAGCCGCTCCATCTCTCTCGCTGGCTCTCTCCAAGGCCTCTAGTAGACCTCTGAGGAACAGCTTCCTTCTGCAAACCCGCGGTGCTCGTCTCCCGTCACGTCACCCACCGCGGATCTGCCAGTCCCATCGCTGCTGGCCGGGAGGAGCAGAGCCCCGCTCGGGAGGGCGATTGGTTCCCCCCCAAGAGCTACAGAAAGTGCTTTATAGCTCCCTATGCACTGTTATAGGGGATCAATATAAATACACTGCAGACTAGAAATAGCAGCTGGCTATTTCAGCGCTAAGCCTGCTTTTATTTGTCTTGCTGTGTCGCTGTTACGCTGGCAGTGGGTACGAAGCCCACTGGCCCCGTCCCGTTCAGACAGGCACCTCCTTCCTGGGCTGAAAACACAGCAAACATTTCAAGGTCTCCTCCAAACCCAGGTCTTCCACAGGGGCCTGCTGTGTACTAAGCTCTCAAATCAGAGCTGGTAAGGCATCTTCAGAATAAAAGGAATATTTCTGTTGTAAACCACACAAATACATTGCTTCCAAATACAAAATCTAATTTTAAAGTGTGTTACTGAAATTGGATAAATTATAGCCGAATATTTACAGAATGCCCCCAAAGAATGCAGGTTCCATGCAATCTGACAGCCCCTGGGCATCCTCAGCAAACAAATAATCCTGGCGCTCTGGTGAGCAGTTTGCTCAGAGTAACGCTCCAAGAGCCGAGATGCGGTACCCTGGGCTGCAGGGTCACAGGATCACAGGATGTCAGGGACTGGAAGGGACCTCGGAAGCTCCTCCAGCCCAATCCCCCGCCGGAGCAGGAACACCCAGATGAGGTTACACAGGAAGGTGTCCAGGCGGGTTGGAATGTCTGCAGAGAAGGAGACTCCACAGCCTCCCTGGGCAGCCTGGGCCAGGCTCTGGCACCCTCACCGGGAAGAAGTTTCTTCTCATATTTAAGTGGAACCTCCTGTGTTCCAGTTTGCACCCATTGCCCCTTGTCCTGTCACTGGCTGTCACCCAGAAGAGCCTGGCTCCATCCTGTGACACTGCCCCTTTCCATATTGATCCCCATGAATGAGCTCAGCCCTCAGTCTCCTCTTCTCCAGCTCAGAGCCCCAGCTCCTCAGCCTTTCCTCACCCGGGAGATGCTCCACTCCCTCCAGCATCTCCGTGGCTGCGCTGGACTCTCTCCAGCAGTTCCCTGTCCTGCTGGAGCTGAGGGCCCAGCACTGGACACAATATTCCAGATGAGGTCTCCCCAGGGCAGAGCAGAGGGGCAGGAGAACCTCTCTGACCTACTGACCACCCCCTTCTAATCCCCCCAGGTCCCATTGCCCTTCCTGGCCACAAGGGCCCAGTGCTGGCTCATGGTCACCCTGCTGTCCCTTTCCCCTACACTCCTCTCCAACAGGTCGTTCCCCAACCTGGGGTTGTTCCTACCCAGATGAAAGACTCTACACTTGCCCTTGTTCTGTTTCATTAAATTTTTCTCTACACCTACACCCCGGGTCGGGTTTCCCTGCCCCGAGCGGGTGATGGAGCTTTGCTCCACCAGCAGAAACACGGCTGCTCCGCGACTGAACAGGTCCCCGCTAACCACACCTCACACAGATGCATGGTCATGAAAAGCAGATCGGTGGGAAGGGGAGCGGTCAGAGCAGAGCTGTGTTCAGCGGCAGCGAGTGACCGATCCCAGGGGTTTCTCGGCCGCAGCAGCTCTCGGGCAGGAGCACAAGCCCGGCCGAGCGCCGGCTCCCGGAGCTACGCGTGGTGCTGGCGGGTGCCGTATTTGCTGACCCCAGTAAACACACGAGCACAGCAGGAACGGGCACGGCGTATCCTTACGGGTTTCACTCACTGGTTTCCCCAGCCGGGGGCAGACAGCCGTACCCGGGCGCTGTGACAGCCCCTCGTCCCGGAGCAGAGCCGCTCCAGGCACAGCTCCGCGCCAGAGACACCGCGCTCTGCCCAGACAGACCCGGCGCGCACGCCGGGACTGATGCCGTGGGTTGAGCTTCGCAAGATCCTGACCAGCGTGGTTTGTTTCTCCCTGGGTGCTGATGGGGAGGAGCTGCCTGGGCGAATGACAACAGGATTTCCTCCCCCCCTTTTAAACAAGTAGGCTCCCACACATCTCCAAGCTTCCTCAGACGAGTACTACAACAGAACAGTTAAGACACCTTAGCCCTTCTCTTTCTGGCAGAAATCTGGGAGGGAGGGGGAAGCTGTAGGGCAGTGAAAAGCAAGCTCTGAAAAAGGCACAGAAACCCTTTGGACTTTCCAAGGGAGCTCCACAGGAGAAAAGAATCCTGGAGTAAAACAATCATGGCAGAAGTACAATCTTCCTGTGTAACTCAGGGCAAAACAAAACCATACGGTAATATTTTTCAGAAGAGGAGTTCAGCTATGAACACAATGCTCCATACCAGTATCTGTACTATTTTTGATATTTACATGATGGCCTGGCCATTTCTACAAGGGTTGTGGTGCAATTGAAATGTTTTTGTTTCCTTTAGAACCTTGTTTACTCTAAGAGAATGAGTTTGGAAGGAACATGGTACACAACCAATCCTCCATACTGTGGTAAATGGAAAAACCCCATTAAAGTCTATGAGCTCCCACCAGCATCCCAGCAGGTGCAGCACCAGGTGCACCACGACGGCTGGATATCAGCTCTGCGTTATCACACACCACCCACACCACTGCGGTTTTCATGCAGTAACACCTCCCTGCAAACAGACACACAAACGCCACCAGCACGCGGAGGCATCTCCCGAGTTCTGCGCGGGGATGCGGCAGGACCCGGACCCGCCGGGCAGAGACCCCGGCCCTGGCGCGCGAGTCCCCTGGGGCACACCCGGCAGTTTGAGAAGAGAGCGCTAATTAAGCCTGTCAATGCTGCGGGCAGAAAGCACATCACCAGCACTTGTGCTCTGATCACACAACTCGCGATGCTGCACAGTGTCACGTCTTGGAAATACTTGCGAGTTTAAAAAAGTAAGGTTACAGCTCTCAGGTCATAGAGGAAAAACTGGAAAAGGTGATCTAAATCCCTCCAGGTTGAGCTATAGCAAAGTCCTAACAGAAACAATAAATTATTTTTTTAAAATGATCTGAAAGCATTAGATGAACCCCATGGTCTAAGTCACTTTTTGTCCTTTTAGAATAGGCAATATTTGAATTCAAATATTCATACCTTACCACTGCTGCACCTTTCTTTCTTAGTTCTCATGGCAAACCAGGTTTTGTTTCTATGTTCTATCTCCTCAGCCAAAAGGCTGTGTGTGAGGAGCAGCCAGAGCACCACACACACTTTTCACCAGCCGCTGCTGGCATCCCAGGAGCTGCTGAACAGTGACCGGCCGGGAACTGCCCAGAGCCGTTCCCAGTGACGATGAACCACAGCCCGCGGTGTCTCTGCTGCTTGTACCCGCTCACCCGCAGCTGAGCAATGACCCTCTGCCTGGGTTTCCAGCACCCCTAATGCTGCAGCTTTTTCATCTGACTCCAACATGCAGCTCTGCTTGGGCCACCCTTTGTTTTTTCACTGCATTCCCATCCACCACCTCATTTCACAAGAATTGCAGTAAGAAAACATCAGTCAAGATGTTTTATTTTCATCTCTGGCCAGCCTAGCTGGATGCAGATCCAAGTGCACGCCCACGGGGAGAGCTCGGCACTGGCTCCCCGCAGTGCTGCAATACAGAGGAAATAATATTCATTCCTCAAATGCTGAATTAACCCAGGCTGTCAGCTGCTTCTTTCACAGCATTTAAATGTTAGAGATCACATTACAGAGCAGCTGCTTATCATGCTAACACAGCACCCATGATGGAGCGATGCCCCGGCTGCCATGGCCCCTCCCGGGTACCAAATCTGCGCTGACCGGAGCCGAGGAGGGAACAGCCGTGGCCGGGGAATCCTGGCCTGGGGCAACAGCGGTTCTGCAACCCCACCAGCTCCTTCTGCAGAGGAAAAGGCTATATTTTGACAGGGTCATTTACTAGACTAATGAGATGCCTACAATTTACATTTGCACTAGACTGTTTTCCCAGTGAGACTGCCTGTTTCACCTCATTATATGGATCATACCCTTTTGAATACAATTTTGCTAAGAAGATTAGATTAGTTGCAGTATTGGTGCTAAATATAAAAACACATTAAGCTCCCAGTATCCAGTATATCCGTCAGGACTTCCAAATTAAACCACTCCATACATAGTGCCCATTGCCAGCATGATGCCCCAGCTGCCGCCCTTTACACCACAAATGAACCCAGAGAGGGGAAGGGAAATGGACCCCCATCACGAGGGGCAGGGGAGCAGACCCCCATCACGAGGGGCAGGGGAGCAGACCCCCATCACGAGGGGCAGGGGAGCAGACCCCCATCACTGATGGCCACAGAGCTGGCAGAGCAGCCCGCGGGTGACATGTCCACAACCCACAAGTACTGACACCAGGGGAACGGCAGAGAGCCGGGGTTCGTCTCGCGGCAGACGGTGCAGCCTGGCTGCAGGTTTGTACACAGCGTGACTGCTCACTTGCAGAGGGCCTTTGGTGTGGCTGCTACAGCACTGCAGCCCAACAGCCAAAGCTGGGTCACACCAGGCTTTGTGAGCAGACTTGCCACCCACCACACCTGGCTGCGGAGCACACCGGTGTTCGCATACTACACATTTTCAGCGAGCCACAGCAGATGTGGCAGAACTGGATGCACGGACCCCCAAGCAGAGCCGGGCTACCAGACACCAGGAGCAACGCAGCACGCCGTGACTCAGCGAGGAGCTGCCCTGAGCCATCCCCGCTCTGACGCGGTTACCCCGAGTCACCGAGCCCGGGCTGTGCCGCGCTCGTGCTGCCGCGGAGCCCCGGGCCAGCGCAGCGGGCAGACCCCGCTGCCCCTGCGGGGGCTTCGCTCAGAGCCGGGCTGGAGCAGCTGACCTTCTGAACTGCTCTGCTGCCTGAGAACACCTCTGCAAGACCATAATTCCACTTTACGTGCAGTGCACTGCGATGATGACTTTAAAAATGAAAGAGCCTTGGAAAAGAAACATGGAATGCTGCTCCAGTGTTGTTTTAAAACATAATACATTTGCAAACAGAAGGCTTGGCAGAGGGGAGGTAAAATCAGATTTATTTTGGCACCTACACCACAGCCAATTTAAATTAGGTAACTGAATATCTATAAATTGTCTAATTAGGTCAACTTCCATTGCAACCTCAGCCTGGATTGCCCCGGCAACTAAGCTTTCTTCAGAGATCTTTTACACCCCTTGTTCCCATGTAGCACTTCAAAATGATAATAACTCACTTAATCCTCATAACTGATCTGAGGTTTTCTAGAAAATACTGTGACTTCAGAAAAAATACATTTCTTGGGAATGTAAGTCTCTACATATGGCAGGATTTGTTCCAAAACCCAGAAAACGTCCGTAACTGAGCTCTGTGGTACAGTTTTATGATGATATCAATGCCAGCTCCAAAAGGGCATTCATGTTTATTTTTCATAAAGCTCCGAAGTAACAGAATTTAACCAAGAAAACACAATTTTGTTACAATAAACCTGCCCTCTCACTTAATCAGGCATGAAGCCAGAGTTGCTGGTTCAGGTTTGCTTGCTGAGGCCTTTGCTGTTGCCCACTGACCCGCCGTGGCAGCTCACACCACCGACCCTGCGCCAGCCGCTGCCCTTGGCCCCCGGGCTCGTCCCCCGAGAGCATCCTCAGCTTTCGGGCGGGTGTCCCCGCCCCGGGCTGCAGTCACCGCTGCACCCCCTGCTCCCACCTCCCTTCCCAGCCCACACGCTCAGAGCAGGGAACTGAGCTTGCTGACACAACACCCAGCAATAACCCACTTTTCTTGCCTTTGTTTTAGGCTGAGTTACCTCCCCAGAGCAACTGGCAGGTGCGGTGTGTGTCAGGAGCCACAGGGCAGGGCTGAGCAGCCAGGGTGGAGGCCTGGGAATAGTCTAACTGGCAGTCTGGCCAAATAGTGACTGAAAATACAGAGGCTGTGCGTTCCCAGCAGCAACAGATGTCTTTTTTTCCCTGTGAATCCTGAAGACCCCAAAACGCTCTGGGGGTTGTCAGGGTCCTGCCAGCTCTCATCGCTATTACTCCAGCTTGCACGCTTTCCTTCCAAACGTATTTCCTCCAAGTACCATATCTCCATAATCACCCTTTGGCTGACATTTTCCAAAGGCAGAAGCCTGCCTGGGCATTACATGGCCTTCCCACTCCTCGTGATCTCCCCCGGCCCCATAAGTCACTTCTTGGCAAAACATGTTCCCGGCGGAGCATCCCTGGGGAGCGAGACCATCCTACATGAAGGTTTCAATCTGGGCAGCACTCCCATGCTGGGTGCTGCCTGGCTTCATCATGATGAAGCAGAAAGTGAAAATGTATTCACATAACACATCTTCAGTGCTTCCCACGGTGCCTTCCCACCTCCTCGCCTCAGTTCAACGCGAGGAGTCCTGTGGTGAGAAACCCTCCCCGCTGCAGGGGCCGCGCTGCAGCTTTTGGGGACGTTCAGTGGTGCAGGGGACAAGCCATGCTCCTCCAGCCCCATCTGGGGGGGCTTGGACAGGACCAGCAGTGAGTACACAACAGTAAGAAAAGAGACTTTGAAAAATCTGTTTAAAGGATGACGAGGCGTTTCAGCCACCTCTAAGAGCTGCTCCAGATGAGGATGTCCTCGTTGGGGTGACTGGCACCGGCCCCAGCCACGGTCCATCCCCATGGCCTGTACACCCCAGGCTTGTCGTGGGGACAGCGCACTCGGTGGCCTCTCTGCAAGGAGGAGGGTGGGAGGAAGGAGCTGGCCCAAGGCAAGCCAGAGGTGCCCAAGAGAAGGGGCGCAGGAGATCCTAATGCACACGGATGAGGAAAATCCCCCCAGTAGAAAATACAGAGACAGATCGCTGTGGCGAAGCCCACGTCAGGGAAGCAGGTTTCCAGTGCCCTGGGAAGTGGAAGGGTAATGACATCTGCCCTGAGACAGACACTAATTGAGCAAAAACTTATTGAAATCAATACTCCGGAGGACATTTCTATGTGGTGGTGTGAGCTAATTAACTCTCCCATGCAGTCTGCAATCCTGCAGACTGTGACTCTCTCTGCCTTGTTCAGGCTCCTGCTCCTCTCCTCTCTCAAAACAGTGCCTTTGTAAGCAACAGTTGAAACAGGAATTAAAAGCAGCCAGGGTCATGCTGACACACACCTATATGCAAAGGTCACTATGGTGCCTGAACTTTTTCATAGATAAAAACTGCAATATTAAAGCCTTGTAACAGAGAGCAATGTCCATCAGTGCCAGCGTGGGAGAGCCTGGCAATGCAAACCCTGCTCCCACATACACCATAGCTGTGCCTGGTAACCAGACACGTTTCCCTTGGAGGAAGCCCACTGTTTGACACAGGCATGCTGCAAGAGATGGCTACTGGCAACAGAAACTGCGAAACACAGACAAAGAGGAAGAAAAAAACCTCATATTGAAATGATACATTTTTTTCCCCATGTAGCTGCAGGGTCCACCACCCTAGTCAATAGCTGCATATCAAACACATTCAACGCTGCCCAGCTCAGGCTGAAAAAACAGATTTGCTCTGTAATTTGACAATGTAAAGTAGCACGTACATAAATGCTAACTTGCTTCAGAAATCTGCAAGAGGCACAGCCAAAACCCCAGTGCCAGGGACGTGGAGGAAGATGCTGCGGGGAGCGCAGGCTGCGCAGAGACGCAGGCTCCCCACTGGAATGGAGATGCCTTTCAGCATCGTTTGTGTAGTGCTTGACTAGTCATGCTTCATTTTCGCTTGCTTTTATCCCATATGCCATTTATCTGGATTTCTGTAACATTACTGAACACAATGTTGGGGGGTTTTTTGTTTAAACAGCAGCTGCAAGGCCCATCTCAGCTACCTAAATCACTAGGCGTCAACACCACAGCATTCAGAGATGGCAGCAGAAGTCACAGCCTTATTAATCTGGCAGTGAAAGCACTGCCCAAATGTGAACAGCCCACCTGATACATCAGTACAATGCCTCAAAGCCCACAGAACGTCACCAGGGTTGATGGAGATTATTTTTGCCTGGGGCAAAACTTTTATTTGAAATGTACAAGATTATACATGAGAGAAAAGGTCCTGGAAATGTGGAATTTTGAAGCAACACATAACTGTGACATTTGCAAAAATGATTACTGCAGGATGAGACTCTTGCTCTGGACATCCCCAGGCAGGATCCCTGGGGTCTGGGTTCTGCCCACATCAGCCATGAGGGTTGTGTTCTCTCTGCAACTCAGCTACTCTTCACTTAAAGAGCTGTGCAAGGGGAAACAATATTCTTATGTTTTCTTTCTGGGGTCAGGTACAGCTAAATACACCTTATTTTCCCATGAACAGTGTGGAAAAGCCAGTAAATGAATGCAACGAAAGACAGAGCTTGTGCTTGCAGAGAAATATCTGGTGGGTTCTGGTTAGTACCTCCCCAGACACTGCTCCAGGATGGTACAGACACGGTTTTTCAAATTACTTGAAGTTATTCCAGACTCACGATGAGAAAGGAATCAGGTTGTTACAAACAGTAACGACTAATAATACTGCTTTTGATTCCAAAGTAACTTGCAGGTCCTCTATCAGAAAAGCAGGCTGGCTCTGCTCCCGTTGGCACCGCGCAGACCCCACGCAGCTCTGCAGCCCCCGGTGCGTGTTCACCGCGGGGACACGCCGAGCTGGGACCCGCACGGAGCTAAAACACAGACCGGCAGCGCTGGGGATCCGGTCTCGTTTCTGTCCTGCTAAAACGGGGGATTAACCCGCAGGATTTGCGCTTCCCGCGGGAGATGCGCACACACGGCATCTCCGCTGCTCCAGCAGCCGCCATGCCGGCCGGACCCCGGCTGTCGCCGCGGGGTCCCCCCGCTGTCCCCCTGTTCCGCGGGTCCCCCCTGTTCCGCGGGTGTCCCCGCTGTCCCCCTGTTCCGCGGGGTCCCCCTGTTCCGCGGGTCCCCCCGCTGTCCCCGTTCCCCGGAGCGGCGGCTCCGCCTCGCCGACAGCGCCCCCTGCCGCGCAGCTCCCGACAGCAGCGCTCTGGGCCGGCACCGTGGGCACCGGGACACGGGCCGCCCCCGTCCTGCCGGCTGGCACCGAGGCCGCGGGGCCGGGCAGCACGGGGCACCCGCCAGCACCGGGCGTCCTGCTATGCGGGCAGCTGGACCTGCTGCCACCCCCCAAGGGCACCGGCAGGTCTCGCTCCCCCAAGAGAAAAAAAACTAAGTGATTCCAGTACTGATGAATAGATGCAGGGGATTTTGGCAAGGTTTTTTTGGGTTGTTTTCTCTATTTTTTACACTTTGTTTTCAGTATACCCCATCTCACCTTCTATTTCCACCTCTGTGGATGAGACTGCTTTTTTAAAACCTTCCGTTCTCCATCTCACTGATGTCCTCAAGGACATCGAGACTGGGAGGAGTCACAAGGGAAGAAAAGACAAAAAGAGAAGCACAGTCTGAGAGGTAAGATGAACACCTCTGACACAGGAGGGACCACAAGCAACAAATAGATACCTTTTTTTTTTTCCACAGCTTGCCCCCTGTCAGACAAAGATTCACTTGTGCTGTGCCATATGGAGCTGCTGCTGCACCTGCAGCCCTGTGCACAGACAGCCCTGGGCTCAGTGACAAACAGGGTGGAAGGTGTCAGGACAGCCACACACCAAACCTTGTCTCCTGCCGGGTCAGACAGGACCTGGCTGCAGTGGCCCAGCAGGTGGCAGAGGAACAAGGGACCTGCCCGAGGTGCCTGAACTGGGTTGTGTTCCAAGGGTCTGGCAGCAAAGCAAACGAGCACCAGCAGCTGCTGCTGCCTGTGGGAACCCAAGCCACCCAAAACCTTATTGTTCACTTGGAGCATGTATTGCCCCCCAGAGACAAGCACAGGAGGAGCTGCAGGGCTAGTGGGTCTGGAGACCATCCCAGACCCAGGAGATACAGCAGTTTGGGTCTCATTCAGCAGAGGATGCACAGAAACCCTACTCACTGCAGAAGCAACTGCTTCAATCATCCTTGCTTCCTTCACAAGCCATATTCAAGAAAGATGAGACACTCCTACCTGCATTTGCAGCTCCCACTGAAGCAGAGTCCTCCCTACAGCCTTGAGCACAGCCCTTCTGGGCCTGGTTTAAGAGCCCTGGCCAGCTGGGGGGCTCATTAGGGGCTGAGGGTGGGCAGCTGCTGGCGGGGGCTGTGGGAGGCCTGCCAGCTGCTGGAAGGGCTGGGGGTCCCCCTGCAGAGGTGGGTCAGGCACCGGGGGCTGCATTTTATGTCCAACACCTGGCACTGACAAGGCAGACACTGCTCTAAAGTGTGCCAGTCCCTCATTAGGTCTGCACTTAAGTTCTGTCCGTTTTCTAAACCAAATTTTAATGCAGGACTTTGCTTCTTTTCCTGTGAGATACTGAATCACAGACATTACATCCCTCTCCAACACACTGCAGCTCCCCAGCAAGGATAAACCCCTTATTGTTTATCTGCTCAAAACCAGATCATCACCGCCTAAAATAGGGCAACCATTTCCATTAGTCCTTAATTGGGTTTATTTTTTTCCTGCCATTCAAACTAATTAGAGCTACCTGGCAATGTTTTATTTGCTCTTTAATGAGGATTTTGATTTCGGTAAAGGGTGGTAGGTGTCAGCAGCCTGTCCACGTGCACATCTGACGCGCCCAGGGCTCCCCCGGGCCGATGGACAGACCTGGAGCCCCCGGCCCCACAGCCACGTGGCCTCATGTGGTGCCGAACCCGCGCAGCTCGGTGTCACCTCTCCCCACCCTCTGCCGGTACCCTGGTCACGATGCTGTTCCTGGCCCTGCCCGGGATGGGGGGCAGAAAGCCCCGCCGGGTCCCTCCTGCCAGCGGCGGGAGCAGCCCGAGCCCAGCGGCCCCCGCGCTGGGTGCTGACTGTGGCCTTGTCCCCAGCGGTGCCCGTACCACCTATAGCATCCATACTGCCCATACCACCTATGCCATCTGTACTGCCTATACCATCCTTACAGCCCACACTGCCTATACCGTCCATACCATACCCATCCATGCCTCCCGTACCCACCCATACCTCCCGTACTGCCCATACCGTCCATACCGTCCACGCCATCCATACCTCCCGCCCCATCCATAGTGCCCACAGTACCATACCGCCTGTACCGCCCGCTCAGCCCCTTCCCGCGTGCAGGACACCGGGGTCTGGCAGAGGAACGACCCGTGGACACCTTGCAGCCCCACTCGTGGTTTGGGGTGGGTCCCCCGCCGCAGCTCAGGACGGGTCCCTCAACCACCGACCGAGAAGGACCTTCACGAAGCCCAGCGCCTCTTCCCCAGAGGAAGGGGGGACGTGGTGAGACAGAGACCCCAGTGATCTGGGGGGCTCAGGTCACACAGGGCTGACGTGGGGGCTCAGGGCCGAGCCCAGAGCTGGGCAGGATCTGCAGCTCCTTGTGCCGCAGCCGCGCAGCCTGGTAGGGACAGTGTGTGTCCAGCACACGGTTTTTTCTCTTCCCAGCACTGGAAACCTTAAATTGTTCCGAAGTATTTAAAAACAATGTACTCCAAACAAGGGGGAGAAAGGCTGCTCGGCATAAATCACACAGGTGCTGGGCGGACACAGGGACCACCTGCATTAACCTGCAAGAGAATTTGCATTTGTAATTTGCCTCTTAGGAATCCCAGTTTATCTTCACCCTCTATCTTAGCCCACTGACATCATGGTTATTAGATAGATCATTTTTATAGATTATGTCTTGCAAGGGGAACATTTTAATGAATAATATAATTAAATGTTTGCCAGGATTTTTTTAAAATAAATGATCAATTACCGCTGGGCACATCCGTCACATTTATTAGCTACCTTCCAGAAACATTTTTCAGAACTTGCAAATTGAAATGTGGCTGAAGTTGAATTTTATTTCTTCTTCATTTGGCCATAGTAAATACAGTACTTACACATAAAATACCAGGATCAGTGGGGTTTTTTGTGTGTGTATGTAAGTCTTTCCATGACGCTGGATAAAATTCTGTGTGTGCAGAATAGCAGAAAATAGTTTTAAAAAAATTAGTAAAATATGGATTTCCTTTTCAAAAATGCCTGGGGAACCGTGACCTGGCAGACAAGATTTCTTACTCATTTTCAAGGTCATCACGAGATTACCTGGCGTGCATTTATTATTAATAATACCTAACTACAAGGTTAGATTGAACGTTGAGTTTTTGTCATGTCACACATGCTGTTCCTGCTTTAGCTTCAGCAAAACAGATTCAGAAATACCCCACATTTCGTTTTCCCAGTATCAGAAAATCAGTTTCCTACGGTGTTAGAAATTCCACGGAAAACACGAGTTGTGGTGCCCCTGCAGAGTTAAAGGCAGACGAGGTTTATGGAACCCAGAAGGGGTGAACGGGAACAGGCACAGCCCGCACCCGTCCGAGCCATCTCCTACCCAAGCACACCTACGTGGGTGGTGTCACCACCGCCACGTCACGGGCTCCAGCAGCGTGTGGAGATGTCCCCAGCCCCAGGGCCACCTGGGGACGTCCCCGCAGTGCCGTGGGGGCCGGTGCGAGATGCCTGCGGGGGAGCGGACGCGCTGGTCAGCGGCGATGGCAAAGCCAGAGGGGCTGGAGCAGGCGGGGGCTGGCGCACGCAAATACCTGCTCTCGAGAGTCTCAGAAAAAATGTGTCTGGAGGAAAGGATCTTATTACCAGTCTCTGAGTTATTTTGGGCTGGTTTGCACAGAATACAGTAACTGCTTATTCGTTTGATCTTTTCTTCTGCTGAAATCACAGTACCAGTCCCACTTCCATATAGATTTTAGAAAAACATTATTAAGAATAAAACTGTTTTAATTTTCCACCGTTTGGAGTTGCATCTCAAGGCAGAAGCCTTTTCCACAGTTTTATTTATGTACTGAAAACATCCTGCTCCCACATCAGCTTACCTGTGAACGTTGCTCAGTATGTACCATCATGAAATCACACTTGTGTGTGTTTTAAACAATACTTTCTACATTGAAATGTTACTTCTTCATGCTCCTCATCTTTTACCTATCTGCACCAAAGCCCTTCCTAAACAGCTTTGCTCTCAGCAGTGGAAAACTGCAATTGGGATGTTTCAGTACCAAACGGCGGAGGATGTGACCTCAAACAGCGCACAGTGGAGTGTGTCGCAATGTTACCGGGAAATCTGAATGAAATACCGACGCTGATGTGAGTCAGTGCAGCATGGGCACAGCGAGAAACCGACCTTGGCTCAGCGCCTGCCCCCGATGGCTGAGCGCCGCCTGGGGGAACGTCCCGGACCCTGCTCCGGGCACTGTCCTGACCCCGCTGCGGGCACTGTCCCCGCTGTCTCTGACCCCCCAGCACTGGCAGCCCCTGTCCCCCTCTGTTCCGCAGCTCCATCTTTGGGGAGCAGGCAGAAGCTGGGTTTTGGTGGGCAGCTGGTCCCTGCAGAAGGGGACTGTCCTTCTCCCATCGCCCCCTTGCCCCACCGCTGGTTTCCCCCCAGCAGAACTCGCTGCCCAAGCCCGGCGATGGGGACATCACCTGCTTGTGGCCAGCAGCGTGGCCGCAGCCTGTCCCAGCGCCGCGGCTCGCCACGGCTGCCACGCGCTGTCCTGGGACACGGCCCCGGCTGCCCGGAGAACTCGCTTCGTGGGCTCTCGAACATGGGAGTCACTTTTACAGCTGTCCTGACCACCTTGCCTGCTCAGGTGGCCAAAGAAACAGGGTTTATTAGTCCATGTCGATAAATCACAATGGACTTTCACAGTGTTACATATATAAAACTAGGTATATATATATATCTCACATCACAGTTGGAGAAGTAGCTATTTTTCAGTAGGTTATTCAGAGGCTCTGGTGGGCCCATTTTTCCAGCAGCATGGTGCAGCAGCCCTGAAACGTGCACGCTCTATACCTCTGTGAGAAATCTGCATTTCTGCCATCATTCTGCATCCCATCCAGGAACGGCTTTTGAACAGGATCACATTTCATAGAAAGAATCTGAGGAATTTAGATCCACATCTTTTTTACCATGTGCTTTACCATAAACATCTGCATTTTGTATTCACATAAGAGAGAAATAACACGATAACGAATGGAAGAGATCACATCTATTAAAGACTGGAGGTGACTTTTCTTAGGCAGATGTTTCCAAATGTATTGGTTGTGAAAGGAGATGATGAAAGAAAAAGTTAACACAACAGCAGGATAAATTATTTTCTAAAGCGGGAAGAGTCAACAATGATGACATAAAACATGGCTTAGAGGCACGTAGCTCCATCCCAAAATTGTTCTCTGACATGCAAGCAATTGCCACGTTAGCCACAAGAAAGTCCCGTTTGGATGAAGGGGAGGGAGCCAAGAGGCAGCGGTTGGCTGGGGCTGGATGCTGCGCTGGACACAAGAAACTGGGCACTTTCAAGGGTCAAGCTGAGTTATTTTTTTGTGCGTATGAGCTATGTTAGTGGGAAGCAAAAGCCGAGGTTGGGCCCCGTGTTCCAGAAGCACACGGCAAACGCATCCCGATCCCACCAGCCTCACAGCCAAACTCCTGCAAACCCCTGGGGCGGCTGGAGCCGACTGCGGGCAGTGGGGAAATGGTCTTCTTCCCTTCCTATGTGTGGCAAACAAAGGTCAGTGAATAAGTGACTAACCTAAAATTGTAGGGGAGGGTTTTGGCAGAACAATTTAGTCCAGGTACTTAGAGTCCCAAGCCTAATATTTTAATAGTAGATAACTTTGTATCATGTGAGATGGAACTATTTCCATGAGGAAAGTTTTCACCCCTTTCTAGTATTCACAATGAACACAAGCGGCGATTATTCTTCAGTTTACCTGGTAAACAGGTGCTGGCTTTGGGTGGCAGCTCCGGCCCCGTGGCACATCGTTGTGGGTGCTGGAGGCACCAGAGGGATCACTCTGGAGAGGTGAGCAGAACCAGAGCAAGTGATCCGCACCGCTCACCGGGAGGGGCTTGCATTGTTGGAAACAATCCAGCTGCTGAAATATGCGCAAATCGGCAGGTAAGCAAGACCCTCCCCAGGACCCTGTGTTCTGTCCCCAGACCTCGTGTTCATCCCCCGGCTGCTCGGTGTGCCCAGCACCAGCACCGGCAACTCGCTGGCCGTTTCCACTCGTGCACAGGCAGCGTATATGCCATTGCCAGCCAGCATCCGAATCCTTCCTTGCTGTATCAGTCCGTAATGGACAGTGTCATTTTAATAAACTATGGTTTTGTGCAAGTAGACCTTCCTGGAAAGCTGATCCCTGGTCAGCACGGCGCAGCCTGCTCACGTCAGTGGCCATTTACATCTCTTGCATCACTAACGCTATCACAGGAATCCCTCTTACAGGAGTCAGGGTGTTCTCCTGGAGCACAGGGCTTGTCATGTGCTGCCAGGCAAGGAAGAAAAAGCTGCCCTGGTTCGGACGCTGCAACTTGCGAACCCGCTCACCCTCTGGGCAGGAAGTCCCGCCTGCGGTTCAAGTTCTTAAAATTACCTCCAGACCTCACACAAGGCTGTGTTTCCAACATCACGTAACAGCAGCTTGCAAAGGCGGCATTTTGCAGACATTTGAGATAATGCTGGCAGTTGTGGGACCACTGGAGAGGGTGGGAACAGTATTTTAATTTGCACATGATAAACAAGAGTTTTGTCTGAAAAAAGCCCTCCTCACCAAGCTGAGCCTCCTTCCCAGAAGTGTACTTGCAGCAGAAACCGCCACGGACTTAAATCTCACCGTTCCTGCTCTCAGATGCTTTGAAGTTTATTTTTATTTCTCTGGGTTTCCCCAAACAGGACACACCTACTATAAGCACAGCTGTGGGTGTGTGGGCAGGGAGGGGTCTGTACAGCACACAGCGGGTGTCTGAGCTGCACGGCATAATTTGGCTTCAGGCTGCGGTGGGGGCCAGGATGGAGACGCATAATTAGCAGGTTTCCAGTCTCTCATTCTCCTACAGAAGCTCATTTTTAATTATCTGCTCCACCCTGTGGCTACTAGTCTCATGCCTGAAGAAGAGAAAAGGGGGCTCACCCGAGGGACTTGTTCCTACTTCTACTTCATTGATCAGGGCAAACAAAACACTGGTGATGAAGACACCCATATAAAATCCAATTTTACCTCTAGGCCTAGACTGGATGCTCCAAACGAGCTGCAGCCTCCAGAAGCATTGCTGAATTTTTGCATGGAAAAAGCGTTGGCTTGGTTAGCTACATGCACCACTGTCCCTGGCAGCCCCGAGCTCCTCCGCGCCTCGGCTTCCCCGTTCCCGTGGGGCGGCGAGGGGCCGAGCAGGGACCCGTGGCCGCCAGCCACCCCGCTCCTGTGCTGGCCCCACGAGGCCGCCCCGGCCCCAGCCCCGCCGAGGAGGACCAGCCCCGTCCCTCCTCGCCCCAGCCCCGCATCCCATCGGGACAGGGTGCTGGTTTTCCAGACCTTGGCGCTCTCTCTGGAAGCTTCATTAACTCGTCTCCAGCAAAGTGTGCTGAAGGTAATTGCCGTTATTAAAGCCTGCGGAAAGATTAACGGATGATTGCTGCCGGCTGGTTCGCCTGAGTCCCAGCTGACCGGTGCTCTGAGCGGGTGCAGCAGCGCAGCTCCACGGAGCCTTCCCGCCGCGGGGGCTGCTGCGGCGCGACGGGCACCGCGGTGCCTGGGTCCCCGCAGCCCCACGAGCTCCCCTTGCCCTCCGCCCGTGCGAACAGCCACTCGCTCTCCGATCGGGAGGACGTTTGCTGCCTGTGGCATCACTACATTCAGTCTGCCGGGAGACAGAAGCAGCATTTTGCTGCTCTGACTTGAGAAGCATCATGCTTCATCCCATGCTCTGGAGGCCAGCAGAAACACTGCGGGAGCTGTGCCCTGAGCCAATGAACCGTCTTCCATCCGACCAGTCGCCCTCAGCTGCTGAGGAACACGTCACCAGCAATTCAGAAATGAAAAAAATACGAACGGGCAGGAAAAACACATTGGGAGCTTTGCTTTTCTAAGAGATTTTAGGCATTGCTCTGCCAAAGGGGATGAACCGAGTTCACAAACCAGCCCTTCCAGAAGCATCCAGCCCCGGCCAGCGTTTGGGGAGAGCCGGGGCCAGCAGCACAGGCTCGCTGTTGGCACATGGGGCAGAGAGGTCCAAGAACACAGCCGGGACAGTGGTATTTTAGAACTGAAGGCATTCCCGCTCTGAAGGATGCAGCAAGAGCTGGGTGAATGCTGGGGGAGAGGGACCGAAAGGACAGTGCAGCTTTTATGAGCCTGGAGCACAGCACTCTGTAAGCACACAAAGCAAAAGAAAGTGATTTTTTTTTTTGCATTTTCCTTGCATCCTAGCAGATTGATCTCACCTCCCTCTGAGTACCATACATTGACAGTGCTTAAACTCCAGGAACAAGATGTTTTTAGCTCCAAAGCTGATGTTTTCTCTTGCTCCAGAGTGATGTGCTTCACTGTGTAAACCATTTTCTCATTTTGCAAACTCCCATTGTGTTTTTAGAAGCTTTTATTTAGTCCGCAGACAGAAATGACCCTGCGGCAGAACCCGCACTGCCGTTTATGGTGACGCGCACCGTTTCAAAGCAGGCCACGCAGCCGGTCCCTGCTCCCGCGGCGGCACCGATGGCCCGTCCCGCCGGGATGCGCGGGGGCAACGATGCAGCGTTGCGGCAGAGCCTCTCCTCCTCGGCCGCTGCTTTTCAAGCTGTCGGTTGAGAGGGAGCCCACCCGGGGCCGGGGGCTGCTCCCCGCAGGCTGGGTGCCGGCGGTGCCCGCGGCCACACGCCGTGGGCCGGGGACGCACCGGCCGCAGCAGCACCTGCCCCGGTGCCGCTCGCCCCAGCGGTCACCGCGTTCCGTCCTGCCACCGGGCAAGTCACAGCCGCAGCTCACGGGCTGCGCCCTGCCCAGAGTTAGCTCCCGATAAAAGCCGTTTTACATCCTGATGGTCTTTAGTGCAGCGCTCTGAAAAGCATTTACACCAGGAAAACAACATGAGTAGCCGCTAAAAAAAAACCCACCTCAAATTTCCTACCCAAATTTTGCAGCTATCCTGCAGCTCAGAAATTACAATCGGCGTACAATAAAAAAGCCTTGGCTTTCCCTTGGCTGGAAAAACAAGGAAAGTTTCTCTCAGGTGGCAAAACCTGCCGGGGGCTGGGCGCACCGCTCCCACCTTCCCCACCAGCATCCCTGCGCTGCCGCAAGCGAGCAGGATTTGCGATTGGCAGGAGCTGGTTTGCAGAAATCCGGAGCCCAGAGCCATATGGGCCTGCAGGTAACTCCAAACGTTCCCAGATAAAAACCTCAAAGGCTGCTGATCAGATTCCCTTTGGCTCGGGCTGGTTACACAGCGGGAATATTTCACGCCCTTGTTTCTGCCTCCCACCCTCTGGTTGTGTTCTCAGGGAGGAAAATGATGGTTTTAAGACATGCAGATGAGCCACAGTCTAGAACTTCTGTTTTAAAGGTCACAGATAACTATGTCCCAATTTCTGAAAAGCTATTTTTCTGAAGTGAATGCTATTTAACTCATCATAAAAGACTATGGTACAAATAAATCATGTTGCATTGGCCCTGTAAATCAGTGCATTGCTGCAGGGCTTACCGACATTCACTTCTAAGGGGGTAAATATTTGATTTACTTAGTTACTAAGAATTTAAGTAGCAATCATGTCCTACCAGGAGTGCTTGCTGATGAAATGATTCTGCTCATAACATCAGTGACTCTGCAAATAACACCAGTGATTCATTTCTAACACAAAACAGTCTTTTTCTCTCAAATGCTTGATAATAAGAAAATGCCCATGCATGTATGATAGTGCTAACTCTGGAGAAGAAACAATTATAAATAATTACGGAGGGTTACTGGGAAAATCCCTTCCCCAGCCCAGGGGTTTTGCTGTGGCACAGCACCCACAGAACCAGTGACTCTGAGGCTTCTGCAGGGGCAGTGACCACCTCAAAACACCGCAGCGACCGCCGCGGAACACCGCAGTGATTGCTGCGAAACACCGCAGTGACAGCTCCGAAACACCGCAGTGATTCCTGCGAAACACCGCAGTGACCGCCCCAAAACACCGCAGTGACAGCTCCGAAACACCGCAGTGACCGCCCCGAAACACCGCAGTGATTCCTGCGAAACACCGCAGTGACCGCCCCAAAACACCGCAGTGACAGCTCCAAAACACCGCAGTGACCGCCCTAAAACACCACAGTGATTGCTGTGAAACACCGCAGTTATTGCTCCAAAACACCGCAGTGACAGCTCCAAAACACCGCAGTGATTGCTGTGAAACATCGCAGTGATTGCTCCGAAACACCACTGTCCACAAAGCCGGTGTCCAGAGACCGGTTTTCAGAGTGCCATCTGGGCTGCAGCACCTGAAAGGTAATTCAGGGTAACCCAAGTGAACCTCTGTTCACTACAAGCGCCTCCCTCACCAGAGCTGCGCAAACGCGCCCCGCGTGCAGCTGCGCAGCAGCACCCCCCGTCCCTCCCGTCCAGCACAGAGGCTTTAGCGCTCTGAGACTCAGTGCTTACGTAAGTCTAGGATGTGGAATAGGAAACGGATTATTTTGGGCATTGTCAAGCAATTGTTGTGTTTTATTACAAGGAAAAGGGCTATTTTAGGACTATGAAAACAGGCATTAAAATATTAGAAGCCCGAAATACCTTGTGTTCTTCTCTTTTTCCATCTGCCTGCTGGACAAGATGGATGTGCCCAGCGAGCAGAGCCGTTCCCCAGCCCTGTCCCACCCCAGGTGCTGTGGGGAGCAGCTCCATCCCTCACACACCCATCCCCGTGCAGGAGCAGCCGGTGCGAGGCTGGAGCACAGCCTGCCCCGATGTAACGGGGGTTTGGAGGGTGAGGAGCAGCTGGAGCACAGCCTGCCCCGATGTAACGGGGGTTTGGAGGGTGAGGAGCAGCTGGAGCACAGCCTGCCCCGATGTAACGGGAGTTTGGAGGGTGAGGAGCAGCTGGAGCACAGCCTGCCCCGATGTAACGGGGGTTTGGAGGGTGAGGAGCAGCTGGAGCACAGCCTGCCCCGATGTAACGGGGGTTTGGAGGGTGAGGAGCAGCTGGAGCACAGCCTGCCCCGATGTAACGGGGGTTTGGAGGGTGAGGAGCAGCCGGTGCGAGGTCCCCGCTGTGCCGGGGCTGAGGGCACAGGTTGGGCTGCCAGCCCGAGAGCTTGGCGCTGCTGGCGGAACTGGCGAGCAGGCAAAACGGCTGCTTTGCCAGCAGCTCTAAAGGTCAAGGTGCACTTATCTAGATTGCACTGCGTTCCTCTGTGCTTTTACAAGCTCCTCAGCGTTTAGCTTGGGTGGTGCGGATGCGGCCCTGTGCGCGGTGTGCTGGCATCCCTGCAGCCGGTGCCGCTCACAGCCGGGGCTCCTCGACCATGTGCGGTGTGCTCAGCTTCTTCCTTCTGATAGAGAAATTTATTGGCTTTGCATACCAAGAACTGCTACAGGGACAGACGACTGCTTTTAAAAAACTGTATCATCTCAGTTTAGTTCAGTCCTTCTGGCAAATTACTCACCAAAGACGTAAGGCTTTGAAGAGTTGATCCTACGTGCTGTAGAGAAGCCACCAGTTAGTAACAAGGGTTTGGAACAGTGGGTCTCAACAGGACCCGTAAATCAAAGCGGCAGGTCCTGAGCCGCTGGGGAACTCGTGCTGCTGGAGGTCTCTGCGGCAGAATCACTCATGTCCCAAGCTGGCTCTAATGTTTGTCCATGATTTTTTTTCAATTCAACAGGTTGCATATGATGTTTGATAAGGTGTAAAAGAGCCAACGGATGTCAACAAGAGGCAGCGCTGCTGCTTCCAGCCTCTGGCTACTGCAAACCCAGTGTGGGGAATCACACCAAGTGAGCAGCTCCAACAGCGTTGGATGGTTCCCCGGTACCGGGTGTCTGACACCATGTGTCTGTGTGGATACGGGCGATATTTCTTGTATACTCAATATAATTCTTCTAACAGCCATGAAGGTATGAGCCCTGTGAGACTCTCCTCTTAGCACAAGATGAAATTCCTACCTGGAAAGTCACCCAGTGTTGAAACTTCCTTCCAAAATTTTGCTGGGACAGCTGTGGTGGGAGAAGAGCCCAGCGGGGCCTTGCAGCAGCACTGCTGGTCCCCTGCGGTGCTGGCGAGGCGGAGGTGCCCTCGTCCCCCCAAGCCCCAGAGCCCCTCCAGGGCAGATGCTTTAGTCTGGGGCTGGTGTCCCCACCGCTTGCCATGCTGGAATGGATCCCGCTTTTGGATTTCAACTGCAGTTCGGTTTATTGTAAGCAATTCCCCAAGTCAGAAATCATTGTGAAATGCATCAGCTGAGCTTTCAACATAGAAAAGGCCAGAAGGAAATGTTTTTATAGCTCCCAAGTTCTTCCTCAAAATGTTTGAGTCAGCAGATGAAGCAAAACTGCCCTTTCCTCCCTGTAAAACCTCAGTTTTGAGAAAGTGACATTTTCCAAAGGAGTAAAATTCTGTGCAAATAAAAGAAAAAAAAAAAAGTGGAGCCAGCCTTCCTGCAGTGTTCCCGCAGTGTCCCTGCAGCGTTCCTGCTGCGTTCCTGCACCGTTCCCTGCACATTCCCGCACCATTCCCTACACGTTCCCTGCACATTCCCGCACCGTTCCCTGCACATTCCCGCACCGTTCCCTACACATTCCCTGCACATTCCCGCACCGTTCCCGCCACTTTCCCGCACCGTTCCCTACACATTCCCTGCACATTCCCGCACCATTCCCTACACGTTCCCTGCACATTCCCGCACCGTTCCCTGCACATTCCCGCACCGTTCCCTACACATTCCCTGCACATTCCCGCACCATTCCCTACACGTTCCCTGCACATTCCCGCACCGTTCCCACGGTGTTCCTGCCAGTTTCCCGCACTGTTCCCACAACGTTCCTGCCAGCTTGTTTCCCGCACCGTTCCCCGCACACCCCGCCCGGTCCCCGCTGCAGCTGGCGGCTCGGCCGGCAGGGGGAGTCTCTGCCCGCCCCCCCGGCCCCCCCGCGGCTCCGAGCGGCGTTTGGGGCTGCAGCTCCAGCCCCGCAACGTCCCGCAATTGTCCCGTTCATTGCTTGACCAGTGCCTTCTTCTAGACATGCTGAGAGGAACGCTCAGCTTCAAACTGAAAGCAGATCCACATCGTTAAGGGTACCCGGGGGGTTCAAACAGCGGCTTTGTCTGGAGTCAGCTGCCACTGTTGGGGAGAAAACAAGCAATTATGTGCTACAGCTCCAACCAACCCTGTCCAACACCCCCAGAAACTTCTTTGTAGGGTTTGTAAAAAAGCTCCTCTCACTGCCCCCCAAACCCAAGGCTCCCCGCTTTCCCCCATCACTGCCCCAAACCCAGGGCTCCCCGCTTCCCCCATCACTGCCCCAAACCCAGGGCTCCCCGCTTTCCCCCATCACTGCCCCAAACCCAGGGCTCTCTGCTTCCCCCATCACTGCCCCAAACCCAGGGCTCCCCGCTGCCCCCCATCACTGCCCCAAACCCAGGGCTCCCTGCTTCCCCCATCACTGCCCCAAACCCAGGGCTCCCCGCTTCCCCCATCACTGCCCCAAACCCAGGGCTCCCCGCTGCCCCCCATCACTGCCCCAAACCCAGGGCTCCCCGCTTCCCCCATCACTGCCCCAAACCCAGGGCTCCCTGCTTCCCCCATCACTGCCCCAAACCCAGGGCTCCCCGCTGCCCCACATGACTGCCCCAAACCCAGGGCTCCCTGCTTCCCCCATCACTGCCCCAAACCCAGGGCTCCCCGCTGCCCCCCATCACTGCCCCAAACCCAGGGCTCCCCGCTTCCCCCCATCACTGCCCCAAACCCAGGGCTCCCCGCTTCCCCCATCACTGCCCCAAACCCAGGGCTCTCTGCTTCCCCCATCACTGCCCCAAACCCAGGGCTCCCCGCTGCCCCCCATCACTGCCCCAAACCCAGGGCTCCCCGCTTTCCCCATCACTGCCCCAAACCCAGGGCTCCCCGCTGCCCCACATGACTGCCCCAAACCCAGGGCTCCCTGCTTCCCCCATCACTGCCCCAAACCCAGGGCTCCCCGCTGCCCCCCATCACTGCCCCAAACCCAGGGCTCCTCGCTTCCCCCCATCACTGCCTCAAACCCAGGGCTCTCTGCTTCCCCCATCACTGCCCCAAACCCAGGGCTCCTCGCTTCCCCCCATCACTGCCCCAAACCCAGGGCTCCCCGCTGCCCCACACCACAGCTCCCCGGGTCCCCACTCCCGTCACCTGGACTAGTTCAGTTCAGCCGCAGATGCAAATCTGATTATCTGTTTTAAGGACAGAGCTGCAACATGGCCAGGACTGGAAATGCTGCTCTTTGCATACATGTTTAAATTTTACAAGTGAAACACAAACCCCAAAATAGCCGGCACAGGTTGTGCTCCAAATAGGAAGTGGCCATTTTGGGGAAAATAATACCTCGTTTGACATTTTCAGCCCACAGCTGCAATTTAATTGCTTAATACCCACAGCAAGCAGTTTTCTTGTAAATTAATAGCATGAAATATATTCAGAAATTAAAATAGCTTTTTGGCACTTATGTTTTTGTGCCTCTTTACTTTCCTGGTATATTTTTAGACCAGTAGATGTTATTGCTCAGAATCTCATAAAAAGGATTTATAATAGCTAATAATTAGCGTATTAATGCACCAGACTGCAGCAAAATCAATACATGCTTTGTCTGCCTGGGCTTTATCCATCACGACACACTGCAGCACAACAAAACCAGGCCCAAAAGCAGCGATTGATGTCCCAGGAAAAATGAGCTCATGCGGGGAGAGGCCGGGGCTGACACAGACCAGCCCTCGTCACCCCGGACCCAGCCCCGAGCAGCCGGGGGCCGCGGGTCACCCGGGGGGGGACAGCGGTGAGGATGCTCTGACAGGCCACGGGCTGCACCAGCGTGGGCTGGTGAGGATGAAGGTGCTGAAAGAACCGAGGAAAAAATGCTGAACAACGACCAGGTTACACAGAAATTATTCGGATAACTTAATTCTGCTGGAGCATGGGAGAGCCCGACTCGCACGGCACAGCGAGGACCAGGGGAAGGGGACGTGGCCTCGGTGGAGCATCACCAGCACCTGTCCCCACAGCGTGTCCCCGGGGACACCCAGCTTGTGCAGCTCTGAGCTGGAAGGTGGTTCTGCTTCAGCTGGAAAAACAGCCGCAGTGATTCATCGCCCTCCGCAGCCCCTGGCGCTCAGGACTCTGCCTGCACAGCCCCGGCACGTCTTGTGAAGGGAGGGCCTGTTTTGGGGTGAAAGCAGAGGGTTTGTCCTGCAGCCCGCTGGCCCCACCAGCCAGGCTGGCAGAGCCCCTTGGCAGTGCAGCTCCTTGTGCTGGGAGAAAGCTGGAGGGTCTCCGGGGCTGGGGAGGGAAACCTGGGGCACAGACGGGCTGCTGTGATCTGCCTCCATGTCTTGACCCCACCAGTTTGTGCTTGGGACCGCTGCTGTCTTGCTACAAGGTCAAACTAACACTGTTCCAAAACCCTTCTCCTGCAGAAGTGCTTATCCCAGAGCTCACAGCACGAGCAGATCCCAGGATCTGTTCCAGGGATCCCAGGCTCACTGCAGTGCAGGATTATTTGTCCTGCCTGTGCTGTTCCCCCATCCACTTCCATCTGCACCGGCACCAAAACCATTGCAACTGGAACAACTCTTAAGCCAAAATATTTGGCATTCACGTTCACTGTTGGGAGCACTTTGGTCTGTGGATTTGAGATGCTTTATAATCACCTTGGGAGGAACCACGACTCTCAGAATAGTACATTTTTGAGCACAGGGTTGGCTTCTAACGAGCCCTTGGAGCAGAGCAGCGTTTCAGCAGCCACTGCAGGTGCAACACAGCCCGAGCGCAGCGGGGAACCTGTGCCCAGAGGGACCAAAGCTGAAACCTGAGGGACCACCGAGGTCCCCATGGGAGCTACGCCGCCGCTGTGGCAGCTTCACACCTCTGCTCATCGGCCCCATGGAAAAGCGGAGTCAGGCAGGTTATCATCTCCGAGCCCGCTGGGGCCACTTCGGCAGCCGGGCACCTGAAATGCTTTGATTTAAGCCTTCAGTTTAAACCTGGAGCTGATCAGCCTCCCCTTGGTTCCAGCACTGCGGCAGAGCCCGGGCAGCATAAACCAGTTTTTCCCAGCCGTGCTGCTCCCGGGCAGGCTGGAAACCCTCGCATGAACAGGCTGGGAGGACAAACAAGATGTTTTCCTGCACCAGGAACCTCTTACCCACCCAAATCAGCTCTGGGAAATCGTGATGGTGATGGAGTGGCTGATGGAACTGAAGGAGTTTGTAACGTGTTTCTTGATAAAGCGCCTGTTTATATATTTAGCGTTTTACTACGCCAAAATGCAGAAGGAGAACATTTTGATCCGGGTTTTCATCCTGAGGGCTGACCGTTCCTTCCCTCGACAAACAGCTCAGCGAATTCCGTGAGACAAGTTCTCCCTCTACAGATCTTTTTGCGAGTGATCAAAGTCCTGTAACAATTAGCTGCATTCCTTTGTCACAGTTCCATGACTTCAGATGTTGTAAAAAGATGAATACCAGCAGAACACGTAGTAAAGAGGCAGGGTTCCTCACACTGCTGTGAAAATACCGCCTGGTATCATTTCCTTATTCCCTTTACAGCAGAGGTGTCAGACTCATTTCCACCGGGGGCCACATCAGCCTTGTGGTTGCCTTCAAAGGGCCAAATGTAATTTTAGGACTGGATAAATGTAACTGCTCCTACTACTAGCACTATTTTACCAATGGCTGCTCACGATTTTTTTTTTGCCTGCTTGTTTTCCTACCCGCAACGTGTCTCCATGCCTTCATATGAACTAAAATGCCAGGACGCACTGATGGTCATTGTCAGTATTTCACAGCAGAGCAGAGTTGTGCCAGTGCTAAGGGCAGATGGTGTTTGCTGCTCAGGAGCTGAGCAGGGGACATCTGGGTCACACAGAGACACATGGCCACTTGCTGGGAAACTGGCCAGATCTTCTGATCGAGCACGTTCCAGCTTATCAGCACATTTTGGTTTTTCCTCTGACAGGAGGATGTGCAGACAGCAGCACTTCAGCCCCAGCGCTGCTGCCATGCGAGCTGCAGGCTGGGCAGGGGCGGCAGCAGCGGCTGCGGCACCGAGATGCTGCGGGTGCCGGGGGAGCACCGCTGCCGTGCCCACACCGCGACACAAACCGGCATCGGCCACACAAACCGGCATCGGCCACACAAACCGGGCATCAGTCACACAAACCCAGCATCGGCCACACAAACCGGCATCGGCCACACAAACCGGCATCGGCCACACAAACCGGGCATTGGCCACACAAACCCAGCATTGGCCACACAAACCCAGCATCGGCCACACAAACCGGCATCGGCCACACAAACTGGGCATCGGCCACACAAACCGGGCATCAGTCACACAAACCCGGCATCGGCCACACAAACCGGCATCGGCCACACAAACCGGCATCAGTCACACAAACCGGGCATCAGTCACACAAACCGGGCATCAGTCACACAAACCCAGCATCGGCCACACAAACCGGCATCGGCCACACAAACCCAGCATCGGCCACACAAACCCAGCATCGGCCACACAAACCGGGCATCAGTCACACAAACCCAGCATCGGCCACACAAACCCAGGATCGGCCACACAAACCGGCATCGGCCACACAAACCCAGGATCGGCCACACAAACCGGCATCGGCCACACAAACCGGCATCGGCCACACAAACCCAGCATCGGCCACACAAACCGGCATCGGCCACACAAACCGGCATCGGCCACACAAACCGGGCATCAGTCACACAAACCGGCATCGGCCACACAAACCGGCATCGGCCACACAAACCGGGCATCAGTCACACAAACCGGGCATCAGTCACACAAACCCAGCATCGGCCACACAAACCCGGCATCAGTCACACAAACCGGGCATCAGTCACACAAACCGGCATCGGCCACACAAACCGGCATCGGCCACACAAACCCGGCATCGGCCACACAAACCCAGCATCGGCCACACAAACCGGGCATCGGCCACACAAACCGGCATCGGCCACACAAACCGGGCATCAGTCACACAAACCGGCATCAGTCACACAAACCGGCATCGGCCACACAAACCCAGCATCGGCCACACAAACCGGGCATCAGTCACACAAACCCAGCATCGGCCACACAAACCCGGCATCGGCCACACAAACCGGCATCGGCCACACAAACCGGGCATCAGTCACACAAACCCGGCATCGGCCACACAAACCCGGCATCGGCCACACAAACCGGCATCGGCCACACAAACCGGGCATCGGCCACACAAACCCGGCATCGGCCACACAAACCGGGCATCAGTCACACAAACCGGCATCAGTCACACAAACCCGGCATCACCCAAACAGGGCGTCAGCCACACAAGCCGGGCATCACCCACACAAACGGGGCGTCAGCCACACAAGCCGCACATTGCCCACACAAGCCGGGAATCAGACACGAGAACCGGGCATCAGCCACACAAACCCCGCATTGGGACACGCCATGGAGCTGTGCCGGCCGGCCTAGGGGACGGTCACACCGTACGTCACCGCTGCCGCCAGGGCGGCACGGTGCCCGGGACAAGCTCTGCGGATCGCCAACCTGTTCCTCGGCAGCTGGCGGGTGCAGATGAGCTCTGCGGCCGCGGTCCACCCGCGGGGTCCCATGCTGTGCCAGCCCCCAGCTCCCGACACCTGACGACGGTTCCGCCAGCAGGGAAAGACACCAAAACCGCGGACAGGGTGCACAGGGGACCCAGCTTGTCCTCGGGAGAGCTGGCACTGAGCAGTGACACTGAGACGCACACACACGGCTTTGCTGGAGCTTCAGAAAAATATGTATTAGGTAAATTCAGTCTTCCAGTAGAAAACCAGCAAGCATAGAAACAAAGTAAATGTGATTAACGCATCCACAACAGCTGCCTAGCACCCGTATCAAAGCCTGCCTGGGCAGAGCCCCGCGCCCTGCCTTTTTGCTCTCCTATTTTTAGGAAATAGTGTAAATGTTGTTAATTAATTAACTTTCAGAAATCAGTACAGCCATTCATATTAAGGTTCAGTATGTTAATAAATAAGCCAGACAGGGGAAACCCAGTAACAACCCTTCTCTGTGTCATAAATTCATCTGCAGTAGAACTCACAAGTTACATTTCACTCGAATCACAGAACACATGCACACTTTACCATTTAAGCCTGAGCCTTGTTTTAAGAGGTGGTCTCAATTACTGGGACTCCCTCAGGATGCAGCGTTGGCAAACCTTCCCAATTTCTGAAACAGAAACGTGCTGCATAAGGTCTCCCTTGTAATCTTAAAGCCTTTCAAAAGGTACTTGATTCTACCATGTCCTAAAAACAAAAAGAGATTTTCCTTGTAAGGTTTCACAGAACATGCAATTCCTACACCTTGTATTTTTAGATTTGTTATTGATATTTAGTTAATAGTAGGTAGAAGAGAATCTGCTAGCAGCCTCTAACTGGGCCGGGCTGGGTGAGATGGGCCTGGGGGCGCAGGTGGGGCTGCTCGGGGACGCCAGGCTGCTCGGTGCTGGCTCTGGCCGTGGGCAGCGAGGGGGGTGTCCTACCCACACGGGTGCCCTGTGCAGCCCCCGCCCCTCGCTCCCCTGCTCCGGGCTGCAGCACAGGAGCTCCCAGTCTCCCCCCTCACCAGGTAATCGTGCTGGGCTTTCCCACTTCCACAGCTCTCTTCCAGCTGCTCCGTCTGGAAGGTGGAAGTGCCGTCCTGCAAAGCAGAAAGTCCGGGGGAACAGCACAGCCTGGCACCGTCACGCAGGGGCACCTTCTCCTGAGAAAATACAAGGCGTAGCCATGTGGTCCTGCAGAACACGCCAATGTCCCAGTTTAATGTGGTAAACCTTCACATTAATGCAGCATGTTCCAAAAGCTCAATGAAATAGGGTTTATGTATTCTGGTTTTAAGTATCAGACATTTCCAAACAGCTTATACATTTGCTTCAGAAAACACAATTCTACCCACACACCAGTGATGCAGCTTTAGCTTCCTGGGCATTATTTTCAGCAGATTTGTTGTTTCTTTTGTGCAGCATTCATTGTCCAGCCTGACAGCTGCTCCTCTGCCTCTGCTCGCTCCTTTTTATCAGTAATCTCTTCTTTGACCTCTGTTTGGGTTTGTTTTTCTCTAAATGTCAAAGCTGGTTTTTCCCTAAACGCCAATGGCAGGGTCCCGCACGGTCCCGCAGAGGTGGCAGCGGCCGGTGGCACATGCAGCTCACCCTCTGACCCAAAACTCTCAAAACATTTAAAGCAGATGCCTCCTTGATGTCCATGATCTCAGCCCACCTCATTTCAGATGACGTGAGAAAATGCTTCTGAGTGTCACAGTATTTCAGACTTTCCTGGGAGAACAGACTGTCATTTCAGACTGAGCCTGGATAGCTGGGGCTGGAAAACAAAAGCACAAGAGACAGCATCACCCTGGCAGGTCTCCATGTTATGGTTTGACTCGAACGTCATGGGATGGATAGAGAACGGGCAGTGTGGGTCAGTTCCTGTCTGAAATGAAAGAAGCCACGCAAGAGTTAAAACCACAGGCAGTAAATACTGTGCAGGTGTTTATTGTGCATGTAAGAAGGAAATCCTCTCGCTGGGCAGCGGAGGAAGCCGGGAACACACAAATACAATAAACGCAGACAAAGTTGATTTCGCAACAGGACGGTGGTTTCCACTCTCAGGAGCGCTCATGTCCCGGCTGCAGCGCTGGAGCAGAGGCTGGGAGGACTGGGAGCCCGGTGCCACCAGCACCGACCCCTGGGCTCCCCGGCGCTGCTGTGCCGCCACGCAATGCACCAGCTGTCTGATGAGCCGGATTAACATGCGGACTAATCACTATTCTGACCACGGCCCCGTCTGCTCCGCACGTTTGGGGCTGCAGGAGCCGTTTGTTCCCCAGGAGGAGCAGCTCGATGTGCCCCGGTAGCACCCCTGTCCCCTCGGGCAGGCAGATAACCACTGTCACATGCCATCGTTGCACCGTGTGGCATTTCCACCGGCAGCGATACGGTGCCAGGCATCGTTACTGAAATTATCAGCTGTTATTCTTAGAAATGTGCCCTCCACAAACTGCAAGGTGTGGCCAGCGGCTGCCGCAGCGATAACATGACGGAGACCACGGCTCTGCCCGTCCTCCCGCAGCCCCCGTGCTGCCCCCGCGCCCCTCGCAGCTGCGCGCACAAACCATCCCGGGCTGTAAAGCTGACGCCAGGGCAGAGACCTTTCCCTCCCCGGCAGCTCCAGTGCCCGTGCAGCAAAGAGCGACATCGCGCAGCCGGCGCAGGAGCCCCTGCCCGCTGCAGCAGCCCCCGGCCCGTCTGCTGCGGTGCCCCGGCCCCAGCACAGCAACGTCACGCATCAACTTCATAACACTACAACAACAGCGTATTTTGGCCAAGCTCTTTGCCTGTGCTTTGTCAAGCTCTGGGATCCCATCTCAGGTTTGATGGATGGTTCTCAGCACACATCAAGAAGATCCACTGTTGTTGTTACGTGTTACTAGTCATTATTTTAGCTACTGCAACCACAGGTGCCGTTCTCCTCCCTGTAAAGCACTAGGGTAAGCCGAGTTCACTTAAAAGCCCATCATTATTTTCCATTTCCATTGCTAATGTTAACAAGCTTGCTAATATTCCAGGGAAAAGTTCCTTCTTGCAGGGCAGTTCAGCAGCTCCGTGTTTGACCAGAGCTGCCCAGGTTCTGCATCGCAAATCGTTCAAGCTGCAGATGAACTCCTTGCCCCAGGCTGCTCTGCAGAGCAGTGCCATGGGTGTCTCTTACTCAACACTTCGGACGAAAGGCAAGGGGCAGCTTTTCACGTCCCGTGTGCCTTTGCTGGTGCTGCTGTACCTGGGGCAGCTCCTGCCGAGAGCACGGAGACGCCTCCGGACCTGCGGCAGAGGCACAGGGAGGGCCCCGAGCTGCATTCCTGCCTCTCCTGTCACCCTGCTGTTCAACTAGCCCGCCCACGGCCTCAGTAGCCACCGGTGAGCCCAGGCCAGGCCCTTTGCTCGCCCCACTGCTGCTGGACAGAAAGGTGCTTGCAAAGCCAGGCTCAGCCTGCCTAAGCCCTGACTTGCTCCTGGCAAAGCCTCTCCTCCCCTAACCCCAGCGTGGGGCGAGCAGGTGACTCTGTGTCTGACATGCTAACAGCACCGTGCTGTTCCTGCCTCAGTTTCCCCTCTGCGCCCGCCTCGGCCCCGCAAGGATTACTGCTTTTTTCTCCGCTGGCACGCAGGGACCTGCCTTGGGCTCCAGCTAACGCGTGGCAAGGGATGAATTCATCCAGACAGACAGAGGCATTTGCTGTGGGAAATGCCATCATTCTGACACTTGATTTTATCCAAAATTAGGGTGAGAAGTGGAGACACTGAGGAGTTTCACAAGATTCCTGCTCAGGCAATAGCTAAATGAGCTGTCTCGGCATTCTGAAATCTCAGCGTGAAATTCTAATTTGAAACCTTTCATTTCAAAATACCATTTTAGAAGCACAATTTAGGGAAAGCTATACCTTCCCGCTGAAACAATCCCAGGGAGAAATGTCTCAACTGACTTTAATACTGAATATGCAAGAGCTAAATACGTAATAACTAATTAGCCTACGCACAAGGGTGCTGTTCTGCATCTGAAGAGCAGCTATTTCTCATCTCTCTTCCATGAAGTTCTGTGTAGAAAAAGTAAATTGCAGGGAAATGTGGATGGATGCTACCAGAGAAACCCGATCTGAAATTCAAATGAATGCTCACAAACACTGACTGTGTGCTTTTTAATCAACTTCTATTGCAAAGTTAATTTGTATTGATCAGGAACGTCTAAAGCTGGAGATTGACACCAGCCAGTGACTCCAAACTGTGCTGCTCTTGTTTGCAAACAGCTGCTTTTCACTTACAAATTGGAGGATTTTCAGTCCTCAAGGGTAAAAAAATATTTGGAACTAAAGTATTCTGATACATGGGATATTCCAGAGTATTCTGGAAGGAAGTACTGGCACAAATAGGCTGTAGCCGGTGCCTGCTTGTGATGCAGCTGGTGAGGAAGGCAGGGAGGGGGCTGCCGGGTCCGAGTGCTCCATGGGCCCCTCATGACATTTTAATGAGCTGGTGACTGCGAGTGTTCAACCCGTTCTCCCTGGCGTGCAGGAGGGCGCTGGGTTTGCAGATGAGGTCCCAGCGCTTCGCACACTCCAGCACCAGCCCGGCGGGCCCCGGCACGCGCCCGGCGCCAGGTCCTTTGCCGGACCTTTGCCAGGCCCCTGCCCCTGCCACGCTCCTACCCCCAGCTCACACTCGGATCAGCGTTTCTGTGGTTTCCAGCCTAGTTTTTTACTTGGTTTCCCACCTCCTTGCCCGCTACTCCTGTCCTACCCACATCCCTCCTGCCTTGCTTTCGGAGAGAGTACCAAAATCTGCAGCTTCTGGCATTTATTAGTGTGTTAAACTACTACTTTTTGAAGCTAACACAGCAAGGAAGCCAGTAACCCCTTTGTATGAGCTTTTCTACCACTGTTTTAAAACTCTGGTGACAAAACCGTGCCATCGGCTCTCCCTCGCGTCAGCCGGAGGATGCTCAGGGGACAAGGCAACCCCGGCGAGCGCGGGCAGAAGCCGCCCGGACCACGACACGCTGGGGGGACGCTGCGGTGGGCGGGGGCGCGGGGCCACCAGGGCTGTCCCTGCCCCGGGGGGGCTGTCCCTGCCCCGGGGGGGCTGTCCCCGGGGTGTCCGTGTCCCCGGCAGCGCCGCGGCTGCTCTTGGGTAAGCGGGGGCCTGGCTCTCCCCACCCGGCGGGTTTGCAGCCAGCACGGCAAGTCGGTTAAAGTTCCCCTGCAGACGAGCTCACCTGGCTTCCCTGGGGTAAACAGCATCAGATGTGTTTGATGGTTCTCCTCTCAAATACACCGCTCGCTCGCTTTATACTCAAACCCAGAAGAAACAAGAAAACCAGACCAAAAAAGCGCCCAGACAAACCAATCCCCACAATCCGCGCTGTGGTCATAGCAATGATCACAGCACGTCACCTTCAGCTACGGCTTCGTAGCGGGAACCGCGGGGGCTGCAGCCTTTGCCAGACCCGACCCATGGGCACGGGGCTGGAACTGGATCAGCGCTCCCGTTCTCCCCCGCGCTGGCAGCGAGGGCCGGGCCCGCGCACGCTGCTGCCGGCCGCCAGGTCGCCCTCCCCAAGGCACTTCTGGCAAGGCATTCTTAAATAATTCACCAACTGCCATAAATTTAAAAAAAAAAAAAAAATTGGTAGCTATCCTCATTTTGTTCGGCTGTTTCACTGCGCTTTTCACATAAAAAACCAAAACCAAACCATTCTTTTAATTTCTAACACAATCAATAGGAAATATCAGTCCACAGAGTCCAAGGTTCACTGCTTTCAGGCAACCGCTCATAAATATTCATTAGAGAATTAAGGAGCTATTAATAAGGCTAACTGTTGAGGAGCATTCATTAACTGTCTTCCACAAGAAATGAAATTTGCATTTTCTGGTGTGGAAATCCACTTTGGGAAATGGCACCTTGCGTGACAATAAAATGTGAGATAAAACCTGGTGTGAGGGGAAGAAACACCCATTTCTGACACAAAGGGCATCTGGGTTGTGCAGCCGGGCCTGTCGGTGGAGCCGATAAGGGAACATTTCTGAGACGCTGACTCAGCGCGCTTCCCGGCCCCAGCGCCCGAGCCGGCTCTCCCGCACCCAGACGCCCCAAAACTCCCGTTCCAGTCACCGTGATTCATCCTCATTTGCGTACCATGGTCGCTGCCCCCACATTTCCTCTAATTAATTCCCCAGAAAGACATTTCGCCCTGCAGTGATGTATAATTACAAGTTTTGCTCACATTTATCACGGCACGAGGCTGCTGTCCCCAGCGGGGACGGGGTGCTCAGGCGGGTCCTGCGGTGGGTGTCCCCGGGGGCAGCCCCCCACGTGTCACACACACCCCGGGCCCTGCGCCCGCTGTCCCTGTGCACGCAGGGCCTTCATTGTCACCTCACACGTGCCACCACACCATCCCTGCGTCACCCCTAAGAGCGGGGCGGGGGCTCCGCGGGTTTCGGCTGAGGACACCGGCCAGCCGTTGAGGGGAGCAGAGGGGAAAGGGTCGTTTTGGGGCCGGTGGAAGTGAGCTGAGACGCAGGCTCTCGGCTGGGGACGGCACGGCAGCCGCTGCGCTGGCAGCTCCTGCATGTCGGCGTGCGGCGGCCGCACGACACCGGCAAGACAAACAGCCCTGCTGTGGAGCCGGTGATTTTCCTACAACTGCAGCAAATGGAAGCGCATAAGGGGCTCCCAGGGGAGGATCTGTTATGTAAAGCAATTATTTTTCAGCCTGAAAGGCAAGACAGTAATCATGTCCCCTAATGTCTCTCCTAAAGCATAGTTCAATAATTAATATTTGCTCCTCGGCATTTGTAAAATAATGGCATCTGAAGCCGGGGAACCCGGAGCAGCCCGAGGTTCCCCTCAGCCGGATCATGCAGAATCCAAGAGCTTTACCCGCAGGTGAGCAGCTGCTGGATTTTGGCCTGGGGTTCCCAGAGCCCTGCGGGTCCAAGGGGCCCACAAAACGCAACCAAAAAAGCGGGACTGTTCTCAGCAGACTGGGATTCACTGGCCTCTGATGGAGAACTTCTGGGGATCTGCACGAGGAAAGAAAAGACCAAAAGCCAACGCAAGAGCGGTGCCTTTGCTGTAAGGTTATTTTATGCTGCAGACCACTGCCTGGGGACAGGGAAGGAGATGGATCAGTACAGACGTTCTCACTGGTGATCTTGGCGTCCCAGGTCTGAATCATTGCGATGGGCCATTGCTGGAGGGAGAAACGATCCACTGAGCAGTGCCTGACTGCTACAAGTCCTGCAGAAAACTGAAGTCCTATTCTGCTGCCATCAAATGAGCCAGAAGTTACTTCCTCAAGTCTCTGAATAGGCATATTCAAAACTGCAAACTAACCAGGGCCAGAATCTCTCATATTTCTCTGTAAAACCACAGCAAGCTATAAATGTGTGTGTATATATATATATATATATATGCACACACACACAAACCTTCTTTAAAAAAAAAATATCATCCGCTGCCATTGTGCGCGTGTGCTCCGTGCAGGCAGGTCCGCTCAGGGTCGCCTCCGCCGCGACGCCCGCGGCAGCACCGTGTCCCGCTCCGGCACGGCCCGGCCGTGGTGGCAGGACCCCCGTGACAGTGTCCGGTGAGCACCTGCTGTGCCGCATGGTGCCAAGCAACACGAACAGCCAAGAACTGGGGAAATAAGGGAATGCAGATATTCCTCTTCCTCACAGGAGAATGACAGGGAAGCATCTGTGCAGATCCACACGTACATTCTGGTCAGAACTGCATCCCTCTATTCAGTTTTTTCCAAGACAAGTTTCAAGCCTCCATGCTCTTGGGGTAACCCTCCCTAATGGATGAGTAAGCCAGAGCCCTGGAACAAAGGCCGGCAGCAAACAGGATGCAGAGAGTTTATCCTGCAGTCAGGGAAGTTACAAAACATTTTCTGACTTCAGGAATGATTCATGATTTTTACATTTACCGGCATGGTTTCAGCCACAGATTACACAGTCAGAGCCTTTGACTCTCATTTTGAAATCCAGACTTTGAAACTTCATCCCTGACTTACACACATGGCCTACAGAGCTCTTTTTTTTTTTCCCTCTCTGAAGATGATGTTAATCTCTATCTGGCTTAGCCAGCAGGAAAACCTGAGAATTGGGGTGACTTTGCATCCGTCCCAAGGCACGGTCAGCGTCCCTTGCTGGGACACTCTGGCAGGGCAGAGACGCTCCTGCTGCTGCACGTTGCATGTTCCCTCCCGGCATTGCGCTGCGTTTGAGATCACCACACAACACAACACAAACGCAAACCCTGGGATTACATCAAATCAGAGAAAAGGTAATAGCGTTAGCTTGGTTGAATAGAAAGAAACATGCACCAAAGACGTTGAAACTAAAGAGTATTTTGCAGATGTACATCCCAGCTCCCCCAGTCAGCGACAGGACATGGGGAATACGGGAAGACCCCGGTGCTCGGGGACGCCGCACGCCGCTCCCGGTGCACGCCAGTCCCAGGCGGGCACGTTCAAAGGCTTAATTTCAGATCACGACATCTCACTAACAACACCCCTGGTATACAAGCCTGGCATATATTACTTTGCCACGCAGAAATGTGGCACTGCCACTACGATTCAGTGTGCTCTACAGAAAGTTGTGGCGTCCAGAGTGATTTAGTCTGTTCTTTGGCTACACAGGGAGCAATGCCAGAGATAATCCACACTTTGAAGCAGAGGGTATTGGAGAACACCTGCTTGGTTGTGAGCAGAAACCGGGCAAATCTGAAGGTATAAATTCAACTATTAAAGAAAAACTCAAGGTGTCACCAGAAAATATGGTTCAGAGATTCACCCCAGACCAGACATCAAGATCCAAATTAGAGTAACTAATTCAAAATACACCACTTGTAGGTGAAGGTCTGTGTGGGGCTGTCGTGTGGCCATGACGTCCCCGTCCAGGACCAAGGGCCCTTGCAGGTGGGTGTCAGGTGGCCCCAGGTCGGGGGACTTGTCCAGGAGCATCAGCCGCCTCCAGCGGCAGCGCCGGCTCTGCTGCTGTGCGGGACACTGCACAGGAGGAGGGATCTGAGGAGTGGTTTAGTCATGACTATTTAATCAAGAGAACTTACAGCATACTTCTAATTAGGTTTTGTTATCAAACTGTCATCTGATGCAGAAAGACAGACTCGTATAAAAATGTGCTGGAATGGAAACTCAGAGCTGAGAACCTGCACACGGGCTCCAGTGAAGGGTCATCACTGTCCTTGCAGGGTTCGGTGATGCTGGTTTTCTATCTCCTTTTATCTCGTCTTCTGCACCATCAGGTACAGCTACTGCTAAGTCAAGTCAACCCATCTACGAGCTAAAAACAGCCGCTATGGAGAGTGCTGCAAGGGTTTCAACCCAGAGCTGGGAAAACCCCTCACTCTTCAGCTTACAGCTCACACAGAGTTCGGTTTTACAGGTTAGACACAATTTATGTCACACAAACCCAAATGCCCCTTTTAGGCCACTAACCCAACTGGCAGCTGGTACTACACGTATGGCATATACATACATCGGGCATTCTGCAGTTTAGATGATTTCCAACCACAATTTCTAATTTGTGGGGAAGCTTGTAGCAGAGGGCAACGAGTCACTTGGTAGGTGCTGGCTTAGATTTAGCGACCTGAAAATTAATTCAGGATACATCTTAGTTTTCCTAAGACTCACTACATTTAAAAATCTTCGTTTCCTCCAATGTCACACATTTTGTCCCTGAACAAACCCCTGAATGTCAATAAATACTAATAAACTTACGCAAAGTCTGTAGCCAAACCAATCATCTTTTTTTCTGCAAATAAAAGTGGGAACTGAAAGATTTTCATGGTAACTAATGCCAAGTGTTTGATGCTGCATGTTAAATGAAACATGCGGGACCATGCGGGCTCTTTGGTTTTCTCCTTCCTTCTGCTGCTGGGATTTGCAGAAACAGTTTTTGACTTCCAGCCGCAGGAGCAGCAAGGTGCCAGCAGCGAAGCAGTTAAAGTCCTGGCAGCGTGGGGACACACATGCCGTGCAAACGCATTTCTATTTTCACAAGACAGACGGCAATGCAAATACACCAACACTGTTTACACAATAGAGAAGGGAGGGGAATATCTCCATTATCAACTAGTAATTTTTCCAGACAAAGAAGTCTTTTCTGTGGCGCAGTAATCCTCTTATGCACCAACTGTATATAATTGACACTTTCCAATTATACACCTACAGAAGCACAAGGTTATTTCTTGTCTAGCTAGTTTACGAGCCAGTGTGCCAGCTTTCCACATTTTCCATTACTCCACACCTGACGTATTGCTAATGCCTCTGATAGGCAATTACAGACAAGCTAATTATGGCGCTGGGCCTGTCTGCGCGGCTCCCGTCCCGCCGGGCTGCACCAGCACCAGCAGCGACAATTCCTCCTGTTCCCCAGGCGTGACCTCCCCGCTCGGACATCAGCTGGACTCTCCCCGGGCTGAGGTTTTCCATTTTCCCCGGGCAGGTCCAGCTCCATGACCCCGGCGTGGCTCCGTCCCTGCCACGGCATTCGCCCTTGGAGCCGGGACCAGCCGGTGTCCCCAGGCTGGGGACGTTCCTGCGGGGCAGGGACCGGCGGTGCCATCCCCAGCGCCAGCTCCGGCCTCAGCACCGGCTGCCCTGGCCAGGAAGGCAAAAAACAGGTCAGGAACCATGAAAGCGCCAACGCCTGGATTGCTGACGGGCTGCTGACAGGGGTTTGGCATCACTCTGACATCCCTTGCGTGAAAGGGCGTTAAAAACAGTTGTGGCTTCTGCACTGCAGCATAGCCAGTGACCAGCGTTGTCCCTGCACCGTGTGGCTGGGTGCACAGGGAGCCCAGCAGCACCTGGCTGAAGGAACCAGGCTTTGTGCCACCCTGAAGAAGAACAAGCACTATTTAAGGAACAAACACCAGGTTAAAATCATTTCGGCAAAGGTGCCAGCTCTGCCCCTGCCCTCCGCGCTGACCCAGCGCCCGCCAGGGCACCGGTGGGTCCCCAGGCATCTGCTCCCCTCCCTGCACTGCGCACAGAGGGATGCTGCGCCTCGTGGCGTTATCGGCACTGTACTCACACGCTGGGCGCTTTTCCAGCTTCTTTTGGTGCACTTTGCATGGTAAGAGGGGGAAACAAGCACATGCAAAGGTACAAGCACTTTTGCTCTAGTTAGGAGGTGTGCAGCAGCAGAGAGACAGCAAAAATTCATTTCTCTCTCTGTGTGAGTTACTGGTGGTTTAAACAGATAAATAAATAAATAATGTCAGCTCAACTAAGCTCAGAAATAGTCCTAATAAATGTCCTGTAGGCGGCCTGGAAACCAGCTCAATCAGAACTGGTAAAAGCCACTGAAGCGGCTTATTCAGCCCCTTCCCCAGCCCTACACGCACACAGAGCTGCGCTCGGCTTTCAGAGGATTCATACACTTTGCTCCTGTCATCAACAGAAATCAGGGGACTCGTTACTTTTACAGGCACTGAGCTGCACTGTGTGCAACAGGCCCACGCTGGCTTAAGGAGCCCAGGGTTTATTTTTAGAGCCATTTATAGATCTCTCACTTTGATCTCTCCCTGTTTAATCTGGTTTTGCACTCCATTCTGATACTAGTGATAAGCAAAAAATAATCAGCTTTAAAAAAAAACCATCTCCAAACCTCAACACGGCGTGTTTTTGACCACAGCGAGAGTAAACGCAGACACGGAGGAAACTATTTATAGCTCAGATAAACAAGGCAGAGGTTTTGCTTAACGAAAGGAAATGGAAAAATAGCGCTCAGACATAGACCTTGAACGCGTTGCCCTTGCCGGGGCTGGGGGAGGCTGGCGGGTTCCCGCTGTCCCTGCCAGCCCGGCGATGGGGACAGGGCCTGGTCCTGGCAGCCTGGCTGGGGACAGGGATGGGGACAGCAGAGCAGGGTGCCAGCAGGGCGCTCGGCTGGCGAGGGCATCTCTGGCCTCACACCAACGCTGAGCGTGGATTTTGCTTCTGCCCTAACAGCTGTCTGGGCGAGGAGAGCGCTGTCCTGCCCGCGCGGTGCGGTGGGACACGGGGCAGAGGGCTCTGACCCGTCCCGCTGGGGACCAGGGGCAGGACACGGGGACACGGTTCGGCCAGACCGGCAGGAGAAAAGGGGTTTGTTCACAAGGTGAAACACAGAGAGCACAGCTCTGTGTCACCCTGACTTCCAGCAACCCCAAACACAGTAAATTGAACCAATCTGTCTGAGTTTTCCTGGGAGAAGGAACACACAGCAAATGCGCCTCAGCCAGGGGTTTCCCTCAGCTTCTGTGCCCAGAGATTTGTGGTGTTCAGGGGTTTTATTTTAGCCTGTTTTGCATCAAAGAGGCCCAGCTGGGGCCAGCTGCCACGGCACAGCAGGGCTGCCGAGCGGGGCCGTGGGGAGGGCAGCCCCGTGGCACAGCATGGCACGGCACAGCATGGCACGGCACGGCATGGCACAGCACGGCAGGGCACGGCACAGCACGGCACGGCACAGCACGGCAGGGCACGGCACAGCATGGCACGGCACGGCACGGCACGGCAGGGCACGGCAGGGCACGGCACGGCAGGGCACGGCACAGCACGGCAGCTCCCCAGGGTGCCCCGTGCCTGTCCCAGCCTGTGCCTCCCCGGTTCCCAGGCCCGTCCTGCCCGGCTGCGCCCTCGGGGGCTCGCACTGACCACCCACCGACCACGGTCCCGTTTGCCCAGCCCGCGCCACACCGGCGTGAACCCCGCTGGGGGTTAATCCCTGGATTCCAGGCCCAGGGAACAGGGCTGTGCTAATCCTTTCCTGTAGATTTGCTAATTTGATGTTTCTTTTCCTGAGACATCAAAGCTGAACCTCCAGTGGAGAACTCCCTACTCAGCAAGGAGAAAAGGAAATCACTTATTTGGTCGGAAGGATATAGACATACCAAAGGGAAACATTTCCATATTCTTTTTATAGCTATGAAAAACAACTTTAAAGAATGAGTCCCCTAAAATCTACTTTTATCGCAAAGAAATGGAGGCTTGGGACCTTTCTGTGTAGTCATCTTGTTCTCTGTACCTATAAACGAGAACATCAATGAGATGAGGTGAACTGTAACATCTTTTCCTTGTTCAACATATTTTACATTATTGATTGGAAGAGGAGGAAGGAAGCCAGGAAGAAGCAAAGAGCCAACCCTTAGATTGAATCTCCCGAGCACTGAGTCAGCTCTGCAGGTTCTACAGGGCCTGTGAACATTTTTTGGACTCCCAACTCCAAAGAAATCCAAGTTCAGACCCACAGGATCCCATCATTGAACACAAAAGCTAGCCTGCAGTACACAGCAAAGGCCAGATGAGCCTCCAGTGGAAACCGCAGCTTAATTATGTAATAAACGATTAGTGAAGTGTATATAGTAGATCCGTATAAGGCTATTTCCCTGCTAGCAAACATCTGCCTCTTGCTATGGGCATAGTATTCCAGCTACTTCTTGTTGGGTCTTTTTGCAATTATCCAACAAATTTTGCCCAGATATACTGTGACTCCGGGGATAGCCAGAAAATTTCAGATGTAGTCCAAAATCTGAATTTTAGCACCAACTAAAGCTCTCATCATAGCCACAGGAAAGACAATCAAAGCCCTGAGGCCTGTTTGAGGACAGGAGTGCGGCCAAGGGACACGTTACTGCATTCGCTGGCAGAGCAGCCAAGGGGGTGCGGGCGCAGGTCTGCGGGCGCTCCTGCCCCGCTGCCCGCGGCGCAGAGCCGGAACAACAGCACAGCTGGTGCCGCCTTCCACAGGTCACACGAGCCCATTTCCCACATCCTTCTGCAGTGGTTTATGCCCTCGGATTTTATACAATCCATTTTAAAAGGTATCGCAGCTTCACAAGCTGGCCTGCTGAGGAGACAGCCCGTCTGCGTTTGGGCAGTGATGGGCACAGGGATGCGGCACCCAGGGATGCCGGTCCCCTGCCCAGCCCCACAGGGCTGCGACACCCGGGCATGCTGGTCTGAAAGCTGCTGGGACACATTTCAGCCTTGCACAAACACCCGCAACACCACAGATTTAAACCGGAGTTTTAAACGGCACTTTTCCCCTGGACCCGCACCCTCCACGGCCACCTGCTCAGCCTGGGTGGCTGCCGGGTTTTACTGCGGGGCTGTGCACCCCAGGAGGGATCGCTGCTCCTCAGCACAGCACAAACACTGACTGTACATCACCCGTTACCGTCCCCAAATGTCATCTCAAGCCACGGGTTCCCGCAGCGGCATCCCTGGGCACGGCAGTGAATCCCCAGACTAACTCACCCACAGCACAGCAGCTGCTGGCTGCACCGCTACCGCCAGCCAGAGGTGCCAGGACACGACATTTACCTCTCCTGTTATGATACCAGTTTTCAAAGATTACAGAGGGCTGCCTAATTGAAATCAGTGGGCAGAAAGGTGCTGCTAAGAACCTAAACTGCGAAGGACAAGAGCACGATGCTCACAGGAAAGTCACACCACATTTAATAGTGAATTAAAACTTTTCTAAAGCAGGAGGTTCACCTGCATAGCACTGTGTAGTTAATTACACAAAGGTGACATTCATTTCTGCTAATCTTACAGCAATATTGCCTCTGTTGCTTTCAATGGGCTTTGAGACTGACTTCTGCATAAATACTAAAATTTCTCTGCAATCTTTGCTAAGCTGAATGCTTATTCCAAACAAGAAATGCAGCTGTATAAACTACAAATTATTTAGTGACTCATAAGAAAAACTGTTAACAGCGAGGGGTGGCTAAGAAAATAATTACACAAGAAATCCTGCAAATTGGAAACATCATGGGACACTCCCAGCGTAAACCTGAAGACCTAAAAGGAACGTCAGCACCCCAGGTTTTGTGGGGGGCTGGGGCAGGGCTGGGACACCCGGACAGGCTGCTGGGTTCTCAACCTCCCTTTTATTTACCAAACTTCCCCCAAACGGTGTGTGAGCTGGAACTCCCCAGGTGTCTCCTGGGTGTCTCTCACCCATCACACCAGATAATAACAGTGTGCTGCTAAAAAAAACCCAAGAAGCCAAATGGCTGACAGGGTTGTGTGATGTCCTTTCAAACACTCTCCTCTTAAACTGATGTCTTTGAAAGCGATTGTCTCCTTGGAGGTGATGAGGCCATGCTAACGAACCCTTCCCTGTGCTAACGATGTGCCGGGGGCCCTGCCCATGGGAGGGTGGTCATGGGCAACCACCAGGAGAGCGGGCAAAAGGCAGAAAAAGGAAAAGAAAACCCAAAATGAATGAAGAGAAGCCTGGAAGTCATTAACTGGGTGTTTGCCACCCATGGGCAGCAGCAGCACCGGGCTGGGTGGGGGGTCACAGCCCCCGCTCCCAGCTCCAAACCTCCACCCAGCACCAGGAGCAGCGACGGGAGCTGTTGGAGCAGCCAGGCCAGCGCAGCTCAGCATCGGTGTCACCAGCCAGGCCATGGCTGAGCGTCAGTGTCACCAGCCAGGCCAGCACGGCTGAGCATCGGTGTCACCAGCCAGGCCAGCACGGCTGAGCATCGGTGTCACCAGCCAGGCCACGGCTGAGCGTCAGTGTCACCAGCCAGGCCAGCACGGCTGAGCATCGGTGTCACCAGCCAGGCCAGCACGGCTGAGCATCGGTGTCACCAGCCAGGCCACGGCTGAGCGTCAGTGTCACCAGCCAGGCCAGCACGGCTGAGCATCGGTGTCACCAGCCAGGCCAGCACGGCTGAGCATCGGTGTCACCAGCCAGGCCATGGCTGAGCGTCAGTGTCACCAGCCAGGCCAGCACGGCTGAGCATCGGTGTCACCAGCCAGGCCACGGCTGAGCGTCAGTGTCACCAGCCAGGCCAGCACGGCTGAGCATCGGTGTCACCAGCCAGGCCATGGCTGAGCATCGGTGTCACCAGCCAGGCCAGCACGGCTGAGCATCGGTGTCACCAGCCAGGCCATGGCTGAGCATCGGTGTCACCAGCCAGGCCACGGCTGAGCATCAGTGTCACCAGCCAGGCCAGCACGGCTGAGCATCGGTGTCACCAGCCAGGCCATGGCTGAGCGTCAGTGTCACCAGCCAGGCCAGCACGGCTGAGCGTCAGTGTCACCAGCCAGGCCACACCTGAGTGTCAGTGTCACCAGCCAGGCCATGGCTGAGCGTCAGTGTCACCAGCCAGGCCAGCACAGCTCAGCATCGGTGTCACCAGCCAGGCCACACCTGAGTGTCAGTGTCACCAGCCAGGCCATGGCTGAGCGTCAGTGTCACCAGCCAGGCCACGGCTGAGCATCGGTGTCACCAGCCAGGCCAGCACAGCTTGGCATCGGTGTCACCAGCCAGGCCACGGCTGAGCATCGGTGTCACCAGCCAGGCCAGCACGGCTGAGCATCGGTGTCACCAGCCAGGCCATGGCTGAGCATCGGTGTCACCAGCCAGGCCACGGCTGAGCGTCAGTGTCACCAGCCAGGCCACGGCTGTCATCGGTGTCACCAGCCAGGCCAGCACGGCTGAGCATCGGTGTCACCAGCCAGGCCACGGCTGAGCGTCAGTGTCACCAGCCAGGCCAGCACAGCTCGGCATCAGTGTCACCAGCCAGGCCAGCACGGCTGAGCATCGGTGTCACCAGCCAGGCCAGCACGGCTGAGCATCGGTGTCACTAGCCAGGCCATGGCTGAGCATCGGTGTCACCAGCCAGGCCACGGCTGAGCGTCAGTGTCACCAGCCAGGCCAGCACAGCTCAGCATCGGTGTCACCAGCCAGGCCACACCTGAGTGTCAGTGTCACCAGCCAGGCCATGGCTGAGCATCGGCGTCACTGCCCGGGGGGAAGGCAATGCTGCTTGGAGAAAAACAGGAGAAAACGAGTGACAGCAGCTGGAGACACTGCAGAGAGGCAATACAAAGCGACCTCGATGGCACAGGGCAGGAACGCTCACTGAAGCAGTTCTGCAGCTTCATGTCTCTGCTTCAGCCTCAGAAATGTTTTGACGTGACAGCTTTGCCCGGTGTTCTGCCAGCACGGCCACGGGTGCCCCCGGCACCGGCGCTGCGGTCACCCGGCAGCGGCACCTCCCTCCCCCTGCCACGGCCTTTGCATTGCGAGGTTAACTAGAACAGCAGCACCAGGACCAGAAATGCACATTTGCTTTCCCAAAGGGTGTTTGATGTGTCACAGGTTTGGACACACTAAGCTGCAATTTCCTATACACCAGCTGGACATTTTTATAGCTGCCCAGGGAATAGGATGGACTGCAGACTCTGAAAACAGAGAGCAAGTTCATTCTTTTTTTGTAACAAAAACAATGACTTCACTAAAAGTATAATACACCATCTTTTCCTCTGTTGGGAAGTACCATTTAGACTCCAGCTACTTCCTGAGCAAGCGAAAATAACCGTGCCGGGCAGAGGAGCGGGCTGGGACGAGCAGAGGGGTTATTCCCTCCGGTGCATCGCTCGGCAGCGCCGCAGTTCCCACCGGTAAATACCACAGAGCTGAGCGACCAGAAATAACCAAGTCAGTTTTGTTTTTCTTCCTTTTTCTCATTTCACTCACATCCAAAAGCAGCATCACAACTATTTTCCCTGGTCTCTAGCCTGTGCCTTCCCCAAGGAGCAGCTTTTCCAAGTGACCCTGTGATCGGAGCTGCCTGAGCGAGCAGAGCTGACCCGTCGGCCCTGGCTCCCCAGCCCGTGCTGCTCCCATCCCATTCATTGTAACGAACTGAAAAAAAAAAAAAAAAAAATCACAAAAATGCATCTAAGTGAAACTTCATTTTTTTCAAAAAGCCCAAACCACTTCTTAGAATCATAGCACAGAATCACAGAATCACTCCGTCCCAGCGTGGGGGTTTGATCACTCGGATACAACGGGCCAGAGCTTGCAGAGCCGCAGATGTTATTTATAAGTGGACATAAAATGATCCAGCCAAAGTTTTTCTTTTTATGCTAGCCAACCTATTTGTTTAGATCTTCTGCATAAGTGAATTCCAGAGAGATGCAACACTCTGTGGGAAGAACATTTCTTCTATGGGTTCTACATGTACCGACCTCTCCATTTGTACTTGGCCTCTTGCAAAATACTGCTGTTAATTATTATCATTACTGGATCATACAAAAAGTCTTGAATTTGAACCATTAAATTTAACCGAGAAAGAAGACTAACTCAAAACCTTGGAAAATTACATGGATCTCCAGTGCAACTCTTTAAAGGCTCATTCAAAAAATCTGCTTAAAAGCTTGTTCTCATCTTTCAATTTAATTGTTTAGCCCCGGGAAATCAATAGACCACAAAGAAAATACATTTCTGTTTTCCACATCTAATGTAGAATATGTGAATAAAAATAATTATCGAGACCACCAGCCAGGTGGAAAACTCTGTTTGTTTTATCTCTGCAGCGAAAGCCGGAGTATCAGACACATTCGGATACATGAGAAACTCACCTCTGTTATGTTTAACCTGTTTTGGTGGCGGAACCACGTACACGAGAACTACGAGAGGCAGGTTGGTGTCACCGTCCCCTCGGCAGCGCAGCGGCGCTGACCTCCCCGGCACACAGCACATTATTGCCTGTGTCATCTACAGCCCAACAACAAAACCTGCCCGTGGGATCCACCATCAACGCATGTGTGACAGCACGAGGACTTCAGGTACCACTAGAAAAACAACCGAACCCACCCAAACCTCCCCAAATGGTGCTGAGCACCCTGAGCGCTGTGACTGCCCTGACCGGAGGCCGAAGGGGCTGGAGCTCGCGCGGAGCCCAGCCCGGGTGACGCCCCGAGATGGGAGCCGGAGGGGGTGTCACCTGGGGGCCAGCTGGCTCGCGGCTCTAAAGTACCAACTGCCCGGTAGTTCTGGAGTACTCTTGCGCTTTATGTATGTTCGTGACCCGGCGCTAAGAGGCTCCCCTGCCGGGCAGGTACGAACACGCGTGCTGAGCGGAGCGTGTGGGGATGGTCACGCACACGTGTGTGCGACCAGGCGCCTTTCCCGTTTGTTTACGCACATTACCAGTATAGAAATTAATCATCCGGAAAGCAAACACTCCAGCCTCGCATTCCCTGTGCTGCTGAGCGTGATGGTTATTCCGGCTTTTATTGCTAGAAAAGTCTCTCTTTTGATGTCCTTTGAAAGCAGGTCCTTTGAACTATAGTGCTTTCGCTAACACTACCGGTCGAATCATATTGCCAACAGCTGAGAAGCTGGACATTTAATTTCAAGCTTCAAGGGAAAATTCCATTGCAAACTGATGTGCTTTAAGCAAGATATACCTGGAAGCTATCTAGTAAAAATCAAGATCTGCAATTTTCCCCTTAGGTTTTCGATACTCTCATACATCTCAGCAGATCGGCAATATTTAGAAATAGTTGTTGCTGCCACTGAAAATAAAACCACAGCGTATTTGTCCATAACATACACATGGCTAAATATAACACCTGATGGAAAATGGCAACAAACAAGGTGGTTATGGCATGGGATAAAACCAAGAGACAAATAAACCTTATCCATAAATAAATAAGCAACTAAATAAAAGGTTGCCACTTTCCTTTACCAAGTTCCCAGAGACTATTTCAAAATAGGCCTTTCTGTGAGTGACTGCAGAATTTGCAGAGAAAATAACTGCGATTTTAAGCCAGCTGCCCTGCGGAGGTGCAGGTTTGCCGGGGCCGAGCTCTGCAGCCCTGCCGCGCTGCCACACGGAGCTGCTCCCGTCCCCAGCGCTGGGCTGCGCGGCCGGAGAGCCAGCGCGGCGGTGTCGTCGTGCTCGGCCACGGGGACATCGGGCAGGGCCAGCGCCGGCCAGCACCGACACCGGGGAAGCTTCTCCTCCGCGTTCCTGAGCAGGAGTTTAAGTGAGAGCGAGCAGTAACGACACGTTGAGCATTAGTCTGGAGAACAAATCGTGTTTTGTGTTCTTACAGAAAGACAGTGCGGTTAATACCTGCACGGTGCAGAGGCACGGTTCACTCACCCTGCTGCAGCGGGAGCACTTCTGTGACAGCTTCGAACTCGGGCTGCACCGGGCACCCCAAACATCCCCAATGCTGGGAGCAACTGCCAGAGCTGACACGGATGCTGTAGTTGTGCCTGCACACCTGCAACTTCCAACCTCCGTCTCCTGCTCCAGGGGAAACACCTGCCAGCAACCCATGGAGCAGCCTCGAGGGTCTCTGTGCAGCCACCAGTGACACCCATCCTGCCCCACGCAGGGCACAGCCGGGTTTGGGGACGGCCAAGTTTGGGGGACAGCCAGGTTTGAGGGGCAGGTGTGTTTGGGGGACAGCTGGTAGCCCTGGCCCTCACAGACCACTCGCCCGGCAGCCCCTGGCGGTGGGGACACACAGAGCTCAGCTGCTGCCGTGTGTCTGGCTCACTGGGGACACGTGTGTCCTGGTGCCTTGAGCCTGTTTCAAGCTCGCCTGCTGCAGACAGCACCCACCGCGAGCTCAAGGCAGCAGCCCTGAGCATCGACCTCCTCTGCGGGGGGGCCCGGAGCCCAGCACCCTCCCTCACCCCACACCATGAACAGTTTGCCAGGGGCAGTGGGGGCACAGGGACATTCAGTGACCGCCAGCGCCAGAAGCGGAGAGCTGGTGGTGGCACTTACAGAGCACCTGTCACCGAACACCGCAGCACCCGGTCCCTGTGCAGAGCTCTGGGCACCAGCCAGAAAACCCACCCCAACAAACCAGCGTCTCTCTCGTTTCACTGCTGCTCATCAGGAGGGTTTGCTGTGCTGTGGGGGCGGTTCTGCCAGCTGGATGGGGTAGTTAAATATCACAGGTATAGCACACACACAAAGTAACCACCAAACTTATTGCAAACAAGCATCTGCCTCGAGGAGCTCACGTCCATGGAAGAAGAAACCAGCCATGCAGACTCATAGAACCACAGAATCATTTCGGTTGGAAGAGACCCTTAAGATCATTGAGTCCAACCATAACCTAAATCTCGCACTAAACCACGTCATGGCCAAGCTTTAGGTGTCCGTGTCCCCCCAGTGCCCCCCACCATGCACCCTCATTTCAGAAACACCCTCGGATGAACGACAAAGGACCGGGAAGGGCGGTGGAGCAGGGCCCGGCTTTGGCAGCCCCGCTTCCCCAGCCAGCCCTGCACACGGGAGGGTGCTTTTCTCACCGGATTGCGCTCTCAGAGCTGTCAAACCTCGCACAAAATGCTCACTCCTCCCAAATGGTTTTAAGGCGCTGAAGTATAATATGTGCTAGCAAAAAGCAAAGCGTTTAAACAATCTGACTATAAATCTCTTTTGCTTTCAATCGCTCAGCTTTCATCCCCTGTCATAATTATTTATAGTTTTCTATGCGGAGTTCCAGGACAGACAAAATCTCAGTATCTAATGGAAAAAAACAAGCAGGGAAACAAAAAAAGGCAGCAGAAAATAAAAAAAATCCTTGAATCCTTGATATGCATCATCCAGAAGGAAAACAAGTGTATGCCCATTCTCAGGGCCCCGGCAAGTCACCGTGCCCTGTCAGCAAGCTGCTCAAGCCCCAGCAATGCTCTCCCCTGCTCGCTGCTCACCCCATGCCTTTCCACCTCCTGCCTCTGGCTTTTAATTCCTTGTGTCTTCTAAATGCAGCAGTGAGTCAGCCCCAAGCACACCCAGTGCTGTGAGCCAGCCCGAGATAAGAGTGCAAATAAATAAAAGCAGACAAGGGCTTCCCGTCCCAACAGTCTCCCCGTTTGTGAGGGTGAGTCCGGGTCCGGCTCAGCGAGGGGAGGGCAGCGGGACTATCAAACCACTGCTTTCCTGAAGAAAAACATTGTCCTCCCAAAGGAGACAATAAGCCACTGCTTGCACTCTTTCAAAGTAAATCTTTCAGGTGTTGATGCATAGAAATGTCTTCCCCCCACCCAATTCCTTTTTTCGAGCCTAAGAAACGTGGATATCAGTGCTGCCAGGGAGGATAACACAGACACACAATGTGCTAATTGCCAGGCACGCAGCACCCATCAGACTCAGCTCCAGGGGAGCCCAGTCCCTACACACGCTCCTAAACTAAATGAAATTCTCCTTTATTGACTCAAAGAACTAAAGAGAGTGCAAATCCCCCCTTGGAAACACCCCGGCAACGAATTACAGATTCCCAGGGTCAAGTCCAAAGCAGCAGCACAGACCTTGGCAGATAACGCGTTCCTGACGGCTGCTTCGAGGAAGCATTTCGTGTTGTTGACTCATAATGAACTTCACGTCAAACACAGTCTGTGTTTTTAAACGTTAGACATAAATAACTATCACATTTTCAAAGATTATTTTCTTTTCTATATTGGATGCATATCTCTACCGAACCCTGTATTAACTCAGTGGCCTTAGTTTATTTACAAGCAAAGCAGCAGCAAACCATCTGTGTTGGAGCCCACAGCGCGTTTTCCATGGCTCAGGCACGAGTGCTGCACACAGACCGGACTGTGCTCCGGGTGTTTCCCGTCACCTGTGCTCAGGAGAGACAAGGGCTGCTGGGGGCCAGCACCTGAACCCCTCAGTTCCTTATTAAAACACCAAATGTCTCTGTAAGGAAAACCCCTCTTCACCTCCAGCCACGAAGCACCTCAGCTCCTTCAGCCCACCGAGAGACCTGGGGCTGCTGGACGCCCGGGCTTGTGCCAGGAGTGGGGACACAGACCATGTCCGTGTGACACAGACGGTGTCCGTTCCCTTCCTTAACATCTATTACAGCATGAACAGAAACCATGAAAGAAAACTATTAAGAAAAGCAAGATGGAGAAGGAGTTTATTTGGTCTGTCCAGAGTTTCAAATGCATTTTTAAAGCTCTGTGGTCACTTCTGCTGGAAGTATAAACTGCTTTTTCAAACACAAGCCTTGCTAATAAAGAAGATGCTCTTTGCGCATCTAGAAAGCTGTGCAACCCTTTATTTTTGTCTTTGTTTTGCACCGTGTGCTGCAGTATCAGAGCCAGCTGTAGTGGTGAGCCCGACCCACGGCCGGGGGGTGTGCATCTTCCCACCGCGACTGGGACAAGTGTCCCAACCCCACGGGCACCGCTCGCCTTCACCCGCGGCCACCCCTGCCCTTCCCGACCGTGATGTCCCTGGCCTTGCTCAGATCCGGGTGACAAGACCTGCCTGCGGCTGTGCGACACCTGCAGAGGTGAAACCAGTGGAGCTGGTTTCTCTGCTCCCTGCCAGGCCCAGGTCCGGCTGCTCTGGGAGCGTGAGGTCCCAGGCGGGTCCCAGTGCCTTGGTGATGCAGCAGGGACTCCCGCACGGCTGCAAGGCAGCATGGCCGCTCTGTCCTCCCGTGGAGCCCCACACGCCTCAGGGGGTTTACAGGACGTGGGTGTCCCAGGGACCCCACAAACCATTGCCCCCAGGGGGCTCGGACTGAGGCAGACAAGTCAGTGCCCAAAGAGCCGGCTACCGGGGTGTCACGCAGGCATGCGATGGATGGGCAACTCCACCTGATCAGAGAAAACACACTCATTTCTTGAGCACTCAGGCTGCAAACCAAGGCCAGCATCAGAAAACCTGCTCTTCCTCCACGCTGCTACCTGGGGACAGCCAGCGCACCGCAGTGCCGTGCCACCAGCCATGCCAGGAACTGCCTTCTGTCACACCACCCCTTCCTACACCACATAAACGCCTCACGCCTTGTGCCCCTGGTTGCTGCACAAGGAGCACGTGTGGCTGCAGGGTGACACTGACCTGTCCCTGGATGCTGCAGGGTGACACTGACCTGTCCCAAGGTGGCTGCAGGGTGACACTGACCTGTCCCTGGATGCTGCAGGGTGACACTGACCTGTCCCTGGATGCTGCAGGGTGACACTGACCTGTCCCAAGGTGGCTGCAGGGTGACACTGACCTGTCCCTGGATGCTGCAGGGTGACACTGACCTGTCCCTGGATGCTGCAGGGTGACACTGACCTGTCCCAAGGTGGCTGCAGGGTGACGCTGACCTGTCCCTGGATGCTGCAGGGTGACGCCTATTTATTGAGTGGTTTTCCCACTTATCGCCAAGAGTGGGGGCATAAAGTACTTACAGCAAGATAAAATGAACACAAATCTTTAACGTAAAGCAAAGGCCAAGCCTAAGTAAACTGGAGAGCAACAGCTGGGACTGTCCCAGGTACAAATTCCCAGGCCATCCCCATTGCTTGTGTGCAGAGCTCCTTCTGTGGGTCTCAGAGGAGCCCTTGGGAGCTTGCAAAGCCAGATTATACCAAAGCAAGAGGATTTCCAATCAAGGCACGTCATGCAGGATGTCCTGCCAGCAGCTTATCCACCTCTAATCTGCCTAGCTCGTCAGCATCACCCACCTAATTACAATCGGGGCAATCCCGGGGTGGGCAGGAGCTGCAAGAAGACATCATCTTTTCTGTTCAAATATGACACCTTTGCATTAACCTTCAGCACCTGTAGTCACTGGCTCCATCACGGCCAGTGCAGTTACCTGGGTATTGCGGGGCGTTCCAGCTAGAGGTGCAGCACACAAATCACTGCAGGAGAGCCACAGCACCGCACCCCCAGCGCGGCCGGCCGCGGCCCCACGTCCAGAAAGCACATTACAAGAGACAACCTGGTCACAAAACCAGACCTTGTGTATGTCCCAGCTGACTTAGTGTTTGAGTCCCAAACCCAGCCCAGCCTTTGCTCCCTTGGCTCATCTCCCTGAAAGAAATGGGGCAAAAAAACCCCAGAAGCCCAAGAAGAAGGGCAGGGAACATTTCGCTCAAGGTAACAAAGTTTTCTGATTGGGACCTCCAAAACTTCAGAACTAAGGGAAAGATTCTGGCTGTTTTGATGCACAGCCAGCTGCCACAGGCTCATTTTTTACCTCCTGAAACTACAGGTATGTCTATATTGTCCACGCGCCTTTTCCAGGGCCCTGGGAGATCACCCAAGCCACTGTGCCATCCATCCCTGCCCAGTCAGAGGCTGCTGCCCGTGGATCGCCGCCGGTAACCGCGCTCACGCCTGGCGTTTGGGAGACCTGGCAGCTGCCCTGCACCGCAGAGACGATGGCTCCCAGCTCGTTTCTCCTAGGGATTTAATGAAGACGACTGCTCTTTTCAGGAACCGTGTCTTAAAAACCTGTGATTTATGAAAACTCCATATGTGCTCTCACTCACGTTATCCAGGGATCGCTTCCAGCAGGGTTTCGCCACCGCTGGCTACCGGCCCCATCCTGGTGCGAGAGCTGCCCCAGGGAGGAGTTGGGACCGGGCTGCACGTGGAGAGCAGCTTACAGCCTCCATTTACTGTGCTCGCCAAGCAACAGCGTCTAAATTTAGTTCTCCATCTAATACCCTCTTTGGAGGAAGTGCCAATTTTCCAGCGGCCGCGGGTGCCAGCAGGCTGACTGCTCACTTGGGCACTGACTGCAATTACTAACCCCCAGCACCCATCTCCACGGTTTGTCACGTCCCATCTACAGCTCTCTCGGAAGAGGGTTCATTGCTGCAGTTGCTTAGATATCACCAGAAAATCAGAGGTGCAACAAGAACCCACCTTTGTGCCCTGAGGGACATCCTCCTGCAAACAGAGCAGCTTTAACAGCAAAACGCAGACAGGGATTTCTGCAGCATAGCTTATTTCTGCATTGCGTGTGCTATGGGAGGGGTTCCCTCTCTGCTTCAAAACACGGTCATGAGAACAGAATTGCTGTTGCTGATGCTCATAATTTCAATATCTTACTGTATTTTTCCTGTCAGTCCCAGCAGCCCAAGCAAAAACATCTAGTGAAAATGTCTGCCTCAAACAGAGAAGTTAACAGCTGATCTTTGTATCTGAGGACAAGCAAAAGGGACTCAAGCCCACCAAAGAGAAGCTTGCAGGGCACAACAAAGCCAAATGCACATTATTTAGTCAGTGAATCCCAGGAGGTCACGGCTTTGGCTCTGGCCATGCCGGGGCAGTAGGGTGGCAGCTCCGGAGACGTCACTGGGCAGCACGCCGGTGCCTCGCTGCTGCGCCAGGACGCGGCTTTGGGAGGGGACACGGAACTCGTGTCCCAGCCCCGTGCCATCCCCACGCCAGCCACCCTCAGAGGCGCACATAGCATTTCACAGCCTTATTCCCGCTGAGGACTTAAAAACCAAAAGCACCTTGAATCACGCCCAGAGCGGCAGGTAGGAATGACAGCGCCGCCCGAGCCTCTCCCATCGCCAGCATTTGAGGCGCGTGCAGAGCCCAGGCTCCCGCGCCCCGCGGCTCCACCGGTGAGCAGCGCACAGACACTGCCACGGGAACAGCCCCGGGCACCTGGCAGGGCTCGCCCACAGCCGCAGGACAAGAGGGCACGCACGGGCTGAATCGATGTGGTCGCACAGGGCCGGGCCGCTTCCCTCACGCTTCTGGAATATCGGCTGTAAATACGCACAAGGTTACACTGGCTGCTGTAATTAGGAGTTGATTGAGGAGTGATTTATTCCTACTGTGAATAAACGAGGTCATTGCTTCGTAGGGAGCAGCAGACAATTTCTTTTTCCTTTTCTGTGATCTTGGATAACCGAATCACAGCTGGCAATCGGGCTGTCAGAGGGATGAGGTCATTAGATTAGCTCGGCAGAGGAGACAAGAACCTGGAGTTGCCAGGTGTCCCGCTGGGACCAGCCCTGGCCAGGTCCAGGGGCTCTCCCAAGCCGCTCCCCGTGGGACAGCCCGGGGAGGACGCGGCAGAGACCGCGTCCCGTGCTGGCTTTGAGGACACCTTGCTTTCCAGCCTCCTCCCGGGAGAGGCGCAGACCCCTTCCCTGCCTCCCCGACCCTCTGTCCTTGTTTTTCCTCCTCTTGGCCTGCCGGGATCTCCCCCTGGGGTCCCCAGCACCCACAGGGACGTGCCAGGCAAAGCGGCAACTGCTGCAAACCCGCAGGTCCTGCAAACCAGCCCAGCTGTGGCCGGCGGGTCGGCTCTCGCTGGGCTCTTCCTCGCAGAGCTGCCGGACACGGGGCTGATCCGCTCCTCCACACCTCCCAAATCCCAGCTCCACCAGGGACATGGGGCTGATCCGCTCCTCCAGCACCTCCCAAATCCCAGCTCCACCAGGGACACGGGGCTGATCCGCTCCTCCAGCACCTCCCAAATCCCAGCTCCACCAGGGACACGGGGCCGATCCGCTCCTCCACACCTCCCAAATCCCAGCTCCACCAGGGACACAGGGCCGATCTGCTCCTCCAGCACCTCCCAAATCCCAGCTCCACCAGGGACACGGGGCTGATCTGCTCCTCCACACCTCCCAAATCCCAGCTCCACCAGGGACACGGGGCTGATCTGCTCCTCCACACCTCCCAAATCCCAGCTCCACCAGGGACACGGGGCTGATCCGCTCCTCCAGCACCTCCCAAATCCCAGCTCCACCAGGGACACAGGGCTGATCCGCTCCTCCACACCTCCCAAATCCCAGCTCTACCAGGGACACGGGGCTGATCCGCTCCTCCACACCTCCCAAATCCCAGCTCCACCAGGGACACGGGGCTGATCCGCTCCTCCACACCTCCCAAATCCCAGCTCTACCAGACTGCTGCTGCTGCGGCTCCATCAGCAAATGAGCGAAGCCAGAAACAAGTGGCTTCACCTGGGCAGAGCGAGACCCATTCCCAGTGTGCCAGCTGGCAGGCCCGTGAGACAAGGCACACAGAAAAGCCCCAGGAGAGTCACCACAGGACCAGCTTTGCCTTTATGTTCCAGGTGCCACACTGCAAGCGTCAACCTCCCGTGCAGCAGGACGGGCAGGGGCTCCCTGGGAGCACCGACCTGCAGCACCGGCCGTGCACGGCCGGACCCGGCGGGAACGCTCTGCCTAAGGTAACTGCCAATAACAGTGACAAGGATACTGCTGCTGCTTGCAATTATGTTAGCAAGACCTAATAAATGCAATTAAAAAGCCAAAACAAAGTGCCCGAAATCCCCAATTTCTAGTAGATAAACAATTCATTTACCTCCTTTGACTAGAAGATCTGAATTACTGGAATAACAGGCTCCCTATGTTTGTCTGTCTTTTAACTTCTGCTGAAAAAAATGTTTATTGACATAAGTGGCACTTTCTTCTTTAAGCATTTCTGCAGCAGTGCATTAGCGATTTGATTACACAGTGCTGCATTTTAAGTCAATTGAGATGAGTGGTAAATTGCTACAGCAGACATTAATACAATTTTTGCAAGACCATAGAATTGCTTTCAAATCTCATAGGGACAAGTAGTTTATTAAGAGATCCCTTACAAAGTTTGGCAGTCCTTTGCCGGTGGTGTGGAGCAGCACAGCCCAGCCGGGGCTGCTCTGGCCTGCGGTGCCAGGAGGAGGCACCGAGCCGAGCCCAGCGCCGGCACGGCCGGGACCCCGCACACAGCTCCTCCAGCCCCAACAGCGGATGGGAGCGCTCAGAACGTATTTTCTAGACAGGAAAACAACACAATTGGCCAGGAATGCGTTTCTTATTTTGTTCCCACTGCATGACCTCACTCCTCTTTATTTTCGGTTTCTCCGGAGCTCTCTGCACCCTGGGTTACCGCAGGTCAGCAGCCCTGCCCCGTTAGCGGCTGCTGGCCTCCAGCCTGGGCTGTCCTGCAGAGCCGCATCCTCTCCTCCAGCCAGCACGCAGGACAGCGGGTCACAGGCCTGGGGAGGTTTATCTGAGCTGGAGAAAGGGATATATGCCAACTGCCCTAGAGCATGTCCCACCCCACCGTCCAGGTCCAGCTTCAATGCCAACCAGCACGAACAGCACCCGGGTGACCTGTTTCAGGCTGAAACATGCCTGGATTTTTCTTCTGCAGCAGATGCAGAGTACTTCTAAAATGAGTGACCATTGTACCCATAAATTGTCAAAGGGTAGAAGTCCCGACTTCTGGCCACACCGCTCACTCCCTCATGCAGAGAATTACAGGTCCCATTTTGCAGCAGCACATGACACATATGGGCAGCACTGGTAAACATCAATTTTGTTTGCTGACTTGTAGCAAACGGGAAAAACCAAAGCCCTGCACAAAAAAATGCTTTTCTAAACAGAATGCTTTTCCATGCTTCCCAGAGAGACATCAGTGGTTCGTAATAAAGGAAACACTGATGACACTACCCAAAGAGAGCATGCCATAGCCATCGCCATGTACAAGCAATGGATCGTAATTAGTATCTGTAATGGGAGTGGGAAAAACATTAACTACAGCTGTAATTAACATCTGTGATGGGAAGAACAGTTTAACCTTGAAATGAGGATGAATTAAATTGAGGCGTAAAGCTGTCTCAGGGGAGAGCAGCAGCAGGAACCTGTCATGGACCCTGCCCAGGAGGTGGCATTGGGACCGGGCACAGCAAACAGCAAAGATAATGCAATTAGAGAGCAGGTTTAGTTAAGCCAAGAGAGCATCAGCTTTCCTCCAGAGGAGGAGGTGTCGGTGTGCCCATCGGCAAGCTGCTGCTTTGCTGTTTCGGCGCTTGGCATCGCGCAGGGCACAGGCTGGTGCTGCAGCAGGTCCAGACCCCGCTGGCGGCAGGACGGCTGTCCCTGCACCGGGACTCAGGATCTCGCGTCACCCCCCCCCGTCTCTGCTGCACTACACAGCCAAATTTAGCTCCTTTGGAAAATTCCATGCTGATTCTGCCTGGCGCAGCAGTGTGCCGCACAGCCAGGTTAGCGGCCGGAGCAGAGCAGGGGCTGCGCTGGGACTTGCCCACCCCACAAACAGCTTCTCCAGCGGGAAGTTCTGTTTTCCAAGTCTCTGAACACATCAAAGATCATGCAGCCTGGTCCCAAACCCAGGCTTTGGTTCTCCTGCAGCCAGACCCCGTTCCCAGCGGCAGCTCGGGGGCCTGACCCTGGCTGGGGTCACCCCCCATCGCCCTGGGGACAGCAGCCCCTGCTTGCCGGGACACTAGCGGCCTCACCACACAGTGCTCCAGTGGACACCCTGTTCTCCGGCCATCCTGGGGGCAATCGTCCCCCTCCCCGGCCCAGCCAGCCCCCCAGCTGTGCCACCACCGCAGCTCGGGACACGCTCCCACCAGAGCCCATGGTCCCAGCCCACACGCTTGCTGCGGGGGGACTCTGGGGTTAGTCTGCAGCTCTGGGGACACCCCCACGCGCGGTTTGTCACCTGCAGCGTCCCCCTGCTCCCAGGTGCTGCAGAGCCGCTGGCACATGGCCCTGGCCGCTGCCACCACCCTGCTCGGCGTGTCCCCAACCTGCAGAGCCCCGCGCAGCCCTGCGCCCGGGGGACACACCGAAACGGAGGGAACGGCAGCGTCAGGGAAGGTGAAACTCAGAAAACCTGGTGTTACAAACTCACTGCTCTGGGAGGAGAGGTTTGCAGATGGAGGCCGTGGAGTTTTCTTCCCACCGGGTATCAATTTTTAAGGGTGAAGTTCCGTTAGTGTAGCTTTTACAGCCCTTTTTAAGTCACCCCAGGGACTGTATCATATTGAACAATTTTTTTTAAAATTTAAAAGATTTTGTCAGGAAGAGGTCATAGATAGAAAGGTGAAACAGATGTTTCCAAAGGCAATTCCTGTCTAGACCCCTACTCCTATTTCTTGAAATTGCTGCAATTATCATACCAAGAAGTGTTTCATATGTCAGGGACAAACCAGCGGGGCTAAGCCGGGCTGCATTTATTAGCAGCTGACAACATCTAGCACCAGGAAGAAAAAATTACCTGTATTAATATATTACAATAAACTTCATTAGTTCAAGCCACAGTGGCAACTGCTGCTTGGGAAAGCGCTGATACAGGTTTTGGTGCAGACACAGAAGTAACCACGGATAGAGCAGGATCTGCCGACACGGTTTGTACGGCACCAGATCTTGCTGCAAACGTGCTCATCTAGCCCCATGATCCCGGCTGCCTCTCACTGCGGCCACCACCCACCGAATTCAGTACATACGTACTTACACTGAGTTATTCCCCAACTTAAAAGAATCTCCACATAACTGAAATTCCACATGGATCTAACTCGGGAAAGTAGCACAGGCTCTTCAGTTTGTCTTTATGCTTTAAGACATGCTCGGGGAGCAGCACGCACCTACGCAGGCAGCTCTGAACCCCCGCGCTCGCACCTCCCCTGCCAGGGAACAGACCCAAATTCTAAAATTATCCACTCAAAATGAGCATTTTCTCGGCCCACTTTGTGTCAGCAGCCACTGAGTAATTCACAGCAGATCTAAGATTAGCTAACGAAGCGCAGTGACTCATCAGCCAAGCCTCCACGCCGCTGGGAAAATTCAATCTTTCATTAGCAACTGAGCTTCAGCTGTGGAAATTATAAATAAATACGGTTTGGAGAGGCTACAGCAACACGAGGATTCTTACTTAACACTCTTTGATACAGATACTTGTGTCTACGATGCCCTTGTGCTAATTGCACGGCTGATCACTCGTGCACAGCGCCCGGGACTGCGGCAAAGCCGCGGTGCCGCGCAGGACAGGGGCACGCGGTGACAACGCACCGACCAGCACAGCCTGATTCCAAACCGCTCATTAGCTCACACCCGTCAGCAAATTAAAACCGTGCCGAACCATTACAGGCTTCTGCAAACGGCGGTGTTGAGCAAAATGATGGGGTGGAGGAAAGTCACACGCGGAACCAAAGCAGAGAGGATCCCCACCCCCACAGCAGTGCAGGACACAAACCAGCCCAGATCTGAGTCCCGGAGTCAACCTGTGCTGTGCAGCCAGGTCCCCGTGCTCGGGGGGCGCAGGGCCAGGGCCCCCCCAGCCCCGGATCGGTCCCGCTCCAGGCCGGGCCATGGGGAGCAGCAGCCCCAGCCCCCCGCACGACCCCCACGTGTGACACCGACAGAGAGTTCCAACCAAGAGAACCAAACCTCCTCCCCCACCAAGCCCACCCATATTCGCTTCAGCTGCGCTCAGGGGGCTCCATTTCAACTATATTCTGTTTCAAGCCACATTAGGCTTTGGTTATCAAAGCCAAATGCTTCAGGTTTTGGTGTCCAATGGAAAACAGTTTGCAATTTATGTGTTTTTCCTGAGAAATTAGTTTTAAAAACAACTTGCCTAACTTTGTGTTTTATAATACGCACTTCAAAAAAAAAGAAAAAAAGAGTTTAGGGGAAACAAAATATTTTCCATACAAGACAGATGTTTGATGGGATTAAAGCAAGCTTCGGTTTTAATTAGGCCGGCCAGAACACGCTGCAGAGGTGTGTCCAGCTCTGCGCGATGCCCGTCAGCCCCCCGACCCCGCTACCTGCTCAGGCTGGTCCCTCCCGCGCCTGTCAGCCCCCTGACCCTGTTACCTGCTCAGGCTGGTCCCTCCCGCGCCTGTCAGCCCCCTGACCCTGTTACCTGCTCAGGCTGGTCCCTCCTGCGTGTGCCAGAGCTCGGGCTGGGGGCGCAGAAGTTCAGGTAACCCGGAGCGGGGGCTGCAGCAGCCGTTGGTCACGGCCCCCGCCAGGATGCTCGGAGCGATGCTCGGGGGTCCCTGCCGAGGGATGGGCCGCGCAGGGAGACCCCAGGTCTCCCCCAGCTACCAATGCTTGGGGTCTATCCCCGCTCTCACTGCAGAGCTGTTAATCCCTAGACACAGAAATAAAAAACCACATTAAGTCTGCTTAGAAGCCCTCTGCTATGACCAGTAATAAAAAAAGGATAGTATTAGTAATCTTAAGACTTAGCAAAATAAGAAAATGACCACCTATGAGAATAGCAGAGATTTCTTTTGCCAGCATAAAGCTACTTTCACCTCTAGAAGTCCCACTTCCCAGTTTCTCCTACCTACTAAGGGACACTGTAGCCTGGGCAGGGTCACTGTGGTAAGGCTGCAGCCAAGCCAGGACAGATCAACCTCAAATGTAACTACGGCCAAAATCCAGCACGTTTGGCTCCAAGGACAGTTCTTCCCAGAGAGGGTGACCGAAAACCAGACTGGTGCCAGCAGCGACTGAAGCGCACTAAAAGCGACAAAGGGTGATGCTGCCAACCCAGCTGCGCCTGACCGGAGAAGGAGCTTCGATCAACTCTGGACTTCTGGGCGACCCAACAGAGCTGCTCTGCCTGTTGGCCAGTCCCCTGGCACCGGGGCTGCTGGCCCACCCAGTGGGGACTCGCTCCGCATCGCCCGTCCCTACACGTCCACCTGGCCTGGCACCCTCATCGCCCGTCCCTACACGTCCACCTGGCCTGGCACCCGCATCGCCCGTCCCTACACGTCCACCTGGCCTCGCACCCGCAGCAAAGGACGCGCCTGAGGGTGGGGGTGTATGTGAGGGCAGGTCCCTTCTCCCGGCCGGCGTCCTCTCGCGAGGCGGGGAGCAGGCCGGTGAAGGCTGCAGCCCGCCTGCCCGCTCGTCACAGGCTCTGAGCACAAGGGGACCGGGGGCCACGCTGGCCCAGCACGGCCACAGCTGTGCCAGAGAGACGTGACCAGCCCATGAGACATGGGCTCTCGTCCCCAAGGGATCCTGCTGGCTCCAAGGCCGCATCCTGCACCTGCTGTTGGGATGCCCTGGGCCAGCCAGTGAACACAGAGCTTAGAAGCAGCAACATCAAAAACCGACCTTCAGGTTTCCAAAACGCCAACGCAGGGAGCACACCAGGGTGCTGGAGAACTGAGTGTCCGATACTCATTTCGGGAAAAGAATTGCAGCTGGGTTCCCTGCTTGTTATTAGGCTTTCAGCTTAATATTTTACCAGCTTGTTCCAGCACAAGGGACCAGGAGGGCCGGGCTGGCTCTCCAGCGATCTCTCCTGCGCCCTCCAGCTGGGCAGGCGGCAGAGCGGTGCTCCGGGGCAGGCTGGGGCCGCTGCTCCTCCCCACAGCTTTCTGTTCCGTCCGTGCTGCTGTTGCTCCAATTAACGCGACCACCGCCTCTAAAACACACACTGGCATCAGTATGGTTAAAACGGTTTGAGATGTCAATATTCTTACTGTTATAGCTTTGTCAGGAAAGGAGAAGTAAGGAGAAACAGTTAAAAATGACGAACTTAAAGACACTGCTACCAGTTGTTGAGAATCCTCTCCCCGAGTGCAGCCTCACGGGCCTGTCACGAATGAAAAGGTTGTTTGGGAAATGGATTTTCATCCCACTCACTTTAAAACCATAGCCGGATTCTGCAGGGCTTGCATTTAGGAGATCAGCCGTGGGAGCTGAAGCACAGCTGAGTGTTCGGGAGGGAACCTCCAAATCCATAGCGCGGGGCAGCACGGGCTGTAATGAGCCTTCAGGAGCACGAGAATTGAAATGGACTGAGAAAGGCCCACCCTTCCCGAGTTTGAAAGGAATAAGGAAGGAAACCCTAAAAATCGAACAAAAAGTGAAACTTCACAGCACATAGGAATCAGTTAATGACATTCAATGGGTAGTGCAGAACACATTACAGGAATACTAAAGACCACTTGCCATTCCTGAACATTGCCATTTAGGTTTTAACCCAATGGAGCTTTTCCTCTGACAGAATAAAAGACTAAAGTAAACCATTCAAACTTCACATTATTAAAAAAATGACATTTAGAAACTTCTACATTAGCTTTTTAAAACCACTTAAGAAATGAAAGATCACTGTGCTCTTGGTTTATGCTTTTGCATTTGCTGAGAAATTATTTTCATCTATCTGCATAATGGCCGAGGCAAAAAAAGCCATTTACTACAAGATTTTTGCTTTAAGCCTTGCCAAAACCGAAAAATGATCTTGTCACTGAGGTGAAGTGAGCCAGCTTCGTCAGCTCCCAAACGCAGATACGAAGCTGTGCTTTCTGTTGGGATGCTGGTTAAGGCTGGTGTTTAAACCCAGCCCTGGCAGTGAGCCACCCATTAGAGGAGGATCCCAACGTCCGACCCCCCCACGTGCCTCCTGAGCGCTATGGTATCACGGCTTTACCGACACTCTCTGTAGCAGTTCTTCATAAAGTGGCAAAAATCTGGTGACTCACCTGCAGTGCTTGAACCCCACTTGTCATGCTTTAAGCTGGTGTTAACACAGATACACGTGCCAGGCCACAGGCATCACGAGGATAAAACAACACATGGAACCTTCCAGTTCTCTTCACAGGAGGGTCCTCCCAGCAGAAAACAGCAGCAAACCAGTTCTTGCAACCATCCTGCTGCTGATATAGGACCTGCCCAGGACCTGAGTGACATTTTTCCTTTCACCTCCACATTGGCAAGGAGCCTCAGGCAGTAACAGCCCATTGTTTGCTTCCTGAAGGGCCCAGCAATGTCAGGAATGTCACACATCCAGGTGTAAGGACAGCAGGAACTGCCAGGACACAGCAGGAACTGCATTCTTGGGGACAGGGGCTGCCAGGACACAGCAGCCTGCCCCTGGGGACAGGGAGGTTTCTCGCAGGGACACCAGGTGACAGGGGGGCAGACAAGTTTCCCCGCTGCAGTCACACACCTGGCCGAGCACGTTGATGCGCACCAGGGGTTTTACTGCAGAGCCAAATTACCATGGGAAAACTCCTGCACATCCCCTCTGCAACACGTCACCCTGGGGACCACAGCCAGCGCTAGGCCAGACGCTGGACCTGAGCTTACCTTCTCGGCCCACGCCTAGAGCACATCCGTGGCCCAGGTGAGAGGTACCAAGATTCTCTCACCCCCAGACCGAATGCCTGCTTTTCAGGCTGTTTCTGCCTCTTCACAGACTGAGTGGCATCTGCCAGCCTGCCCAGGGACAGCCAGGACTCACCTGCTGATCTTGGCAGCTCCTTCACCCCTGAGCAGCCCTTCGCTACACACGGGAGCAGACAAGCGCTCTTCCTGAGACTGTGGGGGAGTAGGGCCTTGGTTATTTTTGTTTTGCTCTTTTCTAATTTCTTAAGTGAACGGAAGGCTGCTTGTAACTCCTTTCAGCTAACTGCTGTAAGGCTACAGCCAAAAAGCTTGGCAACACTTTTTGGCAGGGATTTTGTACAATAAAGAACTCTGTGAGCAGAAAACACAAAAACCACCTCAGATAGCCATCAGCTAACCTTAGGCCTAGCTCAAGAAGATGCTAGAAGAAAACAACCCACAACGAAACTCCTGCAGACAGACAGAGAGAGGCTGAGAAAGGCAGAACTGTTTTCTGCGCGACTGGGAGCACTCCCTGCACAAGAGCATCTTTGCCAGCCAGCGGTCCGCGCTGGACATGGGCAAAGCAGATCCCAGGTAAACAACTGCTTCACAAGGGCTTCACACAAGGTGCAGGAACACATCCCTTTGCTATATACTGCTGTCCTTTTTATACTTATTTTTGGAAAACAGGAACCTTATTGATTTGTTTGCAGAGGTGGTCAAAATTGGTCCTGGGAGACAGATGTCCTATTTCAGCGCTGCATTTTGGTCTGCATGTTTTATACCACAGTCTTCCAGCTATTTGAAGGGGAACATATTTGACTCATTGTATGCTCTGAGACTCAGCAGAAGGGTTTTTTGGTGTTGAACTCTTCTTCTTAAACTTTGTTGTTTTTAAACAGAAAAGGGAAGCTCTGACCTCTCTTGCTGACATTCAAAAGACCACAGCATGAACCAGCATGAGCCAGGAAAACACAGACTTTATGTTTTCCAATCCACTCGTTCTTCTAATCTGACAACAGCTCATCACACTGCTTGCTGCAGCAGATTGAGAACAAACAGGATGCAGAATCTGTGCAACGATCCTGTAGCTCGAAGGTGATCTTCCACATGCAGACGTTTTACCTGGCAGGGACAACTCTGAACTGTTTTCTCCAGCATCAGAAGTAACAGATTACCACAAATTAATGTTTCTAGACTGAGGGAATTCAAGGGAAAGCTAAACTAATGCAAAACCAAAAAAATTAACCCATACAGTTTGAAAAGCTTGTACGTAGGTCCCTTTAGTTTGCACTCTCAATTTGGCACAAAAGCTGTAGGCTGTTTTCTGCTTTTTAAAGACTGCTGGTCATGTGTAAGGATGAAGATCCTTTCTATCCAACAACACGTGTTCAAGGGGCCTTAAATTATGCTGGTTGACTAGATGTGAACTCAAAAGTTAGTCCAAAACGTGAATTCTCTCTCCAGTCGGAGCAGCTGGACTCGGCACCCACCTCTGCGCAAGCAGCACCAGCAAGATACTGCTCTCCCAGGTGACCTCAGAAAGCACTCGCCCAGGACACAAACACATCCAAGTTACCAGGTGACTGCTCGTTCACGGAAAACACGAAAAAGCTTTAACACACGCAATGATAGCCACATAGCTGTGTGTTGCACATTTTCCAAGTTTTAATAGACACAAAAGTGAGTTCATTGTACTTAAGACACTACAATGACTTCATTCTATTGCATGTCTTGCTCCAATTACATTTCTCAGAGTACAGTACTGAGTAAAAGTTTGGTAGCTTTAAAATTAACAAGTGTGTGAAATCTGTAAGTAAAATAAGCAGCAGCAATAATTTTTGAGATTTTATCAAGAATACCTAACTTTTAAGTAATAAATACATTCCAAGTTGTGGGTTTGCTGTTCTCCTAGTTCATTGCTGTATGACTTGTCGAATTCTCGTTCTAGGGTAAGGTATTGTTAAGACCTTCCTGCCAGCCTCACGCCAGAAGAGCCTCCTAACTCCGCGTCCCGGTGCCCGTCACCTGTCCCAGATGGAAAGTAGTGCAAGCTGACAAGGAAACTCATCCTCCCGCCGTGCCGCGGCAGCCGCCAGCCTCTCCTGGGGAGACGTCAGGGTGGTTACCGCCTCCGGGACCCTCTACAACAGCTGTGCTCTTCTCTTCGGTTACCTTGAAGGAAGCGAGAGAGGGAGAGGTTACAGCAGGCGGCAGGGAACGGGCTGGCATGAGCAGCGAGGCGCACGCTCCGCTTTCCTCTAAATATAGCCAGGAATTCTCCTGCTCCCGGCAGGGAAAACCAGTGGCAGCAACTATGGCTTTGGAGGAAACTCGTCAAGTTAACGGACCCAAAGTAAGAGCAGGAATTTTCTCCAACACAGACACATGCCATGAATTTCAGTGACAATGATAAATCTTTGGTCTCTGGCTTAAAGACTTTAAGTCCCTGTTTGAGGTGGGTTACTGTAGGTTAATCTGCCACGAGTCCCTGCGGAGAGCACCACGTGAAGAACATCTGCCTCCACTTTTCAAATGCAATCTATAAAATGGGATTATTTTCCCCTCTAGAGCAAGCCACACAGCTTTCCTGAGGCCCTGAAACTGCTCAAGACACGGACCACTGCCGCAGTGCCCGTCTTGTGCTAGTGAGGGAGCAGAGCAGCCACCCCACCTTCTGGCTCGGCCTCCAGAGCCCCCGTGCCGTGGGACCCCCGCGGGCTCCCTGCCCACCCCGCAGCCCTGGTTCCAGCAGCGAGGACGTGTCCTGGCAGCGCTGCAGAGCCCTTGGACGGGCTGTCCCCCCCACAGGACCACGCGGCCGACCGCAGTGGCTGTGACAGAGCGCACCGAGCCCCAACTAAGCAGCCTCTGGGCAACCAGAGCACATGAGATGCTCACTCCGAGTTCAGAAGTGCAAACCAGAGCTCTGCCAAAAGGCCATGGAGCTGCCCACGCTCGATGTGTTACGCTGCTGCTCTCAGCAGCCACCGCGGCTGAGGGCAGATGACAGGCCTGACAAGACACATCCACTGGAGAAGGACGTGCCTGTCAAAGCAAACAGCTCCCAAAGAGAGGAGTCCTCACCTGTACACCTATGTGCAAGAGGGACTTGCACTGGCCCTGTAAGTCAGGGTACCGAGTGGAAGCCTTGAAAGAGTTCAGAGGGAGCATCCATTTGTCTTCAAGATCAAGTGAAGAAACCAGAAGACATGCGAAACAACTCAGTGATACAGAAATCAAGAAAAGGCATGGAGATCTACTCTTACATGTTTCAATCACAAAAGCATCCCTGCACCACCCTTCAAACACAATTCAGGTTGGGACCAGCCCTAACACATGCCCGTGCCAAATCAACTAACGTGGAACAGCCAAAACCACAGGACACGCATGCTCGCATCCCTGTTCCTGACAAACAGGATTAATGCTACAAAGCAAAAGATCAAAGACCTTTTAAAACCCCTCGCGGTTGAGGTTTGTGACTTAACAAGGACAGGGCAGAATAATCCAAGAACACCGTCACTGAGTGCAGGAGGATGATCCCACTCCCACCACTGCTGGAAAGGCAGCAGCACCTCTTGTGCGGGCACGGAACCCACAGTGACAGGCTCTGCCCAGACCTGGCATCCAGGATGATCCTCAGCACTGCCCGTACCATGGAGGCTTCAAAGAGCCGACCCAGTACACCACGAACATCTGCCCTAAAACCTGTACTCCAGAGGCCTACGATCAGGTTTCATGAACTCATGCAGTATTTAGCAGAAATCATCCTGCTCCTAAGAAACTGGGATGTCTCACGACGAGGCCCTGTTACGTGCAGTCAACAGTGTTTGTACTTAACCTTGCAGGACAATCTATTCATTTGCTTTCTGATGAATGCTGAGATTTTCAAGAAAACAGAACAAACTCATTTGCAGGCTTATTATCTTACACCTACCAAAGCCTTAGTGAGGTCCACAGACTTGGCAGAATACCCCTCAAATGGCTTTTGCAAAAAACTGACCCTTTAGAGACAGATTACAGACTGACGATATTTGGTCTAAACAGGAAAAAATGCATTTCCTGGTTGAGCAGGTCAGAGCAAGCCCCCAGGCCGGTTTGATTCTCTGCGATTTTCACACTGGGAGGAAGGAAGCGCAGCAGCAGCAGCACAAAGCCAAACCACCTCCCAGCGAAGGCTCCTGCCTGCACCAGGGATGGGACCAGGCCTGGACACACAGCTCCGCAGCCCTGGCCAGGGGACAGGGCCACCTCCTGCCACAGCTCAGTGGCTGTTTTACACATCCCTGAGCACACCCAGGAGCTTTCAGCGTGTGCTCAAGAGGAGCAAACACAGCGACAGTCACTCCCTTCGTCACTGGAAAACTTCAGAGATTTCTGTTAAGAAAAAAAACCAAACATGAAAATCTTCAAGACGGCTCAGCAGCTCAAACATCACATTCTGGACATCACTGTGGCCTCGATACACGTATAAGTAACGAATACTTAACAGACTGACTCAGGACAATGGCATGATCTCACAGCCTGTGTGCTGAGCTGTATGTTGAAAGGAAAGCCAAGAAAGCTCTCCTGAAGCCAAGTGCTTATTCATAATAAAAAAATGAAGCTTTGGATCAAATAAAGTCATTCAGAAATTCAGATTTAACAGCTGCAGAGTGCAGAAAGCTGATTTATCTTCCAAGATGACTGCATCCCGATGCATCGATGTGTGGGGACCCTGCTCAGGGTTTTGCGCCTTGACCCTTCAGGTGGGACAAGCGCAGGACATGCCTAGCACCCCTCTGCAGCATGGGGAGCACCCCGACCCTGTGCCTTTAGGGGCTGCACCGACGGGGCTCCGGGGCGTACAGGGCTGTGCCACCCTCAGCACACGCTCAGAGCAGCTCCAGGTGAAGGCCAAGGGACACACGTGCCCGAACCGGAGGCAGGAACCCACCTCCTGCAGATGGTCCCTCTGGAGCGCCTGGAGCTGAAACCCTCTTACCCCACATGTCCTGGCAGGCTGGGAAGTGGCAGCAGCAAGAAGCACGCTCGTTTTCTCCACCCAAGGCCCACAACGGGGTCTTGGAACTGTCTCTAGCTCTTGAGGCATCAGCACCCAGCTGACTGGAACGGGCTGCCAGCTACGTTCTCCAATAGTAAACTGGGTCATCCGAGCATCTCCATGAAAAATCCTGTATCAGGTTCGAGGGTTTTCTGCTTTTACAAAAGGTTTCCTCCTGCATGAAAAGGCTCAAGTTATTGGCTTGAGTCAAAATAGAGCAAGTCATCATTCACAAGGGAAGTTAAACCAGTAATTTTGCTACAGCTCATTTCTTTGTCTGCAGACAGGACAGAGGAAATATGCTTCATAAAGAAAACAAGTCTGTCTGATCCAACAATAGCAAGAATCTAATGCAGATTAAACAGGAACTGGTACTACAGTTAAAGGCATTCACTACTTCAAAAACTAATCAAGTTAATGAAAAAAAGCCTTCATTAAAAAAATGCCCTGCTCCTCCCTTCCAGAGAGACACACACGCCCCATGCCCAAGAGATGATGACACGACTAACGCAGGGCGGCTGACAGGTGTGCGTGGGAAAGGCTGGGGCACGAGATGCAGAGTGTTTGTGACCCTCTGCGGAGGCCAGAGCAGGTATGTTCGCTTGCACAGGCCACACATGGACCTTCCATCCCCACGCATCTGTGGGGACCAGAGCACCAGGAGCCTCCTGCTGTCCACGGCACCAGGACAGTGGGGACACAGGGACACAGTCCTTGGGTGCAGAGACTGCAGGAATGAAAAGCACAACCGCTCCAGAACTAGAGGTATTAAGCCCCATCTCTGTTATCACTGCCAGACACGAGAAACCTATTCCAGATGTATGTAATCTCACGATGTGTGAGAGTTCCTAACCTAGCTAATGCAAAACCCGTATATTCTGTAAAGGTATATACAGAGTGCAAAACACATACATCAAGCAGATTTTTTAAAAAAATCAACCAGGCACCAGCTCATCCTCATCTAGTTTGCAAGATACAGGCAAACAGCTTCCTTAAGTCTTTCAGGGGGCAGAAGTTATGAGTTTGTCACTCAGCCCACACACTCCCATTCACCTTGATCCCAGTGTCAGTGATGGGTACTTACGGATAAAACATGTATAAAGGCTGAAAGACAACGATTTGCAAGTTTTTCAACACTTAAGAATCTTCACATCAATTTTTGGATTCAAAGCCCTACCTTTCATACCTAAGCATTAACACGGGAAACACCTGTGTCACCCGCTGTGTCACCAGGCTTCAGGAGCCCAGCAGCTGATTTTGCCATTAACAACACATGGCTGTTGCAGGAGGACCTTGTTGATCTCTTCTCCAGAGTAAAAAGCACCCTCCTCTACACAGAGCTATCCTCAAGCTCCCAAAAATCCCCTGTTCCTTCTTGGCCCAAAGTGGCCTTTCTGTGCATGCAACCTGGCAGTGCTAAAGACTGCAAATATCTGCTTAACCGCAAGAGAAATAGGAAGAACTTTTGAGCGTTACCCAGAGAGGCAAGAGGACTCCCTCGGGAAGGGTTCACCCCTCACTGCCCAGTGTGGCCCAGTACAGCCCAGTGCAGCCCCAGGGCCCTGCCATGCACCCTGCTTGGCGTGCAAAGGGGAACTGCAGCTGCAGTTTCAGACACCTCATTTCAGTTCACAAATTAAACAAATAAATAAATGCAATTCAGGAAAAGCTACAGAAGGCTTATTTTTACATTATTTGTAAAAGCTTTAAAAGAAACAAGTTTCCAGGCACTGCTCCTCAGCACGCAGTCCATCTCTCCTGCCCCAGGCAGTGGCGCTGGGGACAGGGCTGCTCTGCGGAGCCTGGACCCCGCAGGCTGCACCAAAAGCACCCGCCCCGGCACAGACCCTGCCCCGGCACGGCTCCAGCCACTGCCGAGCCACAGCAGTGGGGACACTGCAGGGGGACAGCCAGCCCTGCTCAGCGCAGGTATGCTGGGCCAGCACAACCTGCAGATGCCCAGGGCCGCAGGTGGGGCTGGGACACCCCCAGGTCACGGAGCAGCTCACTCTGCTTCCCAGGGAGCTGCTAAGCCCTTCGGCTCACACAAATCTCCTTCGGCAGCTGAAGTTACAGCTCACGTAGGCAGATCACGTTCTTGGGCATCTGCGCAGCTCGTGTGCAGTTAGAAATAGCACAATGTATGGCCTGCTGGCATTTCCAAAAAATACGCCAAGGAACAGAGGGACAACATATGGTACAAACAGGGAGAAACAGTGTGGATCGAGATGTCTCCAAAGGCAGTTGCAGTGGTCACGAGCCAAAAGCGCAGGCGTTTTCGGGGACAGGGAGATCAGCAGGATGCTCCAGTGCAGCTCCAGCACCCAGCGCTGGGGCACACAAGTATGCAGTGCCGTCTGCTTTAGACTCGTTCTCCCACTTAGTATTCGTATTCTGAGACGCTGACTCCAAGCTGTTTGGGGGAAGACTGAGAAACAGTAATTAAGCTGGATGCTTCGTTTTAGTTGACTGAACCACCTAGAAACCACGCCAAGAAAAATCTCAAGCATTCATCTTCTGGGCTGAAATATTTAATGTGACCAGGCAGGTGTTTTTAAAAATTTAGCTATCACAGCAATCAACACCACAACTTTATATAAAGTTATATAACATCTTCATGCCACTGGTACAAGAGGTAAAAGGAAAAAAAGAAGAGTGATTTATGTTGCTTCATAAACTGCTGGCAAGAGGTACCGGCTACATGCACATACAAAGCCCTGAACATCTTTGGAGATGAAGTCATAACCCAGTGTTCCGAATTTTACGTTAGAGCTTACTATATATAGCAAGTATGCAATAAGCTTTGATTTTGCTGTACATAGTAGCAGTGTGCTTTTTGTGATGAATGGTTAAAGGTACTGATACTGAGGGCCTATTAAGCTAACAGCAGTAAAATTAAACCTTCAAAAGCCAGCATTTTCAAGTTTAATGGCTCTGCAGCCACAGCTTGGGGGTAGAGGGGATAAAGAGAGAGAAGATGATGAAAGGATTTTCCAGACTGAAAAAGCAAATGAATATACATATTGTAAACTTGTTTCATGCAGAGATGTATATGAAAATGTACAAGCAGTTTTTATAGGAAGTTTTAGTGCATGAAAGGGCTGTGGGCAGGGAGGGGAGATGTGCCATGAGGAGCCATCCAGGAGAATGACAGAGCAGAACAAACCCGTCCCTGCGGCAGTGCGGGGTTTGCCCAGCCTGCCCAGCGCCCCGGCCCCGCACAGACCAACGCTCACCATGCAGCGGGGCCACTGAAAATCCCCGATCCCACCATGCGACGTGTTCCTGGAGCAGGGACAGGGCAGCCTTGCAAACACAGGTCTCCTTCCCTCCAGCACTGGAGCTGCGGCCCTGTCCTGCTTGTCCCCAACACCCCGTGTGTGACACCAGCCCGACGGGTCTGTCCCTGCCCTGTGCAGGGTCCCCTCCAGACCAGGAGCACGCTCAGCACGCTGCATCGCTCATCCTTCCATTGCACCTCTGGCAGCCGAACGCAATGCCCAGGTATGCCAGCAAACCCTGCCATAAAACCAGAAATAAGCTGGGGTGCTCCTCACTGCAAAGGACAAGGGAAGAGCAGTTGCTTGACTTGAGGAATTTTACATTCATGCAGCTTCAAGTTTAAATATGACACGATCATGGAAGTGAACACAAAGCAAAATGCAAAAGCACCAGAGATTGTCTCGTTCCCAAGAACAAAAGCCGAGGTGGGAGCGCGGAACACCGCAGGGCCAGCGCTGGGGGCAGGTCCCGCACGCGGCTCCTGGCCCTGCCCAGCACCGGCGGCACCGCGGGCAGCCAGCGCTCGGACACCCTGCCGACCCTGGAGCCGCCCTGCAGACAGGGGTCCTGCAGCCACAGCGGGTGACGGACGACGAGCGTCCATCCAGGCCCGCAGCACAGCCTCACCGCGGTAGCCGGGCACGGGACACTGCAGCAAAGCCCCCAAAACCCCAGAATCCCAGAATGTCAGGGACTGGAAGGGACCTCGAAAGCTCACCCAGCCCAATCCCCCGCCGGAGCAGGAACACCCAGAGGAGGTTCCACAGGAAGGTGTCCAGGCGGGTTGGAATGTCTGCAGAGAAGGAGACTCCACAACCTCCCTGGGCAGCCTGGGCCAGGCTCTGCCACCCTCATTGGGAACAAGTTTCTTCTCAAATGTAAGTGGAACCTCTCGTGTTCCAGCTTGAACCCATTACCCCTTGTCTTACTGTTGGTTGTCACCCAGAAGAGCCTGGCTCCATCCTCCTGACACTTCCCCTTTCCATATTGATCCCCATGAACGAGTCACCCCTCAGCCTCCTCTTCTCCAGCTCAGAGCCCCAGCTCCTCAGCCTTTCCTCACACGGGAGATGCTCCACTCCCTCCAGCATCTTGGTGGCTGCGCTGGACTCTCTCCAGCAGTTCCCTGTCCTGCTGGAGCTGAGGGGCCCAGAACTGGACACAATATTCCAGATGAGGTCTCCTCAGGTCTCACCCCAGCTCCAGCATGGGGCCAGAGCTGGTCACAGCTCCTGCTGCCAGCAACGGAGTCACAACAGCACCGCAAGCGAAGGTGAGCCGATGTCTGGTGCTGTAACACCAGACGGGAATCACCAGCGCGCTGTGCAGCACGGCAGCGTGCGCAGGGCTCTGTGCAGGACACACAGCCACAAAGTGGCAGGACAGGATGCTGAGTGGGTGTTTTTCTCCTGGCCCTCCTCTAAACCAAGTGTCGTACAAATTTTACTTCTAGTCTGCCTGTTGTTTTTTCAGAAACCTTGTTTTAACAGGCAGGAAAAAAAAAAAAAAAAAGGACAGAATAATAAAACCATAAAATGCTCATGGTAGCTTTTCCAACCCAAACCAAACCCAAACCATTTTTTTTTTAAATGCAATTGCTTCCAGTTTTACATACATTCACAAATTACCTGAATTGTTTGTACATTTTTTCCAGTAATTCCCCACCATGCTTTGCAGAACAGTGTCACTTGCCAGGAGACAGAAAAGGACAACAGCCACAAACTTCTGCCGTGCCCAGGAGCAGCACAAGCAGCGTTGGCAAAGTGCTGCTGCTGCAGACACCTCCTGGGCTCCTGCTCTCGGCCTGCGCTGATGATAACAAGCCCTTGTGCGGCTCCCCGCGAAGTCACCGCATCATGGATTTCACAGCGGCCAAGTTACCATTAGATGCCTGCCCCTAGAAACTGCTTTAACAGACAGACAGTTGTTCTGCCTTGAAAAGGCCTCAGAGCTTTCAGATATTTAACTGTAGCTCAAGTGCCACTGTGGCCCTAGGACTCAGGAATCACAAACATTAGTGAAAACTTCAGTTACACTCTTCAGGAAAGAACAGTCCATGAGCAACTGCTCGAAATGTTTCAGTTCCACCTTAGGAGAATTCAAGGAAAGCGATAAAATTAATTCCTCCTGAAAGGAATTAGATACAGGGCAAGTCTCTGAAATAACAAATTGTTTTACAAAGGACATACCAAAACACTAGACACGCTGGTCTGTTAGGGAATCTCAGTACATGTGACACATGGAACATGGGAAGTTTTGTTCTGCTTTTCTAGTTTTGGGCAACCGCAGCTGTTTATCCAGCTATTATATCATGTCCAGTCAGGCAGGCTGGGTTGGCAGCTCACCTTAAATACGTAAGGGGGACAGCCAGCTGAAGGCCAATGAAATGGCGATACACGTAAATATATCTATATACCCATACATACACGCAGAGGCCTGGCCAAAGAGTACAGAGGGAAGGAAGGGTCTGACCTAATCCAGGCCATCCCATAATTGTCTTCTTATCATTCTCAACAGTTTCTTCTTTCCTCCAGTTTCCAGGCCTGCTCCATCCCTTCTGTACCTCCAGCTCAGATACCCAGCAGGTCTGCAATAGCCACGGCTGTGCCAAAGCTGTCCCAGGCTGCACACACGAGACAGCTCACGAGAAGGATGAAGCTTTGCTGCTCCTTTAAATAGAACACCCTTCGTACAGGAGCGATGGATTGTGACCACGACTCTTTCACTGGGGAGGACAGCGTATTCTGGGCACCAGGTTTATTTATACTCCAGATCTAGCTAACAGAAATTTGGGTCCAATCCAAATGCTCTTGACATAATAAAGTCTTTAGCCAGAGTTAAGTAGCATTTGAAGGGCCGAGATCAAGGATGAAGCTTAAATGCTGCTGCTGCTGCAGTTATACATTTCTACTTGAACAAGCGTCCAGTCGTCCAGACACCCTGAGCACCCAGGACAAACATGCCACACTCCAATTATTTACTCCAGCCAGGCTTGCTGAGATGAAGCAACTCAACAAAGCAAGTCCTTCATCACACTCAAGCAACTCGTGAAGTCCCATGACAGAGGGCACAAAAATAAAGTCTTTTTTCCCCCCTCAGCATTACATGGGCACTGAGCATCGCAGTCCCACTGCATAACAGCTCAGACAGAGAAGAACGGTCAGTCTACAGCAGGAGTATTGGCTTGTGTACACACAGTCCCGCTAGCATGAAAAAGAGCAGAAAAATTCAGGGGACAACATGATGAGCCACAGTGTAGAGAGCAAGACCTTCGACAAGACTCTTCCTAATGATTCGTTACGGTTTTCCAACAAATAGTTAATCCCTCCCCTTGTTTCACTGTATCACAGATGAGGTCTTGTCTAGATAGTGACGACTGGAAGGTTGTGAAATGATTCTACATCTTATTCCAGTTGCTGGATTTTCCCATGGACCTAACTGAGGGCAGCGCAGTGGGAAGCACCAACTGAAATTACAGGTGGAATTTCTATTCCCAGTCACACCACATCCTGTATTTTTATGTACTAAACTTTCATCCTGGGCAAAGTTGTTTGCAACCAGTAAAAGCAAAATGTGGAAGAGTTACAAAGAACCAGCTCCCACATTTATGTTCCCAACCTTATGTCTTTGAACAAAGAGGTTTCAGGCGAAACCCAAAGAATTTCATTTGATGATCCAGGCCATTCCCCAGCATCACAGTGACAACTCAGAAACAAGCCAAACGCCAAGTGCTGTGAGAAATGTTGCAATACTGGCCCTCAGTTAAAGTTAGTTTTCGGTACAATCATTTTGAAAGTGACTTTCTAAGAAATCCACAGCAGAGGGGTTAGAGGAACTGCAGGGGAGCAAAGGGCCTCCAAGGGCCCTTCACTGTCAGGGGTAACTGCTGGCCATCAGCACCTAGATATAATAATCTCAATTCCAAGAAGAGTTTTAGTTCTCTGAACCAAAAGATATTTCAAAGAAACTCAAAGTCTAGGAGCCATTAGCTCTCCAGTCGCACAGGATCAGCTTTGACGCAAATGAAGTGCCCTCAATACTCGCGACATCCTCACCGTAAACGGGGCTAATATGCAACTACAATTTTATTACCTCTTGGAACAAGCGGTGCTTGTTTCCTGACGATGCCAACTGCTTTGTACTCCCCCCTGGGAGCAGAGGCTCCACTCCCATGGTGCCCCCAAAGGTTTGGAACTAAAGGTTCCTACCACCTCTGAAATTACCACCACCAACCAACAGCCAGCGACTTTGTTTTCTATGAAAAACAAATGCAGACAAGCAGTGGATTGTAGGTTAAGAAACACAAGGAGTTTTTCCATGGGAAGCATTAGTCCAGCAAGCACTCACCTGATACTGGAGGCAAAGTTATGTCTCAAACTGTGTTAAGAGATCTCTTATTTCTGGAGTCAGATGCTCTACTGCCTTCGCAGCTTCTGTGATTGCTTTCCGATACATCCCTTTCTTCTTGCGATTAAATCTCAGTTTGAAAAATTCAGAGAAAGGAGCGAGTTTTGAAACAGATAAGAATGAAGTCGTTGGAGAGCCAAACCATGATACTTTAGCTTCTCGCCACGAAGGTTCCCCGTTTTCCTTCTGGCTAAGGTTTATGTCAAGAACGCGTGCTGGCCACCATGGAAAACCATGAATTTTACCCCAAACTATGTCCCCCACTGAAACAGTTCTTCCATCTTCTGTGACACATTTAGACACACTTTGGGTATGCAGTCTAACTGTTAGTGGTGGCACAATTTTACGCTCATCTTTTGAAGATGAAGAGACGGACACATCATCACCAGGCAAAAAGTCACACATTTCTGGTGATGTTACTTCTGAACTAGAAGATTTGGATTCATCTAGACTGTCATTACTACACACCGATAAACTAGAAGAATCTGCTTTTCTCTTACGATAATTCATAAGGAAAGCCAAGTTATCATGTCCATCTTTACCTTGGGGAAATCTTTTAAAGTCCTCATCTTCACCTGAACTCCCTGAAGATATCTCAGCCAAACTTCTGTCTGTGGATTCATCATTGTAAAACGCGCCAGGATTGGGCTCCCTGCTGTTCTGAAGGACATTTATCTCATCGATAAGTTCTGCCTTATAAATTGAAACACTCTGACCATCATTTATGCGGTGGGGCTTCAGCCGTATCTTTGGGGGCGGGACATCTGCACTGGAATGCACGGGCCGCGTGAGCTTCAGTTTAGGAATGGAAGCGAGCTGGCTGCCTGCGGACTTGTCCAGCGGACATCTGGGCTCTCGGCACCGCTCAGAGTCTCTGGCCTCCTCTTGGTCCTCCCCTCCATTCTGCAGTATTCGCTCTGGACAAAACGGTTTGACTGAGCCGTGCACCCGGGAAGGGATTTTTACCACTTCGCCTTTCCCTTGTGGAGTACTGTAGGATATCTTTATAACTGGCGTTCGATGCACTAGTTCCCCAGTAAATCTGTCATCCTCTCTCTTTTCTCTTTTGTTCCTTTTCTCTGCGTAGTCAGCGTCACTGTGCTTTTTCTGCTCCTTGTCCTGAATGCTCAGTTTCCTCCTGGTTTTAGCGTTCTGCCGAGTGGCGTTGGCATCCTCGGGGTTCAGCGTGTTTTTACACTTCTCGCAGAGCACCTGCCGTGGCCGCAGCCTGATGGTGCTCATGATGAGCCTGCCCGGGTCCCTGTTCCGTGCCAAACGCCTCCTCGTCCTCTTTATAGTCCGTGGCGGCGGCTGAGGAACCCACTGGTGGTAGGTGTGCCGGAGCCAGAGCGGCTGCGGGAAGGGAGCGCCCTCGAAGTACGGAGGGTACGGGGGGAGGCTGCCGGGCGGGGGGGCCGGCAGGAGGGGGGGCACCTGCTCGTCGCCGTGTCCCTTGGGAGGCTTTTCACCGGGTGGCTCCATCTCGCCCATTGCAGCATCTCCACCGTTGGCAGCTCCGTTAGCGCAGACCTGGGCAGGAGGGTCCTCATGCTTGGGGAGGGAGGACGGGAGGCAGAACAACCCGGATCTGAAACGGGGCGAGAAGGACAGGGAGGAAGAATGTCAGGAGGCTTGAAAGGTGCTTCTCTGGCAAGACACTGTGTAACAAACATGCTAGTTTCTTTAAAACAAAACAAACAAACAAAAAACCCCAAAACACACCACCAAAAAAAACCAAACTAAACACCCCGCCCCCCACTTCCACAATTTCCACATACTAAGAACACAACATTTTCCCCTCACTTCTAAGGCAAGGCAGCATTCCAAAATTTATGCAAAGTGTCCTACTCTTCTGCCAGAAAAGGCACAGAGATCAAAACCTCTATTTCCATGAACTCTGTGCGCAAAGTTTTGTTCTAAGAACTTTTAAGTTTTATCACGCAAAGCACTTTATTTTATCGACAGGCTGGCAAAGCCAGGAGGGCTGCGATACGGATCACACGAGCCTTCCGGGAGCTGGTAACTGCCCTTCTTCACACCGTCCCTGCCTGGCTGATTGTTCAGCTTCTCACTCAACACCTGAACAACCTGAGCTGGTGGGTAACTCCACGTTCAAGCCGCAGGTTCACCCGTACAGAGCTCTGCTCCCCTGCCCCTCGGCTATCCCCGCATGACTATTTGTTAAAACAAGGAATACACTACTACTTTGGAATAGCAAGATCACGAATGACGATGTACTACTGTTCAGTGCCAAGTCTCAGGCAACCAATGTCTGGATACAATATCTTGCAGAGATACTGGCAAAAGCAAATCCTCTGTTAACACTGGAACTCACAACTGCAATTCACGTCTCTGAGTTTCTGCACCAGAATTTATGCCCTTGGCCTGACATAGAAATACTATGCTAACACAGCACTTGGAAAAATATTTGCCCTGAAACAATGACTCAGAATGCACAATGCTCGCTGTTTTCACTCTCCAGAGATACCTCTGTAGAGAGCGCACCATCAGTGAAGTCTCAGCATTTTTAATGATAACAAAATGCTGTATGGGTGAGCCATGAAGAATCCACAAAGACATGCAGAGCAGTTACAGACCAAACTCTAGTTTTAGCTTCAGATGCTACATTCCCCATTCCCCACTCAGCAGCCTGCACTTTCTCTCCAAGCCCTGGGAAGGCCCTTTCTCGAGCAAGGGAGGAGTTTCTTGGTGGTGCTACAGAGCAGGACGTTGGCAACCCTCGTGCGAAGGTCAGGAACCATCCGAGATCAGAGAGAAAAAAGAACGGAGCTTTTTAAGCATCTCACAGGAGACTGGGGAACATGGATGTCATTTAACACAGCTCTGACCCACTGGCTTCATTCCCCTCTTCTCAGACGACCACAGACTGCATCTCCCTTACCCGATTTCCATGAAGGTTCCCACCAAGTTTAAAAAGAAAGCTTACAAAAACTAAGCAAGCAGGAATTTGGCTGATCCTGGTACCAAGTCCCTGCCCTTCTCTGAAATAAAAAGAACCACTGAGTTACCTGGACTTTGAAAAGTCCCTTCCCATTATTCAGAGTAAGAAGGCAAGAACTTGCTGTTTAGATGGCACTTTAGTTTAACTGGGAAGCTCCAAGTTCAAATGCTAGTGAGTCAAGAGGATTAAGCTGTTGAAACCACATAATTTGGAACAAAATGTTTTTGTTCCAAGAGTTGTTGGGTTTTTTTAAACAGACAACTGAGGATGTAGGTGTCTTTCAAACGACAACCAAAGCAAGCACAGTTTGTACAGCCAAAGATGTCAGCATCATTCATAGAACAACTCAAAGTGATATCATTTCCAAAGCTCTGGCAATACATTTTGGTTATTGTATGCAGCGAGACGTGGGCCAGGGTCACCGACCACAGGGGGACCGGGAGCACCCCAGGGGACACCGTCCGCGGGGACATGGGCACACGCCTGCACCGCACGGGCGGCTCCTGACAAGCACAGGGGCTGCTAAGCCACTTTAACCAGCAGCGTTTAGACATGCTACAAAAGCACCCTGGGTGCCCACCCTCCCAGCCTGCAGCCGCCTTCGCGTGGGCACAGCTCCTCTTAAGAGGACTTCGCTCCGGTGTCTTTCCACCCTCTGCAGCAGGAGAAACATTTCACTTGACACGCTTCACTTCCCAGGAGCAGCTCACTTCTACCATAAGGAGAAATATCAATTTCACTAGCCCGCCCTACACCCTCCAGGCTTTTGCACAAATCTGGATGTAGTTGATCTATTTCTTCTATCCACTTACTGTCAGTACTGACTCCGTGTATTTAAACCCATTCAACTAAGATGAAGGTGCCTGAGTTTCTGGGTTAGAGCATGAACACATATGCAGGTATTACAAGCATCAGGAAATACTGCAGAATAAAACTTCACTCTGTTCATAATCCCCCTTTCTGGGGCAGATGTAGCCAAATGGACCAAGTTACTTCTATCCAACCTCTGCTTGGAACAGAAGACACCATCCTCTGGTTTCTACTCAAGCATAATTAAAAACCAACTAAATATAAGTTCAGCTGCAACAAAATTGCCAAGTCTTATTATCAAAAACACCATAACTGCAGTCAAAATGCATTTAAATCTCGTCATCAGCACGGATGCCATGTAGCTTACTGCCTAGAGAGTGAATTCATTAGAAGCAAGTGACGGCCAGTCACTGGATGCCCAGCACTGGTGCTGGCTGCGTGCGCTGCCTGGGCAGCGGGCAGAGCGAGACGTCTGCAGGAACCCAGCAACCCTTCCTCCAAATCTTCCACAGCCACTGCGAAACCCGGGCACGAGTCTGACCACAGCCCTGCTCCCAAAGGCAGGGGGCAGGCAGGGAGGGGGCAGGCAGGGGGCAGGCAGGCAGGCAGGGGGCAGGCAGGCAGGGGGCAGGCAGGCTCCTGCCCGCAGCCACTCCTGCCTCCCACGCCAGCTGCCTGCAGGCTGAGCCCCTGCAAACCCAGGCAGGTGGGTTTGGGTTCAAACCTGCGGCTGCTTCTTTGTGCCTCAAGTAACGGGAGTCCAAGGGTGGCACCTGGACAAAGGGATCTCCTGGCATGCCTCCTGCCCAGCTCCCCACAGGAGCTGCTACGTTTTTGGAAAAACAAAACAGAGTTGTGCTATATGTAACACTAAAAGCAGTTTAACACACAAAAGAAAGCCGAAGAGCCCCATACAGGCTTTCCCTTCCTTTTAGGGTTCTCCCCTCCTTTTGTACAGACATAATGACCTCCCCTGGCTGCTCCTCTCCTGCCAGTGCCATCCCACCATCCCGCATGTCCCCTGCGGCAGGGTGGCACGGACAGAGCACACGGTGACCACTGTTCCATCACAGCTCTAGTGGCAGGGCAACGGGGAGGAGGCAGAGGGAAAACATCTGCCATGTCTCTGGTTTGAGGCCTTCAAAGTTCAGCACCAAGCTGACAAATTCCTACTGCCTTTGGGACACATCTCGGGCTTTACCTTCCAACCACCAGCAGAACAACTCCTGTTAACGTGGTGGGCAAAATCTCCTCTTCCCTCCATTAAAACTCCACATGCCACATTCGGGGTGGCTGCAGTGGAGAGGGTGCTTCCAGCCTGCTCCCCGAAGCCACCAAGGTCTGCCAGGAGACAGGTGCTCCCCTCACGTGTGACACTTCCTTCCTCTCGACCAGCCACGAGTCGGTCACCACGTCACAGGCTCAGCGCGGTCACCATGGGCCAGCCCGCGCTGCGGCCCCCACGGAGGGGATGTGGCCCCAGCATTGCTCTGCGCAGCACCTGAGGGAGGAGCCCCCCGGCCCCCACACTGCGGGGACTCACAGGAGCGCAGCAGGTCCCCCGGGAGCGCAGCAGGTCCCCGCGGGCTCCTGCAGCGACGTGCTCCCCGCTGCCAGGACTGCTGCGCGCTGCCAGGTGGCACACGGAAGCCAAACTGCTTGTCTTTGCGTTCCTCCACCCGAAGCAGCACTGCCACCCTACTAATGGGCTACAGACCTCTCCTGCTCGCAGATCTGAGCCTCTTTGAAGGCAACGAGAGGGAGCAGCAATGCCACCCTGCGTAACCTCAGCGGAAAGCTGAGCCCATCCCACAGCTCATCTTTGGCCACAGCAAAGTCTGATCATTAGAGTCAATAATCGCTGGGGCAGACGGGAGGAGACAGGGGCACTTGTCCTACTCACCAGCTAAATCACACCAACAAACCCCTTCTTTCTGCCTTCCCCGCTCCACTTGAAGCCAGAGAGGAGGACGCTGCCTCAGCATCCCCGCTGCAGATCTCTCAGTCGACAGGATAGCAGTGGAAGGGGCACCCCACCCTGGTGACAACTGGGGCCACCTGCCACCCTCCCTCCCCAGCAGAGATCAGTGTCACCTGCAACAGAGCCAGGGCAGCAATGGGCTCCAGAAGCACCTTAAAGCCTGGGAGGAAACACCCGCCTGGTCGTTTCTATGGTCCACCAGGGAGGGGAGAGGGAGAAAGGCTGGGGGGAAAAAAAAGGGTAAAAAAAGTGTACGCTGTCACTAATGAGGAAGAGAACTGGAATGTGAAAAGATAGGAACAGCTGGTTTTCTGAACTGACTGAAGAGATGCCGACCGCTCACTGTTTTGGCTGGAACTAGACACCAGGCGAGGTTTATAGACGCTTAACAGAGTTAGATGCCTGAATACTTCTGAAAATCTGTCTCCAATTTGCTGGGAGAGCTACGTGAAACTAAACAAACTATGAAAATTAAGTTCAGAAGTCTTGCTTCGTACATCTTCTAAGAAGAAAACCAGATAGGTGAAGCTGCCCGTGCCCCTGCCCAGCCGCAACCTGACAATTCACCTATTGAGCAGGCAGAAACCGAACCCCGCTCAACTATAACACCGCCCGGGGAAAAGCTGGCCGGCCTTCTTAGCTCTTGGGAGGGCAGTACCTGCCAGCAGCGCGTTTAAAAACGCTTTAAAAGTTAGCGTCGCTCTGAAATAAAGCGTCCACGGCATGAGCGCTTCCCTGCCCTTGAGGAGAACAGGCCTCTCATGCCCTTCGCCGTGGTCAGAGGGGACACAGCCCCGGGCAGCCGGGACACGGTGGGGACAGGGCCCGGGCGGGACATCCCCAGCGTCCCCGGGACGGAGCGGCCGGCGGGGAAGGGGAGGGAGGGGAAGAAACGACCGAACCCGCCGGGCTCCCGGCTCCGGTACCGCCCGCCCCCCCACTCCCCGGGCCGCTTTGTTCCCGCCGGGCCGCCCCGGGCGAACAAAGGGCGAGCGGGGGCAGCGGGGCCGGTCGGGGGGGGCGCCGCGGCCCTGCCGGGCCGCGGCGCCCCCCCGACCGGCCCCGCTGCCCCCGGCTAGCCCCGGGGCCGCGCTCCCGTTTCCCCCCGCCCGTACTTCTTGGTGCAGTCCAGCAGGACGCCGGTGAAGCGGCGCTCCCCGCAGCTCAGCGTCACCACCAGCGTGTCGTTCACCATCTGCTCCACCAGCACCGGCAGCCACGCTCCCACCCGCGGCGCCGCCGCCGCCGCCTCCTCCATGCTGCCGCCGGGGCCGCGCCGCGCGATGACCTCACGGAGCGCGCGGCCGCCGCCGGTGCGTGACGTCACGGCGCCGCCCCGCCGGAGCGGCGCTGCCGCGCACGTGCGGCGGGGCGGGGCCCGCGGGACCGGAGGGGGGCGGTGGCCCCGCCCCCTTGGCGCCCCGCCCACCGCGGCGGGTTTTAAACCCGGACGCGGTTTGGTGCGGAATGGAGAAAGTGAGGCCGCGCTGGGAATGCTTACGCGTGTTGGAGGTTATTGGTGCAGTTAGCAATGAAACCGAGAACACATCCAGGAGCAGGTGTTTCCCGAAGAGGGAGAATGGCCCCGGACACGGCGGGGCAGGGGGACATGGGGAGCTGGGGGACACAGGGGGACGCAGGGGGGCTGGGGGATATGGGGGGGCACGGGGAGATGGGGGGCACAGGGAGGTTGGGGGGCACAGCGGGGCTCGGGGACACGGTGGGACATGGGGAGCTGGTGGACACGAGGACACAGGGGGGCTGAGGGACACGGTGGGACATGGGGGGCTGGTGAACACGGGGACACGGAGGGGCACAGGGAGCTGGGGGGCACAGGGGGGCTGGGGGACACAGGGGGGCACAGGGGGGCTGGGGGACATGGGGAGCTGGGGGGCACAGGGGGGCTGGCGGACACAAGGGGGCACAGGGGGGCTGGGGGACATGGGGGGCTGGGGGACATGGGGAGCTGGGGGGCACAGGGGGGCACAGGGGGGCTGGCGGACACAGGGGGGCACAGGGGGGCTGGGGGACATGGGGAGCTGGGGCACAGAGCAGGGCTGGCGGACACAGAGGAGCTATGACTTGGAACTTTTAAGGCTTTAAACCTTTTCTCCTGCCCAGACACCCTGAGGCTTAACTGGTGAAAGCCCCAAGAGCACCTGAGAACCTGACAGAAGTGACAACGACACGGCAGAGCTGGAACGGGCTCCAAGCCCCAAGCCTCAACAAACGCCCAGGAGCTGCTGGTTCCCCGCGGTCTCACACTGACGTTGGCTGCAGATGCAATAATCTGGCTCGTTAAACACGTGCTGGTGTCTGCGCACATTAGCATCGCTTGTGGAACTCAGCCAAGAGCCAAAGGGGTCACTGGTGCAGCCAAACGCCACCGCGCTGGGCGCTGGCGCTGCCAGGGCCGCGGTGCTCTGCCCACAGAGCACCGAAACCGAGGGATGAAACAATTCATTTGTGTGTTCCGTGATCCTCCCCCTTCCCCTCTCCTCTCAGAGGTCTGCCATTCCCGAAAACAGAACAAATGGCTATGAACTAATTCCAGCTCACCTGGGGGAGTGTCTGTTCCCAGTTTTCCATGAGCGAGTACCAATAAAACCAGCACAGAAATCAATCATCACATTTGTATTTGTACAAAATTAGTTGAAATACTCTGGTCAGTCACTGCCTCTCATTCAGCAGTTGTTAGTTCAGACACATGCAAGACAATTCTCTGATGTGTTTGAAAGTGCATTCAGAGACGTCACCCAGGAAGCAAGAAAGATGCTTTAGGAGCGGCCACAAACCTCCAGATGCAACAGATCCCCCGGGATCCGCCAGTGCAGCCTTAGTGGGTGATTTCCACTTAGAACTTCAGAGAGATGAAGGTCAAAGGCATGAAAAAACAAAGTCAAGTCCTTCTTAAAGTGACTCCTGGGAAAAAGAAGTAGAGAAGATATTTTTTAACCTTGCATTCACTAACGACTTACACAATGCGGTTCTGTAATGTGCTAGCGGTATTCCCTGTGGGCCAAACGGGATCGCGGTACATCAGTTGTGCTGGTACTGGTCACTCCCCACAGCCCGAGCTGGAACGGGCAGCAGGACCCGACCTCACTGCTGACCTCTGTGACCATCATCCACAACTAACGTGTATTTTTACTGGTCTTTTACGGAAGGATCACATTGCTCTCTGCGTTGCAGGGCAGACTAAAGCACGCCAGGTTAATGGTGTCTCTGCTATTGACTAAAGCTCAATTCTCATTGTCCACAAAGGACCCAGACCCAACGTGAACTGTTTAAGCTCAATGCAGGTTTCAAGTAGAAACTTGCCAAGAAGGGCTAATAAATGTTCACTCACACGAATAGCACTATGTGTTATTTTCTCTGTTAACATAGACAGAAAAACAAAACCAAAAAATCTCAATTGGTATTCGGTATTATTTATTGTGGAAAGTTTTTAATGTTGCAGTCGCAGTATCTAGAGGACGGGACAAGCTGTAGTTCGGAGGCAGCCTTGACTTGCTGCAAAACCTTGAAAATACATTGAGAGGAACACGTAAGTGCCGAGGAAAGTTTTGAAGTCATCAAGGACAGAGAAATCTGTACTAATTTTCAGAAGGAAAACGACTTTTTGAAGCATCGTCCAAAACATTTTACAGCAAGTGTCCCTGCCAAACTGTGCAGAAATCAGTAAGGCAGTTTCTGCTCTCACATGCGCTCATTAAACCAGTCCCATGCACATGCCAACATTTAAATACGTGTATGCTTTCAAATACCTGAAATGAAAATGGGGGGGGTTAATCCCATTAGTGCAAACACATGCATCAGGCAGTTTGTAGGAATAAAGAAGCTATTGATTATAAAAGGTCTGGAAGCATTAAAACTCCACAGATTTTGAAAGTAATAGACAGTAACTACAGGTACTGCTAAACTTATTGCTAATGAATATGTTTGTGAATAGTCTCAACTATATATAAACTTTTTACCAGATTAAGATTCATGTTCATTCACTTAGATATTTCACAAAATTGTAATAAACTTGAAAGCCGATGGAAACTCAGTAAAACTCTTACAGTCTTCATGAAAATATTCTGCTTTTAAAAAATACAACCAGAGATTTTAAAACCTTATCTCTTTTGTTATTCGGTATACGGAATGCAATAGAGTCTTATTCAAAATACAACAGCCCTGGGGGTTGCAGGATAATGGGAAGTCATCACGCCACATTTCACACACAAAGCTCCCAGTGAAGCCCATGAGCAGATCTTTGCGGGCTTTGGCTCCTGGCAGTCCGTCCCACCTATCTGTTTTAAAACAACCTCAAAGAAATGACCACAGCTAAGCAATAGAATGACACCTGTCTGGTGTTTGAAGGGCAGGCTCTGCGCAGCGCTCGGCGCCAGCTCGAGGCTCCGTGCATTCGCGGCACACCGAGGCTGCCACCCACTCGCGTTTGGGGAATTTGGGGTCTCCTGGGTAGCCCCAAGGCTCCCAAATGTCTGCTTGGGCAAGCAAGGGGCACCAAGCCCACGCTGACGGGGCCGGGACAGCAGCGTCACCCTCCCCGAGTGCCGGGTGACGTGTGACAGACACACAGAGCACGAGGAGTCCCCTCCCGGCCGCTGGGGTGACACTGTCACACGCGACCCTCATACCTGCCTCCAGGAACCAGCTCCGTCGGGAGCGCGCAGCCCGCGCGGTGCTGTGCGTGACGCTGTGGAACGGGAGGGACGCGGTCGTGTTAGAACAGTGTCACGCGTCCCTGGCACGGGGACAGACGCGTGGCACCGTGTGTCACTCGCTGGCCCTGCTGTCTGTGGCGGGGGGTTCTGCTTCCAGCACATTACATCACTCCGGTTTCGAGGTCAAAAGATGCTTGAACAGAATCAGGATTTCTTTTTTTGGAAAGCACCCGTACTGTAAAGCAATGCAAACACCACGAATACATAAGGCCATGAAATGCACGGTATTTACACGGTCAGTTCACGCAGCTACAGCCGCGTGTGCTCCAGCGGCTGCTGGCACCCCCCAGGACCCGGGACCCCCAGGCAGGGGCCAGGCTCAGAGCCTCAGAGCCGGTGACGCCAGCAGCCACACGTTGTCAGCACCGCGCGAGGAGGAGCTGCAGGGGAACGGTATTTGATGGACCGCTGCTCCTCTTTGCAGTAAGCAAAGGGGTTTGAAACTATTTCATATTCCTTCTGCATTATAAAAGGGGTTTGAAACTATTTCATATTCCTTCTGCATTATAAAAGGGGTTTGTTTATTACTATGGCATAATTCTTTACTGGAAAAAGGCTTTACCAAGTTTAGTACCACCAACAGTACCTCAACACCTTATTGAAGGTGATTTCTTGCTTCATGAGAATGCATGATACCTTCACAACGTGCCGTGCATCCTAACAACCATACAGACCATTTGCACTTGCTCTGCCCTCAGGAAACGCATTTCTGAGACAGTTTGCTTTTGTGAATCTGCCAAAATGGTCACAGAGGCTGGCAGAGAGAGGAGACGGGACAGCGGATGGACCGTGGACACACTGACCCAACACCTGTGGAGGAGCAGAGACAGAGCCCGACCTCCACACCCACCGCTCACGTTCCCCAAAACCTGGTCCTTAGCACCTGGCGCAGGCTTGGGCTCTTCCCTCAGAATTTTCCATAGAAAGCTACAAAAAATGTTGGTTTTATTCTGCCAGGTTGGATGCCTTTAAAAACTCAAAAGTATTCTGTGAAGCCATAGTATTTCCCAGGCAAACCACCTTACCTGTACTTCAAGTTAATACATTTCCAAGGTTTTGCACTGAGAAAAATGATTGCAGCAGATTTGAAATATTTTATAGGCACTTCATTTTTCTCAGTGCAAAAGTCCAAACTGGCTTACAATAAAACTGCCTGTTATATTTTAATAGTATTGCCTATGGCTATGCTTCTGTCACCACGTTGCTGCAAAGAAAGCTAATTAATCAACTAACGGAAGGAGCACTATGGAACAAACCCATCTCCAGACTGTCCCCTGTGCCGGTGCCCGTGAAGCCAGCGCAGAGGTGACAAGGCACGGCACGGGCACCTGACACACTGGCACACAAAGAGGGTTTACTCTGGGGAAAGCCCAGGTGCGCAATGGCAACCACGAGCAGCCGTTACTCACCTATTCGTGCCTTTTTCAGCATCAGCCAAAACTGGGATGCTAAATAGAAGACAATCCCAGAATTTTAGGAAAAATATTTCGTTAAGTGAGGGTAGCTGCCTTGTGTTTTCCCTCTCCCCCTTCCCCCCATTCCAACAAGAACTATTTCAAAACTAAAATCTTTAGGGTTAAATAGAGGAATATTCTCTCTACCACCTGTGATGCTGGGCTGCCACCTTCTGTCGGGTACCAGCTCACAGCACATCAGCCCATGGAGCCCTCATGGCCCGGGGCCTTGGGGACATGTCAAGGTCTCCTCTCCGCTTCTCTTCTCCAACTGAGCAGCCCCAGCTCTCTCGGTCTCTCCTCATCACAAAGATGCTCTAGACCCCTCAGCATCTTCGTGTCCCTCTGCTGGACTCCCTCCAGTAATTCCTTGGCCTTCTTAAACTGGGGAGCCCACTTTTTTAAGAAGAAAAAAGGAGAAATTAAGTATTTTTTTCTCTGGGAGTGAGCACAGTATTCTCCCCATTTATGTGGGAACATGGGAGAGAAAAATGAAGAATATCTAAATGTATCACATAACAATATACTTATTATTTCTCTTGCCACAAAAAAATCTGTTATCTTCTCTGCTGAGGGAATTTCTGTAGTTGAAAAATAATCCCTCGGGGGGCCCAAGGCAAGCCCTTCCCGGCCAGCAAAGGCGCAGCCCGCACAGCCCGCACCCCTCACCGGGACGCACAGTCCGGCCGGAACCTCCGCTGCACGGAGCAAGCTCCTGCTGCACCGAGCAACCTTCGCTGCACCGAGCAATCTCCGCTGCAGCGAGCAACCTTTGCTGCACCGAGCAACCTCCTGCTGCACCGAACGAACCTCCTGCTGCACCGAGCAATCTCCTGCTGCACCGAACGAACCTCCTGCTGCACCGAGCAATCTCCGCTGCAGCGAGCAACCTTTGCTGCACCGAGCAACCTCCTGCTGCACCGAACGAACCTCCTGCTGCACCGAGCAATCTCCTGCTGCACCGAACGAACCTCCTGCTGCACCGAGCAATCTCCGCTGCAGCGAGCAACCTTCGCTGCACCAAGCGAACCTCCTGCTGCACCGGGCAACCTCCTGCTGCACTGAGCAACCTCCGCTGCAGCGAGCAACCTCCTGCTGCACCGAGCAACCTCCTGCTGCACTGAGCAACCTCCGCTGCAGCGAGCAACCTCCTGCTGCACCGGGCAACCTCCGCTGCACCGAGCGAACCTCCTGCTGCACCGAGCAACCTCCGCTGCACCGGGCAACCTCCTGCTGCACCGAGCAACCTCCTGCTGCACTGAGCAACCTCCACTGCGCCGAGCAACCTCCTGCTGCACCAAGCAACCTTCGCTGCAGCGAGCAACCTCCTGCTGCGCCGAGCAACCTCCGCTGCACCGAGCAACCTCCTGCCGCACCAAGCAACCTCCGCTGCAGCGAGCAACCTCCTGCTGCACCAAGCAACCTCCGCTGCAGCGAGCAACCTCCTGCTGCACCGAGCGAACCTCCTGCTGCACTGGGCAACCTCCGCTGCACCGAGCAACCTCCTGCTGCACTGAGCGAACCTCCTGCTGCACCTGGCAACCTCCGCTGCACCGGGCAACCTCCTGCTGCACCGAGCAACCTCCGCTGCACCGAGCAACCTCCTGCTGCACCGAGCAACCTCCACTGCAGCGAGCAACCTCCTGCTGGACCAGGCAACCTCCACTGCAGCGAGCAACCTCCTGCTGCACCGGGCAACCTCCACTGCACCGGGCAACCTCCTGCTGCACCGAGCGAACCTCCTGCTGCACCGGGCAACCTCCGCTGCACCGGGCAACCTCCTGCTGCACCAAGCAACCTCCACTGCACCGAGCAACCTCCTGCTGCACTGCTGTGCTGGGACTGCCCACATGCATTGGCAGAAGCGTTGCACTGATGGATCTTTAACTTCCAGGACAATACAAGCCAGCAATGAATAATCACAGTCTAAGAAAATCAGGTTAAAAAGTCTGGGAACTGAAGTGCAGGTAACGACTCTGTTGAAGATGCACAAAGTGGAATAAAATCCTGCATGTATCGCTTTGATAGCCATCAGTTCCACATCATATATAGTATGGTATAGAAAAAATCTGTTTAAATCAAACCCTCACTTTTGCTAAAGTAACCAAACTGAGTTTTGCGCGGTGCTGGGTGGGAGGAGAGGGACTGTCCCCACACAGAGTTCTGCTGCCAGGGGCCAGAAATACTGTTTAATTGGTGGAAAATGTCCCACTCAGGTGAGTAGAAAGGAGAAAGAGGATTGTATTAGCCAGAATAAACTGCCCGAGTCAGCAGCCCAGGTTCTGCAGGGTCAGAGGAGATGGAACGTGATTCAGATCCCTGCTGTGAGGTGCTGCCGTCACCCACTGGTCCCGTTGTAAACCTGTGCAACCTCCTACTTGACAGACTGCAGGCCAGAAACGTACTTCTCCAAGCACTGATGCATTTAGGAACATAATGTGGCTTAGTTTCAAAAATCTGAGGTTAAAAAAAGCCCACCACCACCAAAACCCCACAACAGTAAAAAAAAATAGTAAGTTGGAAGTGTGCCTGCTTTGGGTTTACTTCTAAAATATATACAAGAAGTTGTTTGGTTATGTCAGATGTTGAATTGCAAGTTTTCCTGCATTTCTAGAAAAGCTGTAATCTGTAATGCAAGGGTCCTTTCTTATTGTTAGAGCACCAGCTGTTGCTAAGCAGCTACGAATAACATTTAACACTAAACCTGGACAAATTCCCTCTTTATCACTGAGGGTTATAATTTAATTTAAAAGCTGCTGAGGTTTCAGACAAAAGCGGGTTTATTTCCACATTCCAAGGTTAGCGGCGGTATGCCCAGCAATCGCGAACCTGAGAAGGAATTCTGCACAGCAAACTCCCACCACACTTCAAGCTCCGCCCGTGCTCATCTGTGAGTGCTGCACTTGGCGTCCGCGGCACAGGTCAGTTCACACCGGAGCACTGAAAAACCACGTGTGTTCACGGTCAGCACCTCATCTTTTGCAATGCTGCATGTAAGGAATGAGAATCTAACGGCAAAACTAACGGAATCATCTATTTTTTGAGTTGCTGGTTTTAATGTGTATTGCTTTGGGAAAAAGCCTTTCCAGGCCTTTTGCATATACTCGGAGAGACCCAGGAGCGAGCTCCCTCCTTCACACGCCAGCGCCTGCAAACTCCTGGAGGAACCAGAAAATCCAGCCCACTGCAAATTCCGTTTGGCAGAGGCCACATCTCATATTGGAGGCATTCAATAATTTAAAACCCCGTATTTCGATATAGGCACTTCTGTTCTAACGCCTCCGAGCAGCCTGGTGATCGGAGCCAGGACAGACTGGGAGCAGTTGGGAGGATCTGGCGACTCCCAGCCGGCTCGTGGGGCTGCAGCGTGTCCCGCGGAGCCGCAGGCCACACGGGCTCTGCAAAGCCATCGCGAAGGGCTGGCATGCTCGGTCCCGCTTTCCTGAGTTTTAAATTTAAACAGATAGCTTATAAAGGAAATAAATCAAAGGGTATCATTAATGGATTGTTTTTCTCCAGTCTCCTACCTTGCTATTTTCTGTTGCATACTGTATCTGTGAAAATCTAGACAGTTTTTTTCTTTCATCAAATTTGCTTGGCTGCGCCGTTCCTGAAGCACTTCTTTATTGCTGAAAAAGTTAATTTATATCAACCTTTATAAGCCATAATAAAAGAAGTGAATGTTACTACTCCTGTTCGTGTGTTTAGCCGTTGACAGCTGAACCAGATGTGATACTCATCAGATCCAGCAACTGCTAATAAAGAGAAACAAACTACCAGGGGCCTCTTCATGAAACATGAACTTACCAAAGGAAGACAAGAACTACAAAGGCTCAGCTCCCACTTCAGTGGAGGGAAACAGCAGCAAAGAGCCGGACACAGATTCAACCAAAAGCCAAGCAGAGTAATTAAGTTGCTGGGAGGACTGGTAACGGGCTCCATGGTTCACCTCGGGACTACAGTTCAAACTCAGGACGTTTAGATACTCAGTAAATGCAAGTGAACATGAAGAATCAGACAGCCCTACCACATTCTACTGGATAACATCATCTGACCCATCACGTTTTTCAGGTTCTTCAATAGAGCTCACATTAAGATGATATCCACTCTGATTCTGAGTGTCTGCAGCGATTCTCCAGCTCTTCTCTCTTTTGGTCCCAAGTTTCAGGCTATTTCTCCTTGCACTGCCCTCATCTGGCACATAAACGGAGCACTGCTCTTCATTTCCACTGTCTTGAGAAATACTTGTCAGTGATAATGATGCCTAACAAACTAATACTGTAATAAACAACAGACATTGTCCCCAGTCTCCTGTTGGGGACACTATCTTAACGTCTTCTCCGTGTCTTCCTCTTGACCTTTATGTTCTGTAGCAGTTCACAAAGCTACAGAGTGCTGACCCCAGAGTCCAGCGAGAAGCTCACTGAACACTTGTCTCGATGTCTCACCGGAGAATGAGTGAGGGTCACAAAATAAGAGCCACGTCAAACAGTCCCGGTGTGCGAAAGCCTGGCTGGTGTTCCCAGGGCCATTCGGTCACCGCGCACACGGGAAAACAGGCAGAGACACGGACGAGTTCTGTGAGCAAAACTTGTTTGGTGCATACACTTCTACCTCAGACCGGATTTTATGGCATGTGCAGAGTTTGCCCTCTAGCTGTAGCTTGCTGTCAGCGAAGTTAAATTGAAGTTTACGTGGAATGTAACACATGAAGTATGAATTAACTGCGAAGGATTTATTTTCTGTTCAGTTCATGGAGTTCCATGGCCGAGTTGGCAAGAAGTGTGGTAAGTCACCTTTCCTGTTACTTTGGGTCACTGGATTTTGTAAAGAAAAGCACTCTTTGTATTTTCACTTGTAGTGCAAAATATGTGAAATTACTTCTTCCCCTATGAACAATAAACTAGGCAACCTAATAAGAAGCTAAGTAACAACTTTTAAAAGACAATGGCATTGTAATACTTGATCTTTCCTCTGTCCAAATAAATCTTGTTCCTCTTTCAACTCCTTTTCTGCTGCTGATCTGCACTTTTCATCTCGCTTTGCCTGAATTGTCCTATCATAGCATAGAAACTCAATAAATCTGTTCCTCTGTGTAGAGGTCCTCCTTTAAAAATGGACATTTTGACATTGTTAATTAAATACTACATAGGAAACTAAGCACATTTAATGATAAACACACTCGAAATTCATTAACTAGTGATCCTGCATATGAGCAGTCTGGTTTATCTCAATATATTAAAATATTTCAAGTAAAAAAACATGTTTAAGTAATTTACCAAATGATTTACTTCATAAAACCCACTGCAAGCTCAAGGTTGTCTTGTGAGGAAAAACACCTAAGCATAAACCATGAATTCTACAAGATTTTTTTCTATACTGTTCATATTCAAACAAACCAACCAACCCAAACCTAATGAATGTGAGAATATCAATATCAAACGCTATGTAATATATTCGATAAAATGCAGAGAATAGTTATTTATCATATTGCATATACTAGAAATGAAAAACCAAGTTACCTGCAGAATTCTACAGTCCTTGGTTGTTCTGTGTTCTAAAATTCTATTGGTTTTCAGTTGGATGAATCTGGACATTCAAGGTACAATTATCAAAATAGGAATATAAAAGTACATGAGAAAATATAAAAGATTGATAGTGTGTTTTAATTTTGGAGAAAAATACTTAAAACAATAGAACATACAACAGTTATTTTGTAATCTATATATTTATGTCAAAAATACCATTTATTCATCAAACACATATTTGCCAACGAAGATGATGATCCATATTAAGATGATTTGTGTTTTCCAGCAGTAGTGCCGGCTCCTGCAGTCCTGGCAGGCTCCTCGTGGGGAGCGGTGCGTGCCGCTGTCACCGGCGTGGCCAGGCTGGCCTGGCGCTGAGCTGCTCCCCGCCGGGTCCCCACCGCGGTGGCACCGCGGGCTGCGCTGCCCCACTGGCCAGCTGGCTGTGCCTCCTCAGCCTTCAGCATCGCTCCTCTCAGCCTCTCAAATCTCAGCTTTTCCTCTTCGTTAGGCCACTCGCCTGACAAATCCAAACTGGACTGCAACAGCTCGCTCAAGTTCAGCTTTTCAACAGGCGGCGTTTCTGTTGGATGGAAGGAAAGGGAGATACTGTAATCCTGCACACCAATTAAGTTAGATTTTTTCCTAAGCAAAGAACAGGGTTTAGATAGTGTCAATCAATCAATCTATCAGAGTGGGACTTGTTGGTCTTTTTTTCTTTTAATACATATTTTATTCTCAAAGATTTTTCACAAGTTTAAAGCAATCTGTGTTCTGGAAGAAACCACCTGTCTATTGATGAATGTGAGTGCAACAGTGGCTTCCTGTTGCTTGATAATTCACATATCTCATAATTTGGTCAACTCTCCACCCAGCTTTTTATCAATTCCACCATGCTAATTCCAATTCCACTTCTGCTAATGCTTAATACCTCGGACATACACCAAGTTTAAGAGCCACATGTCCTCACCAGGCAGCAGCCACCACGTCCTCAGAGCAGTGGCCACGGTCCCACTCTCTGGAGGTCCCTGTCCCTTGTCACGGACGGAGGGACCCAGGAGCGCGGCCCCGTATCACTGCCAGGGCCACCAACTCCTGCTGTGCCAGCCCAGCACCGTGCAGCTGAACGCAGCGTCTACGCGGGGGTCATCGGGTTTAAACACGGCCGTGACAAATAGTGGGTGAATAACAGTGAGTTCTGAAACAGGAGGACATGCAAGTGGAAAATCCCAGCTTTAGACTGGGATCTCTACTCTGAGGGAAAAAATAGATTGGAAATTCAGACTCCCATAATGTACACACATCTAAGGATTGAGTTAAGGCTGCATATAACCCTCGCTTTTTCTCTCACTTCATTTTTCTGCAGCATTTATAGCCTGCCAATGTACATTTGGGTATAAATAAGTATTACATGAACCGTGTATGACTGAATTAGAGTTCTCTACATGATGAATAGGAGTTAAAAATATGTTCCATGCATCGGAGGAAGTAAAAACCCAAAGCAAAGAGATACAATAATCATTAACATACTACAAGTACCCAAATGCAATCTGTGAGTCAAAACAGGAAAGATCTTATAACATAATCAATTTAAATATGCAATGTAATGTGATGACTAAGACTGAAGTACTGATGAGAGCTTTAGCACACCTTGCATTTCATCCCAGCTGGCATCTTAGGTTAAACAAACTTCATGTTATCTCAAATTACATCTTTATAGGTATTAATCTTCACATACAACTGAACTTCAGTATTTACATGACGACGATTAATTCCAGGATGTATCTGTGCTGCGCTCCAAAGCGTGACTGACGCTTACGTACACTCACCGCAGTCACCAGCGAGTTCCTCGGGCAGCCGGTGAAGTGCTTGAGCGCCGCGGAATTCACCCTGTGTTTGGGCAGGGCCGTGCCCAGACCTGCTGCTGCCCAAACAACACCCACAGCACTAGGAATACACAGATCCTGCTCACCTTCGATTGCGGTGTTGAGATCATGAGACACACAGAGGTTGGGCTCCGTATAAATGACAGATTCAGGAGGTCCCCTGAATCCTGGAGAAGAAACACACTGGATTTCATTTTCCCTTTCTCACATTTGAGAAAAACCCCCACATTATTCCAAGGTACATTCTGTTATCCTCTCTGCATGGAGTGTGTATACAGCACTCCTGACACACTGCTCTATCCAGCAGAACAGATGGGCCATGTGGGAGGGAGCACAAAACTCCTGCATATTACAGAAGGTTCCCAAACTTCATGTGCATGCCCACAGATACTAAATATTAAAGTCCATGGAATTCTTTTTCTTTAAATATACCACTCTCTAAATTAACATTAAACATGGTAACATTATTAAGTTACAACACTGTTCCAGAGCATAATTTATAATTTTGTCAATGTAATCTATTGTGTTTGAATTAAGTAGGACAGAATGCAATCCCACATTCTTCTGCAGACAAAAATCAGCAGAAAAAATGCTTTTGATTAGCTGCTTTGAAGAATACTAACCAAATCCTCAAAATGTTCAAGACTGCAGATCTTGAACAGTTTAACTTACCAGCCCACCGAGCTACTTGATTTCTCTAACACATCACATGAATCTGCAGATTGCACAGAAAGATTTCTCTTGCAAGTATAAAGGCCAAGCTGGGAGGATAATACAGATGGTATCTTAGTCTAGAACTTCACCTGAGATCCTGATGACTTAAAATGTTAAGTAAGCAGATTTTTACATATTATGTGTGCTAAAATAAATGTCCACTAATATGGAAAAAATGATATAAACATTAAGCACTAGTAATGCAGCTAAATCTTGACTATATAGAAAAATGCACTGCTCACTCTCAAGTCATGCTAAAATGTGACATTTGAAGGCAAACGGTGGTAATTAAGCAACACTGCTGGGTTATAACTTGTCTCAAAACAAGAATTATAAACAAGGCCTTAAAACATGAAGACAATAACCACATGAAGTTCTGGAAATGCATGGTTCCCTTTAAGGACATCATACATGGAACTGAGATTAATAAAAAAATATAGTCATTATCTTTACACCCGTATTTTGACTTCATTTTCAGTATCATGGCATCTTGAGCTGATATTTTTATATTCCACCATATTGCTACAGCATTGTATGTGGCTCATTCATACTCTGAATTTACTGCGTTCCCTTTAATGATATCACATTTTAACATCCCTAACCCAGTCTGATACTCATGGTATCCACAGTAATTAGCCTTCATTGCAGGAAAGCTTAAGCACGAGGAGAGTTCTTCTGTGGGAGTATGCCCAGTATTTCTATTATTAATGACTTCTGGAATCTATTGGACCATAAGTAATGCAAGTTATGTTGCATCTTTTCCTCTCTGCTGACAACTTCTTAATTTTACCCTCTTAATGTAAATTTATAACTACAATACTGTGGAAAAAGAAGTGTGATAAAGAGCAAATCGTGCTTGTCTTTGAAGAATGTGAGCTCAAACGCAACATAAAAACACAAGAAAACACGATCATGCTTTTGGTACGTGGATGAACAACATCAAGCGGCTTGTAAAACTTAGTTCTGGTGTATGGTGTATCTAGAGTGCGCCAAATTCCTCAAAAGCAGCGGGTCTGTGCTTCAGAGTGTACGAACTGGATAACGAGGCCCCCACCTGCCCACGGGCAGACAGAAGTACCTTCCTCCCTACCCGGTGCTGTTTTCCTCGGTGTTTGCAGCACTCCGAGAACCTGAACCGTGTTGTGTCCTGAAACAGAAGCTTCGCTGACCCGTCTGGACTTGTTTCGGCTCCACTTCTTTTCTGCAAGCCAAATTCTGTGTTTCCACTGTTTTCCCACAGACTTCCGCTAATTGAGTGTCCTCTTTCATTTCCCTAGCACCTCAGTTTCCTCAATATCCCTTAAAAAAATCTCATCTGCCTGGGTACTAATCCCCTCTACTACTCTTACAAGTGCCCAGCCTCTCCACGAGCCAGTTTTCACCTTAATGAAACGGCCCAGCCTTCTGGTCATGCTGCTTCTCTGCTCATCCTAAAGAACAGCCCCTGCTGAAACTTTGTCTTCTGTTCTCTTAACCACATCACGTCTAATTAAGACTTCCTCTTACACAAATACAACCTCTTCTCCACTTAGACGTTTCAGATTCACAGTTTGATTTTTTATCACAACATTGAAGCGTTTCTTTTTCCTCATTTATCGCTTCCAGATGCACGGCTGGACAAACCTGTTAGTGGAAACACCCACCAGGAAAGCCTCCCTTGGCTCACACTTTTTTCAAAACAACTTACAGTAAACAGACACAAATAGATCTCAACATACCTGGAGCGGCTGGCTCCACATAGAGCAGCTTTCCATTCCCAGAGTCCCGCAGAAAGCACAGGACGGATTTTAATCCCTTTCGTACAACATCTTTAGGTGGAAATTCAAGGGGACAGTGTCTCAGATTCAAGGCAGTCAGCGAAGTTAAGTTTCCTGTGAAAACGATGTATTAATAATTTAGCAAACACAGAATCACAGAACAGACCAGGTTGGAAGGGACCTTGAAAGACCATCGAGCCCAACCCTTCAGCATTTTGAAAAGTGGGGAGTTTTCAGAGATACCGACCCGCTGAGTCAGGTGAATGACTGGTATTTAGTGTGTTCATGATTTCTATGATAATTACCATTATTACATACACAAATACTACATACTACCTTAAATTATTTATTTGGTCAAGTCTAGTGATTTTTAGCTTGCTGTTTTTAGAGCTACAAAGAATTGATACTTTTATAGATACACAGCACGACTAATACTGTAATAGCCAAGATTCCTGCCCAGTCCCCAGTGGGCTATGTCTCTCCTCACACCTCGGGCCGTTCTGGCCAGACCCGACTGAACACACGGCAATGTCTGTCCTCTCCAGAGCATCTCCTCGGAACGCTGCGACGGGGGGTTACCTCAGGCCACCTGCACACTGAGGCTTTGGGAAAAAACAAGTCAGAATTGAAACCCAGTTCCAGAGTCTGCACCAGATGGAGACAGAACCAAACACGCGTATTTTATCACCTCACGTACTTTTAATTGCAACACAAAACTATCGTCTGCTCTGCCTTTTCCCGGGGATTCTTTTACATTTGTAGGTATTTTATTTCTCTCCCCATTCCAGATGAGTCCGGACAAGCTGACAGGCCAGGGGAGGCGGCCGGCAGGGCAGGACCCAGCTGTCAGGTTCTGCTCAGCGCCGAAACGGGAACACAGTGCAAAATGGCCCAGACAGTTTCAGAAATCAGATTTATGGTGGTTATTTGTATTTATAAATATTTATAAATTATGTTTCATAGAAGTAAAAATAAAATCTGCAATTTTCTCTTCTTGACTAGATTTGCAGAATTAAATAATACTTTCAGTCAGTTTTGATTCAAACAAAAGCACAACAGTTGAAATCCATTAAATCTTTCAAAAAATAAATGTATCGAGTGTCTAAAAGAAAGGTAATATCATATTTTGTCCTGACATATATTTTTGATTGACATACAGTTTGCAATTATGTGTTTAAGAAGTGCAGCACTGAAAACCACATAGACAAGCTAGTAAATCAGAATATATTTGTCATGTTGTACTGCTGGAGTCAGATTTTAAATCTCCATTCACGGCCTGACTGTACAGTCTAATCTCCCTCCCTTTCTACAGGTTGACTGCTTAAAATTCTGACTGTCTGCTTTAAGCAGTACAGTATAAAAATGGTGTGTTTGCTCTTTTAAAATGTTCTTGTAAAACCCTACTTGCAGAAATGGCACATACATTACTAATAGCACAGCTATTTGATTTTAAATTACCAGTAATTAAAGCTGAAAGGAATGTTACAAAACAAATTTTACAATGCGATTAACAACTCCGTTTGATGTTACTTGTCTAGAAGTCCCAGCTCCAGCAGTGCTGACAAATAACTTATCAGCAGGGTAAGGAAAATTGAGTTTTGCCACCCCAACACCAATGAGGTTACACTTGAGAGATAAGGAAAATTCAGCTCAAATCTCAAAACCGTTCAAAATTACTTTTTTCCTTACAGACCATGGCTAGAACTAGAACTCTCATGTTTTAATCAGAACTATTACTTCAAAGTCTACAAAAGTTGAACTCAGAATGAGAACCAATGAAAAGCAGAACTGCCTGGATCATTATTCTGAAATTGCACTGAAATTGCAGCTGAGGTGATTTAGAGAGACTGAACAGGAATGGGATTGAAGCAATTATTTGTTGAAAGCCCTGGGGAAACACTTAGATGAAAATGTAACTGCACCACACGTGTACCACATGCTGGCTGCAAACCAGACATATTGTTGTTTGACTGGAAGTTGAGTTTATGCGGGAACAATATGGAATCAGCCCACCAGCATCTCATGGAAGGACAAGAGTTCCAAGGAGAGATCAGAAAATAGGAATTACGTGGTACCACAGATCAATGGAAATATCCCAGACAAACTGGGCAAAAAAAAAAAAAAAAAAGGCATAAAGGAAGAATTACTTGACTACAAACTAAAATACAACAGACCAGCAGTGCTGTATGTGTAATTACGTGACAGAGTAACAAAAGTGTATCAAATGGAAAATCCATGTACAGAGACTAACTATGCTGTTGTGTAATTATTGCTGTTGGTTTTGTGAAGAAATCTGTCCAGCGAGCTCATCCACGACTGTCTCTCTGTCAAACCAGTGAGCATCCCCTGTGCTCTGAACAATCATCTGATTGTTGTCAACATGGCCCTGATGAGCAGGAATGCTGAGATCTGGAGCTTTAGCAAATTGTCTGTATTCTAACCATCCAAAACCAAAAGATTGCTGAGGTACAATTACCAGAATGCCTTTTCAAACAGTCATGATTCACAAATTAGAAAATTGCTTCACATAATCACGAAATACAAACGCAGAAATGGAAGAGCTACATTATTAACAAGAAGAAATGACTTTGAAAATGCACCTTGCAAAGAACTATTTGGGAATACAATTAGATTTAAAATAGTTTAGTATGAAGAAACTGAATCTATTTTTAAACAGAAATGATCAAAATGAATCACGCAGATGACTTCAGGACTGGAAAAATAAAATCTCTTTTTATCTTGCTGCAAAGCATTCAGGTTTGCAGCTGATGGAACGCAGGGGGGGAGTCAGCCAGGACACGCACCTGCCGGCCCAGGGACAGCAAACACGCACCTGGCAGCTTCCTCTGCAACATCATTTGCTTACATTTTCAACTACACCACCTACTGAGATCCTTCAGGCTTTAGCACTGTTCCTAAATCACTCTAAAGAACTCTTAGGTAGGTGCAGCAATGATGTTCTCTGGCTCCCATGCAATGCTTTCTTTAGGAGGCTGGAAGGGTTCTAGAACAGCATTCTTACCCTATTTGACAGCAGGGGAAAGCGAGGCGTGGGCAGCACGGTGACCCACACGAAGCCCTGGCAGCACACAGCGTGTCCCACGGCCCCACAGTGCTGCCCAACGAGTGCACAGCGCACTGGAGTCTGAGATCATTGTTGAAAACATGGTGACTGGCAAGGAATTTTTCATCTTCAGTGATTAAACTCAGAACACATGGCAATTCTACACAAATCAGGTGAACCAGTGTAAACACTCTAGGAAGAGACACAGGTGAATAACAAAACTGCTTTGTTACCATTCAGACTTCTGCTTCCCTTCCAAAGATTTTTCATTCATTGAACAAGTAACTTTTAACAACAACAAAAAAATATATCTATGAGTGAAGGCAAACATTGCATATTCATTCCAGATCTCAGTGAAAAACACACCCAAGAAAGGAAGACTAACAGCTGAGACAGAGTTATCATGGATTATCCTCCAAACTCACCTCAGTTTACATTACAAACTTTCTGTTTGGTATTGGTGATACCAGCATCACACAAACCTGGTGTTCTAATGTTCTACTTACTGAAGCGAGCAGATAAAGAACGATGGAGTGGCCACTGCAGGACAGTGACTCCAGTGTAAGGCGGTGCTGATGCTGCCGGCATCAGCTTCTCCTCTGGTTTTTGATACAGGTGCTCGTGATGGCAAGTGTACGGATGAGAGAGCAATGGGGAAGGGTAGGAGGATGAGTGGGCTGGGAATTAGCTCATGAAACATGATTTTGTCAGGAAAAGCTGTCTTGTCAAAACATAAGTGTTTTGTAAAGATATACTAGATTTTGACAACCCCTTGCTATGTCACAGCACAACTCCCAGGTTTTCTCCTGGCTTACCGGGGGGACCACTCAGTCATCTCCCCAGGTCCCCATGACCGAGAAGCCTGTGCTGCCTGGGACGTGTGAGGGACGGTTCCACCGCGGGGAAAGGAGACGCCTCTGGTACCCTGGATTAAGGCAATCCCTGCATTACATCTGCATCCTCTAGCTAAGGGTCAAATCACTGCGCTGGTCCAAGTCTCCCACTGTCCACCATGGCAGGAGTCAAGTCCAAAGCAGCTCAGCTGCTGTGGGGCAGAGCGTTCTGCACATCAGATATGTGTGTATATATATACACACACATATACAAACGCATCAGTCTATATTTATTACACAGTGGCAATTGTGGTACATATGACTCTAGGTGGCTATGCCATGGACATACAGGCTCTGTCAGGGGAACAGATGATCCAAAGTAGGGCAGATGGCAGGACAGCATCGCCCCAGCACAACCACCCTGCCAGCCCCATCCTGGATACCTGCGACTGTTAGAAGCATTGAAGTGGATGTGTGTGAGCAACGAAGGCAAATGATGCTGCAAGTCCCGCCAGCAGAGCTGGCGGAGCGACTGGCCTGGCTCCGGCCAGCCCTGCAGTCAGGGCATCGGCGTGGCTGCGCTGACGAGCACATACGGGACTCGGGCAGCCGCTGCCTCCAGCCATCTGTCATCGCTGCCCAGCAAAACCTGCCCCACAGTCCTGCCGCGCTCCTGCCAACCGCTGCGGCTGGAACAGAACCTGCAGCACAGCAGGAACGCTGGCATCCTTTTTTTGGTACCTATCATCCACAGAGCCAGGAGAAACGTATAAGTGTCACATATGGCAGGAATTCCCTCATCTCAATACCAAGCTGGAAACCTGTAACAATCAAACTATGATAGTAAAAGAGAGCTCTGATCTGTCCAGAAAACAGCAATGGATTGAACACATTTTACTGCAGGAAGGCCAGCATACCAGTGGCCCACTCTGCTTCGAGAGACACAAGGATATTTAAATCAGCAAATAATATTTGCTTTATTCAGTCACCACTCGGCTCGGGGTACAAAGAGCAGAGTTATCCCAGGAACAGGCTGCCTCATGTGAAGCAGGAATGGACCAACCTCTGTCCTTCCCTGCCTGGGCTACCAGCCATCCCTCTCCAGCAGCCGCATGGGCAACAGCTGGGCTGCAGAGGCCACCAAGCCCAGCTCCAGTTTGAGGCCACCTCCCTGCACTTTTACATGCTTTGATCTCCTGTTCAAAGCTCTCCTTCAAATAAGTTTCCTAGGAGATAGACTCCCCATGAATAAGCCCTGTGCCAGAATGCAACTAAAAGCTGACAAGCAGAGCAGAGCTGGTAGCGCGGGTGAACTGTGTCTGAGTCAACGGCGTCTGAACCACAGGTGGTTTTTCTTCCCTAGCACGTATGAAGGCACCACCAGGTCAGGCGGCGCACGGCATGTGGGCTGCGGATGATCCAGCGCCAGGCTGGGAGAGGCTGGAGGGGATCCTGGCCTGAAGAACACGGGACCCCGAGAGCTGGAGGGTGCCAGCTCTGCATGGGGAGCTGCTGGAAGCCTCGAACAGGGACCAGTCCAGACTGCCCTAAAATAACTACTAGGTGGAAAGCAAGAGGGTCAGTATTGTATCAGCAACGTTTTCTGCAAAACCTGAGCGAAGGTACAGGGCTGGAACGGCTGTGGTGCAGTGATACCACAGCATGGAGCTTTACAGCTCAGGCAACACCAAACAGGGATTAAAAACCCAACACTCGGGCTCTGAGGACTCCAAGAGCCCAAGGAGCCTCAACTACAGCGTCCCAGGAATGCGTCCTACCTGCTCTGTTTTCCTTAGCAACATTTGATTTGGAAACACGTGTTATTTCAAAATAGTAACTGCTAATGCAAAAGGAGTTAGTAAAATGAAGTTACAAACTGCAAAGACAACCTTAACTGTAAGAAACTGCTGTAGAAGTTCTCAGCTCTAATCATCGTTCATTATTTATGTGTTACTATGCAGATGCCTGAGACATCTGACATTTGAGACGTTTGTTACCTTACTCAGAGAAACCATATTGAAGATTTCTGACCAGAACACTACAGACATTTTAATAAATTTTTCCCCTCTTATCAAATAATATAAGTAATTTTTTTCCCCCCTCTCATAGCACATTTGTGGTAAATTAAAACCATTCTTTAGATAAATATCCAAGTATTTTAAAGTCTAACCACAGAAGTAAGCAATAAGAGCCAAAATATATCTTCGATATCTTCAAAAAAGAAGCGAGTACTTACCAAGCTCTGTGGGCAGCTCTTTTATGGGATTCTTTTCTAAAAGCAGTGTTTTCAATTGCCTTTTCAATAAAACGGAAAAGAGTAGCAACTGTAAGAGCAAAGTTCATTTAATTAAATAGAAACACAAGAATATTTTTCCTCTTTAATTTTTTCTTGCTTGTGTTTCCTGCTACAGAAAGGACCCCACGAGGCAAGTCCACACTTCCCATCGCTAACATCAATGCTGGGAAACAACACAGCCCAGAGTTTTCTGGTATGACAGTCTGAAGTTTGCCTTTATGCCCATTTATTGTATCATACATCAATATTTAGTATTTGATCTTCTTTTGCAAAGCCTGCTATCACTTTAAAGTCTGATACTGACTGTTCCAATTATAAACACATCATTTTCAGTTGTTTATAATTTTGCTGAGCTTCAACTGTTCGGGTCGTTGAGCACATTCCTCAGACTAAATTTGAGCTCAAACTGCTCAGCCATTTTTGACAATGAGATGAGAAACAAACATGCCCTATTTGTATTTGATTTTGTGAACTTGGGTTTTTTTTAAAGCTCTAGTGTTCCTGTTATTGCAAGCAGCGTAGAAACTTGGCTTGGGTCACATACCACATTTATGTCACATACGAGATAATTTTTTTTTATGTATATGAAAATCTCCTAACATTTAGACAAATTCCAAGCTTCTGAGAAAATATCAGTATGCCCATGCTCAGAAAACCACTGGCATTGTTTAGTGAGTAAAACACCCAGAGCTGCTGTACGTGCTGTTGTCGGAGTGGCTCGGTGGGAACCTCTGTGCTCTGTGTGTTTAGGATCAGGGACACTTTGCCCAAATGCAGGGAGATTTTCTCTGTTCCCCACTGTAGCACACAGCTGTGACATGGAGATGAGGCAGCAACCACACTTCACCTAGTTCCTAATTTCTGACCGCTTCATTTTAATGTCAGGCTTTTAAACAGCTTTTAATATCCAGCAACATACCAGATCAAATAGTATTCCATAGATAAGGTGCTGCTTTTATTTACTAGTGTTGCAATTTGACTTGATTCCTGTTAAATTTCAAAAAAACCCCAAAACAAACAAGAGAAAGCTTGGTAGTTTCTGTCATAATATTTCTTTACCTCTAGGAAAGAAAATAAACTAAACATTTTGGCAGCTGCTCAACATCGGATTAACATTTGCGGCAATACTCTAAGACATTTCAATGCAGTCAAAAAATGAAAGCACCGTATTCATGTTCCCATTTTTGAAGTGGAGTATCGAATTGCATTTAGAGCAAAAAAACTAACTGAAAGCCACAGGCAAAGGCTCATTCTTGCCAGCTCTTGCCCGAACGCAGAGTCTGCGGCAGCGACGACGGGGAACGTGCCCTGGGCTGATCCCTGCGCAGCCGCACGGCTGGACCTCGCACACACTCCTAGAGAGAAGTGTTAGTGGCACCTTCCCTCCCTGCACACCACGCACCATGTCCACACCTGAGGCGAAGCTTTTGTTTGAGCTGGAGAAAGTCTAATCAGAATATCTATTAAAATCAGTGCAAGGTTCATGAACAGCTTGGTCAATGCATCTACCCTCCAACTAGCACTGTATTTCACTGAGTCTCTGCTTTCGATAACAAATGACACTTTCGGATGCTTCTAGAAAAGAATACCCAGAGAATTCCCAACCATCGTAAAATCCAGCTTATTCCCCAACATGTAATAAGGATAAAATTAAACTAAGTAATATTCAGCGGATATTTCTGATGGGCATTTTCTAAAAGCTGAGCTTCTGTTTGAAGTGGAAAAATACAAACAAGATAAAGCAGAATACACGCAGGGACTAATGACTGACACATTTTTGAGGAAGATACACGCAGAGAATGTCTTAATCTCAAGGGATTTCAACCACTTATACAATGATGATCATATAATTACAAACCATACTAAAATACTATTGGTCCTGTCCAATTTAAAAATAATTTATGGATTTGATTTGAAAACATTAAGCTTGACATTTTTTGGCTGTTTTTAGAGGCATAAACTTCATTTACTGTATTTTTCTATTCACAAGTTGAATATGTAATGATTCACAAACAAGGGATCTTAAAATACCTTTAAGTACCTTGTTTCGACTACAAGATGCCATGAAATTGTTTTTGTTTTGATTTTGGAAAATTCTGTAGCATATGCTGTTCAAGGGTGCCTCCTCTTCCTCCTTACTTCCTCCTCATAGAAAGGTTTCTTTTAGAACCACAAGCAAACTGTCCTGTGCTGGTCTGTTTTTCCTCCCAGTAACAAAATAATTTTCTTTGTTCCTGTTAATGACCATACATTGTGATTTGTGGTCTTTTGGAGTGAGAAGCAAGGAATTGTCCAAGGACAATAGAAAACCTGGCGAGATGTTGGTTTTGGTGATCATGGCGACGTGAGAGCAAGATCACTTTTCAGGGTCACAGCGATTTGGGTACTTTCTTCCTCGCACGCTCCAGCTGGGTCAGTGACAGCCAATTAATCCTTCCAACAGTTAATGCCACGTCAGAAAACCATCAAAACCAGATTAATGGGCAATGTTCTTGGACTAAACTGTCCTTCATTGTCATGCAGGAGTGACAGGAGCTTTGTAACTGCCGGTCCCCGCTTTCACCTTACCTACAACACTGTAAAAAGTCATCTACAGTCAATGAACTGAAAATGGCGCAAAACTTGTGAAAAGACTAACAGGTCTTACACTTCTAAATTTAAAAGAGTTTAGAAATTCGCCATGTAATATTAATTGGACCTTTCAGTTCATCCGAGTTTTAGTAAACAAAATTAAGCTTATTTACCTCTCTCCTGCACTGAGGTCAACATGAAACAAAAGCTTATAAAAGTCTCACTGTTATAATGAAATTACAGTAAGGCAAATTAAATTATCTGTATGGCCAGTGATCTTACCTGTGGTACCCAATTCCAGGAGGAAGAGCTTTAATCTTGTTATACCGGAGATCCAGCCAAACAAGATGTGGCAGCTTTTGAAATAAATCCTCGGGAATCGTTGATATGGCATTTCTTTCCAGATGAAAGTACTAAGAGAGAAAAACATAAACATCTTTTAAACCCAGAAAGAGAAGGGCCATTCCTTGCTGTGCAAAACATCTGCTGTGAAAACTGGAAACTGCTCTATGTTTTTGTGGAGAGGACACTGTTAAAGGGGATTAAGGGACACACAACTCTATAAATTACAAAAGGAAGTGATTTATTTAAGTTTTTCTTAAAAAATAAACAGGGATGAAAGCTCGCAGCCAAGAATCTGTAGCTTTTCCGTGCATCCGACAAAGCGCTGTGCTCGGGCCAAGGGTATCAGAACTACTCGGAACAAGTTACCTTTATGCTGGGCTGTCTATATATTTCCTCAGTAAGATGCTTAATATTTTTCCTGCTGACATCGAGAGTGTTTGAAGATGACAACAGACACTGCTCAACAGCTTTCCTGATCTCTCCCGATGAACTGGAACCCGGCGAGTTTCTCTTTTCGAGGTGTTCAGCCGCGAAGTTGTCACCGCGGCCGCTGAGCCCCTCAGAGCCGCTGTCACCCATCGCTCAGCACCCCCGCAACACCCCGAACTCCAGCTGGCGGGCTGGAGGCAAGAGCCGAGAAATACAACAGTGTATTTTGGAACGGGAACGCGCACAGAGCAAGTTTCTCTTTTAGATCATTAATTTGCAGATTATGCCCAGTGACCGGTATTTTCGTATGATGCAGCCCAGGTGCTCGGCTGTTCTCCTGTTGGCCTGCAGGCCCGGCAGCACACACGGCTCCGCCGAACCCCGCCCGAGGGCTCCGGCTGCCCGGCCGGGAGGGGCTGCGGGCTCTCCCCGGCCCCGGGCGGCCTCGCAGGCAGGCACCGCCCCGGGGCCGCGATGGGCTGCTCGGGCAGGCCGGGCCGCCGCGGGCCGCGGGCGCTTGGACGCGCCGCTCGGCCGCCGCTGCCGGGCCGCGTCTCCACGGCAACGGGCAGGGCCGCGTCTCCATGGCAGCGGGCAGGGCGGGCAGCGGGCAGGGCGGGCAGGGCCGCGTCTCCATGGCAGCGGGCAGCGCCGCTCCCCCCCGCCGTGCTGCGCCCCGGGTACGGGCACCGGGTTCCAGCGCTCCCGCGCACGCCCGGCGTGGCCCCGGTACCCGGCCCGTGTCCGGGAAGGAGGAGCCCGGGACAGCCGCTGCTCCGGAGCCGGGCCCCTCTTTGCGTCTGCCCAGGGCGGGACGGGCGCTGCCCGCACGGGCAGTGCGGGATCTCCCGCGCAACCCAGCAGCCGCGCTGCAGCATTTCCCGGGGACTAGGCCGGCATACCTGCGTTCTTCCAGAACTCGCCCGAGCCCGCTGTCCGCCCAGCCCGCGCGCCCCGGGTTGCGGTGGCCGCATAGTTTCGTTGCCAGTGACCCGGCCTAAGTTTGATCAGTAGTGCTACTAGGGTTTAGAATATATGACGTTAATTTCAGAGTTCAGATACATGATTTTTTTCGCTGACTTACACCATACTTATTAAATTAAATGAGAAAACAAAGCTATTTTAATGGCAATCCTTTAGAAGCTATTTCCTTACAGCAGCATTTTTTTTAATTTGTAGAAGAGGAACTGACGTTTTATTATAGTCTGTAACCTCAAACGCATATTGCGCTCCGTAGGAAAGAATATCTCACTAACTGTAAGAGCTATCCCATGGCAAAATACACAGCCTTGGCAACAATATTTTGAGGCAAATAGGCAAACTTTTTGTTAGGTCCTGTGCGTATACAGTGTATTTTGTAGCGAGTACAGCTGGAGGCTGGAACGTCTCAAACTGCCAGAGATATTGCATTAGCGCAAAGCTTTGAATTATCTTACCTTGGCTCGCCTGAACAACCTCCTTGGTTAGGAACTCGTGACCTCCAAAGTAGCAGAGCACGCTAAACCTTGAAAACTTCAATTTTATAGGAAATCTCCAAATTCTGAGAGAAAAAACCTGTTGTCCTGCAGTGACCTACAGTACTGCTGTTTGCATAAAAACAGTTGGCTGAACCGCACAACTAAGTAGGCCTAAGTCTGCTCATTTGTTTTGTTACAGGGCCACAAGCTTTGGAAAAACACACCATGCCCTGGGCTGAATCAGATAAAGCACCTATTGCTCAGCTTGAATGCACTTCCTCTTTGAAAATACAGATGCTACTAATTAGGCTATCACTGCTGATTTTAAGAGAAAGCAGGTACGACTAGTAATTTAATTATACTTTTCCTGAAATAGATTTTCTCTGAGGCTGCTTAGGTGATTAAATCCTAATTATGAGCAATACTTACAAACCAGAGGGCAAAATTTATGAAAAGTAAGAATGGATCGATGGCAAAGCCGTGCTGAAAGAAGTATTGCTTTGCATTTGTTTATGCAAACCAAAAACTATTTTAGGATAATTTTATTTAGGGTGACATAAGAAAAAAACGTTAGGATTGAAACCAATAACATAATTCCATTAATTAAAGAGGCGATTGTTTCTGCTAGCTTTGATCTCAGTGCTGTGTTTAGAATTCTATGACACAATAGTAATGGAGAAAGACATTGAAAGAAGAATTTCCCGTAGGTGTTAGGGTGTGTTTTTCAGTCCTTCAGCCGCAGTGGCACTAACGTAATTTACGATGGACCAAAGCGACGGCCAGATCATCTCCAAAGATGTGCACGTCCCTACTGTCAAGCTCAGTTGTTTGCTGGGCAACAAGGAAGTGTCAAGTGTTTCACTTGACTGAGTCACAAGATCTTTTTCTTCTTCTTCTTTTAAAGGATGCCCATGTCTGAGAAGACCGAGCGTGGGCACTGAGCTTTTCTGCCCAGCCACTTGTTCAGATTGCCAGACACTGATGTTACGTGGGTTTTACTTGCATTTGACTTCAGACAAGTTAGGAAGCGAAGTTTTTCTCATCTTTCTAAGGTAAGAGACATTGAATAATACAATAAAAGTCATTGATTTCTATATAAAACTACTCTCTATAGCTTTGTATAGTTTTTTTTAATACTCCCATAACTGAAAGAGCTAGATGAGTGAATTCTAAGAATGCGTCTTATTAAAATATAGCAACATATGTCCTTAATTCGTTAGCGAAACATTTGGTTAACCCAAATAAATAGACAACATAAGCAGAAAAGTGAACAGACACACAAATGAAAGGAAATCAAAGAAAATGAAAGGTGGCAAAAGTCACCAAAAATTTAAAGGGTTGATTTGCTCAAATAGTACCAGAAATAAAAATAACTTTTTCACTTGATTAAGCAAGAGAAGGCATGAAGGCATACAGAAAACTAAGCGAGATCTATATTTGATGCTGTAAAAGGCTAAACCAAAACAAGTAATTGAAGTAGCAGACGCCTCCCGGCGCAGGAGCGGCGGCTGGGGGGAGCAGGCGCTTTTCCAGCCGCGGGTGCGCAGGTGCTGGGAGGGCAGGTGGTCCCTGCGGTGCCACCGGTGCCCTGGGCAGGGACCCGCAGCCTGTGCCGCCGGCGGGACGCTGTGCCGGCGGCGCCGCTCCTGACCGGGGACGGCAGGACTTCACCGCGCTGGGGACGCCGACAGGCTTTCCAAAAGCTGCATCAGAGCGGTTGCCGTTAGCATCCTTAAAAATAGAATTGGCACTGTTTACAGAAACACTAATGATGGGAAAATGTGTGAAATTTCCCCCCTATGTAATGTTTATTGAAAGAATTCCGTGTTCTTTCAGGGGAACTTTTTAAAATAAACATAGGCTTTTCTCTGTAGACTTGCTTCTTGATGAAGGCATGTGAATTTTAGGAATCACAGTAATATTCCTTTCATCATCTTAAACATGTTGCAATTATAGCCATTATATTTAGTAAAGTGCTTTTAACAGCAATGTGTATCGTGATGTATTGCCCCCCTGGTTCCTATGCCTAAATTAGAAGTGTCTTATTTGCCTCTTTTGCAGTTTTGTGATAATTGGTAGTGGTTTTGCTTAGAAACCATTTTCATCAGCTCACTGAGAACAGATAGCCATAAAGAAAGTAATGCTGCTTCAGGCAGTTCCATTTTTATTTATGCTGGTTTTATTCAGGATAACTTCACTGATACCAGGGAACTTGATCCTGATTTCCACTGACGAAAGAAGAAAATGATCACTGTTCCATACAGCCAGCAAAAAGACAGAAAGGGAACTGTAATAGCTACCAGTAGAGAATAGCATAAAGAGGTGAATTGCAGGATCCATTCTGCTCAATTGAAGCGTGAGATTAACAAACAAAAATTGAAATATTATCTTCAGTTTCCCTCATACTAATTTTGACACTGTATAAAATATACAGCTCACAATGCTTGGGAATGAGCATGATCAGCTATTCCTCAAAGGATACCCATTCACTTGCAGAACTGAGGCATCTGAGAACAACTGGATGAAATAATTCCTGATACAAATCCTTCGATTAAAGTAATAATCCTGGGATTTCATAAAGAATTTATTTGTCCTGTTCCAGACTAGAACAGGTATCAGGTCTCCCAGTTAAATGAATGTTTGCATGCTTTGCCTCTTGAATGTCAGTGAAATTTTGATGAGACACAACATAGGTGGTACTGACTATATAAGAACCCGATATGTTTGGTTCAGCATATGTAATTCTGTAACATTAGAGATGATTTCATGGCTGGTGAAATGAAAGAAAACTCCAGCCTCTTGAGATCCGTGAGAAAAGAGAGAGTATGCACAAGTAACCACGGATGGGAGAACACAAGCTCTTCCAAACAGAAGTGTCCGCTCTGCATTTGCAGGTGTCCCCTCGCCTGGCGCAGGTCCCTGCACACCAGGTGACACGGTCCCGCCAGGCTCCTTGTTCTGAGGCTGCAGCGGGGCTGTCGGGTGGCAGCTTCTCACTTGACGCCTTGTCAGTACTCACATGTATGGTATCCTACTGTCATGTATATGCCTTGAAGTGCTGAGCTCACACCGCTGAGCTCACACCGCTGAGCGCACACCGCTGAGCTCACACCGCTGAGCGCACACCTCTGAGCGCACACCGCTGAGATAACACCTCTGAGCGCACACCTCTGAGCGCACACCGCTGAGCTCACACCGCTGAGCGCACACCTCTGAGCTCACACCGCTGAGATAACACCTCTGAGCGCACACCTCTGAGCGCACACCTCTGAGCTCACACCGCTGAGATAACACCTCTGAGCGCACACCTCTGAGCGCACACCTCTGAGCTCACACCGCTGAGCTCACACCGCTGAGCGCACACCGCTGAGCGCACACCGCTGAGATAACACCTCTGAGCGCACACCTCTGAGCGCACACCTCTGAGCACACACCTCTGAGCTCACACCGCTGAGCGCACACCTCTGAGCGCACACCTCTGAGCGCACACCGCTGAGCTCACACCTCTGAGCTCACACCGCTGAGCGCACACCTCTGAGCGCACACCTCTGAGCGCACACCTCTGAGCTCACACCGCTGAGCGCACACCTCTGAGCTCACACCGCTGAGATAACACCTCTGAGCGCACACCTCTGAGCGCACACCTCTGAGCTCACACCGCTGAGCGCACACCTCTGAGCTCACACCGCTGAGATAACACCTCTGAGCGCACACCTCTGAGCGCACACCTCTGAGCGCACACCGCTGAGCGCACACCTCTGAGCACACACCGCTGAGCGCACACCTCTGAGCTCACACCTCTGAGCGCACACCTCTGAGCGCACACCTCTGAGCGCACACCTCTGAGCGCACACCTCTGAGCTCACACCTCTGAGCGCACACCTCTGAGCGCACACCTCTGAGCGCACACCTCTGAGCTCACACCTCTGAGCGCACACCTCTGAGCGCACACCTCTGAGCGCACACCGCTGAGATAACACCTCTGAGCGCACACCTCTGAGCTCACACCGCTGAGCGCACACCGCTGAGCGCACACCGCTAACACCTCTGAGCGCACACCGCTGATCTCACACCGCTGAGATAACACCGCTGAGCTCACACCTCTGATCTCACACCGCTGAGCTCACACCGCTGAGCGCACACCACTAACACTGCTGAGCGCACACCGCTGAGCGCACACCGCTGAGATAACACCGCTGAGCGCACACACACATCCCCCTCTGAGCTCACACACCCCTCTGAGCTCACACACCCCCCTCTGAGCACACACACACACCTCTGAGCTCACACACCCCTCTGAGCTCACACACCCCTCTGAGCTCACACACCCCTCTGAGCTCACACACACACACCTCTGAGCTCACACACCCCTCTGAGCTCACACACACACCTCTGAGCTCACACACCTCTCTGAGCTCACAGCGCTGCTTGCCCAAGCGGTTCCTCCTGCTTCCCCAGAAACAAGTGAACCTTCTCCCAGCTTTCATCAGGTCTGTTGTATATTAACAATTTCCAGGAACAAAGAGACATGCACATTGTATCCCCAAGACTTTCACTAGCAAAATGCCTAATTATCTCATGGTAAAACCTGAAGCACAAAAAGAAGAATGGAAAATGGAAGAGGAAAAATTTAAAAAAGAGTACTGAATTCTTAGTGGTTTCAAGAAGTCTGTTCTTAATAACCTCTTTGGTCACCCAGTTTGCACATTCCCCCATTGGAGGTGTAGTTAGAGTTACATCCAAAGATGTCTTGAAGGATAAATTGTCGTAAAAGTCAGCTTCAGCTTCTCATTAAACTTCCTCATTTCCAAACCAAAGTGGATCTGTTTCCCTGGAGACCAGACTATGTCAGAAGGCAGAATTTTTTCTCCATTTCCCTTTCCTATGTTAGACCACTGTAGGGCAGTTTATGTATCTTATTTTTTTCTCCTGCACAATTACTATTGATTACTAATGGACTTTTTCATCGGATGACTGCAATTGTGTCTCTGTGGTGGGTAACCTGGGTTCATGCTCTTGATGAGCAGTTGTTTACTGAGGGGATCAGCGTCTTTCACTGCATGTTACTACATGGGTTTGAATAGTGCTGTTGGACACGAGTGCCCACTGAACAGAAAGGGGACCCTGTTTTCAAGTTTTAGAAACAGAAAATGTGTAAGATTCTGCCACAGAAATAACACAGACCTGTCTACTTGAACCTCCAGCACACTCGCACTGGGGGTGAGAGCAAATATTATTGTCTGAGAGAAAACAGGAGGGCTACCTTTGGTATTTTTGGCACTAATTTGGCACTGTTGTAAATGTGCACGGGCAGTTGTGATCCAGCATTCCGTGGGTCACGAACTGATTTGAAGTGGTGAGCATTTCATCCTCCTCGCAATTTCTGTTGGTATGCAGGAGGAGACAGCAAGGGAGCTTTGCCTGAATTCCCCGAAACTAGATGGAGAGTGAGAATTCTGAATAAACTGGAATTTATTTGCAATGGTGTTAAAATATTGAAAATGAAAAAGCTTATATAACACCATTTGTGCTAAATATTTGCAAATTAAATACAAATTTCACTTTTACTAATGAAGTGAGCAGCTGTGACAGTTTTGCCCAAAGGAAAGACCAGCACTAGATGGTTTAGAGCCTGTAAAACAAACACCATGTTTACTGTCAGTGTTGTTTTCCTCCCCTTTTCCTTCCATGCACTCTCCAAAGTCAATGCTCTTGTGTCTCTCGTTCCTTCTCCAACACATTCTGCTTTTCATCATTCAGATGTTGTCAGGTATGACTTAAGATCACAAGCAAAACCACTGTTTTTCAAACTGGAACATCATGAACAATTTAGATAATCAAAACATCATTTCCAAGGGCAAAATACAGTCAAATACCATTGTTAGTGGCCCGGAATGTTTGCTGTGCCACAGAAATCTGGAGGAACTTTCCTTAACTCTTTTTTGTTTTGGTTCTATCATCTTTGGTGGTGGCAGTTCAAAAGGCGTCAGCACCCCACAACAGGCTGCAAATACCAGCTTTGCTGTTTGGAGTAAGAACATCCTCCCCCAAATAAAAACAGACGTCAAAAATCAGCTGAATTTATTCCCGACAAGAACTGTTTGTTTAAATTAATGAAAAACCTCACCCAGTTTACTATCCAAGGTGACATTGTCTCTGACGATTTCAGATTATAATTGAGATTGAAGCGGGGTTTAGGTTTCAGACACGGCACCTTCGTCCCGTAGGACCCTGAGAAGCCCCGGGCTGCCGCGCAAGGGATGAGCACAGGACCCAACCCCTGACAGCTGCCGGGGCAGCTCCTGCGCTTGCCTTCGAGTGAGGAAGAGCCTTGGTAATTATGGGTGGGGTTGGATACCTGGTGGTTCTTCCTTAACAAACAAGACTAAAATTCTGATGGTCTTGGCTGTGCACTAGATGGGCCCCATGAACAGGCAGAGATGATCCTTTCCTTGGCATTCGTTAGGTGTTTGTTAGGACATGTGTGGTTGCCCGCGGCTGACCGCCTAGAACGCAGGAGTGTCCTAGAGGAACTAATTTTAATTAGCCTGTAGTACTATCAAGAATTTTGAGCTGCCCTCACTCAGTAGTGCTCTGAATAGCACCAAAAAAAATAGCCCAAAACCAACTTAAAAGGCCTTTTATTCCTTTCCTATTCAACTCATCTTTGTGAAGGTAAAACTACTTACTACATTTCTAATGAAGCAAAAATTGAACAAAGCCCCACGCTGAACCTCCTTCCATTTCACAGGTAAAGGGATCAAATGTGCCCAATGGACCCCTCCTCTGGGGGTAGGACCATCGCCGCCTTGTTTCCCACTCTGTTTTCCTGCTCTACCTCTGGCAAACTTCTCAAAGACTATGATTCTGTGCTATGGATTTGATTATCCAAATATTAGTGAAGAATGAGAGAGAAATGACAACTGAATGGCAGATAGGCTGGAGCCGTGTAGTGGCATCATGCAGACTTTTCCTGCAGAATGTAAAGGCAAGAGAACAGGAGTGAAAGCTGATAGCTCAGAGATTTGCACTATATTTAAAAACAAACCTATCCCTAAACAAAGCAAAAATTACTGTCTTGTAGAAAAGTGTTCTTTTTATTTGAGAGCAATTCTTTCTGATTTCTCAAAGAAATTTTCTTTAAGAACTATTCTTTGCCTTTGGAAAACTGTTCTTAAATTACATCCTTCTATTGTAATGCTTCTACAAGTTTCAGGCTCTTTTAAATTATGACTAACTCCTAGCAAATTTTCTGTAAAGAGTACAATAACTAACATATCCATTTCAAAACATGCTACGAAAGAAAACACCATAAATTTTAAATTAAACGTTAGCAAGTAGCATCTCAGAAATCATAAAAGTACTTGCTGATGGCATAACAGATACAATCTAATGGCTAAAGGCCCGTGTCTCGCCTTGACATTTCCGATGTGGTCTGTTAACGGTGCAAGTTATTCCTGAGAAATGCATTCAATTATATATTCCATGAGACATTTCATTTCAACAAGCCATAAAAACCGGCGTCATGAGCATGTTCCAGCTCAGCATTCTGCAAAGCCTGGAGTGACTTGGGATGAATTCTGTTCCCGAGGAGCTCTGCAGCAATCCTGAGTTATCACTGACAAAAGAGCAGCATACTCGCACTGGTTGTTTAGGCAATGTGGCTTTTCCCTTACGTGGTGCTGCACAGAACACAAATGCAGCATAAGGCTCCTCGTCAGAGCTCACCCTCATTATGTGCTGGCAGTTCCTGCAGCAGAAGGGAACTGGTGCAGACTTTGCTGTTGATGTGCAGGCAGACTTTGCGACAGCGGCTCTGGGCCACACTTCTCTCCTGAGTGCTCCAAATAAGGTCACAGGCCAAGTAGTTTACGGAGGAAAACAGAGATCTGGACATGCTTCTGGGGAAACAAGGCGTCGGGGTTACCCTCTGGGTTAAAGCGCTGGAGCAAGTCTCGCAGGCTTCAACCCGTGGAGCGAGGGAGAGGGCAGCACAGCAGGAGCAGCGTTTTTTGGGCTGGTGGAACATCTGGTTCTGCCTGTGCTCCTCCTGGGCTGCCTTGGTGGATGCTCCCTGGCAGAGCCTGGCGGTGGGAGGTCCCCAGCTCTGTCCCAGCAGTGGGGGTCCCCAGCTCTCTCCTGGCTGGGCTGACCCCGCTGCAGGGGAATCCACAGGGACCAGCCCCGGCCACGCTGCTGAGCATCCGTCCCGGGCATTGAGCTGGATGGGGCGACCATGTCCTTTAACCTGTCCTGGAGAAACCTGGGGACTCCGTCTGCATCTGTGTTAAGGGCTCATGTTCTACCTGGGGAAAAGATGGAGGTTTAGACACTAATGATTTTTCTAACTTTGGTTTGGTTTCTTGCATGGCACTCGTTGCCGTGATCAGTGAGAACCAGCATTTCAGGCCTAAATTACCAACCTCAGGCTTGTTTTCCTTCTCTGTATCGAAACTTCCCATATAACATCTTCAGACACAGTGCAATAAAGATCTCCATGGCGAGGGAGCTTCTGAAACGCTGTGGAATCTCTATACAAGAAAAAACATTGATTTTCTAAGCAGCCCACTAATTTAAATAAAGTCCTTGTTTTATTACAATAGCTGAATAAAAATCAATGTGGCTGTCTTCACATTAATAAGATTAAAAATCAGTAGCGAGTACTAGTGACTAATTTAAGATGAGCTATTTGCGCTTTCATAAATAACAACCGAATGCTGGTAAAAGACTTGGCCATAATATAACCCGATTGCCTTTCATAGCGGTTGCGATGTTTATGTATGAGGTTAAAAATAACGGAACCGTGCGGGATCGCTGCTGGCGGCCGAGAAGCCCCGGAGGGAGTGGCGGCGGTGGGTGGCGGGGCAGGGCCGGGCCGGCCGCGGGGCACCGGGCAGCTCGGGGCTCAGCTCGGGGCTCAGCGCGGTGCCCCGGTGCCACCGCGGAGACCCGCGGCGCTGCGCGGGGCTGGGGGAGCGGGGACCGCCCTCCCCGGAGACACCCCGCTCCTCCGGGGCGGGACCCGGCGGGACCCTGCCCGGCCGCACCTGCGGGCGGCGCCGCTGCCCTCCCGGCCCCGCAGGGGGCGCTGCGCAGGGGGCGGTGCTGCCCGCCCCGGCCCGGCCCGGCCCGCCCCGGCCCGCCTCCCGCCGCTGCGGCCGCCCGGTGCCCGCGCTCCGCCGGGCTGCGCTCGCGTTCCCTCCGCTCTCCTCCGCCCGGCTCCGCCCGGCTCGGCTCGGCTCGGCTCCGCCGCGGCGGGCGCCGCGGGCAGGAGGGCGGGAGGCGGCGGCGCCGGGCGCTGCCATGCGGGCGGGCGGCGCCGGGGCGCGGGGCGGGTGAGGGCGGCGGCGGGCGCTGCCGGCGGCTCGCAGCGGCTCCAGCGCCTGGTCCCGCCCGCGGGAGCCGCCGGGCCGGCGTGGAGCGGAGCGCAGGGCATGCCATCCGCCTCGCCCCGATGTTTCACTGGGGCAAGTGGAAGAAGAGGATGGGAGCGAGCGCCTCCTCCTCCAAGAGACCCGTCTTCGACGAGCGGGAGGACGGTGAGTGCGGGCCGGGGTGCCCCCAGATGCCCAGCCCCGGGATGCCCAGCCCCGGGATGCCCAGCCCCGGCTTGCCCAGCCCCGGCTTGCCCAGCCCCGGCTTGCCCAGCCCCGGGTTGCCCAGCCCCGGGATGCCCAGCCCCGGGATGCCCAGCCCCGGGATGCCCAGCCCCGGCTTGCCCAGCCCCGCAGCTGCTGAGCCCCGCTGCCCTCGGCCCGGCGGGGCCGCCCGCCGCGGGCTGCGCGGTGCGGGTCCCGGGGCAGCGGCGGGGCCCTGCGGCAGCGGGCCCGGGCCCCGGGTGCGGGTTTGCCGGCCGGGTGGTGCCTCCCGCGGGGCGCAGGGGCCGCGGAGCCCCGGCCGTGCCCTGCCCGGCGGGCAGCCCCGCAGGAACGGGGCGGCTGTCGTTACCGGAATGGTGGTTCAGAGGCGGGCAGTGAGGGGACGGTTTAGCAGTGAAGTTGTCGATCCGTGCAAGGAAATACCTGGTTTTAACAAGTAAAGATTAAGTGCAGCTGGTCATCAAACTTCTAAAACTACTTGTCTTTGCAAAAAACGCTGCCTTTTTTCTCCTAAAATTCAAGGGGTTTTTGTAGAAATACACTATGAAGTACCACAATTGCATTCGATTTCTCAGAGGCACGGTGAAACTTCAGAGGACCAGAGGAGACTTTGATCGTGGCTGGGGCAAGTCTCAGGAGGGGCAGCAGCCCGGCAGCCGGTGCTGGATGGCCGCAGCTCTCCCGACGAACAGACAATGCTGTGTTAGCCGTAGGACACCAAGCGAGCGCTTGCACAAATCCCCGGGTGCTCAGCGTGCTGGAATATTGCACCAGATAAACTGGGAGTGAAATCTATGTGTTAATTTGAGTCTTCAAGGCGTGGCGATGCTCTAGTTTACATGACACTGGTCTGCTGGCATCCCCTGGGTGAGGGTGATCCAGCCTGAGCCCGTCTGTGCTGCTGCTGAGGGGTGTTAGAGCAGGTAAACCTTTACTGGAGAAGTAGCTAGCGGATATCACCAACAAGTGTTTATTAGCAATTCAGAATATAACATTGAATTGTTAACCCTTGCGTCTCTTACTACAGAAGTGTGGAGAAAACATGTGTGAGAAGGACACCTCACTGCCCAAGGGGCATCTGTGGTGGGACTGAAACACAAAACTAAATTGCTGTTGGAAAGAACTGCAAGATCCCTCCAGACCCCTGTCCCGTTATACTGAGGGTGTGCGTGAGGTTGGGGTGGTGTGACTGCTGGATGTGTGCAGAGCGGAAAACGTGTTTCATCTTGGATGTGGTGGGTCAGCAGGAGCAGCAGGCGAGACAAGTAAAAAAGCTTAAACTGAAGGCTTTACTACATAATTCAGAACATATTCCATTCTGAACTGAGCCTGTATACAGCCAGTATAGGGAAACTGAGCTTTGCAGGTGAGCGACCATTGACTACACCCTGATAACAATTCATAAGGCATTTGCAAGCAGCGCTTTTGCAGTAGTGGAGACTTAGGACGTTACTTTCTTAATATTGCCTGCTTTTTCATCATTGTTTGTTAGTGTGTGCTCAGAGCAATTACAGTGTTGTTCTGGTGAACTCATATTTACTGGCACAGCGTGGTTGCTATGGAGATCTCTTAAGACACTCCAATAACTTCCTTACATAAAGAAGCTGGTTAATACTTTGGTTTTGTGTGTGACATAATGTGGAAGAACTACTAGTGCTGCCAATTTAAAGGTAAATAAATTTATAAAAACGGAAAAAGATAGGTTAGCATGTGAAATTTTACCCATAGGTGGTTCCCAGTGATGGATGTACAAGAATGAGCCTGACTGTCTAAATCCAATGGTTAGTCCCTTTTAATTATGACAGGGTGTATGTAAAGAGAAGGTTAACATTTATTCTAGTGAGTAGTAACACAAGGCCCAGTATTTACTCACACATAAATCAAACTCCAAATGTGTAGATTTTTGAGGTGTCTTGCTGGCTGTCCTGGGCCGGGTTTCAGGACTTTACTGGGTTGCTGCTCCAAGTCCAAGCGGTGTGGCTGAGCCGGAGCGTGGCGGGTCCCTGCGGTGGGCAGCGGTGTGTTTGCTCTGCGGGTAAAACACCCGGGCTTGGAGGATTATCTGCTTTTAACCTCACAGTCAGAAATTGTCCTTTCCCTCCAGTCGGCGTCTGTCCAACCTCAGCTTCCCGCTGTTGGATCTCAGCTTGCTGAGCCGGAGGAGCTCCTGCTGTCAGCCCTGCCTGGTGTAGCGGTGGGCTGGGGTCACGTCCTCGTTGGGGGGATGCGTGTCTCCGAGGGCACACTTCCTATTCCTGAGTCTATCCTCTGGATCTTCTCCCGACTCCCTCTATTTTTTCCAGCGTGGTTTTTGTTAGCGCGGGAACTGGGCTCGTTGCTCCAGCAGGGATGGAGCTGGGGCGGGCGGGTGCTGGGGCAGCCGTGTGCAGCGCTGGCTCCTCGTCCCTCCGGGGACAGGATGGTGTGGAGCTGTGCCATGGACAGACCTGCCCAAGGAACAGCGATCCTGTGCCCTCCTCGCTTCCCTTCCTGCGTTGTCCCCTGTCCCCCCAGTTTCCCCCAGTTCAGGTAACTGCTCTTGACTGGGAAGCCAGTGCAAGCCAAGTGCGAGTGCTCCTTCGTGTCTCATCTGAGCTGCAGTGGGGGGACGGTGCATCTTTCTGACACCCTTGGTGCTGTGCTCGGCTGCAGCATGCACATTCTGCTGCTTCGTGTTTGCTGATACAACCCCTGAAATATTCCTGAGCATTTTGCAGTTGGGATTCAACTAACAGAAAAGCCGACTTTGAAAGGAGAGTGTCTGCGTGTTTTGTGTGTGCTTCCAGAAAGCGCTCGTACGTGAGCGATTGGTTCCCCTCGCTTTGTGAGCGTCGGCTTCAGCTGGTTCCACTTACACAGAAAACTTGGCGTGGTCCGTAGCTGCTGCATGCGCGTCACTTGGCCAACTAGAGATGCCGCCTAGTGATGCCTTTTCGACAGTTTTTGGCGAGGTATGTTGTACTCTGTTTCTGAACAGAGAAAGTTAATGGATGAGCAAGGGAATGATAATGTGAAGAGAATACTAAAAAGGTGGGAAGAAGACTATAGGTCAAAAGAGGAGCAGGGCTGCAGGGTTGAGCACTCCCAGGGTTACGGTGGCCTCGGGAAGCTGCAGGGAATCATAGTGGGCTGGGAGACGTGTCAGTATCACCGTGTACTGTTTGCCGTCAGGAGACGCAGGCCTTTGTCTGTAAGGGCTTTTTAGGGTTTCTTATTCGTACCCGTAAGGATGTTCTCGAACCTCCTGACTTGGCGGGCTGGTTTGCTGGGGCAGGCCGGGTGCGGCGGGGAGGGCTCCGGCGCGGCGCTCGCGTGGGCAGAAGGGCTTGTGGTGTCGTTCTGGGAAATGGCCAAGCAAGTTTTATTGACGCCCCTCTCCTTTGTTTATGTGTTTTATTTGTTATAGCGAGTGAGGAAAACCCCTCGTTGTGAAGCCAAGGGGAGTGTTTCAACCCAAACGTTAGAAAAAGTGTTTAGCAGAGTTGCTGGGACTTGGGAAACGGCTGAGGAATAGGAAGTACAGGGCACTCCGACACTTAATGCCGGCAGTGTTGCCCGCAGGTGTGTTAAGTGAGAGGGGGAGAAGCGCAGTGTGATGGATCTTTGCATGCAGCTACATCCAAAGAGGAATTTCAGGAGCGCATGTTGGTTGTGGCTTCTCCTGAATCAAAGTGGCTTACTAAAAAAGTGTATGAAAATAGACATGAGAATATGTAAAGCCATCTGCTGCTTTCTGTTGAGCTATTGCTTCCTTCGCTTACACCGAGGTGAGCGGTCCGAGGGCTTTCTGCCTCTTTCCTGAAAATAAATTAGATTTCCAGCTGATTTACAAGGTTTTAATGCTGCAGCCCAGTAATTTTCATTGTGATTTTGTCTCAATCACTTGTTTGCCTGTCCCTTGTTTGACTCTCTCTGGTAGAATGCAGATGGCTTTTGGCAAGGGGGCAAGTGCAGTCTCCTGGGTTTATTCTACTTGAATCAAAATCAACTTTTTAAAATAAGTTTCACGGCCCACGGGTGCAGCTCTCCCAGTAAACCAACCTGACTCAGAGAAGCGTGTGCTCAGGGCTTTGGGCCAGGCGAAGTGACCACGGGTGGTTTTGTGTCCCCTCTTGGGGAACAATGTGTGTTTGAGACTCTTTGGCTCAGGTAACAGCGGGAGGAGGCACCGGGCTGGAGTCTGGGGAGCAAAGCCCAAGGGCAGGTGCAGCGCTGGGGGGTCGTCCTGGGGGGGGCCCCGTCCGGGGTGTGGGGTTCGGGGGCTATGGGGTACGTGGGCACTGTCCTGAGCCCAGCCCGCGATGCCCGTGTCTGTGGAGGGTGGTCTCTCCTGTGACCTGCACACATCGGCGTATGTGGGTCTAAAGCTGCTAAAAGAGCCGCTCTGCGAATGCCCGCTGCGAGTTTCTGAGCTGAGAAACACTACTTTATAAAAACGCGGTAAAACAGGAAAACTGTTACACATCTTGAAGCTGTTTCCCAGCCACTGGGTTTGCTGGAGTGCTCCATCCTCAGGGGTGTGTTGGCCCCGGGTGGGTCTCGGAGCCCGAGCGGCGCGGAGGGATGGTCCCCGCTCTGCATCCCCACCGGCCTCATCCTCGGGGATGCGGGAGGCTGGAGAGCCTGGCAGCTGCACGGCACAGCGCCCGTCCCCATGGCAACGGGCGAGAAGCTGCAAAACCTGGGGGAATGTGCTGAAAATAATCCCCATTTTAATTTCAAACCCAGTGTTGGCAGGCTGTGGGGTTACACACACGGCAGAGTACGCATCCCTCCTGCCTCGCCCTGCTCATCTGGTGAGCGGAAACCCGAGTGCTTCATCCGTGGGGCTGTTGCTACAGGGAGCGAACCGCGTGTGCTGTGCTGAGCCTGCCCCGGTGCCGACCTGTCACCTGCAGCACCTTCTGCTGGGGCTGGGGAACCGCGGGGGCTGCAGGGTCTGCGGGGGGCTGGCTGCCTCCAGCAGCAGCTTTGGGGAGGACTCTCAGACCCACGTGTCATAGAATCGTAGAATCATTTTGGTTGGAAGAGACCCTCAAGATCATCGAGTCCAACCATAACCCACCCCTGGCACTGCCCCATGTCCCTGAGAACCTCATGTCCGTCTGTCCAGCCCCTCCAGGGATGGTGACTCCAGCACTGCCCTGGGCAGCCTGTTCCAACGCCCCACAGCCCTTTGGGGAAGAAATTGGTCCCCAGGTGCAACCTCAGCCTCCCCTGGCGCAACTTGAGGCCGTTTCCTCTGGTCCTGGCGCTTGTTCCCGGGGAGCAGAGCCCGACCCCCCTGGCTCCAAGCTCCTTTCAGGCAGGTCAGAGATCAGAAGGTCTCCCCTCAGCTCCTGTTCTCAGCTGAACCCCCAGCTCCCTCAGCCGCTCCCATCACCCTTGTGCTCCAGCCCCTCACCAGCTCCGTTCCCTTCTCTCCACTCGCTCCAGCACCTCAAGGTCTTGTCAACTGACATCACTTGGAAGCCAAGCGTCCAGCCGCTGCAGGCTGGCGAGCTGTTCTCATTCCTCCTCTTCCTTCCCGTGTCCCGCTCAGCACCATCCCCGCTCTGGCTGTTGCTGACCGCGCTCCTCCAGCCGCGGCACCGAGTCCCCCACCCAGCTTCATCATTTGCTGGGCAGGGGTGTCAAGCCCTGGGGAGGAAACGTTGCCCTTTTGATTGGAAAACTGGACTAATGCCCAGTAAGGTGGTTATAAAATGCCGAATCCTATTTATTTAGGGTCAGATACAGATGTGTTAAGCTTCCACACTCTGCAAATTACTTATTAGAGTAATCACTGACCAGATTGCAAGGCAAAGTTTTTTCATTGCCTGACTCTTATGTGACTGTGGGTTGAGAGCACCAGATGCCTTTCCCTGTTATTTAAAAACAGGAGAAAAAAGCCTTTATGTACTATCAAAGTGGTAGCTAAGTAAGTGAGCGGAGAAGGGAGTGGGAATAACAAGGAGGTGTCAGAAAAGCTGTGTTTAGTATTGTCAGCAGTGCTTTGTTTTTCCTTTAAATCCTGCTTCCCTGCACCCGCGGTTTTTGTGTGTGCTCTGCCCAGACAAGCTCCTGCCTCCCGCCCCCAGCAGAGCCGATGCTCCTTCCCCAGCCTGGCCATCGACAGCTTTCCATGTGTCGAGCTTTTCAGCGTGTCCTCTAACACAGGAGTAGGTGACATCTAGAGAACCCAGTAACTGCAAGTCGTGAAAGTGTGCGGTGATAAGTACGACGTTTGGGTTACCAGCTCTTTTTCTCCTTTAGAAATAATTAATAACATTGCTGTCACTCTCCACACTGAAGTCCGTGGTTTGTTCTCAATGGCACTGGAAGAAATCTGAAGAAAACCCATTTGGGATTGTGCTGGTGAAGGGACAAAACGTCTCCTTTGAACAGGGAAAATTGCAGTTATGGAAAACCATTGCTATTGCTCACCTAAAAGCATGCTTTACCTTTCACTTGTGTTGGCTTAAGAACATACATTTTTGTTTAAATATTCTCATTTACAGCTATTTGCAAAACTAAACTGCCTTTCATAGGGAGAATGCAGAGAGACTGGAAATTTTATGTTTCCAGCATTTCATTGTGTGTCTTGTTCTTTCAAGTTTTTGCAGTGTTCTCACATTGCCTTTGCCATTTCTGGTGATGACGATGGTGATGCTCTCGTTGCGGGGTTCCCCAGGGGTGGGTCTTTGAGCACCGTTGGCTGGGGATGTCATGTCCCTCCTCCTGTAGCATCACCCCGGTGTCTTCTGGAGGTGGGGAGGAAAGGTCCTGCGAGGCCTCCGGGGGCTCTTGTCTCTGTGGGAGGTCTAAGGAGAGGAGATCAGGGTGGAAAAAGCCCTGAGGGCAGCTGAGGATGTTTGCATGAAGCTAAGTAAGAACAAATGAACAAACCCAACAGCAATTCATAGGATGCTTGGCTGATAGGGAGGGAAAGAGGCAATCATGAAAAAGTGATTGGGAATACAGTTCAATGAAATGTGAGACCAGATTAATATTTGGTCTGTCTGTAAAGGCCACAGCCTTCATAATTGAATTGAAACAGGCTTTCTGTGAATTCTGAATAATGTGTGAGAGCACAGGGATCTGAACAGCTGAGTGACCGCGTCCCCGCTCTGCTGGTGCTCCCACCCGTGGGACACACGTGTGAGTGCCGGGGAAGGTGACGGAGCAGATCCTCCCTGCCCAGGGTCCGCACGTGGGCTTTCTGCTCACCGTGGTCTGGACTGAATCCCCGTCAGCGTGTCCTGTCCGGATGTATCTGGGCAGGGGACATTGCTGAGCCCATTGTTCCTGGTCAGCCGCAGGGATGTAAAATCAGGTACGACTTTTCCAGTTGCTTTCCCAGGGACCTGCTCCCCAGCCGCGGTTTCAAACACTTTGTCATTCACCAGAGTCTATGAAACACCTTAAAGCCGTGTGTTTTTTTAACATGTGGTTCCTACCACCTCATCGCAGGATCCTGTATTGAGGCACCTACATGAATGATGAATAATCACTCCTGCGCACGACAGACTCGAAGTCGTAGGGTCGTAACACGGGGCGCGGTGTGTAAATCTACGTGCAAATGCTGCGTGTGCTGGAGCACAAGTACGTGTGCAGGAGGGAGAGCAGCGATGGCTCAGCTCTGCTTTGGCATTTATCTCCCCAAGTACACAGAGGCGGGATAGCTCGTGAGCGGCTTAGCTTCTCCTAACAAGCAGATAAATGTCAGTGTCCTCTTTCCCTCTCCCACTGTTCTTCAGGAATTAAATTGCTTTAGGTGACAGTTATGGAAAATTAAAAGTGCTTAGGATGTGTGGGAATAGACGGCTCTGAATACAGCTAAGCAATGAGATCTGACAGTGTGTGAATGTTGATGTGCTCATTTACATCTAGGCTGTTGTTCAGGGTCTTTTCCAATACTTGGGACTAATGAAGAGATGCAGGCACTGAACAATGTTCTGAATTTGGTGGCTTGCGGATTTGACACTGTGCACTCAGTCCTTACAGGCTGACGGTTAGCCATGCCGTGTAATTAAATTAAACGTCGATGTAATATATTTACAGCTCAGCTGACAGTTCTGGAAGCTGATAATTTCCATTTCTTGTTTCAAAAACGACACTGTTTGTTTCTAGTGGTACCAGCAGAGAGCTGATGGGCTTGTGAGGCTGGTGATGCTCCGAGCAGCTTTCAGGTTAACCTGCAACAGGCTGTTCCACCATGAAAAGTTACCTCATTGACCAAGGTTTTTGTTTCGTTACAGCCAACTGTCCAAAGATTTAAGTGATCTTTTATATTTATATGAGTAATATGTTGGTCACAGCGTATTGGAACACTAGAGGAAGTGCAGCGAGTAGCTCTGAAACCAAGGGCTGAGGATGTGACAGCACGGACCCGTCGCTGCTGCTGCATTGCGTCGGGTCTCCCATTTCTGCATGGTCTGTACAGGGGAAAATACAGCTGTCTTCGCTCAGAAAAAGATATTTATTTCTTCCTTTCATCATTTCAGGTTAAATCCCTGATCAAAAAAAAACCACAGACAAAAACCTCCTAACAACAACCAACCAACCAGCCCCCCAAAAAACCCAAAACTAAACAAAAGTTGGCATCACTCCTGAAAATACCGGCTGATAATTCATGTCCTGTGAATTCAGAGGGATTGCCTGGTGGCTACACAAGGCCATTGTATGTGTATTTCAAATACATCGAGGGGGAAAAAAGAGGAAGGGAGCAGGGAAACTCAGTACTAACTGGGAAGAAACTTGGATTGAAAAAAACCCATCACTGTATGTAGGAACTGACCAGCCACGACACCTGTAGCATCACCATTTCATGTTATTAGTGTGTAGGCAGGATGCTCAGTGTAAGAGCATATGCAAAGTACTTACACAGATCCCCTTTTATGTTAGTTTGAAGAATTACCGGTGTGTTTGCAGTCCCAGTACCCGAGTGTACTGCCAGAAGTCAGAAGGAAGGGGCTTGGAAGGGCTTGTGCCGCGGCTCAGGTTCCTCCTCGGAGCAGCAGTTCTGCTGAGGACGAGGTAAAACGCTTACGGAGGTGCAGGCTGCTACCTACAGTTACCAAAACCGTGGAGTAACTGGTACAGTTGGGAAGTCTCCTTCATTAGATGCCAGGTGACCGTCCAGGAGACCATCAGGGTCAGTCAAGGTCCTTCCAAATCTATTTTCCGCGGGCCGCAGGAGTAGCACGGTAGGTGTGCGCAGCTCGGGAGCTCTGGGTGCCGGGCTGTGCATCCCCGGCCGTGCCGGTGCCGCGGCGCAGCCTCCCGTCGCCTCCCGGCTCGCACCGCCGGCGGGTCCGTCTGCTGCAGTCGGCTGGACACACCGTTACCTCTGTGACTCGGAGCGTTTTCACCGTCAGAAGGATATTGCATCTCTTCTGAAAGACCTTTTTTAAAACTGTGGTGTGTAGCCTGCTAAATTACTCTGTAAAACAAATGTCATGTAATCCACTGGAAAGCTATGTACTGCACTTTGGCTTTATATTTTACTGGTTCCCCAGTCTTCATGGAAACTAGCAGGCAAGACCAGCAAGTAGGAAACACAGAAAATTATATATATTAGACTTGGATTGTTTGCACTGTAGGAAAACGTGCTTTATGCTTTGCAGAAAATAAGGTCCCAAAAAATTTGCACTTTAAAGGCTCAATGCCGCATGTTGTACTCACATGAATAATTCATACACATTCAAGCAGTTCCCATAACTTCATATTTGAGCCTGATTCTAGGTTTGCTCAGAGCTCTGAACTGCCATCGGTGAGGGGCTCCTCCAGCACAGCAGCTCGGCAGGACCGTCAGCGGGGGTGTGACAATGACAATGTGACGAGCCGGTGCTCATGTGTCTCAGTACGGACCAGGAGCGTCCTCGTCCTTCCTGCTCGGGCACCTCCTGGGTCTGACCTTGACTCGGTGTTGTTTACTGTCATACACCGTTGCACCTTTCCCCAGTGATAAGCAGCAGCAGGAGGGCCAGGGTGGGTTTGAGCTGTCGCTGGGCTCAGCAGAACGCTCCCAGCTCCCCGAACAGCAAATGGTGCCGGAGCCAGAAGCGGTGTGGTGAGGAGCAAGGCGGAGCGGCGCACGGGGGAATCACGGCTGTGCTTGGCTGTCCCCTCCAACACCAGTGTGCTGGTGGGCTCAGCACTGGGGTTTTGGGGGTAACTCCGGAGCCCTGGGGTTCCAGCACAGCTGTACAGACGATACGGGCAGGCGGCTGGGTGGAGCTGATGGGCCAGGAGATGCTCCCGTGGGGATGCTGATGGTGGTACCATGCGGCTCTGCTCGGACATCCCGGCTGGCCACGGCTCTTCCTTCGGCTCATTCATGGGTTAGATCCACCAGCGATCTGGAAGCTGCCCCAGGTTGCCAGTTATTGATGGGACACAAACGTGTTGGGGATTTGTGAGAGTCTCTTGTAACTCCGTAAAACTCACGGCAGCACGACAGCTCTGCTGTCAGCCCTGGACGGTGTGTGCCGCGCGGGGCGAGCGCCGGGGCACTCGCAATCACTGCTCATTTTGTTCAATTGGGTTCTATTGCACGTTGAATGCCACAGCAGGGAAATTGCAGGCAGGTGTCAAAACAAGCACAGTTGTGACAAGGAGAACTTAGGGATTGATTAATGAATGTTTTCAGCGTGTTGTGTATTTTTCTACATGGCTTTCTGATGTAAAGATCGATGAGTGAAATTATTAAAAAAAATAACAGGTTTCTTTTAACTAGAACAAATTGCTTCTGTTTAACAAAATGTTGAGTAACATACACAAACAATTAAATCACTGATTGCCCCTCAGTAATACTTTGGAAATAATTTTAGTTAGTGTCTCTTCTGGCCTTGGTTTGGATTTTTCTGTGCACGTAGTTTGGCATCTCCAAAGGTACCCCCGCCTTGTCCCTGCCCCGGGAAGCCTCTGTCCTCTTTCTCCTCCTCCCTGCACTGAAGTTCTCTGTTGCTGGCTCTGCTCGGCCTCTCTCCCCACGCCTGCCCGGGGGTTTGTTCGAGGGGGACCCGGGAGTACCTTCTGCCCTGTGTGCCGTGGAGATGAGGTTTCCCTCTTCCTTGTGTTTTAAGTCTTTGTCAGGAGATGTTGTCTTTCCAGAGTGAGTTGGTATGTGACCATGTTCATGAGAGTTTCTTATCACAGAACTAGGATGTCTGCTTTCCCCAGAGAAGTTAAACTTGGTGAATAACTCTGTTTGACATCCCCACTGTCTATGAATTTGGGTTTGCTCTCTTGTTGTTGGGTTGAAATGAATCCTGAGCAGCAGTGGTCATCATGGGCAGGCAGGGTCCCCGCGATGCTCGGCTCGCTCGGATGTGTCGGTGTAGCCTGTCCGCTGAGCGAGTCTGTTCTGACACCTCCAAAATACAGAACAGGTTTGTTATTGACTTCAGGGAGAACCGATGGGGATCACTGCTCCTACCTGGCGTCAAGCCTACCCCAGCAAAAATATCTTCAAGTATTCATTAATCCTCTTGTGGCTCCTTTTTTCCTTTCCAGATTTATCCATATCTCAAGCCTGTGTGACTAACAGCCGCTCATTTACACCATCTCGGTCCTAATTTTTCTTCCTTTGCAAAAAAGAGCCCATTCCCTAACCAGAGCTGTGTGGAACACCTTGTTCAACCCCATGTGTGTCAGAACCCAGGGTGCGTGCGGGGACACCGGCAGCCGCAGGGACACCGACCCCCAGCTGCAGGAGTGAGCCGTGTCCTGTGCGGGCTGGTGTTCATGGAGCTGGTGCCGCCTGGGCTGGTGTTCATGGAGCTGGTGCCTCCCGGTGCCCTGTGCCACCCGGGCTGGTGTTCATGGAGCTGGTGCCTCCCGGTGCCCTGTGCTGCCTGGGCTGGTGTTCATGGAGCTGGTGCCTCCCGGTGCCCTGTGCCACCCGGGCTGGTGTTCATGGAGCTGGTGCCTCCCGGTGCCCTGTGCCGCCCGGGCTGGTGTTCATGGAGCTGGTGCCTCCCGGTGCCCTGTGCCGCCCGGGCTGGTGTTCATGGAGCTGGTGCCTCCCTGTGCCGCCCGGGCTGGTGTTCATGGAGCTGGTGCCTCCCTGTGCCGCCCGGGCTGGTGTTCATGGAGCTGGTGCCTCCCGGTGCCCTGTGCCGCCTGGGCTGGTGTTCATGGAGCTGGTGCCTCCCTGTGCCCTGTGCTGCCCGGGCTGGTGTTCATGGAGCTGGTGCCTCCCGGTGCCCTGTGCCACCCGGGCTGGTGTTCATGGAGCTGGTGCCTCCCGGTGCCCTGTGCCGCCCGGGCTGGTGTTCATGGAGCTGGTGCCTCCCTGTGCCGCCCGGGCTGGTGTTCATGGAGCTGGTGCCTCCCGGTGCCGCCCGGGCTGGTGTTCCCGGAGCCAGTGGCTGTCACACCGTGTGGGTCAGCGGAGCAGTTGTGTTTCCCACAGGCGTTGCGAGTGCTGCTCCTCAGCCTCGGGACAGAGATGGGGCCCTGAAATAGCGCCCTGGAGCCACGCGCGCGGTGCAAACCCACCGGCGGCTGCTCTTGGGAAGGAAATCCAGAGTTTGTTGTCACATCGTCATCGCTGTGTTGACAGGGCTGTCGCGGGGAAAGCGATCTCGCTGCGAATGTGTACATTAACTCCAAGTATGAGGTACACACATGCGACTACTGCACGCTGCTCACAGTGCAATGTAAGTAAATAAAGGACTCGTTAGTTTTTACATCTCTAGATGATGGCCTGCCTGCTGAAGAGAAGCGTCCCTGTGGCTGTAGCTCAGGGCGTGCTCCTGTGTGAGCCCTTGGCCCCGCAGGCGTGGGGTGGGAGCTCCGAACCGCTCTCCTGCCCCAGCCTAAAAAAACCACCCCCAAACCAGACATCGACTGGAATTCCATGGTGCTGCTCCATCCAGTTGCCAAGAAATGAATGTAGCTGACATCTCCAGCCCTTTGTCATGAGGGGTTTTTTTTGTTTGTTTGTTTGTTTTTTCCTTTTCAGTTTTCTTTATGGTACTCAAGTGAAAAGAAATGCCATAGCAGAGACTACTCTTAAATGCTGTAATTGCGATGTAAGCAGCAGTACCAGAGTTACAGTATATGTGTTAAAAAGCAAGAAAACTGCATTTCGTTTTGAAGTGTATCCTCCACTGCAGCTCTTGCAGATGAAATGTTTCTTACACCCACAGATGATAAGCAGTGATAGAACGTATCTGTTCACGGAGCTGCTGCTGGGTTACTGACTGCTTACCGTCCTGGAACAGCCAAAGGTTTTGTGCTGTGACCCGACAGGTTCACCGCTGCGCTAGAAAAGCAGACAGACTGATCTAGCCGGTGCATAAACACCTTTTCTTGGTTTACTTTCCCAGTGTTCCAACAGTGGTTACCAGCCGCAGTGGAATAGCAAGACAAACAAGGCTGTCTTTCATTGCCCACAGTGAATTTGCTGGTGTGGCAAGCAGTGAGAGCCTCTTTTGACTAAAAACCAGAAGCAGCTGATCGTAGGAAATATTCTTGGAGACTTGTTGTTACAAAGAGTTCTTGTCTCGGGGCTGTTGCACAGGGTCCACAGGAAACTCTAACGTTTCTGGATTTATTTGGAAAAAGCAATGATAATCAGGAAACAAAATAAATAATAGAATGTGTGATATTGAATAGAATAATGAAGGTTGTTCTGCAAAAGACCCGTTTTTTCAGTCTCAGATCTCTTGAAGGCTCTCTTGTAATTTAAAAAACTGATGGTAATGCTGAATTCGGTCTTGTTCTCAGCTATTTTTAAGTTCTTGCTTGAAACCCGAATGCTCCCTGTGCTCATCAGGGATGTAATAATGGGTGGAGAAAGAAGGGAGTGTTGGATGAAGGACTGAAGAGCCAGCAACACAGCTTGAGTGGTGTGGTTGTGTTATGGCAAGGCCAGGGAAGCCTGCGCTGAAATGGGAGAGAATTGTGCAAAGAGAGACAATTGCAGTTCAATAGACGTGAGGGAGTAGAAGAAACAGATGCTGTTCTGGTGGAATTGGTGGAAAGTGAGCCGATCACCAGGGGACTGGAGAGAACATCCCTTGGGCGCGGGGCCCCAGCGCTTCGGGAGGCTGCCCTGGTGCGGTGGGACCTGCGGCCCCGGGATGCTGTGCGGGGTCCGGGGTTGGTTCTCCTCTCGCCCGGCCTCGTGTAGCACAGGGCTGGCAGGGAGCAGCAGCTCCCACAGCACAAACCACCGCAGGGCTATTTATCCTCAAAATACAGGGGACTTGTCCTGCTCGCCTGTGATCAATCACACACCAGTTGCTGCTGTGAGCCCAATAATTTTTTCACAATGCCTCAGCGTTTGTTTCTGCATAAAACATGAAGTTAAACAAGAAGTAGGTAGCTGCTTTTCTTTTCTGCTTGGAGCAGCCTTTGTTGCTTTCTTTAGGTACACAGGAAAAATATGCCAAGTCTGAGGACTTCAATTACCTACAGTTACTGGAGTTAATGTGGCTCACTCTTTCTTGGAAAAGCATGGTTAATTATTAATATTGCTAATTTTCCTATTAATTAATGTTTAAAGTCTTCCGAAGTTGGTGCCTTTCCAAGTGACATGGTACTAAGATTAGTGATGGTCTGTCTGCTTTGAATATTCTTGTAAGCCTTTTCCCTCATCTTTTAATACAAAGCATCGAGTTTTTTTCTTGTTGGTGGTTTTGGTTTTGTTTTCCTCTTCCAAAACGGCTTTGTCTCTCTAAGACGTGTTTGTGTGATTGCGTGTCAGGAGCTGGGATCTTGTTACAGCATGATAAAGTGCGTTGGATTTCACGTTAGCAGCTGGTGCATCTCTCCAATGTGCTCACCGTTACCTGCATTTGCACAGCACCAGGAGGGCTGGCCACGGCAGGAGCGCTGTGCGGTCCAGCCCGCGCTCCTCGGGGCTGGAGCTGCCAGCACCACCTTGTCTCTGCATCCAGCAGAGCTCCATCAGAACTCTTCCCATCTTGTAAAAAGCTACTGAAACTTTTTTTTTTTTTCCTCATTTTTCTTAGCCAGATAGCAGCACTACTTAACTTTCCATAGGGTTCCTACTCCAAATCGGAGCTCTGAGCCACCCGAATGACCCGTCTCTATGCGTGGCCGCAGCAGCAGCTGCCGCGGGAGCCAGGAATTGCTCCTGCCCTTCCCCGTACGCCGTGACAGAGACGTGCGAGCGTCCCTATTGCGCTCAGCCTGTCAGCCTGGTAGTGGTAACGCGACCTGACAGCCCTTAACAAAAATCCGACTGGAGAATCTGTTGTGCTGCAGTCTCGAGGCACTGCTTTCCACAGGTTGGCTGTTGCTATATAAAGAAACAGTCTGTTGTTTCTAAATTTACTCTGTTAATGTCACGGAGCATAAAGAAAAATATCGAGAATAAATTGACATTTACGGGGGGGAGCGACCCAGGGAACAGGCTGGTTGCGGCTGTTCCCGCCCGGCTGGGCTCCGCGGTCCCTTCCTCTGCTTGGTCGCTCGGGTCCCCGCCGCAGCCGTCGCTCCCCGGCACCGGGGGCACGGCGGCATCGTCCTGGGTGCACGGGACCGTGCGACCGCTGCGCTGGGAAATAAACGGGCGAAGAAATAGCTGGAATGGGGAAACGATACCTAATTCTTCTGCTGTCTGGAGCTTCTGTGTCTTGTGGACCGATCAGTGGTTATCATTGTGAACTCGTCCCTGTTGGTTTGGCTCTTTCCCCGGTGCAGTGCCTGTCACCAGCCGTCACCCCAGCCCTTGCGGTTTCACTGGTGTTTTGGGGAGCAGCGTGCCCTGAGCAGGGCGACACATGCAGATCCTCCTTTTATTTCCTGTCGTTCCCGGCTGTGCGCGGCAGCTGTGCCGGTGCCGTGGATGCCGTGTCTCGCCCGGCCGGGATCAGCCGGTAGTTAAAACGCACGGCATTTGGAGGGGAGCAAGAAGCCATTTGCAGGCACTCTGCTGAGGCTGCCTGGGCGATGGTTACTGGCGGCGGATTACAAAGCAAGCCAGAGGAAGGCTCTTTCGGGGGCTGGAGCGCGGGGTGACGTGCTCCTTTGCCATCCCGTGGTTCTGGTGTCACCGCGCTGGGGCTCGTCCATCTCAGATCATCGCCCACCCTCCCGCCTCTCCTCCCATCCACCTCCATCCGCCACCCAACACCTTCATTTCTGTTTCTGCTGCGAATCTATATCAGCAAATGAGCAAAATAAATGTTGCTTGTTTGTTTTGACAATTACAGCACAGATTTAATTACGATCCTTCTTCCGCATATACTGCTGAATGTTATGTGGTATGTTTGGCGTAAACAAAGATGTTCTGCTAATGTGAGATATGGTTATTAAAGACACACTGTTGCTCTGAAGCCGAGTCGCTGAAACCCAAGTGAGCTGGAGCGGACCCACGGCGCGTGTGTTGGTTTTCGCAGCCTGCGTGCCAGGCGTGCGGGTGCTGTGCGCTGTGCAGCGACAGCGCCGAGAGCCGCCGGAGCCTTCAGGGAGCCAGCTCAGGAACCCGAGACATGAGAAAGGAAAGAGAGAAAACCACTTCTGTGTCTTCATTTATTTTGAGTTTGCAGCTTCAGATATTACAGCAGAAATACAATATTTAAGTCTCGGAGCGAGTTCTCTGCTCAAAACAGAGGGTATCTTCAATTGTCATTTACCATGAAAAGGGCCTGATTTTCCTGCTCATCACTTACCGCCCTTGAAGGATCTTTTTTAAAGTCTGAGCCTATTGTGTCGATATGAAAGCAGCTGTAACATTGTCTTGTGATGGTAAATTGGCAATGACTTTGCACTTCATAATTAGTTAACAAGGCATCGCTTACGATGTACGTGTCTTTCAAAATACCATTGAAATATGCAGCACGCATTTGACACGCTATTAATTAAGAAAAGGATTTTCAAAAGCTCTCGGCTGACAGTTTCCCGTTCCCCTCCTCAGCTGGTCCATGGACAGAGATGAGGATGAATTGAGCCGGGGGCTTGAATTTCTTTCTGAAAGCCACTTTGGGACTCAGGGTGATGAAGGGGGGTTTAATATCCCCCTGACGGCGTCTCAGGCGCCCCCGGGTGGCACCCCGGGGTGTTTGATCCCCACGGCTCCTGGCCAGGGCTCTGGGAACTCCTCCGTTACCAGTGAAGGTCGTTCTCTCAATTACATTGTGTCAGAAAACCTCTCAAGGAGGCGATTCGAGGGAGAAATTATTTCTAGAGATTCCTGTCAAATTACAGAGAGTCTTTAATTAAATGAGTGTCCATTACTTAATGGCAATTATGGAGAGAAAATCCTTCCTTCTTAAAGAGGCAAATCTCCACTTTCCAAACAAATACTTGCTTTTAAAAATAATAAGATAAAAGTAGCTTATCCTGCTCCAGAGCTGAAGCCTTAGAGAAATTAATGTCTATCCTTGGAGGGATTTAATTTGGAAAGTGAAAAGCGTTCGTGTTCACTTTCTGCACACGCATTCTGTGGAAAAAGTTGCAGCCGCAGAGCGAGGTTGTGCCCAGCTTGGTTGGAAGCTGGTTCATCGGTCTCTGTCGTGGGGGCGCCCACGCGTTCTGGGGGTTCCTCTTCCTCCCCTCCGCCCCACAAGTTCCCCGGCATTCTCCTGCTGGCCTTGGGAGCAGCGGTGCCACCAAGGGAGGCTGCAGAGCCGGGGACGCAGCCGGTCCCGTCCCCGTGCCTGTGCGGGGGCGCCGGGGGCCGCGTCCCTCCAGGCTGCCCCACCTGCCGTCTCATTGCGGGGTCCGGTGGGGCACGAGCGGGAGGACACGGCCCAACCCGGCTGGTTCAGAACCAAACGAGTGTTTTTGAAATCTGCCTTACGTCTTTCGGGTATTTTTATCTTCTGCCTCATTCTCCCGGTCTTGTCTGAGTCATCTCATCCCTAGTTTAGATTTATATTCCCTTCTGCGCCTACTCCCCCCAGGACCCGACTCCGCCAAGCACAGCTGCTGCTGGCCTCACTGCAAGGCTGGGCTGATTAAATTATGTGGGCGTTGGACTGGGGAGTTAGGAGTATTGATATATTTTATTCAGCAGCCTTCTGAATTGAATGAGTGTCCATAATACAGTAATTCATAATTTATCATAAATAAAGACAACAAATTAGGTCTCGATTTAATTATTGCCTATTTTTGTAGCTGTTGTGGGTTTTGCGTAGCAAAACACGTACAGGAAGAGCAGCCCTTCTAAAAGTACAGCCCTTTCTTTGAGCAGCGAATTAGGTGAGCAGTCTCGCTCCCTCCGTGGCGCTGCCCGCAGAAGGTGTCTTTGCTCCAGGAGGGTTTGCGGGCTGTTTGGATCCCACGTGTGTGAGCGGCGCGAGGCCCTGGCAGCGCTCTTACCAGAGTCACCCTGTTGTTGGGGCAGACGGGCTGTCAATCCGCTGCTCTCCTTCCACAGCCGCTTGGCTTCTGCTTATTTAATGAACAAAAACCCCTCCAAGTGGGGACAATGGCCAGCTGTACTGCTCGTTTTATTCCAAATGGTGAATATTGTATTTATGACAGAGAGCTCCAAATATGGTCCATCTGTTATGTGTTATTAAGCTGTTCACTTCATCGAGAAGAGAACGTTTCCGTATAGTGTGATGTTCACATGAAGAGCTGAATTTTTTAAAGCTGTTTAATGTTTTTCTTCAGGGAGCGGGTGCTAAGACACAAGAAACTCCACGAAATCATAGAATCACAGAATGGTTTGGGTGGAAGGCCCTCCCCAGCTCCCCCAGTGCCCCCCTGCCATGGGCAGGGACATCTGCACCAGCTCGGGTTGCTCAGAGCCCATCCAGCCTGGCCTGGGGTGTCTGCAGGGATGGTTCATCCACCGCCTCTCTGGGCACCTGGCCGGGCTCTCACCACTGCAGCTGCTGGCGCTGGGCTGCGCTGCAGGGGCTGGACGGGGTGTCCGGTACAAAAAGCTTTAGGAACTGGAGGAGGAGGTTGTTGCCAGAGGACTTCAACGTTGCATTGAGCATAAGTGGAGCGGAGTCAGACGTAATCAAGAGACAACTAGAAATAGTCCAGAGGTGACATCCCGTCTTTCCCTCTGGAAGTGTGAAGAGTTTTATGATTGATTTCAGGGGAAGCAGCACTGGAGACTAAAATGAAAGAAAGTTGTGGAAGATGTAGTAGGTCAGGGATGAGATGATTTAAAGGATCACTGAGCTGAGAGCTGCTAAGAATAGAGCACAGAGAGCGCGGGTGTCAGGCTGACGGGACGGATGCCGCGCGGATGCGGTGCTGACAGCAGCGGCAGAGCGGTGGGTGGTGGGGAAGCACTCGGCTGGAGAGCAGCTCTGCAAGGAAAGGAGCTGTGCCTGGAGCCGCCGGGGTGGTGGGCAGCGAATCCTCACCAGCTAAGACAGTGGATTCACCGGTCACTTTGATTAATCTCACGGTACTTCAGCGAAGTCCCGTTTCCTTCTCGGTGCGGTGCTGAGCAGCCGGGCTGTGCTGGACCTGCCGAGACAAGGGCTTGGACCCTTGGCCCCTTCCATCTCTGTTTTGATTTATCTTGACTCGGGATGTTCTTCTATCCTGCCTGGCCGGAAACACAGCTATTTCAGTGCAAGGGTTGTCCTGTACTGTATTTGCAAAACTTTTAGCGTAGTAGAAACCTTGCCTGATTTTGAAACTCCAGTAATCATTATTTTGATAGACTGATAATAGAGAATCAGTGGCTCACTGACACAGACTTATAGCATTTATTGTGCTTGCATTGACTGGTAACCTGTTAATATTTTTAAAATGATTTAGTGTTTCATGTGTACAACACATTCTTTCCAGACAAACGTTATTTTTCGGTACTGTTTTTGAGGTGATGCTGGCCAAAGCCATTGGGTTAAGTTCGCGGTGAGACGCGTGTCGCTCCATGGCTCCAGGTCCGCCACAGTGTCGGGTTGCAGACCCACCGCGCCGGCGTGTTCCCCTCGGGCTCGGGAGGCCACAGAACCAGCGATCCCTAACAACTCTCCATTTGCAATTAACAGCGTTGCTGGACATGGTGCCCGTGTGTGAGGGTCACGGGGTCTCCCCGTGGACGTGCTCAGCCAGGAAAGCAAAACTCTGCAAGCGGATCTGCCAACTTAATGCTTTTCCCTGAAATAATCATTATCGCTTTTTAGAAACTAATTTTCACTGGAAATTTTTTCTTAAGAATTCTTGATCACCTCAGTTTAAAAAAAAAAAAGAAAAAAGAAAAATAATCTGAGTGCACTTCGGAAGTGCGTTGGCACAGATACCGGTTTAGCAAACCTCTGGTCTCCTCGGTGCGTGAGCAGCCTGCCTGCTCTGCAATTTCTGTAACACACAAATTACATTACATTTTGATTCACATCGCTGACATCTAGAAAATTGCTCTTTAACAAAAGGAGAGTAATACTTGTGCTATGAAATACAGGCATGGTCTGGCCACATTTTGGATAATTCTACCCTATTCTTTAGAAAATTGGTTTTATTACTGGTAATTGGGCTAAAAGGAAGACTATTTAATCCTGGCCAACCCAACTTTCTGGGACATTAAGTTCTAATAGCCAGATAAAAACTGGTCTTAACAGATGAGTCTGACATCATCTGGCTGCTTATTAACTATTAAACCTTGTTTCAGTAATTCTCTTGGCAACTATGCGCGTGTTGCCATAGTTTCTTTGTTAACAGAGAAAGGCATTAATGCATTTTGAGTACTTCTTGCCCAAAACACATGAAAAAACACCTTATGGTTAAAGATAGGAACTGGAACCCGTTACAAGCAGCATGCAGAGCTGGCGTGCCGTCGGCGGACAGCATCGTGTCCCCAGGCGCTGTGTTTGTCGGGCATGGGATGGGGATCTGCGCAGTGAGAAAAGTGTTGGAAATCGCCCCGGAGCACTTTGTCCTTTGCAAACCCTGTTGGACAGTAACTGGGAAATGTGCATATTCTGGATTTGGACCACCAAAGCAGAGACTCCCCGATGCCGTAGGGCGCGTTTGGCTGAGGACGCTGCGGCGCGGGGGGTCCCGGCAGCGCTGGGGGCTCACGCCAGCCTCTGGTGCCATTCCCTGCTTGTCACTGGTGCTGCTCCGCGGGCGGAAGACCCAAATGGGCCGTACCCCAAATGAGCCGTACCCGTTGCGTCCCCTCCCGCGTCAGCCGCCGGCGTCTCCTCGGGGGCCGGGATCCCCTGGTGTCGCTGGGCAGCGTGGAGCCCAGACCTGCACGGCCACACGCAGCCTTGTCGTGAGCTTTCCCAGGACGCACGATAAGCACAGGCAGCATAGATTTCTTCTCTTCTCATCCTTGCGATGGATCAAATTGGAGGGATAAATAGGCTGAAATAATTTCATATCTTCTCAGATGACAGTCTTCAGATTCAGCCTGAACTTACTTGGGGAGAAATCTGTGGGAGATCTGTACAGTCATAAAAGGCTTTTGGAAGGAATTACAGGCTTCAGGGGAGTTGTAGCATTGGATAGTGACAAGTGGTATTTATTCCATAATATGTTCAACATTGTAAATTACATACTTACTAAAAAAAATAAAAGGGCAAACACAGAGCTGCGCAAAGGTTTGAAACCCGAGTCCCCGCGAACTTGGAGACGAACTTGGGGACCTCCCGGCTCCCCCTCTCCTACCGGGGCTCGGGGAAATCAGCCAGCAGCTTTAAAAAGAAAAAAAAAGCCTACATATAGGCAAAGCCATCCTTCACTTGCTTGACGTGGCTGGGAGCTGCATTTTTGGGAGAGTTTCCTGTCTGGAGATGATTCATGTCAGTACTTGGGTCTGTTACCCTTAGAGATGCTTTATATAAATTCCAAGCAGGTAGCTAAGACATCCATATTGTTAAAAAAATAAAAAAGGCTTCACTGTGGCTTTGCTGGGATGCAGGATGACACGGAGACTTCTCTGGTCTGGGTGACGCAGGCTCTGTCGCTGGGCAGGTGTGCGCTCGAGAGCAAACGCGTGCCGTTCAGCATCACCGAAAAAGCCGCACACACGTGCAGGGTGTTTTGCTGTATTATACAAGGGAAGAAAACATTCACAGAATAACTTTCTTCTGTGCTCGGAGAAATGCCGAGGCCAAATTCTGCTTTAATGTAATGCTCCTGTTTCTTTTAGAATTTCTTCTCACTTTTTGGAAATTGGTGATTATGCAGATGGGTGGTGAATGGTGAGGAGCAGGGGAAAAGCACGATTCATTCAGGCTTTGGCGGTTTGTTGTGATTCCCAGCGCAAGCTGCGTGACGGGCTCATTCTGTGCGGTACCGGCTCAGAGCTGACGGCTTAAAACACCTCATGGAAAAGCAGCCTGCTAAGAGGAGGGAAAGGCAAGACAAAATAGGGGATTTTGGAAATGCAGAACTTGTGTCTTGCCACATTTTTTCCTCACGGCCCCATGGTGTCTTTTGTGCTGAAATGAGGCTGTGGCAAAGCAGTGATTTTAAAGCTGGAAGGGGTGAACCAGGTTGTGTTCTCGCAGCTTTTCAAGTAAGGGTGTGTATATATATATGTGTGTGTATTTATCTATCTAGGGTCTGTCAGACAGTGGCACTCCATTTATACCACGAGCAGGAGATCTGGCCCCTCCTCTGGCAATGAGTTCTTTTCTCCCACCGATCAAGTATGGTATGAATATAAATGTATGTTCTCCATTATATGGAGATATATGTATCCGTTATAAGGGCTTTTTGAATATTTCTGGATACTATTAAGCTAATTTAGGAAATATTTAGTCTTTCTTTCCCTGTTTCATAATCAAAAGGAAGCAGATTTTGAGCAATTTTTTCTCCCCAGGAGGCAGGAGAGTACTATTTGCCTTTAGGGAATAAGGAGAGAACACTTTCCATTCATTAAATCTATCTGGAAAGTGCTCAAGGTGTCAGGTATGAAAATGGGGGCTGAGAGAAGGGAAAGGTGCCGATTTTATTCAATTGACTATATCATTTATCAGAATTATTTTTAATTGTATAATGAAGGAAAAAGCTAAATAATCTCTTCTCAGTGGTGTTCCCAGCGCAGTGGTTGTGCGAGATGCACAACAGCAGCCGTGGTCCAGCCCGGGAGACAGGACACGGAGCTGCAGGAGGGGTTGGTGGCAGTGGGACAGGCTGGGGGAGGGACAGGCAGGTCACCTCCCCTCCCTGGGGGGTGTTTTCACGGCAGAAGGAGCCCCCAGTGCTGCCCCCACCTGCTTGTTCCGATTGTCTGTTTTAGGGATGAAACCTACCCCCTTGTTCTTGAGGGAACTTGTGCTAGTTGGAGTGAAGACAGGACTTCATTGGTGCTCTGACCATATATTTGAACCTTATATTTATGACAGTTCATAGAGAATCATTGCTTTGTATCTTGGGTGCTCTTGGCATCAGTTATACGCTGTTTTGGGTTTTTTTCTTTCATATTTTTGGGCGTGAGTCTCGGCGTGGCTGCACCGTGCGCTCTCCCAGCGGCCAAAGAGGGTTCCTGGGTTCCTGCCTTCTGTGACAAGGGCTGAAGAGGCTGCTGGGGCGGCGGTGAAAATCCACTAATTTACCGTGTCGTTGTTTTTAATCAGTCTCTTCTGCTTATAGGCAGAGTCAGGCAGCTCCAGCCAGCCAGGGACTGCAGCCGCTGGGCAGCCACCAGCGCTATGGCTCAGCTTCCCCATGCTGGCTTGGTTTGCCTGAATATTTTTAAACTAAAATGTACAGGTTCTTAGTGTGTAGCGGCTACATAGGAATGACATCCTACTTTAAGGAATTGCTTTAAATCCGGTGCATCAGCAGATAGATTATGGTGACATAGAGCCGGGAAGCCCATCCGCTCCAGATGGCACGGTTTTCTGGTTTGTCATCGTTACGCCGATGGTGTTTTTTTCCTGATGCATCTTCACTCCAGCTCGCCGCGTGCACTCTGCCGCGCGGGCTGGGTGGGGAGCGGGGCCCGGGGGTGACAGCCCCCCGCCACACGCTGCCGGTGCCCAGCCCCGCGGCGTCGGGCCATGGCAGCCGCCGGCAGCGCTCCGGCCGTGGTCGTGGTCATCCCGGCATCTCCTTCAGGTGCAGCCGGGGCTGCCGAGGCAGCTCGCTTGGCTCCAGGGTTTGCACCGTTCTGCTGCACCCCGGGATGCCAACAGCCACTGTCACAGCTTTACTTGTTGTAGAAACATAGAATCACAGAGTTGTTTTCGTTGGAAAAGACGCTCAGGATCATCGAATCCAGCCATAACCCAGCCCTGGCACTGCCCCATGTCCTGAGAACCTCATGTCCGTCTGTCCAGCCCCTCCAGGGATGGTGACTCCAGCACTGCCCTGGGCAGCCTGTTCCAATGCCCCACAGCCCTTGGGGGAAGAAATTGTTCCCAGATCCAACCTCAGCCTCCCCTGGCGCAACTTGAGGCCGTTTCCTCTGGTCCTGGCACTTGTTCCCGGGGAGCAGAGCCCGACCCTGTGCCGTTCCCGGCCCCACAGGAGGCAGAGCCAGCCCAGAGGTACGCGAGCCCTTCCTGACACTTTGCATTAATGACTCCTTCCACCTCTAAACATTTGTGGAGCCATATTAAAGCAAGAAGGCAGAGAAAAATCCTCAAATGCAAGCCATGTGGTAGCAAATCAATTACACTTTGAAGAGTCTTTCTAGTGTTCTCCAGTTGTTAAGAGTTCACATGAAATGTACGAGTGGCTGGTGTGGGCACAGTCCCTGTCACCGCGTCCCTGCCGACCAGCGGGACGTGACCCGGGGCCCTCAGCGCTTCATCGTCCCTCCTGCGTACGGACATCGCTGGACAGGAGGTACAGAGCTGAGGCCCTTCTGCACCAGTGCAGAAAGCTGCTGAAAATGTACCTCGTGTCCTTTATTAAAAGGTCGCTTTGGTCTGCAATAGAAGTACTTCAACATTTTTTTCTCCCTCGGGGGGGAAAAAAAATCACAAAACTCTATTTACTCTGATTTGTTGGATCAATTTTAATCAAGATAAATGGATGTCCACTGGTAGACAGGTACATTTCCTCAGGCCTCAGAAATGGTCCAGCATCATTGCACCAGTGTTTATTTGGCCCAAGAGCTGTACTGAATTCTGGGATTTTATGATTCTACTTTGTGAGGTATAAGTGAGATATAGTGGGTATCCTTACATTTACTGGTGTCATAATTTCAGAATAGCCTAGTTAATATTCATATCTATATTAGGTAATAATATATATTTACATATACTTTCTGAGCATCCGTATTTCCGGTTGATTGGTACTCGCAGGACGTTCCATTGCACCAGACGTGTCCTGAGATGGTCAGGTACCCCAGACTGCTTCTTCCACTGCCCAGGGCTGCTTTTGTCTCCTGCAGACTCCCCGAGCTGCGCTGGCAGACCTGCCGTCATGTGCAGGGCCAGCACCTTTGTCATGAGCAAGAGTGAGTCTTACATGATTATTAGACAAGCGAGCGGCTAAGTTAATAATGAATAGTTTGACTAGCGCTCTCTGCAGTAATGTTGGAAATAAGCGTCACCTACTGTGACAGAGAGCCGTTTCTGTAAGAACACCACAGTTACTTACCTCAAACTTCAGAATGATCCTTTCCAACTTTCTCTTGCTGGTGTGGAAAGGATTTTACATGAATTAATACGTCTTGATCAGCGTGTTTCCAGCAGGAGCTGAGTACCAGCTTGTTACAGCATTTGAGTGGGAGGAAAGAAATGTGACTTTGTGAGTGAAATAAAACAGGAGGGAGGGAATAAAGTACAGGCAGGGGAATGGGGAGGACGAGAGAGGACAGTTTAACACCGGGATCTGGCTAAGCCTGTGCTTCCCTTTTGGGTATGATTCTGCGGTTGCACCATCTGATGATTTCACATGGTGTGAACTTTCTGCTTTGAGAAATGACAGAAATGCAGAGTTTAGTTTTCCAGAAAGAGAAGGCTGGCATCTTCTTGACGGGCATGATTGTTTGCAGCCCGAAGTCATGTTCTGGGCAATATCTAATGAGGCTGACCTAGAGGATTTGCAGTCAGGCCTTTAACAACACTGTAGAAATAATTACCAACGAGTTGCTTGTTGGAAGGATTTGGTTTTGAAGCTCTTTTTGTGCCTTCGTGAGAGACGATGGGAAGGGCTCTGTCCTGGCAGGAGGCCCCATCTCCTGGGGACCCGCCGGCGCTTGGTGCCCAGCCGGAGGCTCACGCCGTCCCGCGCCGCGGCTCCAGCGGCAGCAGGAGCTGGGCAGGACGCTCGGTGCTGGGGCAGGAGCTCCGTGGTGACCGTGTGGGGAGATGTCGGGTGTCCCGGTGCTCACCGGAGCCGCTGCAAGTGAAACCCCGCGGTGAGTGCACTTGGGTTTGGACGGCGTGATGAGAGACGGTACGATTAGGTTAGAGATAGAGCAGCTCAGGTCCCACCTGACTGAGCAGTGTGCCCTTCTCACGTTCAATACCAAGCCACGGATGGAGGAATTTATTTTATCGCTTGTATTTTTAAATTAAGCTTTTATTTTATTTAGCCTTTAGCATAATCCATTTCCCAGTATATAAGCAAGGTTTCTATTTGGTTCCTGGTTTGATCCTCCTGAAACTGGAGTCAATGGTGGAACACTTTGAAAGCCCAGGAGATGGAGCATTCGGTGTTTTGAGATATTTTCGTTTTCCCCAGCAAACATTATTGGGTTGTTGTAGATTCACAGGAGCGAGTTGTCTGTGCTGCGCAGTATGGCTTCTAGAACATTTTGTTTTCAGTTCAGGGCAACACTGAAAAAGTTGAGCTCAGCCCTACGGGAGTCCTAATTAGCTCCATCAGCGTATGTGCACCGAAATCATTAAACGTGTGTTGTTGGGTTTAGCTAAGGAAGAGGGAATATCAAGTGCCACCTGACTGCACATAATTAAGTTTAAAGCACGAAGAGTTAATCCTGCTGTGTATTAGAATTTGTGCCATTTCAGTGCGAACTCTGTTTTTCTCACTATCTGGGTATTAAAAGTTAGTAGGAATTAGTGTAAGCTGTTTGCTATTGAGCTGAACAATCGGTTTGAATTGAATTCTGGAACAAGATTGTGAGCAATACTGTTATTAGCACTTGTTTTCCTCAGTTGGCAATGATTGCTTCGACCTGCGCTGGGAACAGAACGATGTGGTAATTAATCCACTGCGTACGGCCGGGCAGGTTTCATTCCGTGACCAGCATCTCCTACTCGGTGTGAATTGCAGAGAGGATCCCCTGGCAGGTGTGATGCTGAGGGACGCGGTTTTGCTGCGGATTTGCTGCCGTCCTGCCCGCGGCCACAGCCCATGTTGGGTTGTGTCACTGTGGGTCTGGCTTGAGGCAGAGCCCTGGTGCTTAACAAAACCCAACACGCAGCTTGTGCTTTTTGGGGCAGTGAGATGGGCACCGTCCAGAGCTTGCCCAGGAGAATCCCTGTCTAACTAAAGTCAGCCGGAGAACCTCCTGTTCATTCTGCTGGGCCAAAATGTCCCAAAGCTCTGCTGCTGCCACTGTGAATAGAGTTGAATTTGGACCTTAGAATTCCCGAGCAACAATTCCTGGGCCTCTGCTCGTTATTCCTGCTCTGTGTCCATCGGGAGCTGCAGCACCAGCCTGCTGGCAGCAGCTGTCCGCTCTGGGTGTAATTCTGCTGCCACATCTTTGCACAACCGCCGCTGAGCACAGACCGCGCTGCGCCGGCTCCAGTGTGTGTCACCCAGCGCGGAGCGTGCTCTGCACCGCACAACGCGCTGTTCTACAGGGACACAACTCACTGTGCATCAGAGACGGAGCTGGGGGCAGAGCGCGGGGTGGCGGCTGTCCCTGTCCTCGGCAGCACCGCACAGTGCTCTGGTCCCCTCCATCTCCCCTGCACCTCCCAAAATCGCTTTCCCGTTCTCCCCTGAATGCAGACAGGGCTTAGAGCTTCATTTTCCTCTTTATCATCAATTCTGGGGATGGTAGGTTAAAGATTTCTTGCTTTGTGCTCTGGTTTCATGTGCCGTTTATTTCCTTGTAGCTGAGTCCCGTTTTCCGGAGGCTGGAGATACCAGCGTGATTTCCATGTAATCAAGTGCTGGCAAGAGCCACCTCCGCCTGTGCAGAGCAGAGCAGGAACCAAAAGCTTGAACGCGGCCCTTGTTCTGTGGTTCCCAGCGAGGAAAAATAGATGTGGACGCAATAGACAGCAGCCTGGGCATATTATGGCTAACAGCTTGCTGGGGAACAGTCCTTAGCAAATTGCGTTTAATTTGGAAATGTGTAAAAACAGAAAATTAAACGTGCCAGTAATTTTTTTTTTTTTTAATGTCATGTTAAAATCTGTTTCTTTTGGAGGTATGTAGGTAGAAAAAAAGAAGGGCAATAAACCCACAGCCTGCATCCCCCTCCAAGGCACAGCAAACCCCGTGGCTGTGCTGGTAGTGATGGTCGGGCTCCAGGCAGCACGGACTTTTCTCAAGCTGAGGTGGTGGCGTTGGAAAACTCGAGTTGGATGCTTTGCAATTATCATTAAAGCTTTACCCGCTGTCTGTGCAAATACCAGGCAAAAGTTGGTCTATTAATTTTTTTGCTGGTTGTGGTTTATTAAAAATGTGAAGTCAGGGCACATGGTGAAGACTGTGGGTTTAGCGTGATGGAGCAGCATGAAAAATGCAGACGGTTTAAATTTGGCCCATTCTCACGTGGAGCAGAGCTTAAAAATGGAAACTGGGGGGGAAGCACACAAAGTGTATGTTAATTCTTCTATGGGATGAGGATGACCTATTTCTGTAAGTCATTCTCGATTGCCAACTCTAGGCGATGAAAATGTATTTTCTGAACAGTGAATAATTTAGCAACTTTAAAGTGATTAAAATAGAGAAGAAGCTGTAACGTGAAAGGTAGCATGCTTTTGGAGCAGAATATGTTCCTTTGCAAGAGGGCAGCATGAGTCCTTTGCATCCTTGAAATTCTGCGAGTTCACTCAAAGAAGGTTCCTGTTGAATGAAGACAGGAGGATTGGGCTTGTGCTCATCCGCATGACAAACATGGATTAAAGACCAGAGGATCTGAAGCAGTTTGTAGTATCAGACCCACAAAGGTGGCTTTGTCTCTGTTCAACTTTTGTTTAAATTGTGGGTTGAAATGATTTAAGGAATTAACTTCTCATTTCATGGTTTCACTTGTACAGTCAGAACCACAGGGTGAGCTAAATCCATGAAAATGAGCAGATTTTATTTCTGATAGAAAACATTTATTTATTACACTGCAAGTTCGAGGCACTAAATTAAACTATTACTGTGGCATAAATGTTGAAAAATTTTATCCTTGTTACATTAGACAGGACTGAAAAATGGTTAATGCTTTTAAAACTGTGCCAGGCAGCCACAGCTCATCCTGCTCTTAATCCACTGATGTGAAATGAGGATGGTGAGAGCCCGGCCAGGTCCCCAGAGAGGTGGTGGCTGAACCATCCCTGCAGACATCCCAGGCCAGGCTGGACGGGCTCTGAGCGACCTGAGCTGGTGCAGATGTCCCTGCCCATGGCAGGGGGGCACTGGGGGAGCCGGGAAGGTCCCTTCAACACAAACTGTTCTGTGGTTTGATGTTTTATTGGCATATACAGAGCAAAGCTGGGCCTGCCCATGTTCAGCAGCTCCGTGCCGACCCAGCGCCTGCACCTGGCTGGGGCTGCTGCGCTTTCGAGACGTTTCAACCAAGGTATTTACATTTGGTTAGCAGAATTGCTTCCCCACAAAACAGTAAAAACTAGCATTCCTTATTTTCCTAGTTGTCTTTATAAGAGAACCCTAGAGAAGGTTCCTGCTCTATATACCCAGGAGGAAGGTAAAACACACCAGCTTGCAGGTCCCCCTGGTAATTTTGCCCATGCACCCTGAGCTGTGTGATGTTGGTCTTTCCGCTCTTCTCTTGGAACCGTATCCGTCCCAGGTCATGCTGGAGTGGCTGCCAAGAAAAAAAATAAACAGGAAAATTGTTGTTGAAGAAGTTGCTGGAAGAACAGCTGGTTCTGGTCCTCCCGGTTGGTAGGACCTCTCTTGCATGTCAGCGGGCAGAGACCATCTGCGGTGTCCTCAGGACACGCATCATCGGCACACCTGCTCGCTGGCAGCTCTTAAGACTCATCCTCCTTCCACTTCGATATGATTTTGCATAAGCTTAGCTGCAAACCCTCCTGGCATGCCCATGTTTTCAGAATTCATCAAGCACCACTGGATGGGCTTAAATATTTTACAGTTCTGATACAGCTTGAGGGTGCAGTGCGGGTTTTCTTCACAAGTGTGGAGGCTGAGGAGTGCTGCAGTATCCATTTTTCATGAGGTGGCAGGTCTGATGAGGAAGGTTATCACGAAGTAGCAAGCCACCCTGCCGGTTGAACGCCTGCAGCAGGGGACGGTTCTGCAGAGCATGGCCAGCCACGCGCCCCATCCCGTCCCCTCTCCCTCCCCATCCCGTCCCCTCTCCCTCCCCATCCCGTCCCCTCTCCCTCCCCATCCCGTCCCCTCTCCCTCCCCATCCCGTCCCCTCTCTCTCCCCATCCCGTCCCCTCTCTCTCCCCATCCCGTCCCCTCTCCCCATCCCGTCCCCTCTCCCCATCCCTGCCCACCCAGCACCTGTCCTTCTGGAGAGGGAGAGAGATAAGGACTTGGGCATTTGTCATCTCCAGATCTTACGTGTTCCTGGTGGTATGAATAATATTGAAATAGAAAGATGTCCTTGCAGAACGAAACTCAGATTAGTGTATTTTAATTCTTAGTTTCCTTTCTCTAATAATCACGAGGGCTCTGTACCGGGGCGATAAGTTCAGCTAAACTGCCACGCGTGTGATGCGATGTTGGAAGTGCTGCGGCCGGGCTCTTGGGGCTGCGCTTGCCCTGCCTGCGGTGCTGCCTGCGGTGCTGCCTGCGGTGCTGCCTGCCTGCGGTGCTGCCTGCCTGCGGTGCTGCCTGCGGTGCTGCCTGCGGTGCTGCCTGCCTGCGGTGCTGCCTGCGGTGCTGCCTGCCTGCCACGCTGCCTGCGGTGCTGCCTGCCTGCGGTGCTGCCTGCCACGCTGCCTGCCACGCTGCCTGCGGTGCTGCCTGCGGTGCTGCCTGCGGTGCTGCCTGCGGTGCTGCCTGCGGTGCTGCCTGCGGTGCTGCCTGCCTGCGGTGCTGCCTGCGGTGCTGCCTGCGGTGCTGCCTGCGGTGCTGCGGGCAGCGGGTGCCCCAGCCCCGGGGTTTGGTTGCCCGTTGGCGTGGGCAGTCCGAGAGCAGAGGGATGTGTACACAGCAGCATCCCGATGCAGGAGTAAAACTGAAGATGGGCAGCTGGTGTAGCTGCTGTCCCGAGGTGATTTTAGAAGGAAATAGCAAAGGGGGATTTCTCTGAATGGGCTGCAGTAACGTAGAAACTCTCTTGCTGGCTACGTAAAAAGTATTTATCTAGAGTTACGTTTAACAACATAAAATGGGTCCCATGAGGCCAAGCATGCAACCCCATAAAGGGGAAAAACATCCCGCGTCAGAGGAATTCCCGACTAAGTGACTTTCTTAGACTTTTAGAAGATCCATCTCTTTCATATAGCATTTAGTTTAACTTTGGAGATGGTTCTTGCACTTCTGTATCTCCAATTTTATGACAAACTTTTTAAACATTTCCTTGTTTTCCTGTTCCTCGTGCTTTCTGCTTCATCACAAGAGGCTCCTGTGGACCTTGGGTTCATCTGGAGTTGGTAGCTGCCTTCTCATGGGAACCTGCAGGTTGGAGCTGGTTCACTCTAGTAGCAGTGAGTTTCCTCCTGGAAACAGTGGATTTCTTCACTGTCCGGGTTTTATTTCTGATTACTAAAGGTTTCTTAACTCTCCCATGAGAATTCGTTAATTGTATTTAAACTGGCATTGTTAGCAAACCTTCGCACTGCAGAGCCCAAACGTATGGTTCGTACATAAAACATCAACATTTTTCCCATGGATGGAGTGAAGTGAGGCTGACAAAACCCAAACGTTGCTGGTTTGCTGTTCTGCAAAATAGGCCCTCAGCCTTCAGTTCGAAATGGAAATGGCAAAGTTGCCCCAAACTTTGTGTTCAGCCTCGTTTTTGAGAAAACTCGACCCATTTGGTGAGGGTTTTGTTTGTTTGCTTTTTCCCGCAGCCCCGGGCAGGCCGGCGCACAGAGGGGCGGGCTGGTGACGGGCTGCGGGGTTGGGGGCAGTCGTGTCCCCCGACCCGCGGCACTCGGGGTGACAGTCCCGCGTGGGGCTGGGGTCGCCTGTGGGCGGGAGAGGACGCGGGCTGCAGATCCAGCAGAATTGAGAGAGGTGGTGAGAAAATACCCGCTTGGGGTGTTTGACCTGAAATTCACATTTTTCAGCAGAGAAAGCAAAACTTCATTTTGGGTCAAACATTGCATTTTGTGTAATTGTTTATTCTTTTTACCTTTCAAAGTTAAAATGCAAAGGCGGTCTTACTGTACAGAAGAGTGCTGTCGAGGTCAGTTTTGCAAACACTCCAGAGGAAGGGAGACTTTCCCACCTCCCTACACGCTGTAGAAAAATGAAATCAAACTGAGGAAATGAATTCAATGTTTTGGTACAGCCAACTTTACCATTTTTGTTGGAATACATTTGTCTAAAACTGTTTTGCTTTACTCAGGTGCTTTGTGTTCATTTTAGGGATTTTAGCAGTCGCTGCCTAGCCCTGAACACAATACACCTAAGTATTCATAAGGCAGCTAAAGTCATCCATTTATCATTTATAACATATGTTGTGAAAACATTAAGTAACATTTAGCAGATGTTTATTGCTAATGTTATGTTACTATAAACATGTGCTATAAAGACTTTTTTGGTACATCAATTTTAGTTACTTGAAATAAAATTTTCTAAGCTGTAGAATTGGGGAAAAAAAGACAACAAAACAACTGGCCTTGAGGAGCCAGGAGGTGGCTAGGGGAGGTTGGGTTCCTTCCTTTTTTCCCTGTGCCACTGGAAAAATCAAAACTTTGCAATTATGATGGAGCTGTCCCAGAATTAAATGGCTCAAATGACCTTCCTGATCCTCTTGTTCTATTCTGGGATAAAGAGCAGGGAGAGATGAAGAAAAATAATTACTAGTGCTGCGGTGCGAGAAGTGGTGATTATCCGGCAAAGGCAGCCGCGCGGAGCTGCCGAGGCGGCGGGGGGAGAGGTGCCGCAGAGCCCCAGCCCAGCCCAGGCTGGTCCCGTCCTCCTCCTGGTTTTCCTCTTTCACCACCAGCACGATTTCCATTTATTTCCACGCCGTGCAGCGGTGCTGATGGGGCCCCGGTGCAATGGCTCCTGGTGGGATCCTGTCCCTGCACCTCCTGCCTGCTCCGTCCCGTGCACCCAGAGACCCGGCACGTCAGGGGAGTGTCACAGACAAGCGGACCCTTGGGTAGTGCTGACCGGTGGGGCTGCAGGCGCTTTAGGCTAGGCTTAAATAATTTGGCATGGAAAATGGGCTCAGGGATCTTTGCCGTGCCCATGAAGGCTCCTCTGCCGGTAGGTGGGAGGGGGAGCTGGGGGTCCGGCTGGCCCAGGGGACCGGCTGCTGTGACGTGGGAGCGCTGGCAGGTGGCAGGGGACGCCTGCTGCTGGTGTCCAGGCTGGCAGCGCTCAGACCGTCACAGCCTCAGGGACTTCACGTCATATTTAGCACTGAGTTAATGTATATGCAGCGAGGGGTCCCCGGGAGAGCGCCGACCTTCCGCACGCTGCCCCGGGGAGACGTTTTCCCCGGGCAGGCACTGGGGGTTGCTGCTGTGAGGGCAGAGACTGATTTTCTCTGCCCCGTCGGCCTTTCCGTGCAGGGCGCTCCTGTGCCAGAACCTGCCCCTCGGCGCTGGCTGCTCAGTGTGCCTCTGCCCCAGGACACGGGTCTCAGGTTTGTTACAGCCACACGTCCACGGAGCTGGGATGAAAACGGGGTGTTCCCGTCGTTCCTGGTAGGGCTCTAATTAGCAGTCCTTAGCCCGCATCGGACGCTGCCGTGATCAGACGGCTTCAGCTCTGCTCTGCTCCAGACTCGGTGCGCTGGAGGAGTTTGAGTATTTGCCAGGGAGATTTAATTCGAGCTGCATATGAAGTTTTCCATTACAAATGTGAGGTGGTGGTTCTGCCATCCAAGCTTCTGCCTGGGAGCTGTTCAACAAGCAATACCTGCGTAAAACGGACCATTTACCAGAGAGTTTTGCTGAGCAGCAGGACCCTCCCAGAAATACTGGCTGGACGTATGGGAGCACGGAGGAGCAAACCCATCGTCACACTGGCCTTGGGGCGGGGGTTACTGGTTTCGGGCGGTCCAGGGGGCTCTGGCCGGCATTAGGTGCGGGCTGCAAAGTAACTTATTTTTTTCTATCAGAAATAGCATCTTTAAAGCACACAGAACAGAAGGGACAAGCTGCGGTGTTTTTCTCCGCGATCTCCAGTGCCTCGTGAGCCATTGCTGGAGGAGCAGGTGAGCGTGATAAGCTTGCAGTCGTTTGGACGGGCTCCTGGCCAACGCAAGCGATGTTTTTGCACTAATTAGGAAGGGTTTCTGGCCAATGCAAACATTTTTGTACCCAGTATCAATAACTCGGTCTTCCTAAAATGAGTTTGCAGTTGCTTTGCATGGTGTATTTGATTCCTTACGGATTCAGAGATTCATTTTTAATCATACATTAACTCGCTGTTTTTACACGACTTCGGAGTCACTTCCTAATAGTATGTTTGAATCCTTAGTTTCTAAAGGGGCTCATTTGTAGCACTGGGCTTGTATTATACCTTTAATTTCTTTCATTATCTACCAGCATTCCCTGAATTCCTGGGTAGTTAATGCTCACTTGAGTTTCCTGACAGTCACATTATACCGTATTTCCATTTTTCTCACCCATGTAATCTTCTCCGTGGATATGAATAGGCAAAAGAGATCAGCCCAGGATGCTGGAGACTGAACATATTGCTTGTGCTTTTCCCAGTGACAGGAAAGCGGTGTTTTCTCCTGCTGCGTGGAGCCCGCCGCTTAGAGACGAGTGGGCGCCGTGTGTTCCAAGGGTTTCAGGCTCGGGGGGATTCTGGTGTCGTTCCCCATTGCCCTGTGCTCCCTCTCCCCACCAAATACCTGTTTTTTCCCCCAAGTTGTTTGCAGAAGCGGCTTTTCCTTCCCGGCTGGAACCAACGTGTGCTGTGGCTTTTACACCTCAGCCAGAACCCTTTTCCATGAGCTGAAACTCTTGGCATTTTGTGGCAGCAAACCTGTGGTTACTGTGGCTGCGTACTAATGTTTCTACATCAATTACTGTGGTACTTTCTTCCAAAGCCAGATTGCAGTAATATGATAGGTAGACAAATGCTATTAATTATACCAACATATAGACATGCGTTGGTAGAAAAAGTTGATTGTGCCCTATAAATTTGCTGTCGCAAGACTCAAAAAAGAATTTCTTAGGTCTTTACTGTTGTAGAGAGTCACTCTTGGAGTTAAAATTTCCCTGTTTTTATTAGTGAAGCTGGAAAACAGGCAGATAAATAGTGAAAGGTTGACTCAGTTCTTAAAATGTGATTTTTTATTATCTGTTTTCCCCAGATTTGAGGATATTGGATATGGAATTTACTAGCTGCATCCATTGTTTTCCCACTATTGGACATTAATACCAGGTCCTGATGTTGAACCTTCACTGAGTATTCATTATGTATCTAAAGTTTTATGGTAGCTTCATCTTGCCTTGCTTTTAGATATCTTGCAAATAAATGCAGAATGAACAGCAAAAATAATGAGAATGTTCATAATTTTAAGACAGTAAAGACAAACCCCCCCCCTTTTTTTTTTTTGCATCTTACATTGAAGCATACTAATTCTTCTGTATCAAGTATTTTTGCAGAGAAACACATTCTTCATTCTCTTTATTTTGCTGGCAAATAGAAGCTGTGCATCCAGCTAGCTGTATGACACAGTGCCTTGTGTGAGCACAGTGAGATGTTAGTTACAGACGTGTGTGCAGCAGCGGCACTGGCGCAGCGGGCCGGGCTGCGCGAGGTGTGCGGGCTGCAGCGGGAGCCCTGCCATCCATCCGCTCCTGCCTGCTGGACACCGGGCCCCAGAACACCCCGAGCGACGCAAATCCAGCTCACAGGATGTGTCCGCGTTTGTGTTTCCAGGTTTGTCACCTGATGCCGAGGAGGGGCACATCTCTCCTGGCAAATACTGATGTCCAGCAGTCCGCTTAGCTGCGAAGGTGCGATATCAATAACGAGCTGTTAGAGGAGTCGATAGGAGTAATTAGCGTAGTTTTTTCATAAGGAGCTAACGGAATACCCATTGGGGCATTTCAACACAACAGATGGCGTTGGATTGTGGTGCGACCGACAAATCGGCATCCTTGTGCCGTGGTGCCCGGCTCCCTTGCACTGGTACATCGCAGATGGGATGGGATAGAGTAGGATGGGATAGAGTAGGATGGGATGGGATAGGGTAGGATAGGGTAGGGTAGGATGGGATGGGATAGAGTAGGATGGGGTAGGATAGGATGGGATGGGATGGGATAGAGTAGGATGGGGTAGGATAGGGTAGGATAGGATGGGATGGGATGGGATAGGCTAGGCTAGGCTAGGCTAGGCTAGTTCGGTTGGTTTGCAGGTGGGGTGTGCCCTGCACTGGCCGACAGCGTATGGTGAGACCCTCCCATGTCTGTGACTCAGGCCCGTGCCCGTCACCCCAGTCCCCAGCTCCTCGGCTGCGGGTGACCGGCAGCTTTCTGTTGTCAGCTCACGGGAACTGGAGCCTCTGGGGCATACGGAATTGTTCCAGGCAGGTTCTAGATTTCTGTTTTAGGGATAATCACATATTCTGTAGTGATATGTTGTCATTTTTAGAAATCCAGTGTGTTGTGCACAAAAAGCAACGTGCTGCTACTATGATTTTCTTCCTCAAATGTTGAGACTTGCTTTTTCTTTAATGGGATTGCTTACTAATTCCTGAAGAAGATTGTGAAACTGAAAAAATAGTCAGTGCCTGTTCATCTAACATCATCTGAACTTCAAATCAGCAGAGTTGTGTATTTAGTTTATTAAAAGTGACATGTTTGCTGGTAGGTTCAAGGGCCTGGTGAATATCCGTATCTAGATTTGTCTCTTGACTGCTGACTAGAGCATGCTTTCTACAGCAGTTGTAGTCATGGATACATGGAAATGACACTTTTGGTTTTGTTTTCTCCACGGCAATGCTTTTTACACAGTGTTCCAAACAGTATAATAAAGGATTGTCAGAAACTCTCCTCCTGGAGCAGTTGCAGATCCTGAGCCCTTGCACGTGGTTTCCCTGGCAGGGCAGTGCTGTGGTTCAGGGTGCTCCCTCGAGCTGGATGTGCTGCGGGTGTTCCGCAGTGGCACAGCTCAGTCAGTGGATTCGCTTGCACGGGGGCTGTCGGAGGACGGGGCAGCTCTGGTTTCCCCACATGCTCTTTCGCGGCGTCTCCTGGAGCATCCCGGGAGGAGATGGTGCATCTGCCCTTGGCGTCGCTGACAGGGGCCCTGGGGGTGTGGGGACATCCGTGGCAGAGCTGGCCCAGACCCTGTTTTCCATTTCATTTGGCAAACTTTTCCTGCAGAAAATGCCCCGCAAAAGTGACAATAACAATATTTTGGATATCAGCCTTGCACAAAAGGGTAATAGGAACTCCATGGGCATGCGTGGGCTTTTGATTCATCCTCAGAGATGACAGATGTGCATTTATTTAAGGTCTGAGAGTGGGACTCGGAATATTTATAGGGAATTCTTTGCTCCCACTCTTCCTGTGTGCATGTGGTCTGCAGTGGCAGTCAGACAGGAGCTCAGTGCTCTCTGACCAGCTCATGCACCATTCACATGGCGAATCCCTGCGCCAAGCACTGCTCTGTGTCCAGCATTCACAGCGTGCTGGGGAGGCAACGCTGATGGCCCTTGGCACGGTCGGGCTCTCGGGGCAGCGTTAAGGGCTGACAGGTGCAGCTGAGCACCTCAGCCCACCGGCGAGCTCCTGCACACTCCCGCCACTTCCAATGCACACTGAGCTTAGAACAGAGTAGAGTAGAGTGGAGTGGAGTAGAACAGAACAGAACAGTTGGTTTGGAAGGGGCCGACAACGATGCTCTCGTCCAAGTGCCTGAGCACATCAGGGCTGTGCAGCAGCTGAAGCCTGTGCCTGTGCAGGGTCTGCGTGTGCAGCGGGGTCTGCGTGTGCAGAGGGGTCTGCGTGTGCAGCGGGGTCTGCGTGTGCTCCGGGGTCTGCGTGTGCTCCGGGGGCTGCGTGTGCAGCAGGGGCTACGTGTGCAGCGGGGTCTGCGTGTGCTCCAGGGTCTGCGTGTGCTCCAGGGTCTGCGTGTGCTCCAGGGGCTGCGTGTGCTCCGGGGTCTGCGTGTGCAGCAGGGGCTGCATGTGCTCCAGGGGCTGCGTGTGCTCCGGGGTCTGCGTGTGCAGCAGGGGCTGCATGTGCTCCGGGGTCTGCGTGTGCAGCAGGGTCTGCGTGTGCAGCAGGGGCTGCGTGTGCTCCGGGGTCTGCGTGTGCTCCGGGGTCTGCGTGTGCTCCGGGGTCTGCGTGTGCAGCAGGGGCTGCGTGTGCAGCAGGGGCTGCGTGTGCAGCAGGGGCTACGTGTGCTCCGGGGTCTGCGTGTGCAGCAGGGGCTGCGTGTGCAGCGGGGTCTGCGTGTGCAGCGGGGTCTGCGTGTGCAGCGGGGTCTGCGTGTGCAGCAGGGTCTGCGTGTGCAGCGGGGTCTGCGTGTGCTCCGGGGTCTGCGTGTGCTCCGGGGTCTGCGTGTGCAGCAGGGTCTGCGTGTGCAGCGGGGTCTGCGTGTGCAGCGGGGTCTGCGTGTGCAGCGGGGTCTGCGTGTGCAGCGGGGTCTGCGTGTGCTCCAGGGGCTGCGTGTGCTCCAGGGTCTGCGTGTGCTCCGGGGTCTGCGTGTGCTCCGGGGTCTGCATGTGCAGCGGGGACTGCGTGTGCACCAGGGGCTGCGTGTGCTCCAGGGGCTGCGTGTGCAGCAGGGGCTGCGTGTGCAGCGGGGGCTGCGTATGCAGCGGGGTCTGCGTGTGCAGCAGGGGCTGCGTGTGCAGCGGGGGCTGCGTATGCAGCGGGGTCTGCGTGTGCAGCAGGGTCTGCGTGTGCTCCAGGGGCTTCGGTTCCAGCCCTGCAGCTTACGGAGCTGTGAGGATGTGAAGGAACTGAGGTATAAAGAGGCAATTTGTAAAATGGCAATAATGCTGTGTCCTTTACATTGGCTTTTGTGACAGTATTTATTTATCTGTTTGTGAGGCACTCCAGCTCTGTGGCAATGGGGGTTTTCTCATTATTGGTATAAATAGACCTATCTTTTTCATTTATTTAAGACTGAGATTAGATCGCAGCAATAGTTTAGTAGTGATAATTTTGTTTGCGGTGTTTGCTGATGAAGGCGGTAGCTGAAGTGTTATAGCTGCACTGCCCTTTCTTGTCATCGCTCCTCATGGTGGCTCTGGCAAACCAGCAGGGATGGGTTTGCAGGTGCCGGGGGTGGGAGCCAGTCCCGTCCCCCATGCGGCCCCTGGCAGCACAGACACCAGAGCCTTCCGTGGGACGGGGGTGCGGTGCACGGAGGGCAGGGGCTGCCGGTGTCTCCGTGAGACCCTCCTGCATCCACATGGGCCGAGCCGTATCCCAAATTGTGCCGAACCACCAGTTTAGTAACCCGATTCGGGCTGTTTGCCAGGGAAAACAACTGCTGTCCTGCATCTTCCCTGGGAGGCGGTGACTTCTAATAAAGGCTTGACTAGTGCTCTTTAGTTGTCTCGCCATCTTCTTTTTAAATATAAGATCTTTGCAATAAAGCATTTGTAATTTTATATATATATATTTTTTTTTTACCTTGTAGTGAACTTTGACCACTTCCAGATTCTCCGGGCGATCGGGAAGGGAAGCTTTGGCAAGGTAGGCTCGAGCGCTCGGGCTTGGCTTTGCTTGTATGTTTTATCAGGTGCCTGCTGTTATGTACTTATGATTTATTGAAATGGTAACAGTGCCAAAATAGGCTATTCTTCTTGTCAGATGATGGCTGCTAAGTAAACGCAGGAAAAACGCATTCAGGAAAATACCTTGTTGCCATTTGGCATTGCTTTAATTCTTGGCATCTTGATGAAACAGCTGTATTTTAAACTACCAGCACAATTGTGACCATTTCGTGGTGAATATTCATTACGTTTTGTTTCCTGAGAGGATTTGCAGGTTGTGAGGGTGACGGCAGGTCAGGAAGGTGTTGGGAGCTGGTTTGGGTGATTGACTGAGCTGGCATGATGTGGTCAAGAGGGTTCTCTGAAGCCCTGGGCTGTTTTCCCACTCAGAAATGAGTGATGCTGAAGAGTTTTTGCTGTTTATTTTTAACAAGTCTTTTATGCCAAGTATGTGGGAGAAGGTGGGAGGTGACGATCAGAAAGCTGGATAGCTCTGGAAATCAGTTACTGGTTGGTTTCCTAGGTTTATTCCTTTTTCATTCCCTTTTTCGCTGGCGCTCAGTCCCTGTGTAGATAACTATTTGCTGCTTCTGTCACGGCTTTTTACACCATTTGTTTGCACTGCGAGCACGCAGTTCGGCATGTCTGTGTGTGCACGTGCGTGTGTCCTTACACGTATGTAGCAATGCACGAGACTTCGCTGCATTGGTGCTGTTCTGTGGTTGTTCTGTCACCTGCATTTCGCTGTGCCCCACCAGTAGTTGTGTCCCTCTGTTTAGCTGAGATGTGTGCACCCGATGGACAGGAGCTGTATGACCGATAACCCTGGTGACAATTCATGAAAATTGCTGAATTTGGTTGTAATTGTCTCCTGTGTGACGGTCACGTGGTGCAGGGCTTTGTCTTAGGATGGGACAGGGAAGTGGCCTTTGAAATTGTGCAAAATGTGCAAAATCAAACTTGTGGGATAGCAGAGACTGGATCAGAGGACGGTGTCTCTGCACGCGGCTGAAATCAGTGGAAGACAAGCTGGGTAATCAGAGGAAGGCTGGATGCCCTCTCGTTTGTTGTTGCTCTGTCCATCTTGCTTTGATCGGCAGCTCAGACCACGAGGGAAAGAAAACCCGCAGCTGGCCGCGGGGATGAGCCGCCTGTCCTTTGCTCTCGGCTCTGCCAGTGTCACCCGACCTGCTGCACTCCATGGTCAGAAACTTTGTTCTGATGCTCGGAAACCTTGCAAAAGGAGAAATTTCTCAGGAGATCTGAGATCTAAGTTACTGAAAGTCTCCTCTTAAATACTTAGTTGAGCCTTGAGAAACAGCAGCAGTGCAAACTCCAGCGCGGTCTGGATGAGGTGAGTCCAGCTCTCCCGGCAGTCAGGAGAACAGGCGCCATTAGTCACGGTGCTCTCATTAGCACTGCTTGCTAACGAAGATGTCTCGTCACAGCCTCGGTTAGCTGTCCAACACCCAGGCTTCTGTCACACGGCTCTGTGTGCTGGGGGCACAACCTGCCCACGCCAATTCCGCCTGGTTTGTTGTGACTCCACGTGGGATCAGGGCTAATGAAACGTAAAGCCGAGCAGTGTGCAAGTCATGGAGAGGGTGGATTTAAATAGTAACCCAGATTTGCAGCCATGTCTCTTGAGGAAGAGGAGGCAAAAGCTGTCAGAAGAGCTATGTCAGATTTCTCCGTTAGATGATGGAGAATGATTAAATACAAGCTCGGGTCCTTCCTCGAGGTAGTGCTGTGAAGATAAAGCAAAGAGCGGAGGAAAGTGCCCCAGACAGCCCTGGTGAGAATGGTAACTTCTGCTCATCATCAAAGACCAAAACTTAACTCAAAATCTTGCTAAAAAATAGCAGCTAACTTTTTTTTTTTGAGCTCCTATGAGCAGACTCGTAGAATCATAGAACCACAGAATGGTTTGTGTTGCAGGGCCCTCCCCAGCTCCCCAGTGCCCCCCTGCCATGGGCAGGGACATCTGCACCAGCTCAGGTTGCTCAGAGCCCGTCCAGCCTGGCCTGGGATGTCTCCAGGGATGCTTCAGCCACCGCCTCTCTGGGCACCCAGACTTCCAAATATCAACTTTCTGGAGAAAAGAGGTTTTATTCTGTTGAACAGCAGCACCTCGTGCTGGAAAATTAATTCTGCTCAGAACACGAAAAGGAGAAAAAAATATTCTTGTCCCAGGGCAGGACCTTTTTGGCTTTGAAGAGAGCTGCTCCTCATGGCTGCTTCCTTTTCTGTTTATGTTAAAGCAAGGTTAAGTCTAGCATGTAGCAGTCTATCAGGCATCAGAAATGTATATACACTTTCAACAAAATGCTGAAATGATTCATCTGTCATCTTTCTGGATAATTATGTCAATATGCTAAATTTCCTTTGATACCAAGAAAGGCTTTTTACATTTACAAAGTAATTTACGACTGGCATTTAATTGCAGAAAATTTAGAACTATTAATACCTACGTGAAAACTCTTACTTGGCATATAGGAGAAGTTTAGTTGCTTGGGCTGATTTCAGCACTATCTGCCCCATGGGGAAGGTGCTGCGGAGCCCGTGCCCCGTCCCCTCATCTTTCAGATACCATTAGTCACATGAAGGTCACGCTCAATTCCATGTTTACTCAAATTAGCAAGTGTGTAATATTTTCCATACGTGTTAGAGGTAATATTATGTGATTGCCAGCATTTTAATAGGAGCGTTGTGTTTCTCGGGTGGCACAGCTGCTCGGGCTTGGCTGGTCCGTTGCCGTCCCCGTGGAGCAGCGGCCAGGAGGGGGTTTCCAGAACGGGATGCAGTTTGTGAGGCCCCGTTTCAATGGGAAACGCGCTGCGAGTTTCACTCTGCTTCACAGGAGATGTGATGAGACCTGGAAATCCGAGAAGGTGTTGGTTGCATTGGGTATCCTGACATGTCCCTTCTGAAAACCTGCCCTGTCTGTGCGACCCGGGGCAGCCGGGGGAGCGTTCGTCCCTGTGTCCCCCCTCCCACCCGGGCTTCCCTCTTGATTCTCCCTCGAATCAGACACCTTTTCCAAGTGATGAAGAACGGGATATATGGGAATTCATTCACAGAATAATCACAGAAAGTTAGGGATTGGAAGGGACCTCGGAAGCTCACCCAGCCCAATCCCCCGCCGGAGCAGGAACACCCAGCTGAGGTTCCACAGGAAGGTGTCCAGGCGGGTTGGAATGTCTGCAGAGAAGGAGACTCCACAACCTCCCTGGGCAGCCTGGGCCAGGCTCTGGCACCCTCACCGGGAACAAGTTTCTTCTCAGATTTAAGTGGAACCTCCTGTGTTCCAGTTTGCACCCATTGCCCCTTGTCCTGTCACTGGCTGTCACCCAGAAGAGCCTGGCTCCATCCTGTGACACTCCCCCTTCCCATATTGATCCCCATGAACGAGTCACCCCTCAGTCTCCTCTTCTCCAGCTCAGAGCCCCAGCTCCTCAGCCTTTCCTCACACGGGAGATGCTCCACTCCCTCCAGCATCTCCGTGGCTGCGCTGGACTCTCTCCAGCAGTTCCCTGTCCTGGAGCTGAGGGGCCCAGAACTGGACACAATATTCCAGATGCGGCCTCCCCAGGGCAGAGCAGAGGGGCAGGAGAACCTACTGACCTACTGACCACCCCCTTCTAATCCCCCCAGGTCCCATTGCCCTTCCTGGCCACAAGGGCCCAGTGCTGGCTCATGGTCACCCTGCTGTCCCCAGGACCCCCAGGTCCCTTTCCCCACACTGCTCTCTAATAGGTCATTCCCCAACCTGTACTGGAACCTGGGGTTGTTCCTGCCCAGATGTAAGACTCTACATTTTCCCTTGTTATATTTCATTAAATTTTTCCCCGCCCAACTCTCCAGCCCCTCCAGGTCTCTGGATGGCAGCACAGCCCTCTGGCATGTCAGCCACTCCTCCCAGCTTGGTGTCATCAGCAAACTTGCTGATAGTACACTCAATTCCCTCATCCAAGTCGTTGATGAATATATTGAATAGTACTGGTCCCATTGCTTTCACTGTACTGCTGAACATCTCTGAGGTTCTTCAGCATGGATTTATGTCTTTGTCCACTGTTGGGAACAGGGGATTTAGGCAGGGGATGGGGCTGGAATGAACGGCAATGCAAAATGACATTTTCCAGAGAGAACAAATACCTCTCGGGGCAGGTGGGCCCATGCAGGCAGCGCACAGGCAGCTTTCATTTTTCTTTTTCTTTATTTTGCATGATTTGTGAAGTGCTAATGGGACCTGTGAAGGTTGAAGGGAACCCACTGGTCGTACAGAGGTTTTCAGAGCTGGCAGGGGCACGGTGAGGGGCTGGATAGCCGGGACCCCGGCCACCGCCAGCCCTGCAGCAGGGAGATGTGTTTCCAAAGAGAGGTTGTTTGCAGTGTGGTTTGCTTTGCAGAACTACTTTAACTTCATTATTTTGTTGCTTTAAGAGTTCACACAGCCTGAAGCTGGGTATAGAAAAGCTTTAATCCATTTTCTAAAGGTCATAAATGCCTACTTGGTAGATACAACATAAATAAAGTTCCCATAAAGTCTGTTCTCAACTGAATATCTCTTTGATCTCAACACAAGCTTGATATTTTGTCCTTTTTTTTCCAGCTTTATAAATGTTAGATTTTTCCCCAAAAGAAAGGCTAGAAATGTAATCCTTTGATATTGAAATACCACGGATATTTTTTGTCCCTGTGTTTTCCTTTGCTGGACTGGAGCTCGCGGGAGGCTGAGGGTTTGCCAGAGCTGCAGGTGGGTCTCAGGACACACGTCCCTGCCGGACATCGTCCCCGTCACTGTTCGGACGCCGGTGATGGCCCCGACCCTGGCGCCGGAGGGCGGCGGGAGCACCTTCTACCATCGGGAAAAGCCACAGGAGAGAGAATGCCAAAGAATGAAAAGTCTTAGTGACGATGTGGTCCAACACTACCGCACTGTCCAGATCTCGGGTTGTGGGGGCAGCAGCGGGAAAATGACAGAGCAGAAAATGCTGCTGAGTGATCTCGAGTGACAGGTGAGCAGTGACTTTGGCTGGAAGCTGCCAGGGATGTGATACTGTGCACCCCCAGCGAGGACCTGTTTGGGGTTTATGAAGGATCAGGCTTCATAAGACAGTGATTTGTAGTAAAAGCTGCCCACTTTTGTTATTAATATATACCCAGTGCCTTATTAACATTTGCCTTAGAAACTGCCTGGGGTTTATTTCAGCCCCCGTCATTCCCCGTGGATGAGTCACGCCGATGTGGGACGGAAGGTGGGACGGCTGCTCCTGCCAGCAGCCGCAGGCCATGGACTTGAACATGATGCAAGAGAGCGGAGGGAGGAAGCGCCCACCTCCAGCCCAACACCGGCCGATGGCCCCTGGGCCGCCCCGGCAGGGAGCCGCTAGCCCAGTGCAGAGTGCCATGCTGGGCGGCATCACCGCCCTGGGGGCTTGGCTCATGGGGCAGGCTGGCTTTGCTCTGTGTGCCAGGCTCGCCCCACACTCCTGCGGTTTCTCAGCTTGCTCAGACGGCCTCTGTCCCTCCCGCATCCCGAAACCTGCTGGTTCCTCGTCACCAGGAGGCTTGGAGGAAAATGGGATGCTGAGTGCAAATCATGGCATTTGAACGCGATGCTTATTCTCCAATAGGCTCTAACCCTGGGCTCGCTGTAGTCTGTGCACTGATTCATTGCATCTTGTGCCAGGGGAAGCCGCCTGTGTATTTTGCTGGAGCCTCTTCACGGGGTAAGGATGGCTTTTCTGGTGCGGTGTGCGACACCCTGCCTTTAGTCACAAACACACATCCCTGCTCACACGGCTCCTTCCTGCTGTGCCTCGTTCCCCGGCCGGGGAGGCCAGGCAGAGCACACCGGCTGTGCTCGCCGTGCGCTGGAAGTTGAGAAACGCACCGCAGCTCTTGTCCACAACCAAGGATAAATCTGTGCATAAGCCAGCCTCTCTCTTTAATCCACTACAAAACAACACATAAAATGTTTTCATTTGCTTTGCTCCCCCACACTTTGCAGACGTGCTCCACCATGCGCTTGCGGGGCCTCTTTACTCCTCACTGAAGTTTTGTCATCTGCTCTTGTCTAGTTGTCTTTCGCCATCCAAGGGCACCAGCACCAAGAAGGTCTCGTGCCTTGTTGCCAGAACGGAGCTTGTCTCTACTAACTCACACATAGCAGTGCAGCCTGATTTGGTGTGATGAATTAAAGAGGATTCCCTGCTGTCTAATAATACGATTTAATTAACAATGGAGCCTTTCCCTCCTTCCGGATCTCTGTCTTTTTTGTTGTCTGATTGGTTTTCACAAGCCGAGAGGAAATTTTACATCTTTGAGATGTTCATCCATCTGTAAAATCTGGCTGAAACTGGCCAACCGTCCTAAAAGTCGGTAGGGAAGAGTGTGAAAAAACAATCCCATAACCCCATTTTCTTAGGAAAGCAGACACAGATGTTTAATTCCTGAAGCTGTAAGCAAGTCCAGCAGGCTGGATTGGTCCTGGCGCGAGGCTGCAGTGCAGCGCAGCGGAGCTCTTGGGGACAGCCGGAGCGGGAGCAGGTCCGGCTGTCACGTCGGCATTGTCCCCCAGCGGTCCCACCGGGGCCAGCGCTGCGTGGTCACAGTGCTTGGGGCAGGCTGCTGCTGCCGGGGCCACGACTTCCCCGTGGGACGCGCTGCTGGGAAATGTCCGGGGGCCGGTGGCGACACCTCGCGAGGTGCTGGCTCTGGCGTGCAGCACTGGCTGCGTGTCCTGTGTTGGTGGCGGGATAAACCGTCACTAGCGATGGCGGTGGTGGGCAGGGACGGAAGCGGGGAGAACAGAGGGTGCTGAATGGTCCCGCTCGCCGTTTCCTCACTCTTGCCTCACTCTCAGTCTTCACTGTTGCTGGTGTGGGGATGTCACTAGTGCCTGCCTCTGGTGTCCACTTCCAAGCTGGTTTTTTAAATTTTTTTTCTTTTTTCCCCTCCCTCCACCACGTTTTTCCCTTCCCTTACTGCCTCTGAACTGTACAAAACTCTGCCTTGTGCCTGAGGAGAGTGTCGCGCTCAGAACCACTTTGCCATTTGGAGAATCTGCTTTTCCCTTGCTCTGCGCTGCAAAGCAGGGATCTGTGTGTGGATCGGGCAATGCCCAGAAATAGTGAAGGAGATGAAGATGCTGCTGCTTTGAGGCAGCGCAGCCTTCCTCAGGCCCTGTACCTTCTCAGGGCTGTCTCAGCCCTGAAGTCACCCAGTAATAGGCACATCTACTGCTTTCCTACCGCAGTTTGCAGAAAGGTCGATAGTGGGAGGAAGCCTAGACAGCAAATCCATAATACATCTTCCACATGACATGTTTGTGTAAAGACTATGAAGTTTGCTATAAAGAGTAAGATGATGCTGTGCCATTACAGCGCCGGCAAAAGCAGTAGCTCCCAGGAGGGGCCCCGCTCGGTCCCGTGAGCTGGAGGCACCAAGCCAGGCTTCCTTAGGGGCAATTTCTCTTTCCTCCACAAAATCCTCTGCCACGGTCCCACATGTGTCTCCAGCTGCCCAAAATGAGAGTGGCAGTGAAGTCCCAACGGAGGGGAATGTCCAGCGTGTTCTCATGTGCCCTTTTAAAAACAAGGTGTTTTTCCAATTACTTGTGACTGTTGCAGGTGGCTGTTTAGTTATTGTCGTTATTAATCCAAGCCCTTTCTCTGACAATGTAGGACTGCAGGCTGGACCCTCTAGGACATCCCTCTGCCATATTCTTTGCCTGGCTCTCCACATTACCTCTGCCTGTTGGGCCTTTAGCTCTTGTTTGTGACAAAGCCCGTAGTGTGTGTCCCCACTCAGAAGGTAGCACAGCTTTTGTTTTTCATTTCCCGCTGTCACTGCCGTGTCCCTGTTTGCACAACAACCTGCAGATGCCGGGGGAGGCATCGCGAGGGGGCTGACAAGCCCTGGGGTGGAGGAGCAGGCGGTGCTCGGGCAGCCGGGATCGATGGCACACGGGTGCGCGTTCCCAGCATTGCTGCGGCGGCTCCGCTGAGTCTGGGAGCAGAAGCAACGTCCCGAGCTGAACCACAAAGCTGCTTCTGCCCGGCGATGCAAGGAGAGCTTGCTATGGCTTGTGTCAGCTCCGTCGTTTTCTCACATCTATTACTGCCTGTGCATCAAGGCTAAATAGCTATTTCCTGCTCAAATTCTTCCTACCTCTCACATGTGACATTTTTCAATATTAAATTCTAACAACAAACCCCCTTCCTTCCCCCACCTAAGCCACAAATGCAATCTGGTCTCTAGGTCTTTGATTAAGGAGACCTTTTTGTGGATTAACATATGCTGTCTGTTGGATGGCAGATGTCTCTGAATCGAACACCAACACTTGTGTTCAGAGGGGCCAACCCAGGGATGGGGTGAGGAGCGAGGAGCTGTGGGTCTCTGGGGGAGCCGGGGGCGTTGCACACCCGTGTGTTGCACACCCGTGCGTTGCACGCCCATGCGTTGCACACCCGTGTGTTGCACACCCGTGCGCTGCGGGGCTCCCACCGACTCGCACGAGAACAACAGTGGAGCAGGAAAGGGCAGAGCACCAATGCACTGATGGTCTCACATGGCCAACGTAAAAGAATCTTATTATTAAAGACATGTGTCCTGCTTTGCTAATGTTAATGATAAATTTCTCAGTGGGTTAAATATGACCAGCATTTGGATATTTTTTGTTTTGTTCTGACAAGCCATCAGACAGCACACCCCCACAAGCTAGTTAATTGAACCAAGAGCATGGGATGTTTCAGCATCAGATGCAGGATCTGGCAACAATAAAATTGAAGCTACATTGGACATCGAAATCATCTACAGGTCCTTAGAAGCTGCAGCTTATGAGTTTGGGATGTTCTGTTAATGCTCATGGTTGGACAATCCAATTACAAACCACTTAATGTCATAAATGATAAGGAACAATGTCCTCTGTTCTTATGAAATTATGAATATATCAGCATGATGCAGCAAGTATTCACCAAGCGCTTTTATAATAGTTTATTAAAGTACGTGTTGTCTGGCTTTACTCAGAGCATGATGGGTGTACCCATTCTGTTGCTCTGGCAGCACCATAATTCGGTGATGTTTGCAGGAGAATTTCTCCTTTTCTTCCAGTGATGTATTTCTTCTTGTGGGTTGGACCAGCGTTCAAAGAAACCTGAAGTTCATGACTTCCTATGTACGTGTCTGCACACTGCTTAAAGCCAAATCTGTAGCTCAAAGCAATGGAACAGACACAAATCCATAAAGCTGTCCTTGGTACAGTTGTGTTCTGGGTTTTCTATGGTGAAAACAGGAGCTGCCCACAAGCAGTTGAGATTTTCTGTGTCTCAGCAATGAAGAAAAAATGGAACACGAGAAAAGTAAACTGATGCAGCTGGTATGCAATTAACTACAGAAACTATTATTATTATTATTATGTTATTTGACATAATTCTGCCGCAGTGGGAGGGCATCCTGCCTGTGCTGTGCACCCAGCTCAGCTCAGCACCAGGCTGGACCTGTCGCTGGACAGCAACTGCTCGTGAGCCGGGCTTACTGGGAAGTGTCTTTCCCATTGGTGAGCAAACAATGTGCTTTTATTCTTCCCAGCTTTCCTGCCTGCCTTTCTCTTTTGAAAATGCCTCTTTCACAGTCTTTTAAGGATTAGGTGGTGATTTGCCTTGTTTCCCAGGTGAACCACATCGATGGATTCTGGGGAGAGGCAAAAAGGGGATGTGGAGAAAGTTGTTGGTGTGGACCAGTTCCTGCTCTGGCAGGGGGATTGGACTAGATGATCTTTCGAGGTCCCTTCCAATCCCTAACATTCTGTGATTCTGTGATTCTGTGAACAGACCTTCAGAGGTGGATCAAGAGGGTTGTGTGAAAAGTTGGGTGTTCTATGTGACGAGGTCGGGGAGACCAGAGAGAGCATTTCTTGTAATTGCTGCTTGGGATGGAGTGTCCCTGAACAACCGCCGTCCACGCAGCGCCCGCCTGCCCGAGCTGCACACCCCCCAGCCGGCTCCGCAGAGACCTCTGTGTCGGGTTCGTGTGCCGTTCTGTTTCATTGCTGCTTACATATCATTTCTATTTCGCATGGCTGTGGAGTTTGGTGACCCTCTGCATCAGTCTCTGAGCGCCTTTTCCCGTGTGCCGTGGCCTTCGGTCCCTGTCCCCATGTGGGTGAGCACATCCCAGGCGGCAACTCAGCAGTGACGCCGTCGGACGTGCTGCTTTGCTCTGTGGAACTGAATCTGAAAAGTGAACCAGCATTTTTATTTGTGTTACCCTGACCTGTGGAACTGGGTTCTGCTGGGAGAGCAGTGATAGGTCGATAGATAGCTACGTGCATATGTGTATATATCCATACCTACACAAACGCCAAGTCGTGATGGTTTTTAGGCGCTGCCTTCCTGTTGTGGGTCACTAGCCCCCAAGGGAGGGAGCACCAACGTTATGGATTTGAACTACATGCAGTTTCTCGAACCGTGCAATGAGCCAGTTCCCTCCATATGGGTGTCTGTCCCTCGAAAGCGGCAGGACAGGTTGCTGACATAAGATGCCCTTTGGTGAAAGGTCTGTGGTTTTCTAGGCAATCTTTATTTGTAACTCCTTTTCCCTGGGCAGCAAGTGGGCCTGACAGTCTCACTACCTCATTCTGTTGTAAAAGCTGTGCAGTCTGGCTTATGAATCTAGCGAGGTTAGCCTCTGTCGTTATTATTTGTGGTGTTGCTTAAAATCATGATGTCTGACCACATTCCTTACAAAGTCTAGGGGCCCTGCAGCCATTTGGTATAAACACAGGTAAAAGTGTTTCTGATACACCTTGCCTTTTCATGGTCATGGCTGAGGTTGCTCCCCAATCCCTTACCTCAGCGTGGTGCTGCTGTTGGTTCAGCTGGGTGGTGCGTGAACACCGTGACATTTGAGGCCCATGCGCTGTGGTCACAAAATAGCCGGAATTGTTGAAGTGCAACATACTGGATGTTTTCCTGAATATTTTCATTCTCTGACTGCCTGGAAGAAGGTTCCTGTAAACTTGGCCTACATTGTATAGAATACCTACTGCATTACAAAGCATGTAAGGAAACCCACGAGGTGTATTTGTTGCACACAGGGTGACGTTCTGCCAGTAACAAGTGGCCAAGAGCTGCTGCTCTCTCCGGTTTCTCAGAAGCTTGATGTTTGTCTAGCTGCTCTCTGTCAATTAACTGATTCAGCCGAGCGCGGTACCGATGTTTGCAGAGGCTCAGCAAAGCTCGCGCGGAGCTCCGGGCGTGCGGGGCCGCAGGGCTCGCCTGTGTGTGGACGTGCCTTGATCCGGAGCAGAGCCGAGCACGTGCCGCGCTCCAGACACAGAAAATGCGCTTCCCGGCGTGTCCAGGCACGCTGTCCACAGGTGTGCACTCAGACTTCGCTTCTCGCTGCATCCTCTGCCCAGGATCCATGGGTGCTGGGGGGAAGACGCAGAAGGGACTAATTCTCATGCCTCAGCCAGATTCTGTTGTGTAGTTCTGGTACCTGCTCTTCTTAGTCTCTGTCGCTATGTCTTTCTGCTAAATGCTGCCGTCGGCAGTGGGAAACAGGGAAGAGGAACGGGCAGAGGGAAAGGTCAAGCTGCTCAGCCTGTCAGGAGCCCAGAGCTGAGAAAATGGCCATGAGGTGTGTGAGCAGCATAGGGAATGGGGTGTGATCTGGGCTGACTGGAGTCCCCGAATGCTGATTCCTCTGTCATTCTCCCCATTGCTAACGCTGCTGAGCAGCCGCGGGTGCGATGTGGCCGCGCTGGCGCCGGTGCCGCCGGGCGGTGGGGACCGGGACAGCCGCACACGGTCACCTCTGCGTGTGTCTGTTCAGAGAGGGTGGATAACGAGAATACTGGCTGTTTCAGTAGTCTCATAAAATTAAAAGATTAGTAATGAAAACATGGATAAATTCTAAATTTAGTGCTTTCCATTTTCATGCAGACTGGAGACTTTGTTCTCTGAAGTAAAACCTTAACCATAGTATCACTGCATTGCAAATATGCTTTTCTAATGTTTCATGCTTTTAAAAATTCTTACTAACCCATTACAGTTGCAATAAACTATGTTTTTTCTCTATGATCGGGAATTCTGCCCCCTTAGGAAAACACTCTGGACTGTAAACACATGAGATTTTTTTAAAGAAAGAAAAGAAGGTAACAGTATTTATTAAACAGAAGTCTTTTGTGCATCCACTATCGCTCTCACCTCCTGTTTAGTTACCATTTATGTACAAAATCCATCAAGAATCCTGCTGTTACTGTTGTTTATTCACGGCGTTGCAGTAAGATTGTTGTGCTATATTACTACTTTTGATCTAAAAATTATTCTTTAAAGTGCTAAAAATTCCTCTCATTAAAGGGCAACGCAGTATAAAATATATACCTGTTTGTATTAAAGAAATGGTGCGGTTAAACCAAACCGCAGTGAAGATGAAGTAACGACCCAGCCGCTCCCCCCAGTGCCGCTGTGGCAGACGCTGTTGAGCGGGATGTGCAGCCCGTCCTGGGCGGCAGCTGCTCTGCTGGGCGATGCTCCAGGCTTGGGGCACAACCAGAGCCGCGGTCAAGCGCCGCTGCTCGCACAGCGATGAGCTCAGGTATCGATGTGCCCCTTGCCGGTGCCCGTGCCATCAGCGCAGCCGGCACACAATCGATGTGCGAGCCTTGGGTCACGCAGGGCTGGCTGGGGCAGCCGCCGGCTCCGGCCGGGCTGCAGTCTCAGCCATGACTCAGTCAGCGAGTGCGTTGGGGTCATGGGGACATCCAGGGTGATGGGCCGCTTGGGGAGCGGGTAGCTCAGCAGCATTAATGAGTGCAAGCAGATCACAGCCATCTCTTGCAGGGGACATGGCTCTCTCCAGCCAGCTGTGACAGAAACCGATCATTAGAAGAACTGCAATAGATTCCTCCTGGAGAAGGGACTCATTATATTTTGTACATTGAGTTGCTGCATGTGCGGAGGTCGATGCCAGAGTTGGAGCAGACATCTCCTCGAGGAGCTGCTATAACATGCACTTTCTTGCTTTTTGTAAAGGAAGGGCAACAATGGCCACAGTGAAATTCGTGTCAATAGAGTTGTGCTAGGCGTGCCACGTTGGTCTTAACTACAAATTATCATTAATCCTCTCCCTTCCAAGATGATATTTGCTCACTGACACTTTAGTTATTTGTGTACTGTGACAGTTCCTTAGCATGGTTTCTGTTGGTTGCCCTCCAAATGCTTTGAGTCTTGGGCATGTAGGACAAAGGGAAAACAAAGCTTTGTTTGGGCAGGTCCTACAAGTCTAGGGTTTTTTTCCCAAGGGAAAGATAGTAGGGATTTTATTGCAATATTGAAAAGCAGATGTGAACAGATGCAACTATAATCTGGCCGAACTTCCATCCAGCCAAGTTACTGACTTTAAACCTGGAGCGTGGTGCTGTGGTTGATGGACAAATTAATGCTGTGTATGTGCACAGAGGTATTTGCTGTCAAGTAACAATTGTTTGTACTTACTCTCATTTCTGACTGGCAGCTGGCAGACCCAACAGCTGATCCTAAAGCCAGGGAGGTTTTCACGGCTCTGGTGTATTGGCTGTTTTTAAAGGACTGAAGGGAGCTTTGCTCGCCTTTGTGCCGGGAGTCACTTCATGATTTGCTGGTGTCTTAGGCGCGGGTATCTGTGCTGCAATAGCTCTTACGGTTTCTTTGCAAGGCCTTGGGCCGGGCGCTGAAAAACAAGGTCTTTCAGTACAGAAATGAGATGCCTACCAGAGCAGGTCCCTTTGGAGCAGGTTGGTGGTGAACCCATCAGCGCACTGCAGCAAGCTGCTGCCAGTGGAAAATGGAGCGTTTGGCCGCAAGAGGCATTCGTTCCTCCTGAAGGTTTTACACCGTGAAACGTGAGCGTCCCCTTCTTTCTTAGCTGAAAAGTTATACCTGTATTTATTTGCTTCAGCGTGGAATGGAAGCTTTGGTGCCTGGAGGCAGCGGCAGCAGCGCTGGGCCACATCGCTCTCAATGCCGTTGCCCGGCAGTGCTGCTGCAAGATGAGTGATGAGGTTCTTCGAAACAGCACAGTGAGCGTTCTTGCCTTGGGATCAGGAAAAGCTTCAACGTTAATTCATGTTCAGAGATTAAATAAAGCCCTCCATTCTTCATTGGAAATAATTAGATTTCTCTCTGTTCCAAGTTTTATCGAATATGTAACTGAAAAAATCATTTTGTCTGCCTCTTCGACCAGGGTATAAAACATCACAGAATGTAATCATGGCTGTAATGTGAGTCCCAATAGAAGACTTAACTCACAATGTATGTCAGCCATAGCAAGACGTACTTCCCACATTTTATTCAGAAAAGACTTGTTAACCGTAGCTGTATACAGGGGTCCAGATCCTCGTATAAATCCGTGGAGTGCTGCAGAGCTGGAGTAAATGGCAGGTCCAGGTTTGCATCCATCCCAAAGACAGAAAGAAGATGGGTCGTGGTGTCTCCTGGGATTTCTGCAGGTTGGTCTGATTTTCCATCATTCTTCTTCAAACAATATTAAAGCCAGAAAATCCCAGCAGAGATGTGCACTTGTGATTAAAGCTCCACAAAAATGTAGACGCCTAACAGCCTTTCCGTAGGAGGCGCGACAGCCCCAGAACACGCGTCCCTGTCTGTCCCACCTCCCCACGGGCTCCGCTCTGCTCAGGTCGGCACATCCCCGACGTGCCGCGTCCAACACACGTGCTCAAGACTATGGCCAAAGGATGAGCCAAAATTCCTTCGTTTTCTGTTTTAGTGTTTAGTAAAGACATCTGATTTTGAGATATCTGACTAAAATTTCTATCAAATGATGAAACTATACAGCTGGCATGCAAGAGGGGAGACGGTGGAGAACGAGGACAAAGAAAACTGAAGAAAAATGCTCCTTTTTCTTTTTTGTTTCTTATGTTTATATGCTGTCACTTCTTTAGTTTTTCCTTGTTTATTTGGATTAACGTCTCTCATGAGGTAAAGAGGTCGACATGTTTTTGGAGCTGCAAGTCAAATAATCACCCATATCCGAAACTCAGTTATACAAACATCTGCTTAATCTCTGACGAGACGTTATTTTCTCCACATGACATTAAAAGGAAGTGCTTAATACAAATCACCTAAAATTGCTTTAAGTGATAGGATTTCAGAGCATGTAGCGAACATTCTGCACTCCCCTCTCATGAATTCGTGCAGGAAAATTAGAAAATATTCGATGACAGACACCAACTAGGGCTTGGCTCCCTGCTTGCTGTGTCCGGTGCCGGTAAGGAGAGGTTTCCTGACGTGGTTTCGGTGTGCTGGTTGTGTGCCATTTGTGTCAACAGCAAGAGGGAAAGATGGTTCATTCTGGAAAAAAAAATAAGGGCAAGCCTGGTTTTGCATATGTTTTGAGCACGGTCCCAGCTGTGTCATGAGATGTGTTCTAGATTCCCGGTGCACAGAGGGCTGGCCCCGTTCGTGAGTGACAGAAATGCGTACGTGTCTGTTGAGCTTCCAGGGGGTCTGCAGGTTTGCTGGAGAGGGGAACATGAACACACTGTTACGACGACGGAGCTGGAGTTATTGATGTATGGCACGCTGAGGTGCGATCTTGAACAGCAGGTTTTATTTTGGGCCAGAAGAAGTTTTCGTCTCTAGCATAAACAACTGAGAAAGGGATTTTTAATGTAAGTGTTGACACGACCTAAAAACACCAACAGGCTTGCTATGAATTAAAGTTTTATCAGCTACTGTTACAACTTGGCTGTAGCAAACAGCAGTACGGAATTAAAGAGATTTTAATGATTTATGGTGTTCTGAAAAACCAGTCCTTCATCAATCTTGTGATAAAGCACAACTTTTCAGCAGGGAAAAAGTAAAGTTTTGAGACTCCATGAAAAATATTTTAAGGAGTGAAATGCGGCGAGGTGTTTGGAATAGAAAACAAAATCAGCTCTTGAAGATGTGAAGGCAGACTGGTTGAGCTGGAGGTTTGCACTTAGAGCATGGCTCCTCAGAGCCGCAGTCATTTTCCATTCACCGCAATGTTACACCTTTTAAATTGCTTTATACCAGAGCAGACAGGTTCTGGTTTTGACCTTTGCACCTGAAGGGGAGACTATGTTAGGAAAATAGTTGTTGTTATTCTTAGAGATGTAGCTGTGAAGCGGTCCCGGCTGGCTGGAGCCATTAACCGCAGAGCAGCTGCCGCAGTGCCGCGTCCTGGGGGCGCCGCTGCCGGGGCAGCCCCGCGGGCGGACCTCCCTGGGGCTGCAGAGCGGCCGTGCGCCGGCGCCGTGTCCTCTGCCGTGTCCCTCAGCAGCCCAGGGGTGGGGGTGTCTGCAGGGAACAGCCGAGCAGCAGCACTAGGTACCTGTTTGTGCCATAGGAGCCAGCGTGTGCCTAGCTGGCCAAGAGGCCTTGGGATCCTGGCTGGGACCAGCACTGGTGTGGCCAGCGGGCCCAGGGCGGTGACCGTCCTGTGCTGGGCACTGGGGAGGAAAAACCGCGAACCCTGGGGGCGGTTCTGGGCCCCTCACGCCAAGAAAGGCCTTGAGGTGCTGGAGCGAGTGGAGAGAAGGGAACGGAGCTGGTGAGGGGCTGGAGCACAAGGGTGATGGGAGCGGCTGAGGGAGCTGGGGGTTCAGCTGAGAACAGGAGCTGAGGGGAGACCTTCTGATCTCTGACCTGCCTGAAAGGAGCTTGAAGCCAGGGGGGTCGGGCTCTGCTCCCCAGGAACAAGCGCCAGGAGCAGAGGAAACGGCCTCAAGTTGCGCCAGGGGAGGCTGAGGTTGGATCTGGGGAACAATTTCTTCCCCCAAGGGCTGTGGGGCGTTGGAACAGGCTGCCCAGGGCAGTGCTGGAGTCACCATCCCTGGAGGGGTTGGACAGACGGACACGAGGTTCTCAGGACATGGGGCAGTGCCGGGGTTGAGTCAGTGGCTGGACTTGATGATCTTAAAGGTCTTTTCCAAGCAAAACAATTCTGTGATTCATGTGTTCCCGGTCTGTAAGCACTGGCATCTCACCTGGGCCGCTGTGGGAGCAGGTAGGAGCAGTGATGTGAGTGTCACACCTGAAGTGTGCGCTGTTGTGAGGACCAGCTGAGCATCCGAACGCAGGGCAGCTCTGCCGTGCAGGCCTGGCCCCCGGCAGTGCCTTTGTGCCCACCAGGCCAGAGCCTCGGCCCAAAGATGGAGACGTGGGAAGGTGGAGCAGCCCCTTGCCACGGGCAGCAGCCGCCCGCGTGGATGTGTCACCGAGCCTGGTTCAACGTGGCATCATAGAGATTGCTGTGCAGATTGGTGCTGGGACCAGAGCTGCAGATGTCCCATTCTTTTAAATGGGTCTTTGTGTGCTGGAGATAATAGTTGGGAAAAACACTGCCAGAGACACTGCTGTCAAAACTGTTCCCAGAACAAAGTTCTGGTTAAATAGGCTGCATAATCAAGCAATGAAGGTTTGTGATAGTTTCAAAGTATGTTTTTATTCAGGATCAGACAGTGTTATAGTAACGTGTCCCTGCTGAGTGTGGGGTAAGCGTCACGGGTAAGTTGTGCACAGCTCCAGCCCTGCTGCCAGGACCTGCCCTCTGCCGCGGTGGCACAGCCCCTGGCATCCGGGCCGCCGGGCTCACGGCATCGTCAGAGGAGCTCTTCTGGGGACAGGTCTGACATCTCCCGTCTTCCCGGAGCACCCTCCACCGGGAGCAGCCCTGAAGGGACAGCGAGGTGCTGCGGGGTCCGGCGGTGCCGGCTGCCTTTAGCATTTCCAGCCTCTTGCGCCCACTGAGCCACGCTCTGGGTCAGCAACCGCGGGGGGAACCTCTTTGAGGGACCAGCATCCTCGGGCTGTTGGGTGCCTCCTGGGCCTGTCCTTGCAGAGGAACTGCTCCTGATTGGGGGTACCTGTGGTCTGCAGCCCCGGCCCTTCCCCTTCCATCAGCTGATTTTACTGTCCCGTGTATCAGGTAATTATCAATTTACTTTTTGTTAGTGATTCATCCTGCTCAAGGCACACAGCTTTGTGCTGCCCATGGCTGCACTTCCAGCGGTGCTCGAAAGCACGTCTGTCTGTCTGCCTGTCTGTCCTTCCTTGTTTGCTCATGGCTGGGTGTTGGGAGAGGAGAACGTCTGCAGAGCCGGGCAGTGTTGTTGGGTGCCCAGGACCCAGGTGCCAGGTCATTGCTTTTGTCAGAGTCAACACGACTGATGCCTTTTTGAGAATGCTTTTGATGAGATAAATCCGATTTGATAAATTTGAGGTGATTTTTGGCAGAGGTAGTCAGCGTTTCACACCTGAGGCTGCCCATAACTCACATGTTTCTGTGGCTTTGTAGGAGGTGCTGCTTTCCCTGGGCTGTCAAAAGGCAGTAGCTGGGAACCAGCACAGTAATTGCAGGGATCAAAGGAGTTTTTGATCAAGGAGGCATCCCCAAGGGAAGGCAGGGGGTGGTTTTGGCACAGCCACTTCCAGTCGCTGGTGGCCCTCAGGGGACCATGGCCAGACAGGGAGGACTTAGGATGGGATCCCATCGCTTGTGACGAGTCCCTGTCCCCGTGCTGGGCTGGCCTGTGCGAGGCAGAGCTTCATCCAGCTGCCTGCCATGCCGTATGCGCTTAATGAATCCCGGTCGTTTAATTATATCCCTGCAAATACACCTAGGAGGCAGCTTTAAGCTTTGCTATCTTGGCTCTGCCTAAAAAAAATTTTAAAAAAAAAAGCTGGTTTTATCCTTAATATTTATGAGAACTGTAGAGCAAGTTAATATTATCTTTTTAATTACAAGTGTTACACAGATGTTAATTACCAGGCAAAGATTGTATTTCAATTATCATCAGTGCCATCATAATACAAAATGGATACGAAGATTGCTTTTAAATGACAGGGTAACTGATACTGTGTCCTATGCAACTGTGATACCATGGCAAGTGTCTTCGGTTTCTCTTCAGAATAGCACGATCCCTGTTTGTTCCTTACCTGATGACAGCTGAGGGTTGATTTTGATTTTTTCTGTATTATTGGCAAGATTCTGTCTGCAGCTCTCGGTACAGAACCGCTCTCAAGCGGCAAGGCAGAGGGTCTCTTTTTGCTCAATGAACTCACGTTTGCAAGAAACCAGTAATCCCAATCCTCTTGCTCTTCTGTGCAAGGGAGACCTGGCTGTCCCTGGTCCTGCAGTCTGGCTTCAAACCCTCCCCGAGCACCTGCCGTGGATTCCAGCCGCACTGGAGTGACTGGAACTTACCCCAGCCGTTCCACGGGAGCCCAGCGCTCAGGGTGGTCTCAGCAGACGTGCAGTCAGCACGTGGTTACCTGGCGCTCTCACAAAATACCAGTTCTTTCTCTTTTCTCCCTGTTTCTGCTGTAACATTTAGTGATCAAAACCAAACTCAGTTCTCCAAAACAGCTCAAGCTGTTTATCGATCGTGGTAAGTGCCTCCTTACTGCTTGTGGTCCTTCAGAACGAAGAACTTAGTTCTTCCTGCTCCAGAGGCTGCAAATCTCCCATTTCCTCGCTGTCCATCCCGAGGCCACTGTCACGCTGCCCCTGTACCGGCGGCTGTTCCCCGGGCAGTCCCAAAACCTACTGATATTTTGGGCTGCCACAAGCAGCTTTATGTCTGGCTGAGCTGTGCAGCAGAAGTGCTGCCGGGACCGGGTTTTTGCCGAGTTCTTCACGTGTCCGCGCTGCGGTTCTGGGGCCGGGGCAGCGCCTGGTCCCAGGCCACCAGCGCAGGAGGTGGCCGCTGTCGGAGGTGACCGGGGTTTCCTTTGCTGGCTCAAAGCTTAGGGCCAGATTCTAGTACTTTTGCTCATGATAATTCCTCACGTCTTCATCAGGGCTGGCTTAGATTTGAGAGCTGGAAACTGCTCCTCTGGGTGATTAATGGCTGGAGAGCGCTGCTGGGATTAAATCAGCTCTGCCAGAGGGATCGATGCATCATCCCAGAGTCGCAGCGGCTTCCCAAATGACCACTTATGATACAACTGCAGTGCTTCATCCCTGGAGAGAGGGAAATACAGAGACTTGTTTTAACCATTTCAATATCTAACTGGAGTTTTGTAGGTGTTCCACTTTGGGAATCCAGACACAAATACCCAAGGGAAGTCAGCAGAAGCTGGAAGAGAAATCAATATATGTGGGCAAGGTGCAACCACTCCAAATAAGCGTTTTTATGAGCTAGAGCAGCCTTCTGCTGTAGTCCACTATCGTGTAGGATCGAGGTGTTTGATGTTGGTGTGTAGTGCTTGCTGATGCTAAGCCTTGACTCTGCTCTAAAAACAAAATAAGCAAAATCCAGCTTTGTACGCTGAAACTTCCTGATGGCTCTCAGCCAAAGTCAATAAAGTGTCTATGTGTGTAAGGATTACAGAGCATTTGTCTCATCTTTCAAAGGCAGAAGCCACCGAGGCATTCAAGAATAAAACCTACTGCTCGCAGTTCGGAAGCAAAAGGAAGATCTTGAGCCCAGCCGTGGGTATTTGTATCAGATGCGACAGTCCCGCCCTGCAGAGGACAGGACCGCGGGGACCTTAATTAAAGATGACATCTGCATTTGCAGAAGGAAAAACTCATCTTTGTGCAGGCAAGATGAAGAAAGCTCAAGTATTTATCAGCTCCGCAGATCCTGCCCAGAATGCAAACCACCCGCTTTTGTTTGAGCCCAGAGAAATCGTGCTGCCCCTTTATAATTAGTTTGAGATAAGTCAGGACATGCTATTAAATGATTAGATGACCTTTCATCTGAGTGGGGATTTCAGTCCTCTGGATTCCTTCAGAATCAGCAGGAAAAAAGTTACTGGATTTCTAAAGGAGAAAAGGCAAAGCCTGCCTAAGAGAGAGCAAGTTGGACTGAAAAATGTACAGAGCAGCAAAAATGTAGGTGATTGGGGAATGTATCCTAAATTAACAAGAACAAAAAAGAACTTCCAAAAAAGGACATAATGTCTGAGTCCCCTGGACATCAGAAAACCCCCAAAGCCCAGCTGTCTATTTCCGTGCCAGCTTACACCAGGGTTGGGTGGAAAATAGAAATGACTCTTGTAAGCAAGAGCTCAGTGAGTGATGCAGGGCAATAAGAAGCCAGATAATTCCTGGCAGGTTAGGACTTTGTTTCTGCTTTTGGTGCTTAGTCCATGGTGTGACAGAGAGTGCTTCGATCCTGCAGAATCAGGTTTATGCTGAGGCTTTATCCTAACGCCAGGTGTGTGTCAGTGTAAATGGTGTGCATGCTCCTACCGAAAGAGCAAGGTTCACCCCGCAAATTGCAGGCATGGAGTGGGTGGGAGCAGAAGATGAACCAGTCAAGAGCGTGAGTCCCTCGGATACGTTCTGCTTATTTAGTCTCAGTATTATTTTTTCTTTGTTTGTTTTGTTATCTTAAATTGTGGTCTGATATTTGAAATTCTTGATGTTTTCCCTGGTGCAGCTGGCAGCTGATGAGAACTGCCACACCATACTGACTCCGGGACGGCGGTTCAGAGCCGTGCTGGCTGTTCCCGCTCCAGACCCTGCCCTTCCCTTCTTCTTCTCAAATCAAAGCTTGTCCCTTTGTCCGCCTCTTTGATTTTCAGACGCTGCGGGAAAGCCAGCTCAGCTCTGGGAGCTGTGCTGTGCTTGTGCGGTGCCGGTTTGCCCGCGGGAGCGTTGCTGGAGCCGCGGCCCCGCGGGACGCCCGGCTCCTGCCGCAGGGTTCCCCTGGAACCCATCCCCTGGCTTTTCGGTGGCTCTCATCCATTATCGGGCCAATTTAAACAGATGGGCTTACTGTCAGCTCAGCAGAGGGCGAGATGTTTTGGCAGCGGGGAGGCGTGGGCTGGCACTGCAGCAGGGGCGGTTGGGGACGCTGCGGGCGGTGTGGGGTGACAGCGGGATGCAGGAGCAGCACCCCACTCTGCGCTCCGCAGAGGCAGCCGTGAACATCTCCTGGGGGCTCAGAAGAGTCCAACAGAGCCAAGCTAAGTTCTTCACTGCTTTGGGTGATAAAAACAAACCGTGCACAAAGCAGGGACGCGGCTCTGAACGCTTCTGTTCGTGTGCTGCGTTTCTCAGTGACAACTCTTACCTTAAAGAAAGGTGTTTCGAAGCCAAGTGTCAGTTTTCCTCCCTATTACTTTTTTAATATAACCGGGTTCAATGGTCCTCATTAGTCCTCACAAAATTAATGAGATGATAGCTGGGGCCATTGAGTGAAGACCAAGGTTGTCCCCAATGCAGGTGAGAAGCTGCCAGCTCCGGTGACAATCAGGGGTCATCATTGTCTGGGGCCCCATGACATGAGATGGAACTGGGCGATGTTAAATGCACATCTCATGTCCTGAATCACAAACGCGAGCTCCAAAGCCTTTCTGCCTTTAACGCAGTAAAAGCAAAGGCAGCTGTACACAAAGCATTTGGCAGCAGCTGAATGTTCAGGGTATCTGGGACTCTGTTAAATCTTTTATGTGCCATGTCTTGAGCAATATCCTACCAGCTGATGCCTGCCTTCTGCTTCACAAATCTGGCAGCATTACATACCATTTTTCCTAATGGCTGTATTTAACCACTGAACATTTCCTTTGTGTGGCGAGGGACCGCATTATGCGGAATGAGGACACCGTAGCCTCTTCTTTCTGCTTTCTTGCGTTGCTTTGCATTGTAGATGGGCTTGAAAATGGGTTGAGATTAATTTTAAAAACCACTCTGACTTGTTACCAAGTAGATGTTTATTCCTTCCCCGGGAACAGATGTGCAGAGGAGGAGCACAAAAGGAACAGATCGGTGTTGGGGCAGCGGCGTGTCTGTGCGGGGGCTGCGTTTGGGGCGTTTCACGAGGGTTCCCGCCCGCGGCAGAGGGTCTGGGTGGCTGTGACTCCACTCCTGACGCTGCTCCGATTGCGTTGGATCCCACCAAGAGCCGTATTAACGTGGTCATTAATTACTGATGACCGTGGTGTCTCCAGCGGTACAAACACGTGCACGGACCGGCCCCTGGTGCTGCCCCCGCCACCTCGCTGGCACGGGAGCGTTTCCATGGGCGCCCACGGTCCTGTTCTTTTCCAGAAAACCCAGAACAAACATTTCCAGAGCGTCTGAAACTGGCGTTGCTTTGTATGTAGGTGATGATGTTCCATTTCAGGAAACTATTTATTATGATTACAGAGTACAAGAAGTTTTCGTCATTTTCTGATTTATTATACTAGGTTTCCATTTTCCCTGCAGAGAAACAAGAAGCAAATAACATAAATATAAAGTGCAATACCTGTTAAGATATTGCAAGTCACAACCTAAAAAAATAAAATAAAATTAGACATTAATGAGCTTCTAGCCATAATGTGAAATAAACTGACATCAGGAAAGGATGTTGTTCAGTGCCTAGAAGGCTGTTATTCAACGGTTTGTTTTTAGAGAAGTTGTATAGCAATGACCATGTTTTAAAGGGATATTGTATTACGTCTTTTCTGCTTGAAGAATTTATAAAATATAAAGTTATTTTTGCCTGTTTTATTAAATGTGCAACCAGTTTAGCCCGCTTTAGGCAGGGGCTGGATCCTGCTGGTGCTTTGCTTTGCGGTAGGTTCATTATTACCATTAAGTCTGCAGGAAGCAGAAGTTTTACCGTATAATTTTGTGTTGTGGACAGTCCGTGGCAGTCCCGATGAGCTTTGCACTGGAGGGGCCCGTGCCGGCGGGGGCCAGGGCTGGGGGCGCCGTGCGCCGGGCCCTGGGGACAGCGCGGGGCTGCGGTGCCCAGCTGTGCCCAGCTGTGCCCAGCTGTGCCGCCGTGGCCGGGGCTCTGCGGCCGTGCCAGCCGCTGGGCAACGCGCGGCTGCCACTGGAGAGGGCTGCTCGGGTCAGGCTGCCGTGAAGTGAGCCCTCACCCTCAGGTCTGCGCTGCGCCTGGAGCTATTGCGGTGCGTAATTCTCCGTTCTTGCTGTCATTGTGATGATGACTGCAAAATTGTCCCCGTAATTTCACCGTGTGCTTCGCTAATTGGGGTGTTTTTATCAGGCTACCGATAACCAGCCATTATTTTGTCACCTTCTTGCTGTAGCATGTCCTTGATGATATGATATTGTGCGCCATTAGCACTTGCAAATGGTTATTAATGGCAGCAATTGAGAAGTGCGGAAGAGTTCGGCGGCTCCTGTCTGTCTGCGATGCTTTCTGCCCCCCCCAGAAACCCGTGTCCTCGCTGGGGAGATACCTGCTCTCTAACCAGCCGCCGCGGGTCAGCCTCCTGGTGCTGCTCCAGATAAAGGCTGCAGGACCGAAAAAGCCAAATTATTTCTTTTTCAAAGAAAATACATCCAGCGCATTGTAATCCCGGGCATGTCTGATAATTAAAAGAGGAGAGATGTGATTATACCAGATGTAGAAATGTCATTATTTCATTTTAAAATAGTTACCTTGATAACTAATTAGCTCTTTTAAAAATAGTGACCCTGGTAATTAAGGTGTCGCTGGTACCAGGAGAATGGGGGACTGGGAGCCCAAGCGGGGTGTGCGGGAGCCCTGGGGCCGTGACGCCCCGAGCCGGAGGGTCTGTCTTGCAGGGACAGAGTCCCGCTGCATTGCTGGGGCACGGCGGTTGTTGTTGGTAACAAATGTACATGCTGATAGCTTTCTGCTAAAACAAATGGGATTATTTTGACCTTTCAGAGCGCAGCTTTGTACGCAATAGATGAAAACTGATCTGCCGGAGGTGGGAGCCGCGGTGTGAGCTGAATGGAGTTGGGGCTGCGGGAGAAGCACCCCCGTTGCCCGAGGCCGGTCCCGTTGGGAAGCAGGGATCCCAAAGCTCCCCGCAGCTCCCTGAGCCCAGTCCCCGCTGGCAGGCTCTCCCCGGAGAGGGGGGCTGGGGCAGCCCCCAAAACGGGGCTGCACAGGCACTGCGCCTGGAGCAGGGCTGCTCATACCTGTGCGTCACAAGTCACAGCCTGGGGACCAGGAATATTTAATAGCAGGGTAGAAGTGCTGAGCAGTGTGGGGCTCAGCCTGGCAAAGCAGCGAATGAGGATATGGAACATTTTACTAAGCTTCCTTTCTCCTTCCCCTTCTGCGGTACTTTAGGTGTGTATCGTACAGAAGAGAGACACTGAGAAGATGTACGCCATGAAGTACATGAACAAACAGCAGTGCATCGAAAGAGACGAGGTTCGCAATGTGTTCCGAGAGCTGGAAATCCTGCAGGAGATCGAGCACGTGTTCCTGGTGAACCTCTGGTGAGCGGTTCCTCTCCCTGCCCTCGGGTGCTCACACAGCCACGGTGTCCCCGTCCTCGGGGTCACGGATGTCACAGTGCCGCAATGGCAGCCCGTGATAACGTGAAATGTGTTCAGGAAACATGGCACAGGAGATATCTGAACATTATGGCATCAGACATTTTAAAACGGCTTAGCTTCTCTTTTTCCATGAAAAGCTTTCGTGTGTTTGCTGGGTGTTTTTCACAGCCTCCTTGCTAATACCACTATCAAATCCCTCCTAAGGGGCCCCGCTACCAATTTAACCGTACAATATTTTAGTGGCGTGGTGCGTTGGTGTGTGCAGTTTGACTGAGGTGTCCCGGGGCAGCACGATGCTCCTGGTGATTGCTGTTCAAGAAATGGTCCATCCCGTTGCGTGGAGATACTGACAACTGTGACAGTCTCTGGCAATCTGGTCCTGCCTGGGGCCAATTCTTGTAGTAAATAACAGCTTGAAAAGTCAAAGAAACCATCATTTTTAGAAAGGATGATTTATAACTTTTATTAATACAAAAGTTACACAAAATATAGTGTTTTGCACAGTATTGGGTCCCTCTAAAGGACTCGATCTCACAGAGATTGGCTAACAGTTTAAATAAACAGAACTGCTCCCAGCCACAGCCAGTGCGTTCAGTGGAGCGTTACTGAGGTCGGTCCTAACTCCAGCGGGGTTAGGGCTGGTGTAAGCTGTCCTGACCCTGGCTGGGTCTGCGCAGGCACTGCAGAGCGGCTCCACAGCCCCGCAGCGAGGGCGGCCGGGGCGGGGGGATTAGTGCACTTGTGAGGCAGCCAAGGAGATACAGCGCCCGTCAGGTTGTACTAGACAGGGGGCATTTCCAAAGCATTACCAGCTATTTGTTAGATTTCAGCCTGATTTGAGGGCATTTTTTAAAATTAGATCCTACAACGTTACACAGTAACAAGGATAGTTTTTGCCAGTGCACACACAATCATGTTAGTATTGAGCAATATGAAATGTAACTGGTTTTACTGACCTGTGGCTGAAAAAAGGTTAGGAGATTTCTTCAAATTATCAGGTGTGTGGCCTTTTGCTGGAGAATGACTGGAGGCAACAAGTGCTTTGCAACAGGTTCACTGGCCAAATAAAATATATTCCCGTAGAGCTCAGATATATCATTATCAGCAAGTTTGCTGATGACACCAAGCTGGGAGGAGTGGCTGACACGCCAGAGGGCTGTGCTGCCATCCAGAGACCTGGACAGGCTAGAGAGTTGGGCAAGGAAAAATTTAATGAAATATAATAAGGGAAAATGTAGAGTCTTACATCTGGGCAGGAACAACCCCGGGTTCCAGTACAGGTTGGGGAATGACCTATTAGAGAGCAGTGTGGGGAAAGGGACCTGGGGGTCCTGGGGACAGCAGGGTGACCATGAGCCAGCACTGGGCCCTTGTGGCCAGGAAGGGCAATGGGACCTGGGGGGATTAGAAGGGGGTGGTCAGTAGGTTCTCCTGCCCCTCTGCTCTGCCCTGGGGAGGCCGCATCTGGAATATTGTGTCCAGTTCTGGGCCCCTCAGCTCCAGGACAGGGAACTGCTGGAGAGAGTCCAGCGCAGCCACGAAGATGCTGCAGGGAGCGGAGCATCTCCCGTGTGAGGAAAGGCTGAGGAGCTGGGGCTCTGAGCTGGAGAAGAGGAGACTGAGGGGTGACTCATTCATGGTTATAAATATATAAAGGGTGGGTGTCACGGGGATGGAGCCAGGCTCTTCTGGGTGACAACCAACAGTAAGACAAGGGGTAATGGGTTCAAGCTGGAACACAAGAGGTTCCACTTACATTTGAGAAGAAACTTCTTCTCAGTCAGGGTGACCCCGGGCTGCCCAGGGGGGTTGTGGAGTCGTCTTCTCTGCAGACATTCCAACCCGCCTGGACACCTTCCTGTGGAACCTCCTCTGGGTGCTCCTGCTCTGGCGGAGGATTGGGCTGGATAAGCTTTTGAGGTCCCTTCCAATTCCTAACTTTCTGTGATTCTGTGATTCTGTGATTATCAAATTTTGCATGACAAATAAATTTACAAGCTTTGGAAAATGGTGCATTGTATCCTCAAATCGTTGGTGAGTTTGGGATGAGTGTTTCAGTCAGCCTTTTCCCTGTCGGCTTGTGCTTTTAGAATATGCCTATGTTTAAGATGAGAGCAGGAGTGTGTGATTCATAAGGATTATACAATCCCACATACGCTTTCCTCAGGAATACCGTCACCAAATATAACAATTGAACGTTGTTGTGTGGTGTATCCTCGCTGCTGTCAGTCTGCTGCAGGATCCACTGCACATTTAGAGAGGCGTTTTACTCTACAGTAAATATAAATCTTTTTCTGGTTTTTATGGTTAAATTAGCACTTGTGTTTTCCAATTCTTTTTCAGGATAGGCAGAGATATTTTCAGTATAGGTTTATCAGATTGTTCACGATTGAAAACGGAAAGTTTCTCTGAAGCAGCTGGTTAGCAAAGCCCAGGCTCTGCCTGCAGCTCTGCAGTTAATTGGGATACGCGCTCTTCAAAGGAAGTGTTGCTCAGGGTAGCCAGAGGTTAAAAAACAAGACAGCATCTTGAGTTGCGCTTGCTGAATTAGAAAGGTGTGAGCAGCGAAGCCGGCACGTGCTGGTAGTGGGAAGGTTTGCAGCTGCAGTGATGAGGAGAGGGAAAAGCCGGGCTCGGGTCTGACTCGTGCACCCCCAGGTACTCCTTCCAGGACGAGGAGGACATGTTCATGGTGGTGGACCTGCTGCTGGGCGGCGACCTGCGCTACCACCTGCAGCAGAACGTCCAGTTTACGGAAGAAACGGTCAAACTCTACATCTGTGAGATGGCACTGGCGCTCGACTACCTGCGAAGTCAGCACATTATCCACAGGTAACCACGAGTGCATTGTCCACCAGCAGGTCACCCGCAGGTACCCAGGCAGGCTCTCGCTCGCAGTCGGTAGCTGGCGGGAGCTGCCCGTGGGTGATGCTGGCTCTGCTTAAGGCCACCAGTGCCCCCCAGTCAGGGAAGTGGCGGCGCTGGTCCTGGGCAGCCACTGCCCGCCGGTCCTGCCCCGTCACTCGGGGGAAGCCTGACACTTTGCTGAGCGCTGACAGCTCCTCCCGGGGCAGGTTTCAAAGCCGTCAAGCGCTTCATAGAAATAGGCCCAGTATTGTGTTCCTAATTTTCCTTGGAAATGATGCCTGAACAAGTCCGATGCTCCCACTTTTTTGCCCATTTGCCCAGGAAAAGCATATTTCTTGTGCATCATAGTGGGACTTGTCTCATGTTAGTGTATTTTTCTTTTATTCGTTCCTAGTTTTTGATAGATAAAAAAGCTGCAGGTTTGTTGTTAAGTTGCATCCTTCTGACTGAGATTTCATCTTGCTGTAACCTTGCTTCTTTTTCCAGAGACGTCAAACCAGACAACATCCTCCTTGATGAGCAAGGTAGGTTGGACCAGGTGATCCTTGTGGTCCCTTCCAGCCTGGTATTCTGTGTTCTGTGATCTATTGGTAATGTTGTCTCAGTGGCCTATATAAGCAAATACCATAGGAGATCCTATAATGACCTCTTTTCCAGCAGGAGATCTTATAAAATGAATACATAATCTCTCAGGCTCCAAACCTTCTGAGTTTTATCGTAAAGCCTTGTAAAAACCAAAGCTTGCACTTGCATGGAAGTTCATTAGAAAATAGCGCAGGGTATAAAGCCCAAACACAAATGGGAAAGAGGAGATGTCAGGGAAGATTTCTTAGGACAAGGTGGTCTGGGATTTACACACCGCTTTCATAGCTGCCTTGTACATAGAGAGCACAAAGTAGCCCCCAGAAGGCCAAGCGGGTGGGTTTTCTTTATGGCTGGCTTGAAAATAATGACATTTTCTGGATTTTAACTTTCAGTCCTGATGACAGAGAAAGTAGAAACAGAGGAGAGGTGTCACAGCACTTTTTGAAGTGTCTGAATCATTTCTTCATATAGGCATAGGGTCTGGGAAGCATTGTCAGGATTTCATTCAGCTGACGTGTCCAGGTTTGCTGTTCTGTGCAGAGCGGCAGCGCTGGTTTAGCTCTGGGACTCTGCGTCATTGCTCCAAGTGTCATTTCAAATCAAGACCCAGTGCTGGCCACCATTTAATCCAGGGCCAGCCTGAGATCCTGGGAAAGCTTCAGGATCTGCTCTGGCTGTTCAGGGGATCCGAGCCCGACCTGCCTGTGCCCGTGCTGCACTGTCCCAGCGCAGGGGCTTATGGAACAAACGTATTAGGTTGTTATTATATTCTGACTGTGCATTGCCACTGTTCTGTGCTGCGATTAATTCCTTCTTAAAATGTGTCTTTATTTAAGGTCATGCACATTTAACAGATTTCAATATTGCAACAATAATTAGGGATGGTGAAAGAGCAACTGCATTAGCTGGAACAAAGCCATACATGGGTAAGAAATAACAGCTCTTCCTTACATCTGTATTTTACACTTCAAGAGCGCTCACCGCATGTTGTCTGACAGTCCCTGTCTGTGACAAAGCCCCTGAATTAATTTATCACGTTAATGCATGTGCCTAGCTGTTCAGTGGAACCTGATGGTTGGAGAGGTGAAACTCCGGAGCGAGTGAGTCACTGTCAGCGCATTGTCCCTGCCCGCGGCTGGGACGTGGTGGTCCCGGCAGGGCTGGGATGTGGTGGTTCCACAATGCCAGGTTCCTGCCGTCCCTCATGTGCTGGGCTGGGAGGGTTCTCCTGGCATGTGCCCAGTAACCCAGTGAGCACAGGGATGCTGCTGTCACTGCTGTCACTGCTGCTCACCCTGCTCGCAAAGCCTCCCCTCGGGCACTAGTGCATAAAAATCACCACAAGGTTTACATACTGACTTACATGAAATACTGAAATAGAAACAAATGGAAGTCAGCGAATAATCTCTTGCATTTTGTCCTCTCTGTTCAGCCCCGGAGATTTTCCATTCCTTCCTGAGCGGTGGGACGGGCTACTCCTTCGAGGTGGACTGGTGGTCGCTGGGAATCATGGCTTATGAGCTGCTGCGGGGCTGGGTACGGCCTCGGGACGCGCTCTCGGATTGACTGCACAGAGGAGAGGGAGTTTTTTCTCACCTTTGTGCTTTTTTCCCCCAGAGACCATATGACATCCACTCCAACAACCCCGTGGAGTCTTTAGTTCAGCTCTTCAGTACTGTGAGCGTTCAGTACTCGTCGGCGTGGTCAAAAGAAATGGTTGCTCTGTTGAGAAAGGTAAGTAGTCCTGCTGGCGTGGTTTACGTTGTACGTTAGCTGCAGTGTGTGTGGGACAAGCTGCAAAACTCTCAGCGTATTAATTAATAATGTAAAATTGAAATAGGACTAATTTTTATGACTTTGATTAATGTTGTCTTTTGTCTGTTTATTATCCCTGTAATAAGATGCGTTACGTTTGACAGCAAGGGAAGGAAAAAAGCTGGTTTTGGTGTGACACTCCAATTCCTACCTGGGCTAGCTGTCCTTGTACTGCCACACAAGAAACTTGTTGGTTTGGCGTGCAGGCTGCGTTTTAGCTGCTGCTTGCTTGAGAACTTACAAAAGTAGCTGATGAGTGTGCTGTAAAAAAGATATACACAGTGCTGATAGCAAATAAGTGGCTCTGATGTCAGTTAATGTTGGGTGGACAATTTCCATAATGAGGTTTTGTTTTAAAGAGAAGCCGCGGCTGTGCATTGGGACTGCAGCACATTCAGCGGGTTGGCATTGCCATCTGCTGGGCTGCCGCAGCCGGGCTGGGAGACCAGCAGGAATTAAACATCTCCCCAGGAAAATGCCAGCAGCCACCTCGGACTGGGGGAGCCCCTGTGTCTCCCCGAAGCGCTGAGGTTCTGTGCTGGGGACACCCCAGTGCTGCACCTGCTGGGACAGCCTGGGCCATCGCTGCAGCTTTACCTGGGAACTGGGAATTCCCCCCTTTTTGTTTTGAAGATGAAGATAATTTTATGCCGTGAAAAAGCACCTGAGAAGTTCCCCAGGCAGCAGTTGCTGATCAAGGCTTGTACCTCACGCCCTTCACGACGTCCCCTTGCTTGGGCACCTGGCTGTGAGCACAGTGACCTTTACCTACTTCTTGCAGAGCTGCCTTTGGTGTTGGAAAAATGCTCCATGCTGACCACTTTCTGCAAAAAGGTTGTAACCACCTATAAGCGTGCCTAGAATTGAAGGAAACAGCCCTAGCTGGGCATTTTGTAGAGGTCCTACTGCAGACATCCATCAGTTGGGAGAGCGTTTGTGGATGCCCAAAACCGAGCTGGGGCAGCTGGAGGTCAGGGCTCGCATTCGAGGTGCTCTGGAAAAATGGGCAGAAGTGGTGCAGAGGTGGGAGGCAGCTCCTGGAGAGGGGTGAGGGTGAGCGTCACACCGCGGCGATGGTGGCACCAGGAGCATCCCGTGTGTGGGAGAGGAGGGACACGCACGGGGTCTGAGGATGCACTGCAAAGGTGGCAGCAGCTGAGCTTCGGTGGGGATTTGCACAGCGGGAGACTAGGCACAGGATTTTCTGGAAGCCCTACCCAGATCCTGTGTTAGGTATACCTCCCTGTTAGACATATCTCCTCCTTAAACATGCCTCCCCCTCAGACATCCCTCCAGCAGGCCTGGAAGCTGTAACTCAGGTCGACTGAGCACGGTACATGGTGCTGAATTCTTTGAAAAATCATCTCTGTCCTCAGACTGGTGTCCCAGCAGATCAAGCAATCATCTTCAATTTTTTTCTCAGCACTGACTAACCTGTGTGTGTGATAAATGGAGTAGTATTCCCTGGTGTCACAGAAGTGGTAGTGAAAATAGGACATGTGGAGATGGAAACCGAAACAATGAACCTCTGGGGGAATGACCGTCTTTTCAGGAGAGCAAGGTCTGTCCCTGGATGGGGAGGAGGGTGCGGGATGGCAGTGCCAGCTGCTGCTGTGAAGGGTCCTGCATCGCAGGTGGGCACAGGAGGAGCAAACCTGCGCCCGTCCAAGAGCTCATGCTACGGGATTTTTGGCCATCTGGTTTCACAACCTCCAGAACGTTTTTCTAATATTTCTTTTTCTAGTAAGTGACAAATTTCCCATGTCAGAGAGGTTGCTGCACAGCTGCACCACCGGAGTCCTGCAGCTGTGGTGCTGCTGGGCTCCTTTTCTCTCTCTGACGGGAACGCTCTTCTCTCCCAGCTGCTGACGGTGAACCCCGAGCATCGCTTCTCCTGCCTGGCTGACGTCCAGGCCTCCGCGTACCTGTCCGGCGTGGTCTGGAGCGACGTCTGCGAGAAGCGCGTGGAGCCGGGCTTCGTCCCCAACGTGAGTAGGAGCGAGCCGCGTCGGCCCGAGCGGGTCGGTGCTTGTCAGAGGAACCGCTGCGTTCAGCAGAGGCTTTCTGATGGAGCGCTGGTGTCTTTGCTGCGGGAGGGTCCGCGCGGCGCCTCACGCGCGGTGCCGTGTCCGTGTCCCGCAGAAGGGCCGCCTGCACTGCGACCCCACCTTCGAGCTGGAGGAGATGATCCTGGAGTCCAGGCCCTTGCACAAGAAGAAGAAGAGGCTGGCGAAGAACAAGTCGAGGGACAACAGCAAAGACAGCTCACAGTCTGTAAGTGCTTTCTGGGGTAACGGCCAGCTAGGAAAAAAGGCTGTCCTACAGGGGTTTGTGAGGGTGTTTGCAGGCAGGGTGCTGTGCCAGGGAGAGCAAACACGGGTCACCCACTGTCCCTGTGTCCCCTGTGTGTCACCCACCATCCCTGCGGCCCCTGTGCGGTGCCTCGGAGCTGCGCAAACCCCAGAAAAGGGAACAAACATTGCTCCCCCAGCGAGAGCAGGACCATGCCCTGTCTGAGAGCAGCAGGGGACACCGGCAGGGTTTTACCTGTCCCGTTGGCTCATGCCCTGTCTGAGAGCAGCAGGGACACCAGCAGGGTTTTACCTGTCCCGTTGTCTGTGCCAATTAACTGCAATGGATCCCTGCCCTCTTCAGTGGGAGTTAATGCTGCGATCAATGACACTGTAAAAGGACAAAGAACAAATCGGGAAGCAAGGGAGGAAAAAAAAAACAGAATAAGCAAATTTGCAAGTACCTCTCTGAGGTTTTGCTGCCAGGAGAGCTAAGGGCAGTGCCTGCTAGACCCAGAGCCGAGCACCAGCACCAGGCAGGGGTCTGTCCCTTGCCACGGCCGGGGTGTGCGGGTGGGTGACACGAGGGCTGGGCGAGGTGGCCTGGGCTGGAGACCAGTGTCTCTGCGTGAGGACTCATGCAGGCTTTGTGCTGGTCTGTCCCTGCGCTGGCTTTCCTTCCTGTGGGCAGATCGCCCTCCCGAAAGCACAATACACAGATAAATGTGTTGTGTTTATCTGGAAAACGGTGTGCTATCTGTGTTTGATGGAAAACTGCTCCTCACAGGTGAAACGAGCCTCTGGTGAAAGCCACAAGGGCAGAGAGCTGTGCTGTTCCCATCAGCTGTTTTGGCTGAGGTTTTTGAAGTGGGAGGCTCTGTGCACACAGCTGGCAGCAATGCCATGGATTTGGGACTGCTCCTGCATGTATTGTTTCTCTTCAACAGGAAAACGACTATCTCCAAGAATGCCTTGAAGCTATCCAGCAAGACTTTGTCATCTTTAACAGAGAGAAGTGAGTGTGCAGAATATTTTTTTTTAAAGAAAAAATACTCTTTTTCCTGCCTCCCCTTGGGAGTCAGAGTTCCAGTGCTTGGCAGCTGGGAGCATCCTGCCAGCGGCTTAGCCCTGGGTGACACGTCAGCCGAGGAGCTCAGGTGCTGCCTCTGTATGAAGAGCAGTTCTGACCAAAAAGGGAGACAAGATCAGGGATTATTAAATAAAATATGCTGGAACACTTCTGGGACTTAACATAGGTATGTGATACTGCTTCAGTTCCCCCGTGGCGTCTTCTCACCCATCCTGCTTTCCAAGGGTGATGTTTTAGGAAAATGAAGGCGAGGAACGTGCTAAAATCTCTGCAAGGCACGAGTGGGCAGTGAAAGCGCTGGAGCTGAAGCAGCTGCTTTCTGCGGGTCGGGCCGCGCTGCCGGGGGACGTTGGGTTCCTCAGGGAAGCAGGAGCTGCTGCGGGGGTGAGCAGGGACCCTGCTGCCCTGGCACCGGGCGCTTGTGGGCAGCTGAGGCTGGAGCCTTGCAGGTCATCGCGCAGTATTTCAGAGCGTCTCAGTGTGTTTTGCTGATATGTTGGCCCCTGTCGTGACCTTTTCCTGTGCTCCGTGTGTGCTCATTCCCCACGGGTGTGCTGTAGGCCCCTCTCAGGAGCGGTGCGTGGGCACGCTGACTGCTGCAGACCATGCTCACCCCGCTCCTTCTGCGGGCGTTCCATCTGGGGATGCCTGTGTAACGCCCGTTCCTCTGCTCTGCACAGGCTAAAGAAGAGCCAAGAGCCAACGAGTGAGTCCGTGTCCCCCCCCGAGACCACCGACGAAGCCGAGACGGAGGCCGAGTCCGACACCTCCAACCTGAACATGTGCAGCTCGGTCTGCTCCTCGGCGGGCAGCAGCTAGGCTGCGCTGGCGGCGAGGGTCGCCGGCCCGTGCCCACGGCCGTCCTCCGGCCGTGCTGAGCACCGCGGGCTGTCCTCCGGGCCTCCGGGGAGCACCCGCAACTGGTCTTGCGAAGCTGTAGCAGAAGAGCTGGTTCTTACAGAGCTGCGCTCCCAGATTGAATGCATCGCCAGTTCGGCACACTGACTGCCGCGGGTAAAGATACTTGCTATGCAACTTGTCAGAGGAGGTAGATCAACTTCTTTACTTGTTCTTTTTTAGCGTCAGATTGCTGATCTGCACATGTTTTTAATGCAGTAAGGTGACAAGAAAAGAAGTTACATCCTTGAGTACAACAAGGGAACACACGGAGCAGGTGTGGCGAGGGAGGAAGGCTGAGCAGGTGGTTTAAATTTTACTTTGCTGTTCCCTGTTTGTAAAGGCTGCTGTAGGGACAAGCAATCCTTGTGTAAATTGGAGCAGCCCTGGGGCCTCTCCGGGCTGTGGCGGGTGGCACAGGCTCCTGGGAGCCCCGAGCTGTTCGGTCCTGCAGCATAAGGACATCCCAGGTACGTCCTTGTCCTCTCGTCACCTGTCAGAGTTTCTTGCCTGACTTGGGGCAAATAAGTGTTTCTTGTACACTCCATGAATTCTTCTGGGGCTGGATAATGATCAAACATGTAATTGAGATGCGGAATGTATTTAAAATATTTGCTTTCTTCACATAGCTGCTGTGAGTGGCGAGGAGCTGTGGAACCAACCGGAGGGTTTGGTTGTTTGTCCAGGTTTGGAGGACACAGCTTATCACAGGTCCAGTTTTTACTGGAGGCCAAGTGGGTGGCCTTGCAATGCTGCTTGGTTATGAAAGAGGGGAATATCTTATTTCACCCTTCAATTTACTTTATTTTTAGTGTAAAGTAAAAATACTGTATATAATTTACAAATACCTGTTTTAACTTCTTAATAAGACGGGAGATCTCCTTAACTTGCTCCAGCTGTGGCTGTTGCCTTCTCGTTTCAGAAGCCTTCACTATATTAGTTGCTTAATCTGCTGTAAAGTGGCTTTTGGTTACTGTTGCTAGAAACGAGCCTTGGGTTCTGCTGCGACATTTGGCTGTTGTGATACGCAGGGGTTTCGTCAGGACTGCGTTCAGTTCAAACCGTCAACATCTGTTTGCTGCCAGACACGAGGAGGGTGCAGGGTTTGCATCCTTACTGTATATTTGTCATGCAAAAATGGATAGATGTTTTTAAGAGGTGCAGACTCTTTCAGGACAAATTTTGTTGTGTTTTTCGTTTCCACGAATCAAATAGAGAGGTGTAACTGATCCTAAACAATTTTAGATGAAAAATGACGCGATGCGTTTATTTTCCACAGTTTTATGTGGAAATCGGCATGTGGCTAAAATTGCGCAGAACCAAAATTTTGTAGAAGTCTTTAAGAGGAGCGTTGAGGTGTGCGGGCACAGCTTGCCCGGGCAGCCCGGTGCTCGTCCCTCTGCCACCCTCGTGTCCCCGTCCCCAGCACAGGCTGCAGTGTAGTAATAACACACTAATCTCAAGTCACAAAACCACATCAAGACTGGCTCTGATTCGCTTCTGATCACCCTGCTGCTGCGCCTGCCAGGGCTCAGCTGCGGGCAGGAGAAATGGAATGAGCATCAAAACCACCTATTTATTCAGGATTTATAAATTACAGATGATTTACTCCACTGGTATGGATAGGTTTTTTTCAGTAAACTCCATTGCACTATTTATCTTCTTTCTGTAAATAATGACTAAAGTTTGGACTATCAGAGCAACAAGGAGCGTAACTTATTTTTTTGACCAAACCATCCCATATAGGAGAGATGCAAATAAATCCTATTCAACCAAAAGCTCTCGGGCCAGAAAAGATATTGGCAGTTTGGTAGGACAGGTCTAATCAGACGTTTTCATCACTTTCTTGAGAACAAGTGACAAACGGCCTGTGAGGTTGAGGCTGGCGTGTGTAGAGAGGGGCTGGCTCCTGAAATGGATGTTTATCACCCCAAACCCTCTCCTTGCTGGTCATCCATGTTCCCTTTTCAGCACTGCTCTTCCTGGGTAAATTGTGCAAAATATCCTCGGCAGCACTTGGCAGGAACTGGGAAAGCTGCTGGGGAGACACCCGGTAATTGCTCCTTCCCAGGTGAAATACCCAGGGGCAGGTTCTGGCTGCCAGGGCAGCACCACAGGAACCCAGGAACGCGTCTGCTGGGACGCACTGGGAAACTCTGCTCTCCGTCCCACCCCGGTCATCGAGAGAACCGACAGGACACAGACCTCCAGCATCATTGTGTTGAGCAGCAGAGATGTTGTGAACACAGTATAACTGAGGTACTCATTATCTATCTTAATTGATGCATGGGCATCAATTCACCAGGTCCCACTGAGTTACTGACGCCTGTTTGTGCCTGGTCCGTGGAGAAGAAATTACAAGAAAAGACAGAAAAATAATAAGAAACAGATACGCGTTTGCTTCGTTGTCAGACTCCCCGTGATGGGTTTCAATGCGCCGGGTCCTGCTGTGCCGCTGCTCTCCGGGCCCCTCTTGTGCGGTGTCCCCATCCCGTGTCCCTGACCGAGCGCGCAGCCCGGCCCGTGGTTCCCGCAAAGCTCAGCCCATCGTGCCAGCTCCTGCGGGCGACAGGAGCCGCTCCGTCCCCACGCCGCTCCCTCGGTGACGTGCTGCCAGGTTTGCTGCTCCGAACCGCTCCCCCCGGTGTTGTCTCTCTCTCTTGTGCGATAGAGCCTGATGCAGCTCCCGGTGTGAGCAAAACTCACGGTGAAGTCGTGAAATACTCCTGGTACCAACCCCTCCCCATGCAGAGCTTAAAGGAGTCAGTAGCAGCTCTGGTTTACATCTCCACTACAACCAGAATACAATAATTTTCTGTAGATAAATATTTAAATACACGTATTTTTTGTATGACAGATTTATACAGGGTGTGCCATTATTTGCTGTGAAAAGCCTACATTGCCTATAAATTGTTCTCCTTAAATTCCTTGCCATAAGTTTGTTTTCTTGCCTCTGTTGTATTATGCAGCTTTGCAAACTTGCATATTTTTAAGTGTTTCCATTGAATTCCACAGACTTCACTGGGAATTTTGCCTAGAAAACAAATGTCAGATCAGGTCCTGATGTTTCTTCTGTTGCCAATTTTTTATTACTCTGTACCTTGCCAAAAAGAGAAGATGAGTAATAAAATAATAGCAAAAAGGCCAATAATAGGAACTTGACATTGGACAGTGCTGAAATCCTGATGCCTTGGTAGGGTATTTTTTGAAATATTTCAGTGGAAATATATATAAAATATATCTTTGTATTTTATGTTAATACATTCCTGTAATTTTATTGCATGAAAATTTTACCATGTCACAAAATATTTAAGTTATGACACGTTTGTGTTTTTGCTGATACTGCGAGAAGCCATTGCATATGTGGAGTAATAAATGTGTATTTTTAACACTGTCAAGTGTTTGTTGTCATTTCTAGGTTATTGCTCTGTAGGTAAAAACAGTGAATTTTGCAGTAAGTGGATGTTATAATTGCATTTCTTGTTTACACATGGCAGACTGGAGCTGTTTAGCATCCTTGTTACCTTGTTGGTGCAGCAGCCGGGACGTGGCGATCCAGGACTTTACAGCTACGTGGCAAGCGGGTCAACACGCCAGGTATTTTTTTAATTTGCTGCAAACTGAGGGCGCGGTGCCTGGCAAAGCCTGGCGGCGGCAGCTGATGGTTATGTGGCTGTGTGAGCCACAAAACCATCACAGCGCCGACTGCTGCAGCCCCAGAGCTGCCGGGACGCTTGTGCAGAGCCGGGAGGGACAAGAGCTGCAGGAACGCGGCCGTCAAATTGCAAAATGGGCATTAAAAGCGCAACAGCTGATTCCAGACATTTGACAGTGTCCCACTTTCCGGAGTCAGTTAGAAGGTGTTTGTAATTCCCTAGGGAGAGCTGATCTTCACAGCGGTGGGGCTGAGGGCCCCTTCCGCGGTGCCTTTGGGGTCTCGGTGAGGATGAGGAGGGCACGTCCCAGTGCCCGGCGCCTGCCATTGAGGCACCCACAATTATGGCCCACTGTGTTTTAGCATTTCACTGCACAACCCTGCGTTTTGTATCTTTAACTCGATAAAAATGGCCCTGGGGAACTTTCAGGAGGTCTCTGGTTTTTCTCTTTCATCCCTCATCAGTACTGGGAATTATTTATTACAGTTCTTGGTGCAATGTGCTGGCTTTACCTCAGGGCAGAAAGCATCTACAAAGGCTCCTCCTCACTTCACGAGTGGTAAAGGAATGAGACAAATCTCTGCGAGCCGTTCTCGGGCGGTCGGCAGCCCCGCGCGGTCTCGGCGGTGCCGGCTCCCAGCAGCCCCGGCCCCGCCGCCCGTGGGCCTGACCCGGAGCCCGCAGCAAAGCTGTCCAAAGAAATTGGGGCACACGCAGCCCGTGTTTGTGCCCCGGGTGGTTTCGTTTCCCTCTGTCTTTCCCATACCTTATGTAGTTTCCACTGCCTTCATTTAAAACTCTATTTAGAAAGAAAAAAAAGCATGTTCAATAGTCTTGGTGAAATTGCAGGAACAGCCAGTAAACCAACAAATGAAGTTAAATAATTTTAAAAATTAAATTATAAGAACAAATGAATTCCCATATATGTTTGATGTAGAAATTACTACAGGTCATTGCATTAAGCTATGAGAGCTAGTTCAGTTCAGATAATTTAACCCCCCCCCACCAAAAAACGTGTGAGTTCAGGTAATAACACGAATTCATCTTTACCTCCTGGGTTGGTGTCTCCAGCTGCCGGCCGCCGTGCTTTCAGCTTCCACCTCTGGAGCAGCCACCGCCTTGCGTTTCCACAGCTCTTCTGTTCCCGTCCTTGCTCCCCGTGTTCAGCAGAGCTGGAAACCACAGCAGGACACTGCCCCGGAGAATCCACACCTCCCGGACCTGCTGCGGCTCGCAGGCATCGCAAACAGCCCGCACCTGGGGGCAAAAATCAGCCCACCCTCATGGTATTTGAGCTGTATTTCCAAACCAAAGGCTTTGGGCGGGCAGGCCAGCCGCGTGACAGCAAATCCGATCGAGCAGCTCCAAGCAGAAGGGTGGGATCCTGCATTGCTCCTACACAGCCAGTAATAAGCCCCTTTTTATTGTCAAAGTGGAGTACACTGACCTGCAAGTCATGAACTGAGGTCAGAAACCTTCACGCACAAACCCCAAAGGAAGAAAACACAAAAATGGACTCCGACGAACCACTTCTTTGTTCCAACAAACTTTATTCAAAGCAAGGAAGAGAAAAAGAATGGCGAGCCATCCTGTTAGAGGTACATGCATAGCTTTGTGGCATAGAGGTTCACCTTTACTGTACATACCTTTAAATAGCATAAATGGGCTATAATAACTTTTATAAAAGAGTTTGTCATATGCAACTGGCCTTGAAATGAGCCTTGTTATTGGTTATAAGACTTACACTCGGTTCTTGAAAAACTGTATAAATAATCTTTAAAAAAACAAGCCCAACAGAAAGACTACAGCCCAGTGGGGTGTGTGCCACGGCGCCGGGTGCCGGGAGCAGCCAGCACCGTCCTGTGCCCGGCCCCGTGTCCCTGCGGGGACAGAGGGACGTGCTGCGGGGACAGAGGGACGTGCGGCCATCCCGCAGGGCCACGTGGGCTCCCGGGCGCAGGGACACGGCCCCGCGTGGCGAGAGGTCTGCTCGGGATGCTGCGAACAGACGAGATGCAACTCACCGTAGTAAAACCAGAGTCAGAAACGTTCATCGGTTAAAAATCCTTCAACTAGAAAGGGCATCGTTGCTACTAAAAGGAGCGGATTCCAGCCAAAACGCACCTTGGTTTTGGTGCCGGCCCCGAGCTGGGTGCCCACATGCACGGGGGGTAAGGGCTTCCCAGGAGCTACGGGGGAAATACAGACGGGGGACACGGGGACGGGAGCGCTACCTCTCGGGGGTTACTCTAGTGTCTACCTACGAGAAGAAGGGGCTGGGGCAGCCGACAAACACTCGGTGTCATCCCGAGCTGGAGCGCGACCCCCTGTGCCTTGGCAGCCGGACCATCCCCGGCAGCGCCCGCGGGGCGCCGGGCACGGCGGGGGCGCGGGCCGTCAGGACAGCGAGGTGATGTTGGAGCGGCCGCCCGGGGGGGCCATGATCTTCTGAGCCGTGCGCCTGGCAATGTGGTCGTCAGCCTGCGACCCTGCGGAGACACCGGCATTGGCAGCGGCGCCGCGGGGCTCCCGCGCTTCAAACGCACAGATTTTAAAGTGTGCCCTTTCTGGGAAAAACTAGTGTTTTCCATATGTACTATTTTGGACACTACACTATCATAGTACAGTTTGAAGTGGCTTTGCCTGAATATCTTTCTTTTCTATTGCACCTTTCTGTAAAGCACTGTAAGTGGCTTTTCTGTAATTAAACACTTTCTATATAATAAAATGTGGGACCTTGTACATTTATTAAACAACATGCGATCCATCTGATTTCAACCAGCTAAGAAAACAAAATTTAAGAAGTTTTATGGCAGAGCATTGTTTTTTCCAAGGTCCCAAAAGCTGCCAGGCAGATTTCTGCAGGATGCTGAGCTGCTCACACAGGAAGACCAAAGGAATTATCTGTCTGGTTCCTGAAAACCGAGTTATTTGGCTGGTCTCTACAAAGCCAACTGCTCCTAACCCCCGGCTTGTGGGGGACACAGCTGGGGCTGAAGTCCCGACCCCTGACAGCCAGGGCAGTGTCCCCAGTGACCCGGGCAGGGCCGCGGTGACACCCCGGCCGTCAGCCTCCCCCTCGTCCTCGTGGCTGCAGCCCCCGCGTGGAGCCGCCTCACGGCCCCCGCCAGGCTCTGCGATACACGTCCATCGATGCATTTACACATTACTGGGCCACATCGAGAGATTTCTGCGCTGCATTTCGTCCCCAGGCTGCTGCAACAGTCAGCATTGCTTTTTACTGAGCAAAACCCGAGTTTCTGTTCCTCAGCTTCGCGCCGCTGCTCGCGCAAACCCGGGACTTTGTGGCAGCCATGCAAACCGGCCACCCCCCACCCGCAGCCCCCCTTCACTTTCGGGGAGCCCCCGGACCTACCAGACAAGCTGAAGCCCGACTGATGGAGGTTGCGCACGGGAGCAGCCGGGGCTTTGCTGGCGCAGGGCGCGACGCGGGAGGCCGGGGGGGCCGCGGCTTTGGCGCTGGCCAGGACCTCGTGCACCGGCCCGTCGTACAGCCCGCGGGGCACGCCGTGCACCTCGGCCAGCTGCGGGGAGGCACGGCTGTCAGCCCGGCCGAACCAGACGCAGAGCCAGCGCGGGGAGCGGCGTGTCTGCGCCCCTCCCCGTGGGCACCCAGCGGCTCTGCCCACCCCCCACACTGCTCCTGTCCCAGTAGCACACGGACACGGGGAGGGCAGAGCTGGCCAGAAGCTTTTCATGTGCCTGCATGTCTTCGTCTCCTCTAAACCAGCTGGGCCAGCACACTGAAGGATTTATCTGATTGCATCTCCAGTAACTACCGAACGCGGCATCCATTACCCTCTGACAGATGCAAAGCAGGCACTGGTAACACAATAACAAGAACGTTCCCAATTCAGGCAGGACAGGAATCCTTCCCTTCTACCTCCAGGCTAACCAAACAAAGCCAGGTTTCCTAGAAGTCATATTCTTGCTTTATAACTTTATAATAGGCAAACAGTACTAATAATACTAGCATTACTAGCTGTAATACTAAAATACGCATTACTGATTAATGTGCCAAGCCACACACCAAAGCAGTTACATGACAACATTACAAATTTCCAAGGCCTAAGAAGAAATAATATTATTATTTTTCCTGTTGCCTATTCCATTAGGAAGCTTACTATAACAGTGATTGCAACACAGTAATGCAGAGAGATTGCAACAGAAATACAGGATTATTGCAAATAGAATTCTCCTTACCCTGTTTCTTGCCTTTATCCTCTTATAAACAAAATCAGGGAACGTCTTTCTAGGAATGAAGCGACCAGACCCCTGGGTGACGCACAGGTTTCCATCTTCAAGAACAACTTTCCCCTGACTTATGACCACGGTAGGAACCCCATGACACTCTGTGCCTTCAAATATGTTGTATTCCACGTTCTGGAAAAAAAACAAAACCAAAAAAAGATATTCAATACAGTTAAGATTTAAGAAGACAAGAAGCCAACTACACACAAACCCCACTTTTGTACATTGCTCCTCGTGCACAATCAGTTGTACCTAACTAAACCTCCATATTTCAAATAATAAGGTTCTTCTAAGTGGTGAATGAAAGCGAACTGGAATGGAGAAAGCAGATCCTCAGAACGCTCGGTACCCGCCCAGCAGACTTGCAGCTCTCCTGGGCAAACCGGACTTGTACCGTACACCACTCTCCTCCCTGAGCCCCGGACCAGCCCAGCTCTCCATTCGGGGACAGAAGTTCTTGTCATTTCTCCCAAGTCGCTGCAACTCTTCCACCAAAACAGGTACGGAAAGCCAGGTCTGTTGTGTGGGAAATGCAAAATCCTGCCGCTTTCTTCAAATGCTCCCATGACTATCACTAACGAATCTTCTAAACAACAAAGTTTACACCGAAAAAATGCACCATTATAAAAAAGCGAAAGTTAATTTTCTGGATCAAAAGAAAACCTGTTGCTTTTTTTTTTTTTTTAAGAAAACACTTGAATACTTCAATCACAGTGAGAATTTTCTTCAATAAAAAACATTTTGGTGAAAAAAAAAAAACAAACCACCCAGGTCAAAATGTTTCTACATGAACTCCAATCAGCAGTACCACCAGCGTTCCTCACGACACCTCACCCCTCGCTTCCAGCTGCAGCTTCTGGCCCGGGCTCATACAGGTTAGTTTGGGGCACCCAAGGCCTGGAAAGCCACAGCTGGAATGTCACTAGTGCACCCCAGTCTCTCCTGAGTGACCCTGACAGACAGGCAGGAATGGCTCTGGCTCTTCTGGAAGGATGCTGATACTTTAAACTATATTAATAGTTTAATATTTAAAACAAGTTCAGCACTTACAGTATTCTAGTCCCCAGCGAACACATTGATCTTAAAGTTTCTGTACTGGATGCAGAGTGTCCCAGAGTAGTCACTGCTACTCAATTACGGTTCTACCTTCTACAGTAACAAAAAGATATTTTCATTGTATTTTTAAAAGCAAATGCAAGGCCCTTCATCACTTTATCTGCACCAGCAGCTCCTCCCTTGCTGAATGATCTGACCTTTCTGATCTGAAGAAATACATGGCTTTGCTACTCTCTTCTGACTCATAAGCCAGCTCAAGAAAATAGTTTTTAAAACACTTTACTGAATGGTGGGTTTTTGCCGAGATGATTTTTGTAGCCTTGGGGTTCCACACGACCAGGTCGGCGTCGGCGCCCACGGCCACGCGTCCCTTCCTGGGGTAGCAGTTGAAGATCTTGGCAGCGTTGGTGCTGGTCACCGCTACAAAATCATTCTCGTCCATCTTCCCGGGGACCTGGGGGCAGAAGGACAGAGGGACGGGCACCAGGGACGTGTCCCAGTCCCGGCAGCGGCCCCGTCCCCGCTCCCCCCAGCAGTGACAAGGCACCGGGAGAAGAAATCACAGGATTGTGCGGGGTGAGGATCCACACTGCGACAGTTCTGGGGACAGGGGACGGCTGAGACCTGTCTCTGTAGGCTAAATAATACAGCAGAGGTTTTTAGTTTCCCTGGACTCTGTGAAATTTAAGGTCTCTGAAAAACATGCCCTTCACTGGTAGGTTCCAACTCCCTGTACAGGCATCTCATGTTTACTAAAGATGGTTAAGGACATTTCAATGAAGAAGGACGGGAAATGAACCTAAATAGTGCTATTTATATGTATTATCTTAAGACAAATTCGATTTATCTTTGAACAAAGCCTGGCTAGGACAGAGACTTCAGGGTGGCTTGGTTGCCAAGCTCCCGGCAGCTCACCCAGCGATGTCTGCTCCACGGATGCAGGCGAGAGCCCCAGGGATGCTCCTGGGTGGGGATGCAGGCGGGAGCCCCAGGGATGCTCCTGGGTGGGGATGCAGGCGGGAGCCCCAGGGATGCTCCTGGGTGGGGATGCAGGCGGGAGCCCCAGGGATGCTCCTGGGTGGGGATGCAGGCGGGAGCCCCAGGGATGCTCCTGGGTGGGGATGCAGGCGGGAGCCCCAGGGATGCTCCTGGGTGGGGATGCAGGCGGGAGCCCCAGGGATGCTCCTGGGCAGTCAGGGCACAGCCTGGGCAGGGACACGGGACTCGCTCCAGACACTCGTGTTCTGAAGCTCTGCCTGGCAGACACGGGGGTGCCACAGGAACCTGTCCCCAGCATGTCCCCACCAGAGGAACCCGTCCCCACCGGTGGGGCCTGGGGACACCGGGCAGCTGGCAAGCACGACCATTGCCACGGCCACCAAGGGAGAGACGCCCTGTCCCCATCCGCCAGCCCTGGCCTCCTGTGAGCACTAGGGAAGAGGAATATCGCATCTCACCCTTCAGGAAATTTGTCAGAGAGTCTTTCTCCGCGACTGCAAGCAGAAGTGGGGCAGATGATCCCTGCAGAAGCCTTTGAAGACACTCCAAAGGCATTTGGGTGTCGCATTGTCTCTCATTAGCAATCTCCTCTGAAGCAGCAGTCTAGACAGTGTCACACCTCCGGGCTCGTTTGACTTAACGAGGACACTGACATCACCTGGCACGAGCACCACGCACGCGTCCCTGCGCCCACCCCCAGCTCCGCCAGGACCCCGCGGCGTTCAGCACCTACCACACACTGCTCCCAGACGATGGCCATCCGCTCCTCGATGCCGTTGGTCCCCTCGGGGATGAGGGTGAAGTTGTCCTTGCCCACAGCCTTCTGCGCCGTGCTGAAGGTGCAGTGGGCGCTGCCCGCGACCTGCAGGTCCCCGCTGGGCACAGCACAGCAGGGTCAGAGGAGGGACCCGCGGGGCCACCAGCTCCCCCAGCACCCCCACCCCGGCAGCCGCGTCTGGCACCGATGGCTCGTGTCCTGCCGGCTCCGTCCGCTCGCCACAGACGGTCCCACCAGCAAAGGCAGGCGGCTCACATCCCTGCATCCCCAGGGAAGGCAAGGTAAGGTAAGAGACAATTTTTACAGGTACTCGGAGGTATCTCTATTGATTTGTACTGTAATTAAGCACTGGAATCATCTAAGAGATGTAAACAGCAGCCTCATGAGCACTATTCTCTCTGAAGCCGGCCATTACTTTTACTATTTAACCCAACGTTTCAATCCTAGAATCACAGAATACCAGGCTGGAAGGGACCACAAGGAATCTTTGTTACCTTCCTTTTGAATCTCAGATTATTTTAGGAAATGGTTCTCCAAGCAAGGTTCTTTAAAAGCAAGGATATGGTTAAATAAAACAAGATCCTGGATAAACCCAAGCATTATACACTATCATATATTACAGTTCAAGAACTGGATCCACACCAGCAGGCAGGGAGAGAGAACTGAGCACGCGTAGGCTCGCTGGGCCGGGGAGCACGCCTCCCGATGCATGGCAAAGCTGTGCTAGACTGACCTATGTTTGTATTTTATTGCTTCTTTTAAGAAAATATTAAATGTCTTGAGATATCTTTATATACTATCTAAGACATACTAACATGAAACACTTCTCTAGTTAACAACTGTTTATCCTTCTAAGAAAAAAAATCACATTTCAGGGAACTCTAAGAAATGTTTATTCTTTAAAATATGTATCACTGCTTTTTTTTTTTTTTTTAACAGTAATCTGGATCTACAAACACCTCTCATCCCATTTCAAAAGTTCTTGCTACGTGACTTCTGGACCTGACTTTTCTAACCCCACCCAGCGCCCGCTCGGCAGCCACGCCGTGGCTGCAGGTGGCATCGGAAGGGACACGGGCAGATGTGCCGGGACAGCCGTGTCGCCGGGACTCACCAGGACAAGAGGGAGGCGAGGTGCTCGGGCGTGCTGGGGTCCGGGCTGAGCGGGGGGGACGTGACGAAGGCGGCAGCTTTGGCCCAGTTCTTGCTCCAGTAGTGCGAGCCGTCAGTGCCCAGGCTGGCGGCGATGGGCTCCCCGTACACAACCGTGCCTGGGGAGCAATCGGTTAATGAGTGCCAACGAGCCGCACGTCCCGCGGCCTCTTTCACACGCTGCAGACAAATACTGCGGTTAACGATACCAGAGGGTTTCACTGATCTTCAGCGGTCTCGGTATTTCAGCTTTTAAAAGTCACGTTAATCCCTCAGATTATCTCATATGACTGGGAAATGCTGTCAAAACAAGTTTTGAATCTGTCTGTTTCCTCCTTAGACCAAACACACGCTGGTACGTACCAAGCACCAGGCGTGCCCGCGAATCCCACAGCGTGTCCTGGCTGGGGCAGGAGGGCCGCGTGTCCCCGTCCTGCCCTGCCCTGCTCCCCGCGGGGCTTCCGGCTCTTCCCACTCGCCCCCGCCTCAATTCGGAGCTTGCTCCAGATCCATTTTTTATTCAGTTCATGACAAACGATTGCAACTGAATTATTTCCTTTTTTCAGCTGCATCTACTGAGATTCAGGTGTCAAAGTTTCAAGCACATTTCCTCAAATCTTCCCAGCTCAGAGCAATTAGCACTGGCACACTCGAAGAAAAGCCAACGCCAAGTTTTAGCACCCTTAAAATGTGAGAGAACTTGGGTGATAACAAGTTCTTAAACCTTGCAGCTAGAATGATATTCTTGGGCATATTTAAATAGGCTCACTTAGTGTGCAAATATGAAACGCTTCACCTTTTCTCTTTGCTTGAGCTACCACGTCTGCTGCGCCTTTGCTCATGACTTTGGTGATGTACAAGGGGCAGTTGGCTTGTTTGGCGATGGTGATGGCCCGGTACACGGCCTCCGCCTCCACCTGCCGACACAACAACAGCGGCAGAAGCGGCTCAGGGCTCCTCTGCGGCACCCGAGCCCGGGACACGCTGCCCAGGGACCGCGGACGTTACCTCCTCGGGGCGGCTGAGGACGTGTCCCTCCGGGCCGGTAATCCCCAGCTCCAGCAGCCTCTTCTGCTCCTGGGTGGATGGAGATGAACAAAAGAGCAGTCAGTGGTACCCACAGCCTGTCTGAAGCACTGCGGGGCACAAAACAGCTCTTCGGAAGCACCCGAAGGACGATGGAAACTCATGAAACCTGTGACGCTCCACAAGCCACTGCAGCAGACCCACCGCATGCTGTGGACACCTTTCTGGACTGGGCCCTGCTGTGTCCCAATGGCACCTTTGGACCTTCCCCACTCGGTACGTCTCCATCACTGCGCTCCCCTTGCAGGCATCCTCCGAGTTTACCCCCAGGGCTCAGGTGTCAACATGCTGGCAGCTTAAAGACATACATCTGAGGATGCTAAACTCCCGGGAATCATGTTAATTTTCACAGCCAGCTGAAGAAAAGGTTTCTCAGATAAAACCCCGGGGAGGTGGGAATTAGCCTCTGTCCTGTTTGTCCCAATAAGCCCATTTGCAGGACTGGGATTTTGCTTTCATCTTAAACTCTCCTCCCACACCAGACTTAATGTTTGTGTGACCATAAGGTAAAAGGAACTGCAAGTCTAGTTCTACCTTGTGTCACCTGTTTGCACTACGTACCCAAGATTTTATTTTCTAAAGGTAAAAAAAGAAAAACAATGCACATGAGTATAATTAGATATAAGGAAGAAATTCTTCCCCCTGAGGGTGGTGAGAGCCTGGCCCAGGTGCCCAGAGAGGCGGTGGATGAAGCATCCCTGGAGACATCCCAGGCCAGGCTGGACGGGGCTCTGAGCAACCTGAGCTGGTGCAGATGTCCCTGCCCATGGCAGGGGGGCACTGGGGAGCTGGGGAGGCCCTTCAACACAAACCATCCCATGATTCTGTGATCTGTTAAAGTCAGCGCTTGGCCTTAAATCAAGATACTCCACTCAACCTTTAACCTAAATGAAAATAAATACCGTACCTCATCGATGATGTCGCCGTTTTCAGCATGCACTTGGGCAATGGCCCCCAGGTCTCGAATAATGCAGAATATTTCATACATCTGCCAAGAGACAGCGAGTTGCCCAACATCAGAGAAGTCACAGCCCGGCTCAGCGCGCGGGCGATGACGCTCGCTGGGTGCTGGCTGCGTTACCTGGGCATCGCTGCACTGAAGTTTGTCTTTGTAGGCCATAAAAACCAGGAACGAGTTCACACCTTGAAGAAAGAAAATTAAATGTGCATTTATCGTCCCAGTTGAGAACTCAGCGATGCGGCACGGGCTGAGCAGGGGGTGTTCAGACCAGGGGGTTTGTGCAGGCTGGGGTCAGATGGAAAGCAAAGCAAGGGGCTGGAACGGGAACTGTCCCCACCAGAACTGAACCCCAACGCTTGGGAGCCATGACAGACAATACACCCCGGCTTTGGATGCACCTGAACCAAAGAACCCCAACCTGCTGCCCACTTCTGCTTTGAGGTCCTCTCTGTAACTTGGTCCGAAGGCAGAATCAAACACATTGCTCCCAGGCTGAGTGCTCCCTCCAGTGGCGGGTACGATTTATGGTTTATCCTCAGTTTCTTTCTGATAACAGTATTTGAATTAGTGCCTCAGTGCTAAGATTACATTACAGCAAAAGATGCGACTCTGTAATATTAGAGCGCTGTTACTTAGTGCACTGCTATTTAGCTAGAGAAAAAGGTGGGCGGTACTTTGCATAGAGCGCTGCACGCAATCCCAATTTCTATCATTTCTGTCTAACATAGAGGATGATTCATGAAGCGCTGAGTCAAAGCCAGAGAATTGCTACTGTATTTTATATGGATAGAGGCAACAACTAATCCCAAACTACAATCAAATTACAAATAAACTGTATTTTATGGGAACATACATATGAAAAATACCTGCTATAAGCTTGGAATGGCTGCATCACTTGAGCCACTCTGCACTTTAATAGGAAATTCACTGCAAATTTCTATGTTAATTGGCCAATTAAGCCCTTGCTTGCAAGGCTGCAAATTACACCAAAGTCATTTAGCTCTGCATTAGCATATCTGAAAGCAAAATGTAGCTCCAAACATGGAAATAAGTATTAATGAAATGCAAGAATTCCTGCCACATGGCCTGCTTTCCCGTAAGCCACGTCCAGCGGATACTTCAGCATGTGCAGGAATTATAGGAACAAACAAAATCTCTGTGGAAAGCCTAAAGCTCAGTCCTATTCTATAAACCTCATCTTGAACATTTTTATTTAAATACTTTTCTGTACAGAAGGCAGCCTGAATCAGGGTGCTGATACCATTCCTTCAGCTTCCAAAAGGGATTTCTATGGCAGGGCTGTACATTGTGCGACGGTGAGAGCACATGAACAGGACATACACACAAAGAAATTTAACTCACAGATGCTTAGAAAACATAAGGTGAGAGCAAGTGGAAAAGCTAACTTTCTTCGCCAAGAAAAGCAAACACAAATGTGGAGGCAGATAAAAGAGGTCTGCAAGCAGTCTGCCTGTCTTTAAAAAACAAGTCGCTTTCTTTTTTTTGCGAACCCTTCTAGTTTTTGTGATAATGGCTTATGTGCAATCAGAGAGGCAAAGGATCACACCTCGAGAGCAATGAGCAGGGTCCCCCACGTACCCCATTTACGTGGGGTGGGAGGAACACGGCAGCGACAACCCCCATGGCTTCCCCTGCACGACCTGCTTGTGTGCATCTGCCGAAATAACGACGGACCTGCTTAAACACCCGGAGGGGTTTAACAGATGCATAGATGAGGTTCTTAGGGACACGGGTTAGCGCCAGAGTTAGGTTATGGTTGATGGTCTTGAGGGTCTCTTCCAACCCAAACGACTCCATGACTCAATGCGGGGGGTGGCTGGGGGTCACCGCCAGCAAACCCCGCTCCCGGCCTTACCCTTGTCCCTGACCAGCGCCTCCATCTCCTCGCGCAGGCCGTCGTGCCAGCGCGGCACGTCGAGGTGCAGCGCGTAGTCGCAGCAGGCCTGGCCGTCGGCGCGGCCGCGCCACTGCTCGTAGGCGCCCAGCAGGCTGGTCCCAGCGTCCGGGCACACGTGCTCAACTGGGGAGAGACCGGCCCGCGTCAGCACGGGGGCAGAAACACCCGGGGGAGCGGCCAGCAGCGCTCTGCTGCGCGGCTTTGCCGCTGGGGAAAGGAGACAGCTTAATGCTAATCCATTTTGACAGCCTTGGTTAAAGATGAAGGGTAACAAATTTCCCACGTAAAGTGAAACAAATGGAACAAACTATCTCCAAGTTGCGGCTACTATTATCCCTTTTTTCACCCAGCACGGCATGTGAGAGAGGCTGGTGCCCAAAGCGTGTCCTCGCACGCTTTTGCATTTGGCAGGGGCTCCTGCACTTCTCTGTGCTCCTGCTCCCGCAGCACTGCCCAGATCAGCAGCGTCTGCTGAGACTGATCCTTCGGCCACGTACCACGACAAAACCAGAAATCAGAATTACTTTACATCAACACAAAACCAGAACCCGTGCTCACAGATATGAAAAAAACTCTGACAAAAACACACTTGCCAAGCTATTAAAAATGTATTAAAAGGTGTTTCAAGCTTTCTTCTATTTTATTCTCTTACAAGGTGAAGCAGGAGCAACTATATATTTTTAATATATGTGTGTGGCAATGGAAGGAGGTTCTGAAAGGCACATAATGCATTTTAATTAGCTTTGCAGCACTTTGATTTCTACGGCAAAAATTAACATTTCTCTGCTGTGAGGGTAAACAGTCTCTGCAATGATAAATGGCCCCGTGTATTTTGCTAAACAATGTTCTACTCAGAAGTCTATTGGAACGCTGCTCCATCTTACTGATCATGGTGGTGCCTCCTGCCAGGGCGGCTCTCGTGCCGTGGTAGAAGTCATCAGCCGGGGTCATCCCCAGGACGGGCATCTGCAGCCTGGTGTGCACGTCTATCCCCCCCGGCATCACCAGCTGCCCGTAGGCACCGATCGTCTTTACACCATCGGGAACAGTCAGATTTTCTCCAATTTGTCTGAAAACGATATTAAGATCTCCTGCCAATTGGCAACAACTTTTAAGCAAAGATGCAAAAACAACTCCTAGGAAGTGCTCGTGGGCACCCATCACCCCCGGCACTGCCCATGCTGCTCTCGTAGCGGAGTCGGGAGTGCCACCCCGCGGGTCCCACCCCACAGGTCCCACCATCCCACCCTCCCGGGTCCCGCACTCGGCAGCGGCGCTGGGGACACCCCCGGCCAGCATTGCAGGGACACTGCTCAGAACGGAGGAGCTGCTCCGTCAGCACTTCGCACGCCGTTCCAGCCACAAGAGCACACTAATGTAGTTCCATCTTGACATCATTCTAAAGAGCTGCCCTTGTTTTTCAGAAAGGGAACATATTTCCAAGAGAAAAATGACAGAAAGGAACCTTGCTCACATTCCATGGCACTGTATCATGCTTGAAAATTACATTATAAAATATAAATTTTTAACTTACTTTATTAAACCGTCTTCCACATAGATGTCTGCATAAAATGACTGATCATCGTTGACAATTTTTCCTCCTTTGATTAGAAGCTGGTCACTCTAATGGAAAAAACCCCACACTTTTAAAAAATATTACTTTATTTAGATGTTACTTTACTCATTCTGAGCTTTCATTAATTCCAGGACTTAATATTTGCCCTTCAATCGTACAAGTTTAGTTGAATACCCAAACTATTCTACACCAAAGCCCACCTGCATTTCGCAAAGGAAATGACATGAAACCATCACATGAGAGGAGCATAGATGTGCTCCGAGGTGCGGTACCAGCCTCAGGGTGTCCAGGCAGCACAGCACAGCCCCACAGCTCTGGGTACCAGTGCGATCCCACGTCCAAGGTGTGAGCTGCGCATCCCTGAGCGGAGCGGGCAGAAGGGCATGTGCTCCAGCCGCTGCTGCTCCACTCCTGCCACCCCAAGGCCACCACCAGCTCCCTCAGACCAGGTTCAGGGACTGACCCAAGTTCTCAGCAAGTTTGCAAGATCAGCATCCTGCAGCTCAGCCACGTTCCTGCCTCCTCCATCAGCTCCGGTTACTGAGACTTTAAGTGCATCTTATTAACCTGATAATTTATTGACGTTCGTTAGTTTTCACAGCCTTGTGAGGCAGATAAAGCCTCAAGGACTTTCCTCACTTCAAAGCAAGCCAGTGGCACAGTTGTCAGATTTGCTGAATCTTTAACCAGAAAAATTAGATAGCAGTGGCATTTATGTAAATGTGGAACCTAATTTAGAGGATGCCTTTCCCACTCTCCGGTTATTGCTAGAAAAAATATCACCAAGTCCAAAATGGACAACACAAAGAGCACAGCCTTAGCACAACAACAAGCGAGGGATGCAGGAGCACGTGGAGATGACTTGCAACACAGCGATGTGTGCTGATGCAAAACAGCCCAGAAAACATTCTGGGGTCTTGTTTTAAAGAGCATCACCGGCATATAAAAAAAAATTATAGAATTGCATTGTGTTTTTTAAACTATCCCGGCTTTTATTGCGTCTTTATTGTTTTCCCTTGTCCCATAAAATCAATCAAAAGAAGCCTCAGGGCTTGCTGCCCCACGGGAGAGCCCAACGGCTCCTCCCCTTGCGGGACCCATGCTCACCCCATCCTCATCCTCACCCCAGCCCCACCCTCGCCCTCACCCCATCCCAGCTGTGCCGCCCCAGCCCCGCACGCCCCGGATCCGCTCCCGCACAGTAACGCAGCTCGGCCCCGGCAGCCACCGGGATGTTTTCAAGGGAACTCAGCCGTGAGCCAGCAAATCCAGGGAAAACAAGCATCGCCGTCTAGAGGTTTTTCCCGACTGCTGCTGAGAAGCCCTGGCACCACGAGCGGGGGAATCCGCTCCCACGCTCGCTGCTCCCGACCAGCAGCACCGGGGCCGGCGGAGCCGCTCCGCCCGCCCCGCGCCGCGCACCGGCGGCCGCGGGCGCTGCCATCTGTACCGACCGCGCTCCGAGGCGGCCGGATGCCGGGCAGGGAACGAGGCAAGCACATGCTTCCCCGCCCCTCCAAGCCCATTCCGCGAAAAAAAGCGGTTCCGAAACACGTTTTCCGCCCCAGCGCCCAGAGGAAAGTTGGGGAGGCGGCGGGGCAGCCCCGCAGCCACGGTGAGGGTCGCGCCGGCCTTTGTCCCCGCGGCCGGGCGGGCTTTGTCGGCGGGACCCCGGCTGCGCCCCGGCCAGCGGCAGACAAAGCGCCGGGGCCGCCGGGCTCGGGCCGCGGCCAACAAAGGGAGCGGCGGAGCCCGCGGGCGGGGGCTGCCCCGCCGCACCCCCTGCCCGGGAGGGCCGGCTGCTCCGGCCGCGCCGACCAACGGGACCGCCGGGCTCCCGAACCCCATCAGCGGACACAAGCACAGCGGCTCTCCCCGCGACTGCGGGCCCCCCGGGCGGGGAGAGCGCCCCGCTCCATCACCCCCGGCCGGGACAGACCCACAAAACCCCGGCCCCGCCGGACCGGCACCGGGTCGGGTCGGGCTCGCAGCCCCCGCGGTCCCGCACAGCCCCGCGCCGCGCAGGGAGCCCCTCACCGTGCTGCGGGGGATGCTCTTCTTGCCCTGGTGCGACATGTTCCCGCCGCGCTCCGCCCGTGTCTGCGGGTGTGTTTGTGTCTGCACGTCCCTGCGTGCGTGCGCGCCCCCCGCCCGCTCCCCCCGCCGGCCCGGGGCCGCGCTCCTGGCGCTGAGACAAAGCCGGCCCGGGGAAAAGGAGCGGAGCGGAGCCCCCGGGGTCGGTCCCGCAGCCCCGACGGCCCCGCGGGTCCAGCGGCGGGACGGGATGCGCAGCCACTGCCCGCCGGTTCCGTCCGCCGCCTGGAGCAGCCCTGCGGCCGCGGGCAGGGGCCGGGAAAAGTTGTATGTTCAGAATGAAACGTGGCCGCTCACCGAGTCTTAGGATCGTCTCTGCAAGCAGCCCCTCCACCGGACTGTTCCCGGCTCCCTTCCCGGCGCGGGGCTCTGCCCGGCGGGGCTGCGACGGGTCGGAGCCGGGAGGGGTGTCGGCCAGGACGGCTCCGCGCTCCCCCCGGGACTCCGCAAGCCGCGGGCGGCGAAGGGGCGGGCGCTTATCCCCGGGGAGCTCAGGGCATCGGGCCGGGGCTGCCGGCTGCCTCCCTGCCTACCCCGGGCCGGCCCGGCAGGCGGGAGGGCGGGGAAGGGACGCGGGGAGGAGGCTCAGCCGCTCCTTACCTGCGGACAGCCGGCCGGCAGCTCTCCTGGGGCCGGCGCGGCGGGGCCGGGGTCGGGGGCGCGGCGGGACCCGCCGGAGGGGGTCCCGGGGCTGGGGGCGCCGAGCGAGGCGAAGTTCAGCGTCTTGTTGTCGAAGGCGTCCTCCACGCTGCAGAACATCCCGCCGCGCTTCTGCCGCGGCCGCGGGCTGCCCGCGCCCAGCCCCGCGAAGCAGGCGGGCAGCGGCTCCTCCCGCTGCCCCGACATGGGGGAGCCCCCGCCGGCGGCCGCCGCGCCGCTCCCCCGGTGCCGGCACCGCTGCGCTCCCGCAGCCGTCGCGCCCTGGGGAGAAGAGCAAAGCGCGTTAAGAGCCGCGCAGGGACCGGCCGCCGCCCCCCGCCCCGCCCGGCCGCCCCTGCCCATCCACCCGTGTGCGGCCGCCGGCGGTTTGCACGGCGGGTTGCACGGCGGGTTGCACAGCGGTTCGCACAGCGGTTTGCACAGGGGGTCGCACAGCCGGTTGCATGGCGGGTTGCACCGCGGCCCCGCCGGGACGGGTCCCAGCGCCCAGCTCCAGCCCCGCCACCCGCTCACCGCGCTCGGCAGCCCGGCCCGGGCTGCGGGGTCACCCCCGTGCCCGCGGGAGCGTCCTGTCCCGGGGGTGGCCCGGGCGGAGTGATGAACGCCTCACACTGTCACATCTCTCCTGGCACTCGCTTCAGACATCGGGTTCCCGCTCATCTCGGTAGGTACGAGATGGATTTGTTCCCGCCGGCAATTAAGTGATGAGAAAATAAGAAAAGTTAGTATTCAGCTCAGTAGGAGGTAAGTTACATTACTGTGGGTTTGCAAGAATATTTTTTTTGTTCACGATTTAATCGATTTTTTCAGGTAGAATTCAGAAAGTGGTAAAAAAAAAAATGCGTTATAATAAAAAAATCAGTGAAGTTACAGTAACTAATCAAAGGCTTCCTTTGTGCAACCTGGGAAAAGAACCAAAACAGTTTATCTAATTTGAAGATTTAAAACAGATCTTTTTATTAAAAGTTTACAATAATTTATGTATTTTACAAATGAATAGAAAGTCTCTTGCTATATATCATATGAATCACAATACAAAAATATGTGTAAAATTCTGTAATTGAGCAATCAAGCCCTATTTTAGGCCTGTCAATTACTGTTTCAGCACTGACCAAACATTACATATTTAGGATATGGTTGTCAGGATTATATTAGAGAACACAAGTCACGGCACGCTGGCCCTTGGGAAAAAAAACAAAACATTTTCTCTGGTTTACATTTTGCATAAGTTTACAATAGTTCCTTTTTATAAAATGTACAATACATAAGTACAGGGTTTAATACATATATTCACAATACGATTTCCTGAGTCTAAACTAAATCCATGTTGGTGCTGGCGCACGCTGCCCATCGCGAGGTGGTGGCATCGGGGACACGCAGGGACATGCCGTGGGTCCACCCAGAGGGACTCCTGGGCGCGTTTCTCTTGGCGGTCAGGAGTTTGTTCACGAGCTGTGTAAGGCACTCACGGATACTCTGAAGGCTACAGATAGTACTAGAGCAGAACACTGTCCAGAACAGCCACAGTCCTCCGACAGAGTACAGGCCTGAGCCCCCCAGCGCGGTGTGGCAGAGCCAGCTGCAGTTCCCATGGATTTCAGTTTAGACGTGTAGCGCTGCAGCTGCGGCAGCCGGACCGCAGCACAAGAGCCCCACGGGACCGGGCAGGAGCGTCCGGCCGCCCCGGTGCTGCCCAAAGCCGCGGCGGCACCTGTCCCGCAGCCGCACACCGCTGCAGGGCTCGCAGGTGAAACGCAGCCGTCGCGATAGATCGGTAACGCACCCAGGGATACACTTGGTTTATCTGCCCCTGTCCTGTCGTTGTTTGAAGGAAATCTGGGGAATTTATAAGAGATGCTCACAGGTGAGAAGCCAGAGTGGTTGGCTCACGCTGGTCACCTGAGGAGCAGGACAGGTGGGGGTCCCTCCCCAGGCTGTGCCCCCCGCTTTGCTCTGCTGCCTCACACTGGCACCCCTGGATGGAGGGGCTGCAGGAAAAAGCTTCGTCACAGAGGCCCCATTAGGGTGATGACCCCCGCTGCGGCCCTGTGGCTTTGAGACCATGTTTTTAAAAGATGCACAAGACTCAGAGGTAAGAAGAGAGCAAACGAGACATGACACGGCTCGTCTCACAGATGAAGGGTGGCACCATCTCCACAACGGCTCCGGGCCACAGCCAGGGACTCATCGTACGAAACCCCAGCAGGATCAAACACAAAGTGACTGAAAATTGAGCGAAAACCCTAATGTTGGAATTAAGGAGCGCATTTACGTAAATATGCTGTCTCTGCATTTATAAGAACCAGTTTTGAAAACATTATTTGAGCCATTTTTTTTCTTTCTTCCTTTCTTTCTTCCTTTCTTTCTTTCTTCCTTTCTTTCCTATGTACATATCTTTTTACATATAAATATTAACATATACATAAGCATAATCCCTTATTTACACATGTACCTGTCCTGTACAGTTAGCTTTTTAATGAAAAAAACCAAAACAAAACCATAACTAAGTGTAATTAATGGGACAATGGAACTGAAATTCTAGACACATACACACAACGTGCAAAAGCGTGGCCTGAGCAAACAGCAATGATATGGATCCAGGCCCCTTCCAAACACCCTCCTGGTCACTTGGCATTTAACAACATTTTAAGCATGAAATACAGAAGTAAAAGTGTAGCTTATCAATGTATTCCCAACATTAGTATCTGGTAGAATGCAAATTTGTTAAATTACTTTTACAATATAACCATTTGCTGATATCAGAATCCATAACTTTTGACTTAGAATGTCACATTACTTCAGTACAAATATAACACTTTTCTGAACAATTCATTTTCTTACATTTTTGTAGTTTAGCTCCCTTTGCTGTTTACACTGTCCAGTTAAAGTAGATGATTGACGTACAAGTATCTGGAGAGTTTTCAGAATTACAGTATGAAGGGATTTTCTTCGTAGCTTTACAAACTCAACACAGGCTTTGGAAGCGGTGCAGGTACCTACAGAATAAAATAAATATGAGGATTAACTGCACCTGGCATTCTCTCTCCAACACACAATTTTTAGTCCCAAGCACTACAACATTTCAATTTCATGGGGTTTGCTAGATTGCGTTAAGTAGCTCACAATTAAGTCTACAGTTGGAGTAGGCTTATCCAATTGCTGTTTTTTCTCTGAAAACAACAAAGAAGATAATTTGTTAAATGTTAAATGTACTATTTTCTTTAGGCTGTGCCATACATTTTATTATTAGTGTTTCTTAAGCAATACTCAGGTAACACTCACAATGTAATGATGATAATGCTGAGTTTAAAATGAGCCCTGTCTCCCTTCACACGAGTTCCGAGGCCGCAGCTCCCGACCCACATGTCCCAGCCCCACATCCCTCCCTGGGAGCTCCCGCTGGCATGGGGATCCTGGGATGTCCCGGGGACAGCGAGTGCGTGAGCAGTGACCGCAGCACCGAGACACCAGCACCGCTGCAGCCCAGTCGGGAAATAGCAACCGGGTGATTTGTTTGGTAATTAGTAGTTCTCCTCCTACCAGAAATTAAACCAAAAAAAGGCTGAGACAAATCTAGCTAAATTCCTGAGCTGACGGATAGCTGGTAAAAGCTGCTGGATTCGGTGGCAGAACCTGCCCTCCAAGCAGAAATGATCCCCCTGCATTTCCACTCCGGGATTCAGTAGCCATCCCGTATGAATATACAGTCCTGTATGGATACACAGCCCCATATGGATATACAGCCCTGTATACATATACAACCCCATGTAGATATACAGCCCCATATGGACATATGGCTCTGTATGGTTATACAGCCCCATATGGCTATATGGCTCCGTATGGATATTCAGCCCCTTATGCTACCAGGAGAGCAATCGATGCCAAATCCTACTGCCAGGGCCTCCTCAGTGCCCTCGGGACAGGGTGACGCCGCTCCTGTAGGCAACATAGACCCCAGGAATCTCAATAAGTGGTTCCTAAAAAGACATGGAACTTGGAGAAATCATGAGTAAACAACACTGGATGTTGCAGATGTCACTTTGTTTTCTGCTCGAGCGTGTCACCGCAGCCAGCGAGCAGGCAGCGCTGGGCAGCGCAGTCACAACGCGTTTAGGTGACGGCACACGGGGTGCTGGGCGCTCGCTGGGGATCAGCCGCTGCCACCGCGAATGTCACCGAAACGCTGCCTGGGCACTGTCTGGAGGGCTGACGTTTGCTTGTTTTAAAAGGAACACAGTTATTCTCTCATCATGCAATCTTCTGCCAAAGAAATTTTTTTTTTTTTTCAGAAAGCTGCGAAAATGGGTCAAAAAAAGTGTTAATGGGTGGAACTTGAATATTTGTGCACCTGAATGTTCACTGCTTCTGGAAAACGGCAGCCTCACTGAAACAGAACAATCCAGAACTGCAATTCCTCAAAGATTATGGATTTTATGTGGAAAAGGAATGATCACCTTAGTTAACTTGTTATTATGTGCAGCCTCCTACCAAGGCTGCAATGGAAGGCTATATTATATATATATCGATATGTTTTTTTATTTACAAATGGTACTAAGGGGATTTGCTGGGGGTTTGTCCAAACACAGCCGGCTGAGCTGTAAATCCCATTTCGCCTGCTCCTGTGGGGTGTCCCTGGCGGGAGCTGGCGGTGGGGACGAGCCCGTCCCGGTGACACGCAGCAGATGGGCCACCTGCCCTCGCTCCGCCAGCACCACTGACCATATGGCTGGGAGACGCGGGCGGCGTTAGCGCTGGACGTGCACCGCTCGCCATTGCTGGGGAAAAGATGAGAAATGTTCAGGGAATAACAAAAAGGCAACTAAACCACAAAGGCAGTAATTCAACCCACTAATGTTTTACCGTATCTTACTCTGCTTATGTGAGGCAGAGTTAATGATCAGTTACAATGTGGGGGCAAGCTCAAGTTGGCTGAAAACGTGAAATAATATTTGATCGAGCACCCGAACAAGGTGCAGCGGATGTCAGCAGGATGTGCTCCACGGCGTGCCCAGTGTCACAGCCGGTAACCTCGGCGGCTGCCTTGCCAAAAAGGCCAAAGACACCGCGAATGCGGGGACCAAACCCGTCCTGCCCAGCCTGGAGGTTTCTGCTCAGGGGAACTGCCGGGAGCCAGAACCAGCCTGGGGCTCCTGGGCTGCAGCCACCGGTGAATGTTTTATGTCAGGCAAGATGATGGGGCAGGTCCCTTGTAAGAAGGGACAACCTGTATTTTTTTTTTTCTTTTTTACTCTTTTTTTCTCCCCCTTTTTTTGTTCCTTTTTTTTTTTTTTTTTTCCCCTGGCAAGAAAAAGGAAACTCTCTGCTAGTTGCAATGAAGTTATGGTGATTTACAGTAGCTAAAGATCCAGCTAATACCAGTTACGGATCTTTCAATTCTTACACAAATGACAGCTGCAAAAAAGTGCACCTTATTTTTAAGTTATTTTTTGCTAATATCTGACTGCGCAAGCCAGATGAGTGCTTGAAGACGACTGACACAACTTCCCCACCTCAATTCTCTACTGAGCAAAAATGGGTCTCTGCAAAAAATTCAGAATCTTCCACAGAAGCATCATCCTGCCTAAAGCTAAAAGTTTGGTTTTATTTAAAAAACAGGTTTTAAGGTTTTAAGTGGGGAAAGCTGGTTTGGCTACAAAATTCATTGTCCCTTTTGCCCAGTGTTCACCTGTGAGGGCACCAGGGCCAGGAGCCCCCAGTGCTCCAGCCCCGCTGCAGGTATCCCAGGGAATACGTCCATGGTGTAGTTTGGTCCTGAACATACTGATCTGGAAAACTTTGGATTTTTTTCCCTCCTTAAAATAGTCAAATATACAAACAGAAGGAAAATTACCTGACATTATCCATTTATGTTGATACTAAATATATGCTACACAAAACAACTATTCATGAGCATAAAAGCATTTCACTTTATAACTACTGATAGGGCTGAAACCCAAAAGGCTGTTCCGGGGGCCCTGGGCACCCCTGAAGCTTGACAGCCCCTTCCTGGATCGGGGAGCCCAGAGCTGGTGCTGGATTGGGGATCTGGGCACCACCCTCCCAGCGAGGTGCCGGCTCAGGATTGGGACACCAGCCCCCAGCGAGGTGCCGGCTCAGGATTGGGACACCAGCCCCCAGCGAGGTGTCGGGTCAGGATTGGGACACCAACCCCCAGCGAGGTGCCGGTCAGGATTGGGACACCAACCCCCAGCGAGGTGTCGGGTCAGGATTCGGACACCAGCCCCCAGCGAGGTGCCGGCTCAGGATTGGGACACCAGCCCCCAGCGAGGTGTCGGGTCAGGATTCGGACACCAGCCCCCAGCGAGGTGCCGGGTCAGGATTGGGACACCAGCCCCCAGCGAGGTGCCGGTCAGGATTGGGACACCAACCCCCAGCGAGGTGCCGGTCAGGATTGGGACACCAACCCCCAGCGAGGTGCCGGCTCAGGATTGGGACACCAACCCCCAGCGAGGTGCCGGTCAGGATTGGGACACCAACCCCCAGCGAGGTGTCGGGTCAGGATTGGGACACCAACCCCCAGCGAGGTGTCGGGTCAGGATTCGGACACCAGCCCCCAGCGAGGTGCCGGGTCAGGATTGGGACACCAGCCCCCAGCGAGGTGCCGGCTCAGGATTGGAACACCAGCCCCCAGCGAGGTGCCGGCTCAGGATTCGGACACCAACCCCCAGCCGCCGTCCGCACCAGCGCTGACCTACATCCTGCAGCCACCACCTCCCCTCACCGCAGCTCTGTGAGACCGGGACTAACGAGGGTAACAACCAGCACGCCTGAGTTCTAACCCTTTCTGTCCGCTTCCCTTCACAATTTCGTGCCACAAACAGAACACGCAGGGCGGAGCTGGGCTCTCCACCAGCACCCCGCAAGCGCAGAATGCCAGGGCTGCCGCGGCACGATGCGGCTCACCTGTCTGTAACGGAGACGGGGAAATCCGACACAGATACGCTATAAACTGCTGCCGCCATGGGACAAATAGTGTTGATCCTTTGAGGTTTAATATCGGGGTTTTAAAAGCTGTTTCCTCCCATTGCAAATTATTTATTCGTGATAAAATCTTTTGGAAACAAACTGGATACTCTTACACACACACGTACCTGTGCATAGAAGAAGCCTATAGCATTTCTTTTCATGTTGGATTTTGAAGCAGTGTATAACAGAGAATAAGAAGATTTATAAGTAAAACTATTTGATGATGCCTATACCATCCAAAAAGCAGCGCGTGACAGCATGGCCTTGGTTCTTGTACTCCCACCAGAGCAGGTTACATTAAATTTATCTATTTTAATCATGCTTTGTTCTTGAATAATAGATGATTCTGCACTGAAAACTATTTGTTTTGCCCTTTAGAAACCTGGTTTACATTAATTGCTGGTACCATCCCCCAATTATTTGTGGTATTTCAAACAGGCAATTGGTGCTTATGAGTGAATTTGTAATACATTTCCATATACTTTTCATGTAATTGGTAAATGACAGAATGCTTTTTAAAAGGACAAATCTATCAGAAAACAGTCATTATGGTACAAAAAGATGGTACAATAGCTATAAAATATATTTCCATGTTGTGTAAATATAAATTGTTGTATAAAATATTAGATAATATCACTAGTTGTTACATACCCAGAAAATATAAATAGCATCAATTTGTTTTCCAGCTAAGGAAAAGAATTTAAAATATTTGTCTTCTATGTTTGCAATAATGTGGATTTTAAAGACTTCCTTAGCACTCGACCCTTACAGAAATCCCTATTTGTGATGTCTAAGCAGCAAGTTTATGGCTGGAATCCCCTATGCAGTGTATGCACCCACGTGCTGCCGGGGCTGGGGGGCTGAGGATGCCGAGGACACAAAACCTTGGGGCAGTGGGGACCGGGGCTTCGTATCTGGGCGACTCTGCTGGGAACTGCAGACTAAGAAGCCATTCAGCTCCCCTCGGCCTTGTCAAAGAGTCAATAATGGAGTTTTTGTACTTTCAAAATAAATCTGCAGGGAACGGAGCAACGGATGCAGCAAGAGCAGGGAATCAAAGCATCCCCCCGGTTCACCTCTTCTGTGCTACATCGGCTCTGAGGGGCAATGGAAACAAATCACCGAAACAGCTCTGGAAGGTAGAAAAATAACGAAAACATGACAATCTGTCCAGAACCCGGTTGCTCACAAGCATTATTTCTTACTATAGATCACCAGGGCGCAAATACAGGATGAGCTGCGGCGTTAGTACACGCCGTTTCGGAAGGTTTTGAGGTGGTGGGGAGCCCAGTCAAGCCATGAGCACACAGCCAGGGCAGCAAACGCGGGCGGACAACATGGGCTGACAACACGGGGTGCGCGGGGGGCACCCAGGGCCACCCGTCAGCCCCATGGCAGCCCGACGGCAGCTGTGTCCGACCCAAACATCGCGCTCTCTCCTAGGTGACCTTTTCGCAGCAGTTTTTAGGAAACATCGCTACAGCTGACACCCTTATAAATCTGTTAACTTACACATTTACAGCCTTTGGGATCCTACAGTCGCTCTCTTGGTACAATTAGCGTAGGTCGAAAAGGTTGCTCTGATTTGGCGACGTGTGAATATTTTCCAGCCCTCTTCCATCCATGACCGTCACAGCACTGCTAACGCGTGCTGGTGTGTCCCTGACAGCCACTCTGACACTCATTTCATCAATTTGTTGTGGCCCCGGGGTGTGCGCTTGTTTATAACAAGAAGGAAACGGGCCGTTGGGGCGATCTGTCTTTAGAAAAAGCCATTGACAGAAGAAAATTTCCTACATCTGCCTCCGCAGATCTGCGTAAAGCCATTACAGGTCTTAGTTGCTTGGACATGTTCTCCTTTTCCTCAACACAGCATCCTAATAGCTAATACTACACAGTAAGTTGAATATTCATTATTCTCACCTAATTATCTAACTAAAAAGTCTTCAGAATTGTGACCCTTCCCGATCCATCCCAAACCAAAATCTTCATATTTTTATGCTTCTATATACACATAATAGCACAGGCAGGGATACACAGCATCCCTGACATGATACTATCACATAATTGTATGATTTTTTTAGGCCTGTTATGTGAAAATTTCATGAATAAAGAGCATGAATTCACAAAAAGTTGTGTCTAACAGCACTTTGAACTAGTCACAAAAAATTAAGTTTAATCCAGCTAATTTGCATTTACACTTAAAATTTGATTCTCCAGATAATATTTAAGTGTTTTGTTGTGCATCTCTCTATCAGAAGTGAAAGGATCAGGTTCCTGACAGGAACAAAGAAAAGGTTCCCGCAAATTTATGCTAGAGTATGTTCAAAAATACATAATAGCAAAGGAAGAAAAAAACCATATATCAGGATAACACCTTCCCCAAAGGTTCTGACTGCTGCAAGCCTCGCAAATTACTGCTGTGCATATATAAATGTATTTGTGTATATATATGTAAGGGGTGTGTACACAAACATGCTAATTTACAAATACAATGCTTTTTTTTTTTTAAGTTCACTTTATAATAGATTTTTCAGCTATTTAATTCATCAGGCCATTACTGAGTTTGACACATTATAAAAATCTGTGTCCTTGTTATTTACAAGAACTCAGGAGGAATAAAATTAAGGGGAAGAACCCTTCAGACTTAACGACAACTGAATCTGCTCTGCCTGGGAGTAAATGAACAATTAAATGAATGATTACCTCTAAAAACAGCTCCGTGGACCAGGCTTCGACAATGCAAACCTGTACCGAGTTATGCTGAATGTGTATTTCAATTATAATGATGACCTGTTGTTTTCCCCTAACAAAAACCTTACATTGATGATACAGATGTGAAACAACACCCACTGCTGAGCATGTCTAGCCTGTGAGACGCCCCAGAAACGGTCAGTTTACACAGAAATGTCTCTGTGGGGATTTGTTCTGAACTCCAGGCTCTGCCGGGAGCACATCTGCAATTTTCCTTCTGAGAGAAAGACACGGGACGGAAACTCCCCAGGTTCTCCGGGCGCAGCAGCCACGACACAGAACTGCTGCTGTGCGCAAATTCACAGCATGTTTACACTCTGAGAAAGCTCTTTGCTACTTCCCACAGGTGTAAGAACAGCCATGTGAATCGCGCTGTATACCAGATACCCCTACAATAAAATAGGAACCTGGGCGTCTTGATCCTAGAGAGGATAACGTAAAGAATTGTCGCAGGTACTGCCCTTGCCTAACCTGCCCAGGAAGCACAACTGCCATAATAAACCAGATGTTCTACTCAGAAGGAAAATCTCAACAGGTCTGCCTCAAATTATTTTCCTGCGAGAGTTGGCAAAAGAGTAAACAGCAGTGTCTTTATAAATGGAGACCTCTCCGTGACCGAAGAACTTTGCCAGACGTGTCTCGAACCTGCCCTGTCCCGCAGCACCAGCCGTGCTGCCCCAGGACCTCCATCTCATCTCATCTGAAAATTCAGACTGACATTGTCACTTCTGTGCATTTCAGTCTGGAACAGCCCTGAAACATTAAAGCAGAAATACTGTGCAACGAGACACCCTACGCTTTTATATAAATTGACAACAATTAGTCTGCCAGAAATCACTTTATTATTGCTAAGCTACATCCTGCTCTTTACTGATATCAAGAAAGTTACACAAGATTTACATGGCAGTAAAAATGAGCAGCCTTTGAGTAATTTCCTCTGTATCTTCCCACGAGTACTGTTTGCTCAACTGGAGTCTTCTTGATGGCTTGAATTTCCCCTGCACAGTTCACTTCAAACAAAGCTGTTCGGGGTCATCGTGCACAGCAAAGACTTGCCAATTAGTATTCTAACAATGTAGCTCATTAGCTTTACCGCTGTACTCCCGTGAAGAAAGCCATTTACAACCCCTTTCAAAATGCATGAATGTATATATTCAGAAGGCAGCTGATACAACATTACAGGAAAATTTAAGCTCCAGTAGCTCGCCAGCTCCCCTGTGGATCATTTCTGGAAAAATGTGCTGCTGACCTCAAAAAAACCCAACCTCTTCTGACAACTGAAACACACCAACAAAAAAGCAGTTTGACTATGGGATCAACGCATGAAGCAATTTAAAGAAAAGTAATGCCTGCAAACCCAAGAGGCTGACCCGCAGCTCCAGACAGGCGCAGAAGGTGACCCCGGTGGGAGCTCCACAGGCTTCACCAGCAGAAACGGCACCCGCCCCTGCCACCCGTGGTGAACAACATTATCTGATCCTGAAGATTTGAAATTGGTATTTCCAACTGCCGCCTAGTGCAGGAAATACATTGTATATTCTTAAAAGTGTTCAGACCACTTTTAAAAAGAATTTATACTGGTGTAAGAAACACAAGGACGAGAGGATCTGAGAAGGGGTGGGTTGCTGTCTGAGGTCATGGTCCACGCTGAGCCTAAAGCTGCTTTGCCGCTGCTCAGCATCACTGACGGGTGTTGGGAGACGATCTCCCCACGCTCCTTTTAGCCCGAGGTATCCCCTCCATCCTCCTATCGCTGACAAAATGTAAACCGTTTCCTTTTAACATTAATATTTTCGACGATTTATTTAAGATTAAAATAATTAAGACTGTAATTACAGTACGACCCTGTTACCAACGGGAAACCTTACAGTCGGGAATCAAACCAGATCCTTCTTCACAGCAGGAATATCTCTTTGCAAGGGTGAGCACATGACCTACTTTTGTCATTCCAGTTTTATCTCTGTCAGTCTCAGTCCAGAGTAACGTGACATAACGCCTCGAATGTATTTATCAGAAGGAATTTAGTTACAAAAGATATTGTGCGGTCATGATGGGCAACTACTCCTTTTCCTCAGACATTTACGGACTCCTTCCCATGCCAGGCTCACAGCTGCATTTCACATTTGTGTGTACACACACACACACACACACACACAAAGAGTATGGTATTAGGTACAACTTTTCAGCTCCCCAAGTTCATTTAGGATTTGACTGAATATACACTTAGACACGTATTGCTGCCTTCCCAAAGTGTGAGCATTCAAGTTCAAGCTTGTGCATCGAGTGCAGATGTTCCTTATGCAAACCTGGGCTGCACAAGTCATCCCATTTTCCGGGGAGCCCCCGGGGTGTCTGTGTGTGCTCCAGCTCAGCACAGAAGAGCAGGAACGCACCTCTCTCTAGACATCACCCACACAGGCAGGGAGGCAGGGGCATTCAACGGCAAGCTTGCAGGAAAATGTGCATTTGCTGTAGCACAGAGCCTAGTGCTCTGTCATTTGCGTATTTCAAAAAGGAAACACTAATTACTGCATTTGCCAGTCAATGGCCACTGCAGCAGAACTTACTTCTGTGTCTGATGTAAAGAGAAGAAACAGCAGGCGTGTCTGACAGAACAGGCGTGGAGGTTCCAAGTAGAATTCTTTAAAAATGCTACTTATCTTTGTCAGATGTTCTTTGCTTTTGAAAATAGAGTTAAAATAAATGTGTTCTGGGTCTTGCCGTTGTTTGTTTTTTTAATTAAAATACGATAATTAGGAAAAATATTACAAATTTGAGGGTGCTCATGCCCTTCCACATAAGTTAGTATCAAGAAAAATTTCTCTTAGTTTATCTGGCAACTTGTTTATTTGGAAATAAGCCTGTGCTACCTATTCCTGGGAGCTTTGAATCTCCAATATGACTTAAAGACACAGCAAAAAATAACGAACTTCCTAAATCTGCTTAAGGCCAGCAAGCGGCCCCGAGGCGGCGGCTGGTGCAGGGGATTCCCGGTGCGTTTGCTGCAGCCCCTCCGCAGCCTGGTCCTGCTGCTGGCTCCTCCACGGCAGAGCTCTGAGAAGAGTCTGCACCATCACAGCTGACCCTGAGCGCAGACGAGCTCAGCGGCACCGCGTCAGACAAACCAGGTCTCGGACCCCCTGTGCGCAGACGTCCCGTGTCTGACGGCCTTGAAAAGCAGCAATCAGTAACCTGCACTCAAACACCTTAAGATCTGAGAGAGGTTCAAACTCAGATTTGATAGACATTCTGCTTAGAAGAAGTATTTGGAAAATAAAAAAGAAAGAAAGGAAATGGATGGGATGACGTACAGGGAGACAGTCCTGCTTTACAGCAGAGCCCAGCCCTGCGTGGGTATCACAAGGGAGGGACAAGCGAACAAGCGCTGGGGCAGCCCCAGCAGGACCCAGAGCAGAACCGGCCTTCACCCAATAGAGAAGTGCTTGGATTTGCCTCTTGGTTTGCCTGTTCACAGACTTATCCTGAGCGTTATCCACAGGAGCGACTGAATTCTATTACAGATTCTTATTTTTTGGAAATGGGAGTATTTTCGCTCATTTTGGGATAGAGAGCAGAGTTCAGCAAGCATGGGTCTTTCTGGGCACGACAGACTCGCCCAGGCGGTGGCAGCGGCGATTTCTCGCCAGCTGTCTTGCCAGGTGCTGGTCCCCTGTCTAACATCTCTATATTCTTCAATATTCTTAAATAAAGGAGCTCCAGACAGTGCTGGGGTCACCGCTGCTACTGTCCCCATCATGTTCACCTGCCAAGTAACGCTTTACCAGCATCAATTAGAAAACAAGTGAAATTGTGAATTAAAATACTTTTCTGACTACTATTTTACTTTTCAATGCAAAATGAAAAATATTTTAATCTGCTGCATTTAAAACATATTTTTTTTAAAAGTTGCATGACTACTCACTGTTCATACAAATTAGACAGTGTATTTCATGACCTCCCTAGTAATTTTTTGTTGAGTGACCACTGATCTAAAAGCATAAAGTCAGCATTTGTGATTATATCATACTGAAACTCAATATCTAAATTACTAAAGTAAGATAGAGGTAAATAAATAATGTTTACATAAACACTTTGGTAACTGTGTGATCCTCAGAAGCATTTTAACCTGAGCAAGAGAGACTACCAGCCGTGTCAAGGGAGTTACACAGTATATACAGTCACATAACGAAGGGGTTTCCAGTTGATCGGTGCATCTCACCTGTCCGGAGCTGGTGTTTCCTCCTGTCTCACGTCTCCAGGGACGGGCAGCTCCTCCACCGCCTCCTGCACCTCGGGATCCGCACCGGGAGCTCGCTCCTGCCGTCCCACAGCCCCGGCTCCGCGCGCTCCTGCACGGCCCATACGCGCAATCACACTGTGCGATTTCTTCTGGATTGTTCCTCCTTTACCTCTTTTTCCAGAGGATGCATTTTGCTGCCTGGCTCTGGGCTGGGGCTCTGCAGTATTCGTGCTCCCCTGCCAAGGTGATAGAACCTTCTGTTCCCTCTCGCCGCGTCCCCCAGCCCTGAGCATGCAGATCAGGGATCATGTGTTTTAACATTCACTCTCTTCCAGGTCGAACTTTTTGCTGGGACAATGTTAAGCCTTTTGTCATCATTCAGGGAGAGCAAATTATAAATTATTATACTGTCCTTCTCATCGTGCTGCAGGCCATGGTCTACTGCAAGCTCAAAAAAAATTTCCAACTTGATTTCCTGAACATAGCTTCATGTTTTTCCCTAAAACTGGGCTTGCGGGATATTCAACAAACCATAGGACATACTCTGTGTCATGAAGAAATACCTTGGAACAAAACACTTCATTTTCATTTGCATTTATCTTCTCATGAGTTACTCCCTCTGGAACTCTTCCCAAAATCTTCTTTCAAGACAGATTTTTAAATAACTATGAATAACAAATACAAATGCGTGACGTATAAAACAGGACACGGTCACTTCTACAGAGAAGCAATTTACTCCCTGCTTGGCAGGGAACCCAAATATATTCAGTTTATCTGAATAAGGATACCGCTCCTCGCATAAAGCTGAGAGCGATTTCAAGCAGCAGAGCCAGGGCCCCGGGAGGAGCCGTGGCGGTAGGGGAGGGAGGGGGTTTTTGGCTTTCTTCTTCTTCGGCTTAGTTCTGGCTTTTCCAAACGCTCAGTCAGGGATTTCAGCGGTGCAGACGGCACCTGTGCAGAAGTTTCCACATACCCAAGCTGAGCTTCAGTCCAAAAGGGTCAGAAAGATTGCACCTTCCATCGCCAGTAGCAAAATATGAGAGATATTTGGGGTGTCTGAAACGGCAATGTCTCTTTTTCTGCCTCGGTAATCAGTGCTGTCTTCCTGTTAATAATGGTAGAAGCAATTCTAGCTTCCTTGGTAGGCTGAAACAGGATTTAAAAACATGGATCAAAAAAAGTATGTCTAGCCAAAAATAACATGCATGAAATTTCTGTAAGATTTATATTTATAACTATCTGTGTGAGTTGTACAACTGATAAAAAAAGGATTTGTGCTGTATTCTATCGATTCTGATGACTCATAGGGAATGTTCCCCTCAATGTGGTAATTTCTGCCATCTCCAGAAGGACAGATTGGCATTTTATCTCTTATTTACATGGGAAAAAAGGTGGGCTTGGGCAATATCTAGGGTCCTAAGGTGTGACGCTGGGAGAAACACATTTATTATATAAATGACACGTTGCCCCCAAGCCATTCTGGCTTTTCAGCCTGAAGACAGGACAAGCTAATGCGAGGGGTTTAATCCAGCTGTTAGTGAGTCAGCCCAGCTGTGCAGGAGAAGGAGCGGTGGCTTTAGAGATCTCCATTTTGGGGGGATCCCAGGGAACCCCCAATACTGTGGAGGCCTGAGCAGTAAGGGGAGGGCTCTGGTGCTAAACAGGACGAGGAAGGCAGAGCAGAGGTGATCCGAGCACTTACCTTCTGTGTGCAGCCTGAGGGGCTATGACCAAAGAATGAAAGCTAAAGAGAAAAATAAAAACAAAAATAAAAACTGAAAAGGGGAGGGAGGAGAGGAAAAAATGGAAGAGAAGAAAGAGAATAAGAGTTTACAGTGTGTTTAGCTGAGAAATAAGCTGTGGTTACAGACAGAGTACAACAAAACTTGCCGCTGAGAAGAAATGCGAAGGGTGCGGTGAGCGCCGGGGCTCGGCTGGGCTCAGCAGAACCCAGCAGCTCCCACATGCTGAGAGTCGTTCTGCCCAGCAGAGCCCAGCCCAGCCCAGCGCAGGGCTCCGGGAGAATGGGGAGGAAAAAACCAACAGCTGAATTCTTCTGATACCTCAAAAAATACCCCAAACCCACACTGCTAAGGTTTGGGTTTGGTTCCAGGTGAAAGTCCAGCTCAGCCCCTGTTGTACCAGAACAAGTTCTCCCCTGGAAATTTCACTAGATGGCTTCAGATGAGGGTCATTTTTGGGGTGAAATTCAACAGTTATGCCTTGACCGGAGAAAGCTCCATGACATTGACTGTGGTGAGAGCGACTGTGGCGACAGCGACTGTGGCTGTGGGCGAGGAGAGGAGAGGAGAGGGAACCCCCTCGTTCCCTTGGAGGGCAGGTCTGCACCACTGCACGTGCAGATGCTGCAGGCGAGAGGAGGAAAGATCCCGAATCCTTTCCCCGAGGAAGACCTCCCCCTCTGCAGCCAGCAGCCCTCCAGCATCCCTGCCCAGGCACGTGGAGCCCACGGCCTTGCAAGCCCTGCGATTAGGACTTTACTGAAGGATAACAGAAGGAAAGACTCCATTTAAGCTGGTAACCTTTCCTTCTCAGAGGGACTAATGCAAATGCAAAATGGTTTCCTCACGTTAGCTCACTGCACTAACGAACACAAACTTCTTATAAGGCTGTTTTCTTAGCCAAGGTGAAATGAATATATGGTCATGTGCACATACAAAAACTGTTTCATCTGCATTACCTTACCTTTTCCTCTAACTCTTTTATTTGTCTTTTTTGGCCTTCAATTCTTTCTTCTAGCTCTTTAATTCTCTGTCAGATTTCAAATAAAAAAATATTTATTAACCAACCAAATACAGATGTACCCAGAAGATGCATTATTTTTTGAGATATAAATTGTATGTGCTTGCCCTTCTAAAGAAAAAAAAAAAAGGGTTTTAAGCTGTAAATGAATTCATGAAAATCAAGACGCCCTGTTTGCAGGGATTATCCAAGGCCACTCAAATCCTGGCCCCAGGACCAGCCATTTCTGGGCCAGCTCTATGAGGAGAGGCTGGTGCTCCCGGGTTCATCACGGTTCCATCCAAGGGACCGTCCCACCCCGAATCTCACTGTGCCCACGCACCAGCACCCACCTGCTGTGCGTGTTGAATGAGCTCCATCCTTTCCCGCAGGATCTGGGCGTCCCTCTCCCGCAGCTCACTCATCACCTGCCGCTTCCATTGCTCTACGGCGCTCTTCAGCTTCTCTTTCTCCTCTTCTGAAAGAAGTTCGGAAATTTTGGCTCCAGCTTCTTGCTGCAGGGCATCATAGAGCATGGCTTCTAATTCCAGAATTTGCTAATCAAAAACAATATAAGGCTGTCAGCTGGACCTTGTTTCTGGTCGGATGAGGATTTTGCGAGGAACTGGAAATCCTCCCCCAGGAAGGCCAGAGGAGCAGCAGAGGGTGTGTGCTGAGCATCCCACACAGGATGGAGCAGGAAGCTCAGGACAGGATAAACCACTGCAGGCTGATGTGACCCCGTGGGCTCTGAGCATCCCACACGGGATGGAGCAGGAAGCTCAGGACAGGATAAACCACTGCAGGCTGATGTGACCCCGTGGGCTCTGAGCATTCCACACAGGATGGAGCAGGAAGCTCAGGACAGGATAAACCACTGCAGGCTGATGTGACCCCGTGGGCTCTGAGCATCCCACACGGGATGGAGCAGGAAGCTCAGGACGGGATAAACCACCGTGGTCTGATGTGACCCCGTGGGCTCTGAGCATCCCACATGGGATGGAGCAGGAAGCTCAGGACGGGATAAACCACCGTGGTCTGATGTGACCCCGTGGGCTCTGAGCATCCCACACGGGATGGAGCAGGAAGCTCAGGACAGGATAAACCACTGCAGGCTGATGTGACCCCGTGGGCTCTGAGCATCCCACACGGGATGGAGCAGGAAGCTCAGGATGGGATAAACCACCGTGGTCTGATGTGACCCCGTGGGCTCTGAGCAGCACTGGGGCTGGGCCAGCCCTGGGCCAGCCCAGTCTGCCTCTCAAAAATACATGAGCGTCAGCTTCTCCTTTCTGGAGATGGGGAGATAGCCATGGGGAGAAAAGGCAAAAAGAAAAAAAAAAAGGAAAGGAAAAAGGGAAAAGAGAAAGATGTTCATAAGAGACTTATTCTGTGAGTTACAGATATTTTTTAAATGTCATGTTCAGTCTCTCCATTCACCTTTCCCGGCTGTTGTGTCAGCAGCAGGAGAGGATACGGCACCACTTAATACTCCTGTTGAGTGCTTACAGTGCCTTGTACCAACGAGATTAAAATGCCCATGTGAAGGCATTTCCAGCACATCCTCTGGCAGAGCTGCCAGCTCTAAGAGGCTTTATGCTCAAGAAAAATAGATCTGGTAGCTGGGCCCTGCTCCTGCAGTCTCACGGTGATGGATGTACCCTCCAGATTTACTGAGATACACAAGTGTGTAGGACACGGACTGGCAACGTTTCCCCAGGGTGACCCAGCCTGGTACCCTCCTGGGGCAGGTGACCTGGCCAGACAATGTCTTCTGCTTAAAGTCCAAGATGAACGTTATTCCTTCATGCAAGCCAACAACACGACAAAATCTTCTTCAGCAAGTTTGACATAGAGCCAGATAGGAAGCAGCAACTGATGGCATTTTTGCACACCCTCTCCAAAGCTGGTGGCATCTTGCAGAGCTCTGTGGCCTTAGGAGAACACGACTGCAGCAATGGTGTGGTTTGAACCCTGCAGAGCTCTGTGGCCTCAGGAGAACACGACTGCAGCAATGGTGTGATTTGAACCCTGCAGAGCTCTGTGGCCTCAGGAGAACATCACTGCTGCAATGGTGTGGTTTGAACCCTGCAGAGCTCTGTGGCCTCAGGAGAACATCACTGCTGCAATGGTGTGGTCTGAACCCTGCAGAGCTCTATGGTCTCAGGAGAACATCACTGCAGCAATGGTGTGGTTTGAACCCTGCAGAGCTCTGTGGTCTCAGGAGAACACGACTGCAGCAATGGTGTGGTTTGAACCCTGCAGAGCTCTGTGGTCTCAGGAGAACATCACTGCAGCAATGGTGTGGTTTGAACCCTGCAGAGCTCTGTGTCTCAGAACACAACTGCAACAGTGCGGCTTGAACCTCTAGACAGGCTGTCTGAAAATGCCATAGATGTCTGCTGTGATAATTCAGGTCAACTCGAAATCATCAAGGTTTTCCACCTGGTGTTTTCTTACTGTGTCAGCAGAGTCAGGACAGAAGAGCACAAGCATTTACAACACTAACACCGTGGCAGGAGTTACAGATACCGATGGTAACTGAAAGACAGCAACCGTGGTATCTCTGTGGGGAAGATCACGTCAGGTCTCAGAAGAAGATTCTGCTTTCACTCTTAAAAATAATGCCAACGTCCTTGCTTACCATGTCTCAATAAAATGCTGTTATTTGAAACGTGGATTTCTGTTGGCCCCAAACCTCCACTATACAACCGCCATCCCTCTCTGATTGCTCTGACTGTGAAGCACAAGGAGCGTGGGGAAATTCAGGGTCTCCAGAGCAGCAGCAGTGTCAGGAGTCTCTATGTGAGCCAAATCCCCCGTCAGCAACCAAAGGGAGTGAAAACCGTGCAAAAAGCTTAGCGGTTCCAGCTGGTAATCTTGTTTGCTGTAGGTAGCGGGGGAAGATTAGTAGCTCCTCATCCCAAGGGGCACAAAGGAAACATGGAAGTGAAACAAATTATACAAATCTAAAGAGCTTTTCCCACTTGAATTTTGAGGCAAAACAAAACTTTCTTGTTGCTTTCAGGCTGCATTTGTGCCAGGAGCAAAGACCATGGCTTTGCCTGGGGACATTCACTGACGCCGTTAAAGAACACCGGACAATGCAAACAACCCTCAGCCAGTCCTGTGTGGGCTGCGATACATTCGTTATGCTCGTTCCTCCTCCAGGAGAGGCAGCGCCAAGGAGCTTCTTGTTGTTGGCCCTTTGGTAAATTTGGGATCCTGGACCTGGGGACCCACCTCCCAGAGGAGGGCGAGCGGCTGGCCCTGAGCCACAGGGATGCTGAGGGATGGACGGCCAAGGCTCCAGGCTCCATGATGCTCCATGAGTTCCCAGCAATGCCAGATGATGTTTCCCACTCTGCTGCTATTGCAAGTTTCCCCGTACTCAGATTTATGGATCCGTTTCAGATTTACAGATCTGTTTCAGAGCTCGCCCCATGCCCGAGGATCGCCCCTCTCAGGGCTGATCTGGGAAGATGAACCCCACAGGCTCAGCCCTCGGCAGAACCAAACTGCTGCTCAGAGTGGCCCGAGGCTGCACGACATGATCTGGCGTCAGGGCTGAAGGTAAGCCAGGGCTTGGGTACTTCCCAGGGCTTCCACTGTGCACAGACTGGCTCCAGATATAGCTCAGCGTTTGGCAAAATCAATCTTAAAAATCATCCTCAAAGAACAGAAACCGTGCTGAGGAAAAGCTCCCTCAAATGGTTTGAGATACCGATAATAGGTATCCAGCAAAAGAAGCATAAATACTCATGGCTTCTCAGGAAGCGTGACTCTGCTCAAGATTTAAATGGAACTGAAAGAATGAGATAAATCAATATGAAAATTTATGCATTTATGTGTTTCATGAGTATATATTGACCTTTTTTCTAACTGAAGGTAACAAAACAGCTGATGACTGAAGAGATGGTTTAAATGGCTTAGGATCAGCTAAAGATGAACCCGACCTAAAAGCAGTTTCATTTCAGCTTCACAAAAATCACAGAATATTTGCAGCTGTTTTGGCTACAGAGGCTGTAATCTAAGGTCTAAGGAAATGTCTAGGCTAAAACCTCTATTTTGAAAGGAAAAGTTACTGAAAACATCATTTTCTTATTAGTCATTTACCAAAACCTCTACAAATAAAAACTTGTGTTAAGTTAATGTTTGGGTCCTAATCCTGCAAGGATCACCCAAACACGTGGAACTCTGTCCATAAGGAACTCATCATTAGCGCATAGTATAGAGGATTTGTTTAAAATTCAGCCTATTTAGTCCTCGGGTCACTCCACGAGCAGTACTGCCCAAAGCAGAGAGTTTTTCTATAGAGGACAGACCACACATATTAATACCCGCCACGGGAAGTCAGTTGAGGTGTCAGACTTCAGCCGAGACCAGCTCTCCTCACCTTGTGAGCCTGGTCCAAGGACTGTTTCCTGAAGTCGAGCTCATCATCCAGGTAGCCCTTCTGCTTGCTGAACAGCTCCTGGGGACACAGCAGAGGCGGTGGGTGCCCGGCTCTGCTGCTGCTCCCCGGCCCCTTCCCGCCCCCCTCGGTACCTTCTCGTTCTCCAGGTCCAGCATCTTCTGCTGCAGCGCAGACTCCGTCACCTCGATCTGCTGGAGCCACTATGCACAAAGCAGAGCAAAGTGAGCCCGAGGAGCAGTGACCACACGGGGTGTCAGCACACACTGCAAGTACTTCGGTACAGTCACCAAATAAAGGGGAAAATTAACTATATTATCACATTTTTTCTTTTATATGTACTGGTGATGGGAAAAAAGCATTATTTCAAAGCCAAGCCATTTACCTTCTAACATAATTTTGCTAATTAAGTAACATTTTAAAATAAGCAACATCTGCCTGTATTGCCTGAATGTTGCCTTTAATATGACAAAAACTGGTGCAAGTGTAATTCCACGTAAAGAATAATGGCACTTGGTGATTAAGCTATCATTTACATCACCGTGGCTTCAAGCGAACTGTTCTGAGAGGGTCAGATGCTTTCATGACACGCGTTTACTGACGAGTGATGCAGCTGTTATTACCTTTTCTGCCAGCGTGAGAACTGTCCTTGCTTGTATGACAACTACTTGCTCTTCATTGGTCAGATTCTGCACCAAAAGCAGAATAAAATTACAACAAATCCCAGTGTCTGGTTATTAATCCACTACTTGGGCCACTGCTGTATTAAATAAATATGAAATTAAGTATGTTCGAGGAATAATAAACTAAGGCAAAGAAAACTAGTATTGTAATGTAACATTGTTGTAAAAACAATTGTAACTATTCATGCTGAATTCTTATCATACATATAGTTAATTCTTCTAAAATTCTCACATTTACCAAAAAAAAAGGTGACACTGGATCTATTTTCACCCAACAGGGGATAGACGTACAGTTACACAAGACAAGATCAAGCTCAGCGCAATGTGCTATTGAGAAAAGAGATGCAGTCTCCAGGCCTTAAGTCCATTATACGCACAGTAAGTTAATACACAAACCTTATTTTGCACAGCCAAATGATGATTTTGGAAAACATCGGTTAAGATGTTAGCTATTCAACCCAGATTTTGTTGCTTTCCTAAAAAACTGAAGTACTGGAACGATGTTTGGCATTTCACCCCAAACTTGGGTCTTACTTAGTAGAAGAGGTGACTCCTAGTTAGGGACCCGTATTTGCTCAGAGCCAGCGAGGCGCTGGCTGTCATTGCCCAGGGTCCCTGGGGAGCAGGGACACAGGGTGACGATGGGGACACAGGGTGACGATGGGGACGCACCGCTCCCCGCTGACCTGCTCCTAGACGTACTGGCTCCAGGGTTTGCCTTCCTCAGAGCAACACTGAACTCACAACAGCTCAGCTGAAGCTGCTGGGGGGGGCTTTACAGAAACACAAGTGAGAAACAGACAGAGATGCTGGAATCCCAGGCGGGACGCGGGTTTGCTTCCCCAGACTCCCTACAGCCCAACAGGACAACGGGCACCCCCGGGTCTGCCAGCAGGGGCTCAGCCTGTGCTGTCCAACATGCGGAAACAAGAAAAAAACCGTGATAACGAGGGTCTACGGTCAGCTTAGAGCTATCTGAGAACTGGGAACTCCACCTTGTGTCGCGTCTGCAAGTTAGCTGTTGTATGTAATAGCGAAAAAATAAAGCAGGAGGAAATAATGCTATAGAGATCATTAATACAAATAAAGAAGCCAAGAGGAAAAGAAAGGGAATAGAAACTGTGAGAAAAGCTGTCGCTTCGTCTGCTCCTGTTTCTCTCCAGTCGCCTGCTTGGGACCCTGCCTGGGACTACCCTGACATTAATAATTTCACTGAAGACAACATTAGTACAGGGATTAATAGATTAATGGGTATTATCTTTCTACACATTAGTAGGGTCAGTCTTAGCTCTTAGGCAATTAAGCTTATGTGTATCTTTTCTTTTTATTCTTTGCATTAAAAAGATTTTAGGATTCCTCACACTTCTGCCAGTGTTAATATCATAACTGCAGCAATGGTGAAAATTATTAACGGCTTCAATGTGTTTCAGCTCCTCCTCTAACTCCTGGCTTGACTTTGTGGGGCAGAGTGTGCAGATATATGAGGGCATATATATATTTTATATACATACATTTCTTCTATTGTGTTTCTTTTCATGCTGCTGTTGTGACTTTTTTTGTTTAATATCCTGGTTACTATCAAAGGCTTACAGGTTATTAGACAAAATTAAAATACGCAGCTGCCAAAATGCAAAAGCAAAGCAAAGCAAGTGCAGAGTAAGCAAATAAACAAACCATGTGTGAACAGTGACCAGAAAACAAACCAAACCCAAACCAAAGTTTCAAAATATTTTCCAAATAATTGAAACTTTAAAAGCAATATTGTGACAGCAAGGTCCCCCACGGCGCTGGCCAGAAGGCTATAACAGAATCTCCAAAAGCCAGCGAAGGCTTGGCTGGCAGCGCCAGCTCTGAGCACAGGCAGGACAGGCTGTGCAGCAGCAAACCAAGAAGGCTCTGCTCGCTTCACACGAGGACAAATATTTACCAAAGCATGCACAATTTATTAAAGGAACATACACTTACGGCGTTATCCCCTAAAATGTCCAATTTTTTCATCAGCTCTGCTACTACTATGTCCTAACAAGAGAGAAATGGAAAACCAGGAGTCAGAACAGAGCGGCTGGTTTCGTTTACGAGAGGGAGAGCAGGAAAGGAGAATCCCTTACGGTGACACCTTCTGCCTCGCAGTACACCTGGAGAGGGCTCTTCCCCTCGGGGAACGGGCCGTGGTGCAAGTTGATGGCAGGCGAGCGTCTTTCTCTCTCCTGAAATGACAGCAAGTGCTTGGGATGTCACACCGCAGCTCACCAAGAACTCGATCAGTATGGTTCGAAAAAGGCCACTCTGATAGCAGGCGTCCCAAAGCAATGCTGCCGCAGGGTGGCTTTATTTGGGGTGCAGAGCATGGAAACCCTTTCCCTGCAGCCCATGGCTACTGGCACAGCTGGGAGCAGGGGACACTGCTGCTGGGAGGCACTGGGGGCTGACGGGGACAACCCCAGCTCACTGCAAAGCAGGGCAGACATACAGATTGACAGCACTGGGATTTTCCCACCGTGCGGCTTCATTGGGCGCCCATCACGACCACTTACCTATTATTTTGACTACATAATATATTTGAACAAAACTAAACACTTGTACCTAGCGTAATATAAATAGCATTTAATTTTTTTCTTGTAAGTGGTTGCTTTGTTAATCTCTCTTTGAGAATTTGGAAAACAGTTTCCAAGAGCTTACAGATTCTGTTCATCCAGGTAAGGATACAGAAAACAGACAGCTCAGTGGAGTCGATAGAGCGGTCTAGGCCATGTGATTCATTCTCTGCAGGTTTAGCGAGAGACGAAACACGGCAATGAAAAAGAAGTTCCTTTTACTTTTTGCCTTCCCATGTGTGATCTGTTCTGGTTTTCTCTCTCTGCATGTTCATAACAGATGGAGTATAGTGAAACGTGTATCTACATCGTGAGCCGATCTCCTGGATTTTAAAATTACTTAAGCAGTAAGACTGCCAGAACAACCTATCAAGATATCACTATTGATCCCTGCGTGTTCGTCTGTTTTTCTCTCTTATTAGCACTTTGTCCCAAACCCTGTGGTCTCATCAGTGCAATGTGTGTCTCACAGTAACGGTGGGGGGTTCCCAGCCCGCGGTGCCCCCGGTTCGCTCCCCAGCCCGCGGCAGGGCTGTCCCTGCAGCATGTGCTCACTTCCAGCTCCAGGATCCTGAACTCCAGGAGCTCGTTCTGATCCTTCGCATCCTGGACATCGTGTTTTAAGCGAGCTTCCTCGGCTTCCATCTGCTTTATCTGCAAAATAAAGCAACACGTTAGCCCAAGCTGTGCCGCGCGTGGGCTGTGCCGGGACGACGCCGGGTCCGGGCGAGCACCGGTGGTCCCAGCCCACCCGGGACAGCAGTGGGGACAGTGGCACCAGTGCTGGGGAACGCGGGGCTCTTCCCCACAGCCACATCCCCACAACACCGCGACACTTCATGGGGCAAGAGGGAATGCCAGAAAACCACTTTTTCTGGCAGGTTTACAAGGATCTTGTTATTATATGTGAATGGTCTGTGGGATACAGATTAATGTACTGCACTTTCTGCATTCCTTAAGCTACAAATATTATTTGAGTAATACAAATAGAAACATTGAGCACCTTTTCTACCAGTTCTTGGTTTCTTCTGTACAATGCTTGCTTCTCCTCAATCCATTTCATGTCCTTGAAAAAGAAATAACCAATATTGTAGGTGAAGCACAAACACAGCAGCATTTCATTAAATCACACATCTAAAGATGGACAGAATAGTATTGCATATGAAATTGTAATTCCACTATTTCCTATGTTATAAAAGCTCACTCTGTCATGTTTTAACAGTTTGTTGTATACAAATAGAATAGAAACACTACAATGATTCAAGAAACCTTTTCCGATATAAGATCGGTTTGCATTAAAAGGGGATATTTCTAGCTATGTAGTTACTATTAAATTGCAATTATACTGAATAAAAATTACACATTTCTGAACACTAGGCAAACCAAATCTTATTTGGAAACTAATTTCTTTGTTTGATGGATACATAAAAGCCACAAACTCAGACATTCTTTATCAGTAAGGCTAACTAGCAGCCGCAGCATCGCAGGGTGAGGTGAACAGGAAGGTTTCCCGAGCCAGGGATGGCTCTGGCCATGGCATTACCTGCCCCTGCTCGGCAAGGGCCTTCTCCAGATCTTCTATCTGCGCCTGGGAGCGGTGGATTTCTGCCTGGAGCTGCTCACGCGTCTGTAGGATAGCAGGGAAACAGGAAAAATAACACATCAGACTTTTAGGGAAAGACAGAAGCTAACGCAGGTACAGAAAGCACTTAAAACATCAAATACTTTTAACAAATAAGTTTTGAAGTTCTTTGGCAGAATAAATTGGCAGCACACAACATTAGCCGTTAATCGCAAGAAGAAGTCTGTAAGAAAGGGCAGTAATTTTGAGACTTAGGTCCAGATTGACATCAGCAGCATCCCATGAGGCGGACGGCAGGACAGCAACGCGTAAGTGGCTCCTTGGGGCTGCTGTGGCAGCTGCAGCGAGCGGGCGGCCCCGGGCCAGAAAAGGGGCTGGAAAAAGCCCGTGTGACGCACACAGTCACCGCTCCGTGGACACAAAGGAAAATTATTATGCCACAATTCTGGGCACACCTGATTCCTTTACATTTTTGATGAGTTAAAAAGCTCAGAACAGAGTCTACGTATGTAACGTTACAAACTGGCAAACTGCGTTCCTCCTCACGCATTCAGTACCCTGTCTTAGGGTCTTCCTGCATTGTGTGCAATTTTTTTACCATGCCTGTAGCTTCACACTTATTTAAATATATACCACCTTCCTACACACGTTTACTGGAACAGAATTTGTCCCTTTATTTACTGTATTCGCCCTTAGCATTCTCCGCACAAGTCCTACCAACTCCTTGTAATATACAGTATACTTATAACAAATGTCACATCTTATGCCGTGTTTGAAGCCACATGGGCCGTGTGAGGCAGGTAGAATAACACAGGCCACTTTGCAATTTAATTAAGAAAAAGAAACTCAGTTTAAGCCTTCTAGACATTTCATGAGGAACCATGTAATCTCACAGACTCCAGAAGCAATTAAATACCAAGCATTATATATTGAAGGTTATCTGTCCTGGATTTTTTTAATTTTAATGATTTCCCATACAAATTCCCACTAGAATTTCTATTAAGCCGATCCAAGGTGCAAAGACTGAACGGTAGGACGGTGGCTCCCCAGCCCAGCAGCCCTTCCCGGGGATGGGGGACACGCCGGAGCCCCCGCACACAGCCTGAGCACGTGCGATCGGAAACCCCCACACAATCACACTCCTTTATTTTCACGTAATATAAGCCATTTAGACCTTAACTTCTCGCTCTGCATCCAATGTTCCTCCGACCTGTTCTTGCAATAGGGCGTAAGCTCGTTGCAGAGCCTGGTACTCCATCGTCAGCTGCCGAAACCGCAGTTCTGTCTCTTCCTTGGCCATGCCCTGGAATTAAACACAAATACGCATCGCACCAGTTGCTTTTTTTCTGCAATGAAAGTATAAAAAATTATAAGAGTGGATTACATTTCCTTTCTCTAAAATGTGCCAAGATTATTACTTTCAAAATGCACTTTGGGAAGCGCAGTACTGCCGAACTTGTTTATGTGCCCTCAGACTAATTCTCTTTTGTTCTTTAAACATCTCTTGCATACACTTACTTCAGGAAAATTCAATATAGAAAAAAAAAGATGATTCCCCCCACCCTGGAAAGATAAAAACTTGCCATCCGTATAACATACTAATGACTGAATCAACCTTTATTACTGTAACAGGCAAAGTCATCACATTTAAAGGTGAAAACACAACTTTCCTCAAACAACAAAAGGTTTCGAATCTGGAGAATAAGCCAAGCCTGACAGTCTCACTCAATTATTAATACACTAATCTAGAGTTAATACTTGTAGAAATGGTGACATCAACATGAAAAGAGCCCTTCATCTTCCTCACTCTCCTGACAATATCCAGCATTGAATGCTTTCACATCGGGTTGATCGGAATAGTTCATTCGACATGAAATGAAATTATACTGCTGGTTGCATGCATAAACTCCGTACTGTCTGAACAGGGAAAAAACTGTCAATATAGGAATGAAAAATAGATAGGTTCATACATATAAAAATACTTTTAGATTTCCTGCAGCGCAGCACGCACCTGGTAACCAGTCATGGATCTTTTATGATGGAGATCAGAATCCTCCAGCTTCCCTTTTACCAGATCTAATTACAACCCATGAAACAGGTGAAATAGTGGACGAAAACTTGCAGGCAGCAAACTATAAAAAGGCTGCAAGTCTTAAAGAGCAATTTTTTGTTTATTACAGGATTCTTGTTAAAGCCAGAACCATGTGATGGTTCAGCAACCTGACACACACTCGGGAACACATTTATAGGGAAGCCCTGCAAAACACCAGGAATAGTCACGTTTATTTGTATTACCAGCTCCCTTGTGTACTCGGCATCCAGAGCCTCTGGAAAGTCACAATCCCAATATCCCGGCGAGGAGCCGGGTGCTGTGTGACCGCGTGATTTCCTTCCAGAAACAGTCTTAGCGCTTAGGGCCACGCTTTGCCGAGGTCAAAACAACCAGAAGCACCTGAACCAAACTACACATGCACAAACCTGCCGTAAATCTCTGCGTGAATAGATCTTCCCAGGGTTGTCCAACTTCATAGTCTTTTTAGACCTATAAACTCATTATAAATCCAACATTCTTAGGATATAATATTTCCAACCTGGCTAAAAGTTGTGAAATTACTGAAGACTTGAAATCCAGGGATATTAACCAACAAGCACAGTATGAAATTTAACATAAGTTTTAAGTTTTCTGGTCAGAGGTGATGGACCAGGAATTTAACTAAAAATCAGTAGTGAGGTTTCAAAACAAAATAGCACATATTTTTCATGAATACCTCTTCCAAGTCATCTTCAGGAGTGCAAGGGGTTTGATCTGTCCGGTCAGTTTGGTACGAGATAGAGGAACCATCAGACTCCAAGGAAGCTTCTTCGTCGTAGCCGAAAAACGTCTCCACAACCGGCTTCTGGCAGAGACAAGGGGTCAGCGAGCGCAGCCGTGACCCGCGGCAGCAACGCCAGCGGTGCCATTGGCCGTGCCACCAGTGATGCTATCGGCCGTGGCACCAACGCCAGCGGTGCCATCGGCCGTGCCGCCCTGCGGCAGCAACGCCAGCGGTGCCATCGGCCGTGCCGCCCTGCGGCAGCAACGCCAGCGGTGCCATCGGCCATGCCACCAGTGATGCCATCAGCCGTGGCACCAACACCAGCGGTGCCATCGGCCGTGCCGCCCTGCGGCAGCAACGCCAGCGGTGCCATCGGCCGTGCCGCCCTGCGGCAGCAACGCCAGCGGTGCCATCGGCCGTGCCACCAGTGATGCCATCGGCCGTGGCACCAACGCCAGCGGTGCCATCGGCCGTGCCACCTTGCGGCATCGCGGGGACAGCGACAACTTTGGACACACGGCAAAGCCCTGCACCTCTGTAGGATTTGAACATATATACCTTTGGAGGAATCTGAATCCCAGATTATCGGTAATTTTCACTCTGTTGGTTTTTGGAAAACCACGCAGTTCTTTACACGCATTTTGCAAAGCTTTCTCAGCCCGATGGCAGTGCTCTAACGACAGCTGAATCTTTTCAAATTGCGGAATTGCCGTGTTTGTCATTAGGTATGATGGTGTGCAGCCTCAAAGCCCTTGCCTTGCTTTAATGTATTTTCCTCCCGATTTCCCTAGCTAAGGCACATCACCCTTTTTACTGCTCTGTGTGTTCACGTCCCTGTGAGGTGGGACATGCGCATTCAAATGTCTCTGTTAACACATCGTCACCACCACCATGTCCCTCCTGTCATTACCACAACTGTCACACGCAAAGTTAGATTTTCAAGAAATAATTTACTTGAAAATTTGAAGCTAATCACTGCAGCAATGTTTTTACAATTTGAAGAAATTAATTTTTCCATTCAAATCTGCTCTCTGTTTAAAAGAATGAGGGTAGCACTGGTAAAAAGAAGATTTACTGTCAAATGCTTGAAAGTCAAAGATGACATTTCAGTTTTTAAAGATATTTTAATTGTTGATGTACAAAAAACCATTTCTAGACTTGGGCTTTTTTTATTTTTTTGATTTGCAGTGGATATCTTTTTGAAGGAGACAAAACATAACTCTCCTTCACAGGCCCAGCTGCCATTTGCAGGCTGCCAGGAGTTGAAGATTTATCTTGCATCGCCCACAATTCATTGTTTATAGATTCATTAGCTCCATCACTGCCTTAATTGTTCATATGCAGAACACGGCTTTCTCTCAGGCCCCTGACAATATACCTTACGAAGTCACTACAGTGTTAATATTTATATTAACATCCTGCCAAGTATTCATTAACTAACATTTTCTTTTTCCCTGAGCTCTAACCACTGCTCCTTGTAACCAGCAGTTTTTGCATGTTACTAAACTCCATAGTGAATTATTTACAACCTACATATGTTTTCAGGCAGTGTCATTAAAAGATCATTTTGAGATGTGCTAATTCACAAATTCTGTCTCATCTTAAGACAGTCACACACCACGGAGGTCCCACGGGACAGTGAAAGCGCTGGGGGTAACCGCAGAGCGTGCAACTGCTTGTAACGCACAACGCAAACAGCTCCCCTGCTCCTGCCCCGTCTTGTCTGAATTATCCCGACGCTGTCTGGGAATGTCCTGCAAGCCAAACTTTAATCAGGACCCGTTTCTAGACCCCTGAGAACGTCCCCGCCTGGCTCCGCAGCGCTCGGAGCACCCCGAAGCCAACATGCCCATCACCATGCCATGACATAGGCTTTTTTTACCTTAGGAATTCTTGTCATTTTTTTCCTTTGCTTCCTATACCGTAACAGCTTATCACGCTCCTGAAAGAATCAGAGACATACGTTAGATGTTTTCAGAGAGCTGTTACTTAAATTAACTATGTCAGTACTAGTAGTCATTAGGCAATCAAGACCCCCTCTATCTTTCATTTTAACCATTTGGTAGAAGGATGCGACGGCACTGTGGACACTGACAATGTGCCGCCACCACCAGCCCCACGGCAAATCCTAATAACAGCAGCAGTGACAGCAGAAAATTAAATACTTGTTTTGCTTGACAAGACAAGCTTTGCTGCACACCTGGCAATGAAGAACAAACCAGTACAAGTTTTATCAACACATATTAGTGGCTTAACTTCACGAAATCTTTCCTGACAAGAGCGAAGGGGTGAGATGGCGGAGGGCAGTGACCGAGAACATGCCAGCGTGGGTGAGACAAAGCTGCACTCTCACCAGAGCTTTGCTCTCCACTATCACTATGTTCTTCTCTGCTGAACAAGTTCTGATGAACAGTCTTTGATAACATCTACACTGAGCAAAACACAGAGATCGCTTGCTGCCTCAATAGAGATGTAAGTAGTGATAAATATTATTACATCCTGCCTGCTTTTCATGAACATCAATTTAAAGCTTACAAAGATGAGGATGAAGTTAACTTCATTCTTACCATGACACTCTTCACATAGCCAGCAGTTTCCAGCGTCTAATAAAAAAGAAAGAAATAATGTCAGTAAATGTAAAGACATAAAAAAAATATAAATTCTTGAGGTGTGTTATGATTTCAGTATTTGCTCTTTCCAAAGACTGAGAACACAACGCTACAGAACACCCGCCTCGTACACAGCAATCTTTAGCCCTGATGCTGTCTCCAGCTACAGCAGCTCTGACTTTCTCTTGCAGGTGCAGGATCTGGGTATCAGCACATCCACCGGCCATGCCGCAATGGTTCTGTCATGCAAGTACAACGTGGACTGAAAGGATTTTTCCAAATACTGTACCACAGATAACTTACATTCAGCTCAATCACTACTGATCACAGAAATATCTACCATGTGTCCGCTGCTGCGAGCCGCGCTCGTTAGCCCACCCCTTGCTTCGGTCGACCTCCCGTGAGAGCGGTGGGGTTACATCTCACCTTGGAGAGTTCGTCAATGATGTTCTGCTGTTCAATGACTTGTAGTCTCAGGATATCGACTTCTCTCTCTTCCTGGCTGTGGTCGAGGTCATTTAAAGAGCTCGGTCTCCTTATCGTTCCAGCTCTTTGCCTCTACAAGAAACCCAGAGGGCAGAGGGGGAGATGGTGAGAAGGCTTTGCCGCAGCACAGCGCAGAACCCTTCCCTTCCAGCGGGGATGTGCCCCCGCTGCCGGCGGTGCTGGCGGCTGCCCCGCTGCCCTTTGCTGGGCCATATGCCGAGTGCAAACACGCCAGCGGTTCCTGCTCCGCAGGCCACCGCCTGAAACTTGTGGCCGTGGGGGACAACGGGGGGAAGTTTGATGGCCCGCAGGCTTGCTCTGGGCAGAGGGGGAATCCGCAGAGCTGGGACCACGGGCGCTTCTCCCCGGTTCCCCTGCTTGGCTTTGATCCGCAGCACCACAGGGGTGACCTCAGCCCCGCCACATCAGTACAAAGCCACAGCTACGTGCTGCCAGCTTTTGCACACTACCAATATTCAAATGAAAACAAAGGGAAGAGTCACAAGTGCCGATTTCCTAAGGATTCCGAGGTGATTCTGGCACAAAAGTCCCAGGTGAAGCGGGTGATTTGTGCTCATGGGAAGCTGAGCAGCCAGTGCCTGAGCAGCTGCCTGATCAACACGTGCAAAGCTCACACAATCTCTTTTCTTCAGGACTATTTCTTTTAAAAGTAAAGTAAAACATTTTATGTAAAACAAAACATGTTGAAGGCACAAAGCACTCAGCAGTGCACCGCAGAGTGCCTCTGCAAGCACCCGAAAGGGGACGATTCCTATTGAACTCGCAGGTTTGGGATGACGCCCAACTCCATCGGGAGAGCTGAACTGCACGTTCTCCCTGAGCACACACACACTTACCATTGCTATATTTTCTTGGGTTACAAATTTTAATTTGTTTTCCATTCGACGTAAGGCATGTGACAACTCTTCATTCTTCCTACTGAGGCGTTTGTTTTTGTCCAAAATGGGCTTATACTGACTTTCAGCTTCTCTAAGACGTTTTAACTGAAAGATAAAGAGAGAATTAACACCTCCCCTTATTTTTCACCAGATAAATTAATCATTTTCTTTCTTTATCATGCCAGCAGTATTTTCTCTGCAAAGCAGAATTGATCAAAACCTCTTGGTATTTTCCATGGGGAAGCAGATCGTTCTTCTTTCGTGAGCTATTCAATCTGCGTAATGAGTGTACCATGTGGGGAACGTATTTATTTTTAAAAACAAATACAAATAATTCCAGTTAACGTCACCTTAAAAATTCATTGTTATGTGATTGAAGACGAGTGTGATGTGGCGTACCACCAAACACAGAGCCCAAGGAGGAGCCAGCTAGTCCTGCAGTGATTTCCAAACAGCGCAGGGGAAAAATCTCGATATTTTGTGCATCATGTGCACTCACCAGCTCGTTCCTCTCCTCCGACAGCAGCGCGTTCCGGTCCTCTAGCTTCCTGATGATGGAGCTCAGCTCGGCGATTTTCAGTTGGAAACGCCGGGCATCCTTTTCATCCAACTGCTGTTCCTAAAACAAAGATCAACTGCAAATAACTGCTCGTAAGTGCACGTGCAGTATCAATATTTTTCAAAGCTCAAACTTTTTCTTATCCCACAGCCAAACATTTCAAAACATCATACAGCAGAGTGCAACCTGTGTGACCTAACTGATCGCTGAAAGCTGCGGGATGAGACCAACGGAAAGTTAGGAGTGAAAACATAACAAAGTATGCAAATGCAGAAGTATGTATATGCAAATACAAAGGCACAAATGGTAAACTTGGAAATAGAAAAGAAAATATCAAAAATTGAGGCAATGGTTCCAATGTATGCCACTGTTGAACTGAGTGCTTCAGACACAACACCCACTCGGAGGACTTCGTTATAAGAAAATGATATTAAAAATATGGAAGTACAAATGGGGAAAATCCATGCAATTATATCATTGCATAAGCTCTTCTTCCATAAAGCTGTGGCCCTTATTGGGTTCTAAAGGGTCACTCATAAAGCCAAAAGAGTAGCACTTTATCTGAGTTAAAATGTTTAAATCAAATTATAAATGGAGATATAGGTAGACATTCTCATTCAGAATCAGAAGTTACAGCTATTTACAAATGTGACACTTTTTCCCCTTCTCTGGAACTTGTTCTGGTGTTTGGCAGAAGTCGAGTACAAATCAAAACGAATTAGTGTCTGTAGTGCTGGTGGCACTTTTGGGATGTCCAGGGTTCCTCATTCAACAGGTGCAGGAGAGGCTCGAGGCAAAGAATAAAACAGATCGGTTGGCTCGTGTCTAAGTGTTTACACTTCTACTGAGAAAATTAAGGCTGTTGCAAAAGAAATCTTGATGAGAACCAGCAATGGAGAAAATCTGCATACGTCAGATGTATGAGGTCAGTTAACTGAGGGTTTTTTAATATTAGCAAATTAAGGCAAAAGCAGATAGGACCCATAGCTATATTCAAAAAAATTGTGAAAGGTTGACTAAAATTTAATGTTCTGGATATTGCAGTGTAAAAAGGAAATAGGAGAGAAGAGGTTAACAGGTGTTTAATTCACTTTCTGGTGCACTGAAAGCGAGACAGCAGCAGCAGGAGATCCCGAGCCCACAGCGGTGTTTGGGGATGGGGACATCCCGAGCCCACAGCCATATTTGGGGACAGGGACATCCCGAGCCCACAGCCATGTTTGGGGACAGGGACATCCCGAGCCCACAGCGGTGTTTGGGGACAGGGACATCCCAAGCCCACAGCGGTGTTTGGGGACAGGGACACCCCGAGCCCACAGTGGTGTTTGGGGACAGGGACATCCCGAGCCCACAGCGGTGTTTGGGGACGGGGACATCCCGAGCCCACAGCGGTGTTTGGGGACGGGGACATCCCGAGCCCACAGCGGTGTTTGGGGACGGGGACATCCCGAGCCCACAGCCATGTTTGGGGACGGGGACATCCCGCACCTCGTGCACCCGTCACCTCCCCCGGCTCCCTCCGAACACTGGCCTCGTACATCTGCTCACAGAGCCCGGCATTAGCGGTTCCGAAAGCGAGCACACATACATCACTTGGGTTAGAAATGCATTTGCATCATTTGTTGGCAAAAGGGTGTCAAAGTGTCAAATCAAGGCAGGTGGCAGCAGCATGGTACAGTGAGGAAAAGGAAGAGAAAAAGAACAGAAAAAGATCCCCCACTAAGAAAACCAAACCAAACAAACCAGAAAACAAACCAACAACAAAGCAAAAGCTCTCCCATAACAAGGCTGGATTTTAAATCTGAGAGTTTTGGCTCACAAACGAGAGCAAGACCCGGGTGCGCGGCTATGGGAAAGCTGTTGCTCCGGGGCGCGCTCATCAAGATTCTGTCACTTGGTGCCATTTGGTCACTCTCTGCTCATTTGTGTAGGTGAAACCACGTGAAAGTGCTTACGGGGCTTCCCGAATGATCTGAGGCGTCTCCTGCACCACTTGGATAAGGAAGTTCCCGCTTGGGGCTGCTCAGATGCCGATCGGCCTCTTTGATCTGGGACAGTTGTTCATCTAAAGCCTCCTTTTGGAGCTGCAGTCTCTGAGCATGCCCGGCTCGCACCCCTAACTCTCTCTCCAGCACGTAGACTGCTCTGTCTTTAAATTTAATCTCCTCCATCTACAAGGAGAACAGAACACAATCACACAGGCAGCAGCGGCTTGAAACAACACAGCATCTCCCGACCCCGACCGCGGGCAGAGCCCAGCACGGAGCTGAGCGCCCTGGGGACATGGTAACGCTCAGGAGGCGACAAAACAGCGACCAACACTCGACAGTGAACGTACCACCCAAATCGCTTCGCCAGCTCGGGAACGCTGCTCTTCTGGGGGCCACCCAGAACGAAGCTTCTCTTTCCAGCAGGAATTTTTTCATTAAAATTATTGGGAAATACCCCATATTTTTAGTACCATTTCAGAATATCTTTTAAAAAGATTTAAAACCTAATACTCATATCGCAATTTGTATCAGTTCGCTCAAACATTTTAATGATTTTGCAGCATTTCACTTGGCCACCACCTTTTGAAAATCTGGATTCATAATTTTAAAAGAAAAACATTAAAGCCTGAGTACTCTTTAAAATTCCAAAGTACAGAAGCAATGTGAACTTTTAAAACTCTTTTTTTCCAAAAGGATCCCATGTGAGCAATTTGTTTAATTACCCCTTCCCATGACAGTTCTGCCTATGCATACTAAACCTTATGTGAAATCATTAAGCAGGTAGATGACGGTGTCTCTGATTCTCTTGGTGGCCCTGGCCCGCGCTGTCCCCAGCTCAGGACCCGGGTGCCCCTCGCCGGTGGGTCGGGCACGAGGAGTCTGCAGGTGCTCCAGGAATAGTTTCTGGATCTTTTTTCCAAACGCTAATGAGGAATTAGAACCTCTCTCACTGCAACAGAATCTCCAGCTCCCCCTGGCTGGATTACATGCACATACATTATACATGAATGTAAAGTATTAATTACACTCGCACACCACAGGGCTGCCCAATGTGCTTACAGATAATGATTCTGTGGAAAGAAAGAAATCACATACATCCCTAAAATGTCTGGCGAGCTGGTTTCAGACACCATACAAGCAGAAGATTTTTGGCACAAGTTTTTGAGACTTTACACATTTAATTTCAATGATCAGTTTTTAAAATGTGGCCTGCTTGAAATAAGTACATTTTGCCTTGTGAGCACTGTGTTTGGTACTTTTATATTTGCTAGCTTTGTCTGTGAGCCTGGAAAAAAAATGACGCTGTGAATTAATTACCAGATCACTCAGAGTACTTTGTTTCTAATAACTGCAAAAAACTGCGAAAAAGGGCAAACCCAAGTGCTGGGCGTTACACAGAGCCAGCAGGAGAACCAGGTACAAAGGCGGGGGTCCCGCATGGCCCGGGCAGAGTCGGCCTTCGCCAAAAGCCAGGCTGGACAACTCCGAAATACCTGCACCTTCAAGGTTATGCAAAATCTAGATTCTTTTAGTAAAATGGAGCAAATCTAATGCACTTTGGGTGCCATTTTATTAAGGGTGCTTTCAACAATTTCCATTGGGGCAAGAGTCTACTGACTTGGAATGAAACAAAGAGATGCCAACTGAGGTCTTTCTGCTACATACCTATCAGGTAGAAATCTAAATGGGTATATAGATGAAAAGGTAACACAACATCCAGTGAAGATTTGTTTAAAATAAGCAGAATATTGGGTAGTTGATCCCCATTTATATGAAAACAAATACATGGTACAACACAAGCAATACTTTAAATTAGGAGGAACAAAGAAACTGGAGAAAACACAAAACATTTCACAGTATTTCATTAATGGCTTGTACTTCAGAAAAAACCCTAAACGTAATCTTCAGAAGCAACAAAGGAAACATCAGTATTCACATGATTAAATATCAGCCTTCATATGATTAAATTCACATTCATGAAACATGCATAACAGTTTGGTGTTTGCAGCCCATTATTAAACAGAAATGCTGTAGAGATAGTACAAATGCAAGGAAGCGTTTCACTGAAAAATATTATTCAGCACATTTCTTCCTAGCATTAGTAACATTAAGGAAACGTAAAGACAAGAAACAACTTGCAACTCACTGGAAGAGGTGCCGGTCCCCAGGTGCTCCCCCCAGATGGGTGCTGCGCACCCCGAACTCATCCTGCGTGGGGAGGGGACCGGTGGGCCCGCTCCTCCCCACCCGCGTCGGCTCCCCGGCCGCGACGGCTGCAGACACGCAGCGCTGGGGAAGGCGTCAGCACACGGGAGCATCCAACCCCCGGAGCGGCCGCCCTGCTGTGGATGTTCCCACCTCGGTTCTCACAGCCCGCCTTGACTTGGGATGAATATTTATGTGGGAGCGCTAATTAACAGCCAGCCTGTGAGCGCAGCTGATGCCAATTAAGCAAGCATAATCCCATGCAAAGTTACATTTGTTATTCCCTCCTTGTGCTACCCAGCGCAATGCCTAGCACGGCATGACATGCAGCCAGTTTTAAACTGCGCGATTCTTTTTAAATGTATTATTTCCATCACGTAGGTTCCCTGGTTGGGGAATTTCTCGTTGCGCCGTTCCTGGGGTCTCTGCAGCTCTGCACATTCACAGAGGCCACTGGGCCACAGCCGCACACCCCAGAATCCGCCTGCAAGGAACCGGCGTGCAGTGAACAGCCGGGCGGCCGCGGGCAGCAGCTCAAAGGCAAAGGAGAAGTTGCCACCCAGCTGGGGCTACTTGTGACAAACGCGTGTCCCAGGGCACGGTGTCAGAGCCAGCAATTAGCACAGGCCAGCAGCTGCCCGGCCCTCGGGAGCAGAGGTGACGCAGCTGCCATCGCCCGGGCTGACGGCAGCGGGCGCAGGTGGAAGGGGACGGGGTCACCCTTGGCGGGGTCACCCCCGAGGGACGGGGCTCCCAGGCACGGGCTGCAGGAGGGGACGTCTGCCCCGCCAGCCCCGCAGCTCAGTCACCTTCCCTCCCAGAAATGAATGCGATTGCCTCTTTGTGCTGCTGCACACGTCACCGCGCAGCAGCAGCCAGCTACGTCAGGTTAACCAGCTTTTGCCAAATACTCCACAAGAATAACTCCGGTCAGCGTTCTGACCCTGCACATTGATATCAGCTGCCATGACCGATGTTTTCACAGAATCCCAGAATGTCAGGGATCGGAAGGGACCTCTGGAGATCACCCAGCCCAATCCCCCGCCGGAGCAGGAACACCCAGCTGAGGTTCCACAGGAAGGTGTCCAGGCGGGTTGGAATGTCTGCAGAGAAGGAGACTCCACAACCTCCCTGGGCAGCCTGGGCCAGGCTCTGGCACCCTCACCGGGAAGAAGCTTCTTCTCAGATTTAAGTGGAACCTCCTGTGTTCCAGTTTGCACCCATTGCCCCTTGTCCTGTCACTGGCTGTCACCCAGAAGAGCCTGGCTCCATCCTGTGACACTCCCCCTTTCCATATCGATCCCCATGAACGAGTCAGCCCTCAGTCTCCTCTTCTCCAGCTCAGAGCCCCAGCTCCTCAGCCTTTCCTCACACGGGAGATGCTCCACTCCCTCCAGCATCTTGGTGGCTGCGCTGGACTCTCTCCAGCAGTTCCCTGTCCTGGAGCTGAGGGGCCCAGAACTGGACACAATATTCCAGATGCGGCCTCCCCAGGGCAGAGCAGAGGGGCAGGAGAACCTCTCTGACCTACTGACCACCCCCTTCTAATCCCCCCAGGTCCCATTGCCCTTCCTGGCCACACGGGCCCAGTGCTGGCTCATGGTCACCCTGCTGTCCCCCAGACAGCTCGGGGCCGGCAGTCGCACACCTGCACAGCGATGCTGCTGGCTCGTTCCCGTTGCTAACCCAGGGCGTTTGAACCCGCTCACACGCTGTGCACCCCAGCCCGGCTGTCACACAGCGCTGCAGCACAAACCCTGGTCCCGCCACCACAGGCACGGGAACACAGCTCACACAACACAGGGGCCAGCTGAGGCTCCTTGTTTTGTCGACCAAGGAACATTCTCCCTACTTCAGTACAGACGAAAACCAAAATGCAAAGTGCGATCACCTCTCACGCTACTGTAACATCGTATCACAATACACATTACAACGTATATCGCAATGGTAAGCTGTGCACTGCAAAGTACATGATGTGTTTTCAGAAGAGCAAAAGTGAAGTATGTTAGATGAGAGAAATAATTGTGCATAAAGAAAGACTGAAAGATTTTTCCCACACTTGTCCTATTTTGCACTCCTCTCTTTTGCTCTACTTTCACAAAAGGAAAAACTGAGAACTAGGAGGATTATTCACCCTCCGAAATGTAGGAACAATGTTGTATAGTTGTTAATATACAACAAAATCCTCTGTGGTCCAGGTTTAGTTGGAATAAATACTGTTGTAAATGAGGTTCAAACCACAAATGATGAAAAAAAATCCACATTTGCAAGAAGGAATTATTCATCTTGAATAATTTGTCTACCTTTCGGTATAGGATGACTGCTGAGATACCTTTATAATACCAAATATGGTATGTTTTCACCATATAAGGGAACAAAAAGGAGAAGATAAGGACTAAATCAGTCACCAATAAAATTAATATTTAAAAAGTCAGCTTCCTCTAATTTTCATCCCATAGTTTCCTTTAAATCAGACATTTTCACTAATTTACCACTGCCTAATAGAGAAATCTGAGGGAAGTGCCAGTACCACGGAGGTTCAAAGTGACACTGGAACACTGATCTCTGTGTCTGGGGTGCTCGTTGCCATCAGGAAGCCACAAAGGTCTCACCATACAATGGTCTTACATGAGGTATTACAGCAGGTTATCAAACCTTTTGCTGATCACCATCAACTAACGCTTATCTTAAGTTGAAAATAAACACTTTCTGGTCTCTAACAAATCTCATCTCTCCAGTTTTTCTGATTTCTGTTTTATTTCCCTTATAAATGAAACAGAAGGGAGGCTGCAGTGGCCACTGCTGGTCAGCACTTCCATTTTTGACCCATCTACATGTAAGTAAAATTTAAATGCTCCTTACCACATCGAATTTTAGTCCCCATTAAATAAAAATTAAGGCCAGTTAATGTCGGGGAATTTTGACCGAAGGGCTGTTTTCCCTGGACATGCACGCACTAACACAGGGTGTGCAGCTATTAGCAGGGGATCATAGGAATGTAATTAAATACATGTGTGTGGCATTTTTAAATGCACATTTTTTTAAAATAATAAAATTAAGAATTCTTTAGAAAGGAAACCATTGTCATATTTACTTGTTACCATCTGCAAGGGACCTTCACCTTTGACATTAGCATTTCTTAGGGTTGTGAGCCAGGGACAGTTTATCGGGTCAGGTGTACTTCTCTGGAGAGCGTCACACTCAGACTTCACAGACAGCAACAGCACAAGCTGCATGTGCAAACAGAAAACGCAAGGCCAGAATAATTTGAGCAGACACTTTTGGAAAACACGTTATTTCCTTTCCTACGCTGTTCACGGGACTGACAGACGCTCGGCTCTGCTGGATGGGGTCACACCCAAGGCACTGGCATCACCAAGCCATCATTACCCTGGCACCTGAAAAATAACTACACAGCTAGAGCTTTTATTTCTAAATACTAAGAGGGGACTGTTTCTAAAGAGAGATTACACCTTGTTAGCTGTTACAATCTGCAAGCCTCTGTGTGCCTATAGTGCAAAACTCCCCAAATGACTCCCTGAAAACATCACATCCCTACAGTAACAGCTGTTTGCTGTGTATGTAGGGTCTACTGTAAACGTGTTGTGGCACAAGAGCCCAAGCTGGGGAGGACCCAGCGTGCCGTTGCATTTGGCAGCCTCCTTTTGAGTACAGGCACATTCTGGGGTTCATTTTGCTGCTGCAGATGAGCACAGTGCACAGACAGGTACATTCTGGGGTTCATTTTGCTGCTGCAGATGGGCACAGTGCACAGGCAGGCACATTTTGGGGTTAATTTTGCTGCTGGAGATGAGCACAGTGCACAGGCAGGCACATTTTGGGGTTAATTTTGCTGCTGGAGATGAGCACAGTGCACAGGCAGGCACATTCTGGGGTTCATTTTGCTGCTGCAGATGGGCACAGTGCACAGGCAGGCACATTCTGGGGTTCATTTTGCTGCTGCAGATGGGCACAGCACACAGGCAGGCACATTCTGGGGTTCATTTTGCTGCTGCAGATGGGCACAGTGCACAGGCAGGCACATTTTGGGGTTAATTTTGCTGCTGCAGATGAGCACAGTGCACAGGCAGGCACATTCTGGGGTTAATTTTGCTGCTGGAGATGAGCACAGTGCACAGACAGGCACATTCTGGGGTCAATTTTGCTGCTGCAGATGGGCACAGTGCACAGGCAGGCACAGCAGCTGTGCCTTCCCCAGATCCCTCTGCTGGGAAAGGGCAGAAATGCAAGATTCCCCTGAAAACCAGGCGAGGACAAAACGCAAGTCACTGGCATCAGGTCTGGCCTGATGCGACAATTTAATTGCATTCAAAGTTGGAGTAAGTCAACCAAACAGAAAGGTTTGTGGTAGAGCTGGTTCTTTTGAAAGCCTGAGCAGGTACACCCTGCACTTCCCTTGGCAAAAATCTGATAGAAGAGGGTGATGCTGAAGAGCAAAACAAACTCCACTTTGCTTGAAGCAAATTTGATGGCTGTACAGTTCCTTTTGGCAGAATGCTGTCTCTTTCTATCACACCTGTTACTTTAAAAGCCATTGAACATTTTTCCAAAAGTCTAAAGTGAGACACAAACGTGTTCCTCTCTGTCCAGTTAAAAACAAAAACAACCCAAAGAAACAAACAAACCAACCCACAACAGCCAAAAAAACCCACAAAACCAACAAAAACTAGTTTTAATTTGAAAGGAGAATAATGGATTAGTACTAACTCACCTTTTTAAAACAATCTTTGCCTGACTATGTATGGAAGTGTTTTCCATAAGCCAAGCCTGCACAGATGTACTTGACTTGGAAATGAAAATCTGTACCTTTCAGAGATAAATAATTTCAATAAATTACTTTATGTTAAAGGACTTGACATCAGTGCAAAGCTAAACATGAATGAGTACAACTTGTCTTTCTCTTTTCCGACTAATCAAAAAAAGCAGGCGTGAAGTAGTAATTTTCTCGAAGGTTACTTTCCCCTTGGCTAGAACAGCTAAATAATGTATTGTACATGAATGACAGAGCTTCGAAAACCCCGAGGTGAGCCCGCTACCAGCTCAGGGCTGGCTGGGGACCACAGCTGTACCTGGAGGTGCGGTCCCTGCGGTGTGGGGCTCCTGTGCGGGCACACGCAGAGACGCGGGGACACGCAGAGACGCGGGGGACACACTGGTTCTGCTGGATGGACAGACGGACCCACTCCCCTTGGGCCATTCTCTGTTTCTCTCTCATTGCAGCCCCAAGAAGGCTCAACAAATGCACTTTATTGATGGCCTCTATCTTAAAAAGGGAAAAAAAGCCTTGGTTTTTAGCAATAGGTGAAGTGAATTGCCCCATTTCCCAGGCAGGAGAGCCACTCTCACACAGCACGGCACCAGCCGTTCCCTCTGACATGGCACAGCCACCCCCAGCCAGGTGCCAGGAGCCCACAGCTCCCACCAAAATCAATTACGGTTGAGCCAGAAGAGCTGAGAGCACTTCAAGTCACTCAGGAAGCACTCAGGGCTGGGTAAAACAATGGCACCATGTAATTTAATTAGTACAGTTAGATGATGTGGTTCTTTCATGAAGGAACTAAAAAAAAAGTTTGATTTTCAAAGGCAATTTAGAAAACATGACATCAAACCACCCTATTCCTTATAACTAAGAACATACTTATTTTATAGCTTCTACATTAGAGGCCATTAGCATGAACTTTTCATGTAATGCAGCGAGTTTGTTTAGGATGTTCATTATCCATCCTTTCCTTCTGATGTATTAAATCAATGCATCTAGTAATGCATGTTTAGAGAAGAAAGTACTTAGACTGCAGGATATTTGAACAGTATCAATACATCAGTTGGTTATAAATTATTTTAATATCCTCTTGATAAAAATAAAATAATCTATGAGGGGGAAAAAAAGCCTTAACAACCTGAAATCTGAGAGAATGGGTGGCTAAATAAAGGGTGTGTAACACTAATCAAGCAGTGCCCAGTGCATCAGTCAGTGCCAGTCATGGAATCACAGAATCATTTTGGTTGGAAAAGACCTTTGAGATCCTTGAATCCAGCCATAACCCAGCCCCGGCACTGCCCCATGTCCTGAGAACCTCATGTCCGTCTGTCCAGCCCCTCCAGGGATGGCGACTCCAGCACTGCCCTGGGCAGCCTGTTCCAATGCCCCACAGCCCTTGGGGGAAGAAATTGTTCCCCACATCCAACCTCAACCTCCCCTGGCGCAACTTGAGGCCGTTTCCTCTGGTCCTGGCGCTTGTTCCTGGGGAGCAGAGCCCGACCCCCCTGGCTCCAAGCTCCTTTCAGGCAGTTGTAGGGTGAGAAGTCGCGCTGGTTCGTTAGGACTCAGCTGCTGCTCGCGGGGCCACCAAAGGAGGGGACGGCACCTGGGGACAGCCACCAAGGAGGGGCAGGGAGAGGAACCCTGAGCGCCGTGCAGAGTGACGGGGTCACTGCCTCACGGCAGGACTCACTATGGGATGCAAAGACCAACCATTTGGGGATTATGTAAAGCTCATTATGAGATTTTTACGGGAACTAGCAAAGGCAGGGAAAGGGAGGGAACGTGGTGGAACAGCATGGGGCAAATGGTGGGGAAAGAGAGGCAGGAGCCAAGAATCACTGTTGTGTAAATTCCCCTAACCAGTCAGTAAATCAAGACCTCTTCCTGATATCTGAAACTTGAACAATATTAACAGGTGCTGACACAGATTAAAAAGTTCCTTACAAAAAATGCTAATAGTTTTCAAAAAATATTTTGACAACTCTGTTAGTAAACGTAAAACAGATTTGAAGCAAGCTCCAGAAGTTTGAATGCCCGTCCTTATCCATTCATCCAAGTCCAGCACTGAACTTTCATGTACTATCAATAACATAAGTGTTAATAAAAACAAATGCAGATGGCAACACATACCAGTCTACGAATTTCTCTCTCACACTCCCTCTTAATTCTGCTGATTTCCTCTTGATGCAGGTGATATACACTCCTTATCTCTGCTGCTTTAATTTTGTCAGCCTGGATGACCATCGTTAAAGCCTCTTCCACTTGTTTCTTAGCCCCCTTCAGCTCTGAGATTTCTTGCTGCATTTTTATTTTCTCAACCTCAAACCCCTTCTTGGCCTCCTCCTTCGCCTCCGTGAGCAGCACCGTTTTCACCTTGTCAGGAGCCCCATCGCGTACAGCATTGAGAAGGGTCTGTAGTCTCTGGATTTCGTTATCTTTAATTTTTATTACTCTAAGAAGTTCAGCTTCGTGCTGTCTCAAAAGTGCTTCTCGAACAGCTTGGAGCTCCTTCATTTTCTCTTCATGAAGTTTGACTTTGAGCTCTGTTACCACCACTGTACTTTTATGCTGTTCGTGCTCTTTGATCTGCTTGACTTCCTGATTTTTCTCTCTTTCCAACTTGCTGACCTACAGGGAAAGTCAAAAATGTATTTTTAATCAACAGAATTATTAATACAAGTTAGAATTTATCCAAAAATTATATGGATAATTTTATAATATTAGACCTTAACGTTGTATGCCTGTGCCTTAGAGCCTTAGTCAATTAGTATCACCTCATGCAGAACTACGTATTTGGCATTTTGTTCATTCTTTATGATCAAATACTTTATTACGTTTTAAACATCACTTTTTTTAAAGAGGTTCTGGGTAAAACTAGGGTCACTGAGCACTGCTGTATAGCCTTCATGCCGTAGACATTAAAAAAGTGAAATTTCCTCCCTGGAAGCATTTCCTTTGAAGAGAATTCACATTCCACTTCACAGGGAAAAGGTATTTTAGAAGTTACAGCCAATTCTTTCAATGCACCGTCACAGCTGCCGTTGGACTCGAGGTCTGGCGGGTGCCTGCGGGATCTTCAGTGCCGCAGCTCCTCTGGCAGAGCCGGCGGGAGGACTCGGGCTGTGCAAGTGGTTCTATAATAAATCTGCCACTAATGCTCTGGGCACAACTCTGCCTGAGCGCGACAGACCCATCCTCGCTCCAGGAGCACCGGTGAGTGTTCACCTTGTCACCGATGAGTGTTCACCTTGTCACCGATACAGTCACTGCAGCTCCGCGTGGCCAAAACCACCAGTGACAGTGACTGAACCCCTTCCGATGGCACCTGTCCCCAGGGGCTGCGGCCACGAACCCGCATGCTCAAGCACCAACACACAGGTGCTGTCTGTAATTCCGTCCATCGCTGCAGTGCGGCGCAGCCCTGCCCAGCAGCTCACACCTGGGCACACACACCGGCGGGTGGGCATCGCTCATCTTCTGGGCTATAAATGAGAATCCTGTGTCTCAGGGGAAAATACGACCCGCTCCAGCTCTTTCTTGAAGCGTTTGCTGCATAACAGCAGGTGCTGCACTAGAAAAGATCCCCAGCATGTATTTGCAGGGGCATTCGCAGTGGCTGCGTGGCTGCCCATCTCCTCCGGGCAGGTTTATTCTGTGGGAGGGAGTGCACGGCTGTTTGCGTCACCTTTTCTGCCCTATAATATTTACCAGAACAGACTGTGCACATATTTAAATACTAAAACCGGAAAGTGGATATTCAGTACATGGTAATTAACTACTGAAGTGCTCATTGGGAAAAAAATGTTCAGGTCAATTCTGCTTAGTAAAGATGTGTTCTTCTTCCTCAGCTGACACAATAAGGTTTCCTTGCTAAGAATACTCCACAGCCTCCCTTCCAAATGAGAACAGTCTGCAGAACCAAACCGTGCAGGTGTGAGGAAAAAAGTATGACATTATGGAGAACTTCGAGAATTCTTCTAAGGAAAATGGAATTTGTGAAAATAAGAAAAAGAACCCTGAGAAATTTGTTGAAAAGATTGTAGAAAAATCTGTTTTCTTTCACTGGAGATCAGCATAAGCAGAAATATCTGCATATTTAGAAAAAGAGAAACAAAAATATATCATTGTCATTTTGCAAATTATTGATATTGAGGATAAAAGTCTAGGCACCAATGCTGATTTTAGCATCATATTTTGGTTTTATAATTAAATAATAACCCCTTGAAATCTTATGGACTCTCTAATTTACCCAATTCAGTGCCCTAAAAAGCACAAGTTAACACAATATAAGTATCATCAATGTACACAAGAATCAAAAACCAACACTACAGGACGGACATGCTGAGGAACTAGGCTGACGTGTAACTGGGGCTGGGAACGGGCTGATGCTCCAGCTAACACATATTTCAGAATTAGCCTGTGTGTCGTGGGTAGGTCTGAGCCCTTTATTTTTCAGGTGGGTATCTGCAGCAGCTCTCATTACATCCCTGAAATGCTAAGCCATTATTTGGCACACAGATGCAATCTGTGCCGTGCGCGCACACATACGCGAGACATAAAAAGCTCTGTGCAAGCTACTGTGAAGCCCCAAGCAACTGCATTTTATCAGATGCTTTTTCAGCCATGAATTATGCATTACAAATAACTAACTGAATGTGACCACAGAAGGGTCAAAAGATATTTCAATTTAAAACCATACCATAAACTCAAAAGAAGCCACGATGAGAAGTGTTGTATCAAAAGGACTGGGGAAGACAGGCGGATGGAAAACAGGGTCCTCAGTATTTAAAGCTGCAAATGCTGCTTCACAACAAAAGGATTAACAGATGTTCTATTTAAATATATACACACACACCCCTAGAAGCTTTCTTAAAAATTAAGATTCATAGTCTACGATGCCTAATAAAGATGCAAATGAATGGAAAAATGCAGAATATCATTCTGTCCCTGCACAGTAGTGCACATCTCTATTAGCATTCTGGAACCAAAAAGCCCCAAAGTTTATCCATGAAAACTAATTTGGGGGATTAGGGAAAAGCAAATAAATGTTTCACGCCCTCAGTGACAAGCGGCCTGAAGGCTATGGCTGAAAGTGGGGAAAGCTGAGGCTGGAGCTGCATCTGAGACCTGGTACTGCACATCTGAAAGTTGTTTGCAGCTAGTTTGAAGGATTTTGAGCATAATATCCAAATGAAATTAGTGTAAATGTGCAAGAAGAGAATCAGCACAGAGAATTTCTGAATAACACAAGATTGCGTTCAAAACCCTCAATGCAGACATCCTGGTAAACAGGTAAATATTTACTAGAGAAAATTCCAGCCAGAGAAACAAAGGACGTGAGCAGCTTTCAGCCCACCACTATGATTATACCATCTGTTCTGAGTGGATGTTTGTTTTTCTGGGTCTTTTGCTGGCATTTAGCTATGTGACGTTTCAACTTCATCTCGCCCGGGTGTCGGGAGCCAACGTGCTGCCCGCAGCCCGGGACCGGCCACCGAGAGCCGCGCCGCTGAGCAGCCCCGCTTGCAGGGGTGGGAATTTCTGTCCCACACGTGTGTTTGAAACAGAAGGAGAACATTCAAAAACCTGCAACAGAGGGGGTGCCTCGTTTTCCCACACCAGGCTAGCTCCCGGCGCACACGCTCTGCTTTCCATCGAAGTCGTGTACAAGTCAGCTACAAAGAGTGCCTGGCAGTCAAAACCAAAAGACCGTACTTTAATTCATGCGGAAGGGAAGGAAGAGATGCACACCTTACTCTTTTCCTGCTGGAGCTCTATCTGGATGTCGGTGAGCTTGGCCCTGAGCTCTTCGTTGGCAGCTTGCAAGGCGGCCAAGGCGTCCGGCTTGTCCCCCCGCGCGCGGCCGCCGGGGCCCTTCTTGGACATGGTGAGGCCGTGGCAGGGAGGGGGTCTCGCTCGGGGCGTCTCGTCCTGCCCTCCGGCCCACTACATCTTCTTACCTGCCTGGAGGGAAACCACACAGCCTGTCAGCGCTGGAGAACGGCAGCGGACACGACTCCCGCCAGGGGCAGGGTGAGACGCACGACATTTCTCAGAAGCATGAGGTGCACGTCAGCCGGCTCAAGTGGCTCTTCCCTGGGTTAAGTAAGGGCTGCACAGCATTCGGGTGCAATAATATTTTGTATTACACCTGTACAGAGCAAGACATTTAAATCACAAACTGTAAGTGTTTTCTGTCACTCCATCTTTACTGGAATCCACACGGGGCAGGGATGGGATGCTTGGGAGGGACATCCAGCACCATCCGCTGGCAACGTCACGGCTTGGGGACAGCAACAGCTGGGAAAACTGCTCTCAGTACTGGCAGAATGCTTTATGTGCTTTAAAACAAAGTCTTAAGAGGAAAAAATGCTTCGTTTCCTATCAATACTTTCCAGATATTCGTGATGGAATAAATAAAAGTGATAAAAATAGTAAGAAGCTACAGAAGCAAGCGGAGGTGACACAAAGGCAACAGAAGCTTTCCATGCAGGAGTGTGCCGTGCATCATCAACGCAGCAATTAAGGCTTCATTTACCAAATATCAGTTTATCTAAGTCTGGTAACAGTATCAGATTTTTGCTTACACTAAGAGGCTTTGAGTTAAATCTAAGAAAAAAATGAAAACTGAGACAAGCAAATTCATTCTATTAAACAGCAGAGCACTGGGCAAAAGTGGACCCAAATTCACAGAATTCATATATTAATAGATTATAGTTTGCACTCTATACCAACCCATTAATCTCAACACATTTATAAATTATACAACATAGACAATTTATAATGGTAACTTCAGATTTGTCAATAAAACAGATTCTATACTACTAAATATAATACTAAAAGCTATATGCACTTGTTGATTTTTATTTCAAAACTCTCCAACAGAGACTTTACCCAAGAATAAAGAGCAGTGTTCTGGAATGGGTAAGCATCATTCAAGTCTGTAGAGGCTGTGCCCAAGTTAGAATGTCAATGAAAACCAAAGGTCTTTTATAGTCAAGAAAAGAGCATAAGGGTTATTGAAAACTCATATCCTTGAAAAAAAACATATTCTAGCTTAGTATAACCATCAGGTGTAGGTAGCCTAAGAACAAGACAAACTCACTCCAAAGAGTTCGCAATCTGAGACAAAGACAGATAAAAGTAGGGAGAAACATTATATCTTTACCTGTTAGTGCTATTTTTATGCTGCATCCATCCTATAGGTCAGAAAACTCTATCGCAGTTCTATGCACAAATAAATAATTATTCATTAAAAATTATTAATAAATAATAAATAAATAACATCCAACGAGGTGAGATCCCTGCGACCTGTGGGGTGGCTGTGCAGAGGTGAACCTGACGGACTCTTTGCTCCCAGCTGTTGATGCCGACAGCTCCTTAACATTGTGCACTTGGCCATTCGGGGCTGAACGAGTCAGCAGGAGGGCGTTCAGGTCGCTCTCAATTCCTCCTCTGATCAGTATTTAACTCAGTGCTCATCAATAGCATGAGCAAATTTAATAGAAACCTGAGGACAGAAAGAAATTCTGGGCCAAACGCTGTGTCTTGCAGGCTCTGGTTTGCACCAGGGCAGTGGAATGCGGGTACCGTATGCTCCATCCCAAAACACTGATGTTTCCTCAGTGTTTCTGCCACAGTTTGTTTGCTTCCTGAAGAGTCTCCTCTTATAACAACATTACTTTGTCAAAGCACTATGGAAGGACAACCCCCACAGTGCTGCACAAGCTCCTTGGGAATTACCTGGGGCAATTTTTCAGTCTGTGGGTACAGACCATGGCTGTGCAAACCCAGTTCATTCCTATCGAAAAGATAAACAGCAACACACACAACGGAACCGTTGCCGCTGCTTCTCTAGGCAAAGCCGACTCCTCTACCCAAGGTGGCTTTTTTTTTGGTAATGATCAATGAAAAAAATGAATGGGAGCAAAATAAGGAATGAAATGCCTAGAGAACCAGCTAACAAGCTCACACAAGAGGTACAAACAGTAACACTAAATGGGGAAACACCAAAGAGAAGGATCGAAACAGCGTTCAGAGCACTCAATGATCCTGAAAACTTGCTTAAACAAAACTATATCCTGAACAGGTTACGTGCATTTCACACTCAAACACTTATTGGGAATCATTTTTAAGCGTCACTGCAATATCAGCTTGAAGTAAACACTTGTTTTAAAGATCTGTTTAATTTATACTATAAAAAATAAACGAAAAGTTCCAAATTGGAAAAATATTCCCAGCCTTGTTAATACTAACCTTGTTAACGTGGATAGCAATCTTTCTGGATGCCGACCTTCAATGCACTGGTTTATTCATCCTGCCTCATGGCCACAACCACACCGGAGCAGCACTGTTCCCTGTACAAGCACGGGTAAGGAGGCTTAACACTCCAGAGCAGCTGTAATAATAAAATAACCATATAATAAAGTAAACCAGCAACATAATAACAGTAAAATAACAATATAATGACAGTAATAACAATCATAACAACATAGAACAGCCTGATTTGAGTTCTAAAAGCAAAAACCCGCATCCATTAGTGAGAAACGAGGCGACAGAGGCAGCTGCCTCAGGGGATGCAGAAATGGGATGCGGAGCTGGGAGAGGGCTGAGGGCTTGGGGGTAACGGGGCAAAGCTGCCGAGTCAGGGAGATCAAGGAGGACAAGCGGGCACCACAAAACTCCATGGGGTCAGAGTGGGGAGGCTGAGACTTGGAGAAAAAAGCAGGAGAAAAAAATTCCTGATATTAGTCGACCAAACCAACAGTCGTAATTCTGTCGATTCTCAGCCACGCTTGACGTTATAACCTCGAGGTTTCTATAAAAAGAAATGTGTTTGATTGGTCAAAGAAATAGGAATAAATAAAGTTTTACAGGTATTGCCTGAAAAACCTCTAAACAGGAGTAGATGTTCTTAGCATTTACAATTCTTGCCTCTTTGTGAAGAAAACCTAATACATCAGTGGTTGTTCTGCAATGAGGGTCTCAAAACCCTCTTTATAGATAAAAAACAGGGCAGTCTATAGCCACAGGCACCGAACTCTACCTACCACAATGAAGAATTTATGTGTATTACAATTATTTTCTTAAATGATATATTACAATGACAGATGTAGTAGGTGGAGTCAGGTTATTTCACAACCAGAGGAAATGGGAAGCAGCACGATACAAGCTTTGAACTGCTTGCCTTCGAACGTCAGACAAATAACTAATTGAATGACACAGGGATTTGTGAAAATCATTTAAGTCAGAAGGATTATTTTTGACAGACAAGGGCTACAATAATTTTTGTTTGTTTACTTGCAGAAAATAAAACTAAGGAATTGATGCAAATAAACTATTTAAAATGTTACCAAGATCTAATTGTATGAGTTGACACTTTTCATGCCAAGCAACTGCCCAAATCTGATTTTTCGCTACTAAACTAATAAAATTTAAAATTGATTGGCTTATTTCAAGAAAGAAAGGCCTGTATAGCAACGCTTGCCCTGAGTGGGTCTACAAAACCTTTAAAGCAGATCTGAGGTATTATGAGCCAGGCGATCGCTGTGGCCCGTACGTGCAGCTCCGGCGCAGGGAGCGCAACAGCCGCTGGAGCCTGCAGCCGCCTGCCTTAAACCTTAAACCGAGCTTTGCTGAGGCTTCACCAGCCAAAGTCCCCGCCTGGTGCTGGCATCCATCCCACAGACACCGACGCCAGGAGACTCTGCTCTGCGAGCTCCACTGTGGCTCATGTCAGCGTGTCCCCCGTTAAGTTAGGTGACAAAGGACAGGGGACAGCACTGACTTTCGGATCCTGCGGGCTCCCATCGGCACAGCGCGGGCACAGGGGCCGTTGTCGGAAACATCTTCCTGGCAGGAGTGCTGAATGAAGCCTTAATGAGCTTTTCCCACACAAAAATCAGCTCCCTTGCCAGCACTTAAAGTAATAAGACCGCTTCAAAAAGAACTTCACAGGAATTAGCTGAGGATTTCTTCAATTAAATCTTTAAGGATGAAAAGGGACAGAGTGATAAAACTTGAATGTAGCCAAGAATAACATCCAGGGATTAAGAGATCCAGATAACAGGAATTTGATCAGCTTTGGTAAGGGTCTGCCTGCATAAACAGACTCACAGCTACGAGATCTGTAGTGCAATGGAAACCGGCTCAGCAGCTGCACCTCCCAAATCCAGGGGGAGGCTGCTCAGAGAACACCTGCAAGAAAGGAGCACATTTCCCCATCTCAAGGCAAAACCAGGCTATGTTAGCTGCAGATTTGCTCGTATGGAGAGGATGAAAATGCTGCCAAGAACAGGCAGGAAGCAGAGCGAAGGGAACCCCAGCTCACGGGAAGGGCTGTCGGGCATTGGAACAGGCTGCCCAGCGCAGTGGCGGAGTCACCATCCCTGGAGGGTTTAAAAGGCGTTTAGATGAGGTTCTTAGCGCCATAGGCTAGTGCTAGAGCTGGGTTAGGTTATGGTTGGACTTGATGATCCTGAGGGTCTCTTCCAACTGAAACGATTCCGTGATTCTCCCTCGCACAGACGTGCCCCGCTGCAGGTTCACATCGCGCCCACACGGCTGCAGGTCAATGGGGACATCACCGCAGAACCATTCCGGGACAGGTCCTGACCAAAAATTCTCAAATGCCCAGGCTGCTGCACAGACTGAAGGGCAAAACCCAAAAGCAGTGGTTTTAGTTCCAAAAACTGGCGATACACATGGAGGCTCCCTCCTGCGTTCATTGTCCTGCAGAACATAAAGGGATTTACAGCTTGGAGTCATCGGGCCTTTTGCTGCATGCTAGGTTGTTATTCCCAGGGATGATAATGGGAAATCAGGCTGGGCAGAGTAAGACAGCTTTCTAGTGACAACCACGAGCTTCTGTGTATGCACGGGGACAAGCATCATTGTCGGGAACCATGAAAGTAGTTATTTGTATTAATAAAAGTGCTGCTCTTGTGGTTCAGAGGCAGCAGTGTCTGCTGGTGCGTGCCTGTGCACCGCAAAGCCAGCTGGGACCGCCGGACAAACGCCAGGCTTCAAAGAATACTTCTCCCAAATACTGGGAGAAAAATCTTTCTGCAAAAGATGCTTCCAAGCCAACATCACTGTGCTGATCCAGCCCAGCAAAGAGGTGGTTTGTGAGGCTGGCGAGGGAACGCAAACCTGCCCAGGTGGCTCTGACAGCCTTTTCATGGGAAACCACTCATGGTGCCTTTGTATTTTTATTTCTTCTTCAATGAGTTATGCAGAGGGGGACATCTATAAGACACATTATTTTAATAGAACAGAAAGGTCTTCACATTTTTTATTCTGGAAGAATATATTATGCATATGATTCCTGGCATGTTTGATATTGAAAACGGCATTAATAATGCATCATAAGCTGCCTTTAGCAGGGCTCATCATTCTTCTTGCCTCTTGACTTGTGATTCAGACATCAAGGCTAATTGGAAAATGTGTTTTCTAGATAGTAGTTTCTGAAACAAATGAATAAATCCCTGCCCAGAGTACCAATATTTTAAGCAAAACATAGCTTAAGGAAAATGCCATTCTTACAAATACTGACAATTTCAAATGTATGATATAGCCTTGTGAACACTGTTGTTTTCTATTTTTGACAAATTGTTATAATTAAGTAGTTTAGACAAAGGTCTTTGAGCCCTTGGTGCATCTCTAAATATTATAATAGAAAGATAATGTAATATTGTCTACAGCTGAGTTCTCATTTCCTCATACGGGGAAGCTCTTCTTGAGAAATCTCAGTTTTCCATTCAGGATTTCAGCAGCCTGTAAATCCAAATGCAAGAAAAGGAGTTTTCCTCTGAAAAGGTATTTCATGCTAAGCCAAAGCACTCTGCCAATGTAACCACATCACGTGCTGGTTTCGTGGCTGTACAAACATTTCTCACAAATAGTGTATTATTCACTCAGCTGCAGCGTGAGGAGAAGAAAATCTGTTGGAAATTACATGGAAAAATACAGCACGTAGCAAGTCTTGAAAGCACTGAGATCAATAACTCCCAAGACATATTGTCACGTACATGAGGTTATGTTGCGTATTTCCTGTATACAGCCCATGAGGATTTTCATCCCTGTGCTGGTTAGAGAATAATTAAATTGAGACTAGTTTGATAAAAAACTTGGGAAAAAAAAATAAAACCAAATGTGGGTAACTGAACTCGCACTTCCAAAGGAGCGTATCTGTCTTGACCTCGACCACACCTTTGCTGAGAAGGTTCCAGGTTCAGAACAAACCTTCTCCCCCAAAGCAGCAGCCGACACCGTCCCGAGGACACGGGACACTCCAAACACCAAACGGGCTTGTCTGCAGGATTCCCACTCTAACTTGATGAAATAATAAAATACCGAACACCGCCTGCTCCCGAGCCCCACCGCACAGCACCAAGTTCCTGCAGATGAAGTCCAGCCAAAGTTTTGCTAAGGATTAGATCGATTCCAACAACGGCTTTAACAGACACATGTCAAATCCTGACTGACCTGAATCTGTCCTCAAAGATTAATCCTCCCGCCACAGTTGGCTTTAACTCATTGATGGGTGGACCATGTTTACAACCCCCATGCAAAATCCTGCACCTGGCAAGCCACACATGTGCAGTCCACACAGATTCCTACACACGGACTCAGCGCGTGAGGCTGGAGGTACCTGTTTGCACCACACACATACACATTTAAATCACATCCACTGATTTTTCACCTTAAGTTTTACAAAGCTTGCCTTTTTTTTTTTTTTATTAACGCAAAACATAGTTGGGTGTCAATTATGTGCGTAGTTAATGTTTATAGTACAACAGAATTGATTAATAGAATTTCAGTACTGGAAGATGTAATTGCTACTGAATCTCGACACGTATATTTTCACACCACAAGTTTAATGTCACCTTAGCACGCCACCTGCTCAACTTTTACGTTTCTTATGGCTAAATTGCAGAAAGCGAAATGAGAAACAGCAGCTATTATGCAGGAAGCTAATTTTTCTTTTTTCTCAGATACCCCACAACACTTTAGGTACAAAAATATACTGGAGCTATTGCAATAATATGACAACAATACACCTATGCAAATTCCCAGTTAAACTGGAGCAACTCAGAATAATTCCACTGATTTGCAGAGGATTATTAGCAAGGAATGCATTTCAGGCTTAATTCCGTCAGTTAATATTGTGTCATTCCATTATCTTGATCACAAACAAACTGTTTGAGTAATGCCATCCATTTTCCCAAGGAATTCATGCCTGTATAATTAACTACAATCAAGTGTAACACAGATGGCATCGTATGATCCAAAAGCACTTTCTGGAAACATTTTAAGCATGTTATTAACATCCCTAAATAACTATTTAACACCAGCCCTCCAGCCCCCTTCTGCATGAACACACAACACAGCTGGATTTGAGTGGGAAAGGCAGTATTTAACTGCACCACTCGTATAAAAGATTTTCAGTTCTTGGATTGATTCAATTTATAAATGAGCTCGAAAATAACAGACTCTACAGTGGCAACAAAAACATTGCCTTTTAGATTTCAGAATTAAGGCTGATTTCCAGAACGGCTCATCCTCACCAAACTCGGCTCTGAAGAACAGGGCAGTATGGAAGGACACCGGCAGGAGGAGGAGCCTTTCTTTAGGCTGCCCATGCTTATCCAGAAAAGATATTTGTATTTGGCAGTTTGTTTTATTTCACAGAATTATTTCAGTTGGAAGAGACCCTTGGGATCATCAAGTCCAACCATAACCTAACCAGCTCTAGCACTAACCCACGTCCCTAAGAACCTTCTCAGTAGACACGTGCCCACATCTAAAGCAAGATAAAAATTTGCACTTAACAGCAACTGACAAGAATTTGAATGGAAAGTCGCTTCATCTCCCAAATTAAAATATTTGCAAATTTTTACATGCCCATCAAGCTCTAATAAAAAGCTGCTCCTTCAGCCTGAAAAAACTGGGGATCAGAGTATTTCAAATCTGACTTTTTGTTGCTAAATATCCTAGTTTAAGTAACCTTTTAATGACAGTTATTGAGACTCTGGCAAGAACATTGCTAGAGAAGATAAAGCCGGGAGAGATATCCAGCTTCGAGACGACAAAGGAGTTCATAAAAAAGCAGCTGTTCAAATATCACATTAGCATCACTTCGGATTTAGTGCTCAATGTCGCACAACGGGGCTTCTTCACATTTGAAGTGGGCGGCACTGAACGAATCCTGGGTGCGAGAACTGGAACTAGGGTGGGAAAACCATCACGAACGTAACAGTCATTTGTATGTATTGTCACACAATGAACTGGAGTTGTTGTAGGTACACGGATTTCTATCACATGATAACATCATAGCACGTGGAAGGGAAACAAAAAACAGTTCTGGAAATTATTATGTGCTCTGGGGGTTATTAGCTCAGCCTTATATTCCTTCCTGAAGGAAACTGGCAATTCAATATATCAGAGCTCAGCAGGATTCGGCAAGAGTAGCGCTTTTTAATAATTGTTCATCCATGGACTGGTACAATCACTCATAACAAATATAGCAAAGTTTGTTAAAAATTCCTAAGGGAGACAAGAAGGACAACAAACAGACCAAACATCCACTTATTTGTAAATCTTGCTGAAGAGATCAGAACCAGCATAGTTAGCTTACACATTTGGCTACAAAACAACAGGTTTGTTTGTTTGTTTGAAACATCAGAAAAGCTATCGGATTTACCACTGGTGCCCTCAGGGACAGCAGATCACTGTTTAAGATGAAGTGCCGCATATCTAATTACTTTGTAAGTTTTCAAAGATTTCATGATTCAGCCAACAATCAGCACCTGAGCAGTGCCTCTTCACAGCTAATAAACGTTAGGAAAAAACAAGAAGTCAAAATATCCAGCTCATTGATACTGCACATTTTTGGTTATGCACTGAATAAAATACATTTCAAGAGAAAATATAGGAATATTTAGCAAGCACGGAAAGGATTTGAAAAAAAGGGGGAAAAAATCCTGTTAGCCAGCTTAACACAGAGCTCCACTACATGTTTAGAAAGAGCGTGTCTGCAGGAACGCAGGTGGGAGCAGCCGTACCCCCCAAAGCCGGCTCTGCCCAGCTCTTCCTCGGGACACGAATGAGGCACTTGAGCCAAGTTCCGCTTAGGTCAGCAGGAAACTTTCCATCCAGTGTAATGATCTGGTCATTAATATACTCAGGAGTCAAAAATAAGTGCCTAAAAGCCACTTCTCTAGAGCTTCAGTTTAAAAGCAAAACATCCTCTCTCCAGAGATGGACCAAGGAATGAGGACAGCAGAGTTGGATGAGTGCTTTGAAGAAGAGCACTGTATGAAGCTTTAAGCGTAGTACTCAATCCTTACAACACCAAATAGGATGAGTTTATTTCCAGATGACCATGAAAAAATACTGCCACCTTGAAAGAATTTTGCATGTGAAAGCAAATTTATATTTAGCCATGGCTGTACCCAATCTAAGCTAACCTCCCTTCAACAATGCTTCTTGTATTTGCTGTTGGTACATAGAGGGCCCATTCTGATTAACCATTTCTTGGCGAATAAACTGTCAGCTTGGAGAGCAGAACTCGGACACGCTCCTGTAACCACAGCCCGACCTGGGCACTGATGGGCAGGGACAGGGACCCGACTGACACTTGGGCTGTGAAGTAAACGCTAAAGCAAGAACCAGCAGATCCCGTATTCATGACAAGTCCTCAATATTTGCATAGAAAGGGAGGAGTACTCCAACTTTATCTGGTTAAGTATGTATTTCCATCTACAAAGAAAAGATCCACTTTTTAAAAGATTTTATAAACGAAACAAAAACACCAGTCCAGCCCATGGAAAACGAGCGAATAAAATCCTAAAGGCAGAATGCCCTCCCTGGTAACAAAACACAAATACTGAAAACCTTGCAGTACGAAAGCTCGTGTTTCTCAAAGGAGAGACAGAGCAACACGCAGGAGAGAACACGTGGAGGAGCAGCAACCGCGGGGTGCGACACCAGCCAAGGCCTCCTGTCCCCGAGGCTGGTGACGGAGTCACGGCCGTGCGAGGACACACGGACGCGGTGGCGTTTCACCGACCTTGGCAAGGTGATGTCTGGCAGTAGGTGCCTTGTGCATTAACCAGATGCACACGGCTGAGAATTTTTAAGCTATAATCTGATTTTTTAAAGCTGATTTGGTTTGAGATGCTGCATCAACCTTCTCATTTGATTCGCTTGGCATGCAGATCGGCATTTTTCTGTAGTTTCCCAGAACAGCTCTGTTCCTTTCAGCACGGCAAAACCAGACCCGTTCTTAAATACTTCAGGCTTTTAAGGGAGATAAAAAGAGTACGGGTTGTTTCAACCCAACTTTAACGTTTGAAGTCAAAGGATTAATTCCTCTGGGAAAATCCTATTTTCAACACAAGAGCTCTGTAACTTTTTTTAACCAAGACTAACAACCAGAAGACAGGCTGACTTTCATGGAAAACCACGGTTTGTACACATTATCATACTCAAGATACAATTTCAGTTAGTAACAAGAATAACATAAACTGTTCCCTCTAATGCAACACTAAATGTAATACGTGTTACCTTGAATATAAATATAATCGGAATATTTTTTAAAATGTAAAAATAATTGGAAGGAGCAACTCAGGGCAGACCATCCACACCATGTGTGTACGTGATGAAAGTTAACGAGTAATAACGTGTTATAGAGCTTCCTGCTACCAGGACCAAGAATGACAGATGTACACAGAGAATTAAATCTCCAAGAGCAACATGTGGCTCGTGTGGCCTCTACCTGCCTACAAAAGAGACCCAGGGACCAATATACAAATTATTTTTAAAAATAAACACGAAACACCCTACCACAACAGCATAAATGCTGCCATAGCAGTTTCATTGACTGGCTAAAACCGACCAGCAGTTTGGAAAGTTCTCCTGATCTTCGCTGCTCACCAGCTGCGGATTACACAGGACAGGACCCCTGGCAGCACGGCGGCACCAATATCCATTGGCTGAAGTTCAAATTGGTTTGCTGGTTCTACTAAGGGTCAAAATTGGGGCAATCTCAGGATACGTACGTGTATGGAAAAGTCTCTCATTTCTCTATTGTGAAGGGGGGAAAAAAAAAAAAAAAGAAAAAAGGGAACCTCAGCAGCTGCTCCTGCTCATGCTCTCTATTGTGTCACTAAAATAGACTTGCTGGAGTTCACTTCTGTGGCCAAGCCACCCATTCCCAAATGGCATCTTTTGGCAGCTGTGCCTGCTGATGTCTCATCTTGGGAGAACTTCCTCCCCTGCACGTATCTCCCTCTCAGAGCTGTTCAGATGATTTGGAAAAGTGCTATAGAAAAGAGCTGGGAAAACATTCTCCCAAACGTCTCCATTTACAGGTGGGAACAGCCAAAGGGAGCTCTGCCCTAGCTATCTGTGTAGTGTGGCATCTGGGCCATCTGCGATTTGCATTCAGGATTTTCCAGTCTTTTAGCCTCTGCACTTACTCCTTCAGAGAAAGTGGCTTCTCACATGGGTCACACCACCCTGATCTCTGGCTAAGAGGATGTGTCCATCTGGCTTCTGACTCTCCAGCTGACAGTTGCTCCCAAAAGCAGAGAGCAGCCGGCACTGGGAGCGGAGCCACCGGGCTCTGCCTGCACGACGGGGGCAACCGAAATGCTGCTGCTGGGCCTGTGTCCCTTCCAGCTGCTGGGCCTGTGTCCCTTCCAGCTGCTGGGCCTGTGTCCCTTCCAGCTGCTGGTGTCACAGCCGGGCACGTTCTCCGGCAGCGGCAGAGGCTGGAACTATGTGTCCGCAAAGCTGCAGGAGGCTGGAGATACACAACATGATGTACAGCAATAGCTGTGGCTGCTCTGCCCAGGGGAACCTGAACTTCTTAAAGGTTTGACAAAAAAATACGTAAGAACTGTGCAAATACACACAGAATGTTAAAGCCGTAAGAGAAGCACGTGCCCAAGCAGACGGGCTGATGCTCCACCTGCACAGACACCTGCTCGCCAGCAGGCAGGAGGGTTTGACAGCCTGAAACACGAGCAGCACTTGGGCTCCACACATGACCTCAGTGAAACCCGGCACATCAACCTGTAAAGGACGTGAGAACGTAAATGTGAACATCAGTGAAACCCGGCACATCAACCTGTAAAGGATGTGAGAACGTACACCGGAACCTCACTGAAACCTGGCACATCAAGGTCTAAAGAATGTGAGAATGTAAATCTGAATCTCAGTTTCACAGCGTATACTTAAGGGTTGGACACTGATGTCATTAACTGTATAAGAAGATTTAGTAACATGTTGTGTAGGACAGTCTAGTCACAGATGGGGCATAGAAACAATGGGGGAATTACTACTAAAATGTGGAGATGCGCAGCTGCAAGCTCCAAGGAGCAGAGCAAGGGCTGGCAGTGATTGATATTCTGCTAGCGACCTGTAAAAAAGAGTAAAGGGTAGGATATCAAAATCTCCTGACAATAGAGGATTATTTAGGTCAATCAAAATGAGCGAGGAATATCAAACAAGAAAAAGGAAGAAAAATTACAACGATAACCTCAAACTAGAAAATTAGGTAACTAAGCAACATGAAATTCAATATGGGAGGTACAAGATAATCTATATTTAAAAATACAATTTGACATATCCTCCACACAGAGATTTAGAAGGAAAGATCAAGTCATCACTGAGGACATCTGTTGTGTACGCAGCTAGGTAAATAAGATACTAGATTGTAATAGCAATAAGACAAAAAGCATTATAATGTTGCAGAAAGAGAAGTGGTAGGTACTCATTATTATACTTGTATTCATCTAAAAGAAACATAATAGGTACAGCCAGGTGATAACAGAATCAGGATCTGTGATTTTTTTGAAGAGACATTAAACAGGCATCTATGAAATGATTGATATTGTGTAGGCAAAAAGGATGTTTCATTCACTTTTTCATACTAATGCCAAGAACAAGAAGCCACCCTGCAGCACACGGGCAGGAGGCACTTACACGAATTTCCCGGAAAGATGAAACTTCCATATTTTGTATTGCACACCACACACTCTGGCAGCAGTTCTGCCATTGTGCTGCTCCTGGGGTCAAACCAGCACAGGTTAAATGCAACGGGGGTGAAAAATGCTGCCACTGAGTCACCAGGTGCAGGGTGACAGAGGCAGAACTGGGAGCAGCCAGCCCCAGCATGACCCGTAACAGCGTTTATAAAAGTACAACAGCTAATATTAGTCTTCTGGGGTTCAGTCTCAGTAACTAATGCAGCAGCACAACAGGTTTTGCTGCAAACGCCTCCCGCACTGCTCCGAAACCCCTGCTTTGAACATCCATTGCACAGACCCTTCACCAGTGACGCTGGTGAGGACGAGTGGAGGAGCCTCTGCCGCACCGATCACAAACCAGCCTGCACCACAAACCCTCTGCTGTGACCTGCTGGGAACGGTAACGCGGAATCTGGAACAGACAACTACCTTCATTTGCAGGTATAGCACCTACAGCAGCCCTGAAAGGCACAGCTCTAGCAGATCCTTGCTTCCCCAATCTGTTGCAGCTTTTACATACCCTCACTGTGGAAGGATGCTAAAAGAAATACGATTAAAATGATGCAGTCTGCCTTTGTAGTGCACAGGGTTTGGTGGTGGGGTTTTTTTAAGAGGCCTATAGTAAAAATATTGCACATTTCGCTTTTGGACTGTGGAGCTCCATGATGGAGGGGAGAATGTGAATATGAACACAGTTTACATGTATTTTAAGCCCATTTTGTTTTGATGGGCTGATAGAAAGGAGCACCATGTGCACAGAAACAGGCTCAGAAGTTTACCTCAATATTGCCCTGAATCAGCCTGTAATCAGATAAGAATTAAAATATTTACATGGCCATGAAAAATATGTACGCTACATCCAAGACAATATTTTTTCCTTTCACAACTGTTTGCTCCTGCAATATCATTAAAACGACGATACTGTTCCTACTGATGTCAATTACAAAATCCATCCCCCTAGGAGGCACGATAAAATAAATAACACCATATTATGGCTGTAACAGCCCCCCAGGATGCGCAGGAGAGCGCAGCCTGGGACGCCAATGCTGTCAGGCCCCGCGGATCCATCCACCCCCAGCAGATCCACCCACCCCCAGCTCCACTGCCCTTCCCAAGACACCGCTCTCAGCTCCAGGTCAGTCCCTATGCACCTCTGCCTTTGCTAAAACTGATCAGCTGCTAAAATTTTTTTAAAAGGCTAGGAAATTCATTTAGCAGCAAAACATATGAAAAACATAAGTGTCCTCAATGGACTTTCAGAGAGGGTGATGGTTCCCAGTACTGCCGGGCAACCCTGGCAGGCACGTGCAGGACAGAGAATCACTGAATCATTTTGGTTGGAAAAGACCCTCAAGATCATCAAGTTGAACTGTTCCCCCAGCCCTGGCACTGCCCCATGTCCTGAGAACCTCACGTCTGTCTGTCCAGCCCCTCCAGAGATGGTGACTCCAGCACTGCCCTGCGCAGCCTGTTCCAATGCTGACAGCAGATGTGCTGCATCCTGCCCAGCCCAGAGACCTGGCCGGGGAACACAAGTGCAGCACGTGCGACAAAACTGCAGAGGTGCAGGTTTCTGTGCTGCAGCAGCCACAGCAAGTTTGCTTTTCCAGCCCCTCAGCCCAGGCCTGGACGGGTCACAGCCCCGCTGCAGCTCTGCCTGCACCATGCAGCAGCCGGACAGACACACAGACGGGGCAGGAACTTCTGCTTCTGCCCTTGGGGAGCCCTGCTCGTGCTACGGAGTTTGAGCTGGGCTGATTACCCATGCAGCAGCAAAACCACGGCCCCTAAAGATATGGCTGAGCTTTTTGTTTGCTTTTAAAATACCTACTAAAAAGCAGATGGAAAACAAATATTCAGTCATAGCATCTTAAGTTCAATATTTGCTTTGAAATTTTCTTATTCTTAAAACACAAATCTTCAATTTACAAGTAAAGTGACCACAAATTAAATGTCCATGTATATTTTGATATAATAGCAAGAGATTATTTTTCTCTCTAGATAATATATACTTTAGCAGCATTTCAACAAAAAGAGAATTACTTTCAAATGCCAAATGCTCCATTTTAATGGTGATCAGTGAAGGCTGCTGTACTACCTGCAGCTTCCCTGTTGTAAGGAAATCTGGCTGGCTTTCCTCCAACAACCACAACTCCCTCCTTCCCATATAAACTTGTTCTCTGGATTTGACACCCAGTTCTGTAGACTTAAGAAGAAAAAGCCTCAGAAAGCAAACAATCTTTGATTGTGCATCTGAACCACTGAAACATGGTATAGAAGCAAGAATAAATAAAGCTGTTACAACTACAGCAAATAAACAACAATGCAAAGCATGGAAGAGTACCAGGCCTTAGCTACAGAGATATTTATAAATGCGAGGAAAGCAGAATAGACTCAGGACGCTAAGAGATAATCGTTGCCTGCCTTACTGCAAGTATATTAGCAGGGGAGGAATCAATGCACCTGGCTACCCACCACCTCACCGCTCAATCTGCGAGAGGAAAACAAACCAAATTTCCCTCTCCATCAACAAGAAACCTCCCCAGCCACACAGGTCATCTCCTTCCCAGCAGAGCCACCCTGCGTGCCGCTGCCTCCTGTCCCGGCAGGTCCAGGCTCCCCGACCGCAGAGGTACCGCTTGTGCCAGGGACGGGGGACACGCAGCGCTGCGTCCCGACAGGAGCGGGGACACCACAGCCCGTCCTGGGACGGGGGACACGCAGCGCTGCGTCCCGGCAGGAGCAGGGACACCACAGCCCGTCCTGGGACGGGGGACACGCAGCGCTGCGTCCCGGCAGGAGCAGGGACACCACAGCCCGTTCCCCGCCCAGGGATGCGCTCTACCTTCAGAGGCCACGGTACCACTGGGCTTTGCCTTAGAAGAGCTATGCAAGCCCCAACCCTGCAAGACAGAAATGTAGCTGCACACTTCTACATGCCGAATTTAACTTACAATACACTTTAATGAGATTTTTAAAAATCATTTCAGACAATAAATGCACTCGGGAAGGATTCTGGACAGCCTTTCCTCACCTTTGCTTCAACTCCAGCAGCGCAGCAGCTCCCGGCTTGTCACAGCTCCAGCTCCAAGGGGGCTGTGACTCAGCAAAGGGAGCAGCTTTTTATTTTTCAGATGGAACTTACCAAACCGTGCCAGTATTACGGGGAGGATCCGCTTCCTGGATCCACTGCTCTGCCAGCCTCTCCTGAGATATTTCCACTGAACCCTCCCCATCTGGTTACGTTATGACAACAGGAAACAGTTTATTTGGAGAAAAATCAAACACAAGCCTGCACGGGAATCAGGCTGAGTGAGAAAGAAAAAAATCCCAACCTCTGTCTATGCTGTATTTAAAAGAAAAGCTGGCGTCTTATTATTAGCCCAGGAGTTATGCTGCTCCTAGCCACACATCCTCAGATCTGCGAGTACCTGTGGTGCAGCTCAGGGGGCAGAGCAGCCCCCGGCTCCGGCTGAGCAGCCCCCCAGGAGCCAGCAGCTGCCCCCATCCTGCCCTGTCATCCTTCCTGCAGACGCAGATGGGCTGGAGGGTCACTGGGCACCCCGTACCCCACGGCTGGGTCTGGCACACTGCAGGGCAACGGGGTGCATGGAAAGAGTTCCTTACCCCTGCCTCTCTCTACTCTGCACTCCCGAAAACACAGAGAAACGGCGTGGAAACCTCTGCGTAGGATTTCAGGCGAGTTGTGCAGACTGAGATCGCTCTCTGTCAGGCTCAGCCTACGCAAGGTGGCATTACTTTGTGCTGCAGGTACAGGGCGTATGCCCTGGCTGTGCAACCTGCAGCTCTCGCTGTTGACTGTGAACTCCAACAGCTCAGGAACAAAAAAGCTAATTAACACCTTAAAATCTGAAGCTTGTTCCAGTGTAAAACCCAGCCTCTTACACTAACCTCAGCAGCCTAGCTCAGCATCAGGCAATACATGCAACACGTATTCAGGTACAGAAACGCTGAGCACCCCCAGCTCCCGGCCAGCCCTTCAACGGGTCTGGGACACAAACCTGTGACCTCCCAGCCCACGTTTGGTTTCCTCTCCCTGTGCTGTCCCTGCCAGGAGGACGCTGCTGTTTGGGATGTGTAGGGCTCCCCTGAGCCCCAGGAACACACAGCAGCTCCCAGCAGGATCTGGGGTGCTCCCAGGGCCACTGTATTGATCCGGCAAGATTATTTTCCTTATCCAAGATGTCCCAGTGCCCCGTTACACCAGATAATAGAGGACTGATTTTTTTGCTTCCCTGCGGTTATTTTCCAGTTATTTTTTTACTATCTCACTTTAAAACAAAGATAAGAAAGATGTTGTCGCTGCCACTATAAACTCTATTTGCTAATAATTCACAAAAGCAAGCGCAAGAGAGAAAGCAAAGGCTCCAGGTCCATCCTGTTCAGCTCTGGGCGCAGCAAGAGGTTTATGGGTGATGCTCAGCACAGGAGATGGGGATGTGCCCGCAGCCCCAGCCCCACTCCACTGCGACCAGGGGAGCCCTGGCCCTCGGAATTGAGCACCATGAGCAAGCGTGATTGCTCAGATGAACCATCAGCCCGTTACTATGGAGAATGAAAGCTGAAAGTTTACTTCCAGAAGCATCTAACCAAGAAGTGCTTGAGAATTCAGCCTGTGACAAATTATCAAATGTACTTTAATTAAAGCCTTTCCCTTCAATTTTTTAATTAGAAGTAAGATGGATATCATTTACATACAAGGATGTTCTTGTTTTCCTTCCACTGCTGGCACAACTGAATCCAAATCGTACCCAGTGTCGGGAACAGGCTGCCTTCCTTATTGAATTATTTGGTATACTGCTTCTTACAGAACTTGTTTAGAAACGGCTTATACAGAATTTGCTTAGCATAAGTAAGTCTGCACAGACTGCAAGCTGTGAACTTTTGAACTTTCTGCCTCGTTAAGCAAAAAAGGCCTCAGAAAATAAGGAGAGCTGCGTCCCTGGAGATAATCAAAGGAAGGGATCAGAGCATCTCAAAGGCAGCAAAACAGACGAATGTTTCGGTTATTGCCAACAACTGCTTTTTCTCCCCAACTACAGGTGCAAAATAACAACTGAAGGTCAGGACTTTGATTGACATCTAGTCTGGTCTGTGAATCTCTACCAACTACTGGTAGAGATAAGAAACCACCGCCTGATGAAAATGGAGGAATCCAATGAAGAATGGGGAGACTCCAGGCTCTAATTTTACAATTGGCCTAAACTGATGTGTGAGGGGTGGGAAGCTTGGGTTAGAAGGGTGTAATTGCCTAAAGTTATCTTTGTTTGAGGTCCCTCTTCAGGAGGCATCAGCTCGAGCTGCTCTACACTGTACTTGCAAATAAATTGTTTCCTTAAGAACCATTTCTGGAACCCACGCCTGAGTCTCCATCAGGGAACCTGGGGAAAAGAAACTTCCTTAACACTCTGCAGATCTCAATGGATGTAATCAAGTCCCCAGAGTTACAAACACCTGACCTGGCTTTTGAGATGCAGGGTACTCCAGCAGCAGCCAAAAATTGGTGCAGAAAATATAAGCGTACGATTTTTATATCTCTCTGCAGCCATAAATCTCTTTAAATCATTAGAATAATAAAGATCATCAGCTATAGTTTGGCACATGTTCACCAGTGGGAACTTCAAATATTTGTTCTAAGAAAGGGCCTTGACTCCGTACATCACATGAGATAGCCCATGGTGGAGGGATGTGGGGCAAAAAGCAGCAAAGGAAACTTCATAGCCCCCTGAGAGGTGTGGGTACCAAACCCTCCTGCTGCTGCCACCCCGGGCCCTGCCCGCAGCATCTCCAGAGCTGGCATTTGTCCCCATGTCCCACCGCCAGCAGTGTCAGAGGTGACACACCAGTGCCACAGGCCACACACCAGTGCCACAGGAGGGACAAGGGGCAGCAGGAAGCCATACAACCATACAATAATTCAGGTTGGAAAATAACTTTAAGATCATCGAGTCCAACCGTTAACAATCTTGATATCCAGCTGCTAGAAGGATGATGCCTGATCTCAACGGAAAACGGTGGCTTTTGTCTGGAAAGCTTTTAATAACATTCCACACAAATTTAAGTTCAATGCTGGCATGTCCACTAGTATGAAATTTTAGAGCCACCATTACGCAGGATATTTAAATTGCTTTTAACTTCATGATTCCGAGAAGCGAATATATTCATTAATATGAACTTCAGCTAGGTGAAACTACTACATTTATCCACATTCAAGTTGGAATTAAATTAGTAAAAGAAAGGAGACTAAAAGGGACTTCACGTTAGCAGTACGATACTGCTTCAAGGATTAAGCTGGGAGTTTTATTTTTTGTAATGCTCTTTTGTTACTATAAATACAATGCAGTGAAAAAGAACCTATGAAAGTGAGTCCACATTCGGGCATGGTGAACTCAGAATTTGATGCTGTTGAGAAGCATCTGTCCACTCCAGCACAGCAGGACGGAGAACACCAAGAGCCAACGCAGCTGCTCCACCATCGCTCTTGCAATGAGATGAACAGGAGGAGCCTGCTGGTGCTGACTGGTCCATACTGGGAGGGACGCGCTGGCTGGGAGCACACACTGCAGAGCCCGTGCTGCACGGGGCAGTGTCACCCGCTGTCCCCGGGAACATGACACCCGCAGCCACTGCAAAGCTGCCGGTTCTGTCACCAGCAGCTGTACAGCAAACGACCACACAGATATAGAAACAGTGGCCCCAAGCCGGTGCAGCCACTGGTATAAAATGAGAAACAAAAGGTACAGCTGGGAGTTTTAGAATGAACTAAAGGAGTGAATGAGGAAGAGAACAGAATAAAATTATCCTGGCATGCCAGAGACCATGAGGTGAATACTTCAATAAAAAAGTAATAATAAAAAAATCAATATCAGCCTGAAGTGCTATAGAATCTCAGTTTAAAATAGCAAGACTCAACCCCCTAAGGAAGCAGCAGGAGCAATCTGGGCAGCCCGTTCCGGGCTGTCCTCCCCTGCAGAAGGTGCCGCTCACAGCCGGTCAATACACCAGCCCTCCTTCAGAGCCACGGGAGGCACCGGCCGAACCCTCCCCCAGGGAGAGAACCCCACCAGATTCACCCTAATTATACATTCACTACAGTAACGTCTCTAGAAGGGAGGGACAAAGATGGGAAGAAAGGCCCTAACATCTCCATCTCTTCCTCAGAGATCTTGTGTGCACTCTGGCTCCTGATTTCCACTGCGTTGTTTTTGTTATGATATCCTTAAAATGCAAATAAAATATCCTGGTTTGAGCTAAATAGACCTTCCCTGTGATCAAAGTTTGCTTTGTCTCGCCCTCCTGCCCTTCCTGCTTTTCTTCATAGTACAGGTTAAGAAAAATAAAAATATTTTGGTTTGACCTACACTTTGACAATTTCTTTAGCATACAACTATAAGCATGGAAAAGAAAACAATTTTTCTCATGGGCTTCTGCAAACACAAGTATTTGTGCCTTATTGCCAGGTGAGAATTTCTACTCCCTCCCCACCTCAGAGCCCAAGATGCAAACAGGTCCTGTCCTTTGAGGCTCGTTCCGTGTTCCTCCCCAGCGGAATCGTTTGGAGACGCAGCCCGGGTGACACGACCCGCGAGGGCTGAGCCCAACTCGGTCCCTGTGCGGGGACATCACCGCTCATGCTAACTGGATGTAGAGATGACGCTGTTTGCTGGCAGACGGGCTTGTAGCCAACAAGATTTTGAAAACAACTATGTGCTCAGGAAGGACTTATCCACGCAGCAGCTTTAACCCCCCGAGCCAGCAGCAGCTGGAGCCAGGAGCGGCTGCAGTTGCCATGGAGCCGGGATGCTGATCTGCTCACTGCACTCCAGAGCATGGGCATTCGCTTTTTTTTTTCCTCTCTCTCTAACAGATCAGTAAATTCTATTTACAGTAAGATCTCAAAGGACCATAGGCAAAAGGCAATATCTGAAGCACACAGCTACCATGATGAACTTTGCTGACTGAAGAGTTTTTATGATGGATTTATTTCTCAATCATTTTAGTCAAAATATTGAGATAAAAAACCAGTAACGATTTCAAAAAGGAAGCTAAAATGTTTTAGGATTACATTTACTTTTTTTAATGATTTCTTATATTTAATTTTTTTAGAATAGTTTAAAAGACCTACTTTAAAATATTTTCCAAGCAGTATGCATTTGTGTCAAGTAATAAGCTCGTGTTCTATCTGGAAATGGCTTAAACGGATAAGGAAATGTCCTTTTCTAATAAGGACAAACATTCCTGAGGCATTTCAGCAGGGCTGGTGCACGAGCTAAGGCACTAGTTGTCACTGTTGTGTGCTAGTGCAGGCTGTCCCTCTGTGGAAAACCTTCAGAAAGGGATCCAGACAAAAGCTGCAGCTGAGCCCAGCCGGTGTGCGAGGGCAGCGGGACCCGGTGCTGGCCCAGCAGACACGGGCACAGCACCCAGGGGCGATGCCGCCTCCCCGCCCGCTGACACCCGCACCCGAGCAGCTCACCCACAAAGCCTTCGTGCCACTTGCACTTGGCTTCTTTTCTAAAGAAACACAAAAACCCCAGCAGCTGCCTAAAGCGCAGTCAGCAGGAGGAACAGATCTCTGCTGCTCTAACCTGCTCCACTCCAACAACCCTGTTCAGTGGGGCTGGGGGGGACACTTGTTGCCTCTTTTCCATGTGACAAAAAGTCTTCACTTTCATCAGTGAATGTAACTGATGTGTGTGTCTAGGCCCTTTGGGCAAAATAGTAATTCTTGCTCTTAACAAGACAAAATATCTCAGGTCATACTGATGAAAAAAACAAATTTTAAAAACCCAAACAAACAAACACAGAATGTCAGGAATTGGAAGGGACTCAAAAGCTCATCCAGTGCAATCCCCCCGCCGGAGCAGGAACACCCAGATGAGGTTACACAGGAAGGTGTCCAGGCAGATTAAAAACCAGAGAAAATCAGTTTCTCTTTTGTACAGTTTGACTTCCCTTACCCTAAAGAGTTTATACTCTTTATAGACAGCTTAGATAGCTATAAACATATGTGCTTACATATCCCAAGTTATTCCAGAAAGTGCCACTGAAAACACCTGTCCCAGCACTAAACTGTCACATCCACACGCGACACGATGTGCCTGGAGCTGTGGGTACAGACACGGCAACTGCAACACGGGATTCACATGACGATAAAGAGCCGGAAGAACACTCCTAGTGCTCTTCAATCACACCCAGAGTTACCGTGTACATCCCTAGAAACTGCGGTACTTAAAGAAGCCATAAAGAGATAATGGATGCTGAGGGAATGATGAGGTGTTCATCCTGAGGGCTGGCTAGAGGCAGCAGTAATGTCTTTCACAGTTTCCAGGACAGTTTTTATTAGTAACCAAACTACCTGGTTTCACTTAGTGTTGGTAGACAGTAATACCTTCAAACTCTGTTCCAAAGATGCACCTTCTGCTCTAACAAATCCTTGCATCTTCTGCTCCCTGTCTTTCACTTGTGATTTGGAGATTTACGTGTACATGTGTTTCCACGCAGACATCCCTTCCCAGGAGGTACATCTACTCCTGAGCTGACTAACACTACTTGATACCACTGTTTGTTGATTGACGCAGAAATATAAGCAGAAGAAAAAAACATTCATGCCTGTATAATATCATTCAGTGTCAAATGCAGTTGAGTAACTTATTTTTAAATGACAGTAATGATACTTTTAGCAGAAGCACCTATTTTTCTTTAGTTTCACACATTTATTCATAACACTGAGTTAATCAGCAACTTCCCCCCCACCGTCCCGTATAACTGTTACTGCTCTTACAGTAAAATACATCCGAACACTTCTGACGGTATCAGGGGACTGAAAGTTACTACGTTGAGACGGACAACGAAACCAGACCAGTTACTGATGCCCAGCCCCCTGCCAACACCAATAAACAGACCAATGCCAATTAATACGTGCCTTGCTTGTTGGGAGCAATTTCAGACTTTTCAAAAGCATGTGCCGCTGGTGTAAGCCTGCTCCTGTTGAGTATCTTGGCTGTCCAGCCTCCAGCTTTAGCTGATGGAAGAAATTTCCTACATCTTTTTCTTCCAGGTGAACTCTGCACACACAGGGTGTTCCCGGGGCTCTCACCCAGCACAGCACAGCCCGTTAGCAGAAGGGCAACGGGGACTCCTCCACCCCAGCTTCACTTTCCGCAGAAAAAAAAAATTTCTCACCTTGTATTTCTCAAAGTGGTATGTATTTTACAAGTAAAGGAGGGGAAAAAGTTTTATGCTAAGAGCTTTTCCCCAATTTTTACAAGACCTTTATAGAGTGGCACATGACACAGTAGCAGGGCCCGTCCCAGCTGCCTGCGGGTGTTCTGAGAGGTTTATACGTCATCTCTTCTGGGTTTGGATGTGCCATCTCTGTCAACACCAAAGCGATTCTGGCCATCTACTGCCATTTCACACACTTCCCTATTGCAGATTTTCCCTTTGAACAAACAAAATAATTTAAAAAACCCAACCACCACCACCAAATAAACAAAAAATGCCACCACCACCACCAAACTTAGAGCAAAAAGGAACATAGTTATATATTTCTGCTCCCAGTCCTGGCAGGAGCCTGACACCCAGCCCCAGTTTCTGTGCTGCTGTGCCTGTCTGACCCCATCCAGACACCCTTACCCGCTGCTGAATTCCTGCAGCACAGCTCCAGAGCGTATCAGCCATTCTTCTCCATCCTCTTCAAATCTTTGGTAACTCCCATTTTCTGGGCTGCTTCCTTCTCCACTTTGTTTTTGCTTAACTTGTACTTATAAAAATCTTAATCAGGCCAAAACCATAAGCCAGTCTTATGCAACATGCAGATATTTTAGCAAGAGAGGAAAGGAAAAAAACCAATCCCCCCCAAAAAAGACCAAAAAACCAACCAAATTGCCTGTGTTTCTGAAGAGCTGCCTGCCACAGCTCACTCAGCCACCCCTGCAGGCTCTGCCCAAAAGCAGGTCAGCCCTGCTGGGCTAACTGACAGCGTAACAAGGGGCACCTGGAGCAGACGACCAGGGCTTTGACTCCTGCTAAGCTTGAACGCGTCCTCGGGGCAGTTAAACATAATGAGATTTCCCTTCCACTACAAACTTGCAAACCAGCGAAGTTCAAAGCTTTGGCAGCAATGGTTTTTTCTCTATAAATTGCATGAAGTGGTATCAGCAGTATGTGGAACTGGAATTTCTGCATGTGCAAACCCAGGAACTAGCCGTGTCTTCAGGAAAGCTTGGGAAAAGTAGAGAAAACTAAACTGAAATACCTTCCTTTGTTTCAAAAGGTTGTTTTGATTTTTCTCTTAACTGTGCTGCTAAATGTTGCTGTCACCCCAGGAGATAAAAGTCAGCCTTTACTGCGCTTTCAAAAGTGAACTAGTATTTATCAATACCTAACCCGTGGTTATTTGAGCTGTTCAACAATGAATGTGAAACGAATTTCCAGTCTGTACTATGGAGCAGGACACAAACAAGCCGGGAGGTGCAGAGGAGAGAGGCGGCACAGCCGTGTCTGGGGGGTGACAGGCGCACCTGCCTCCCCCTGCGCCCTTCGCAACCACTGCGGGCAAACCCCGGCAGCGCCTGGTGATGCCAGGCAGAAAATAGTGAAAAAAAGAAGACACAAGTAAAAGGTGAAGGTGTCAAACCGTATAATGAATCCTTCTCCGAGCAACATAAATAATAAATCATTCACTGCAGCGGGACAAGGCTGCCCTGGCCCCCCTGGAACCTGCAGGCACCACTGCAGCTGAGGGACGTCTCAACACGCAGAGTTGTGGCCATTGTCACACAAACTGCTTTGGTTGGAGAGAAAAGGCCTTTAACAACTGCAAGCTTTATTTGAGATAAAATGGATTAATAAGTCAGTGTATTTTCCATTTACTTATTATTACTACAGCTCAAGCTAACAAATTTTCCTTTAAGACCCTTTGGATTTTCACTTTACTACCTTCATGCAAATATTTCCTTTGCCTGCAGCTGCCTCCGACATTGCTTCGAATGCAAACTAGAGATCCCGAAACTTCCAGTGACCACCACACATCACCTCAGCAAGACCTGACCCTCCCTCACACAACATTTACTGTCAGCAAGATGTATATGTATGTATATATAACCTGCCTCCCCATCCAACAGTTCCAAGGAACACTGTCAAGATAATCTGGCCTCACCCAGCACACAAGAAGTAGTCATGATATTAGACAATAATGAAATAACGAGTTGTGATTAATCATTTTATTTTGCTAACAACAAAAGCAACATGTAAATATAAACATGCCAACAAGTGTCCCATAAAAACTATGGATATTTACTACTATGGGCCAAACACTTGGTACTTGCTGGCTCCTGGCTTTGAACCACAGCAAAATTCCGATATCACATCGCGGTACACAAATCTCTGCAATTCTCCAAAGCAACAAAGGCTGTGGCTATAAATTATTGTCTACTTCAACATACAAACATGACCATATCACCTGTTTTTAGGGAATTTTTTTTTCCTGCTTATGTGAAAATCTGAGACTTCATCTTTGATGTAAAGAAAAATCCGTGTTTTGCATGGTTTAGATTGATAGTATGCCTTCAAGTTTCTCATTAACTTTTTTTCCCAATATTTCTTTACAGATAGAGTAAGAAAATACCACATACAAGAATGAACCTGGTATCTATAAAAAGCCAACAGTATGGAACATTTTGATGGAACTTCAAAATCTAGTGTTATGCTGTAGTGTGAGCACTAGTTACTGGTTGAAAAACACCTGGTTTAGTTTTATCCAAAAGGAATCCAGGTTGTGGACGCTGAGACCACACCACGATGCAAACCGAAGTGCAAGCAGGTTTCATCAAGAGATTTGCTTTAAAAGCACTGTCCTCATCCAAACTAGAGACATTCTTATTATAAACCATGGCTAGAATTCATTTGTTATGGAGGCAGCTACAAAAGCAATCCAATATCAAATGAATCAAATCATTATTTTAAGATAGAATTAGTTAAAATGCAAAACATAGCAAGAACTTTTCTGAAAGGCCATGGGAATATTAGTAGGAGTCCTACTAGAGGTTAGTGCAAAGCAGTAAATCTTCAGACTCTTCACATATTTAGCAAAGTTCTCCCTCTGGGTATATCCTGAGACCTTGAAGTCAGTAAGATTTCTGACATTGACTCAGTGGCATCAGAATCAGGCCCTTTGAGTGCAATTTCTATTTTAATTAAACACCATTAATACAGAATTTGTTTCAGATTTACAGCCCAGTAAAATACCCTATGTGCCATCTGGAGCTCATTAATGCTGCCCTTTACCTGCACTACGTGCCAGGGGACACATCTCTAAGGGTCGTGCAGGACAAAACAGAGCAGTCAGCAAAAACATGAGAAGGCTTTTTGGCATTAAAAGCCCAAGTTGAATCAGTTCCATCTCTACCAATTGTCAGGGCGTAGAAATAGTGGACTCAGGATTCCCCTAGCCGGATGGCCAGTCTGAGCAGCATCTCACCCCGCTGCAGGCTTGCACAGCGACAGTTGGCTCCGCAACCACCACCAGCCTGCTTCCAGCAGAACAAATTTCAGCTATAAACCATGGCAAAACCAGCCTCATGTAACATCCAGCACGGTTTGGGCAGCAGCTTTCCAGAGCAGGAGCAGGTTCCTGTTAGTCCTGGGACACCTCATCCCGGCTGGGCTGGGAAAGCTCCGAGGCCAGAACCCAGAAACATTAGTTAAAATGATCAGAAAATACACATTCTGCACCTTAAACTGACTCTTCTTGTCACCCAAGCTCCATGAAAAATAAGGTCCCCGTTTGCATGTGACCTTGTCAAGGTCAAATGACTGTGGCACGGGTGGAATAACTCAAAAGCAGCACATCAGGATATTCATTGGGCTTGAAGACAGACAACACTCCACACCCTGCCACTTGCCTCTGCATGTGAGGAAACAGATTTGTCCTCCAGACATTTTCTCCAGCCTTTCCAAGCTGTTTCTCTTCAGGCGCTGCCTCTGCTTTTACAAAACACAAAAGGGAGGCTCGCGCTGGGGGATATAAGAAGCTGCACAGATGGAATTTATTGAACCTGCATCTTGATTCTGCATCATCAGTGAATAACAAATCCCTAATCACGTGTTCCTGGAAATAATGGCTTGTGGATTTGCACAGAACTGAAGAGTTTTTAAAAAATCTACAAGGATGTCATTCTCGATTAGAATAATTTCTACAGAACTATATTAAATTCCTGAGACCTTTTGGGGTTTTAGGTCTATTTGACTGCAGAGCACTTGGCTATAAGTGCCAAAGAAAAATCAGGGAATTGCCTTTCTATGTTGGACAACTGGCGCAAATTGGTTAGTATTACTATTTTGCCACCAATAACAGCCAGCACTTGATGCTCTAGGGACAAGCTCGCTCCCCTTTTCCTTCCCATGCAGATAAATGCTACTGGCCAGTTGGGGTGAAATAAAGATAGGATTACGGGAGTGATTTAGCTTGGAAGTCTGAAGTATCGGCTAATATTTGCTGATTTGCTGATTTTGTACAAGTGCTGTTATCTGTTGTAAAATTACTCAGGGATGTTAGAGTCTCACAACCAGAGTACTTGGACAGAATAGCTTTGTGTTCAAATCCTACATCCCCGTTATTCGGTTTGTTAAAGTTTTTAGAACCCTATTTATTTATTTTTCCTCTTAAGCTGAAGCTCTGCTGTTGATTATCCATGGAGAGCTGCACTGGAGAAGATAATAGACTTAGAAGACGTGTTTTAAAGGAAAGTGTTAAAAAAGATCATTAAAGGCCTTCACTTGTTAACATTCATTTGCTAACACTATTTTGAATTTGAGCTATCTTCGATAAAAGGTAGTATTCCAGAGATGCATTTTGGAGGTGGGGGGGGGGAGGGCGGAGGGAAAAGTGAAGCGAAGTATTATACTTCATATAAATTGACAGTGCGCTTGGAAACTTCCTGAAACTTCCTCAAGTAGGAGGTGTTGACAACTGTCACTTTCAGAGCGTATAATAAAGGAAAGATCTATAGGCACACAGTTCCACAAATATGTTCAGGACTAGAATTTTTGAAGACAACCAATGGGCCTTAAGCACATTCTTAAAAGTCACCTTAAAATGGGGTGTTATTTTTCCATCAGGGCCATAGTGACACATGCAACTTCCTCTGGCCGAGGCGTCCGTGTATCCTAATTCCAGTGCCATTTGCCTCCTAATTCACCACTACAAAAGCTAAACTTTCTACTGGCCTGATACATCCAGGTGAAGAACAAGCAGTCACCATCAGGAAGCTGACAACAGCCAATACAAAACAGAGAGAAAGTCCACTGCAAAACTAAAGTATTACGACAGCCCCTACACCAAACTTTCCATTTCTGAGCATACGTTGAGCACCTACCATACTTCAACATGGAGAGAAGAGTGAAGGTGCAGAATAGGTGGCAGGTTCAGAATTCTGCATGTCAGCTGGGAGCTGCCAGCCTCGACTGCCAGCAGTGAATGAATCCTGCAGTGAAGGATTATTGTATACTATACACATTCCTCTGGAAGTATCATGATGTGAGAAATAACAGACAAAAGTCAGTCTGACTCCAGTGTGTTTGTTTTCTAATTTCTGATTTTTAAACAGTGTCAGTAGGGGTGCAGTCACATTAACTGAAAGGAAAAGAAATCTTGATGAGATAAATGACGCTTCAAACCAGCAAGGGAGCAAGTAGCTGGGAAAAAATGAACTTTCATTTTTCAGTCTAATGGGTTAAACAGAACACAATAGGAAGCAGTTCTCAGGATATGCAGTATATGCATTCGAGTTCAGAAAACAGAAAATGTCCGAATCAGTTAGTGAGCAGAAAAACCAGATTACTTTGTTACAGAAATTCATCATAACATGTATTACCCTGAGACGCCATATTCCCAGCTGCACAGGACATTTATCAACAATTAAAGACTCTGATATTTCAGCTCAGTCACATGTGACGGGGACTGGCTGAAGATGCTGGGGAATAAATGGAGCAGGAAGGTGCAGCCCACATAAGCGATGGAGGCAGAGCCGGGACCTGACGGGCTCGCTGCTGCAGAGCAGAGCTGGGCTCATCAACACCCCGCAGAGAAACCAGGGATGGGGGAAATCCCAAACACAGAATGCAAAACAGGACACTTGAAAATGGATTATACAAAGCCTTCAGGCAGACGATTCATGTGGAACATACAGAGATACATATAGCACACATTATGTACATATTGATATAGGCATAAACACATATAGAACTAACCTCACAGGCACGCTCCATCATGATGCACACTGCTTGTCTGCTCTACCTGAGGACAGCACCATTCCTTGTACGCAGTGCACTTCATTTTAAAATCTGTAGGCTGTTCCTAGCAGACAGATTTGAAAGGATTTTTACGATTCATGCTGCAAAAGGCTAAAAAAAAATAATCCATCCCTGCTGCACAAGATTATATTTTCCATCTCTATCCTCTGAATAGTGGAATCGGATGAGAAGTGATTCATCAGTCAGTCCAGGGAAGTATTTAGAGGACAGAGAAGAAAAAAAAAAAAAATCAACTGTACCGTAAAATCAGCTCACCATGTACACACCCCCAGAGCGAAGAATCAGAGCAGGCGGAGTGAGGAGAGGCTGGAGCTGGGTTTCAGAGCAGGTGCAGGTGCAGGCGATCGCTGTGATGCTGCTCGGGGGAGGATGAGCTCAGAGCCCGGCTCCACAGCCGCCCCGCAGCCATTGCGGTTCGCTGCAGCTGCAGCTCCGCAGCACGTCAGCACCCACGGCCCTCCCTCGGAACAGCACCCGAGTCAGAGCCGCTCACCCCCTCAGAACAGCACCCAGGTCAGACCCACTCACCTCCCCGGCACCGCCAGCTCCCCCTGCACTGGGATGCTGCTGGGACTTGCATTTTCAGCTTAATTATTAAGCCAGAGATTTGTATCCAGCACAGACTGAATCTGAAGGAAACTCCTCCTGAAGCAGGGGCTAAATTACTGAAAAGGGCAAAGAAGATTGGAAGGATATTCGGATTTAAAACCAGCTAGCAGCCATTGAACTTGCTCCTAGCAAAGGAGACAGAACCGAGTTATCTGGAAATCCTTACATAAGTGCAGGGCCAGGGATTGGAGCTTATTTCTGACAGGAATGGCATTACTGAATCAGAGAATCATTTTGGTTGGAAGAGACTCTCAGGGTCATCAAGTGCAACCATAACCTCATTCTGGCACTAAACCATGTCCCTAAGAACCTCGTCTATGTGCCTTTTACACCCCTCCAGGCATGGTGACTCCACCGAATAATATAACCCCTACTCTGACATAATGTGGAAATGCTAATATGGTGGAAAAAGGCAGGTTTCCTTGCAAACTCTCGTAAGGTATGATTTGAGATTTAAAGCACTGCAAATATGAAAAGCTCGTCTTTAACCCCTAGCTTGCGGTCTCTCGCTGCTTTTCATAACTGAAGAATTATTCATTTTCAATATTCAAACTCACCACACTGCAAATTCCCCTTTACATCAGAACTGAATAGCAAATACAGACAAAAAGAATGGATTTGGTAAAAAAACCTCACTTATAATAGCCCCATACCGCAAAATTATCTAGAAGTAAAGAGAATATACAGCCTATTTATTTATTTCTTCCTGACAGGGAAGACTGGGAACCATTCCCAGTGAATGTCTGGGAACGGCTGACAGGCGTGACAGAGCGATCTGAGCACAGGGCTGGAGAGCAGAAACCTCCCCTCAAATATATTCTCAGTTTTCAGAAAGGAGGGAGGGTGTGAGGTTGTTTCCCCTTAGAGAAGCAGAATACCTAAATATCTGGAACTTTCCATTTAAAAACCTAGCTTTCCCCAGTCCAAAGTCCTCAATTCTGTGCAGCACTTGAATGCAAAGCCAAGAAATTTGTGTGACTTCTAGCTAAATTCCTAGAAACATGTTTCTATTTTTGCAGTTACCCACTCCTGTGTTTCTCATGCCCTTTCCCCCTGCACTGCAGTTTCATTATCATTTGACAAAGGCACATGAAGCGGCACTTTGAGAAAATCATTAGAATAAGTTTCTATTGGCTTCATAGAAACACCTAGAAAGAGAAAAATATGATGAAACTTCTAGTGATAGGAAGCTGCAAGAACAGAATCGCTTTGCGTTTTTTTGTTATCAAAGCCACAGAGTCAATTTTTTTCTTTTTTCTGTCCACCCATCCTGTGCTGCATGATGTGAAACAGTGATATTATTCCCAGACATGGACTCCTCCTTCCCAGGGCGGTTTTTCCTGAGCCCCAGTCCTGGCTGTTGTTGGCAGCTCTGCCTGGTTGTTGTCCCACTGCGGTTGGTGAGGCTGGCGACACAGGGCCAGTCTGCAAGAGACACTGCAGGATCAGGGCTTAAATCTGCAAACAGAGCTGCCCAAAGTAGTGCCAAACACAGGCAAATGTGCGCTGCCCACTCCAGAAATCGCTGTCTGCAGCTCTGGCAAAACCTCAGCACTTCTTCTTGCTCCTTTATCACACAAATACTTTTAAAAATTAGAGCATCTTGCTACAGCTCAGCCCGCTCCACGGTGAGCAGACCAGCAAGTCCCACGTGTCCCAGCTGCTCCCCAGCTTAGCCAGGAACCAGCTCCCCAAGGCACAGGGACAGGCTCTGGCTCTGATGAGAGCTGTGCAAACAAAGGCTTTTGAACCCTTGGATAAAGAAAACTATTTTCTATTTTTAGAGTTGAATTGCAACATTTTGTGGGAGTAAGTAAAACAAATAACATTGGAAGCAGTGTTGTAAGTGATATAACGCAAAAGGCCATCACTAGTTTACATCACTCAAAGAATCGGGTTTTGTTTTTCAGTTGGCAAGTGCTAGGCAAAACATGTTCTTCTGGCGACTTCCATTTTCTGAGCTGGATCCACCGCAGGCTTGTCCAAAGCACTCCATGCACAGTGCTTTATCACGCAGAACAAAAATGCTAATGATCTTTAAAAACCTGAAGTTAGCAAGTAAATAAGAGAGTTGAAAAAAAAATATTTGCTCCACTTTTCTGATTCATATAAGAAGCGGTCAGAATTTCTTACACTTGAGAGGCTGAAAAGCAAACCAACAGAAGTCTTGTTTTTTGTTTCAAACACTCTGATTTCTGTCTTTCCCAGCTATGGCAGCACACTGTTTACAACTTACCTGTAACACAGATCTGCAGGTCATCCAAGTGATTGTACATGTAGCACTATGTGCAGATATCTCCAGAAACTGGGCAGGAATCTTGTCTTCGGCCTCTTCCTCAGCAATTGCTGGAGATACATGTGAAAGACACTGTACAAAATGCACAGCGAAGCCCCAGGATTGCAGTAGTTCTGCTAGAGGCAGCTTTACTTTTTTTTGGTGCTCTCCAAATGGAATAAAATGAAACCTCGTTAGTCAAGAAAATACTGTGATGGGTCCTGTTTCCTGCACCTGTCTAGGCTGCAAAGCCAACGGATGATTCTGTAAGGAATGAATGATAATAATGATCAGATTTTTGTCACTGGGCCGTCAGAAATCGCTGTAGGAAAGAAGTAACACACAGAAAAGACAAGCACGTGCAAGAAACAGTGATGCATGCTCATAAATTAAACTTGAAGAAATCAAATATTGCAAAAAAGTAACAAGATTGGCCCAAAGAGAAGACTTGGGCTCCTTTTTCTTTTTGTTTTATTTCACCCGTAACAGGATCTCATTTCCTCTGTCCTCTACTCCTGTAGTCCAAATACCTTTTAAAACTTAACATTAAAGATTACACAAAAGTGCATCTGTTAGATCTCCTTATGTCAACAGCCTGGATAAGCATAAGCTCAGAAATGAGTATCTGAGAACATTTGGGTAGTTAATGATGAACAGCATTCCCAGAAATGCTCAGCATAAACCTGTGCACGCTGCTTTGATCTCCAAAGGCAGCCAGGAAGGTTAATAACTAAGCCATTGTTGGCAGTGAAAAAAACAGATGAAAACAGGTAGTTCTTGGATTTCAGCAGCTTTTGAGGAGCTGTGTTTTGCAGAGGTGAGCAGGACGGCAGTACCGTGGTGCAGAGAGGACGAGAGCTGCGAGCCCGGTCCCTTGTGATGTGCAGAGGGATGTCACAGCTGATGTCACAGCTGATGTCACAGCTGATGTCACCAGCTGATGTCACCAGCTGATGTGGGCATACGCTCCTAGCTGGGTCCTGAGGTTGCCCTCTGCTTGCACCAGATCTTAGAGGGGATCCATTGTAAAGTCGGTACAGATTACTTTGATTTACAGCAATAAGAAAACAAAAAAAACCTTAAATCAATATTATCCACTTTTAAACTAATTTAAGATTATAATCAGTTCAGGACTACAAACAGTTTTTGTGTAATGCCTGAAGTATCTGTCCATCACAAGTGTGGCAACGTGCCACAGCAGCACAGAAACACACGCTTAAAACTAAACAGAGTTGAAGTTGTCTGAGCAGCAAGTGTGACTTCAGAACTACCCAAAATATTGCCCCTTTCCTCAAGGGAGCAGGTGCCTCACTGTCTCTGATGTAAAAAGAACTGATCAATACATGTTTGTTCCATTGGCATGCAAGTAAACTAAATTAAACGGGGTTCCAACCCGAAGGAGGATCACAGCTTAACAAATCGATGAGCTTTTAAAGATTTCATCCAATACAGTTTACCATTTTCCATGATCGCAGCAGAGTGCTTTTCTGGCAAAACCCAAAAATCTTTTACCTTGAAGATTTATATGAAAATAAATGTGTTCCTCCAATTCCTAATGAAAGACCCCAGAGGTAAGCTGTCACAGCTGTATTGTGTTTTCTGCTAGTACAGAAGAAGATTAACTTGACCCTGTTTTATACCTGCCTTGAAGCAGAAAAGGCTTCTGGTAAATCAGTTTCCTGAAGAGAAGATCTGTCCACAGAAAACAGGACAAAGGGAGCATATATATTTATTATAACTACCTACATAATTACACCTGCTACACCCACAAAGTAAATTTTTTCCCATTAACTTAAGATGACCCAACTCAGAGCAGACTCCTACCCACGCTTTGCAATATTATTTTTCAAAGGCGAGAAGTGTTGAGAGAAAAAAATCCTGAAAATTTAATTTGAACACTTCAGTGTTTACTATCCAAATGATACCTTTCTCTGCAATTTATGACATGTTATCTCCTCTTTTTTTTTTTAATTGAAAACCTTTGTATTTCATGCTTAGGATAACAAATTTTGTAAAATCCTAGATGTGCATTCAGAGGTTAAACATAGCGCCCTTTCCCTGGTGCTTTGTTGTTATAACTTTGCAACATTGTAACAATGCTGCTCCTTTTGTTTCAAAATAAAATCAATTTCCCTTCCTGTAAGGTGGAGAAAGGGATTTTATGTTGAAACAAGCCCTGGCTGGGGTGCCCTCGCAGGTCCCCAGTCTGCCCAGTGTGTGGGTCCCCAGCACTGGCCTGGCCAGGACCCCTCGCAGTGACACTGAGGGAGAACTGCCCAGTATTGATAGAAATGGTAAACATTGTTTTTTTATGAAAAAAGTTCCTACTTTGGAAGAATTTCCCCCACAACCTGCACCTTCTCGTGCCAGAACATTGCTGGAAATCCTTTAGGGATCTCTGTGCTAATGGCAGTGGGCAGTGCATGGCTCAAATTCCCTTCTACACCTCGCTCCCTCCACCCAGTGTGCTGGGGCAGCACCTGGAGCATCCCGCAGCCTGTAGGCAGTTTCAGTACGCTGGACACCAGTTAGATATTTCCACCATGCTGGAAAAAACAGTGGGCTACAATGCTTTGTCTTTCTTACCTTCCCATGCAGGCACCCAGTTGTGAATCACATCCTGCAAAGAGGATGAAGTGGGGTCAGCTCCAGTCTTCCTCCCACTAGAACAGGAGGGGAGCAACTTAATCAGGAGACCTTAACAGAGCTCTGTGCATGCCCATATTCCTCTGGAGGAGAGCCCCTGGCTGCGGAGAAGCCAGTAACAGAGGAAGCCAATTTGGAGACAATGCGATGTTTGTGCTGCCCATGGCAAATACCCTGCTCCACATAGGATGTGTGCAGGGTTTGCACAGCACCAGAGGATAAAATAGTTGTCAGGGGTTTTGTGCTAGAAGGAGACACTGTCAGAACACATTTCCACTGCCATGAGTATCGTGGAGTTATTCCTGGTTCCAGAGCAGAGGAAAACGCTGCTCAGGCCTGGTGACTGGGGGAGATCCTGTGGCTGTAAATCTCCTCCACAGAGATTGTTTTCAGTGGGAGAAGACTGAGAAGGCGGTTGTGTCAGCAGGGTCACAGTTGCTCTGGTGACCCCTTCTCCCTCCTGAGCCGGTCAGCCCATATTTGTGTGAATACAGCCCTGAGCTGCCTGTCCCTCAAACACTGCCATAGTCCCCGAGGCAAGTGAGTGTAATATTCACCTGGAGAAGACGAACACTCCCCTGGAATGATGAACTTGCTCTTTGCTGGAGGCTGCCTGGGTTTCCTTTCCGAGCGAGGTGCAGACGGAGGATTGCGGGGCAGCAGAGAGCAGCAGTGAGCTGCAGCGAGCTGCAGTGTGGGCACCAACGAGCTGCAGCACGGGCACCAGTGAGCTGCAGCGTGGGCACCAGAGCTCTCAGAACCATGCCTGAGCTGCAGCGTGGGTACCAGAGCTCTCAGAACCATGCCTGAGCTGCAGCACGGGCACCAGCGAGCCACAGCAATGGGCACTGACGAGCTGCAGCGTGGGCACCAGCACCCTCAGAGCTGTGTCTGTGCCCGTTCCTCTGTTCTGGCACACGGGGACACCATAAATCAACACATAAGCATAGGGAACTTGCTTCTTGAACAGTTCTTCAATTGAAAATTGTTTTGTTTGTTTGTTTTTTCTGACAAGGACAAATTTGCCTTGAGTTCCTTAGCAGAACAAAACTGATTTTTAATCATGTGAATTAAATACAAATTTCTCAGCAGATTTCCTGCAGTCAGCCATAAGAGAAGACGACTGGGGCACTGGCGTGCTTGGCAAGGCTGCTCTCTGAAGGGGCTGCACGCACGCAATGTGCCCCGGCTCCCACAACCGCCCTCCAGCTGTGCCCTGATGTGCGGCTGCCAGGACAGGCCTCTACACAGTGGGCTCATGGGCTCCTCCAAGAACTGCCCTGGGCTTGTGTGGATGAAGGAGCCCAGATAAAGTCCTACCTAAAGCTCTCTGCTAGTCGCAGCAGGTCTAAGACCGAGGTGTGGAAAACCCATGTGTTAAGGATGGACTAAAAGCTGGAGAATTCACCCCAAAAATGTCTCTGCTCCACTTTGTCCAATAATCCATTGGCTGTGCTGAGTATAATGCACATATAAATAAAATCCTGACCACATCTTCCTGGGAAGGCTGGAGGTTGTCACTCCTTGCTGTTACAGTAAGTCACTGAAAATTGACCAGAAGATGCATTTACTTGGACTGCCTGATTGTCTGCTGCAGAAAGGCACAAGTGAAAACAATTTCCACGTAGAGAAAATGCCTCTAATTCAGTAACCAACACTTTACCCATCCTCTGGCTAAATAAAGTAAAATTTTATGTATTTGTCTTCACGAACTCACAGCAGTCAATCAGTATCTGCTTTCAAATGGCAGCACTAGTCTTTACAAAGTGGTTTCCTATTTGGAGAGCCCCTGCTGTCTGCTCGGACGGCAGTACAGCCTTGGCCAACATTAAAAAAGAGAAGGAATTAATTATTATCTATTTCCAGGGCCTGTGCCATTTGTTTGAGGGCTGTCGGGGGCTGATTTGAGGCCAGTGCTGGTGCTTTTGCAGTCAGACACGGTTCACCTTGCTATCCAAGGCCAGTTTTCTGCTCTTTTGTGTAACTCATGGGGCGGTTACCCCGTTATTCAGCTGAGGCTCTCCCAGCTGCGGCTGGGGTCCAGCACCGGGGGATCTACCGGGGTTAGTAGGTTGCGAGAGGTTCTCCTGCCCCTCTGCTCTGCCCTGGTGAGACCTCATCTGGAATATTGTGTCCAGTTCTGGGCCCCTCAGCTCCAGGACAGGGAACTGCTGGAGAGAGTCCAGCGCAGCCACGAAGATGCTGGAGGGAGTGGAGCATCTCCCGTGTGAGGAAAGGCTGAGGAGCTGGGGCTCAGAGCTGGAGAAGAGGAGACTGAGGGCTGACTCGTTCATGGGGATCGATATGGAAAGGGGGAGTGTCACAGGATGGAGCCAGGCTCTTCTGGGTGACAGCCAGTGACAGGACAAGGGGCAATGGGTGCAAACTGGAACACAGGGGGTTCCACTGAAAGATGAGAAGAAGCTTCTTCCCGGTGAGGGTGCCAGAGCCTGGCCCAGGCTGCCCAGGGAGGTTGTGGAGTCTCCTTCTCTGCAGACATTCCAACCCGCCTGGACACCTTCCTGTGTAACCTCATCTGGGTGTTCCTGCTCCGGCGGGGGATTGGGCTGGGTGAGCTTTCGAGGTCGCTTCCAGTCCCTGACATCCTGTGATCCTGTGATCCCGCTGCTCCGGGAGCTTTGGGGGGATCCTCTGAGCCGCAGCTGATCTGCCCCGGCGGCTCCCGTCCCCGAGGGACCGGGAGGGTCCAGGAGGGACCCCGAGTCACCGGGAGGGACCACGGGAGACCGGGACAGAGCGGGACAGGACAGAACGGAACGGAACGGAACAGAACAGCACAGAACAGAACGTGAGGGAACGTGAGGTGACCTGAGGGGCCGTGAGCGGCCGTGAGGTGACGTGAGGGGACCTGACGCACCGCTCCGCCCCCCCCGCCCCGCGGCGGCGGCCAATGGGAACGGGGCGGCCGCTGACGTCACGGCGCTGGTCCCGCAGCCGCAGGGGCGGCGGAGGGTGCGGGCCGGTCAGTGCTTGTCCCGCCGCGGCCGCCGCGTCCCGTGTGTCGCCTCGCCATGTCGCGGCACAGCTCGCAGGACGAGAACCTGCAGGGTAAGGGCGGTGTTGGTGTCCGTGTCGGTGCCCGGGCTCCCTCCCTGCGTTCCCGCCGGCCTGCGCGGCGCTGAGGCGGCCGGTCGGCCGGGCCGCCCCCCCGGGCCTGCCCGGGCAGCGTCTGTCAGCGGCGGCGGGAGCGTGTCCGGGGCGGCGGGTCCCATTCCGTTAGCCCGTGGCCGCGCAGCCCCGGCGGGGATCGCTCGTTAAAGCGGCTGCGGAGCTGCCCGGGAGCGCGGCGGCGAGGGCTGGGGAGGACGGGTCGGTGTGGCAGGCCGTGGTGCCGCCGGGTGCGGGTGGATCCACGGGGATCCTGCCGAGCTCTGTGCGCTGCGGGACAGAAACCCTGCGGGGGCAGAGCAGAAACCCTGCGGGGGGCAGAGCAGAAACCCTGCGGGGGGCAGAGCAGAAACCCTGCGGGGGGCAGAGCAGAAACCCTGCGGGGGCAGAGCAGAAACCCTGCGGGGGGCAGAGCAGAAACCCTGCGCGGGGCAGAGCAGAAACCCTGCGGGGGGCAGAGCAGAAACCCTGCGGGGGCGGAGCAGAAACCCTGCGGGGGCGGAGCGGGGTCAGCCGCACGTATCGAGTGCTCAGCAAAGGCTGGAGGGGAATTCACCGCTGAGAGATGTGTGCGACTGCTTAACAAACTGCCATTTACACGGTGTTTCAGCCATCTAAGTAGACATTCTCTTATTTCTGTGGCGTTTTGCCTTTTTGTTTCCGGTTTTGAAAGCCATCTATTAAGAAATTAAGATTTCCAGAGCTGACTGAGTGCTTTTTTTAACACTGATCTGTACTCCCACAGTGTGTATCCTGGGCTGGGACATCATGTAAGATCATTCTCATCAAAAACACATCCCTACAACTCAGTGTGTTCAGTCTGCGTTGCCACGTTAGACGTGCTTTTATCTGTTTATATTTCCAACTTCATAAAAATATGGGCTTTTTTACCTTTAAAGATGATACAACAGCATATTCCTAGTGCACTGGCACAACCTTACCCTCAAGAGTGCCTAAAAGGAAAACATACTGTGATCCTTCTGTTAAAACATGGAGAAGATGAAAATTGTATCATGCATTTTTCTTTTTTTTTTTTAAGCAGAAGAAAGGCTAAATTTCCATATTCACAAAACAGCAACAACATTTGAGTTTTCAGGGTCTGTAAAACCCATTTATGCTGTATCCAGTAGGATTGCAGTCAGCAGCGCTGGTTTGCTGTATGAAGCGGTTCTGTTCGCCTGTGGTGCTGGTGGTTGTTGAGATGTGATGGTGCCTCCAATGCTGTGTGTCTTTATAGGAGAAAACAGCTCCTGAGGGGTGTACAGATCATTGTAGTGCAGCACATGGGGTCCTCGTGTTTTGGGAGTGGGGGGCAGAGCGAGGAGCAGGAGCCACAGCTCCAGTTAGACACTGTCTTGATTTAAACCTCAGTAGTCAAGATCGTTCTTTGGTAACAACTTGGGCTTTCAGCAGTTTGGGAGGGAAAGAGTAGGGAAAAGTTTGTCTGGGTATAAACACGTACCCAGACACATACCATGTACTGTCACGTGGAGAGGAAAACAAAACAAAACAGTTGTGAAATAAAAGAGGCTATCTGGAAAAATGTTGCTTCAAGACTGAGTAACCCAGTATGTTTCCATTCAAAAGATTTTGTGGTTATCTGGCTTTTCAGAAGAGAAAAATAATGTTATTAATGCAGATTAAGCAGTTTCACTTCTTGCTGTTTTCATTTCATTTGTGAACCTTCAATCTCTTCACAACCAGAGTATCTTTCTTCATTTGATGTTTCTGTTTGATGCTACATCTCTGCATTGGCGTCTCCCCCCGGCACATCGGTAAAACCTCTCCTTTCTCCCTCGTGCTGTTCTAACGTGGTTTGCTCCCCGCACTCTGCGGCAGGACTGGTCCCAGCGCCGCTGTCCGTGTGTCTGCCCCTGTCCGTGCGTCTGCCCCAGGCTCCTTCTCCTCTGTGCACCAGGATTCCGGGATTTTCACCTGCCCGCTTGCTCCTGCAATAACTCTTGTATTTCCTGCAAACTGCTCTAGGTCCACTGCTGTTTACACATATAAACATGTTACATAGGTAAATTCCGCTGACATTTATATAATTCAAATATTATCTGTCCCTTGAGCTGGTGTGTAAATGAGACAGCAGATACGTTGTGCATTGGTTACTCATAGCCCAGAGAGAGTTGTTGTTGAGCACACTCTTAAAAAAACAAAGCAACATGTGACTCTGTGTTAAATATACTGCGAGTAGCAAACACGTGATCTGGTCGTTGCCACATATCCTCTGTTGCTTAACAGTAACACCTACAAGCGCTTACTGAAAAAAGGCTAAACAAAACACAATTATTGGATTATTGAGCCTAAAATATTTTCAATAAATGGCTAAATAAACTTTGGCAGAGAAAGTCCTTGAGATTATTTTATTTGGCTACCGCCTGTGCTGATCAATAAAAATGAAGCTTATCCTGAAATAAAATATCTTCAGCTGCAGAAAGAGACACAGTGTACTGACCAGCTTCTCTGCAGTTCTGTGCGACTTCCCAGCTCACTCGCAGAGCACCCCCGCGGTTTGGCATCGCACCGTGTTTCTGAGCCGAGGTGTCAGTGCTCGTGCTTCTGCATTTCGTACTGTCCCGTCACGCTGGGGAGGATCAACAGCCTCATACTTTAGATGCCTTTCACACAAACCCCTTAGTTTATTCTGGTTCTGTTTGCAATTCTGCCACCAGGTTCTTGGGTAGAGCTCCACTTCAGCAGCAATGGCAACGGCGGTGGAAGCGCCGTCACCCCGACGGGCCAGGAACAGGTGCCTGCCTCCATTTCCATTCACAACGGTGACATGGAGAAAATTCTCCTCGATGCTCAGCATGAGTCTGGAAGAAGCAGCTCAAGAGAAAGTTCTCATTGCGACAGGTAAACAGAATGCTGTGGTGGAGGCCAGGGGTGCTATTGCACAAAACCATTTTCGTGCACAAGAGGAAAAGACAAATACAGAAATGCTGACATATGTGTATGTATATACACATGCACATGCATGTACATATACGCAGAGAGAGGAAAATTTCTTATTTAAAAGATTGGTATTTAAATACTAGAGTAACATTTGGGTAGAAGCCTGTCCTGAAACCAGAAAGAAGGTGCAGGGAGAGGACGGTCGAAGACTTCCTGCATCTCATGGAGATGCCATGGCAGGGTTTCGGTGCATCTCGGTAAAGTCCAGCGGCAGCAGCTGCACTGCGCATGGGTGTGCTGTTTGCGTGCAGGCAGCAGCCTTGTCCTAGTGCATTAAATACTCCGGGGCCGTTATTAATTCATGTATTTGATTGTGATGGGCTCTAAAGTCTGCAGCCTAAAGTTTAACAGTAGGATGCAGAACTTCCTAGTTTGAATTCAAACCAAACCCCACTTTCATTCCCCATTTGCTGCCCATTGTTATTTAGTAAGTAACACAGGCCAAATCATACAGCCTCCCAGGCATATCTCTGCACTGCTGAAAACCAGCTCTGTGCAGCAGTCTTCTTGACAGATTGTTAGGAAATCAAAGATTAATTGAATATGATGGCTGGATTGTGTCACCTGCTGACAGATTAATCTCTTAAGTTACGGTCAGGGCACTCTAGCTCTTTGGGAGAACTCTTCATACAAGCTTTATTGGCTGGCTTTTAGTTCATACCACAAACAATGTCACACAAAATGTAATGAGTTGTTTCTTCCTTGCGCTTCTGTCTTTATCAAGCCCTCCTCGTTCCCAGACACCTCAGGACAGTCACAGAGCTTTGGAATTAGAGAGTCACAGCAGCGGAGAGAAGAACAGCTTTCAGGTAAACAGCTTGTCTCGCTTGGGGAGAAAGAATTTCTTACTCTTTGTTTAAAAACAGCATTAAGAAATAAGAGGTGAAGCTACTAATGTAGAGACTTAAATAACTTAGTAACTTTGAATAAGCTTTGCAGAATCGGGCTTTGGGTGTTTGCATCTGACTTGCGTGGAGATTTTTTTTTTTTTTTTTAAACTAACCTGAGATATCTGAGAAGGATTTAAGTGCCCTAATCTGTTGTCTTTTAGAATGGCTGGGTTCTCAAGTGCCTCTCCCAGCACAAGCTGGAAGTGCCCACCTACCAGAAGCTTCTAGGAGAAAAGCTAATGCAGAGCATAACCGCTGGTCTGGGAGGGAGGGAGCTGCAGTCAGCACCTTACTCAGTCTCCAGCTTCTGGGGATCCTGAGGCGCGTTCTCTGCGCTGGTTTCATTTGTCCTGTGCAGTGGGCATTATGCTTCTCAATAGGTCCACGGTGATGTAAGTCTAAAGATTGAGAGACAGCTGCATTTTACATTGTGGTGTATAGGAAACGCCTCAGTAGGGCAGGTACACGCATGGTTGTACAGGTGAACATCAGGGTTCTGTGGACAACTCATCACGCGGAAGTTTCCTCTTCCTCCTTGACTGTCAACTTGGTACCTTTTGTGCATCCCCACAACGAAATGGTATTTAGATGTACAACCTGCGGTGCATTGTGAATGTAAAAAGGGAATTTGGCAGGAGCAAGAATTTCTAAAGTCACCTAAACATGACAGCAAATAACATACATTTTCAAAGCGCTGCCATAGCTTTGTGATTCCTGTTCATTTTAACCACCAGTACTTAACATTTCTACGTGCTGCTTTGAAAAGCTCACTGTTATTCCTATTTTCATTTTGTATGTTTGTTTACGTACTTGCAAAGAAAATTAGTAAATACATTTGTGAAAAGAATGGGGAAAGGGATACTGTGTATTAACCATATTTTATCAATGTGTAGCTTATTGCATGATGACAGGCTAAAAATCTCGAGTCTTCACTGTAATTAGATATTAGCTTCAATATGAAAAAAATACATTTCGAGCAGTGAAGTATTAAAAGTATTCAAGTAAATTTCTCTGCTTTTCCAAAGACTTGCTGTATTATCTTGGGTAAGTCTCCCTGCACTGTTTATGTATAAAGAGATACTATTTTCTCCTTCAGTTGAAATATATTTTGTGCCTATGCCTAATGGTTACAGGGTTAGCAGTTGGCAATTAGAAACCAAGATAATATTTTACTTGGAGCCTCTGCTTGAAAAGAAATAGCAATGTACAATAAACTAGCAAAAGTCACCAGCACCAAGAGTTACGCTCCAATGCGCAACGTTATTTTTAAAATTCTAATAAGAGCTCAGGACTCTTCCATTTTACTTTAAAAAAACCCTGATTTTTTCCATCATGTCCCATTTTCAATTACAGTTGTTTATCTTGTGTAGCTGAGGGGGCGCTGGGTCTTATCTCAGGGTCTCCTTGGTTGCCTTGGCTGTTAGTTCAGGGCTGGTCTTTTTCTGCCCAGTCTTGCGAACTTTTTAAAACCAAGTCTGTGTGTTGGCTGTTTGTACAGTATTTACCCACGAGAGGTTTAACTTCATACAGTTTCTAGGTTATACAGCTGTACCAACACCACATAGATGTAGTCGGTTCTCAAAATGACAAGAAAAGTGCTTGGTCCCATTGCCTCGTCCTTTAGCTGAAACTCTCCCGTCACCTCTACAGCTCCTACAGGAATCACCACCTCTGGGTTAGCTAAATACATGACTGGAAATTTAATTCTATTGCCAGAAAACTCCTCTGAAGTTTAAAGACCACTATTTAGGCTTTGAGAACAGCTGATCAAAAGTTAGAAAACCATCAGAATTAAAGTTCCCTGGGCAATTTCGTTTCCATTCTTACATGTGTACGTGTGCATATATAGCTGTTTTAATTCTATGATCAGATGCTATTTTTATCACAAGACCTTGGCTCCATTTAATGCACGCGTATGAAGCAAGAAGCTATATTCTGATTCAGCATTTCTGCTGTAATTCACTTGAAAACAGAGCCCGGGTTGTTAGGGGGTTGATCTCTGCACAGATGTGTGCAGATAGTCCTGGGCTGACTTACCTGCTCCAGCGCTGGCCCAGCAGCCGGGCGGCTTTACCAGGCTGGGATTAGAATATTAATAGTTTCACTGGCTCATATTTCCATGCTCAAGGATTGTCAGAGGTACGGCGGCCAGTTCTGAACACAGGCAGAAAGTTTCTTGTGCCAAATGCCAGGCAGATGTGTGATTGGAGATATTTTCAAGTCCTGGATGGAAGAATCCAATGCAGGGCTCTGGTGTTTGATGTCCAGGGTAGTCTTAAGCAAATATGGGCTGTGGACATGTGATACGGACTTTTCCATTCACATCTGCTCTGAGGACAGACCTCCCTCCGGCCCCATCCTTAGGGTGGAAATGCTTCAGGACAAGGGATCTGGAGAGTCCACAGCGGGAGGAGATGGGAGGAGCGAGCTTGGAGCTGTCCTAGTCCAGACCGCCCTCTGATAACGGCTCTTTGTTTTAGTCTGAAGAAGATTTCCTGGAAAGGAGGAAGGAGGTGGAAAGGCTCCTGAAGAAGAACGCGGATTGGATATGGGATTGGTCCAGCAGGCCCGAGAACATCCCCCCGAAGTGAGTGCTGGCAGTGGCGCTGCGTGAGCTCGGCCGCAGCTTTTACCGCCAGTCTAAACACATCTCGTTAACGCTGTGACTGTGTTTGCTCCCCCAAACCAGGGAATTCCTCTTCAAACACCCCAGGCGCACAGCGACCCTGAGCATGAGGAATACCAGCGTCATGAAGAAAGGAGGGATATTCTCAGCGGAATTCTTGAAGGTTTTTCTCCCGTCTCTGCTTCTTTCTCATTTGCTTGCCATTGGACTAGGGTAAGTTTTAATTTAAAAAGAAGAATGTATTTTTTTCACCTGTTTTCTCTGAGGCCTAATTCTGACTCCCAGTTCCCTCACTGAACGTATGTTCTTGATCCTCAGGGTCTACATCGGGAGACGCCTCACGACCACAGCTTCGAGCAGCACGTTTTAAAGGCACCTGCAGTGGAGTTTGGAAGCAAAGCAAATACTGAGCTGGGAGCACAGGAGGTGAAGAGCAGAACTGTCCGAGCTCGAGCTGACTACGTGATCTATAACTGTTGTGTTTCTGGTTCAGGAAGAGGGAAAGAGACACTAAAGCTGAGGGATCAGATACAGTCTCCGGATCAGTTCACAGAGCATGGTTTAGATGCTGTAACATCCACTCTATTGCTTTGTAGTGAAGTATCTTTGAAAATTAAACCACTTGGTGTTTCAAAACAAGCCTAGCTTTACTAGAGCAGTTGTGGTTCAGCTGGGTATTCACCTGCACTGCTGTCTCATTGTACTTCATCCGTGTGAGTGTTCGTCACTGCTGCTGTAATCATGACAATAAGGGATTAGCCTAAACAATGTGTGGCCTTATGTATCCGATACGGGAATTTGGAGCTTTTCCCTCGCTTGAGGCAGCTCCTTCCTGGGTCGGTTCTGCTCAGCTCCTCGTGTCCATGGGCACCGTCAGCTGCGAGAAACGAGCAGAGCACTGAAACTTCCCTCGGCTTTCACTAGTTCAGAGTGTGATGCGCAACAGCCTGAATTAAAATTTGGACTTTAGTGCCTAATAAATAGTTTCTTTTGCAAAGACACTTATTTAACTCCCCAATTATTAGACGTTCCTTCTGTTGTATCTACTTGCAGACTACTGCTTCTCAGTCTTTTTATCTGTAAAGTAACAACATTTGCATCTTCTATTTGCCTCATCCTTGTATAGATTTAAAAAAGGGTTGCTTGCTTATTTGTTTTTACTAATGGAATGCTTTTTCATTCAGTGATTTTACCTTATTTAATGAGAAGAAAATGAATGTTTGCCAAAATATCGCGTTTTATATATTTAAATAAAAAGGTTCCCTGTGGATTCAGAGTTTTCTCATTCCTTTTTCTCTATAATTGTTGAGAGTGGCTGACGATGCTCTTTGTCTTTAAATGAGAGATTCACACTGTTCACTTGCATAACTGATGTAAGTTTCTGTAGAAAACAGCTTTGTTGCTTGTTCTTGAACTTGCCTGTGGCTCAGCTGGCAGAAGAAGCCACTTGGTGAACAGAAACTCACTGAACTTGCAGATGCACATTTGACTTTGTACTGTCATCATCATTTAAAAATAAATTTGCTACTTTATCCTTATTTAGCAGTCCTGACTTTTTCTTCTCTGCTTGAAGCAGAACCCATAAACCCGCGGTTGACAGGTGCCCGTGACGCTGCTCAGAGCCGCGGGTGCCCTGGCCCTGGGTTGCAGCTCTTGGGCTCCTCGTGCGAATTTCATCACACACCATTTGCAGCAGGAGCAGCATCTGTTTGGGGTTTTTACTGTATGTGCAATAAAAACCAGATTTTTTAGGATTATTTTAATTTCTGAATAATATTTCCCATGTGTGACATAGGACACAGGTTTTTTCAACCTGACTACAGGCAGAGCTGATCCTCAGTGTCCCACCAAAACAGTATTAAAAACATTGGCGTCAGAATGACACTCAGATCAACGGCTTCAACCTCCTTTGAAAAAGCAAAGCTTTTTTAATACACTGCATCCAAATGTAAATGAAAAATTCCTCATCGATACTGCTGTGATACGTTCCTGGTCTTACCGCAGGCAGGGAGGATCCTGGAGCTCCTGTGCAGGTTATTGAACCTTTTTCCTGCGTGTGGAGTGGTTCTTGCATTTGCAGAACGTGAAGATGCAGCGGGGGTTCCCTGGGCGCGGGGTCTGTTACAGCCGGGACTCAACAAGAAAGATCCAGAGAAACTGTTACAGGGTCTTAGAATTGCACGGGTTCACGCTCAGCGGATCGTGTCGCAGGGTGGAACCGTGGCCGTGTGCTGCGGGTGGAGGAACCAAGTCGGTTCCTTGCTCTTTTCTGCTTTCTGTCTTTAAACACAGACGCAAATAAACCCTGTATGGGCAGGAGCAGAACTACCACCCTGAAGCCCCCGTGCCTCGCTGGACGGTCACTGAAATGGTTTTGTCAAACCCAAGCGAGTGAGCGAGCGCCAGCAAACGGTGCAGGACGGGAACGGGGGGACAGAGGCGCCAGAAAAGTCACCCCCGTCTCTCGTTCCACACATTTGCAGACAGTCAAGTTATTTTTCAGCATAGGCACAATGATTGAGGATCTTAGAGGTAGTTGCACATTTTGTTCTCACTTATTCTTAATTTACATTGATTTTCATTAGTATTACAAGCATAGTTATCCCTGAAATCTGATCCCGTGTCCTGGATCTTGCCGTGGATGAGCACGGCTCCAACAGCTTTTTTTTCGTGTGTGCAAGCGTGAGCTGCTTTTCCTAAAGCTACCAGGCTGAAATCCTTTAGCCGTTGAAGGCAATAAATACAGATACTTGTTTTGTAGGTGTCCGTTTACCCACATTTTTAGGCTCGGTCAGAACACTTCATGTTCAACCCACTATCCACAATATTTCTATGTCATACCCAAGGTGCCAAATACCCAGTTCAGACAAAACAATGTGTGAAACACCCGAAACAACCATTCAGGTGGCAGCTTTTCAATCAGGTTTATGTTTGTAGTAGCAAATCCTTAGGCTGCCCTGAGCCGAGCTGAACTGGTGTTTATGTAATAATTACTTTTAACATGATTGAAAGAAGCAAGTTAATAAAAAACCAACCAAATGAAACAACCCAGTCATCATGGTGCCATCGCACCAGCAAAATCTTTGACATCGTTATCCAGTTATTGCTCAGGGGGTTCTTACAGAGCTACCTCGGGTTTCCATGGTCAAACATCGGCCTTTTGCCTTTGCATTTCAACATTGATTTCTCTAATAGATGCCTCATACAAATTTCACAGTTATCTATTTTTTACGACGGCTTTAAAGAGCACAGGCTTCTCTAAAGCCGTGGACCAGTGAACAAGTGGCCCCAAAGAAGCGTAAATGCTAAAAGAAATGGCCTAGAACTGCCCTAAAAACTCTCAATATTGACAAAATTTGCACTGAAGACTTTAAGCCCTTCGATCCTCATCCTCCACACTGGGGGAAATGGAAAATTCGGTCAATTTTGCAGCTAAACTTATTTTCTTAGAAAAGAAGTCATAGCATAAATCAGTAGCATTTTAAGTGCAGCACAATTCCAGTCCACAATGCTATTTCTTTAGAGAGACCAGAACGAGTACAAGTCATTATAAGTTGTTAAACGCAGCTCGTTCGCTTGGCTGCGTGTGACCCGGGGCTGCCCGGCGGCGTCACCAGCGCTGCCACCGGCGCTCGCGGCCGCGGGGGTCACTGTGAGGGTGGCTCAGGAGGGGTCGGGACAGGGGGTGTTTCCCCAGCACACGGATGTGCTGGGGCAGAGCAGAGCTCCAGCCGGGCCTGCTCAAAGCTGAGCTTGCCAGGGCCTGGTTTAGTGCTTTCAGGCCCGTGCCAGCAGCAGCGGGTGCAGGGTACGTTGGAAGGTAGTGGACTTCGGTGCAACGAGTGTGGGCAGTGGAATTGTGGTATTGAAAACTTACCAACTATGAAGAAAGTCACGATAAATTGTTGTGGATCCAGGCGTTTTCCAAAGCCCCGAGCAGGCTGTCACCCAAGGCTCTCCCGGTGCACAGAAGCTGGTCTCGCTCCAGAGCGGTGATGCATTTGTTGCAACCTGAAAATGTTTTCTCTGCCTGGGTTAGAGCTCCACGTCGCGCACGCTGTGCTCTGCCAGCAGACAGCAATCCTCAGCAGCAAGGAGCAGCCGAGCTGAGGGCTCTGCGGCTCGTGGGACGTGCTGCAGGTGCTGTTTGTAACTGCAGAGGACACGGGGAGCACGGGCTGTGTCCAGGGGAGCTCTGCACACAAGGAGCCCGCAAAGGTAAAGAGAGAAGCTGAGCGCTAAGACTGGAGGTTTTGAGGATGCTACAACAGAAGCCGCTTGCTGCAGGACCAGTTTCTGTTCCCTGCAGGCTCCTCACACGCACAGTTTGCACTGGGGAGGAGGTTGAGGAGGAGATTTACTCCTGGGAGCTGCTCACTGACCCTCACCCGCCAGACCCGGCGCCTGCAGCTGTTCCTGCCCCGGCTCCACCAAACGCAGACGCTCGTCTGCTCAAACATGCCTGAGAAACTCACGCTCAGTGAGGCCTGACGTGGCTTCTTAGCACCAGCTTTGTGGGCACCTCGGAGTTTGGATCAAACTTGGTGCAAGGCAGGAAGGCGTTTATGCCACAAGCGAGTCAAAGGGGACGCTGACGGCTGCAGCCACCTGTGTGTCCACGCTCTGCCCATCACTCAGCATCCCAAAGAGCCGCAGGTGTTTGCTCCAGGTCACTGCTTGCCCTTGGGGGTGGCTTGGAAACCAGGTCCCCGTCGCGGGGACCAGAGAAGAGTCTCAGCGGGCTGGTTTCTCTTTGCCGAGCTGCTCAGCACGGGCCCTGTTCTGCTTGTGAAAAACCCTGGATGCAGAGGAACGGACAACAAAACCCAAGTGTTTTATCACAGCTGATGCAGAAACCTGCATCCCGCAGAGGACAGCGATGGCTGGGCCTCCTGCGCGCTCGCCCCGCGGTGTGAGCCGCTGGCTGCGAGGGGAGGGAGGGACCGGCCGCAGCCCCTCACCGCGCCGCCGGTGCCCAGGGCTCACCCGAAGCACGGCTGTGAATTTGGGGTTCTCACCCTGCCCGGGCCCCTGGCAGCTGCTGCGTTCTGAATTCCTGCTCACCTGACAACGCTTGCTGACCTTCCCCAGCCCCAGCTGTGGAGATGGGGGACAGTCCCCAACCCAACCGTCAGCCCCCAGAGAGCTGCAGCCAGGCCAGGGAAGTGATCCAGACGGACAAACCCCAACCCACCCACACCCAGCGTTAGCTGGTGACACGGGGGGAGTTATGGGCGCAGGAAAATAATGTTCCTCTCACCTGTAACTCCAAATGGGAGTGTGGGGAGGTCCTTGTGACCCGCCAGGGGCTGGGCTGGTGACGGCATCTCAGCCACGGCCGCTGGGCCGGGGACAACCAGCACCTCTGGTTGAGCGCTTTCTGCTGGGAAGTACAGATGAAGCGCCCGAGCTCTTGGGAAGCACATTTTATTCCCTCAAGGGGTTGTTATTTCCACTGTCCTCAGCCAGGCGCTGCCCGTCACCCTCCTCATCCTCACCCCCGGCCACCAGCACCGGAGCTGATCCCGTTCCAGGTTCTGCTCCTCGGGAACCGCCGTGCGCCAGCACCAACCCTGTCCCCGGGCTCTCCTCGCGCCCGCCCGCGGCTCTTCTCACGCCAACAGGTGTGATCTGCAGCCGCTCTGCGCTTCCATGAGGTCTGATCTTCTCAGTCTGCGTTTGTGCGCAACAAAGCAATTCAGTTTTATCTTAAATCCCATTCCTGCCATATCCAAACCCACCCCGAGGAAGAATTGGACCTTTGAGAGGCTGGTCCGTCTTCTCCCAATACAGTTATCACAAACACCTACGCTCTGCTGATCGAAGAACAAGTGCGCTGACATTTAAAAACACGTGCACAGCACCTGAGAAGCGAGGGTTGTGGAGAAAACCCTCGCAGGTTTACAGAACAGCATTGGATGGGCCATGTCCCCCGCAGCCCCGCTTAACGGGGTGTTGAGGACTCGGCACACCCAAACCGCTGACTCTGCAAAACCGGCTCTAAAAATCTTACCTCCAATTTCTAGCAAACAACTTTTGCTCTGCCAGTTATTTCCTCGAGGCCTGGAGTCAGCTCAGCGTTGGGGAGTGTTTGCAGAGCAGTGGATCCGCACTCATGTACCCTCACCTGGTTTTAGATAAAATGAAATGATAGAAGTGTCATGAATCATCAAAAACTATTTAATTGGAAGTGGTACAAGCAAATAATGTTTTATATAATAGATGATTTTGTCATATGCTTTTCCTTTTTCCTCATATTCCATTTGCTGAAAAAATAGGTCAAAAATAGACAGCACTAGAATATTCACCGAGTATGAACAGACAGCTTCTGCGTTAGAGGTACAAGCGTTCAAAACTAACCTTTGAGAACGGAAATACAAACATCTTCAGGTTGGCTCCTTTGGCCAATTATCTCACAAACAGAAGAAATAGTCAAAATACACAAAGCAAGTCCAGGTAAACATTTAAAATTTATTAAACTTTTTGGTCAAAATAATTGAACAAGTATGTACAATCCCACTGTATTAGCTCTAGTACGTATTTTAGGAACGAGGTCAAATCTAACGCTTTAGTGACCCGGGAGTTCCACAGTTCAAGATTTTCAAATAGTGTCACAACCAATGTACAGTATGAGAGTTCCCAAGCCCGGCTGTTTGCAGAACCCGTCAGGTGCCGCAGCAGCAGGCTGGGAGCAGCACGCCGCGGCCAGCGCAACACCTTCATTTGTGGACAACGCAGTGTAAACCACACGGCTCTATTTCCTCCAGGAAGCTCAAGGGATCGCGTTTTTCACAAGAATTCCTAATTTGCAGGCACATTACAAGAGGGAACGCCCAGCTACTCGGTAACGCTGAAACGTGCTGCAACAGCCTCACAAGAGTTTGGCACCCAGGCCGGGCCAGGGCGACAAGAAGGTTCGTGGATTTTAGGCCTCTTTCAGGGAAAAGGAAAAAAAAGTACCCAAGGCTTAAAAAAAAAAAAAAAAGTGAGCGCTACCGGAGTTCGACCAAAGGCAGTTAACACCAGCTCGCGGCCTTGGCGTTCCCGACATCTCGCTGTTAAAGTCGGAAACGATAAAACGCGTTCAGCTGCGCTGCTGCCCAGCGTAACCGAGAGGTGTTTTGCTGGCTTGAACTGCAACGTGAAATACAATATATTATGCTGAATATTTAAAATAAACTATATCTTCATGACAAATACCAAAAAGGTTAAAAAACGTAATGCACATAAGGTATGTCTCTATCTAACATTGAGAGGCATCAGATAAACTGGATTTTTCTCTTCAAAGAAAACACGTGAACTGTTTTGCTTTCCCTTCAGTGCAAGGCGGTCACTTGCTGTTAAGGCTCTGGATGGCTCTGCACTAACCTGTTCCATCTCCTACCAGGGACACAGACAGCATTTTACAACAAAACCAGTGCAACTCAAACTAAATGCCAATTTAATTGAAACTCTAAATTTAGAATTTGAAATACTACACAAAAAAGTTTTAGTCTGTCAAAAAAAAAAAAAAAAAATCAATGTTTTGGGGCAAACATTGTCAAATCTGCCCATCAATTATTTTGCACAATTTCAGTACATGCAATAAAAAAATAAAAAGACTGAATACATACCTTCAGATTTAAAAACACTTTTTATAGTTTGTTATTTTATTAAGTGGTTTACACCAGAAGGTGTGGTTATAGATACAGTTGGTGAGTAAATATCCATGGAAACCTGTCTACGAACCCAACTCAAGACCTACCTAAGTGCTCAAAGGTAAAAACACCTAAGCCTAGATACAGGCCAGAGGAGGAATGTTTACAGGCATTAAGCACAATATATGTTTGAAAGGCCCAAATACTACAGCAGAGAAAGAGCGCGAGAGATAGAAATTACATTTTTATGACAATTTTTCTTCTCGGATGTTAATTTTTTGGTCTATAAACTGGAAAGGAAGGCTCAGACTTCAATAAATACAGGTGTTTGGAGCATTGGCCTCACTGAGCGCTGTCCACGGGCTCTGCCCTGCGAGGGGTGTCCGAGCGCGGCACAGACGCTGCCACTCCGGCAGAGCCAGCGCCAGGCCCGGCGGCAGCCAAGGGAGCGAGGGCGCCAACGATCCTCACTGCTGGGACAACAGGCCTTCTCTTTTACAGATAAACAACTCAGCTTAACTATGCAAGACGATGACTCTGTCCTCAAGCCGGTCACCTTTAGTTAATTTTGTCCTGGAATATATACAAGTTATTGGTGGCAGCTACGGCAATGATGTTCTCCATGGGATGCCATGCTGTATGGAGAATCTTCTTGTTGAAGTCCAGACTGTCAACGCTTATTTCATCCTTCTTCCTCTTCCCCCCCGTACACACTTTGCGCGGCTTTAGGATGGCACGAGGTTTGCTGCTCTCCCTGGACGCTTCTAGAGTGATATCCCGCCGCGTGTTTCGGTCGAACATTCTAAAGAAATTGTTGTACGATCCGGTCATGATAGCGCTGTTGGAAAGCGGAAAGAGGCAAATCTTACCAGGTTTCCAGAAATGGTATCATCCCCCATCATCCCTCTCTGACCCAGCACTCTCCTCCGCTCCTCTCCCACTGTTCAGATCCAGTTTGGAATTTCTGTCCTGGCTCTTCCCCGCTCCCCCAGCACTCAGAAGCAGCCTCAGGCTTTGCTCATCTCACTGCGAGCGAAGTGCCTTTGTTTTCCCATTGCTCCTCCATCCCATTATCCCGCGGCAAGGACAGGCCGGCTGGAAGCAAAGCCATTGTAAACCATTTCGGCAGTGTCACCAATGAAAGTGCCCTCCCTGGTGCTGTGCACACCTTGGCCAGGAGCACGGCAATGCATTAATTACAAAGAATTCTCTTGAATCAGCAAAAGAAACCCCTTGGGTGAACGTCTGATGCAGCCCTGCAGGAATGAGTCAGTTTCTGTACAGTATCAAATTCACTTTTGAACAAGGCAGAAAACCTCCACCTGAAAATGCTTTCATATATATATATAACTTCCAACAAACAGCTTGTTTGTAGCTCACAAAAAATATATTTGAGATTGAGGGCAAGTTGTTCATGATTTTTTGTATTGAACACTTATCTCCACTGCTTGGAAGCGGAAAAGCCGTTTCCCAGGTGGCAGAAGTCCCACAGATGGTTAAAATCGCAGCTGCCTCACTTTGCCATCGTATTTACCAAGACACATTGTCCTCAGGCATTAACAAGTGAATGACTCAAGGAGAACGAGATGCTCTTCCTTCACCATACACCACTCAGTCGTGCTTGGGAATGCACCCACTGAAATATGTTTCCCTTGTCAAAGGGAGGTGAGCAGCACAACTGCCATGACAACTTCTCTTCCTATAAATATGTTCAAATGAGATGACCTTGCTTTGACCTCTTTTCCCACTTCAAAAAAGACTGACCGGAGTTACTTGGGAAAAACATAGAAATAAGGGGCAGTTTCTTTGCATTTTAGCGTGGTAAGAGACATACACCACTTTTAAAATGCACTCTGTTAGGTATTGTAAATATTGCTAACGTTTTTTTCTTTTGTAATCTGACTGATACAGTACGAGTTCTCCTCTCAACACCTCCAAGCCAACTTGCAACCTGGCATTCAGAGTAACGCATTTTCTTTGGTATTGTTTACTTCAGCAAAGAGTATGGCAGCAGCACGCAGCAATACCTGCAATCTCAACTCTCACCGCAATAGCACTGTAGGGATTTTTTCACTTTAAGTGAAACAAATTTCTGAAGTAGTTCAGTACTGCTTATAGCTTTTGAGACTGGAACCCAAATCCCTAAAGCTGAGGGAAAACACAAACCAAGGGAGCCAAAATGAACTCCCCAACTTACCTATCGGAACCATTCCAGCAGCATTCAAACTTGTCGAAGATGCAGTCATTTTCGTAAAGAGAACAAAGTTTGCTTCGAAGATACTCGTGAACCTTTTTGGAACATTTAAATTGGTATTAGATATAAAGAAAAAGAAGAAAAGGGAGAGGAAGGGATATTTAAGAAAACTTGACCACCATACTTGGTATGTCTCTACAGGCCTGTTCTCCATATTGAGATCCCAGACTTTCACAGAAAGGTAGTCTCTTGTCATCATGTATCGACCGCTGTGACTGAATTTGACATCAGATATTGATGATATTATTTCTGAAAAAAATGACCTGCTGCTAGGATCTTCAGGTTCTTCAAAAACTGTAGACAGAAGATACAATTACAAATGAAACCAACACCGAGTTTTACAGCTTTGAACATTTTTTGGTACTTGGAAAATTTTAAACCAATATACTGGTTTATTTTTAAAGAAAGTTGCTGTTAAGTACTTTTAAAAAATAATCTTTTTAAACAATGTTATACTCTTAGTCATCAGATTGCTAGATGCCCGTCTCCAACATTTTCAACTGGAGCACAGCATCGGCAAACTACAGTTCACAGGTCTTAGGGATGAATCAGAGAAAATACCTTCAAAACCAGCACATGGGTCCAGTAAACATTCCAACTGATCTACAAATCTTGTCGAACAAGAGCAGATGCAACCAGCAGCATCCCAAACACCATATCTTAATGCATGACCCGTGCATTGAGACTACTCCACAACATCCTTTTCTTTACATCTGAACAAAAGTTGTACAACACAGCCTACTGGAATATTAGTATCTACATTTGAAATGCACTGTGTGTGGTTTGAGAAAGCAGACAAATAAATGCATTATTTAAATTGAAGAGTCAATCTCTGAAGTCAGTGTTTCATGATGGAATCTACCCAGAACTATTTATTTCATTTTTGAATAGACCCCTTTTAACAGGACATTATTCAGTGACAAGCAGTTAAAAAATAAAGTGCTTCTAAGTAATTTAATGCAATACCACATCCAACAGCTGAAGTGGCCTTGCATTCTACATTTCCTATTGCATGAGAATTTCCTTCCACCACCAAGAAAACCCTCTCTGCACTACAGAAAGCTTACCTGCAGGTATCAGTACAGCAGCTGGCCCCACAGGACCTGCCACGTTAACAAACCAGCCCTGTTCCAGCAGCGAACAGAAAGGAGTGAGGCAGGGCAGCTATGGGCAGGGATCCTGGGGAGCTCAGCACCACCGCTCCCTGCCCTACAGGATTGATGGGGCTCAGCAAACTAAAGAGCATTCACCTCTCACCCCTGGAAGCTCACCTCTAACACAGTGCATATTAAGAATTAATTCTATCCTAAGAGCTGCAAATGCTCACAAAATAAATGGATTCTGGCAGCATCAGCCCAGTTTCTAATGCATGAAGGTGAATAAACTGCCCTGAACTGGCATTTGATAAGCAGATACCTTTGAGAAGCACCAAGACTGAGTGTGGACAGCAGACAGGTCCCACTGGTGCCAAAAGCACTTGTTCCCGTCAGTTTATGATGCATAAATGGGTAAACAGGAGCAGAGTCAGATCATCAATTGGCTCATGCTACACTTCTGCTTGTTGATGGCCTAGAACAAGACAATTAAAACGTTCCATTCTACAAAACTACCACCCCTTACCTGTGTGCCCTTTCCCGACAAGCAGAGCTCAGTACGTTTTTTTATGAGCAGACACCTACAGGCTCTATTTGTACAAACACACAGAAGAACCCGGCAGCGCAGCCCCGACTCACATTTGGAGTGGCGGTCGCAGAGCGCCGAGGAGCGCATGTCGCACAGCCGGATGGTGCCCTTGCTGCTGCTGTACACAAACACGTTGCAGTGGTGCGGGTGGAACTCGGCCGCCGTGATCACTTCTGTCAGCTCCTCCATGTTCGCAGGCTTGATATCTACAATATCTGGGAAGGGTTTTGTAAAGGCATGAACATCACACATTCAAATCGCTTCCAGCGGACAACTATTACAAAATGTTACAAGTACCACAGAGAAAAGCAGGGCAAGATCTTAATTTCTGCCATGTACAATCTACACAAAGTGACCTGAGCAGATTAAAACAAAAATTCTAGATTGTACAAATCAGCTTTAACAGATGCAGGAGATAATTTCAGACTCCCCTCAAGCCTCCTTCTTAACACTTCCTGTTGAACACTGAATACACTTCAGTTATTTATCTACAGCTTTAGAAAACTTTGTAATGACCCTATTTAATATGCAGTTTCTCTGCAGCTTTTATTGTACTGCAGATTTGTCAATATAGGACATACTATTAGTTTTGGATACACACGGTTGCAAAAAGATTTGAAAATTATTTCTGCAGTCAATGATATCTTTTGACATTGAAAAAAACCCTGAAATTTGTTTTAAGAGAAGTGTCACTTAGTTAAGAGACCTTAAATTCTGGAAAGAAGTACCTACAGTAACAAATGATCTACTCTTCAAACCTTTCAACCCCTATTTAAGTCAACTGAACTCCACAAATAAAGGACACTCCCAAAATGCCTGAATTTCTTTTTAGCAATCAAACTACGCTATTTCTAGTGGCAGTTTTCCATTGAAGGAATGCCTGCACTCCAGGATGAACGAGAGCATCCTCAGGCCTGCTTTCACTGTGCTAAACCTCCAGATTCTGAAATACTGTGTTTTAATAGCTAGATTCAAAAACCTGCTCTAATTAGTAAAATTTAAGTGATTCTCTTAAACCTCCACAACGTCTATGTGCCCCAGTGTTCACAGAGAACAAAAAAAGGATACTAAAACTTCTGTCTGTGATTTCTAAATGCCATAGGTTAATTCTTAGGTCATCTGCAGAAAGATATGTTTCATGATCACTATTTACTGAAATGGAGTTTATGTGATAAGTATGTGCATTTGCAAATATCCTTCTGGGACTTGCTTCTACCATTAGGTCCATGGGTTTCAATATTGGCACCTGAAACATGAAAAGAACAGTCAATTTTGGCATAAAACTGGCTTCTAATTCAGGAGATATTAATTAGTTGCACACCACAGATTTCTGCTTTGATTTAGTGACAATTTTTGAAATCTACTGAGCAAGAAAAGTAATCAAATAAGCTACGAATGCTAACTTTGTGTGCTACCAACACGGAACCTCAGACACCCGCTTCTGTGTTAGGCACCTGTCATATCCAGCACCTTTGTGCCTCCTCCACCAGGAAAAGGGGGTGTGTTTGGAATGACAGCTGAAGCTTATGGGCATTTGAAGCAAGCCCCCCATATCTCAGAGGGGTAACAGCGGTTTGCAAAGCGAGTGCCCGATTTGTTGAGGACACTGGAGGAAGGGCTGGGTGCCACAGCCAGCTGACCGAGAGGGTGACGTGGCTGGGGGGGTCCAGCGGCCTGAGCCCCCCAGTTCGTCTCGGTGACCAGCATATGGCAGGCTGAGGTGGCCCAGGGCCACCTGGCAGGCCACCAGGACACCGACTCCCACCAGCCACCCAGAAAAGAGCTACGGCAGTGCCCAAGGTAACCTGCCTTGTGAACAAGGAACAACCTCACCCCAGAGCTCTGGAATTGCTTTCACAACGCTTATATCTCACACTCTGTTTATAGCAAGCTGTAATCATTACAGTTAATCCATTACGTTTTATTAGGCAATTCTCCTATCTCACTATGAGTGTTCCTGGCCTGGTTGTGAAATCAAACATGCATTAATCTGAATTATAAGGAATGGTATTTCTAAATGCCATGGTCTCTATGCACAGAATGCAGCTCTGAAGCACTGCTTCTCCTCTGTGTCTACTTCTTTATAAACAACTGGGGAATATACTTCTGTAACAAAATACACAAAGCCCAACATACATCTGGTCTGGATCTCCAAAATCTGATCATTTTAACACATGGATGTAACTGTAGGCAAGGTGTTTTCCCCTCTGCCGGTCGTTGCTCAGACTTGGTTCCCTCCACCCTCTCCGCAAGGTCTGCAGCCCAACATAGCCTTCCTTGCCCACAAAACCAGTACATTTAGAACACTACATTTTAACAGAGGCTCTTGCTTTTTATTGCTTCCCCCCATTCAGCTTGATGACTCGCAAATGTATTTCGGTGTTTGAAGAAGGTGCTAACGTGCTCCTCTGGTGGTACAGCCAGCGGCATGTAAAACCCTTAGGTCATATTTGGGACTCTCCATGTTCCCATATGGCTTTGAAAGCAGCGAGAACCTCAGTTCAATTCCTATTTATCGTAACAACAACATAGAAAACCCCAAGAAGAACCCCAACCCCACAGAATTACATTTCTTTAGCTCCTGCTTAAAACGATGCCAAGTGTGGAGCACTAATGCTACCACTCCATCACTATGCAAGTAGAAAAACATCAAGACTGTTCAAGTATACATTTTCCAAATGCCCAGAATTTGCCTCTAATAAAAACACCTTCTACCTAACCATGGAACACCCAGCACCCTGTTCCAATTGGTGAATCTTGTTCTTAGATAAAAACACCAAAAAAGTTCAACATGAGCATTATTGAGGGGAAAGAAAAAAATATCAACACATCAAATCTGAATTCCTCCTAAATTCCCAGGGGCACGTGCGTGAAGCCACCAGAACACTGTAGCTGGCAGTGCCACAGGGCAGCACTCGGGGAGACGTGAAGGTTCCTGCTGCTCCTGCAGTGAGCAGCACAGACCCACAGGCCTCCCCAGAACAGTCACTGTGTTATGGGCTGCCTGAATCAGTGTGCTGCCTGCACCCTTCTGCAGGGCGCTCTGAGACTGCCCCAAGCAGCGTGCTGCCTGCACCCTTCTGCAGGGCGCTCTGAGACTGCCCCAAGCAGCGTGCTGCCTGCACCCTTCTGCAGGGCGCTCTGAGACTGCTCCAAGCAGTGTGCTGCCTGCACCCTTCTGCAGGGCGCTCTGAGACTGCCCCAAGCAGCGTGCTGCCTGCACCCTTCTGCAGGGCGCTCTGAGACTGCCCCAAGCAGCGTGCTGCCTGCACCCTTCTGCAGGGCGCTCTGAGACTGCTCCAAGCAGTGTGCTGCCTGCACCCTTCTGCAGGGCGCTCTGAGACTGCCCCAAGCAGCGTGCTGCCTGCACCCTTCTGCAGGGCGCTCTGAGACTGCCCCAAGCAGCGTGCTGCCTGCACCCTTCTGCAGGGTGCTCTGAGACTGCCCCAAGCAGTGTGCTGCCTGCACCCTTCTGCAGGGCGCTCTGAGACTTGGGCTATTTTAGGAACATGGCCGGGTGAGCCCATGCTTTCTAAGAACTGAGCAGAGAGCAGTGCAGCCCCACAGATACTCAGAAGTACCATTTTCAATATACTGAGGTGGAAGAGAGCTGTCTCTAACAAAATACTTTATTTTAAAAAACAGTTTAAATTTCAAATCGATTTAATATATGCTAAGACAGGAGTGTCAAACTCCTTTTCACCAGGGGCCACATCAGCCTTGTGTGGTTGCCTTCAAAGGGCCAAATGTAACTTTAGGACTATATAAATGTAACTATTCCTACATTTAAACAGTCCTAAAATCACATTCGGCCCTTTGAAAGCAACCGTGAGGCTGATGTAGCCCCTGGCGAAATGGAGTTTGACACCCCTGCGCTAGGATGTTCCAATAAAAACAAACAAACTATTGGGAAGCTAATAATATAATATTATAATAATGAAAGTTTGCCTCAGGTTTTCCAGAGGAACCTTATTTAATAGTTATATATGTATAATAAAGTGCCTCCATCTTCTATAAAAGTTTTCAGTGACCCTGACCGAAACATTTTTAATCTGCACGTCAGTTGACAACATCAGTAGTACAAAGGCAGAGAGGAACATGCAAAAAGATATTTGAAGACAAAGAGCAGAAACATACCCGCAGTGCTGTGATTCTGAAAGGATCCCTAAGTCTTCCATCTTCATCTTTTAAATTATAACCTTCGGCTCTTTTATCCCTTTCACTTATTTTCCATAATTTAATAGTTTTATCTAAAACCAACAAAAATTCACATGCTTGAGAATGAATTGAATTCAAAATACAATCACCAAATAATGGATTCAGCAGAGTGGATATTATTTCTCTATCTGGGTTTCCACAGAAAGGACCCTGAGGGAGCCCTTTATACAAGAGCATCACACTGAGCACAGCCCTCTCTACACACACCAGAAGGGCTCTGCCTTCCAGCTTATTGTTTAGCAGAACTGATACAGGAAAACCAAACAAAAAATACACCAGACACAGGCAACTGGAGGGTGTGGATGGGAAATCCATGAAAACATCAGGAAATGGAGAAGACAGACAGATTCCATCTTAACTTCTGTGTCAGGTTCAGTTTCAATAAAACACAAGCTTCTGCCTGAACAAGGTGCTACCACTCACCAGAACGACCTGTCACAAGGGAAATTTCACACACCACTTACCGGAATTCACCAACCAGCACTGTCTGACCATCTAAATTATTTTTAACAGACAAATGCTAGGGAAAAACCCAACAAAGGCAGGAATTCCTTACACTACCTACCTAAGGAAAGGCAAGCCTGTCCCAGGTGTGTGCCAGGAGACAGCCCAAGGCAGCAGGGCCAACGTGGCCGTTAGTTCAGGGGCCATGCCGAGCTGGTGCTGCCTCGGTTTGCAGGGCAGGAAAGTGTGACCGGAGGGAGATCCTGAGCTAACGGGAACAAACCTCCCAAACCGCTGCGTTCTTTAAAGCTTTTCAGATCACACAGTTTAAAGACTGCTTTAAGTTCAGTGAGACTCAGATCAAAGTAAGATTATTTGAATTTCAAAGTCCAGTAGGCAGAAGTCACTCCTGCTTTTACAATTCCATATAGCAGGGAGGCGATCAGCCCTTACATCGAGACATTGAAGTACAAGGCAAAAAAATGATCCCAACTGTTAAGAACAAGCACATTCCTCTGACAATAAGTGCAGGTTTTTCCATGCACAGCTCTGCATTTACATTTACAGCTTGTTCCATGATGCAGCAAAGCAAAACAGACCGAATACCCAATAACCACTACCAAAAGAGCGGAAGAAATTTTTAAGTGCATGAAAACTTGCTATTTCCAAGTTGTAATTTTTACACTTTTTATGTGTTCTAAGGTACACAGTAAAAATAGTAAAAATATACTCCTCCTAGAGTAACTCTTGTCTTTTAAAAAGTTGCTTTTCAAAGCACACAATGTTTTGGTATTGGAAAAGCAAAAAGAGCATTGTAACCACAGTGTTTCTACTTCAAATGCTTTTATTAAAAATTCATCCAGGATCACAAAAAAAAAAATCTGTTTGAAAATTAGGATGATTAAGTCAAATTCAAAGTTCTGCTACAGTTCAGCACACTGGGAATCCATTTATCCACAAACTAGAAAGCAGAGTAAGGGGGCATGGAAAGCACAGTCAGGATATCCACAGAATGGAGCTCTCTATGCCTATTCTGTTGCTGCTTCGTTGTTTTTACATTCATAAATCAGGCATTTACAGAGTATTACAATCAAACCATATTTTGCATATAATTAGAAGACATTAAAACAACCCCCAAACACTCCAGAAAAAAACCCCACAGTGGATCAGAGATGAGATTAAATGACATCAAAAGTTCTTTGTGCAAAAAAAAGTGTCCTTACCATTTGTAGACAGCAGGAAATGAGCAGCGTTCTGTTGTGGTAACCACCTAATTTTATTAATTTTTTCCTCAATTTCTAGACTTTTCAAGTAGTCAAACTCAGGTTCGTGACTCTGAAAGGTACTGTAAACATTATATTCTCCCCTAGAATGAGGACGGCTTTTATTCTGCAAGGAAACAGAATATTTCTTGAAGATGATACTACTTGGTTCATTAGGAATTGTACATATAAACTAATGACTAAAAATTATCAATTAGAAAGTAAAAGTATTATGTATCTATTTTTGATTTTTTCCTCCACTCCAGAAATTCTGCAGTTTTACATGACAAGATAAATGCCCCTTATGCCCAACTCTTTCCCCAGTTTGCATGTACTCCAAGAAGCCCATTAATATTGCTGTGTGAACAGTTGGATTTTTTTTTTTAACACTGAGGAAATGACGTGACAGCTGGGTTTGACTTACAGAGCAACTGAGCACTAACAGCTGAGTGCCAACCCAGAACAGTTCCCCTCTAAACAAGCCTGGAGAAGTCAGCGATCCCGAGCAGGCGGCCACTTCTGACCTTGGTTCAGTCTATGCAGCAGACTAAATGATAAATGAGCTCTGGGCTGGCTAGGTGTAGTAGGATAACATTTCAGCTGCTTTTTCAGCAATAGGATTTTCATTTCACTACTTCTCAAAATCCTTATGGTAAAACCGATAAGTCACCTTTGGTAAAATGTTTTACAAATACTATCACAGTGAGGACAAAATGCAAAATATTGGATGGCTGCTCATTAAGTGAGCATCGTTTGAACCATAGCATGAAAGAACTGGGATTCTGCTGAAAAAACCACTGCACCTAAAGATCAGCATAGTTCATGCACAAACAAGCTGAATTTAAATTCCATGATCAAGGTCTGTGACCCAGTAGAAGGCTCTTCCAAGGGAAGGACAAGCACACTCCTCAGTGGCGGGGGAGCAGGAGAGCTGCCATGTGAACATTGACTTTGGAAAGAACACACTTCCACATTCCTCCCAGACATGACCATTATTTTTCAGTATACAGAGTACTTTTCCAATACCTGCTACTTCTCTGGACATAAAAAGCTCAGTGATGTATCTGAATACATTACAGCATTATCACACAGCTGAATACCATTGCAAAGCGCCTTCTGAACTGAACATGCTCAAGTGTTTCTAGAGAAGTAGCTGTTCCCGCTGGTTTTGATTCACAGGATCCAAAACACATCAGAAGATTAGTCCTTCAAGTTTTGAACCATCTTATCCTGTTGTCCTTGAAGTTTAACATGCATCCTTTTTTATTAACTTTTCTGACATTATCTTCAGAAACATTACAATTTGTCTTCGATCAACTTGACCAAGTGTAAAGTTTAGGAGAAAGTCTGCAAAGTGATACTGAGCATACCAGGTACATATATAAAGAATTCATTGTCTTTTTGTGACTCTTTTTTTTTTTTAAGGTGGGAGGGGAACCACCAAACAAACACATCAAGTTCAGCACAAGGCAGATATTTAGAAACTTGGCAAACTTAGGGTTTTCTGAGAAAACTATCCGACCATTTAAACCTCATGGGATGAAAAGATGAAGTGAGACTGTGCAACACAAGAACAGTGTAGTAACAGCACTTTTGTTTTTCAAGTCACTGACCTCTTGTTCCCTTTGAAATATAACCACTCTGCCACCTTTGTCTCCTGTTGCAAGAAGATCACCAGAGTAATTAAATTCAACTGTTGAAATAATATCAGCTGTAAACAGAACAGAAATAAAACAGCACTGTCACGTGTAAAGCAAATCAAGATGTTTCAAGACTTGAACACAAAACAAAATTACAACTTGTATTAATTCAACAGCACAACTTCTTGATTTACATCATTAGTATCCAGAAATTAAGTAATGTTTCAAAGACTAACAAAATTTTATTTACAATCTAAACCACTTCCTCATTTCTCTTTTTTTTAAGCTTTTGAGTACCTTCAATGCTAGAAGAGAGACACACGGTTTTATAATCCAAAGTGTGCGCTCTACCTGCTGACAGCCAATGCCGTGCACGTACCGAGCTCCGGTGCAGCGCTGCCCAGGGCAGAGCCAGCAGGATCGGAGCAGCTGCCGCGCGTGGGGCCGCTCGGGACTGCCCTTGGGACCGAACCTGCCACACAACCACCACGGGCCACAATTCAGCCTCACAGGTGGCAATAAAGAATTAATTGCCATTAAACAATCTCTAACCAAGGGGCAGAGAGATAAGGGGCTATAAACGTCTGTCACAGGTTTTAGGCATATGGTAACCAAACCAACAAACTGCTCGGCATGAAACTGTAAGCAGACATTTATCCATACTGGTGCTTGCTGGCCATGCAAGTATTTCATTCTATTATGCAGGCATAAGAATTGTGCAATTTGAAGTCTACAATATAAATTAGTTTCAGAGTTTTTCAACTGGAGACTAGATGAAAACTACTTTCCTGTATTGATTCTGACATGCTGTCTTTTAAATTCCCTTCAATAATCCACCACTCTTATGAGGAAGGTGATTAGCAAGTCTCATCAGTTTTCCCAATATATAATTCATATTTCATCTTTTATTAACGGATGCCCTTTAAGTGGTTTTTTCCTAGTGTATAAAGATCATGATTTCCTTTGTTTTATTAAAAGAAAAATAAAAGCCTTTCGACAGATTTATCCCCATCTTCAAAAATCACACTACTGACCTGCTTCTGGACATGTCTATTTTTACATTCACCTTTCTTTAAAAGGTTATGAAAATATTCCATTTCAGTAAAGAACAGGATGGTGGCTAATCCCAAATCTCCGACAGACCCAGAATTTAAGAACAAAGCCCAGCCCCTCGCTGCGTGTACTCCAAACACCCATCTTTCCTCAGTTACCTGCCTTTAAAATGAACCCTGTTGCTGGTTCCTCCCCTGCCCCCCAGCCCAGTGACCCTCACCTGCCGCCACCTCCCAGCTTCTCCAGTCACCAGCCACTGAGCTTCTTGCAAACCTGACGCTTCGTTATTGACCCCTCCCAGGTAATTCAGAAGAAAACTCTTCTGGCTTTTCACTACACACACTGGCAGAACAAAAGTCATTTCACCTATTCTCCTTACTCCCATTCCACATTCAGTGGGCAGTTCCTGGCACAGGGCCATTCACCTCCTTAACGGACTATGGAGAAAGTACTGAAAACAAAACCCCCCAAACAATCTTTCCCCTCTCCAAACCACCTATGTGAATTTCCAGCAATAAGGACACACATACAGAAAACTGCATATGGGATAAAGGTTTCACTGGTCCTAATGATCTCTTACTTCGAAAATTGCTTTAGAATTATGAGCTTCTAGGAGCACACTGACAGAATTTTAAGAGATATATATACAGATATACACACACGACCTTAAAAATATTTGATATATATTTTTATACACACACATATACAAATAAGACTTAGACCATACAGAGTGGTGCAATGTGTGCTCAGTCAAAACATATAACTAGAAAAGCTACTTATTTCCACTTACCACAAAGATCCACTCTATTAAAACTCCACCTAGGCAGGGAGCACAGCAGCAACATTTCACCCAACCTCAGTGGTGAAATAAGCAAAATACTCAAGTTTAAACAACAACAAAAGATCTGTCAACTCGCACGTGAATGGATCTCTGTTCCTCTCTTTGAAAGGTTCTGGAAAACTCAGATTATTGATACACTAAAACCAGATTATCAAAATGAATACCTGTCCTTCCCATACTACAAATAAATGGTGCTCAAGAGCTGATGGACAAAGGGTTTAGATGGCTGTAAGGACACCAGTTTCTAGTTTACTAATTTCCTTGTGAATCATAGATCCTGTTCACACTTTTTACTCCAAGTAAGTAAAAAGAATGTACAGGTTATCTTGTAGTTAATTTTAACCATTTCTTAAATACACTTTCTATCACAAATAAGAAAAAAAAAAGTCTGTCTACCTGTAACACTGACACACTTTCACTTTTCCGAAGCTTGCCACATTTTTCCGATCTAAAGTCTCATGCCCTACGTAGGTTCTCAGGCAAAGAATTCCTACATACAAAGTGGATGAGCTGGTCCATGTAAAGCTTTTTGTTCATGTGGAACTTTTTTCTTTCTTAAGAAAGAAACACTTGGACAAGGCCCTTTCCTAGCAATCTGTAGAACATATGTATATGGTAATTGTGAACGTGTCTTCAAGCCAACTCGTTCTTCCTGCCCAATAATCATGGGGAAAACAAGATGTATGAAAACTGAGATTCAATATAAAAAAACCCAAACAACACTCTGTATCTGGCTAATACTGCTGTTGAGCTTTAATACTGATCCATGCTAATTATTTTGACAATTAGATCTTTCCTTTGTGCCCAAAACATACCTAAACTGTGTGAATGTACAAATTACAAGCCACGACAAATGCCTGGCTAAGAGGTTTTAATAGTTTCAAATACCAAATATCATGACATAAGCAAAAAATTTTGTACTAAGATGAGAAAGCTAGTGAACTAGCTGGAGATGTCATCTTAATGAAATTCTAATCCAAGACTGACAATAGCACGAGAATAAAAAACAAATTCCCACAGCCCAGTATCACACAATCACACCAGGACACACAAACCCAGGAGTTTCCAGAGGCACCACGGGAAAGGGGGAAACTAAAGAACAAAGAAACAAACTGATCACCAGCAGATTAATCAATTTGCAGCTGTAGCTCATGCTTAGAACTAACTTGACACAAGCAGTGACTTCTCCCTCATTCTTCTAAGCTATGTAAAGACTTTTGTCAAAAGCCCACTCCTGAGACGCTGAATGAACAAGGAAGTCAAACAGCCACTGGTTTTGAACATGATCTAAAACTGGGGCTGCTCCAGCTTCTAGGGGATTCTAACTTAAAATTTCTAAATATGTAATGGACAACATAACACTTCACATTCAGTACGCAGACTGACCAAAAAAATAAAAAAAAGCATGTTTGCAAACCTGAATCCCATCCCTCCCTTTGAAAAATATTTTTACTACCCAGCACCTTTGGCCACGCTCTGTTCTCGAGGGCTCCAAGGACCAGAACCAGCTCACACTTCGGGAGGAAATGAGCGGATCTGGAGCCCAGCCAGCCCGCTGGCACCGACTGCCGGGGAACTAAACATAGAAAGAACACTTCTGTGCCTGCGATCAAGATGAAAGGTGACACACCTTGCCCTCCACCACACACTGTTATTCTATCGAGAGTTTTATTCTACAACTACAGAAAGCTGCAGGAGATAGTGTGGTCTGCTACAGGTGATGTGAACGAAGCAGAGCCCAGAGAATGGGGCTAAGTGCAGGTTACACACTCCTAAATCAACCTGGAAATCAGAAGCTGTGATCTCCCTCTGACGTTGTGCTGAACTGTACGACATGACACGAGAACGAACAGAACAGGCAGTGACAACACACCCTTCCGAGGTCCGACTGGTGAAAACACGGGCAGGCAGGGCCCAGAGAACAGCAAGAACCAGCAGTGCAGAGCAACTAAGGCTCAAATGGAGTCAAATAAATATAAGAGGTGCAAGTAAGATTAGTGACAGAAAAAAAAGATACAGAGACCTGTTAAGGGGAACAGATTATCAAAGAGAATGAAGAAATTCAGAGGCTAATACCTGCTAAACAGTAAATAATAGAAAAAGTGTTTGAAAAACCAATACCATATTTGAGCGTAACAAGTTACTGACACACAGGGCCTTAGAACTTGATTTCCAATAACTGCCAGAGAACACTCCCCAGACAGCCCAGTGCTGTCTACTGGCATTAAAGGGCTGCTGGGGCAGGGAGGGGGCAGCAGTTGCTGTCAAGTGTGACAGGTTTGTTTTTTACTGTGCAATTAGGATGGACTAAGATGGGCATGTCTAAGCCCTCCTGAAGTATTTCCTAAAATACTTTCTTAATTTCTATCTCTGAATTGTACTGAAAGGTGAGCTGAACTTTTATGCGCATTGTCAAGTGGCTATTGATAGCTTTGAGGTTACTCAAAACCAGCTACATTTTTCAGAATATGCCACTTCATATAGTCAATTTTTAGATTTCCACTTTGATGGTTTGTTTGAACTTAACACAGACGTGAGATGTATTAGGAGCCAGGAGAATAAAGCAAAGGTGGTACAGTTTTGCTTAGACCAAATTTCTTCCAGCTTACACTGCTAAGCACTCTGCACACTTTAAGTACTCACCAGGTCTAACAATTTTTTATGCCTTAGTACTTAAAAAACTTGCAAAATGGCTTGAATTGCCTTCAAGTACCCAGTGTAGTTTAACATAGTCCACAATAAGTGGCAGAGCTGCCGTCCTGCTCCGTGTGCTGTCAGCGGCTGCAGGAGAAGCCCCAGGAGGCGTCCAAGGGCAAACACCCCACTGAATGCTCCTCCGGCTGATCCACCAGCCACCCGAGAGCTGCATCTCATAACACACAAATAGTGCAATTCCCTCAGTGGTTTACACTTGCATTTTCTTTTCAATACAACCAGATCGTAATTTGATGCTGTAATTCCTTCAAATAATATTAAAACAATCTTGTCTTCACTGAGTTTAAAGTGCATGTAGTTGTCTGGATGTGTTAGTACAAAGAAAGGGTAAAGCAGCAGCAAGAGAGTATCAAAGCTGCAGTTCAGTAAGACAGAAATAAACATCACCTTCATGCTTGCCAAAGCTCACCATGCCTCTTCTTACGAGCAATAAGAACTTATGGATGCTATTTATAATATTCAGGACACAAAAGTATTCGGTATGCAAATCTATTGCCTCAGCATTATTTTTTTAACCTCTGCAACAGTAATTCCCACAACTTTCCTCCTACTGGAAGCATATTTAATCAATTTGTGATATTCTGTTAATTTTTCCAAGGCAGTTAATTGTCATGCTTTTTTAAAATTATGAGTTATTAAAAGTCTTAACATGATGGGTAAATATTTTTTTTCGTCCAGATATGGCTTTCACACTTTAAAAAAAATTTGAATAAAGGGGTTTTTGTCATTTTTTATTAAAGCTTTTCCCCGGCTGTTAAAATACTCAACAAGCGGCCCAGCGGCAGCAGCTGGTGCCACTCACACATCAGCGGGAGATGGAGGGACCGGGACCAGCTCCTGCAGCACACAGCTCGGAACGGCTCGGCGCGCAGTCCCGCCTCACAACTCCGCAACGCATTCACTGCTTACCCAAACTGCTTGTCATTCATTCCTGTGTTATGCATTCCTGCAGCTTCACATTTTCATCAAAATAGCATCCAGTTACACCTACTAATTTGTCTTCTATTGTAGCACAGTGGTTGCTTATTTTTTTAAAGGATTTTCTTATCTGTTCTTTAATATTTCACTTGCCATATTTTACTGGTACTGAGAATTTTTTCCCCCTTAATGCCCATAAACCTATACCTCCGTAGTTTTTTGACGAGGTGGTCCTAACTTTTTTAATATATCTGTACCTGGAAAAAGATGCTAGGTACAAAAGCTATGGGTGAACTCCAACAGTGAAATAAGGCATTTATGAACCACTTCTCACTGCCTTTAAGGTCTCTGCCTAGGTCATAACTTCCCCGATTTCCTTTACAAAAAGAAATAGATACTATTTTTCACAATCCTCAGAATGCTAAACATTTTTGTACTTATATTCATACTCCTCCGTCTGCACACAGAGTTCCATTAACCCATCGTGTGCATATACCAGAAAAAAAAAAATTGACACCATGGTAAAGATCACAGATTTAAATAAGTAAGTAAGTATGATTTGGCAGGACAGATTCTCTTCTCCACAGACAACCAGGGAGACATCGCTTGACATGACCACTTTTATGAAGCCTGAAGAGCAAATGGAGCTTTTTCATTTTTTAAAGCACAGGTAAATCTGGGCTTTCTCGCTATGAGGGGTCATACTCTAAAGATCATGAGAGAGAAACTTCAAAAAATTCACTAATACAGCATTTCTCAAACACAACACCTTTTCTTAATAGTCTCCAGAGTTACTTATACATTAATATACAGTAAGACAGGGCAATTTACTTTCCAGTGGCATAACACACTTTTTGTTGTCTGACAGAACTGGAATTCAAAAGAACACTTATTATTAAATACTGCTCAATGAGAGCAACATTTTTACAGAATGAAGTGTTGTGGAATAAAAAGTAAAGAAATTCTTGGTCTGTGGCTTGTATGAAGACTCAAGATTAAAGTGTTTAACCTGAAACATTAAGACCACTTTCTCCAGCAGAAAACCACTACATAACATGCACTCAGGTCAAAACTGTTTGCAAAATATTACTTCTGCCCACACTTAAACACCTCAAAACATTTCCCGAAGTTGCTATTATGTCACCATATGTATTATGCAGAATACCATGCACAACACGCACAGCACGGGTAGGATCAAGGTGGCTTTCAAAATCTTTGGTCCCTGCAAGTAAGAGTCCTTTGAGAGCAGAGCTGTGGTGGAGGTGTCAGAGCACAGTGGGACAGGAATCAGGGACCATGTGGGATGGTTCAGGAGGGCAAGAGAGCAGCCAAGTCCTGCTTGTGGCCAAACACTGCTTGTCGTGGCAGAAAACCACCCCAGAGCCCGTGTTCTGCCCCACTCCAAGCTGAGGGACACCTTCAGATAACCAGTTAGCTACCATGAGAGGAAACAATACACAGGACTTCAGAACGGAGCCATTAGTGCCACATTTTCCAGTTCTTAAAGAGAAAAAAAAGGCCTTAAAGATAGCAACCAACTCTATCATTTCTTCTATGCAATTTTAACCCCGTTTGGACTGGTTTTTTAAGCAGCTGAAATCATGCCAGAATTTGCTTTAAAAACAGTGAGAAAAGGCCAGTTAAATTCCTGAACACATAAGAACGTTTTTAAACCACTGATTTGTAAACACGATGTAACACTAAGAGCGTTTTTAAATCACTTGTATCCGGATTTGAGAACAATTACAGGATTATAGTCCAATATGTTTTTACCAGATCATGGTTTTCTACTCACGTTGTGCATTTTGACAAACTTCAGAGGGGGACTGACTTAGCACTGTAACCACCTTTAAGAGAGGTAAATAAGTTGTTGAACTGATGATAACAACATATCTTTTAGTTTATCAGTGCTGTCAATACCAATTACTAGCTGGAGAATTTGAAAACCAGTACTTTTCTCTGATCTTTAAACAGAGATACAAAATTTCTTCACGAGTAGAAAATCCAATACAACCAGGCAAGTCTTCTGAAAGCCAACAACAAACTTTTTTCAAGAAGAGAAGTTCTGCTCACACGAAAGCCCTTCTGAAGGTTCCTTCTCCAGTGAAGGAGCCGGAGCTTCCAAGGAGCTCCCGTCCATCAGGAAAGGGCACCACGGGCAGCACTTATGGGCAAGACTCTGCTTTACACTCAGCTGCTCCAACAAAGGTTTCAAGTACAGCATTTAAACCAGGTTAAGAGTTGAGCTGACGACTGACGAAGCTCCACTAGAAAAGCATCACCCATTTCATTCAGGGCAGTAACCATACAGAACATCTGGCCCAAGGGAATTTGGGCATATCTGTACATTAGGGAATAAACTGGTTCATCTTTTGCTTGCAAAAATAACCCCCAAACAGAACTTTTTGAACAATTAAAACAAATTAAACACTGAAATCACAAAACTGATTAGGTCTCAGGCAGCATTATATAAAAAAGTGCCTGTATTTAGAAAGCTGCTTTCTACCAAAAAAGGTAATCCAAGAATAACAAGTTTCACAGGCAATCAGTATAATGTAGTAATCACATGGTTTCACACTAACAACAAAATTACGACACAAATTTAAATGACTTTTTGTTAAAATTTAAGCTTGTTGCCACCCTCAATATCAACTCTTTCATTCAATACCTGCTTTATCCTCCAACCCTCCTCCTGAACCCAACTAAACTTTTCTGCTTTAGAAAACTACAAATTTCACTAATTGGTATATTTTCCTGATCTTTTTGAAATATGCAGATGGGTCATACAAACATTGCTCTTCTGCTTATTTAAAGATAGCATTGTACAGATTTCAAAGGTTACTCACTGGAGAAAGGGGATACACAGGAAAGTCAAAATGATTTTCTGTATTAATGACCCAGTTAGAAAAAGTCCTGGGAATGAAGGGAGCAGTTGCACATCTAACTACAGCAATTCCTCATAGTCACGTTAATAGTTGAGAATAGTTGAGAAGCTGTTGAATATAAAATGTATTCTAGAATTGCACTGCAGGAAGAACTGACTTTTTGGTTAAGTTGCCTATCAGGCTTTGAAATTTCCGCTACTGAATGAACTGTTTATAAGAGCATTTAGTGAAAAAGTCCACATTTAATACATTGGACAGCTAGTTTATGTTGTCATTTTCAGACTTCCTCTATAGAGCTTATTTTTCACAAAACAGAAAGAAAAATGTACCTGAAATTCACAGTGGTTTTATGTAATATTTGCAGTAAGGCTATTTCAAGGCAACAGTCACCCAAATAGGTTTAGATGTGCAGTTTGATTAAAGATGTTTTTAAAAAAGGTAACGAGTAAATAGTTACATAACAGGGGCTAAAAATCTAGCAATGTAATTGCACACTTATTGCATACTGCTGAGTCAAATTCAGGCAGTTATTAGCAAATAAATCGTATGTTTTCTTTATTTAATTCCAATTTCAAGGCAAAGACTAGCAGGAGGGGAAAGCCCACAAACCAAAATAAAGAAAATAAGTCTCAAAAACTGTGAGCAGTTCTCGTATTCCAGTAGGAAAACCAGGTGCTGAACGATTATTTATATTAATTGCCCTACGAAGAAAATTAAATTCCTCCTATGTAGTAGCGTCATGCACAATCTGCAGCCCTCACTCCAGAAGGGGTCACGTTAATAAGGCACATCTGGGAAAATCCAGGGTAAAAGCACTGAGCATCATTGTCAATATTTCCCTTTATCCCTCCTAGTTACTCCAAGCACAGAGCACTCCCCTCTCACCACAGAGCTCTGCCTCATCAGAAATGGAAGTTCCTCTGTGAACAGTCCTGCTCTGCACTTCAACAATTCACTGAGCTTGAGACGTATTGGTGTTTCAAAACCAAGAAGCTTTCCAGCTCTACACAAACTCCTGTTGCTCAGTAACTGACTGAAAAGTAAGGTGCTCAAACAAGTATATTTTTTGCAATATGGGGGACTTTTAGTCTCATAGATGATAGATCCTGAGAAAAAAAGGACCATTTGGCGATAAAAGCTACTTAAATACATTTTCATAAGAATTCTAGGAACTTCAGAACAATACTACAAGTTATAAAATATGTTTAGGGGGAAAAAAGGAAGAAAAACAACAACTGAGTCTGAGTACTAGTTGCTCCAGCAGTTTTCAAGTCTGTTCTTCCCATAGCTATTATTTCAAATGGAATGCCAAACAAGTGGCGTGAAAATGAAAACACCGTCAGCATAATTCCCCTGTAGCAGACAGTAAGAAAAAATATTTACTGCATCTAGTAGAACAAAATCCAAAACCCAAGACGACCACACACTGGCACTGCAAGTTATTTCACTTAATACAGTAAATACAGCTATTTCAGTTAATGCAGTAAAGATCAAGTAAACAGCACAGAATCACGTTTCACACACATACTTCACATCCTCTTTTCTAAACAGTAATGCCAGCCTGAACAGTTTGAACATGGAAAATTTAGGAAAACAAAAAAAAACTTTCCCAAAGTTCATCAAAACTTCACATTGTTTCCACACACCACAGAGAAACCCTTTTTCTACTTAAAAGATTCCTACTCATTCCAAAACACGCTGTGCTTCGAAAGTTTCAGAGAAATGAAAGGTGTGCCCATTTTCCTTACTTAAACATCCCTATTTATAGCTTCCAAACGTTAACAAGCAGGAATAAGATCTCTCCACAGCTGCAGGAAGCCTTTAAACTCTACTTTTAAAATTAAGCACAAATGACAGACCTGCACACTCTCTCTGTTGCTCTCTTTGCGTCAGAGTGAAACTTGACAAGCCTGACAGACTCCATTTGTGTGGTGGTTTTTTTTCCCCCCCCTGTGTTTTGTCACTGTCATTACCTCTTCTCCCCAGTGACTGGAATTAAAGAACAGAAGGCAGCCACCGTGCCTTGTCTATTGTGCTCTCCCCAGCGAGCAGCGCACGGCGCTGGGAGCCCAGCTTAGTCATGGCCACACACCCCCGTGCCCGCCCGGGAGACGCTGCAGCTCCGCCGGCCCCGGCTCCCCCAGCACACGGTGCGGAGGGCGCAGAACGGGCCGGGGGTGCCCGCGCAGCGGGACCCGGAGGCGGCGGCTCCAGCTGCGGCCCGGCCGAGGCCGCGCGGCCCGGCCCTGCCCTTACCTTCCGCCACGTCCTCGTCGATAGCCCCCTTCACCTGCGAGAAGCACCACTGGAAGTCGTTGCTGCCTCCGCCTCCTGACACCCCTGCGGAGGGACGAGAGGGCGCTGAGGGGAGGGGAGGGGAGGGGAGGGCCGGCCCGCGGAGCCCGCGCCGAGCCCCCGGCCCCCCGCGCGCAGGCCCGGCCCCTTCCCCAGCGCGCCCCGCTCCGCCGCCCGGCCCGGCCCAGGCCCGCCCGGGTCCCCCGGCGCGGCTCGGCGCCCCGCGGGGCAGCCCCGCTCCAGCAGGCCCTCCCGCCGCCCGGCTCCGCGCGGTGAGGCCCGGCCTGCCGGCGCGGCTCCCGCGGCGCCTTCCGCCCGCCGGCCGGAGCGCGGCCTCACCTGCCATGTCGGCCGGTAGCGGTGGGGCGGGGGCCCGCGGGGGGACGCGCCGGCCGGGAGCGGGTCGCAGCCGCCGCCGCACGGAGCTGCCGCCGCGGGAGGTTTCGGGGTTTCAAAATGGCGCCCATTGCCGGTCGGCCTGATCCGGTGACGTCATCGGCCCGGCTCTCCTGACGGGGCGGGCGGGGAGCCGGGCCGGGCCGGGCGGCGGCTGCGCGGCCTGCGGCGGCCCCGCGCCGGAGAGCGCGCCCGGCGGCGGCGGGAGGGCTCGGAGGGGAGGCGGGGATCCGCAGCAGGAGATCCGCGCCGCGGAGGAGCCTCCCGGGCCGCGGGGGCTCCAAACTCACCGTCACACTCGCACCTTTACGCGAAGGGGCGCGGCGGGCCGGGGCTGCCGAGATAACCTGTTGATACTGGCGTGCCTTCCGATTCAGTTTTACTTCCCGCACCGCTGGGTGTTTAATTGTGATGTTTCCCGAAAAGACGGGCACGCTCTCGCTTGTTTGCGGAGCCCCGTTGGGCCCGGGCAGCCGCGTTGGGCCCGGGCAGCCCCGTTCGCACCGGCAGCCCGCGGGCCCGGCCCTGCCCGGCCCTGCCCGGCCCTGCCCGGCCGTTCGAAGCCCCGGCGGCCGCGGAGCCGGGGGACACGGCCGGTGCCTCTAAGCGGCCGGTAATCGTGCGCACCTGGCGCCTCGGAGCAGTTCAGCCCCCGTGTTGGGGGAGCGCGTCTGCCGCGAAGATGCTCTTCTGGCTCATAAGCTGTGGATGTTACTGGTGCTTTGGTTAGTTTTGGCCTCTTGTGCTGATTGTGAGGTTTTGTTTGTTGGTTTTGTTTGTTTTTCCTAAATTGGCGTAGATACTGAAAGCTGTGAAGATACAATTTTTGCCCCTAAACCCCAAAAGAAATCAAAATTCATTCTGTGTTTTTCCAAAAACTGCTGTTTTGGTGTATTTTTGACCTGTAAGTCCCTCGGAAGGTGGTACAACGTGAACTATAAAGCCCTTATCGTTTCTAGGGAGGTGCTAAGTGCTTAGAGAGGTAGCAGGTCTATGTTGTTGTGTCTTAAATGTTGGGTATGTTTCCTAAATCACAGCGGTTGTAGGAAATACAGGTGAAGCTGTTGGACAGGGACTTGGTTGTGATCTTGACAGCGTGTGACAGAAGAAGTATATCCTCTTGTGGAGTAAGAGTTTTGTTAGCGATAACTAACGCTAACTGAAGTGCTCTGCAGAGCCTCCATCTCCTGTTGATGAGACGCTTCCCTGCAGGTGCCTCGGGATCCTGCAGGAGGGCTCAGGTGCAGCCTGAGCTCTGGGACGTTCTGTCCCAGGTGCTTTCTGCTCCGGGCTTGCAGCTTCTGCCTGGTGCCTTAGATACAGAAATGTGTTTGACTTCAAAATTTTCTGAAGTTCTTAGTCTGATATCTCTTGTTCATTTAGGAATTCATGGCTTGATTTGTGTTGTTTATTCCTTATGCAGTGTATTATGTATTTAAGAATTTAAATGAAATTATTTTCAGCTTAGTCTTTTGGATGTGTCTCTTTTGTAGGTACAGGAAAGTCATCTTTTAAGACAAGTGGGTGTTGTGTTTTATTTGTTATCTAGTCTCTTGCTCTTCAGGAGCAAGTTCTGTACTTAGCAAAACTCGTACTTGTCTGTTGAAAGTTGGCTATTTAATTTTTTTTTTTTTTTATCGACTTGCATATTTGGACCATAGGGATTAGCCAGCTATATCCTTATATAAAATTTATCTTATAGGTGTGTCATAATTTTATGGATACCTGAAACTTCCGTGTTGAAAAAACTAAGAGTATTTCTCTAGTGGAAATCCAAATGGTTTCAATTTTATTTTTAAAGGAACTCAGTCTTGAAGTTTTTGCCTTTGAAGGGTTTTTATATTGTTTTGTATTAGCGACATAAGCATTTCAATTAAAAACCGGAATTTTTGCAGAATAGATACAGCCCAAGTGCAGCCTGGGCCTTGTGCCCGGACCCTCCTTTGTGCCGCAGTGAACTCACTGAGAAGGGGTTTTACGTCACACTGCTGGCCCGAGGCTGCCAAACCTCGATGACAGCGGCCACTCATGAATCAGGTCTGGGATGTGAGCTTCGAGGAAATTTTAACAACATATAATGATTTAAAAGTAAAAAAAAAAAAAAAAAAAAAATCAGCAGAAACTCTGTGTTCTTACAAGCTCTTTTTGCCTGCGTCATGTTGGTATGGTGGTGAGCTGTGTGTGCAATGGTAAAATTAAAAGAAATAAATAAACCTGTTGGCTGTTTGTCTGTGTTTTGGATGTCGCAGCCCTCTTGGGTGCCGAGGAGGCGGAGGGACAGGGACGGCGGAGGGACAGGGACAGCGAAGGAACAGCCGTGCCCAGCACTTGCAGCCCAAGCCCATCGGTGCGAGCTGCAGCGAGGGAAATTCGGGCTGGACGTGAGGAAAGGAGGTCGGTCGGGCTGCCCCCGGGACACTGCGGGCTGTGATACACAACACTCTGAATTCTTACCTGAGCATTTTTGTATCTGTGTAGGGTTTGGTTTTTTTCCACTCTTTTGTGCACTAATGTACTTTTGGAGTGAACTACGTGTCTTTGTGTGTCATACGCTCATGTAAATCAATGAGTATCTATAATCTGAGGGAGAATTCAAAAGTTGACAGGTAAATTATTTTGAGAGTATTCTGCTAATTGGAAAACTGAAGTTAAAGTAGCTATTAATTAAGTTAGTCTCTTGAAGTGGGTACATGTATGTGTTCATTTTCTTATATATGCAATTTTAATGACCAGGATCTTTTAAAAAGTGTTGTAATATTCTTGTGAACTACTTTAAAAAGTTTAACTCGTGCAGAATGCACCTGTTGTCATTGATTATATTCAAATAATAGGTTAATTGGACTGAAGGAACTAGTTAGTTTTTACAAGCTTTCTGAAGTTTGTAACTCAAATTCAAAAGACCGTGTTGACAGAAGACGACTCACCCCACGGTGATCTGTTGGGTACTTTACAGTCTGTAAACCTGTTAGCGGTTGTGTGACACTGGTGTGGGATGTTCTTACAGTCTGGCTCGGCTCCTCCGGGGGTTTTGTTGGCGACCTGTATCGGGTTCTAGGGCGGTTTCCCGGGTGCTGGGGGAGAGGCTGTTGCACAAGCCGCGGGATGGGGGTGGGCGCGATAACCTCAGCGTAATTCTCAGAATCGCAGCACAAAGTGTTTGCAGCGACCGTTTCCAGTTTGATGATTCGGTGTCCTGTACTCAGGAGTTGCGCTCGCAGAAAGGGATGCTTTGCTCTTGCCGCACGGAGCAAGAAAAGCTCGTGGCAGTGACGTTTCCAAATGTTCTCCTGAAATAGCATCTTGCCCACCAGCTGCCTCGTGCCCCCTGACATATGCTGTGCGAAGTGTTGTTGCCAACTCATCAGCAGTTGCTTCTCATCGTATTTCCCATTATCTGTTTATGATTAAACAAAGCCCTGAACTCTGGTGGTTTGTAGTAGCCTTTCACCACTATTGCTTGGAAAACAAAGCATGCTGAAAGTGTATTTATATTTTCAAAAGACACAGTGCGAGCCATAGAAAGAGCATTTATCATAGAGTGAAATACAACTGGTTGGCATACAGGATCAGTTTTCTCTAATAGATACATATCAGATGCTAACTGACATAAAAACATCTGATTATTCTTAGGTGAGAAGAACAACAGATTATTTTTTTTTTTCCCATGGAATTTTTGTCAGTCTTCCAAACTTCAGTGAAAATCTGTGGGTTAGAAGTTGGCAGGGTTCCTTATTAGCCCTGTATTTGGTTGTATTACCTGTGGTTTTTTACACTGTGTTTATCAATATGGTCTATAAACATATTCTGGTCTTGAGTCCTTAACCTCAGGCTGGTTTTTGTTTAACTGGGCAGTTTGCTGCCCTGTCTTTGCCCTCCACCCCGTCCCAGGGGGGTACCTGCTGTCAGACCTGGCCCAAAACCAGAGCACAGACCCTGCTCCCCCTGCAATATTGTCAGTGAGACTCTTTCTGCACCGGAGTCCTTGCATCCAGGCTCCTCGAGAAAGCGAGTCCCTTTCTTTATGTCCAGCCTAATGTCCTAAAACCAGCTGTTCAGCTCTTCTCTGGCTCCTGCCGTCCCGCACCCCAGTCCGGGCAGCACCGTCCTGTCCCGCTGCCACCGGCGCGTGTCCCGGGCCATTCCAGGAAGGACCAGCACAACCTTCATTGCTGGCGCTGTCTGGGCGGCTGCGTCTGGTCTGTGTGTCAGGGACGGCTTCTGCGGAGGGCACGGAGGGACGGTGCCATGTGCTCTGTTTACAGCTGCGGGGGCCAAGCCCGCCCTAGTTAGTCACAGTTTCTTGTCCCGTTTACCTTCCAGTAGCGTCCTCAGGTATTTCACGTGGCTGTTCAGAGAGGAAAGAGTTTGAGGAGAAGGAAAGAGCTGCAGAGACCTTTGGTGCAGCGAACAGTTGTGATCGGTGTACCTTGGGAATGCCAGCTTTAGACTGCTGAAAGCAGGGATTATTTATTTATTTATTTATTTATCCCCCCCCACTCCCCAAAATAGAAACAAAAGAAACTCTCTGATAGCTGGGTCACCTCCCAACTGAAGAAAATGTCTGTTCTGTTGTGTTTTTGATGCTATGATCCAGTAATTGCTCTCTGGCATTATAAGGAAAGATCTTGAGCTAAGCAAAAAATTCAGGCAGCTTCTGAGCACCCTGTGAACACTTCTGTATAAAACACTTTTTTAGTAATGTCAAAACTATTGCTGCTGGGAGAGGATCTTGGGAACGGTTGCTTTGGATGCCTGGTTGAGGAGCCACAAGAGTTTTCTACTAAATTGCATTGCTGTGGTTTTGAAAATGGTTCTGCATCTGCACTTGGGCCCAAGGCAGGGATTCCATCCCCTCTCTCGTCTCTCCTGCCCGCGGTACCTCTCTAGGAGAAATGCTGTTGATGCTAATGGGTAACAGTTACTGCTGATGGTCCTTGAAGGTGAGTTACTTCTTCAGCGGTGGATCATCCGACATTCAGCAAAATATTCTTACAGCAGTTCCCTGTGGTTTTGCATGTTTGCACTCCTTCTGATTGATTCGGCTCGTACAAATAGTTTTAAAGCACAGAGGACGTGAAGTATGGCTGTGGACATGCTCTGATTGTAATGAGGTGTAATCGCTTCCATCAGAGCCACCCTTAATTTTCAGTTCTCAGATGAGTTCAGATAGTATGTTCCGTGAAGATGTGAATGTGTTTCTGCATTTCAGTTTTTTCCTGTCGAAGTAGCAAAGTGCCAACCAACCCTGGATACCGTTTGGTGTCTGTGCTTTCCCCCGGCTGGCAAAGTCCTTTGCAGACCCTCCTGTGCACACTTCTTGTTACTCAGCACTGCTGAGGGTTGTGTGGTTTATTTGCATGAAAGTTAGGAATTCAGTCTTGTTTCAAATAAGATTTGTCTCGGCTAACCTTAAGGTTATTTCCCTTGACACAAGCGGATCTTTGCTTTGTCCTGTCCAAGCCAGTCTGTGCCGTTTTGCTTTGGGGCTCATTCATCCTGGTTCCAGACATGGCACTGCAGAGGTGCCATCCTTCTATTTCTCAACTGGAATAACTAGCAAAAGGAACCGGGGGTGTCATTGTGGTCTTTCAGTTTAAAAGGAGAGCCAAATGTTCACTGTCTTGTAACAAAACCTGAATAAATCGCTGTTTTGTCACTTGCTGTTTTTTCTATATGTGGTTTAGAAGCTGGCTTCCCTGAACACACGGTAGTCTCTTATCTAACTAGAACTGCTTTTGAGGACAGTCAGTGTCACTCCTCTGTGATGTGCCACACATCTAGAGATGGCCCTTTGTGCTATTTTAAGTCCTATACAGCTGATGAATGTCCTGCTAAGATATTCATTTTCAAGTTTTCTTTGAAGGGAACTTGTATTATTTGGTTTGAAAGGAATTGCTCATCCCTCTTCTTCTCTCAGATTAAAGTAGAAATTATCTTGATTTTGCAGGTTGAGAAGATGGATGTCAGACACAGAAGTGAATGAGTCATATCTGTGATAGCAAGATTTCTCTTCTGTGACACCTTCCTAAATGTCAGTGTCTCATTTTCCCACCCAGCCGCAGCTGCTCCACTCTGGGAAACTTCAGTTTGGAATAATTCCGAACATTTTTGGGTTTGTCCAGCCTCACCCAGTTTTTAATTGTAACTTGTGCATTTTCCACTGGAGAAAAAAAAGTTCTAACCCTGTCACAAGGCAGTTGTGAGTCACTCCTTGCACCAGGTGTGGCTGCAGATCCTCCCTTTGCCTCCAAGGATTCAGTCTTTACCTGCATCTGGACTGTATGGCAAATTAAATGTGGGATAGGACTTATTCAACTCTGAAGTATTTCTTACTACATAAAACTGACACGGATACCTAAGGGGGGATATGAAAAGAAAAAGAAACACTACTCTCTGAAAAGAAAGTATTTGAACTCTAAACACTCCAGTTAGGAAAACACCTGTTTATTTGAATGCTGGAACAGGCTGCAAAGAGCAGCACTGAAGACCTCTGTGTGGAGATATGCATGAACGTAGGAAATCATATTTTTTTTCTTGATGCAGCTTTTTTGTTTGAGATAAAGAAGGCTTGAATGAAGACTATATTTTCCCGTCTTAGCACACTGATTGCAGTGTATGATTTCAGGAGGGTTGAAAGACCAAAGGGCCACAAGGACCAAATTCATGACCTGAAAATGAACACAATTCCCAAGACCTCCTACGTATGTTGTGAGCTGTTGCAGGAAATGCATGTTCTGGCAGCAGTGCTGCCATAAACCTTGAGGCTTTGAGTTGGGAAAAGTGTTAAGCAAAACTCTTCAGCAATGTGGGTTTTTAAGAGAGATGGGACTAAATGAAATGTTGAAACTTCTTCACAGCCAGACAAGTGTTCTGTCCACTATTTTTCCAAAGGGGTGGTGTTGTTTGGTTGGCTTCCAGAGCTATCGTCCTCTTAAACTGATTGACTTTTCAGTAAGAATTAAAAGTATATTGAAAATAACATTAGAGTGTTTAAGTTATAGTGAAATAATGGAGAAAATTCACAGTTGTAGCAAGTAGCACTAACATATGCCAGAGCTAAGTCTGGTTGGAAGACTTAAAAAGGGTATTTGAGATGTCAGGGATATTGGTCACACAATATGCACTTCACTACAGGATCAATATGGTGACATTTTAAATTATCGTAAAATTCTCCCGTCCTAAATCTCTCTGCCTTGTGTGCCCTTTAGCATTAATGATGTGTGAGGAGGAGGAAATTCCAAGGCTGTGGAAGCTGCCGTGTGTATTTTGGCAGGTTTTATTGCACCAGTTGAGGGCTGTCAGTGGGATGAGGACGCCAGCAGCCGTGTGACGGTGCCCAGCGCGGCGGAACGCCCGGAGCTGGGGCAGCAAGGGTGCTTTGTGTGGAGCACAGGGGACGAGGCTGGTTGGTGCCCCGCAGGGAGCTGCTGTCCCCGGGCACGAGCTGCTCCGGCACCAGCTGGGGCTGTCAATGCTCCGCTCGCGCCAGGAGGCCACGTCCGTGGACACTGGTGCAGCCTCCAAACTCCCCATTATTCCAAACACATGTGCCAGCGATGCACCAATTTGCTGTGAACTTCACACACACGTTGCAGGTCTTCCACGGTGTTAATCATAAGTTTCTGTTCTAAAAAAGAGATGTTTTTGCGTGTGATGGTTACAGTTTGCCCAGCAAAACGTGCCAGGAAACAGACTTGTCCTGGGGTGTTCCCGCCATGGGACAGCGGGTAATCTGAGCAAAACTGGGGACCGCAGTAGATGGTGTTATGCGTTGGCCACAGGTATTGTTGGCTACACGTTTCTGCTCAGGCTGGTCAGCTGGAGAAAGGGCCGGGAGCGCCTGTCCCCAGTGCGGCTGTAGCTCCGTCCTCAGCTGAACTGCACGGGCTGTTAAATGCGGCTTCTGCGGGAAGGGAGCCAGGGCAAACACCACCCTGAGGAAAAGGAACACAGGTATTTGCTAAATATCTGTTTCCATTATTTGAACTACCCTGCATTCTTGCCACAAGCTTATAAAGTGTTTATAGCCACCTCCTGATTGAGGATTACTGGCTGAAATGGAATATCCTAGTTGCATAAGAATACAAGTTTTATTAGTAGTGCAAGTTGTCTCTACTTTTGAACTGTTGTGTTTTGGTTTTTTTTCACTCGAAATTCCAAAACGAAGCCTTTTGTACTGATTCATTTACATTTCAGTGTCATAAAAGCTGCCAACAGAGGCGTACCCATTTTTTAAAAAAAGCATTTAGGTTCTTGTTTTCTTGTGTTGCAAGCAGTGGTTGGTTACCTGGGCAGGTACCTTTGGGGAGGTTTGCTGTGTCAGGAATTGCTACGTACAGGTTCAGCTGTCTCTGGTTTGCTTTTGCTGCCTCCCTGACAGACAATTTTAGCTGCATTTCAGCTTATTCCAGTGTTGCAGTACACAAATCATTAATGCTTTTAAGCTTTACTGCCTTTTGTACAGTGTTTCCAAGGTTTAACCTTTCTGCTTTATCCACATGCCAATGTTTTTGTCAGAACTCTCCCCTTCTCATGGCTGGGATGCTGGAGCCTTCCCCTCGGTGGTGACCCGTCTAACGGGGCGTTTATCCAGACCGGTTCACGGTCCTGCTGCGGACTCCTGGTTTCCTGCTCTGATAAAAGTGCATGAGCCCCTTCCCAGGTTCTCCTGCATCAGCACATCAAAACCAGGCATCGTACTTTCCATTGCGCAAATCTTCTCTATGACACCTTTTGTTATCTTAGCCGTGTAATAAATATTAATTCTCGAAGCATCCCAAGAAACCCCCAAATCCCTCCCAAGGGCTCCAGCCCCGCACGTGGCCCCGGGGGCCGATGGAGCCCAGGGCCCCTGTTCCTTCAGCCTCCCCGGACCGGGACAGCGGTGAGAAACAGCCAGTGCAATCACCTCAATTAAAAGGTCGTGGAAAACCATCTTTCTGTTGACAGCATGAAAGCACTGCCCTGAGCGATGTCGGTCAATCCCGTTTAGTTTGGAGCTGCTCTTTGCTTTTCTCCATCCCAAATGAACCTCTCAATGACCTGCCTTGCGCACATACTGGGTCCCCATCCCAAATCTGCAACGGGTTTCAAGCCCTGTAACAGAAACGGGGAGAGAGGTGTTTTTCATCTAGTCAAAGCAAAGTTGTTCTCTCCAGTGATTTAAATATTTGTGGAGAGTTGGGCTTGCTAAGAAGCTACTGGTCCAAAAGTCTCTTTATGGATTTTTTTTTTTTTCTTTTAATAGGAGATTGAGCTGCTCGAAATTCAGAGAAGAGAAGCTTATTTTGAAGTGTGCAGCCACATAATGCATTTCAGAACAGGTGCTGACCTGGGCAGGATGGTGCTTGTACGGAAGGCTTGCAGAAACGGTAACGGTGAGGAGTTTCTGGCGTGCTGTTTCTCCTGCCTGTGAATCAGAGGTAAATCAGCGTCCTGCCGGAGGGGCAAGCTGATGGGGCTGAAAGAGCTGCTGTCCCCGCCTTGGCTGCTGAAAACTTGTTGTTTCCCAGGAAGAGGCTGAGTTTGGTGTCTCTGCGAAGCTTCCTGCCTGCAAACAGCTTAGCAGCGGCTGCGGACGTGCTCGGAGCTCCTGGCCCCGTTCCTCTCCAGCCCGTGGCCTCTTGCTAAAGAGGTGGCAGAGCCGGGGACTAAATACCTGTGGGTTTGTCAGCGGTTTGGAGTCTCCCGAGAGCTTGCTGGGGACAACAGGGGTGGGTGAGACAGCGGAGGAATTCCGGGCACAGCAGGATGCTCAGGGTGAGGGAAAGCCCGTGGCGAGCGGGGCGAGAGGTGGTGGTGGGGCTGCAGGTTTGTGGTGGTGGCTTCCGAGGTGACCGGGAGGTCCCACGTGTGTGCTCAGCGTTGTCCCCTTGCCCAGATGCCTCCCCTGCTCGGCTGTGCTCTCACCTGGCTCCTTCAGTTCCTGGGTTGTGGAGATTTGTGCTTGTCCTTGTCTCGAGGATTCGGGCTGCGGTAACCGCGTCCAAAGTGCCCCGCACGCTGACGGGAACAGGGAGAGATGCTGCGTCCCGGCACTGCTGTGCAGCCAGGCAGAAAAGGAAACCGGCTGCTGGGAATGAGCGTGAAACGCCAATAGGTTCCTCCTCATTCGGAGCGTTGTTCGGGTAGTTTGTGTCAATTTAATAACGTTTGGGCTAAATAAATGACGGAGGGTGTGTTTTTCGAGTCTCCCCTGTCACCGCGCGGCGGCAGGACCGGTCAGCGGAATGACCGTGTCGTTCGCAGGTTGTGTGTTTGCACTGGGGAGGGAAACCTGACCAACCCCTGTGGTTTGGAAAGCGAGCACCAGGCATTATCTACAGCTGGGACCGTAGAGTTTTAAATATTGATTGAAGTTATAATGATTGCATTTTGATTTCTTTTGAGCTAGTTAGTAGTCCGCAATTAAAAATTCTTACAAATATGCTGTTTTCTATCCAGCAAAATTAAAACTCATGCAGAGTTAAAAAAAACTTTTTATTTTTTTCTTTGAAGCGCTGAACTTTATTTTTAATATACGTGTTACTGGCTTTGACCATTTGGCTGTGATCTCTTGGATTCCCTTACCAGTGTTGGGATCTTTGGCAAAGCAAAGTTTCCTGTGCCCAGGCAGCTCCTCCTGTCTTCTCTGGAACAAAACATTAGGCTAATTCTAAACACTAAATAAAGTTCCTGTGAAAGGTTTTTCTAACATTGTTTTCCTAAAGTAGCGCCTTTTAATATGTTGCAATTTTTTTTTAATGTGGTATAATTGATAGTGTTGATGTTCAACTATTGCATGTTATTAGCTCTTTTTGTACAGTGAGAGGATGGTTTGTGGTGTTTTCTGATGATGGGCTGTCTGGATGTAGGTACGCAAGCCTCATGTGTCTGGTTTTGTGTGTGCACTAGTGCTCTCTGCTGTCCTGGGCTTCCAACTGCAGCAGGGAACTCAGCATATTCCTTAAACTTTGAGGTAGTTTGTGGATGATGTAGAAACGGCATTTTAATTTACTACCAAAGCAGTAACATTTTATGTACTTAAATCATTCAGTGTTCAGAGCAACCTCTGCTTGTAGGTAAAGACAGTTGTGTTGTCCGTGGGCAGCAGGAGGTTTTCAAGGACTACCGTTGGCGTCTGAAGTCACTCCTGTGGTTGAGGGCAGGGAGTCTAAGGGGTTATACTGGGCTCTGCTGGGTTTTCCGTGGCGGAGCCGTGCTGGCAGCAGCCGTGCCCAGGGGCTGGGGGCTGTGGGCATCGCTCCCCTGCGCCAGGGGACATACACGGGCGTGCAAACACAGGGCGCTCTTCTGGCACGAGGTCCTCTTGGGCTACAATAAGCTTTTCTTTCTGGACACCAGTATTTGATCCTGCCTGCTGACGGGGTTGAGCAGGGACAACGGAACTTCGTCAGCTCTTAGACAGCACTTGAGATCTGCAGTGAGAACCCGTCTCTGGTTTTCACAAAAGCACAGAACGGAGGATCAACACAACAAATCATAAAAGAGTCGCAGCAGAGGACAAGAGGGTTGAACAAGCAAGCTGCGGGGGGCACAGAGTGAAATGTCCTTTGGAGCGTGTGCTTGTCCACAAATAAACCCTGGTCAGCAGCTAACGGTGCCCGTGTCCGTGTGTCTACCACCGTCCTGCTGTCCCTCTGCACAACTGGGGACGTCCCGAGGCAAAGCAGAACCCACCGAGGTGCTTCCCCCCTGTATTTGTGGAGAAAGAAGCTGGATGTGGGGGCTCAGGGGCGGAGGAGGCTGCCCAAGGCAGCTGCCGCGTGTTACGTGGGCTGGTAGGAGCGGGTCTGTGAGGGGCTGCCTGGAAGGCCATGGATTTCATGTGCTGTGCCAGCCTGAGAAACGTCCAGGGTTTCTCCTTGGATTTTGCTGTAGGCGGGGCCTTTTTATATACAGCCAGACCTCGGAGGAGAATTTTTTTTTCTTGGGGAACTTTATTTTCCCGGGAGGGTTGTCCGCGCTGCTGGCAGGGACACGCAGGACTTCGGGGCAAAGCAGCTCCCAAAGAACTTGCACTTAGACTTTTCTGTTTGCTTTCTTATGCTTCCAGCCAAATGCTAGTGAGGATATTGTCCTCAGGGTGGGACATTGTGCCCTTCCCGAATGAGGCTGCGCTCGACACCAATGGATCTATTTGTTTCAGTTGTTTGCGGAGAATTCATTATTTTCAGTGCATTTGTTCTTAAAAGAATTCATTATTTTCAGTGCATTTGTTCTTAAAAGACCCCGAGGAAAACAAGCCGTGGTTTAGCTTTCACCAGTTTTGAATTATTTTGAGCTACTTCCACATCATGTCCGTGATCTTGACAGTGTCTTTAAGTTCTGACCGTTATCTTGCAAACTAGTGAAAGCTCCAGATCTTCCCAGCCCAAGCCCAGCAGTGGCACTTGAGCCCCGGCTCGGTGAAATGGGGACACCCTGGGCACCCTCTGGGTCCCCTGCCCGGGGGGACCTGCCCCCGACGGGCCCCCGCTCCCCTGAGCGCTCGCGGGTTTGACAAAGGAGGGGTCGGCCCCGCAGTGTCGTTAGATTATACTAAAGCCTATCGCTTGTTCTAGAGTTTGGGGTTTTTTTGGTCTCGCTCTCCCCTGAAATTAAGGAGTGTTACTAGAACATGCGTATTCTGCAGTTTGTAAATCCTCGGCATGCGATGCCTTTCTCTTTGTGGAGAGAGACAATGTTTCAAATAGGAAAGACTTCTCAAGCAGTTTTTAATTTTTAAAAATTTTTCTCAACCTTATGGTGCTTAAAAATATAAATAACAAACATATAGCCTTCTAAAAGTAGGAGAAAAGTCAACATAATCGCTTTCATTGAAAATACTGGCTTTGCTTTTCCGCGGCTTTCCATCAAAACCATGAATTAACCTGGATGCCGCCCTCTGCGGTACGTGGCCACTTGGGGGCACCATTGTCCTTATTGTATCACCCTCACTAACTGCTTTTTCTAATAAAAACTGTTTAAACTTTTGAGGTCTCTTAGAAACAGCTTCTCCACATGAATGAAAAAAGGAACAAGTAGGTTTTTTTTTTTAATGACTACAATATTATGGAGATTTATCATAATGGGCCAGCTTCTCTAGGTCATGGGTTTTCATCTTTCTTTAAAGTGAAAAATGTGTAAAACACTGGGACATGTCTCTGAACCCATTTTCAAGTATTCACACACTGCAAGTCAACGGATAGAATACTAATAAAGGAAAAGTGTTTTATATGGAATGCTATGTCACAAGTTAAAGGTTAAGGATTCATTTCTATACTCCGTAAGAATGGATGCATAATTGCTATCTGCTAATTCAGAAAAACAAGTGATGAATAGCTAGAAGACCAAAGGCAAGGCAGAGAAGACAAATGGCATGGTTGGTTTAGAAAAAGGAAAAAAAAAAAATCCCTGGGACATCTTCCATTCATATTCCTTTTTTCCTTCTCGACACTTGTCATGTTTCCTTTTTTCGTTGTGTGCAGTGAATGAGGGCGGCTCATCCCTGCACAACAGTCGTATATTCCGCAGCATTGATCGGCTCTGGCACAGCTGCTGGGTGAGGGTGCCCGGGGAGGGTGTCCGGAGACAGTGCCAGGGAATGGTGTCTGGGGAGGGTGTCTGGAGATGGTGCCAGGGGAGGGTGTCCGGAGATGGTGTCCAGGAATGGTGTCTGGGGATGGTGCCCGGGGATGGTGCCTGGGTTGCCCCGGTGCGGGTTGAACTTGTCTTCCTACTCCAGTTTGCAGTGGTTTGAGTCCTGGTACTTAGGCAGCTGTGAAGGCATTTTCTCGTATGGAGAAATTAAACTGAAGGTGACTGTACCATGCCGAAATGCTGCCTTGAGAAGTTGCATTTTAAAGCATAAGCCTTCCCCATGCAGGTATGAAATTAAAGCAATAATAAAAGTACTGGGAGTCATTACGTTGATAACATTGTGTCTCTCTGACGTCTCTGCCTCAAATCGTCTATGATTTTATCTTCCTGCTCGTGACATGGAAGAAATGATTCTGGTTCACGCAAAGTCCCAGCCAGGGTCCAGGTCTGACCCTTTGGTGGGGCAGGGAATTGCCCCAGGTTGGTCCAGCTCCTGGCGTTGGTTCCTGCGCTGGCCCCTCTGCATCCCTCCTCCTCCTCCCGTCCCACAGCTGTTCTGTGCCATGAACCCCGAGGGGTTTGTGGCCAGGGACCTGCAGCAGCAGCACTTGTCTGTCCTTCCCTGGTCACCGGTTGTGCCCACACATACCTCCCACCTCCGGTGCCCAGAGGAGAGGAGAAAAGCTCAGTTTTATTCTTCCCTCTTCTTGATGTGCACCCGCCGGAGCAGGCAGCAGCACTGAGCCTTCGGCCCAGCGCTGCAGCTGCTCTGCTGACCCCTGTGAGGGTGCCTGATTTCCCCCCTGTCCGGTGGCAGTGGCACTCGGTGCAGAAGAGGTCTGTTCAGGAAATCCCCTCCTGCTTTAGATATCTGCTTTAAATATTCTGTGATGTGCTTGGTTTTCTTGTTGTTGTTGCTGTTTTTTTTGTTTTTGTTTTTTAATTTTGTGAGAAACCTTTATTTTAAAATTCGCCAGAAATAATTTCAGGGAGTCTATAAATCTGGAACGCTATATTTCCTCTAATCCTACGGTGCATTAGATGGTGCAGCTGATTTGGGGTATGGGGAAAAAGAAATCTCAGCGGCTGCTGTTGGGTTTGTGGAACGTTTCCAGACGGATGGAGCTGATACACCTGCTGCTTGTTGGTCGGGGGGTTGGCTGCTGCTCTTTGGAATTCCCAGCATCATTTCCTCTTGTTGGGCAATCTCTTCTTAAATTAAATATATTGATGAGTTAAAGCATTATCGGAAGGTACTTTAAAAGGTTACATCTAGTGGCTGGTTTAATGGCAAATACACCGTGATTGGAATGGTGTTGTCACAGACTGTATCTTCCTGCCACAACTTCTTTTCTCTCATTTCAGGCCTAGAAAAGGTGCAGGTGTTTAAACTGTCCAGGAGGAATTTGTGTTTGGTTGGTGTTTCGGTTCGCTCCGGTGTGTAAAGGGGAGTTGTGGCAGCTTATAGCAAAGACAGCGTGTTAATGAGTTGGATTTGAGAATCAGCTGATGAACTGAAGTGAAGATTTTCCTTTAGGGCTGGAGAGAGGCTGGTGAGCGGGTGCCGTCCTGCCCTGGCACGGCGGGGGCAGCTGGACCAGTTCTGTTGGGGCGGGTGGCCACAGCAGGGATGGCGGCGCAGGGCGCAGTCCCCGGGCTGGGAGCAATTAGGAGCAAAGGGTTTATAGTCAGACACTGGTCTCCTGGGTTACCGAGCCACCAAGGCTCCAAATGCTTCACAAACAGTGCTTTTGTTAAAGATATCCGAGCATGAATTCAATTAAAATAGGTGCTCCTTTATGAATAATTACAGCAGCAGGCATCCTCCAGTATTTAATGTAGGGGGCAGATTAGGACATGCACCAACGGAACCCTTTTGGATATTTTTTTCAGACCTCCAGCATTAAATTTTTGCCACTTCTCAGTGAGGCCAAGTCTGTGTTTGCAGTTCAGTATGGTCTTTATACAGGGGGGGAGTTTGCGAGGGGGATGAGGATGAGGAGGGGGATGCAGAGAGGCTGCAGCCCCTGCTGCTCCCCTCGCCCTGGCTCTGTACCGCTGGTTGGACACCCCAAGAGCTGCTTTGGACGGACAACTCCCACATCTCCTCCGGAAGGGATCACTTGCCGTAGCCCCTGGGTTACTGCTATTCCCCTTCCCTTTGCTTTTGCCTGCATGATTTTCAAACAATGAAGAACGAGATGACTATAGCTGGAAGAAGAGTTAATCCATTGCTTGTCATGTCTGTTCTCTTGATGTATCTTTCTTGCCTAAAACCTGATTATAATATAGTAACCGAATGAATCCCGCAGCGGTTTGTATCCTGTATGAATTATTTTGTCTCATTTTGAGTCTTGCTAGCACAGCGTCCCACAACAGAGGCTTATGAAAGCTGAGATACTTTATTATCTGCATGCTGCAAAGATCCAAATTGTGCTCCCAGTGATACTGATTTAAGTGATCATTGCTTGTTCAGTCTTAGGTTTAAAGTGTCGCAGCGGAGATCAGAGCGTGCTCCTGCGCTTGGCCATGGAGGTTAATACACAGGACATTGGGTTGCTGCAGAATGGCCATCAGGTCAGTGGAGTGGCTTTGTTTTGCTGTTCTAGGAGCCAATTTCCAATTATACTTTTGGTTCAAAATATTAGAAATCGATTGAAGTGAAACAACAATTTTTGAGCTGTTTCTGAAATCTGCCGGTTCGCTGCCATCACAGTTGGTTAGGTGATACATGTGTATATTGACGAACACAGCTATTAACAAACTGAACTTTGTCAGGCAGTTAATTAAAAATAACAACAGCACTAACTGAGAGACATCCATTTACTTTTACTGTAGGGAACATCCAGTCCAAGATTAATGAGACCTAAAAAGAGGAGGATTCAGTAACTTGCAAACTTGGAATAAATTGACTCACAAAGGCATCAGTAAAGTTTGCCACCAAACTTACAAATGAGCCTGTTGGACCGTTCAGTACTGGAATGACTGCTGAAGGGCTCTGCACCACCCGCCCCTCAAAGGGAAAACCAGCTCAGACCTCTGTCAAAGCAAAAAGCCCCAATTCAGATGGCCCCATTTGGTAATCATGTTTTTAAAATAGATTCCTCTCTTCTCTTACCAAGAAAAAAGGCAAAACCAGTTTCTGCCAGGCCCTTGAATGACTTCTATGAGAAGTAACAGAGCAAATCCTAGATCCGATGGTGGCATTACTTGTTTTTGAATCAGAGAAGTATTTTCCAATGTGCAAGCAATTGTAAAATGATGTCTGTGGAGGAATTTCAGTGGAGTGTTGAGGAATACAGGAGGTCTTGAAGGTGCTGAGATCGCAAAACTTATTTTATGGCCCACTGGAGAGCTTCAGCGTAGCCTGGATAGTGACGGATTATAATCTGTGCGAGGAATATTCCGAGCGTGCGCGTGGTTTCCTTGCCTGGTCTGGTCCCGCAGTGTCCCGGGAGCTGGATGCAGCTGGAGCACACGGCTCGGGATTGCCCAGCCTGAGCTTGTTAACGTCCCGTAAATACAACTTCCTTTTGATAAACGCACGCTTCGTCTTTACAATTTAGAACGGAATTTCGTGACCAATACGTGTCTGCAGGCGGCAGAGCGGCACGCCTGGCGGTGCGCGGCTGCTCTGTGTGCGCCGGTTTAGTTCTGCTCGGGCTGGCTCTCGTGGTGCTGGGCGGCCGCAGGTCTCTGGCTGTCACCAAGAGCAGGAACGTTTATTTTCCTGCTGGCAGAGCACGTGTTTGTGCCTCTGCGGTGCTGCCGTGGCAGCGGTGTGGAATGCGCTGGCTGGTGCTCTGGTGTTCACACCAGCGTGGGGAGCAGCAGCATCGCTTTAACCCCGAGGAGTAATCATGACGAGAAATGCAGCAAGCTTGGGTTCTCCTTCAGCGGTCCATCTTCAACGTGCCGCACGAGCTTTTCCCAGTGCCCCTTCCTGCTGGCAAGAGGTGCTGGTGTCACAGCCCCGTGTGCCCGGGGGACAGGCGGCCGCGGAGGGCTGGGTGAGGTGCCCAAGGACAGGGTCGGTGGCAGAGCAGAGCGCAGGCACCGCTTGCAGCCCTTGGAGCCGCTCGTGCGTCTTCTGTGTGTCTGCATAGGCAGCTGGTGGGCAGCCCCGTTTTAATCTTACTTAAACTGCACCAGTTTAGCATTTTTCTCCCAAGCTGGCTGGACTGAATTGGGTACTTGCTCCTTTAATTAACTATTGAATGGGAAGTGTCTGATCTGCAGAGATACAGAGGACCTGTTGCTCCTGGAGAAGCCGAATGATGAGTTTAGCATTGGGCTTATTCTTAATAGGACAGGCTGTGCACTGGTGATTGACCCTTCCACACTGAATATTAGCCGTATTAATCAATTTGCTGGGAACATCTCGTCCCAGCATGTTTGTCCAGCCCACTGGCTGCAGAGCCGTCCTGGTGCGGCGTGTAGAGAACTGTCCCTGGGAAAACCCGCTGGTGTTACAGATGCAAATAACAGATCTAGCGGCAAAATAGCTGAGCAGCTGTGTGCCAATATTCCCTGTCCCAGTTTGCCGTCTCCCTTTTTAAATGACTCTCTCATTGCTTCTAGGACCTCAGGTGAGGCCAGACCTCAAATCCTGGGGCAGTTCTGGGCCCCTCACGCCAAGAAAGGCCTTGGGGTGCTGGAGCAAGTGGAGAGAAGGGAACGGAGCTGGTGAGGGGCTGGAGCACAAGGGTGATGGGAGCGGCTGAGGGAGCTGGGGGTTCAGCTGAGAACAGGAGCTGAGGGGAGACCTTCTGATCTCTGACCTGCCTGAAAGGAGCTTGGAGCCAGGGGGGTCGGGCTCTGCTCCCCGGGAACAAGCGCCAGGACCAGAGGAAACGGCCTCAAGTTGCGCCAGGGGAGGTTGAGGTTGGATCCTGGGAACAATTTCTTCCCCAAAGGGCTGTGGGGCATTGGAACAGGCTGCCCAGGGCAGTGCTGGAGTCACCATCCCTGGAGGGGCTGGACAGATGGACACGAGGTTCTCAGGACATGGGGCAGTGCCAGGGTTGATCTTGAGGGTCTCTTCAACTAAGATGATTCTATGATTCTGTGAATTGCATTGAGTATCACTTATTTTAGATTTTATTTTTGTTTTATATTATTATTATTAACAACGGTATATTAGTATTATTTTGCTGTTAAACTATTTCTATCTCAACCCACAAGTTTCTCCTTTCCTTTTCCATTCTCTCCCCTACCTGGGGAGTGAATGAGCAGCTCATGGTTTTGCTTGCTCGCTGGGGTTCAACCATGACACCTGCAAAGCTGGAAATGCAGTTTATTACATTTGGAGAGAACAAGTCACCGGCAACCGGACTGCAGGAAGGCCGTGCAGCGGGAGTTCCCGTGGCTGTGCCGGGCAGTGCCGAGCATCCCTGGCTCCGGGCGCTGGTACCCCCCAGAAAGCAGCGAGCAGAGCTCCAGCACGATGGAAACCAGCGTCCCGCTTCCCCTCTCCCGGTTCAGTATCAAAAATGTATTTGTCGGATTTTTAATAAAAGAACAACGACGGTTTTCAGTTTGTTAACTGCTTGATGATCTGGGGTAGATTGCCATTTAAAAAGCTCTGCTCTGGTTAGAGCAACTGCCAGGAAGCTGGGATGTTTTTAATATTTGTTCATTGTGCTGCAAAAAGCAATAAGAAGAACAATCCAATCGAGGAAAACACATTTCCTTAAATTATTTTTTTAATTAGTAACTTACAAAGATTTCGTATTAAAAAGTAAGAATTTAAAACTTAACAAACTGGTTTTAGCTTTTTAGAATGAAACGATCAGGGAGTGGCAAGTCTCTCCCATGCATCTGTAATGAAATATTAATTGGATAAAAGCTTTGATATAGATTTTTAAAGCGGCTTTTTTTCCTTCCAGTGTAACATATTACAGCTGGAAACTGTTCTCATTTACCTCCATAAGAGCAGATGAGAACCTGCCTTTCTGCCACTGTGTCTGTTTTCTACCAATTCTTCAGTCTTTATTTATAGGAGGCATTAAGAAAGGATTAGGAATAGAAAGGGAGAGGAAATGCAAAAGACAAACCAGAGGAGAAAGCGAGAGGCTGGGTGTGATAAAGCAGAGGTATCCAACAAAGAAAATGAACTTGGGAAGACTTTGTACCCTACGTTCTAGATAGAAAAATGCATAAATTCAGTCCTTTTTATAGCACAGGAACACATGAGAATTGGCCTTTTGGTTCACGTACATCTACAGTTTTAACACTGGCTTTACCACTTGAGCTCTTCTTTATCACTTCAGGTCAGAAGGCATTAAGCAGCGCTGGCGATGAGTTAGCACATCCCGGAGAGGCATATTAGATGAGTGTTTTCTTAGAGGTGTAGAAGCTAAGAGGGAAGCAGCAGCGGCTGCAGGGGTTTGCTGGACGGGTCTGTGCCCGCGGAGCTGCAGCTGAGCCGGCCTGGGACTGTGCACCTTGCCAGGTGCACCTTGCCAGTTCTTTTATTTGTTCCAGTTATTGTAGTTACTGTAGTAAACGTCAGACCTACAGTTAATTACTATGGTCAGTGATAAATATGGATAACCGCTTAATGCATGTACAGATATACACATTAGAAAGTCATTGTTACTGATGTTCTTCAAGGGTTAGACCAACGCGAATTTCAACCTGGGCAAGAGCTCTAGCTTATGTACATTATGTACAAGTGTCTTTTAAAAATGTATCATTAGGTATCTCAAGACAATAAAGACTCTCAAAAGTGATGAATCCCTCAAATAATATAGGTAGAAACTCAGGGAATCGCTTCTGGATTTGATTCATAGTTTCAGCCAAAATCTGGATTTCTGGTACTCTCATCCCTGATTCTTCTAAAGGATCCAGTTCTTGCAGCAGCGTTCAGGACAAGGACGGGAGTTCCTGTGAATTGTGTTATGGAGAAGGCAGTGGTGACTGAACCGTTTAAATGAATGTGAGCTTTGGATCGCCAGCTAAACAAGGTGAGATTCCAGTTCTCCTCCCCTTTCGGGAATGTGATGAAAAATTTGCTGGTGGCTGCATGTAGGGCTCAGCTTAGCTGGGCAAAGGTGGGTATCATCCAGTCATGCTGATTATTATACTGATCTGAAAGCAGCGGCTCCTCTCGGCCTCCTGCCATGGACCCAGTGATTCCTTGTGCTCACGTTGGTTATTTCCTTGTCCTTTTCCCTTTTTTCATTTCCTCTCTTTCTCTTGACGTTTGTTGCGCGTTGGCAGTAGCACTTATTTCTCATTTCCATGCTGTGAAAAGCTGTTGGAATGGATCTCAGTGACACACATTGTATTCGTAAAAATACTTTGCATATATTTTCTCATTCAGACACATCAATATTTCTCACAGAAATTATTTATTAAGGCTTTAACTGCCTTAGATATTTAAACCAGTGAAATTAGATAACAATTCATTAATTTAAACATGATTGTCAGTATCAAGAAGAGCTGGATTTTCAAAATGGATCGATTATTTTTAAAATCGTGTCAAAGGCTTTTTAGAAAACTTGTGCTGGGAAGCTGCGGAATTAGTGACGGGTCGGGGTGTCCTGGTTCGGGGTGTCCTGGTTCGGGGTGTCCTGGTTCGGGGTGTCCTGGTTCGGGGTGTCTGTCGAAGGAAAGGTTTGAACACTGACTGTCCAGCTCACTCCTGGCTTTCCTGTATCTTCCTGGGCAACTCAGAGACACACATTTTCAGAAATTATTTCTCTAAATTTTTCTGGAAGTTCTAGTTGCTATTTTCTCTGTAGCTTCGGCACCGGGGGAAGATGCTGCTGCTCCAGCCTGGATGGGGCCGCTCTTGGCATCCTGCGTCCCGGCTGTGTCCCCTGTTTGCCCACGGGTGACACCTCGTCTCGGAGTCAGCGAGCACAGCAGGACTCTCCTCCGTTTTAAATAATTAAGTGCTGAGATATTTCTGTTATCTGTCCTGTTTGTATATTTTTCAAGCGGCCGCAGAGCTGTAAAACTGCTGATCTCGTATTGTGCTGCCTCAACACAGCAGCACAATCTCTGCTGTGCGAAGAGTGTGTGTGTGTGGAGAGGGTTGCTTGGGGATGGAAATCGGAACTAACGCAGGCAAAAGTGAAGGAATAAGGTATTTCTCTGAACATACGTCATTAAGAAAGTTAATAGCATTCTTCGGTGATAAAAAAATACAAATATTTTTTAGATTATAAAAATCAGTTAGCAAGATTGCCTCTGGCGATCTTCCCTGACACAGCCTTAGCAAACCCCTGTATTTCTGTGTTTATTGCAGCTGCAGCCCTTCAGAACAGAAAATCCGCGATCCTCTTCTGCGTTTGGTGCTGCTCCTCCGTCCCTCCCTCCTGCCACCCCAGGACGAAGGCAGAGCTGCTAAGGGCAGGTTGGTCCTGGTGCGACAGGGCCGCGGGCGGCCGGGGCGCTAAGAACGGGGCGCACGGGGCCGGAGCACCCGTGGGTGCGGCTCCCGGGCTGCTGCATCCCTGGCAGCCTTTGGAGGGGGTGTCGGTGTGCCGGCCGGGTGCTTTGGTTCCCTGGAGGCGTTTTTGTCACAAATAATGGTGTTCTGCTGTTGCTTTTTGACAACGGGTGTTTGAGCACCTCTTACTTGTTCTGATTACAAATAGGGTCTGCGATTGCCTGATCTGGGCAATCACTTCCTTGTTGGAAGTTACAAACTTAAACTCAGATCTCAACAGATGTGGGATGTTGAGCTAGAAAAGATGGACGGAGAGCTTTTCTTTATCACAACCCTTTCCGCAAGACTTTTTTTCTTTGTTCCATGCTGTGATAATAATTAACTCTTGGTGGGTGTAGCAGCTGAAGGACAGGACAGTCCACGCGACTGATGGATCTCCTTCCTCTGCACAGATCCCTGCCGTCCCTCGCTGCTCTCCCACAGGGTCAGGGTTGTCCCCGGCCAGGTTTCCATGAGGAACATCTTGCAGGGACATGGCCCCTGCCCTGGGCCTGTCCCATCGCAGCCCCGGGGGCTGGTCACAGCAGTTTGTCACAGCAGTTTGTCACAGCAGGACGTCCCAGCATCTCCTCTCCCACTCCCCCATGGCTCCTCCGGGCCGCGGGGATGGAGGGATGGTGGGTGTCCCATGGCTTGGTGTCCCTCAGCAGGTGTCACGTGCTGCTGGGGACACGTCCCAGCCATTAGCTCTGCCTCAGCTGTCGAGGGGGAATGCCTGGGTTTGTTCTTTATTTCAGTCTCAGTTTTCAGGGAAAAAACCCCACGTGTTTCAAAGAATTAAGGATAAAAAGGCTCATGTACAGTGAGCTGAAGAAGACTTATTTTTATTTACTGTTGAATTTAACTTGCATATGATCTAAGTATTCTTTTGCGTTTATGCTGGTTTTGTGCTGATTAACCTTAAAGCTGTTCTTACAGTAGATTAATTAATCCGCGAAGTTTTTAAAATAAATTTTTATTCTTTATTTCCAAATGGACACTTCTCAAGTGATCCAAACGGTGGAGGTGATGGGGATGGTATCACCAAACGGGCTGTCAGGCTCAGCACTCCCCACTGAAAAGGAGAGATCGGGTTGGGTTTAAAAGAGCTTATTTTAGGAGGAATATATATATATTTCTTTTACTTGGGTACTTAATGTCTCATTTGTTATTCACGCCTTCACCCTTGTTTGGAGGAGCAGGTACAGGGGGCTGGCGACCAAAGCGTTGCTGTGTCTGCAGCCCGGCGCAGCACAGGTGACGGGGGGACCCGCCGTCCTGCCCCGTGTCCCAGCCCCCGGCTGACGGGTGTTCCCAGCACCAGCCTGTCCTTCTCCACTTGTGCTCCTCAGGCTGCACCTCCTGGCCTCAGAGGGGTAGGATGTGCTCAGAAATGTGATATTCTGTGCTCAGAAATGTGATATTCCCCCAGCCCTTCTGGCTTCCTCCCCGTGACCTTCACTAACTCCGGCAGCTGCCCTGGCAGATAATGATCAGCTTTTAAAGTGGTCTGTTTGCCAAGAAGGAACTTATTGTCTTGAGTGACTTGCTGAGTTTCTCATTTGTTCTTCTATTAATGTTCTTTTTTTTGTGTTGAGAATTTCCTCCTAACATTTAAATTTAGTTCTTTTTACTATTTTTACCATATTGTATTAATTTTCAGCGTTCTCCTGCTGTACTATCGCTTTCTCTTTGCCAAATGTTTGTGCGATTGGGGTTTGATTTCTTGGTGGGATCCTGAATTCCGTGTATGTGCAGAGGCAGCGGGTCAGGGTGGCCGTGGTGGCTCCGGTGGGTGTCACAGGTGGCCGTGGTGGCTCCGGTGGGTGTCACAGGTGGCCGTGGTGGCTCCTGTGGGTCAGGGTGGCCGTGGTGGCTCTGGTGGGTGTCACAGGTGGCTGTGGTGGCTCTGGTGGGTGTCACAGGTGGCCGTGGTGGCTCCGGTGGGTGTCACAGGTGGCCGTGGTGGCTCCGGTGGGTGTCACAGGTGGCCGTGGTGGCTCCTGTGGGTCAGGGTGGCCGTGGTGGCTCTGGTGGGTGTCACAGGTGGCCGTGGTGGCTCTGGTGGGTGTCACAGGTGGCCGGGACCCTCCACGCCGTGCACTGCTCCTGATCCTTCCTTCCTTCTTTTGCTCTTTCTCCTCATTTCAAGCCTTCGTGGTGTTTTCCATACCCAACAATTCAAAACGTGTTAGCAATCAAGATGCAGTGAGACACAATATCCAATACTTTACTGCAACTCAAGTGTATAATTTTTCTTTTTATCTTCCAAGTCTGTAATGCTGTCAGGAGAGTCAATCAAGTTCCTCTACAAAGATTTCCTTTTTTTGAAATTGTTGTTTATTGCATGCCATTACAATGCTTGCTTGAGTTTAGAGATATATTTTTTTTCTCCTCTTACAATTTTCTCCAAATGGATCATCTCCTGCTGAAATAAATATCTGAGTGCATTGCCCAAAGGATTGTTGTTGAGAGTGGTAGCTCCTAGAGAATTTAAGCTCTCTCTGGAAAAATTGCTGAAAATTCCTTAAGAAAATAAAACATTGGCTCATCAGAACACCTTTTGCTCTCTGGCAATTTCAGCCCCTTGGGATGCAGAGGCAGGATAAGCATATAGGCATAACCTATATTTTCTAGCAGGAGCCCAGAGATTGTTGTACAGCTGTACACAAACACGGGCTGCGGCTTCATGTTCAGCTGCTGCAACTAGAAAGGGAGAGGTGGAAATTTGCTTCTTCTGTCTGTTCCTAATGAAGATCTGTCCAGGTGGCCTCAGTATTTCCATGAATTACCTCACCAGGCATGAACTCCCATCCCCGGGGCAGCCGTGCTGGTGGGACAGGTACCAGGGACGTCCTTGTACATTTGCCATAAGCGTCCTGCAGCGATGCTGCTGATTGCGAGGGGAGCTGGATAAGCTGTATTTACTAATGACTAATTAACTACTGGTTAACTAATACATTGATATTTCATAAAAAGTGCTGTGTACCGAAGAAACGTCTTTCTTTTCTCTTTTAATGTAAGATTTTTGTTCACATTAACACTGCAGCGATAACAAACCCCACAACTCTCCCCAAGCCCAGACATTTCTTAAGATCTCTCCCAAAACTCTGAAGAGAAAGGTATCACCAGCTTTTCCAATTTAACCTGTTTTTCATGAATTTTCATTTTTCATGGAGTCACAAAAACTTCGCGTTTTCCATTCCTGTTTTGTATATTTCTTCTCACATATCACATATAACAGAATTAGATACGTGTGTTTATTTTTTTTTGTTTCAAGTTGATATACATACTTGATACCTTTTGCTTACTGAGGTTAATTTGCCAAGGGAAACATACCAGGCAGACTGCTATTTTCCGTGTAATAATCTGCCATTTTCCATATAATTATATTTTCTTTCCTTGTTTAGAGATTATTGTGGTGTGGGTTTTTTTGTTGTTGTGGGTTTGTTTTTTTTTTTTTTTCCTGTGTGTTGAACTTGGATGTTTTGCCAGAAACCATCCATTTTTGGCCTTGCACATGAAGAGCTTTCTGGCTTTTATTTATTCAAAAGCATTTTAAGGCTTGATGGCTGGCTGGCGGCATCTCTTCCCCTGCCTGGAACGCAGTAGCTTTCCAAAGCTGGGGCAGATCCAGTTCCAGCGTTGAAGAACGTTCCTGGAAGCGTCTCGCATCTCGAGGACCCGCTGTTTGCAGGGTGGCGAAGTGGGCGCTGCGGGGGTCGGATCCTGCTCCGCACCCGCCGTCTGCACTGGGCTCTGCCGGGCAAGCGGGCGCTGGGACGGCGCGGAGTCCCGGCAGGAGGTCTGTGCGAAGGGCTTGTGCTGGGAGGGAAAGGCCACCCAGGTGAACAGCAAACCTGAAATCCTCATGTGAGTTTCTATCCTATGGGAGCTGATCCAAGCGCAGGGGCAAATCACACCAGAATCATAGAATCCTTTTGGTTGGAAGAGACTCTCAAGATCATGGAGTCTCCAGGTAGGGGAGAGAATGGAAAAGCATGGAGAAACTTGTGGGTTGAGATAGAAATAGTTTAACAGCAAAATAATACTAATATACCGCTGTTAATAATAATAATATAAACCAAAAATAAAATCTAAAATAAGTGATACTCAAGGCAATTCACAGAATCATAGAATCATCTTAGTTGAAGAGACCCTCAAGATCAACCCCGGCACTGCCCCATGTCCTGAGAACCTCGTGTCCGTCTGTCCAGCCCCTCCAGGGATGGTGACTCCAGCACTGCCCTGGGCAGCCTGTTCCAATGCCCCACAGCCCTTGGGGGAAGAAATTGTTCCCCAGATCCAACCTCAGCCTCCCCTGGCGCAACTTGAGGCCGTTTCCTCTGGTCCTGGCGCTTGTTCCTGGGGAGCAGAGCCCGACCCCCCTGGCTCCAAGCTCCTTTCAGGCAGGTCAGAGATCAGAAGGTCTCCCCTCAGCTCCTGTTCTCCAGCTGAACCCCCAGCTCCCTCAGCCGCTCCCATCACCCTTGTGCTCCAGCCCCTCACCAGCTCCGTTCCCTTCTCTCCACTCGCTCCAGCGCTGCTGTCCCAGAGCCGTCCCTGTCACCTGGCCGGCTCTCTCGGGGCGCGCAGCGCTGAACCCGAGGATGAAGAAGGGAGAAGCAATGACCGCAAATGCAGCCCAGCTCCGCATTTAATCAGCCTCAATAGTTTTTGGAGGCTAAAATTCGGTTATTTCCTCCCATTCAGGGAGGACTGAGAAAACGTTTGGAGGCACTTATGTCTGAGACTGAATGGGTTGAAGCTTCCACTTGTACTGACGACACTTTCTTGGCACAGAGCTCAGTTGCCCAATTCAGCATGATCCGCTGTTTTGCTACATTTTTCAGCCAGTGTAAATTGGTACTGCTTTTTTGCAGCCATATGCTCTGTCACAGGACGCGGGCATCATCCTCCTCGCTCTGTTTAAATATGCTTTCCACTAGTGTTTTGGCTTCTGCAAAAGCACTTTAATATTTCTGTTTACTCTTTTGGAGACAAAATCAATATTTGTTAGATGCAATTATGAAGAATGATGGATGTGCTGTCAGTGGTATGAGAGTATGAAAAATAATATTATGGCACAGGCCTGCTCTTAATAAAAGCAGAGAGGGGGTACAAACAAGCCAGCCTGAACAATCCCATCCCAAACCACGGGTTCTGTAATAAACAGGAAGCTTTTCGAGTGTTTTAAATTGGAGCTGATTGCCCGCTTCAGGGCATTGATTGAAAATTTGCTTAAATGAGAGATGAATGTGCTTGGGCTGTGTTTGTGCCCCTTTGGGTTTATTTTGGTGACTGTCCTGCGTGCATCACACGCAGATCCGCTGCGTCCTCTGCATCACGAGCCGTCGGTGCCGGCCGGAGAGCTGCTGCCAGTACAGCCCGGCCATTCCTATCCTTTCATTTGCCTTCGATTTTTAGTCTTGGCTTAATCCTAGACAGCTTGGAGGCTTATGGCATCATCTCACTGAGACAGGCCACGCTTCCCAGACTCCTTCCCAGCCCTCTGGGGGTTTTACCCGTCTCTCTTTGCACCATCTGATGCCAAAGCTCTGCCTTCCTTGTGGGGGTGAGAGCTGATCGTTTTTCCATCCCTTGCTCATGGGAAGGATGTCAGAATCTGCCATTATTTCTACATATATACAGATATAAGCAATGCCTCTCTTTCAGCTGTCATGTATATTTGTAACATGTTCTGCTGGTTTTAATAATTAACCGTGTGTGCCTAGAGACGGGCTCGCTGCCCGCCTGCTCCTCCCAGGGTGTGAAAGCGCTGGCAGCCTCTGCGAAGACGGGATATCCGTCCTGCTGATGAGGGAGACGGGAGCTGGTGGCACGGTTTAAGGGTCTGGTTTGCAGTTAATAGACACCCTGGCAGTAAGGGCTGGTGCTGGTGCCCGGGCGGGAGGATGCGGAGGATGAGGAGGGTGGCTGGGCAGCCCGTGCGGCTGGGCTGCCCCCGCGTGCTCGGGTGCTGCAGCTGTCCCCAGAGCCTGCACACGGGGACAAGTGGGGTGTCAACACCGGCTGAGGAATGTGCTCCTCTCCGGCTCCATGACAAGCCTCTGGGAGTTTTAGGTACAAACGGATGGGCTAACGTGGCCGGCTGAACAGTGATGGAGGCCAGGGAGAGAGCTCTGATGGGGGCACGATCTACCAGGAGGCTGGAGCCCGGAGATTCAGATTTATGAAGCTGTTAGTTTTACCTAATAGGTAATTTTTTCTCAATATTCCTACACTGCCTCATAGGTCTTACCAAGAAGTGACTCTCAAAACATGATTTCCCCAAGTAAATGGAAGTGGTGAAGAAGCAGTGGCCCAGGAATGAGAAGTACGGGAGGGGCTGGTTTTTCTGAGCTCTTGCAGTGAATGCGGGTGATGAGGAAAGGGAAGAAATGCTGGTGAATGTTTGCATGACTTAAGTGCTTCTTCAAAGGGCAGCAGGCGCACAAGAACAACAAAAGCATCTAACGTGTGATCTGCACAGCCGGCAAGGTTGTGAGATCTCCTGGGAGGATTCACGTGATCTGAGGCTTTGTGCAACCAGGTGCAGAAATTCTGGTCTCTCGATCAAAACCCAGCAGGAACCCAGCACCTGCCCCGGGAGGGGCCGGGGGGTCCCGCCGCTGGCGGGGACAGAGGATTCTCACCCCGCTGCATCTTCGCGGGATCCAAATACTTCATAGTGCCCATTTTGTTGATGTGTGTGTACGGTTTTGTTTGTTGATGGTTTGGGTTTTTTTCCTTCTCTGTGTTCAAGGTTAAACTTTCCACTAGAGAGAATTAGTTGGTAAAAGACAGAGGACGCTGATCAGTAGGAGTGGGAGAAGATACATTTTACAAAAGATTTTTAGCCGCAGTACCTGAAGATAGATCAATATTTTCTATTTGCCTTAGCACTAAGCTTATTTTCCTTCATCACTGAAGAGATACTCACTTGTGCCTGCTACCAAAACATTAAACTGTTCTCTTCTGATAAATGGCAAGGCAAACAATAGAGCTTTCCAGGAGCCGCTTTACCGTGCAGAAATACATCAGTCCTTTTGATGCACGAAGAAAACCACGTCTCCGCCTTAGCTTGGAGCATCCACGCCGGACCCAAGCGCTGCTGCTGCTGGAGGAACCCGGATTTGTCCTGCTGCTCGGGGACCCTCAGCATGCGTCCCTGTGGCTGGTGGGAAACCTTCCCCGCGGTCACGGGGAGGCTCTTCTTTACAGGGATCCACTCATCCCTGTTTGACGGTGCTGTGAGCTGTGGTACAAACACCATAACAAACCAGTTTACTAGAGCTGGGATTAAGCCTTATACATGCCGACAAACGTAGAAACTTAAGGCCAACTAAAAGAAGAGGAAAGCGTGTAATTACTCATTCCCCTCTGCTCCCTAATACATTTTGTTATCTGAACTTATAACTGAATTATGAGTACCTAAGCTGTAATAAGTATTAAGAGAAACCAGCAGAGCAGAAGCGGCGTGTTTGGTGTCACGCTGGGTGACGTGCCCGTCATTTTTCTCAGGAGGGACCGACGAGCACTGACGCTCATTCCTCTAACAGGGGAAAAAGCGTGAGTCTGATTTTAAACACGGGAAGGATCGGTCAACATGAAGTAAAACCACTGGAATGTTGGTTCCTAAGCTGTTCCCTGCAAGGCAGTCAAAGTTTAAGTGATAACACCATGGTAAGGTAATACAGGGATTACAATAAGTTGCGAAGGATACATATATTCTGGGTTTCACTGAATTTCTGGATTTTACTAATATGTTTTGTTAGTTTGGGGCATTATACATATACATTGATATTTTTGTTACTTTCATGCAAGAAATTGTGATATTGGTGCTTTTGTCCTGTAAAAAACTATGCCTAGATAGTACATTAAATTATCTTTGAGGATAACATAGGAAGTAAAAAAAACAAAAAAAAAAGACTATAGCCATGTGAGTGCTAATATTGCTTTGAAAATGTAGGAGTCTGATGTAAGTTGGTGCCGCAGGTGTGTCTGATGTGTGTCTGGAAGCTCCGGTTCCGTCCCACGTAGGCTGCAGCTGTGTCTCATGGAAACCCCTGTGCAACAAGGGCTTTCCATAATCCTGGTGTCCTACCAGGACAGCCAGGCAGCCTCGTGTTCACAGAGTGGTCGGGCTGGGAGTGCAAACCTGATCCGTCTCCCGTGGGCTGACATATATCATCAGTGGATTTGGTTTTGATATTGAGGCAGCGATTGTAAAATGCAAAGCTCCTCGAGATGTTGCTATCAAACACACATGGACCACGGTGAGGTTTTGGAGGCACGGATATAATATATTCCTTCAGATGCTCAAGCCAATGGTGCCGTTACTCTTACTAATAATTCTACTGGTGGTTGCAGCGTGTGCTGGTTTTCGGTGGTGCCGTGCGTGGTCCCCAAGCACCCACAGACCCGAGGGTGCCGGGGCCGGCGCTGCGGGTTCCGCTGGGTGCTGGTGGGTGTCCCCGCGCTGTCCTGCACCCCCAGAGCCAGGCCAGCCCTGTCCCACCTCCTGCAGTGCCAGGACCTGCGCCGGGGCTCCCAGCACTGACATCCTCTGAGATTCTGTGGAATTTGGGGTGTGGGAGGAATATCAGATCACCGCCGGTCCGTGTGGTGCTCACGTTTATTCGCTTTCCTAATTCCAGGGCTGATTAAACACCTGCATTCGGATTGTCTGATAGTATCCAGATTTTATTTGTATGTAAACTGTGCTTCCAGCTCCCTTATCAGCAAACATTGCAATTTCTTACTCAATTGTGTACATGTTTGGTAAGCCAAAAGCAAATCTATTCACATTTGTATTTTTGTTCAGCTTTAAAGCCTCGGCATACGTCGATCGTGCAGAATGCTATTTAAAAGTTTTGCAGAATATTTATTTTTTCCCCTGAAGAATGGCTTCCACCAAACAAGAGAGGATTTAAATACTTTTCAATCATGTTTGGCTCCTTAAGCCTAATTCCAGTATGGAATTGTAGATGGTCTTCAGGTGCAAAAGCATTTGCATTGGGTGAAACGTTCTCAAAAGGCAGAGCTGTGTTAATGGCTCATTTCTGAAGCTGCAGACAATTTGAAAGAATATGGTAGTGCTTTTTCAGCTGTGGATAAATAGTGACACATTTGTTGTCTCCTCATAAAACTTAATATATTCGTAATTACAGCATCAATTCATCATAGTTATCGTTGTCATCAATCTTTGCCAGCACCAACTGATGCAGACAATAGCTTGCAAGGGTTTTTTTTGTGGTTTTATTAGAGCTTCACACACCTAAGTGCGGTTCCGCCAGTATTATTTTGTTTTCCCTGTTGTTCAGACTTTGGAGGCTCCCCGGGCCTCCTGCTCTGGGCCACTCACGGCTGTTGTGTCCGCTCCCTGCCCTTTGCCCAGGGCGGCAGAGGAAACCTCGGCTGGTTTCCCCAGCTGTGGGAGGGGATCTGGTGCTGGGTGTGATGCTGCGGTAGAAAAAACCTGTTTCAGCAGACTTAGGTAATCTAAAAGGAACCACTGCTGCCAGTCAGCTGGACCCCTGAAGTCTTCAGTAAACTTCACTTTTTAACAGAACATGGGAGACCAAGAGGAAATGGCCTCAGGTTATGCCAGGGAATATTAGGATATTAGGAAAAAATTCTTCATGGAGAGGGCTGTGAGCATTGGAACAGGCTGCCAGGGCAGTGCTGGAGTCACATCCCTGGAGGGGTCGGACAGACGGACGTGAGGTTCTCAGGACATGGGGCAGTGCCAGGGCTGGGTTATGGCTGGACTCGATGATCTTGAGGGTCTCTTCCAACCAGAATGATTCTATGATTCTATATAACAGAAAACAGAGAAGTTTTGCTGCCACACAGGATGCAGGCAGGTCTGTGATGCTCCATCTTGTTTCTTCAGCGCTTGGGTGACCTCAGCCTCTCTGCTTGTGCGCATCCGTTACAAAACCCGCAGCAGTGGATTGTCACAGAAAGTCAGAAGAGAGGAGAGGTGGTTATGATGTAATAATATTTTCTTTTTAATTAAAGGAGTGCTTGATCTCAGTCACGCCACAGGAGCCGTGGCCTCCATGGGACAGCTGAGCGCCGCACCACAAAATCCTGTGTTTTGTCACACTGGCAGAGCTGAGTACAGACCCCAACGGGGCGAGCAAACCGAATAAAGCAAACAGAGAGATGGCATTTCCCGCAGGGACTGGGAAACAGATGGAGTTTACACGGCTCAGGGAAACAGAAATATGCACACTTGAGCCTGAGCCAGCTTCCTGAAGTCAGCGAGAGTTTTGCTTTTGACTTCAGAGTGGTGAATCGGGTGCTTTTAAGGCTTCTTTTGTTTGTTTTGATTTAGGAGAAAATACCACCTCTCTATATTGTTCTTACAGATACAAGCACTCACAAGTTTCTCTGTATAGGATGTATAAACTAAACTATGCCAGGTAGATTTTTCTCTTATATGTGCTTTTGTTGTTGCCTTTTATTTCAGTTGGTCCAGTTTTGCTGCTCCAGAGCGTGCAGGACCTTCCCTGGGAGCTGCAGCAAACGTGAGATCTTATCGATGGAGAGCAGCAGCTCTCGGCCTCTGGGCAAAGGGATGTTATAGACACTGAATTTTCCCAGCTGACGGCGGGATGTTGCTTTACAGACATTCAGGGCTGCCAGTGCTTTCCCCGAGCCCCTGTGGGGAATGAACGGAGCACGTGAAGTGGATAAGTCCTTCACTTCACCAGTGTTTCCAGCCTCCGAATTTCCCTGGGGCAGCTTGGCTGGTCCGCAGGCTCCACAGTTTTAAAGGACACGCGAAACCTCCGCTGCTTCCCAACCGGGGTGAAAGCATGTAAGGACTGCCATTACGCTTTTCTGATGGCTTTGTATAGCGACGTTCAGGTTCGGAAGAAATGTGAATTTTCCTTCTCTGAGGAGCTTTGCATCATTAGCCTCAGAAATGGATTATTTGTCATTAAAATAATTAATAAATAGTGAGCATAAAGACAGGTTGGCCGTAACGTGGGTGGACATGGTGGCTCCAGAGGTTCTTGCGCCAGACGTGGGCATGAGAGGGGAGCGCAGGAGCACCGGTAGGTCAGAAAGCTCCTTGCTTTCTCTCTCTTTTTCTCTTTTTAATGTATTTTCCTCTTTTTCTTTCTAAAACCCACATTTGGATGCAGTTATCATTTTTCTTATCTTCCCTGTGCCTTCCCAGTGCTCTTCCCCATCATGCAATCAGCATTTTAGAATAGTCTCAAAGCCAGTAGTATTTACCATTTCTTCTTTCCAAGATAATTCCTCAAATACGCTTGTGCACTGAGACTCCTGACCTCGCTCAGTGTAATCAAATAACTATTGATTGCACTTAACCTTACAGATCTTAAAGATTGATAGCTTTAATGGTTAATTAACAATTGTTAAATGTTTCAGTTGTGAAAAGGCTTTTTTATTCTTTTCCAGCTATTATTCCAAAGCCCGTTCCTGCCCTGCTGTGTGCGCCCTGATACGGCTTTGGGCCACAACTGGATTTCAGACAAACCTGTGGTCCCGGAGCATCCCCCCCATTCCGGAGCATCCCCACCTCGGAGCATCCCCCCCATTCCAGAGCATCCTATTCCGGAGCATCCCCCCCACCCCGGAGCATCCCCACCCCGGAGCATCCCCACCCCAGAGCATCCATCCCGCAGTGCTCCCCATCACCCAGGTACCCTCTGGGTTCTTTAACCTGTATTCTGGGAAAACCAGGGAACAGACACTTCAGAGCTGTTTTCACAGCAAATAACAAGAATTCCCACCTCCCTGGGGTACCTTCATATCTAGTGACCTTTTTTCCTCGTCTTGTTAATGACAACGTACTTTCTTTTCACATTCACTCAGTGTCATCTGCTTTTTTATTTTCCAAATTATTGTTTTTAGCCTTTGCTGTGACCTTCTGCAAAGCAGTGTCAGCAATCTGGGGCTGGTGTTCCCGTCAGGACGCACAGACAGGCTTCGCTCATTCGGTAAGAGCTTTCTATTGACTGAGGTGGGGCTGCAATTGCAGTCGCCAAAGCCTAATGGTAGGGCAAGGACAAATCCTGTGGGGGGAAAACTGCAGTTCTGCTCGGTTCTAGGCTGCTGTTAACTTTGTGTGATATGGAGCAAGTCATATAACCTCACTCTGCCTGTGTTTTATGAGATCCAAAGTAAAATTATAGCTTTTTCCACGTTAGAAAGTGGTACAAATAAAGAAATAAATATATAAATGCTAAGTCCCTGTTATTACATTCAGACTCTTTGCTTCAAAGAAATTACTCTGTATAGGAAAGTTATTTTTAAACACTATTTATTTTCAGTTGTTGCAAATGTTCTCTTGCACATCCAGTTAAAACCCACGTTTTGTGTGATTTATAACTTAAAAAATCAATTTCAGCTACAAGTCTTTCATGTTTAGTATTTTAGTATTAGGTGTGAGACTCTGGCACTGAGTCACAGGTAAACCCCAGAATTAGTAATTGTAGTTTCTGAGGGATTGTGGAGTTTTTCTGTGACCCATGGAGAGAACTTCAGCCGACTTCAGGAGGAACAGCTTTGCAAGTGCAGCTGGTACGAGGCAGAGCATATTCAAAATAAAGTGAGGATAGTGCTATATCTGCAGGAGGTGTCTCAATTATTAATTTAAATTGTGGTAGTTTGTCAGCTGGTTGATCAGAGCATTTGTGGGACACCCACGGGTGACAGGCGCGGGCTGGGGCGAGTCGCCTCCCAGGGAAGCAGAACCAGATGTGTTGCTCAGCTGAAACACGGGGTTTATGTGGCTGCGGAGGTGATGCGCGTTCCTGATCAGCGCCAGCTTCGTGGTCACTGATACCATTAGGAGACACCTTCCCTGGAGCGCGCTCTTCCCCGTTGCTTCCTACCCGTTCTGGCTAGAAGTGTTGGAAACAGATGATCTTTAAGGTCCCTTCCAACCCAAACCGTTCTGATTCCATGTTTCCTGTGTGCCATCGTCAGGCTAATTGAAAGCAGGTGCGTGTCGGCGGATCAGCTGCGAGAAGCTGCTGTCTGTCATCCCTCCTCTATCCTTGGATGCTTTTGAAAAATGGGGAGGGCAGCTCAGGTGGAGAGAGCCTCAGGTGCACAGCGGCTTAACTCTGCCAAGCCTGACCCATTGATAAAATTATCCAGAGAAGTGTCTAAATGTTCGATCCTGAGCTCTGAGGACGACCAGGGAGGTTTCGGCTCCATCAGGACACCTGAGCTGACGTGTTCCTGCAGAACCTCGGCCCGTGCTCTGTTCCGTGCCCGCACACAGCCCTGGCACACAGTGACACAGGACAATCCCCGGTGACAGAAGCGGCACGGCGCACTGATAAGGTTCTCTCGTACTGCTTCCCAAGTGTCTGAGGAGCCGAAACAGCATCTCCTCGTGTTGTGAGCACAACATGATGCAGCATTAGCCCAGGGCTGCAGAGGTCCCGAACTGCCGAGGAGACGGACAAACAGCTCTGGCACATGGCTGAAATGCTGCAGGGAGAAAGAAAAATGTAACGTAGCACCGTTGTGAGGCAGTAACATTCTTATATTTCATGATTTCGAGATATCTCAAAATCTGCTGTCAGTCAGGACCAGCATGCCAAGGTTCCTGTTTTTAACATCACACAAATATTTTTGTCGCCTCTTCCATCAACTTAACAACAAAGATGTCACGAGGCTTTCAGTTTATCCTTTCCTGCCTGATCTTTTTTCCAGGCTAGACAAAGAAAACGTCTCATCTAGGTGCCAGGCTGTAGTTCATTTGGACTTTATCTCTCCCGGTGCAGAACCTTCTCCTCCCCACCATCCCCAGCTCACGGTGCCGCTGGAGTGACAGCTCCATCTTTCTCTTTCCCCACCTTCTATTTATTACCGAAGATGCAGAGACCTCTGTCACACGGGGGCTGGAGGCAAGTGGAAAAGGTAATTGTGAGAGGAACACAGCATATTTTTCTCCTTGGTTTGAGCACTCGCTTTTATTTTTTCTTGTTTGTATAAATTATACATCCTTGCCCATCCACTTTGCACCTCCAGTGTTGCTTGTGCATCCTGATGATAAAAATAGCTGACTAACTCTGGTTGATAAAGATCTGAAAAAGAGTGTCAGTGGGAGTGTGGCTGCCCTATTTTTTTGCTTAATTAAAATATCTCCTCCATCTCAAGCCCCCTGTGATTTTCTTTCTTTTCTTCCAGAATAGTGAACTTGCAGTGTTACACGCATTTGTCTCAAAACACGGACCCCCAACCATGCCAGACCAAATGTCCCTGTTCCCAGAGCTGGCAGGAGTCGGGGGGTCCCTGTCCCACCCTGGTCCAGCAGGTCACTGGGGGCCTCGCGTGGAGGTGGAACATCCCCCAGGCTGGAGCCCTGGGCAGCCAGCCCGCTATCCGGCCGTCCGCACTGTAAAAAGGGGTTTTTTTTGTGTTCAGACAGACTTTCTTGTATTTAGTTTACGCTGTGCAGAGTGCTGCCTTACTCACCAGGTAGCCCCTTTATTTCATGGGGAATAGGGTGTTTCTCGGTGCTAGTCCGGCTGGCCAAAACTGTGCTGTAGTTATAAAACTGACATTGCAAATGAGATCTGAGGTCTGAGCCCACCTCCCTGCTCAGCACAGCGCCCGGGGCGCCGCAGTTAAACTGCTCCTAAGATAATCCAGCGCTTGATGGGCCATTGTAAAAACTTATTACAGATTTGCTCTCATATTAACTAGCTCGAGTTCTCATTTCCAGCATCTTGCGATGCAGATGGTCCTTCAGCGCTGGCTGCATCTGACGGGGAGCCAGGTGGCTGCAGATGCGCTGGGTTCCCAGGGAGGTTTGAACCCGCGTGCCCGGGGACCACATCAGCTGCGAGTAGACTTGGGACGGATACACGTTTGCACTGATTCTGCAGTTTTTAATTGGTCTGGACCAATCTGGTATTTTTTTTCCAGTCTCTTTTTCCTAAAAGTAAACAAACAAAAAGAAAAAAAGAAAAGAAAAAGAAAGAAGGTATAGCTTAATAAGCACTAGTCCTTTATGTAAAATAAAAAGTGAATGGTAAAATGTAGCCCTGGGAACTCAGGCAAAGCCGTGTGAAACCAAAAGTCCCAGCTCATTTAAGCCCCAGACCCAGCGTATCGCAGGCCAGACTTCAGCAGGTTTCAGTAATGGGACAGCATGAGGAAACACCTTATGGGACTGAATATTATGGAAATGCAATATTGCAGTGCAGACTTTCACACTCAACTTTAATGACGGTGTCAGTTCAAACATCGCTGTTAAATGATATAATCTGGTCCCTTAGACACCTTGTTCTGAGGAAGACTGCAAGTTTCAACTGGAGACTAGCAAAAAGAATTAAATAGCTTAACTGAAACTCTAGAAAATGTGCGTAATGACCAGGCTTGAAGAAATGTTATCGAATTTTTGCAAATGTGAAGTTTTATCAGAATAGAAAAATTTCCTGTATCATTTACATCTCAGAGCAGAAGTGAAATTTTTGTGTCTCAGGTTCAGCCGCTGCTGGGCCTGCAGTCGGGAAGAACTTTGCGGTAGAACAGTGTGAACTGCAGAGGTTTGTTCTCCCCATCTGCTGGACACCAGCGCAGTTCTCGAATTGGGGGAAAGTGGCTGCAGCCCGGGTGACCTGCTGGACCAACCTCTTGGTGTTCAGGTGTCCATTCAAAAACTCTCTTTTCTTTTACTGTTAGTTCCTTTATGCTTTTCTATTTCAGGTTCCTCTTCTAAAATAAAAGAGCAAGGAATTTCAATCCTGAGGAAGGCTGGAGAGGCAGAGGTTCCTGCGTGTGTTCTCTACTCGTGTTCACTAATGTCTTCTGAGATGAGAAGAAGGAAGGTCCTGGCAGGTGGTTATGGGGAGAAGACACATCCCCCAGAGGATGGAAGCGGCTGTGACGTTGAAGCACAATAACGTGAGTTCATGTCTTGTTGGAAGCAGCCAGAAGAGTCATTCTATGTATTGCCGCTCTCTGGCGCCTGCTGTGAAGTGCAGGTACCGGGTCCCCTGGCACAGCGCAACAAATTCCTCCAAAGGAAAAGGATGAAAGAACTTCGAAGTGTGCTTGGAAAACTTGAAGAAATGCAAAATTCAACTGATTAGAAAAAAACACCTCCCTAGGGGAAATGGGTTCAGTGCCTTCTTCCTTTAAGATGTTTGTAGAAGTGTTCTTTCATTTAGACAATATTTCTTGATTAGATATTTCACTGCACAAAATAATAATTATGCAAATAAAGCCATAGTTCCTATATTTAACTTAATTTTATTTTGCACATGTTCCATTTTTCATTTATTTCATGTTCTAAAACTAAATATTTTGAAAGAAAATGAAGACTCTAGAGAAAGAAGATAACACTGAGCACCCTTCTAGCGAGACGTGCTAACCAGAATTTTAAAAATTGCTTTTATTCTCCAATTTGTTATATGACAAAGCCTTCTCTTTGCTGCTGTCCCAGGGGAACAGACATTCCTTCAAGTAAGGTTTTATTCCTAGTGGCTCTTGATCAATATATTATAAGAATTCTCAGAATAATGAGGAGAGACTGTTATATTCTCAGAGAAAGACAATATAGTTGTGAAAAAGTAGCCATAGAAAATTTGTCAGAAGGGCAATTTCCAGCTAAGGAGAACATATATTAATCTCCGCTCTAAAAGTCAAGGGTTCTTATTACTGCTTGCTTATTGTTCACTACTGCATGTCCTTAGGTTCCTACCAATTCAAGTCCTGTGTGTTTGAAAAACTAAAAAGAAACCAAGTAAGTTTCTAATTGTCAGGAATTTAGGGACATGAAACAGGTAAATCCAATTATTCCTGTTCTTAGATCTCCCCCGTATGCCCATGGACATTTTTCAGAATAAGGACATGGTTTGGAAAGAGACCCAACTAATTTACAACAGAGAAAATCTCAGGTCTCCAGAGAGCTTGGCAGCTGGCTGTGCTTCCCTGGATGAGCCAGCTGTGGAAGCCACATATTAGTAATATTTGTTGGTACCTCGGTAGCACTTGTTAGGATTTTGGGACTGTCAACTTCTAAGTCCTTCATGAACATGGAAGAGAAATGATGTTTTGAACAAAATAGTTTAAAAATTATTGTGGTTCTCTTTTGGAAGCTTGACCATTTTAATAATCCATGCAGTTACCCATATGGGGTTTCTATCTAATGCAAAAAAGTAAGCACTGGCTTAAACAATGACTGCATGGGAAAAAACCCTCCTCCTTTATCCTCCTCCTTTACTTAAAGAATTTATCCAGCCATCCCTCCCACCCCAAATCACTGTTTCAGAAGATCCAGTCTCCCAGGTACCACAACATAATCTTATACTTAAGAGGGACCAAGTCTGTTTATTCAAATTTTAAACTAATTCCTCCCATAAGCAAGGAACATTTGGTCAAAACCTCATTTCTAGAAATCATTTCCTATGAGAAAGTATTTGTTTAAACCCAGAGACTTAACCAAGCCAAGCACAGTTATGACTGATTTGGACCAATGTTAGTTTTCAAAGCTGAGAAGCATTTTAAGACTAATCCTCGTAGTATTTACTCTGCATCTCATAAGGCTGTTTACCCTGGGGAGGGCTTAACCTGGCAAGAATTTGTGGAATACTATGAGAATAATTCTCCTTTTCACGCTTTCCTTAATAACCCAGGCAGCGATGCAGAGGAGTAGGATTATTCCGGGCAGTCTGTAGTTATGTAAAAGTGCATTGCAAAGAACTGCATGTTAAAAGCAGTTATCCATGCCCATGCAGGGCAGAGTGAAAATGGGTAGCCTTAAATTACAGAGAAAGAGGGTTTTTCAGTTATTAATAGGTTTTCTGCCACATTTGAGAGCAGCGGGGCCCTGGGCGATGCCCATGGAGGTGATGGGTCTGCGAGGGGCTGGAGAACGTCGTGGGGACGGTTCAGTCCTGTACCCCACCCCGGGGGCACGGGGCCACTTAAGGCATTTAGAGTCCCTTCCAGTCCCTTTTCCTGCTCATATCCAAGTTTTATTCTTCCTATATTTTGGTTACATGTTTAGTGATTAAACGTGACCTGAGATTAAAAGATCCTTAGGTCGTGTAAATAATAATTAATAAAGATTCACGACAATCCTTTGAAGCCACTATTCCCATTTTACAGATGGGGAAACTAAAGAAGGCAGATAAAGTGCTCAGCGATGCACACAGAGCTGCCCAGGAGTGCGGACTCCTCTGCTTTTCCCTTCCCTGCAACCAGACACGCTTGTTTTCCTGCTACTACCTCTGCAAAATACTCTCTTACTTGCTGTCCAGAAAGGGCTTCTCCTCTTTAGCGTGATGAAGTAGCGTGATCTGAAATCTGGGCAGAGCTCATCTCTGAAGCAAAGGACTGAATGAATCTGCTGGGAAGGAGAAGGCTGAGCACATAGGGGACAACAGATAATTTCCTGTGAAACACAGCGAAAGGAGAAAACTAATGAAAAAGAGCAGTGTTACTGTTGTTGGCAAAGTGTGCTTTTAAGTATGATCTTTCTGTGCCTTAGAAAATTTGTACAACTTTTCAGACATGATAACAGCCTATCAGTACCAGTAATAAGATATTAACTTTTCCAGATATTACTTTGTATACGTTCTCCTGGCTTTAACTAATTTTTTTCAGTGAGTTGCCTTCTTTCTTGAAAGTATTCTTGTGAGGTAAATCAGTGTTTTATATCTCCCTGGGAACTACGGCCTCAGAAGTCAGCAATCTTTTTCTGCTTGATGTTTGAGCCACACATTACAATAGTTAATAATAACAATACAATATGAAGGAAGTTAGTTTGTAAAATGCCTTGTTTCAGTCAAATTAAGACTAATTTTTCATTGTTCATTGGTCTATGGCCCAGCTTCCTCACCTTCAGGAGACCTGCACCAAGAGTATGTGCACCAAACTTTAAGCTCCATTTCACTAATGACCGGTTCTGTCAATACTGAAGTCAGCTTGGGTTACTCTATGTGATTTCTCAGTCCTCTTAGGAAAACACTTGCTTATATTTGGTTTATAGGTAAAATGGTAAGATTTAGAATCATAGAATCATTTTTGTTGGAAAAGACCCTCAAGATCATCAAGTCGAACTGTCCCCCCAGCCCTGGCACTGCCCCACGTCCTGAGAACCTCGTGTCCGTCTGTCCAGCCCCTCCAGGGATGGTGACTCCAGCACTGCCCTGGGCAGCCTGTTCCAATGCCCCACAGCCCTTGGGGAAGAAATTGTTCCCCAGATCCAACCTCAGCCTCCCCTGGCGCAACTCCAGCGGGGAGTTTGTGTTCCTGCAGGAGCAGACCCCAAATGCCACCCATGGGGACTGAGGAGCCCTTGGTGTCTGAGCAAGAGGGGCTGCCCTCCTGCTCCTTCCTGCCCATCTTCCCTCTTCAGATCCTTCTATGGATTGAAGACAAGTAATGATGTCTCACAGAACTGCTTTGAGAACGTGACCCCTGCCTCTGCCAGGGGAGGCTCCAGCGTTACGTTCCTCTGTGCCAGATCCCATCTCTGGTGCTTTTCCAGATTCCATGGACACAAAACGCTTTTCTGCCACACCTGAATCAAGAAAACAGCTCTTGTAAATACAGCTTATAGAAATTTGGCTGGCTACTTAAAAGAAAATGGAGCGTTTGACTCTAAACCCCCAAATCCCAGACAAGGCAATTTGCAGGTTGTGGAGCGGCTGAGCTGGGAAGGCACCGCGGCTCTCCATGCTTTGCTCCGTGCTTCTTATTCCTAATTTGTCCAGCCCTGGGTTGAAAAGCCAACAAAGCAGAACTGTCTGTTCATTCTTCATAAAGTCTTTCTTCCACTTTTCATGATACAGTGATTTCCTCAGCTGATGCTAAATGGCCATCACTTCAGGTACCTGATTTCTTACACTTTCCAGCAGAGCTGCGAGTAAGGAAGTGGAAAACCAACAGTAAAAGACATCAGTGCACAAGGCTTATCACAACACCTTGTTTTGGAAGCTCAGTAGAGCAGAATCTCAGTTAATGCAGCTGGAAAACTTCTTAGAGGGAAATAAATAATTTCAGTATGCTTTAGCTAGCTGTTGAAGGGAATGGACTTGAAAAGTAAATGGAAAAAAAGAAAGTAAAAAACCAAATCTGCAGTTTTTACAAATATGCTATTTCAGAAGGAAAAAGCACCATAAATGGGCTGGGACATGCAATGGCAGTGTATCCATAGTTTCTTACATTCCAGTTTGGAGTAAGGGAAATTCAGAATTTCAAATAGTGACATCAACAAGTAAAGAGAGAAGCAGCTTCCTTTGGGGAAAACTGCTGAATTCTTGGATCCAGAGATCGGTCCATCATATTGTGGCAAAACACATTCCCAATGCCTTTGAATAAAGCCTTGAAATGCCCAGGGCGGAGGCGGCGGAGCCTGGGCTCTGTCTGACGCGGGGATGAGCGGCAGGCTCAGGACTCGCTGCTCAGCTGTGGGGTGAATCCTGGGGACACTTACACCCAGCTCTGCGGGAGACAGGGAAGCTTTGGCTGGTTATTATTACAGGACAGGCGATTGTTTTTTATCTCAAGCATTATGAACTATTAAAACTGTGAACTGCGACCATAGATAGCCTCAAATTATCTCCTCTACCCATATGAGTATTTGCAACCCAGCATTAAGAAACTCCAGAGCCATTATTAGCACTTGTCAGTAATTGATTTTACGGCCGTGCGGGGACCCTCTTCTTCAGCCATGGGCAGGGTTCATGGAGCAAGGGATCACAGGTTTCCAGGCAAAGCTGCTGACACGGCTGCATTTTCTTTGTGCTTTGGGACTCCTGAAGGGTCTCCCAGGAAGGAGGAATAGCACATTCAGCTGCTGTCACCACAGGATGGACAAGGTGCTACCCAGCACGGAAAGGAGCTGCCGGCACCTCTTACGGGAGCGTTTACAGGACCTGAAACCTTGTTCTCTTTCAACAGTCTTGAAAGAGGCATTAGTGGGTCCTGGGAATCGCAGCATGGGTGAGAAGGCCTATTACGTTCCTCACCAATTATTATAGATGAGAAAATGAGCCGGGGAAATTGTTGAACAGGCAAATAAAAAGAAAGTCAAGCGACTAATGAGATTGACATGTCCCTCCAGGTAATCGCTACTGATTTCTGTGAAATAAATGGTGTAATGAAGAATTTCAGCGGCCCTTCGTCTCCAGGGAGCGGAGCTGACGGCTGCGGGCTGCCTCGGGGACACTGGAAGTATGTAGGTCCCCAAGTCAGGGTGTTGTTCACAAAGGAGGAAAACAAAGACTCATATGGGGAGATATCAGTATCTGACAAGTGCTAAATCACAATTCTTTCTCTGCACACAAAGCTATCGGTAAATAATTGAATGTTTTCTACCTCTTTATACTGAAGTTTCCATTTCTGAGAGAGGAAGGTTAGCGATTTACCTGTCGTGCAAATGTAATGTGTCCCATGTGTTTCAGAAAATTTTAGATTCTTGGAAGGTCAGAGCTTTATAAATATATAAGCATGCAAATTATGCAGGTCAGAGGGCACAGCTGATAAGTATTCCTCAGAATCCTCCATCTCTTTTCACAAATGACATGCTAATTTTTTCCGCACTATTGGAAAAGAGCAAGTTTTGCTTCTTTTTTTGGTCTTGCGTGTGAGCTCATTATCTGGTTAATCAGCTGGCCAAGGCAGCTTAACGTGTGTGATGTGCTGGGGTCCCTCAGTGACAGGGACATCTCCAGCCAGCCCGTGTCCGAGAGCCGGCAGGTCCCTGTTCCACAGACGGCTCAGTGTCCCCAGCAGCGCTGCCAGTGTCCCCATGGCTTAAAACATACACAAGAGTGCAAGCGCTATTTCTTTTCTCCTAGAGGCTCTGTTATCCCATTCTCTGTAACAGTTCTGGGCTGTCATCTTGCTTCTGAGCTAAAGGTTAACCCGTAAAGAAAGGCGGCGATGCCATTGCCACCGTTCGGTGGTGACACACCTGACCAGGTCTGGCTTTGCGTGGCAACAACCGCACCGGGCGGTTGTTATAACAGCAGGAGTGCAGACCCCAGTGATTTGCATTTAAACCACGCCACACGCTTTTGCAGAGGTTTTGAAACTTCCACCGATCTTTCCCTGCACTGTAGGTTCTAATCAATACCTCAAACAAGATTTCTTCTAAACCCTGACCCGAGATGCCGCGCTACTACACCTGTGTCCTGCCTGAGTGCCCTTGGGCTTTGGGAGATGGGGACGGGGCGTTTCAGGGCCAGTTGCTCCCCACTGGCAGCATCCCCCCGTTCCCGGCCCTGGCAGTGCCGGTGCGATCGACAGCCCATCATTTGGGAATGGTGCCCGCGGCTCTTCTTCCATTACAAGCTCCGGTGCCTGGGAGCTGCTCCTGCCCTGGCATGTTGAACATCAGCCAAGGGGAGCACCTGAAAGTTGTACTTTCCCAGAGCTCTCATTACTCTCCATTTTTTCTGAAGGAAAAAGAAAACCATTCATTCGCTATTTGACCTTAAGTGCTCAGCTCTGCAACAAGAAACTCTGGGCTGGGTGAGACTTCGCTGCCGCTTGGTGATGTCTCTCTCCTGCACAGATGGTAACTTGGCTTTTCTTCCAGTGATGCTTTTCTTTTTTTAACAAAAATCCTGAGTCAGAGTGAGGAGCGCAGAGCAGGGCTGGTCCTGCAGCTCTTCCCAGGAGCCCCAGGGAGCAAACAGGTCATGGGACAAGACAGAGGAGCTCGGCTTGTGGAGCTTGATTTGTGGAGCTCGGCTTGTGGAGCTCGACTTGTGGAGCTTCACTTGTGGAGCTCGACTTGTGGAGCTCGACTTGTGGAGCTCGGCTTGTGGAGCTCGACTTGTGGAGCTTGACTTGTGGAGCTCGACTTGTGGAGCTTCACTTGTGGAGCTCGGCTTGTGGAGCTCGGCTTGTGGAGCTTGACTTGTGGAGCTCGACTTGTGGAGCTTCACTTGTGGAGCTCGGCTTGTGGAGCTCGACTTGTGGAGCTTCACTTGTGGAGCTCAGCTTGTGGAGCTCGACTTGTGGAGCTCGGCTTGTGGAGCTCGGCTTGTGGAGCTTGATTTGTGGAGCTTCACTTGTGGAGCTCGGCTTGTGGAGCTCAGCTTGTGGAGCTTCACTTGTGGAGCTTCACTTGTGGAGCTCAGCTTGTGGAGCTCTGCTTGTGGAACTTGACTTGTGGAGCTCGGCTTGTGGAGCTTCACTTGTGGAGCTCAGCTTGTGGATCTCGGCTTGTGGAGCTCGGCTTGTGGAGCTTCACTTGTGGAGCTTCACTTGTGGAGCTCAGCTTGTGGAGCTCAGCTTGTGGAACTTGACTTGTGGAGCTCGGCTTGTGGAGCTTCACTTGTGGAGCTCAGCTTGTGGAGCTCTGCTTGTGGAACTTGACTTGTGGAGCTTGGCTTGTGGAGCTTGATTTGTGGAGCTCGGCTTGTGGAGCTCGGCTTGTGGAGCTTCACTTGTGGAGCTTCACTTGTGGAGCTCAGCTTGTGGAGCTCAGCTTGTGGAGCTTCACTTGTGGAGCTCAGCTTGTGGAGCTTCACTTGTGGAGCTCGGCTTGTGGAGCTTCACTTGTGGAGCTCGGCTTGTGGAGCTCGGCTTGTGGAGCTTCACTTGTGGAGCTCGGCTTGTGGAGCTCGGCTTGTGGAGCTTGGCTCGTCTTCTTCCCAACACCTCGGTGTGCGTCCTGCTTCTCCTGGCGTGTGACAAACTCTTAGGTGGCATCTTTCATACCCTGGCAAAGTAAGCAAGACAAAAGGAAGCAGTTGTCACGTGTACATCTAAACAACCTTTGAAATTGCTGAATTCAGTGGATTAGTTTGACTTGGTATAGCAACCACAGATCACAATGGAGGGAATATGAATAACACGGCTTATGCAGAAACTCCTTTAACTAAACTCAACAAAAGCTTTTGGTCAGTGCAGTGGAGACCTGGCTACAAAAAAGGCTGCAGCTGCATCAAGCTGAACCCTGTGGCTGGTCCCCAAATAGCCCTCTGTCACGTACCACATACATTTGTTGACTATAAATTGAATATACAGCTTGAGAATTAACTCCTACTTGTGTAACATTGTCTCTGAGATCCCACTGAGACCTCGATGTCACGAGGGACATGACATTGGGAGACAAACGTGGGTTAATGGGACCTCTGTTTGGTTAATCTCGTGTTTCTGTACCCCAGTAAAAAGGCCTGAGCAGCCCCTGCAGTTGTTTCCCCATCCTTGCCTCCTCTGCAGTGCCAGTCAGCCAAACTAGATATCGGTCCACACACTTTATCTACCAAAAACAAAATTATAGTAATGCCATATCTCAAAGTCATAACCTGTCACAACACCTCTAGGATCTCCAATGTGTGATGGGACGATCCAATGTTTTGGGAAGATTAATTTTATTTTATTAATATAAGAATTAATTATATCAGGTCACTTTGTCAAAGAGGTTAGACTGTACTGAAGTGGTTGTCTGTATCAAAGTGTTTGGATCTTAATTTGATATTTCACTCCCTACTTCAGACAGGAATATTACTAGTGGGGCATCTTATGAATAAAGATAAATGTGTAATAAACCATGGTACCTACTGAAAACCTACTGAAAACTATGTTATTCTTTTCCGTCAAAGCTACATGTGAGTTTTGTTGCAGGTAGAGAAGAAAATGCTGTTGCTCTCATCCCTTATACCTTGTCCATCCCAGTTGATGCTCTGAATTTGGGGGGAGGAAGGATCAGTGAAAAGCAACTTGGAAACCAGGTTAAGCATGAGCGGAGCTTGATGCGGCTCTTTACAAGCAGGAGAAGCTGAGGGCAGGATCCCTCCGGTCAGCGCTGGGAGACGGGGTGCGATCGGCCTCTCCCGACGTGGTCCTGGCTCTGAGCCGGGCTTTGCAGCTCAGCCTGGGCTCAGCGCCATCCCATGCACGCAGCCCGGGTGGACGCGTCCCGCAGCTCACACCTTGCGAACCTCCTGCTATTTTAGACTTTTCCACTCTTTGGCTGAGGCTTTTTTTTTTTTTCCCCAGATTTTAAATATAGCTTTTCCATTTCTTGCTGACAGCGCTGTGAATTGTGATTCATTGCTGGCATTACTTTAACAGGTACAGCACTAATGATATTGTCGCCCTTCCCGAGCTCAGTTTTCCTTTCCCTCTCTCACACACAGGACCTGCTCCCCCATCCCCTCCCCACAGAAACTCTGGGTTTAGTGCTGCTGGCACGGGGCATCTTAGGGTGGTCCCTTTGTGCCTGGTCAGAAGCTGCGCTTCTGATTCGTAGGATTCTCCTTGGACAATGTGTGAAACGGAGCTGAGGAAAACAGACTTGCAAAGCATCCAGGCGCTGTCGCATGGGGAGAAACGGGGAACTTTCTGGCACCTTTTAAAATCAGGCTATTCCTAGAGATTTGAAATCATAGCACACAGCACTGTGGTGGGAAAACAAGTGGAAAACAGGGCTGGTGTGGAAAATATTAGCAATTTGCTTACATATGCCATAAAAGAGGCATGTAGATACATTACCAGGTTCAGGCGGGGCAGCATTTTCTCACCTAGATTTAAGAAGGGTTTGGTTATGATTAGAAGTAATTACTGACATGCTCTTTGGATTTAACATACTTTTTCTGTATAGGTCTATATGCAGGTAAGAAGTCAAAAATTTCTTGATACACCCTTCATCTCTGCTGCTGATCTGCTGTCAGTCACTCTCCATAAATCTGGTTATTCTCTCGGTGTGAGATCTATTCAAGGCCTGGAAAATCCTCAGACTAAATGTCTTGCTCCAGCTGAATTGTGTTTGGAGAGAAATTTCAGGAGGGAGGGCAGAGATGGGTTAGGCTGTGGGGAGACCTGATTGCATACAGCTGGGCTTTGGTAAGGCCTGGGCTGTGGGTGCAGTCTATAAATAAGTGAGGGTTACGCTTTGGGCAGGGCTGTTAGGCTGGATACAGTGGGATGAGTTTTGCAGAAAGCCGCCTTAGCTGTTTTGGATTAAGTGTTGAATCAGGAGGATCTGAAGCCTGTCTGCCCTTCCAGCGATGCTCAGTGTGTGGCTGAGAGGGGACAGAGGTGACACCCAGCCTGGGGACAGCAGAGCCCAGCAAGAGCCCTTTCCCTCGAGGTGTCCTTGTCCCTGGGAGTCTCGCTGGATGCCGTGAGTATCTAAGTCACTTTGGTTTCTGAAAGCAAGTAGTCTGAGCTACTGTTCTCTTTTGTTTCTGGACTGATGAATTCCAAACTATCTGAGCTTAATGTGATGGTGCTCGTGGAGATATGGAAGTCTCTCTAGGGAGCGGGTTTTTAACAAGGCAGCCTTCGTTTCTCTGAAACCCTCTTCCTTTTTTTTGTGCTGAGCAGCATTCCTGTATCACAGCAGTACACAAGTGTCTGAAAACACCACAGAGCCTGAACTTTAATTTAAAGAGAACCAGTTCACAGTTTTCTCCAGGAAGTTGTGTGCTGAAATCACAGTCTTTTACCCCATTGTGAGATTGGCGGCTGCCAGAGACCATGATGCTTGAGCCTGATATGTACCTGGTAAATAAGATAACGCTGAAAGGCTCTCGCTCCCCATCGTGAGGCTGGTCTGTGGGGCTGGGGCGATGCCGAGAGCAGCTCTTGGTGCACTGAGCTGCACTGCAGCTGCTTTTGTGTCATCAGATCAGCTTCTTTCTATTAAGCAGAGCTTGAGAGGGCTTTGGAAGGCAGCAGGATGTGTGTTGTCAGTTATGTGACCTACCTGACCCAGGATGCTCTTGTGGAGCATTATTTAAAAACTGGTAACAGATGTAGAAAAACTTCCAGTGCAGCTCGTAAATATGCATGTCCTCCTGAAACAAGTGTGGAGTTAGTGGAGATTCTGTTCTGTATGGAGTATAAATCTGAAGGTAGATATTCTGCTTCTTTCCTGGACAAAGGTTTTTTGAAAACTGGGCTTTTGGAACTAAAAAAGTGCCAGCATAAATGCTTTCCTCCGTAACTTGTTTGTACTCAGAATACAGATGAAGGCTCTGTGATTGAATCTGATTTGATGTACGTTGGTTTTCCAACAAGCAGATTACTCTGAGTTCGTTTGAGCAAGTGCTGTAGTGAGCTATGGGCACGGTGCACTGTGCACACTCCTTGGCCTCCGCAGCTGCTGCTCAGTTTACCCCCCAGTATTTGCGCTTTTATTGCTCCTTCACAGCTTTGATGCTTTTTACTGCATTGAATTACACTTGCTTGCCTCTTGTAAAATGTGCCTCAAATACGTTATGCCAGGATTAAACTGCTAAAATTTTGAGTATGAAATGTCAGTGGTGCAGCACAGTGTGCAAAATACGTGAGATCCCTTTTTGCTGCTGGAGCAGCAGTTTCTGCTGGGAAGTTCTTGGCCCAAGGATGCTCAGGGACTCTGTGGCCTCTCTGTTCCTGCCAGGTGAGCGGGTGCAAGGTCTCCATGGGCTGTGGTGGGCGAGGAAGCTGTGCTTACCATGTCCTTGCTCAGCAAGGGTACTCTCAGCTCAGGAACGAACATCTTATCTTCCTTCAGCTGTATTTAAGAACTTGCACCTCCTCTTAGGATTCCTCAGCACTGGACACTTTAAAGATGCAGCTGAACAGGTGCTGGGCCAGCTTGTCTAGACCAGGCTTTGCCAAGAAAGGTTGGACTAGGTGATCATTGTGATCCCTTCCAACCTGGTGTTCTATGGTTGTCTTCAAGCCTGATTAAATCACAAAACAAGAAATCGGGCAGACTGGTGTGTGTTTAATGCACTTGTACCTAATGAAAAATATGAGCCACTGGAAGCACTCTAAAGGAAAATTTCTGAAGAATGATTCTTTCCCCTTGTCCCTGTGATGGGTTATTTTAATATTGGCAGTTTAAGTGCTAAATGCAGAGTGCTGATCTAACTATTATCCCACAGGTATCTGGGACTGAAGTTCAAACAATGTTAATTTGAACAGGCTGGATTTCAGCAAGACACTTCTATTGATTGTTATGCTTTGCAAGTAATACATTTTAGATGATGGGGAATTTTGTTCAGTACTTGCTTTGAAAAACATGTTGAATCTTCCAGCAATTTAAATGCACTCCACTGTTATACAGAGCTGCTTTTTGTTAAGGTTCAGTGAAGTCGACTGAGAAATCCCCACTGCTGTGATCCCTCCATGTACGCATTTCTTCTGGGAGGAAGAGGAAGGGCTGGACAGACTTGGCTGAACTCTCTCACCAATGCTAACCATAGTTACGGAATAAAAGGAGAAACCCCACCATTTTCATATAAACAGCATCAAAATCTAGAGCCACACGAGGAGCAGATACATCCCTTTACCTCCTGGAGACCAGAAGGCATTGGTCTCTTGTGGTCCGACTAGAAGCGTCTGCTGATGCAGGCAATACAAAGTGCAAGGTTTGCTCCATTTCAGCAGTGCTTAAAAGACTGAAGCGAGAACAATGCCTTTGTTTAACAAAACGGGAGGTAATCCTTGCAATGAGGCATTTTACACGCAGAGAAATAAGAAGTCTGTGAGTGTTGGTGAGGCTGTAGTGAATCAGCCAGGGATTTGGTGCTCTATTTCTGGGGATTCTTTCAAAAAAGAATTTTAATTTTCAGCATCTTCATCCACTAATTGATGTATTTTTGTCTTGGGCAGATAAATGATCGAGCCGTTGATCCAGACAATCTAAAAAATTCTGACCTTTATCAGTGTACAGGAAATACTCCAGTTCCTGAGAAGCACAGTAGTGTTCGGTTATCGCCCATCTACTCCTCAGGCATTTTCTTTGGCCTGAAAAGCTCTGTTTTCATCAGCAGCAGTACTGCAGTTTGCTTCAGCTCTTGTGGGAGACAGAGGCTGAATCAGGAGCAGCAGTAGCGCATCTGGGTGCTGTTTGAACGCTGTATTGGAGATTGCTTCCTGTGGGCTACGTAGAACAAATTTGTTTAGCTTTTCAGACGGCAATTCAAATCTAAATAGAGTATCCCCGTTCAAGCCTTCCCTTGTCCCTCCCTCGTGTTCGCTGGGTCGTGCTGGGGAGGCTGTTGGGTGGATCGGGGCTGTTGGGTGGGTCGGAGCTGCTCGGGGGGATGCTCACGCCGCGAGAGCCCTTCAGGCGGCTGGGCTGTGCCGGCGGGGCTGGGACCCGGCCAGGGGCTCTATTGCTGGTGTTTTGTGTTGATTAAATAGCAGAGCATCTGACGGGACTCTAAAGCAGCCGCTGTGTAACCTCCTTTGGTGGTTGTTCTTATCATAATGAAGTAAGTATGAACTATCAGCTTGTAAAATTCAGAAAAAGAAAACAGATGGGTCTAATTATGCAGAACTTGTGGCAAATATTGAATAATGTAGTTTCTGTGGACTGGGTTATGCTGTATAGCAATTGAAGTTTAGCTCGGTGTAGCTGAACCAAAAATGATGATTATAGATTGGAAAAAGGAGCAGTCTTTTATCCAGCTGGCAAAAGGACAAAGACTAATCAAACAGTTTCACAAAGGACACTTTTCAATAGTTTTCATCCAAGATCATCCTGATTAAAATCACTAGCCAACAAATAACTTTTGAATTATAAGGGATGGTGAGCAAATATGAATTCAGGGTGTATATCAATGAGGTGACTCCTCTTACACAATTCGAAAGGACAAACCTGTTGTCTTTGTTTTGGTTTTACAAGGACAAAGACATGTTCATCTTGGGGTTTTCTTTATGGCTCTGCAAAGTGTGACGAAAGTGTGACCTTTTCATCGGTTTGTATTCTCCGTGAATGTCTTGGTTTCTCCCTCATTCTCAAGGCTGTGCTTTCAGGTTTTGGGAAATTAAATGGTCTGTAGTCACTCAGCAGTGCAAAGTCAGAAGTGGAATATTTATAACTTGTTTAGCTTGAATTTACCTCATCCTTGTTGGAGACTGAGCATCAGATTGAAGCAACAAGAACTATAATACGTAGTTGTGTTAATGAAGGCCCCTGAGGGAACTGCAGCACCTCCAAGCACCGAAGAAGATCTGGTTATGAAAAAAATTAGGACAAAAGCCTCAAGAACAGTGAATAGAAATATGAGAAACTGAGACAGGCTTTTGTGGCAAGGATCTGTGGGAGACTGGACAAATTTGATCCACAGAGTCAAAAAACCCAATGTAAGTGTCTCTGTCCTAAAACTGGGCAAAACTCCTGCCAGGATAAACCCTGATTTGCCTGGATGGAGACCCAGGTGCTCTGGCTTTGGTACCCCAGCCTAAAGAACTAAAACCAAAACACTCTGATAAAATAGCTTTTTTTTTTTTCTTAGATACAAAACTTCTATCGTAGCAAATGGAAATAAAATCAATATACATGGAAATGACTTGCATTTTGGGACCCTGGGTATTGTTGATTTAATACTATTTGTTTAACGGCTTGGCAAATGTGTGGTTTGTCTGTCTCTATAGATTTTGAAGAAAAGGCTAATGTTTTATAGCAAACAGTATAAAATTCAAGTGAAAGCATCTTAATCAACTCCTATAAAAATTAAATGAGTGATTGAACATGCCATAAGCTAAAGTCATATTTTATCATGCTAGTCATACTAATGCTGTAGCTTCTTTTGTGATGGCTTCATTAATATTGCAGAAGTGTTGTCATTCTTCTTGGGTTTCTTCATTCCTTGTCTCCATCCAAAATTCAAACCTTCTCCAGCCCCTTAGAAAAAGCTGATTATTTTCAAAGCTTCTGTTTAGTGTAAGAATATGTGACATCTTAGTATTATCCTCAATTTCAGAATTATCCTGGGTGCTTTGTTTACGATTTTGCTATAGTTTATAATAAAACTACTGATATTTCCCAGTATTTGGGAAAAAGAAAACCTTGGATGAATCAATCCAGTACATAATGCCATGTATTCATGTATTTCATGTATTTATTTTATAAAAGCAAAAAAAGTGTACTGGAAGATCAAGTAGCTGTCTTTGAAGAAATACGTAACAAGAAATTTGTAGATGAAGGTCTCTTTAGCTTCCATAGCAGTGGTAATATAGTGAATGACAAATAATGAATCTGAATAAATTTGCATTCATATTTATTGAAGGCAATCTTGAAATATCCTGAAGCGAGGAGGTTCATATTGTGAAAAAGACAAATTAAGGTGACATTGGTAATCAAAGCAGTGACTTCCTTATGAAGTGTCAAGTGCTGGGGGCAAAACCAGGCGCTTTGATACAGCATTTCTGTGCCAAAAACACAGCCAGTGCCAGGCTGTCGAGCATCCCGCTCCTTGGTGGGGACAACGTTTTGGTCTCTGCTTTTGTTAATGCCAGTGTTGATGAGAGTTACCTCAACTGGGGAGAATTTTGCTAGTCACTCATTTGCACTGATATTCATGCGAAGGTGTTTTTCTGAAGTAGCCAAACCAAACCTGCTGTTCAATTCAAGCTTTGGGCTATTTCTCATTCATGGTTTCTCTCCTTTTCTCGCAGGGCAGTACTTTTTAACTGCTCAGCACAGTATTTTATCACTGTCCTCTCATCACTGTTTTTGCAGCAGTAAGTGGTTTAGCACGTGGCTGTTGGGAGTTCTGGCCGAGCTGGTTCCCGGCTGGGTCCCCCTGGGATGGAGAGCAGGGAACCCTTCCCGGGGGGGCCACGGCTTTATTGTCACCCCCTCGCAGCCGCTCGGAGTGCCTGGTGCTCGGAAACACACACCAGCTGGCTTGATGCTTCTTTCCCAAATGTGGTCATCTAAGGCGAAACTCTTAAATAATTGACTATTTTAAAATGCCTCAATGAAAAGTCCCCAAACTCAGTGGCAGATGGTCAATCGCACCTTGAATGAGATGATTATTGTAGCAGCCAACAGAGATCTCTGAATATTGCCTTTCCCACTGACTCCCGCGTTGCTTATTTGGGTCACGCTGAAAATAGTCTTAGCTAAAAGGTATGTGAAGCATCTGCCAAATCTTGTAATCTGTCTATCTCAGCTCTCTGAAGTAAATACACTCGAACATTGAGATGGCAAAGAAAGTGGATGAAAGCAAATGTTTAGAGTCAGGTCTCTTTTTGTAGGAGTGAAGTGTGGTTTGGGTTGGTTTTGGTTTTGGTGGGGTTTTTTTGTTTGTGGTGTGTTTTTTTGTCACCTTCTGATTGTCCTTCCTCTTTAGTGGAGGAAAGAAAACCAAACCATCGAACTATGGGCAACTTCTAGAACTCTTCTTTACCTTCCTTCCAGGAAAATGTTCGACTCTGCCTCCCTCACCAGCAGCTAACAGCAAATGATTGTGGAGACGTTCAGTTCTGGGGTTTAGTTTTCTGTTAATGCTGTATCATGAGATGATGTTGATGGTCCTGTTGTCAGAGGCACTAAAACAGACTGCAAAAGGTAGTAAAGAAAGGATGTAAAATTCTGTAGTAAAGAGAGGATGTAAAATTCATTTACCATCCCAATGTAGATTGTGACTCACCTCAGACTCGAGCTGTGAAGTCAGAAGTGCTGAATTCCCTCTGTATCCCAATTTCACTTGTAAATCCTCTCTTTGATGCAATTTGCTGAAGCCCTGAAGACAACCTATTCATTAACTCTTTAAAATAGGATATTAAAAAGTCGAAGTCAATCATAAAGCTGATAATAGTTGCAAAGACCATCATGTCCTTGTAGAACACCCCCAGAAATAACTGATTCCTGGGGTCAGCCTGGCCAGTGCTGAGTGTCCCCCACCCTCCACATGGGCACGGTCGCTGACTTCTGCTTATTCCTGATGATATCTGTGGTGAGTTGTAAACTGGTCCCTAGTTTTTTGGAAAAAGTCACATTGAAAGATGAGATGTAGTTTACCGCTGTGCTTCGATGTTTCCCGCGGCAGGGCAGGGATCTCGAGCAGGTTCCATAAGGTGCCTCTGCGTCCATCGCAGGCCTGTGTCATCTGAACACAGATGTCCTACTTGCCCAACACACAAGGCTCAACAGCAGTTAGGATGATATAGGCGATTTTTTTAACACCCCAGCTGCAAATCACTTGAGCGTGGTTACAACTTTCCGTCGTTTTCCCCCCACACTGGTATAAAATTCTGGGTTTTGTGGCAGGTGATGCTGCCCAGAGATGCAGTCCTGCTCCGTGCGACAAAAGCACACGTGGAGGTGGCGGCTTGAGTTGTGTACCCTTGTGATATACTCATCCAAACTGCCTTACCATGTAGGGGACAGCAAGGGCTCCTTTTCATAGAATCAGAGAATGTCCTGAGTTGGAAGGGACCCACAAGGATCATCAAGTCCAACTCCTGTCCCTGCATATGACAACTCCGCAATATTTTTTTTTCTTTTGCCACACATCCATAGCCCCTGGACTTTTCCAGTGTTACTAAAGAGACGAGAGGTTTCACGAAGCAGGTGCATACCTAAAATCTGCCTTTTTTGAGCAATTTGGAAGGGAAACTTCCTCCACTGTAATTTCCTTTCATGTTTCTGGCTCTGCCATCAACACAAGGACGGGCGATGCTCAGTTCAGCGCAGCGACATGTAGACTAAGTTCCAGTGGCCTTTTGGGTTCAGAACCTCCCTTTCTTGTTCCTGGGGAAGAGTTGAGTGTTTTGCAGGGCCGGCTCTCTTGGGTGAGCAGGGCAAGCGTGTCCCCGGGCACCGAGCTCACGTGCTGCTGCAGCTCTTCATTGGAAACTCCCAAGTGCCGCTGCCTGGTACCATCAGTTATTTTTAGTACCAGCCGGGAGTTTTGAGCAGAGTCTGTATTTTGAATTCAGTCCTTGCTTGGTTTTGCACTCTGTAATGTCCCACATTATTTGGATTAGCTCCTTAATGCTGTGAGAGAAACCGGTTCATTGCACTTGCTGCAGGAGGTGTTTGAATGTTTTCCAAGACTGAAACGGGGGACAGAGGTAACAGCATCCCTGTTTCTTGAAAAGACCGAGTCAGCTCCTGTCAGTCTGGAGATGGCATCAGCTGCACCATTTCCCATCTTTTTGCAATTACTCAGCTGTCTTTGTCAGGGATAATTTTTGTTCAGTGGTTCAGATGTTTATATCCTACCACATGCTATCCTGTAATTCCTGTTCTTAGGAGATCCTGTGCTAAATTATGTATAAACACCCACACAAGCTGTGCAGCAGCCAGCATTGCTATTCCGTTTGCACAGAGAAGTTCTGTGAATGAAATTTTGGGGGTGAATTCTGCTGTGTATGGCTGGCATTTAACAGGAATTACCTTTACAGCCACATACTGATGGATAAAGTGGGTATAAACCTGTATAAACCTCTGTCCATTTCTAATAACTTGTGTACTGAATGACATCAAGGAGACGGAAATTGCGCTTGGCAGCTCTGAATTAGCACGTCCCTTCTGCTTCTCCTTTGCTTTTATCTCCTTCTGGGTTTGCCTCTTGATTTCCTCAGCCTGAACTCCTCGGTGCCGCAGGGAGGGGATGGACAGTGCTTGACACCCGTTATTGGAGTTTCTGGATGAATCAGTTTTCAGAGGGTGGCAGTATAAGACATTAAATGGAGTGGCCTCTCCTGCTGGGAGATCCCTGCCTCTCAACCACAGGATGATTTCTCCATCCCCTGCAGAGAGGCACCAGCAACACCTTGCTGTGTCCTCTGTGCCAGGAGGAACTTGCAGGTGAAGGTGGCTGTAACTCTTAATTTAATTACCTTTTACTCTGGAAAACCACAATTTGTGCCTCGCCATCGCGAGCAGTAGCTCGGCACTTGCGTGTGGATCAGTTGTGGGGCCAGCGCGCAGGTATCTGAGTGGCAATGTCAGCGGCTGCTCAAATCCTCAGGGGTGTTTTCCACGGTGAAGAGCAGAATACAGATTTCCATCCCTCCTGCAAAGCCCGAATTAGTGAGCGTGGGGTGAGAACAGGTGTTAAAAGTGCCAGACTATTGGTAAGGGCAAGATCATGTCCGTAGCACAAGAACAGGATTTAATACACTTAAATTGCAGGATTAGCGCTACATATTCCTGAGCATAAATCAGGTTTTGTATTACAACTTTATTTCTGTGCTGCTTTTGTGAAGCATCCTTAAGTATTTTCCTTAAGCTCCCTCCTTATTTCAATTTTTAATTTATAAATGATTAAGCATTTGCCTCTTTGTTTTTATTCGTTAGATACAAATGACTGCTGTTCGTTCCAACATTTCCGTGTAGCAGTCGCGCAGCATCCCCTCCGTGAAATACGCAAAATAGGGCATGCCCATTGAACAGGCCCTGTGCTAACCATTTGCAGAAAATATACCCTTGACCACCCCTTTCTGACGTGGATGTGTAGTGTGAACGCAAAGGACAGCCCACGCTTGCTGTCCCAAGCCCCGTCCCCACGAGGGTGCGAATGAGCCGGTGGCTCCTCCTGGGCGCGGGATGATGCTCTGCCCTGGGTTTGGGCAGCTCTGGGCGCCGCTGCTCAAACTCCTGCTGATCTGGCAGGCTGGTACCAGCTGAACTTCCGAGAAATGGACTTAGAAGCAGTTATTTCCCCTTCATTTTATTAAATCATAAAGACCGATGTGGATATGTCAAAGATATGGTCTCCAGGTATAGTCCTTGCTATGTTTTAGACATCTTCTAAAGCTCGGAACTTGAGCATGGCTGACTTTAATATTATGACTATTCCTCTTGAAACAGATGGCACAGCTTGAAAGAAAAAAAAAATCAGCATGTGTGAAAATACTTTCAGGATGGGAAGATAATGGCCCTATTATTTTTTTTTTTCTTTCCAAAATGATGGCAGTCCTGGTGTATCTCAGTGAAGCTAAAGGAACAGATATATGTGGCCATAGCAAAAACTGAGTTAAGTGAGCATAAAGGCAGAACCTGTGGGTTAGTGAGCAGATCAATGGGACCCTGGCAGAGCGCAGCGAGCACCACGGTGACCTTCAGGTCCCGCTGGAGCTTCTGAGCCATCGCCGGCTTCCCTGCCCACTGCCGGGGTATTTTTGGCTTTTCGTTCTGTCTCAATCACTGAAAGGTCAATAAACTGCTCACTTATTTTAAGAGCTAACGGTTCACTGGGCTGACAAATCTTGCGTCTCTCAGTGCTGCAGCATAGTAGGGCTTCATCTGCTTTGATGTCTCAGGTGCTCCTGCAGATCTGGATTTGTAGCTCTACAAGTAAAACTGATACAAGTTAATAACCTGGTAAGGGTAGTTTAACCTTTTTCCCCTTAATTTCCTTATTTTTTTCAAATTCACATGTTTCTAGAGCTCCAGTAGCTGTCCTCTTTCAGTCAAACTCTGTAACTCTTTCAGATGTCAATAGAGTGGATTTGCAAATATTTCTTCAAAAATTCATCACTTTTGGTTGTCATGTGAGCAAACCCCAAATCAGCTACAACTGTACTGTTCTAGGTGGACAGGTCAGTCTGAATGATGAAGTAAAGGATGTTGTTGATTTACAAAAAATGAAAGAAGGCAAAGATCTGTCTTAATTTAGAATCCTAGCTCAATAAGGCAATGGTCTTGGAGTTTCTTCAGGTTATTGGGGATTCACTTCTTGGGGAAAAAAAAACAACAACAAAACACAACCACCAAAAAGCCCCACCCACATAGAAACCCCCGGTTTGGGTAGCAGTTGCCCTACCTAGGGTTGCATTGCCAGTTTAAAACTGTATTTATTTTGAATGGTCTGGCTACGTCATTGAAAGGGAATGTCATGGGATATCTGCTCACAGGTTGTGCGGAACCCAGCCCCTGAAAGGAGCACAACTGATGGAGCTCTTGGCTCTGAGCAGTTATCGAACCACCCGGAGCCAAAGTGGCTGCTGTTTAAAAACAAAAGAACTCAAGTGCTGCCTAATTTAAAGCACATCTCATTTTCCCACTGGCTTTTTGGAGTTTAAATGCCAGTGAACATATTGAGAATTGCAGCGATGTAAAAAAGAAAAAAAAAAAAAAAAGAAAAGAAAAAAGATGTCTTTAAATATACAGCAAAAATAACTTGCAGAGGTACATTACTAAAGATCATTGGTTCATTAAAAGAGGTCTAGAACTGAAATTTCAGCCTTGCATGGTGAAGAATAAGAGGAAAAGTGGTCAGGAGTATCTCAGTGGAAGAAGCTGTTATCTGTGGATGTGGACGGGAGATTAGATGGAAGACAGCCTGGGATGATTTCCTATGGCTTTTAAAAATGGATTTCTGCCCAACTGGTGGATCCATTTCCAGGGTGATGTAGAAGCTCAGTGCCCTTCCCTTCATACTAGATAACAGGGTTGATTTAGGAAAAAAATAGAATACTTGAGTTAAGATGCTTCATTTATGGGCTAAAAATACCCAAACAGACTGAAGCAATAAGAGTTAACAGAGGAGAGTTACAGAAAGGATATATCTTTAAATTTAACTTAATATACTTCAGAGCAAACTCCGAGGACCAGAAAGTATACGGAAAACAAATGTAATTTTAAAATAGCAAAGGTAAACCAACAAATCTGATCCTATCAAACAATTTCAATTGTGGAATAAGACGCAGAGCTAATTTAATTGATGTAGTTCTGAACACATTAAAAAAGCATACTGATTAAATATATAACCAGCAGTGGATCGGATAGAGGGAGAATCAGTGGAATTTCCAGTGACCTTCAAGAATTAATCTGTAAGGAATTTCAGGGGTATTTTTGAAGGAGGCAGAAGTGCAGCCTGTCTGTGAGGTGACCGAGCACCGGCACAGGCTGCCTGGGGACACTGTCCCTGGAGGTGTCCAGAGCCACCGGCTCCGTGGGGGCACTGTCCCTGGAGGTGGCCAGAGCCACCGGCTCCGTGGGGGCACTGTCCCTGGAGGTGGCCAGAGCCACCGGCTCCGTGGGGGCACTGTCCCTGGAGGTGGCCAGAGCCACCGGCTCCGTGGGGGCACTGTCCCTGGAGGTGGCCAGAGCCACCGGCTCCGTGGGGGCACTGTCCCTGGAGGTGTCCAGAGCCACCGGCTCTGTGGGGGCACTGTCCCTGGAGGTGTCCAGAGCCACCGGCTCCGTGGGGACACTGTCCCTGGAGGTGTCCAGAGCCACCGGCTCCGTGGGGGCACTGTCCCTGGAGGTGTCCAGAGCCACCGGCTCCGTGGGGACACTGTCCCTGGAGGTGTCCAGAGCCACCGGCTCCGTGGGGACACTGTCCCTGGAGGTGTCCAGAGCCACCGGCTCCATGGGGCACTGTCCCTGGAGGTGTCCAGAGCCACCGGCTCCATGGGGCACTGTCCCTGGAGGTGGCCAGAGCCACCGGCTCCGTGGGGGCACTGTCCCTGGAGGTGTCCAGAGCCACCGGCTCCGTGGGGGCACTGTCCCTGGAGGTGTCCAGAGCCACCGGCTCCGTGGGGACACTGTCCCTGGAGGTGTCCAGAGCCACCGGCTCCGTGGGGACACTGTCCCTGGAGGTGTCCAGAGCCACCGGCTCCATGGGGCACTGTCCCTGGAGGTGTCCAGAGCCACCGGCTCCATGGGGCACTGTCCCTGGAGGTGGCCAGAGCCACCGGCTCCGTGGGGGCACTGTCCCTGGAGGTGTCCAGAGCCACCAGCCATGGCCCTGGGTTGCTGCGCTTGGGTGGGGGGACCAGATGGACCCAGAGGTCCCTGCAGCCTCAGCCAGGCTGTGGTTCTGTAGGTCTCACTGGCTTCAGTGACAAGTCATCAGTGCCTCCCTTACCTACATCTGATGTTTCTCTGAAGATCCAAGAGAAGCAATTCCTCCTTTTAAGGAAGGAACTGCAGAAGACAAGTCTCAGATGAAGCCTTGTTCAGCTTCCAGCTATGAAATTCATCATAGGAATGCACGTTATTAATGAACATTTTTCCTGAGGCATGCCTTTGAGCTTTGCTCCTTGTCCTTAACATTTTTCCCTGTAAATAATGCCAGTTGTCAGGCAGGAGGACACACATGTGGCACTGCCAGAGATTCTTCCCGTTCCCCTCGTGGCACCGGGGGTACCCACAGCTCCCGTCTGTTTTTCTGCTGAAGGGGCACTGTGTGGGGACATGCCTGCCCCTACACTGCAGATCAGTTTATTAAAATGTTCCTAGTCTTTCTGTGTGTGGTAGTCATTAAGTACAACAGCGAAAGCCAAGCACTCCCGTGTTGTGGTGTGTGTGGCGCAAACTAAAATCAGAGTTATACAGCTCCAGTAACAGCTGTAAGCTCAGTGCACCTAAATACAGAGGTAATGATCTTCCACTGAAATGCAAATGGGACGGAGCTGAACACCCCACCTCCAATTCCACAAGCAGGAAAAGAGGGATATAGTCATTAAAAGACTGAGGAAAAAATATAAATTATTCTTAGATAAAAAAATTTGAATATGGCTTTGTGTTGAGTGGTGCTTCATCACAGGCTTCTCATCATTGCCTCTAGCTGGCGAGCATGGGGGTTGAACTTTACTTAAGATGAACCTGTCTCTGGCAGCCATGGATGTGCTAAAGTGTGATAATTCTTTGTGTAAGTTTGCGCACAGTCAAAGAAAACAGAGAAATGGTCAGCTATAAATAGTCCAAAGCTACAAACTGCCTTAAGAGATCTATCAGATATTGACAGTGTTAAGAGGAAACTTACTGTTAGGAAACTGTGAGCACATTTTAAACTGCTTTTCTAATAGGATGATTTTAAGTGTAGTCCAAGTTGTCCTCTGACTTTGCGCACAGACTGCTGGCTCCAAATGATGGCAGACACTTCTTGCCTTGCTTTCCGAAGGGAAGATTCCCTCAGTTACGGGAGGAAGCAGTGAAAGACAGGAGAGAAAGATTGTGCTTTTGTAGCTTCTCCCAAGCACTTGGTTACTCGGCTTTGTCCCAGAGGCATCGCAGTTGTGCTCACGGTGTGTTCATCAGCCCAGGGAAAGGGAGATTTTAGACCTACTGTGGGTCTGGAGCCTTCAACAGGACAGCTGACGGCTCTTTAGAGTGGATCATATCTGACTACGTACATTTTGAGTGGAAAGGAGTTAGCTTTCCATGTTTTAATTCTTGAAATCAATTTTCAGTTCAGTCTACGCTGTTGCAACACACTGATTTTTTGCAGGATATGTATTTGTTCCATATGATATGCATGTTGCTTCTCAGCACAAAGTGTTGCCTTCTCACGTAGCTCTTTATTAGGGCTCTGCTTTATTTTCATCACAGTATATTAATTTATAACATCTTCTTACCTTTTCCACCCCCCCCCCCCCAACAAGACCATATAACGAATGGTGAAGTTCACCAGAATACCCTGCCCGACAGCCGGGGCGGGTCCTGCTGTCCCACCTCCCAGATTTGTCACCTCTGCGGTGAATTTCAAGCTGTGCAGTGTCTGCGTGCACCAGGCGCTCTGGAGAGGGTGTCGTACCGCTGTGCCCCGAAACCCGCCGCTCTGCAATACCAGCATCGGATGAATAATTGTGAAGGTCAATAGAGGAGGGAAGGAGCAGAGTTGTGCTCATAGCAAGTAAGATGAAGCCAATAACACTGAAACCCGGCAGGTCTGGGCCAAGACTTTTGTTAGTTAATCATTGCTGACTTGCTCCAGGTCTGCACAGCTGAATCTCTTTTTAAAGGATGTATTGCCCAGCTCTGGACCCGTTGCTTATTTAGGTACCGGTGAAGCCATTGAGGCCACCAGCAGTGAGATCAGCTGGAGAGCAGCTTTGCTGGGCTGCCGGGGGGCGAGACCTCTGCGTTTAACTTTGGGTTAGTGTCCACATTGGGCTCTTGCTGCAGCCCTGGGAGAGACAAGCTGACCGCGCTGGGGAGCTGGGGGTCGGGCGTGCTGCTGTGTGCGTTATCTACAATGGCTTTATCTAGAAGATGGGGTGATTTCTGGGGTACCTGGTGCTGCTCTGTCTAACGCTGACTCCTCTCCAAACCTGCTCTTTCTGAGCTGCCATACCCTGAGCAAATGTAGAGCTCTGGATCCATAGTGATAGAAGCACTGAAGTAGGAAGCTGTTAATCTTTAAGGAACAATGGACATACAGAAACTAGACATAGTGCAAACTAAGCAAGCAGGATGTTCCCAGCATCTGTTAAGAAGATAAAGCAGAACTACATGACTTTTGTGGTGTATTTTTACAAGATGACAATGAAGAGGCATAACTATGTAAAAATCCCATGTTTAATGCATAAAGTGAGTGGTAGAAACTAATGAATATGTGATCAGTATGTGTAATAAATAGGGGATGTTTAAGCGATAGGTGTGCTCAATTAGAGGAAGGATCCTCCGAGTGCCTGGCGTGCCACAATAAAGAATGCCTGCTTTTTAACACTTTCCAAACAGTGTTAAACAGTCTTTACCGACTTCTCCGGCATCAGTAGCGCCTTTCATGCACTGAGCACAGCCAAGAGGATCAGCCAGAGGAGCTGCAAGGGGCAGCAAGCCCCAGCCCCAGAGACGTGCAGGACAGCAGCTCCGCACAGCTCCTGGAGACGTCTCCGCGGAGGAGACACTCGTGATCGTGCAAGGAAGCAGATGCAGCCCTGGCCTCCCGTCACAGGAATCCCGTGGCAAGTCGGGTTGTGTTTCTGTTCTATAAACGGTATTAAATCTGCATCCTGAAACACCAAACACATGTCGTGATGCCAATTGCCCTCTTTTCAGTAACAACTTGTAGAAAACCTGGCTCTGAAGCTTTCATAGTTGGCATTAAACTGCTGAATGAGGGAAAAGATTCTCTTGGCTTAAAAAGAAAAAAAGTGGGGTTTCCCTGTTTGCCTTTGGAAGGTGATGCTTGCAGAGAGCAGTGATTTCCTCACTCCACCACACTGACTGCCATTTCAAAATCTGCCCTTTTCAAAATCCATCTAAATCTCATATTTGTCTAAGTTTACCTTAAATACTGATTCTAACCTTTGGCTAGCCGTGCTATATTGGTTTTACTTGTGTGAACTACTTCTTTTACAGGTTTTCTTGTGATACGTTATGTACTTTGTATCTAAGCACAATCCAATCTTAAACATTTATACAAGTCCTTAAAAAATACAAAAAGTCAGACTGAAGAATAAGCCGGGAACTGATCAATCTGTTACAGCACTTGAAATAAAATGCGGTCAGGAGACGAACAGAGCAGCACAGGAAATACTGGGATTTAGAGCTGTGCTTTTCTGAGAAAAAAACAAACAAAACCTTGAACAGGTAGCTTTTTTTGTAGAGCCTAGAGAATTATTAACACAAAAACCAAAAGATGATTTAACAAATGGAACTGATTTGACAAGGTAGGGTTAGGACCCAACTGCCATAGAGTGTTGAAATGAGTTCCGTCGCTGACAGATGCGCAGATGGGAGCAGAGGTTGCCGCTGCTTTGGTGCCAGAGGATGCCGAGGCCTCTGGGAGCCATGAACAGATGTTTGGGGCCAAATCTCTCCCTCCTGCAGGGAAGGTGGTACCTGCAGCGCGGGGCGTCCTTAGATCTGCAAGGTTAGCACAGTGGTTTTGGTGCTAAAATCGCTGCTTTTTGCAGCATGCAGTGTAGGTGATGTGAACGTAGGGAAAGAGCAAAGGGAGGGGGAAAAGGCGGAAGGTTTGAGAAGTACTAAAAAGATTGACCCTTTTTACTCTGAGGAAAAACAAGTGCAAACGGCGTGAGTGGAAGGAGCGGGACTGAGAGGAGCTGGAGCTCGCACTGAGCGGGAGGAGATGGAGACACTGAAGAGACTGGAAATAAGGAGAGGTTGGGAAATAGCGGCTCCAGATGAGGTAATGCTGGTTTTTTGGTGGCGGGGGAAGCAGGGCAGTGCGGCTGTCTGTTCTGATGGCCGTGCGCCCACATCAGCCGCAGTGACACGGCTGGGACGCTCGGGCTGCGAGGGGGTGATGGGGACCGGTGCTTCTGCAGTGACACTGCCCTTCGGCTGGGGGACGCGAGTCTGTCCCTGAGCCGAGGGAAAATGATGTGCAACTGTACTTACAATTGCCAACTACTAGAAGCTAAGATTATAATAGGCCGTAATAAGGAGGTTTGGGTGATAGAAGATAAGCATTAATAAAAACTAAGGAAAAGGGGTTTGTGTTTCTGAGCCCAAGCATTAACCTGACCTGGCTGTGCCTGGCCCTGCAGCAGCTCCAGGCTGCTCTGCTCTCCCCACGTCCTCGGCTGCGCTGGAGAAGTGGCGTGTCCCCACGTCCTTGGCTGCGCTGGAGAAGTGGCGTGTCCCCACGTCCTTGGCTGCGCTGGAGAAGTGGCGTGTCCCCACGTCCTCGGCTGCGCTGGAGAAGTGGCGTGTCCCCACGTCCTCGGCTGCGCTGGAGAAGTGGCGTGTCCCCACGTCCTCGGCTGTGCTGGAGAAGTGACGTGTCCCCACGTCCTCGGCTGCGCTGGAGAAGTGGCGTGTCCCCACGTCCTCGGCTGCGCTGGAGAAGTGGCGTGTCCCCACGTCCTCGGCTGCGCTGGAGAAGTGGCGTGTCCCCACGTCCTCGGCTGCGCTGGAGAAGTGGCGTGTCCCCACGTCCTCCACGGATGCCCTTCGTGCTGAAGGGGCAAAAGGCTGTTTCCTCCAGTAAAGTTGTTGCTGTCGTCGCCTTCCCTGCAGGGTTCAGACCCTTTCTGCTGCTGGAGCAGACAGGAGAGCTGTGGTTTTTGCAGGAGCAGGCTTTATAGTCTTGGATAAAGCAGCACCAGAGCACGCAGGACTGAGAATTCATTCGGTGCTAGTGCAGCTGCCACGAGGACACTGCCAAAGGCGAGAGAGAGGATGCTTCAGAAGGTTGTTCAGCCTTTGAGGAGGTTTCTCCTTCAGCTCAGGCCTGGGGGCTTTGCTCAGGCAAAGTGTGAGGAACAGAACCCTGGGGGCTGGGTGAAGGGCAGGTGAAGTGCACGTCTGCACTTCTGCCCAACCCCTGCTCTTTTGACTGATCTTATGTATAGGAAAATAGTCACGTTGCAAATGCAAAATAAGGTTTTTATCAGGCTAGGTGTTTAAAAACAAATATTTATTTATTTTTTTAATCTTTTTAATCAGAAAGGAAGTAATTCTTTCAAATAGAAAATAGCCCGATGAGTAAAATCAAAAATAAGACGACACTCTAGCTTATGGCAGAAATGTTTGGCGTAGAAGAAAAAATAGTACAGAATTTACCATTAGCTTTTCATTGGTACTATGATTTTCCTTCCTCCAGCATGTTGGCTGGTTTTGAGTCCAGATTGACTCAGGCTTTTCATCTCCCCACTTCGGTGGCGCAGCAGACCCCTCCTGCTACCTCCTAACACAGGCTCTTCCCCGCACCTGCCTTCCCCGAAAGGGCTGTGCAAATGTATATTTTACATAACTGAATGAAGACTGCACTTTGGGCCAAAAAGGACCCTCGATTTCCTTTGCTTCTGGCTGCATTTCTGTTTCTATGGAAATGGGAGGGTTGGCAAAGGCTATAAGGAAGTCCTGGCCACTGCACTTTCCCCGGGCTGGTTTTGTTTTTCCTGATGTGACGTTTGTTTCTGTAGGACCTCGCTGGCCACACAGAGCTGGGACAGGACACAGTACCGTTCATACACGTGCATCTCACAGGTGCCAGGATCCGTCCAGCCCTGGGACGCCCCTGGTCAGAGCTGCTCAGCTTCGCTGGGCTGGGCTGCAGCTCGGGGTCTGCAACACCCGCGAGCTCCTGAAGCCTGTGTGGCCTTGGTGTGCGGTAACGGGATTGGAACGTGTGTTGTCGGAGCCCTGGAAAAATGCCTCTTGTCAACGTAGAGCTGTCCTCTTGCAAAGCTTAATGCTGCCAAAATGGTGACGTTAGTTTAACCCAGCATCCTAATGATACTGTCTCGGGTTGCACCCCAGGCTGTCTGCGTACAAACCTTGCTGCGTAGCGCTGGGAAGTCTTCATGCTAAGGCACGTGGTCTAACACTGCGAAAAATGTTAATTATAAGATATCGTATCATAACCACTCTTGTGGTTGATTCAAACAATTATAACAAATGAAGATTTTAATGCTTCTATTATAATGGGAATGTTTTTAGACCATGCAATTAAACCATAGGTGCCAGGTGATCGGAAAGGCATTCCAGTAAAGAGCTGCTTTGGTGTCAAGACACAGAAATAAAGGAATTAAAATATCTGCTTAGAATTTCTTTTTAATTAATCTTGAATCTGTTCTTTGGATCACTTATTCTTAATAACCATTACTTTGATTACAAAGGTTACGTGGTGCTTTGGCTCAGTAGTGCACTGGTGGATGGCACTTACAGGGTATCAATTAGATACTGCATTATCCTCTTCTCTGGTGAATGTAGGGGTGCGTGTGTGTGTGTTTTTAACTAGATTTCTCTGTCTTTTTATTCTTTAATGACTAATGCTGAAATTGGAAAGCTTCACTCCTCACGTCAATGTACAGCTGTTGGTTGAAAACTGCTGGTTCTGAATACAAATGGTCACTAAGCACTTAGTCATTGATTTGCATGTACAAACATTGACTTCCATATTAATGTAATGTTGATGTACTAGAGTAAGCTATGGATTTTTGATGATTGATTTAAGTTGTAATTATTCAGAACAGAAGATAAGGTGTGTGGCTCGAAAATCCAGATGGTTTTTGCATGTCATTCCTCGAATCATATTGTCAGATGCTTTTTATGAAGACAGTCTCAGGAAATGAGTCAAATACAAAGATGAGCTGTGCTTAGGGAATGTCTAGTTAATAACTACAATCATAATATTTTGGTCTAAATATTAAAGGAAGCCTCATTAAAGGAATGCAGAGGCTGTTTTTTGGGCTGGCATGACTGCAGGAAAGCCAAATCTGTCAGAAGGAAAAGTTTTCTCCAAGAGCTTTGATTATACTTCCAAAGCATTTAAAAACAAAATAATGCTTGTGCATCAGCCAAACTGATGATTATGGCACCAAAATGGCAACTGGCAGCATGTACCAGGAGTGTAAAGGTGCCCGGATGCCGCAGTGAAGTGGGGTGGTGAGATGTGGCTCCCAACTCAACCTTCTGAACCGGTGTTCTCCAAAACAACAGCTGACCCAAGCTTTCACTTGCTCTTTTTATTACCTGTCCAGCTTTCACTGCACACTGGTACAAACAAGATGCTTTATGCATCCTCTTCTGAGGGTGAGCGGCACCGGCAGCTGCCCGCTCCAGCCTGCTGGGGTTTGGGGGGGGGTCCGTGCTGGGGTTTGGGGGGGGGTCCGTGCTGGGGTTTGGGGGGGGGTCCGTGCTGGGGTTTGGGGGGGGGCCTGTGCTGGGGTTTGGGGGGGGGTCCGTGCTGGGGTTTGGGGGGGGTCCGTGCTGGGGACTGGGGGGGCCCGTGCTGGGGTTTGGGGGGGGCCCGTGCTGGGGTTTGGGGGGGGTCCGTGCTGGGGTTTGGGGGGGGGTCCGTGCTGGGGTTTGGGGGGGGGCCCGTGCTGGGGTTTGGGGGGGGCCCGTGCTGGGGTTTGGGGGGGGCCCGTGCTGGGGTCTGGGGGGGGGCCCGTGCTGGGGTCTGGGGGGGGGTCCGTGCTGGGGTCTGGGGGGGGTCCGTGCTGGGGTCTGGGGGGGGGCCTGTGCTGGGGTCTGGGGGGGGTCCGTGCTGGGGTCTGGGGGGGCCCGTGCTGGGGTTTGGGGGGGGTCCGTGCTGGGGTCTGGGGGGGGTCCGTGCTGGGGTCTGGGGGGGGTCCGTGCTGGGGTCTGGGGGGGGTCCGTGCTGGGGTCTGGGGGGGCCCGTGCTGGGGTTTGGGGGGGGCCCGTGCTGGGGTTTGGGGGGGGCCCGTGCTGGGGTTTGGGGGCCGTGCGCTTTCTGCTTCTCCCTGCACTTTCCGTTTCCAGCTCTGAGGTTATCAGGAAAATACTTTTTGTTATATGTTTGTTTGGTGCTGAGAGAAACAGGGTTCCCATCCCGATGAGCATTTCAAAAATCCTTCCAGTGCTTCTGTAAAACAAATACTTTTATTGCTGCTCGTAATATCCCTCAGAAGGCCTCCTTGTAGACAGTATCTACTCCCTCCAAGTAATAACACGGTTTTGGTTTTAGCTTTTTAAGAGGAAGCAATCTTCGTGGAATATCTGCTTTAAACAACTGCAGTCTGCAGCAGTGGGGCGGGGGGGAAGCGCCTCCCTGTTCCTGTTCCCAGGACGTGGCTGGGGGTGTTTGGGGTCTCTTGCCTTCTTGGGGTTTTTCTTGTAAGGATGGAAGAATAAGATCTGAATTCTGAGTTGTTTTTTTTTTTAAACCTAGCTGGCATAACCAATATGAAGGATGATCACGCTTCACAGACACTTACCGAACAGGTATCTCCATAGGGGTTTGGTTATTTGAGCATCTTAACCCTGTGTGCGAACTCGCTGGGACGGCACTTTTGCTGGTCCAGATGGAGGATGCTCCAGGAGCAACAGTTCATGGTGCTGTTCCCTGGATGCTGCTGGGAGTGACCAACAGCTTCCAGGCATGGCTTGCTTAGGCCGGACTGGTGCGAGCCTGCCTGTACCCCAAACTGTGAAAGCCCATGGCACTGTGACAGCCAGCCTTGGCTCTAACGTGCCCCCGACCTGGTGTTTGACGGGGTTCATTGCTGGGCAGCTTGCTCGACTGTAACCTCAACCTGCAATGGCCCGGACAGCACATCTGAAGCCCTCCTTCATCCATTTGATCTATGGAAATATAGTGCCAGGAGGTTATGCCTGATGGATATAGATTATTTGTGTGCATTGGAAATTGGAAAACAGCTTGTGTACTTTTGGTGATTACTACTTAGGAAAAAACCACATAATTTTCTATTCTGAATGTTTATCACTGTCTCATAAAGTCTAGGAGTCCTCGATATTTCTAACATACTTGACTGAAAATTCCCTGCTACGTCGTACCGGGTCCCTCGCTGGTGAGCAAACCGTTTCTCTCCAGGAGAGCCCTGGAGATTCCTCCCGCCCCAGAGCTGGCCCAGCAGGACGAGTCAGGCACAGGGGGGCTGTACGGGATGTGCTTAATTACAGGATCAGTTCATAATTGCTTTAAGATGTTCTCCACACACTTATGGATAGCTGGTGTGCAAAGCGTTTTTTTTTCTGGGGACAGTTGTTAGTGATTGTCATGGGCTTCAGATAGAGAAGATAACGATATTAGGATAATGTACTGGTTTCTATGCAAATCACAGGCAGTTTGCTGTGGTTTTAATAACTATGACTTGTCATTTCAGACCCGGTGAAGTAATGTAGAGGAACAGATAAGAACTTTATCTAGTAATTCAATATATCCCATGCCTATTATCTCCTTTGTGGTGAGATTTGTGTAATGTGAAGTATTACAGCTTGAATAGAAGACTCTATGAAGCTATTAGAATTAATTTCCATGAACAGCTTCGTACTGAGCTTTTGGGGGGAAAAACCCTGGGAGAACATGAGCAAAGTATTTTCTGGCCCAGTTTTCAACCAACGTTCCTGAGGGGTTCAATAATAATTTTCTGCTTCCACTTTTGGCTTCTGTAAAGAGCATTCTATGGATTTACATGAGAGACACATGACTATTCATTATTGTGTTGATCTCACAAGCACTATCACACACACACACATGGAGAGACAACATTTTTCTTGGTTAGGTCTTAACATGGCTAGACTGCAGTAGGGTGGATGAAGAAAAGGCAAGGAAATTGAAAGAAGAAATAAAAATTATTTAAAAATAATAGTACTAAAACATGGAAGTAAATGAGACCTCTTTACTTAGTACTAAAGCTACCTAAAAGCCTAAGCCTTGTTTTTAAATGCCACTGGAGAGCAGCTAGAAGATACCCAAAATTAAAATATTTATAGCTTCCCGTTGATGTTATTTTCCTTTTAACAAACTGTAGATATGCTGAATGACTTTGTTTTAATTATCATGCTTTGTATGCAAAGGACGTTCTCCATTCAATGCTACCAAATATTTTGGAAACACTCAAATGAAATGTTGACATTTTCTGCATAAGCCCAGTAGACAGAAGGAATGTACAATGCCAATTTCTGCTCGTGTTTCCTAATTATGGAGGTGTCTGCAGTGTGCATGTGTGACGTGCCTCTGCAGTCAGAAACCCTCAGGGATGAGACCTTGCCCAGGCTGGGTGACTCTGGCCAGCAGAGGAATGAGAAACTCCACACAGTATTACAATGACCTGGGGTAATTAAAAAAAAATCAAATCTATTGGTTTAGGTCAATAATCAGTGTTTTATGGATTAAGAGCTGCTGAAAAGGGGAGAAACCTTGGTCTTAGGTGGAACTTGTTTCCGACTTCTAATAAGCTGAAAACGAGCTGGTTTGTGGGGTAGGAAACGACTTAGCACATCCTCCTCTTCCTCCTCAACAAAGCCACGGGCTCAGCAGCCTCTCCCAGGCTGTGCCGGTGGTTCCCGGCGCACACGGGCGCAGCTGGGGATGCGAGCGCGGAGCCTTCGGCCCCTGGCGTCGTCCGTGCTCATCCTCAGCGAGAGCCCTGGCTTCCCGGGCTGCTGCTTGCTTTGAGGAGTCTGAATATCCAAACACAAAAGCGAATTTGGCTCTCTTAGACAACAGATATTCTCACACCAGTCCTTCCTTTCTCTTAACTGCAGTGAAGAACTTACATTCAGTACAGGCAAAACGCGGTAAATAAAATACATATATAACTGTTCCACAGACCCTAACTCGAGATAAATCACAGGCCGTTATATTTCCCTGTCGAGTTACAATAGTCTTAACAGCCCTACAAGGTATTTTGGTTAGCCTGGTGTTGTGTTAACTCTCCTAATGACCCTTAGTTTTGCTGATGTTTGCAAGAACGCTTTCAATCCCCCCGGCTTTCAGCAGGGAACTATTCCCCTGCAGCTCCAAAGGGCTGTTTCCTGGGTTTTTCACTTTTTTTCTGTCTTCTAGTTGTTGCAGTGAAGCGTGTTTGAGCCAAAACCAGCCCAAGGCACCGCGGTCTGTGCCAAATGACACCGAGCGACCCGCGCAGCTGTGTCCCGTCGGCAGCACATCGCTCCGGCTCCCACCAGCCCGGCTTTTGGGCACGGTTAGCCAACGTGTGTCCCCTCCTGCTCACGGGGTTGCCGTGCCTTCTGCACCATACAGCGTGTGAAACACGCAGTGCTGGCGCCAACGCAGGCAGCGTTAGTCCCCTGCTCCAACAGGCAGGCGTAGAGTTTGACTAAATAGGAACCAACACCTTTCAGAAGTGGGTTAAATATGGAAAACAAAGGGGCAAAGTTAATCGAAAAGGAATGTGACAAATGAGTGTTGTAATGGATTAGAAAGGCTTTCTCGCTTGCTAAAAGAGAAGAAAAAATCATAATATGCATTTTTCCAATCATGAGATGTAAACCGCAATTCTGCAAATACCTAAGGAAAAATAGTGTTAGTTTTGGATTAGTGGGTAATGATACAATTGTTAATAAAAGTGTGCTTTTTGTGGATGCACAGAAGACTTTCTGCAAAATATTCCTGCAGGTATTTTTATGCATATTGAACATGGAAGAAAACCCAGGCTTTTTAAAAAATTTTTTTCATAATAATTCATTTTGTCCAGTAATGTTCAGTGGATGTTTCTGTGAGGAACAAATATAATTATTTTGACTGCTATCACTGAAAAGCCACTAACAGGCTGAATTTGCATATGACACAGTACCCACTAGAAGTAATTTTGCGTGTACATATCAGACAATTAGGTGATTCTTGCACTAAGCAAAACCAATATTAGGAGAACAAACTTTCCATAATATTAAGACTGTGAATAATGTCCTAGTTATAGCCTCTGTGTCTGGTGTCCTCTCAGTTCAAGTTGTGTGCAAATCCAGAGGCTATTATAATTCCTGAAGAACTATTTTTGTACAGTTTGTTCCAGCTCGCAGGCTGGCTGATTTTCACCCTAGAACAGCTGTGGCCCACTATGAATTTTCCCAAACATATTTTTCAAGATAGAGCTTAAAAAATGCGCTGCATGTAAATCCAGTTTGTATATTTTTTTGAATAATGTAGCAAGCCACTTAATTATACATACATGCAGATAACATAACTAAATATAGAAGGACTTCTCTGGAGGTTTATCTTGGGAAACTCACAAAATGCAGGATTGCCATTAAAAATGGTTATTCCTTTCTGAAGATCTGCACTGGAAATCATCAAACCTTCCCATTTTGAAAGCAGAACCTCTGGAGCTTCCAGGAATGCACCTGTAATCGGGTGGTTCTTGCAAGAGTTCAGCTCCTCCCCATGTTAGACCAGAGGAAAATCCCATTAATCCGTCCCATTGATGGGACTTGTGGGGGCTGGTTTTTAATTTTTGGGGCACTGGAGCAGGTTGTGGGGGATGAGCACTCTCCGGCACGACCGCCTCGCTCCCCTATTGCCATCTCCATCCCATCTCCCCCTCCTTGCTCAAACCTTGTTTTCTTCTTTCTGTGCACAAGGTATAGCAAGAAAAAGAAAGTTATTTCACACAGCCAAGGTTTGTCGTTATTTCTGCGGCTTTACAAAATGCACTGATTGGAAAGGCGGGAGCATAAACTTTGTTTCACGTTAGTTGTCCTTGTGTCTCCTGCACTTTGAAACCTTCAATCCACCTTTTTGGAACGAAGAATAGAACTTTGACTTTCCTCAGTTTGCATTCTGTAACTTGAAGTCCCCGTTCACCTCACATTTCTGTTCTGAAATGGCATGGGGTAAGTGCCGAGATGTCAGGAGTAATTGCTTTTTTGTTAATGTGTGCCTAGCTCCGTTGCTGAATAACTAAAAATTAAAATTCAAGCTTGCTTAGAGTGCCAAGCTTCCAGCTATCACAAAAAGTCTCATTAAAATTGCATGCTACCAATTGAAACAGGTTTTGGCAGGGAATCGGAATTCCACGTAAGTCTATTTTTTTTCCTCCCTAAGTGTTAAAATTTATATGCAGTTTTACATTAGTGTAGAAGATGCCACGAGTAATATTGATGGTAGAATCCGAGCAGGAAGCAGGTTCTGCTGTAATAGGGGTGAGTGTGTAGCCATTATATTACAGGTAATAAAATGCTGGCTTAGTGTGTAATTCAAAATGAATGGATCAGTTAGAATCACCACTCAGACTTAAACCTTCTGGTTTGGTTCGATTTGACCTTTTAAAACCAGTTCTCCAGTTCTTAACCCAACGTACTTTTTGTTCCTAGCACGGAGACAGCATTTTTTTTTTCCTGATGAGCAAAAGATGTCCTTAAATAAAGATTTCAAGTTTTCAAATGTAACTATAATCCTGTCAATTTAAAAGCTAATTGGGAACTGCTTACTCTGAGAACATAAGTTCCCATTAGCCGTTCTGCTCTCCCTGTGGGTGTGTTACTTGCTCTATAGGCTGCAGGTATGACTCAATCTCGTGTTTTTTGCTTCAGACAGTTTTATGTGACCCTACTGCGGGCTTGTAACTATCAAAAAGACTAGTAGCAAACGAGAAACAGATCCACAAAAATTAAGGCTCTTCAAAGATTGCCTTGTAGTAAATCTAGAAATATATCAGAGATATTTCTTATAGTACAGAGTCTTTTCTAGACGATATTTTTCAAATGAAGTGTCTGAATTAGAAAACAGTTCATATTTAGATTCTCTTGGACACAAATTTGGATGCCTTTCCTCAATTTTAATTCCATATCTTACGTTTTTAGACGTCTCCTCCCTGCCATGCTGCCTGAGTTGTCACAGAGCGATGCCTGACCCCTGCGCTGTGTTCTGGTCAATGCTTCTGAGAAAAGTCAAATAATGTTGTGGTTTTGCTCTCTCTGTGGTATGGACTTAGTGATAAGTATTTTTAGCAATAACCGAAAATACATTTCATAACTCACCAGCGTCTTAGACCCTGCCAAACCGTTCTTAGTGCTGTCCATCATATCTGGGCACGAGTAAGCCCAAGAATCAGGGCACGGCCTTTCTTTCCTATTTCAAACCCTGTAACCGAGTCCTCCTGTCGAGGAGATTTACTGGGGAGCTTGTAGCTTGTAAACTGTAATGCCATAGTTGAGGGAAACTTCTTATATCCATAAAATCTCAGTGTATCGTTGCTAAGGAGAGATTTCTGCTTAAAGCGGCTGCTCCTGTCCACCGCACGGTGGTGACCAGCCCTGTTTGCGTCAGTGTTGCAGCCTGGGGACCAGCACCAGCTCCTCTGGTCCCTGGGGACCTGGGCAGTGACCTGGGGACGCCGGCGCTGTCCCTCTGGGGACGAGGACCGCGGGCTCAGGGCAGCATCACCTGGAGGTGCCGGAGCCGGGTTTGCTGCCGAGCGCAATTTTCTCTGTCAAATTATGCGGCACAACTGCTCGATCTGGGTGGTGAAAGCACGGCGGCTGATGAGAGGTCTGGGGTAAAATTAAAAGAAAAAAGGAAGTCGGTCCCATTACTGGGTCAGGTCCTAGGCCGTGTCAAGCCATTCTCGGTGAACTGCATTGATCCGCACCTGCTCAGGACGTGGCTTCCTGCGGCTTTATTGGGTTTTTTTCTCCTCTTGATGATATTGGATCCTCCTCTACAGGATGAAATTCAGACATTTGTATCCCACAAATACCTGGAAATGCAGCACAAGTCAACCCAGTCCTTTGAAGGAGACAGCATGTGTAGAATTATTTATTGAGAGTAAAACATCAACGCACTACTCCACATAAATTTGTTAATCTACAAATTAAGCAAAGAACTCTGAGAATTAGCTGCTTTATTATAAAATGAGGTATTTAGCCATTTATTATTTACAAATAATTAGGGAAACAAATTGCTTCTTAATCAGTTCAACTGCGAGTACTTTTCAAACTCATTTTTTTTGCCGTCAGACCCTGAAGCGTGTGCGTTTTTCACTCATTCCTTCTCCCACCTCTGTAAGACGTTTATTCCTGGGCACCCTCCGGGAAGGAACAAGGTCACGCGAGCAGTTGTGCCCGCTGCGGACATCGCCCCAGGGCTCTTCATCCTCCTTTGCTCTGACTCTTCCTTGTGCAGGTTTGCTGAGGATTTATTTTGATATATCAGTTCTTTTTGAAGGATGTGGGTTGTCTGTTTTACAGGCGGTAAAGATTAACAAAAATTAGCAATCTCTTGAGTTAATATATGGACAAGTATATGGTGAATTTAAGTATTAAGCCCATGCCAGCAAGAAAAGTAACAGCGATTATATACAAAATCTTATCACTGCTTTCGCACCCTAAAGAGCCCATTTGTCACACATTTGCATATTGGTTACATCTTCATTTTAGCATATAATGAGCAACGCTCAGCTAAAGGACACTTTATCCAACACTCTCAAGACTTGTGAGGTTCCAGAAAGTCTGCACTGCAAGGACAGTATTCTTTGTAGTTCAGGATCGGGTGTTTTCAAGCCACCCTTTGTCAGACTGACCCCAAACTGAAAGGATTTACCTATCTTTAGGTTAGCAATTGCAGACAGGGTTCATTCTTTTAAGTGGTAATGGCACCAGCAGCATGACTGGATTTCCCACTTAGAAGATATATACTGTAAAAGGAGGGGACAAATAGCAGGATATCACGTGTTTACGAAGCAACACTTGGGCAGGTTTTGGTAAAGGAAAGGTTTTCTCCGAAGGGCTCGCCTGCCTGCTGGCGGCTGGACGAGGAGGCGGCTTTGCGTCCAGGTCACCCTGGCGCGGCGAGGGGCGCAGAGGGGGATAAACCGGCAGAAAGGCAGGCGTGCAGTTTGGGTTCATTCTTCAGGGAACGACGGGTGAGGTGCGTGTGTGTGAGACCCACGCACCGCTCTGCGGGACCTGCGCGGTTTCCATCCCCGGCCGCGCTCGGGCAGGGCGGCTGCCGTGCTGTTCATCGATGGCACGGAGGAACCGAAGCAGCAGAACCTGCGGTGAGGATCTGAATGCACAGCCCGTGGCTTAGTGCTGGTTTGGGCAGCATCAGAGGAGAGCTGGTTCTCTAGTGTAAAGAGTTATTCCTCTAAGTCTGAAAGTGTTTGAAATCAACTGTCTCTGTTTCTGATCCTTTCTTGCCTACAGGAAAAGAAAAAAAAAATCCGTAGGCAGTAAAAAATGACATGAGGAAAATTACCATTTCTGGTAGGGTTGATCTCATTTCCTACTAGAAAAAGGATCAGAACAGAGATAAAATGCACAGCAACAGGGTACCCGCAGTCTTGCCTGGGGGTGATCTATTCAGTGTTTTATCACACTGCAGAACATGAGGGCTGGGCAACGTTCTACAAATGAGATGATTTCTTCAAGAATATAAGTGCCGTAATTTAGAAGCTGAAAAATTGCAAGTATGAAGAGCGTGTAGTGCTGGTAATCGCTACAGACGTATTTCAGCCTGGAGACTGGGTGTATTTGCTGGGGAGCGGTGTGTTTTGGGAGAAATTCCCGCAGGTGCTGCTCAGCCGGGCCAGCGGTGCCACTGAGATGCGGTTTAACGTGACCCTTCCTTGCAAAGCTCCGAATACAGGGCTGCTCGCAGTGACAACGCTGGTAGGCTGAGTTGGTGCCCTAACAGACAAAAGCAATTTATATCAAGTAAAGATAAATGACACACTTAGGGCATTAATATGTATGAATCACACCCACGTACGCCGTATCTTGCTCTGTCTACCTTTTAAAATTAAGGCTGTGTTGGCGTTATAATACTCAAGTTGCACTTGGTGTTTGAAATCTTTCTGTTTAAAGCTCAGCCATCTTTACCAAGGCAAGTGGAGGTTTATAATGAGAGTTTTGGCTTACATTCTGAAAGAATGCAAATTTGTGAAAAGTCCTTAATGAAATTATGTACAAAAAGTACAAAGGTGATAAAAACCTGTTGAAAAATTTCATATTAATAACCTCCCAGTGAGGTTATTATCACTTTCTGGACTCAGAATCCACCCCATTACCCCCAAAAGATATTTTTCAGCTGAATTTATTCATTTCCAGAGATAAATGTATGACTTGAGATGATCAAATAGTGCCTGCCAATGACCCAGTAGTGAATTATTTTTCAAAGTTTACCCTGGAAATTTCCTTTTGGTGCCTTACAGTCAGAAGTCTTGAATAGCAGTCGCTTTGGAAAGACCCAATAAGTAAACCCACCCATTTGCTAAGCCCCAGTGCTGGGACAACTCATGCTTCAACTTTTGTTCTTATTTTTTAAAACAGGTTTGAACCTTTAGTGGGGACATGAGAAATAAGGAGAACTGCAAATGCAGGATCTCTCTGCAGCCTTAGCTATCTTCTGAAATTAGAGTTTGTTTTGGTTTTACCCCTCTCTTGTCTTTATTTAATAAAACATTTTGAGTTTGTAATGTGTTTTCCGTTGGACAAATGCTTGATATTCAGTGGGGCTTTGACTTCTGCTGGAGGCATGTCAGGAAATCAGAAATCAGCCGCGGTTACTGCGGTGTCACAGTCTATGAGCATCTCCCTCCCTTGTCTCTGGTTGATGCTTTGGTGTATATTTAAACTTTCATCAGCATAAAATCAGCATGATGAATTTGTAATAATCTGCACATCGTTAGCACATTTTAATTGTCAGGACTTTGTGAACAAAAGGCTTCTGAGCACAGATATATTTCAGTGTGGTATTTACAGCGAATATCCATAATGATTGGATACTTAATTTCAGATAATGTGAAAATATTGATTTTTTTTTTTTTTTTTTTTAATGACAGGTAATCCTCTAATGATTCACCTAAGCAGGTGTAGAGTGCAGCAGTGTCAGGGTGCGGTGTGGAAACTCTCTGTTTCTCCTCTTTCAGCGACTCCAGGTGGTGCAGGTGTCTGTGGGATGTGCAGGTGCAAAGCAGGAGGAGGGTCTGAGACCTGCCCCGGGATTTGCCAATGGTATTTTTCCAAAGCAAAATGCTCTTAGGAGCCCACTACGATACGACAAACAAACTTCTGAAATCTGGAAGCATTCATCTATTTAAAAAACGCTTTATAAAAGTTATATTTTTCACCTTTTGTACCTCTGAGCCAGATCAAGTATATACACGTGAAACACCTTGGTGAAATCAGAAGTAATACAGTTGTTAATTAAGTGGTTTATACCACAATACATTTAGTTATATAGATAAAATGTTTATTGAATGTCTATAATGGATAGGAATAAAACTTGATTTAAAATACATAGATTTACAACGAAAAACATGGAGGAATCCCATACTTTGGACTACCCTGTTTCCCCAAAAATAAGAGCTACCCCAAAATAAGCCCTAGCATGATTTTTCAGGATTTTTGAGGAAGCTCAAAATATAAGCCCTAGTTACAGTTCAGAAAAAAAGTCAATTTAAATAGTGTCCAAGCAGCTATGCATGTAAAAAAGTATTAAGTTTTGGAGCAAAACTTAATATAAGACCCTGTCTTATTTTCAGGGAAATTGGGTTTTATTTTGTTTGTTTTTCTCTGCTGCTTTCAAGAACTGGGGCAACACAAGAACCATCTTTGGCTGTCAATTTGTAAAGTTACATCTAATATAGAAAATGAGAAAAATAAATGATAAAGAAAATCAGGAGATTCTTGGCTGATGTCAGTCGAAGGTAAAGCTTTCATGAGGTTAGGAGGTTGTGATGTCACCTCAACTACTTCCAAAAACCCGGCACTTTCTTTTCCATATCAATAGCGGGAATGAGACCCCAAAGATCTGCCTGGTAACTCAAAAACCCTTCCAGAAAAAGCTTTGCCCCGAAGCTCTGGGTGGGTTTCACAAGCAGCATGTCTGGTGCTTTGTCTACCTGTGTATTTTTCTGCTTTCGCGCAGCTTTTTGGTGTTTGCTTCAGTTTTATCTGGTAAAGCTCATGCAGACACGGAGCCCTCAGGCTCTGCCTCTGCGCCGCTCCCTGGGAGCACTTGGCTCCGTCCGTCCTTCCCCCGACGGCCGGTCTGCATCGGCTTTCCCATCGATACACAAACAGGCGTTTAATTCCCCTTATTTATCCCGAACGAATGGCCTGCTTTCGGCTCATCGGCATCCACTCGTTATCCGGAACACGTTCATTATCCAGCATCAGCCTGTTGATTTCAGTGAAGGTAAAAAACCTACAAATCTGCCTGTGGGAAATGGCAGTTTTAGAGGTGGTGATTTTAGGGTCAATGACCAAGTTCAGCTGGTGCTGCTTGGAAATATCAGGAGATGGATTCAGGGATTACAGCAGAAGCAAAGCAACGGTACCGCCAAGTTCACCAATATGGGGATACTTCCTGAAAATTCAGTGAGCGAGGCCAGGAGTATACATCTTAAAGATTAAACTCGTTATTTATCTTACAGATGTAAATGCGAAGGATGTTATCTAGCTCAGGCTCTGAATTTTTAATCTCTTTTGTCTGACGTTTAAGAGTATGCCCTCTCCATTTTTGAGACTATATTGTTCTCATAGTATAGATTTATGGAAAAAAGACGTCTTCTATATACTTGCTAGCTGCTTTGCATATTATGCTATTGAAAGCTGGAATAGATGAATAGATTTAATAAGAAGCTGAATGTATCACCATGAAGGAGCCAAGTTATGACAGCTGGGGAGCACAGTAAAATTGTAAGAAAGTGGTGAGGAGGGGATTGTCATCTGCTAAAGGTGGATTGGAAATGGAGCTACAGACACAGACGTGCAGGGACAGACAGACACAGACGTGCAGGGACAGACAGACACAGATGTGCAGGGACAGACAGACACAGATGTGCAGGGACAGACAGACACAGACGTGCAGGGACAGACAGACACAGATGTGCAGGGACAGACAGACACACGCACAAACTGCCGCTGCTTTACTGGAAAACAAGGCACCAAAACTGTAATCACCGCAGTGGCTGGTACTTTCCTTTGATAATATTGACTATTTGATTGGAATGCAGGTCTTTGTTTTCAGTCAGGAAAAAGTAAGAAACTAATCTGGTCAAAAGTAAAGCATATTGAAAAGCTGACACTGTGCTTTAAGATTTGAGCTTACAGGATATTTAAAACTTGATTATTCCTTCCCAAAGCTTCAGGCTAATATTGAATGCATTGCCTATTGACATCAAGGAAAAGAGGGTAGGTTCCCGATAGACATCCAGAATTGTATGTAATTAATGATCTTCGTTTTATTAGAAATATAAATCAATTTAATGAAAACAAATACAGCTGGTAATCGGATAACAAAAAAGTTCAAATAATTAATTGTTATTGCAAGGTGTGGATCTTGAATTATTGGAGTGTGTCAGCACCCTCTTGGTTCATATTTGTACTGAGTTCAGCATTCACATAAAATCTGGCAGGTCATCCCCAAAAGGGGCCGTTTGTAGGGAATTTGGCCGCTGCCCCAGAAAGCACAGTGGGTTTGTTACTGCACTGATGCAGGGACGGGACGCTCTGTTTACTGCTCCAGCAAATATTCTCGTGTACGTCGTCAAAGACAATCGCTCCAGTCAGTCACAGCTCACCGGGATTTCTCTCTGCGGAGGTGAGCTGATATGGTAAAGGCGTTTCATGGGAGGTGGTGGGTTATGTGCACTAATGTCTCTCTGTTTTCCTGAGCCCTGCGGATTTTTCCTTACAAGAAAAACAGGAACTTTTCTCTTTCCAGCAAGGTCAGGTTTTTTTTCTATCCTGTACGTTCAGGAAAGAGGCACATGGTGCTTCGCCAGGAGCACTTGGGTTTTACCAGCCTGGTTGCTTATTTGGTTCCATCTGCCCAACTTGCAGAGGAAGAGGAGCATGTAGCCTTTTTCTCCCTGTTTATTGGTTGGATCCTTCAGGATTCTTTGGTTTTCCTACAGACAGGCAGAAAACGTGCTATTGCAGAGAGGCGGCAGTTGTGGGATGTGATGGAGGCTATGCTGATCCCTAAAGCAAGCAGATCACCCTTTGGAGATTCAGATATACGCTTTCAGGTGTGTCTAACAGCTTATAGAGAAGAGATTGTCCCGAGCTCCATCAGGGCTGAAATAAACCCTAAGCAGCCGTTTCAAGGCACCAGAAGGTATTTCTGTGGAAGGCTGGAGCGCAGCCCCGCCGCGCTGCACCTGCACGGAGAAGCTCGCTGCTTTGTTGTCGTTTCTTCCCTCAAAACCAGAGATGACAGATGCTGTTCCTTAAATAGTATTTGTTTTATCTGCATGCTTGTTTTGTTGACGGCAATCAAGCCAAGAAGTTGATAAGAATGTATTTTGGCGTGGTTTGCCACGCGGCTCTGCGTGTGCCTCCTGGGGTCCCGCGGGCTCAGGGACCCGCCACCTCACACAATCATCTTTAATTCCCCGTTAAACAGGGACCGTATGGTGCTGAGCGCAGGAATTACTCGGGTGACGGTGCGCTGCAAGGTGACTGGGCACTTTTTCACTCTACGCTAGTCCGGGTTTTTGCTGGAAAAGTAATAATTTAAACAGTTTGAAAAGTGTGATTCAGACTTTGAGGGATTTTGAACTGCCTGGGTTGTGATGGGGGGGTTCACTCGCAGTTCACACTTTCACAAGGTGCTTCATTGATGGCAATGGAACTGCAAGGACATAAAACTGCTGTGACGGGAGACTGAAGCCCTTTGTAAAAATGAGTGATCTTGACCAAAAACCCAGATACATCTGGGTGCGAACTGTATCCAGCTTCGGCTGTTTCCTTTTCCCTTTAGAATATGACTAGAAGCGGTTTTCTCTTGTGCCAAAAATGGAAGGTTTCGAAAAAAATCATCTTCTGGTGGGGATGAAAACCCCGACTGTGGTATGGCAGCTGGAGTGAGCAAGGAGTGATCTGGTTTTGGGGTGGGGGCAGCAGAGGCGGATGGGGGAGCAGCTGCACGCCCGCCCCGCGGGACAGCGGGGTGTGCTGTGGGGAGCAGAGCGTGGGAAACGGGGGGAAATCTCAGTCCCGTGGGTCTGAGAACCATTGTCCAGCAAAAGCTTCCCTGAGCCGATGCGTTTCGGTGAAAAGTTTTCACTTTGATGAATAAGCATTTTCTGATGGAAAAAGCACTTTGTGGGAAAGGTCTTGATGAGAAATACTTTGCAGTGTTACTGGATTCCTCCCTCAGAGCCCCCGTTCCCAGCCAGCTGGTCTCTGCTGTCAGTATTCCTCTGAAATGGCATGTGGCATTTTCAAAGAGAAAGAGAAAATTTAACCCATTTGTGACGTAATTGAGAGCTGGGCAATGTATAATGTCACAAGTCGTGACACAGGTAAATGAGGGTCGATAACTCAGCCTTCAAAGAGCAATGTTCGCTCTACCTTTGCTACCAGCCATGCTATTAAAAAAGCATGAAATGTGTGGGGCGGAGGCCAGGGAGCCCCCAGCACCCGTGTGTGCTCTGGTGTGAAAAGCTGGGTGCCCCCTCCTGGGCTCTGCTCCCTCCAGGGTGGCATTTGGAGGGCAGGAGGTGATTTTGTGGTCCCGAACGGGGACCGCCTGGGTCTGACTAATGGCTCTGGCCACAGTGGGTTCCCGAGGGGATGCGAATAGAGGCCACTCCACTTTTTGGAGCAATATTAGCAAAACTTTAGAATAATCTTTGTTGTGAGTGTAGCAGCGCAGCGCACTGTGCGCAGGCAGGAACAGGGGAGGGTGGCAGCTTAAAATCCCTGTGTGTGGTGGGGGGACGCGTTAATAATACAGAACCATTTTACTAAAGAATGTTTTCCAACCAAATCTCTGTTACGTAGAGAAAAAACTGTTTGCCACTGAAGCTCGTTTGTAGTCATGAGTTGGGGCTTAAGGATTTTTAACCTTTTTGTCACATTGCTCCAGCCTGCAGTGAGAGTCTGGCCCCAGCGGTAGAACCACCGTCGCGCTAAGGCGAGTGTATTAATCCTGAGAAATAACCAGTCCCCGCGGGCTCCAACCTGGTGGCATCTGCTCAGCAAACCAATTTAAATTCTTCCTGTTTTTTTGCTGGGTATGAGACCAAGATCACCAACTCGCCTCCTGGGAGAGGAAAGTGGAATGCTGGTCCTTACATTAAATCAAATCCCACTTAATGATTGCACATTTTGATTAGAAAAACCCAACCAGCGCTACCGTAAGCTGCGTGCCAGCCATGGAATCGAACACTTAAGGCATAATTGTACAATGACTAGATATTTCATTTACATGAAAGCCAAGCAACTGAAACCCGATGCCCAGTTTTCATGTTTGATGAACATTAAAAGAGGCACCTTGGGGTTCATGATGGAGCCGGTTGGAGCATCTGCAGCTGCGTTCCCAGCAAACAAACCTCCGAGCGCTCCCGCGGAATGGGAGAGCGGTAAATACCTTTCCTGTGATGGGGACGTGCTGTCTTCCACTCAAAATAGGTAAAAGCAGACGAAAAACTTAGTTTTTGTGCCTGTGGTGATCCCAGTAAAATGAAATGATGTTTTCCCACCATAAATATTATTGTTTCAAAGCTATTTCTGCTTTAGGGCTACTTCATTCTGCTTCCCCTTCCCACTGGAGTCCATTATAGATAACCTTATTTGTGCAGGGATTTTCGGTTTCCTAGCAGTAAGGCACCTCGAGAATAAAAGGAACAAACGAGCAAAACAAACAGAAGTTCAAAAGGAAGCCGGCAAGCTGAAGGGAAGCGGAGCTGCCCTGACTGCTCAGCATTCGTGCTGTTTGTTCCTGCAGTTTGCTGTGGTGCTGCCTCAGAGTTCCCGAATCGTGGAATTAGGCAGACGGCTCTTGAAAGTTGGTTATTGCATTTTAATGGCTTTCTGTCGTTTACCACAAGAGCTCTCCTATGTAAGATGCTGGCTGAAGGATATACGCACATCCAGGTGAAAGCGGATTCATACATCAATATTGATGTTCTCCGGAGGGTTTGGAGAAACGTCATAGGGTGTTACACACCCAGGGATGCACAACGCTGCAAAAGCAGAGACGGCTTCCCAGCCAGCGATAAGAGGATTAGGGAAAACATCAAACTTTGGAAATCTGAGATTACAGAAATCTTGGACTCCCAAAGGTAGCACGGGATCCAACGGAGGCCTAAAAGCCCTCCTGTCTGCCACACGCCCAGCGCAGCAAAACCAGCTTTCGCTCTGCGCTGCTTCTATCAGCTCCCAGCTGTTTGAACAGCTTGGGCTTACAGGCTGCGGGAGGGTGTCCAGAAATCGGGATGGATGTAAAACATGCTGTAAAAAAAGTCATGGCAGCAGCTCCTGGTCGGGGCTTTAAGCCCGGCTTTGTCCGGCAAAGCTGCTGCCGCTCTGCTGGCGGTGCAGGAGCCTCGGCGGGTTTGCTTTGCACACTTCAGTGCCAGATGCTTTTGTTCCTATCTTAAAACATGCTGAAAATCTTCCAGTAGAAGTCTCAACTTAAAAATCCTCCACTGAAATACGGAGACACTTTATTTTAGGGCATTACTTGCTTTCTGACAAGAGCTCTATTGAATTATAACCAAAACCTCACCAGTTAAATCTCTCAAGAAATTCCTATTTAATTAGAGATGCTTTTGGGATTCCTTCTTGTTCAGCTATGTGTGTGCATTAAGTCATTTGCACTATTTTGTTATATTTATGATACAACAAATAAGATGACCTACAAAACCCCAGTTCTATCCGCAAATATTCTGTAAGTGACAGACTGTGCTCAGGAGGAGTAATGAGATGTAGTTAGGGGGAGAAAAGCCTCATTCAGAAGCGAGCCCGTAAACTTTTCAAGAGGCTTTAATAAAACATAATGCTAGCTTCTCGCCGTACCTAGCACTCTTAAAACTGCTGAATCTCTATGGGTAGTTTAGAGGGATCATCTGAGCCTCCACAATACCACCACAAATGTGCAAAGAATCGCCGGTTCCAGGATTTTGCTTCCACAAAAGCTGCTCTCTGCTGACGTGAAGAGCAGGGTATGCTACTTCGGCAGGAAACGCGGGTGTTGAGCAGTGGCAAGAGGCAGAATTTGTGTGGGGAGCTTGCCTGGGGCGCAGGAGCAGCCACAGGGCCGGGCAGGAGCGGCGGCCGCGGCGGGTGCGACGGGCTTCCCTTGGCTCCGGTCAGCTTGTCTGACTTTGCTCCCTGAGCTGCTTTGTAATTGTTTACCCAAATCGTATCGGTTTAAATAATCTCCTCTTCGGAGCCCTGTCTGACCGTATTCCTGTAACCTTTGAGTTAAGTATTTCAGTATTTCTACATGAGCATATAAACTGAAGTCCTCCTCCTGAAATTGATCTGGGAAGCATTTCCTTTGAACTTTAGGAGTACAGCCAGAAGATAAGTGTCTTCCTGCTCCTGAGTACCATCAGAGAGAGTTTCCTTCTCCTTCCTTCGCCCCCTCTTCTGTCCTGCAGCCCCGCTCTCCGCACGCCAGTCTGATCCCGCTGCACCGGCAGCTGCTCGGCAGCCGCCAACAGCCTGAGTTCTGCTGGGAAACTCCTGTTATCATCTCCACTTGCTTTCTTTCTCGTGTAGGGGTTTGCTTACGTGACTTTTTTATAACGGGATAGTTCCACGCAAGCAGTTTCTAAAAGCTCTGTCCGTGCCTTTGGGTCTGGCTGCCTGATTTACGCTTCTGAGTCGCCACAGAAGCCAACACGTGCTGTGAGGTACCAGCGTCTGGGCAGGAGGTTTTGCAAAGGTATAAATCATGGCAAAGTGCCCTTGGAAGATGCTCAACTGTCTTCTCCAACGCAGTAAGAGCTTGATTCGAGATGGATGTTTTACATGGGGGAATACCCCAGCAAAGCTGGCATTTAATATCCTGCTTAGTTTCCCCAAAGGTTTTCTGATGGATATATGAATTCACCCCCTATAATATGGCAGTGAATATCGAGGCAGTGATCTGCAGTGAATTGTCAACGTTCAGTTCTGGAAGTCCCTTTAAAAAACCCCAAAGCCTGTCCTTAGATGTCCGAAAAGCTTGAACTTTCCCCGCACACCCGGCTCTTGCGTTTTGGCTTGTGCCGGAGCGGCTGCCCGTCCATCTGGGCAACGAGAGCACCGAAAGCGCGACCTCCCCTCGAATCTGACCTTTACGCTCTGGTTTTGAAAGGCCTGTGTATTTTGAAGCTATATATTTCTCTCTAAAAATTGCAGAGTACCGACATGGTTTCTCTTGCTCCCCCTGGTAACTTAAAATAACACAATCTACTACATTATCCTCCGTGGTACTTGTACGGAAATCGGCCGCTTGTGATGACATCTGCAGAACGCTTCGCTGTGCTCTGGGGTTTGTTCGTCACGCAGGCACCGAGCTGCGGTTTTCTGAACAAGGTTTGGGAACAAAGTTGGTCGTTTGGCGCCCAGGGGTCTGCGAGACCCCCCAGGAGGAGGGTCCCGTCCCCGGGGGGCCGGTGGGTGCTGCTCCCGAAAGTGGGTGGAATGGGGGAGCAGCGGTTTGGGAGGAGCAGCTGCCCGGGAAAGCTGTGATGTTCCCCCGGGGGAGGGCGTCAGATGCGATTTGCCTTTCGGACGTGATAGTCTAGAAGCGAATCATGCAAACCCAATTTTCAGACTTTGTTAGAGGCCTAAAAGGACAAAGAAAAGGCAGCAAACTGTGAGGAAGGAGAGTAGTGGAAGATACTGGATCCTGGATTTTAGCTGGCTCTGTTTACTGGGTTTTTTTCTTGATGTGGAACAGCTTTCCTCCTGTCTAAATGTCTTCCCAAGTTTCTGAATATTTTGACAGGTAGTATCATTTGTATTTACACCTAGTCCATAGAATCAGAATAGATGTTTTCATCAAATCTTTCTGTGGAACAAGTCCACATCAAATATTAAGCATGTAAAAAAAAAATTCCCTTCTATAAAGGACCCTGTGCTAGGATTTCTATGGAGGGAGTAGATGTATGGTACAAACTGTGTTACCTATTTTAATTTCTTCTCCTTCTGTCACAGAGTTATAGAACCACTAGGAGAGTCTGTTTTATGTGACTGGCCAGATTTGATAACCTGTTTGATCCACCTTCCTTTACAATCTGGTACCTGAACAGTGAAGGGATCTGGGGCCATGAGCAGGGCGGGGACAGACGGCACTGGGGGCAGCGCAGCCAAAACAGGTTTGTCGGCTTCTGCTTTAAGTGACGTTAGAGAGTAATAAAGCTTAATGTCAATGGTCAAACTAGCTTTAAATATTGAATTTTAACTTTTTTTTCCCCCTTCCCCTCCCGTGAAAGAGAAGCCAGGTCAAGTTTGGATTTTCTTGGTGTAGCCAACAGGAAATGGAATCAATGGAACTAACCCAACAAATCAGTCTTCCTTAAGAAAGTCCCTCTCTAGGAAAGTTAAAGAACTTGAACTAAAACCCAACTTCATTTTTCTTTGCTGATTCTACCCAAATAAGCCACAGGTTAAGCAAGTCACATTTTTTCTCCTTCAAATTAATACATCTCTGTGCTTTCAGAGTTTCAATTTTGATGCAACGCTTTTCCTTCCCTCCAACCAGTGCCAACCCCTAAAAAGAAGTTTGTGGTCTCTGTGTGGATGGCAAAGGATTTCTAACACGGCCGCGTGGCCCAGCCGTGAACTGGGCTGAAATAGCAGCTTCCCAGTTTCCCCAGTTGTCACACTGGGCTCCATGTGCTGATCAGATCAAACGCTAAAATCTCACCCTGCGTCTATATAGTTTCCCCAGTTCAGCTTTGTGTTCTCTGCATCCCTCCACTATTTTGTAACAGCTGAGCAAAATCACACATTCAGGACTTACAGGAACCTCCTGTTTACTTATTATTTTTTTAATATATTTTATTATAAGTTATTTATTGACATCTAAAGCAGTTGTTATGTCCTGTGCATAAAAATATTATGCAGGGAGCTGAAGCAAAAATGCAGTTTCTTTTGACAAAGGGAGACTTTCACACCTGCATCTCTCAGGCGTCAGCTCTTCTTGTCTGCTATTATTAAATTGCAGAGCAGGAGCAACATGTTTCAAACCACCTTTAGTAAAACCTGCAAGTTCAAACCTGCCCAGCCTGGTGCCCTGTGCTGGACACCTAAAAACGTACAGTGAAAGGTATTTTCTTTACAAAGAAAATCACAGGGAAAAGGACAAGAGAGTGTCAGCCTCTGCTCTGCTGCTGTCTCGAACAGGACAGCACATTTGAATGCCTGGTTAGCAAACCTCCATTACCAGCCAAATGCTAGAAGAAAATAAAAATGAGATAAATTCTTGAACTGCATCATCAAAATTAAGCTGGTTTCTAGGAACAGTAATTGTCTTACTGCAGCTGAAATGATGCACTTGAAATGCACGGCTGAGGAGAGCAAGAAATTGTTTCTGTGCTATACAGTAAGGGGGAACATTTCAGTATCATAGTACGGATGTCTCAGTTAAAGTTCGTGCAGGATTGTTCTCGTTGCGTGTTGTTTACTGGCTGAAGACGAGGCAAGAAAATCTAGATGTTCAGGGACTCTCTATTTTTTGAAGTTGCCTCCTGCATGCCGAAATTGGTGTTCAGCTGATCTCGCTCAGTGTTTAATCTTGTAAGGTGATATTTGCTGAAGGAGGGGGGGAGTGTATCTCACTGTTGATACTGGCTTAGAGATACTGTCCCTGGTGCTCTGCTGTACACACCGGCTCAGTAAACATCAATAGATCCAGAACGGCCCTAAATAATTTCTTATCCATTTATCCTTCTGGTGCGCTGTACCTGCGCTAATTCCTCAGCCTTGATATCTCTCCCGCTGTCAGGAATATTGGAAAATGTATTGGCGAGATCTTTCTTTTGGGGAAAATCTCCAAGCGTTTGATAGCAGCACTGCTGGGGTTTCCCTGGAGCGGCTGTTCCGCAGCGAAATGCCCCGAGCAGCCCAGCCCTGGCCTGGGGGCTGCCAGAGCATGGTCCTCCCCATCCAGCGCTGCAAAATGGCCCCAAATGATCATTAATACATCCTGACCTTGTCCCTTGAGGCACGGGGGCATTGCCTATGGGCTCGGGAAATGGGAAGCTGCAATGTGAGCACCTTTAATTTGCTTGGCCCAAATGAGGGTGGAGGATGGTGTGCATGTCTTCATGACTCATTCCCTCAAAAGTTTCCCGGCTTTTTTAGCAATTTGCATTTCGAATTGATTTTTTTTTTTTTCATGAGAAAACATGCTAAGAAGCATAGCTCTGATCCCCCGGCAGGTTGCCTTCCCTCCTGCCCGTTGCCTGTGGCTGCTCGCGGGCGCTGGCATCACGCGAAGGAGATCCAGGAGGTTTTGCTGCGTGGGCTGGACGGGCTGCGGGGGGAGGTTTTCGAGATGTGGATGCACCACAGCCTGGAGCAGGAATTTTCCTACCTGTAATGTGGATCACAAGCCTCTCTCAAAATAGCTCATATTTGTTCCATGTTCTTAACCTGTGACGTTTTAGAAGAAAGTCGGTAAATTTTAGTAGAAAGTAAGTAAATCAGTAAACCCGGGCACCTGTGGTTGTGCTGCACCACCCTGTTGTGTTTTGGGGACTAGGTGAAGCTTATATACACCAGGTTGTGATCTTTGCATGAAAAATGTCATTTAAGATGAAATTATTATGATTAGAATTGATGTTTTTGACATGCAGTGTGCTGTAATGGCAAGCGAAGCCAACGTGCTGTTACAGAGAGCGATCGCATTTCTTCTCTGCTTGGCATAGCGATGCGTGTTTGCCATCGGGATGCCAAGTACGAAATGTAATTTGAATTTTTAGGATTTATTAAAGTCAAGTCAAAGAAAAAGACAGTGGCTTAGGAATCCCTGTAAAACACTGTTCTTACAGGGAGGAGCGTGCCTGAGGAGCGGATTATACATTCCAGAAGGAATTCATACGTGGTCAGCACAAAGAGCTCTGAACAGCTTGGATCTAAGACAGGTTTTGCAGCATAGATCTCGTGCTGGTGAGCCAGGTGAGAAGGTACATGAGCAAAGTACGACAACAATCTCCTCCACTGACCTGGGGAGGTTGAGATCTGCATTTGGTGGAGTCACCATCCCTGGAGGGTTGAACAGGCGGAGATGGGGTTCTCGGGGACATGGGGCAGTGCCAGGGCTGGGGGGACGGGTGGACTCGATGACCTTAAAGGGCATTTCCAACCCAAACGGTTCTGTGATTTTATGATTTGCCGGTTTGGTGGAGGTCTCTTGGCCACCGTGCAGCTCCCCAGCTCTGTGCGGGTTTGCTTGGCCACCTCCATCACTTCTCCACCAAAGTCTTCCCGTGGCGGGTGACCCTGCAGCCAGTTCCACACCGCGCCGCGGTCGCTGCCCCTGCTGAATATGCATCTTTACTTCCCCTGAGTTCCTTTTCCTCTCCCCAAAATGCATGTTTTGCTCTTCCTTTCTGAGCAGGGGCAGGTGGGAACAGCGCAGCTCTCGCTGACAGCAGTCCTGATGCATCTGAGCTATTCTCTGAGCTGAGCTGGCATTTTGTAATATCTATTTTTAATGTTGGCCGAATATAAATAACTCCATTACAATTCCATTTGTGGTAAGAAATGAACGATTTGATTTAGAGTAAACTGAGTCCAAGATGCCTGCTTGGCACTGCACCTCGGGTTGTAGAGGAGACTTTCTCCTGCAGTGCGTGCCTTGAGAGAAGCGCTCGTGCTTGTGGGCAAATTAAACTTCTGTGGATGAGAAAGTAGTATTAAACAGCGCAGCCAGGGCAAGCTGAATTTGCGTTTTTCATCAGTATCTTTTTTGGTTTGCATACAGGAAGGAGCATTTTTTCCAAAGAATCAATATGAGAAGTTTGTTGTCCGTGGAAAAACTTGAATGTAGAGCACACCAGGATACTTACTAATAAAAGTTTAGGTGATTCTCCTAATTTCCATAGTACCTATATTTATGTGATCGCTAGATCTGCAATAATTGGTGAGGCTTTACTACCTATGAAGGAAAAGATTAAAACTTAAAGCTTTGACCGTTGCTAAAATAAAATAACTGGATAAAACCGTGCTTGCAGGTGGAAGCTTGTGACTTCCATTCCAGCTCAGTTTTGCTGATTTTTAGTTGCTGAGCGGTGCAGGAGCATCCTGAGCTCCGGGAAACTCTGCAGAGCGCAGCAGAGGGAAACGAAAACATGGAATCTCTAGAAACAACTGTCTGTGTCTGCTCTGGGTTGTAGATGATAATGTCTTTGCTAAAATAACAGGAAAACATTTCAGCAGATATTTGTAAAAAAAAAAAAAAAGTATGACATGTACTTATGTACATTTGCACGTGCATGTACAGTGTACATATAGACAATAAAATTAATTTATCTGAAGCAATTACTTAAGGCAGTATCCCCCAAACCTGCCCCGGTGCTCACGGCACACGTGTTGTGCTTCACTCTGTTTAACAGGGCTGTGCCCTGAAATGTTCGTTCTTTGTACGAAGCCCAAACTGACCAGAAACCCTCTGCCTTCTTTATTCATGAGGTGCTGTGTGATTTTGGAGCCTTTGCGCTGGGTTATCCCTGCGGACGATGACCCCGGGAAGGTTTTGAAGTCTCGTGAACACCTGGAGTCAAAGTAAACGCTGCTGGACACGTTTCCCATCGTGCGTGTGCAGTGTCACCCCGAGGTACTGCTCCGCTGGAACACCCGGTCCTTGAGGTCTGGGAAATGCATTCTTGACTTGGCATCTTTCAGTACTTGGGGTGATTTACCCTTAAAGTACGTGGTGATGGAGGCACTGTCCGTGCCGCTCGCTGCCTGACCCTGCACTCCCCTATGGACACAGCTCGCGCTCTCCTGGATCGCCAGGATTAGGAATTTCTTTTTGGGATGTCCTGTAGTGCAGTTCCTGCTAGAATGCTTCAGAAAGTGAATCAATTTTCTTCCTGATGCTCTTGTAAGAGGACTGGGCATTATCTGCATTTTGTAAATAGAAAATTTAGGTACAGAAATATTAAGATCAAAATTACCTATAATTTTGCCAAATCTGACATGTCTGGTATCTGTTTTCTCAGACGACCTGGCACTAGTAATTACTTTCATATTTAACCATAGAAATTGTAAAATATACTATTGGAAGGCATATCAAGTCATGCAGTAAATTCCCTTGCCCTGGGCAGGGTAAATTCTAGGATACCCAAAGGGGATAAACGCCCAACCCTTAATGATGGAGTTTTTATAACCTTCCTAGATGATCCGTTCAAGTGCTTAACTACCTCTTGTGCTTTGAAAGGTTTTTGTCATGTCTGACTTCCACATTCCTTGCTTCAGTTTAAACCCATCACATTTTACTCCCTGTTTGGGAGCAGGAAAACCAGCAGGTGTGTTCCAGGCTCTTTTCATATTGTATTTGGTGGAATTTTGTGATGTTGGGATTTTTGCATCCTAAAGCCAAGTTATTGGAGAATCGCGCAATGACTTTATGGCTAATAAATAGTTCATCCATCTGCAAAGGTTCCTTTAAAGTTCTCTGAAGTTAATGCAAGAAGTAAAATCTGCACTAGGGGAAACATAGGCTCTATGCAAATACATTTTACATGCTGGCATCATTCTCACTAGTGATTATGACACTGTTTTTCTTTCAGGGAAATAAATTCTTACTGATAAACAAAGTAGCTTCCTTTTCCTTGTCATTTGTGGGATAGTTTCTGTTCAGAGCTGCAGGACTAGCGGTGGCTGTTATACCAAACGCTTTAGTCCTGCTGGAGCTTTTTTACTCTGCTGAATTTTGCCGGTCACCAAACAGACAGGTTTGGCCAAGGGACAGGACTGACGGCGGGGGAGAAGCTAATACGGGGCATCCAGATACTGGGGACCAGTGAAGCACAAGCCGTGGTGTGTTGACGACCAGCTGCTTTGAGCAATTCTGTTTAAAACTCAGCTGTGATACTGAAGGGACTTCTTCCTAAAAAAATATCAGGATAAAGTGTCGGGGAGTGAACAGCTGCTGGGGTGGGGGCTTCACCTTCCCTCTGAAGTCCTTCTGCAGCTGAACTGGAGATTGCACCTTGCTCGGTTTGTTCTTCAGAGGTCTTAGTAATTTATTGGAGACAATAAAATACACTATTGTTATTGTAAGAAAGGAAAAGATTTTTGCACGCTAAATTAATCAGAGCCACGCACTTTATATCAGCCTTTGTTTAGGGGAAGGGAAAAGCAGATTGATAGCCAAATGTCTGCTGCCTCTTTTGTGCTATTGTAAAGGCATAAATGCTACTTCAGTGCTTTTAACTTATATATGTATATACGTTCGTGTCGCCTGTGAAGCTGTGGTAAGTGCATATCCAAACTGACCGAAAGGTTTTTTCTCACGGTTGGTTGTTAATTATGAGATATATCTGAGTCAGGGGCCGTGAGAAACTGCTGGTGAGCACTAGTCATTAGCAAAGCAACAGCTTTGTGGCCCTGGGTTCCTATACCTCACCGCTGAGCACATGGGTGTTGTGCCGTCTGAAGTACAAAAAATAAAACATCTACTCACAAGATCCAGTGATCTCTGTCTGGTGCTCTGATATTGGATATTTCTAGGAACCTGCCCCCAGCCACTAAAAGAAGCAGTCCTGTACTGGCACACTTTTCTTCTCGTTTCTTCCTAATGAGGGTTTTTAACAATGGCAATTGTACCAGTAGCTGTTCTGAGGAATGAATTTTCTTAAAGTCATGTTTTGTATGCGTCTGCCTGTGACACTGTAGAGAAACTGGAGCTGTAGATCACTTACTTGCTCTAATTCAGAAACAGACAATCACAAATGGATGTCAATGGTAGCAATTAGCATTAAGAAGGATACTTTAATAATGTCTCTCCAGAAAACACATGTTCGGATCTGATTTACCATTTATATGCAGATTTTCTGATGTAAATGAATGAGATGAGATGAAGAAACCTTCCACTGTTCTTTTATGTCCTCCCAAACCCTTAAGTGATCTAAATGCAAATACATGTATAGGTAGAGTAACACGTGCCCAATCTTTGCTTTATGACACTGCATCACGAGATAAGCACCAGGATGGTTTGTCTATGGGGTTTGGTTTCAATATGTTTGCAGTTCAGAACCACAGTGTAAACACACAGGGGTTTTTTGGCGCTTTAGTGCTAACCAGGGCAAATTAAAATAGCTAAAGCACCTACCCCTGCTCAGACAGGTCATTGGGAGGCACTAGATCCTGCAAGGATTTATGGATTTGGAGCCTCACCGGGGCCCCTTTGAGTTCAGAGTTGGGTACCCAGGGGGATCCAGAGAGTGCTGTGGTGGTAGATATAGTCTGGAGAAGAAAGGAACCAAGTCCTAGAGCCACTGCTCATCACCTCTCTGAGGAATAACCACATCGTCAGGCATTGAGTCATCTTTTCTGACTCGCACAGCTGCCTGAGAAGCCATTGAGCCTGTCCAGTTTAAAGTGGATGTTTCTGTGTTTTTTTAAATTCCAGTTTAAATTTGGTGAGCGCTCACACTGTTTAGGTAAAATGCTCTATGCATTATCTCCTGATAAACATGATTTGTCTTCCTTGGTTCTCTTTTTGTGTTAAGGTTGAAAAGATGCAATACTGGGCTCCGTGACTCAGGTAACGGCGATGTTGCACACATCCGTCCAACTGAAATGAATCCTGACAAAGTTCTTGCTCCGGAGCACACAGAAGGTTTGTGGGAGATCAAGAGCAAGTGGCAGAACCTCTGTACAACTTCAGTCCAGCAATCGTGAGTGCTGTCTCTACACTTTGAATTATTTCCACGGTTATTAGTGATGTATTGCTCATTGTACTCAAGCACTATTTGCCTGAAATAACACCACAACAACAATGCCCAGGTTGCACTGAGAATCCAAAGGCAGAGTTAAAGTAATCAAGCACCTGTCATGATATCCAAGATAGAAAAACCATGAGAGGTCAGTCTGGACAGTGAGCACACCTGGGAATGCACAGGTCAGTGGGGACTTCCCTATAAACAGACTGTTTTAAATGGGCAGGACAAATTAATCTAGTTGTCAAAAAAGCAAAACAGTGGCCAAAAGTTGCTGCAGGATTTCTGTAAAAATCCACTTAGACATTGGAAAGGAAAATACCATTTTTGCGCAATTAAGGCAAGAATACAGTTAAATGGAAAACATTGATTTAAAAAAAAATAATAATTTTTGTTCAAATCTGGTTAAACTCTTTTTAAAAAACATTTTCGTAATAAAGGCATCAGCTGTGGCAAACAGGGTATTTTACCACGTTGGCTTCTGCCTGCCCCGGCGTGGGGAGCTGGTTTGAGCAGTTTATTGCAAATGTGCTACGAACCCCTCTGTTTCCTGATGATTGCCTTTGATCCTGTGATCACAAAGAACAGGACTGACAGCACGAGCAAGTATTACAAGACAGTAACAACTCTGGTTTAATGCATTTTTAATGCTGTAAAAGAGGTGGTGTGAAGCTAGTGAAAGATTTTACAGCGGCGTCTTAGTGCCTGTCGTTATGGCAATAGAAAGTTATAACCTTTCTTCTATAGGTTAAGAATATTTTGCCTGTACTTAAAACTGAATTTTCATTGCATTGATAGTATTTTCAAAGAACATGACATCAGAAGAGAATATTTTTGCTTCCATGGCAAAGATTAAATTTTGTGGGCAAGTGTGTGTTTAAAAGACATTAGCGCGAGCTCCAGTTACAGGAACTGCCGAGTGCTGCTGCTGAAGTTTTCCAAACCAGATGCCGCTTGAGGATGTTTAAACACCAGTGAGGTTGGAAATTAGATGTGAGGAGATGGGTAAAATCAATGTATTTTGATTTATGGAAGACCTGGGGTCACTGGAGGTGATAGATCCCTTGTGAATATACAGGCTGAGACAGATACTTCAGTAGTATTATTAATATTATTATTTAGAATTATATAATTACATTATTTTTATATAGCCTTATAAAAGAAATATTATATAATAAATAATATAGTATAGATTATATGTTTATAATATGTATAATTATATATCATTATATTATATCATATAATTATGTTCTTATTAATACTATAGTGCTTTTTCCAGGTATTCAAGGTGCTGGAAAAGCAATTAGAAAAATGTATCTATAAGTGTACAATTGCAATATTTATACCTCTCTTCCTGCACTGAACCCGTTTCTAGGAACAGGATGAAGAATTCATCCGAGTAGGAACCAGACAAACATGAAGCAGATAGCACTGCTTTTACAGTTTAGCAGAAAAATGGTAGTTTAAAATACTTGTTTAGTCATTGCATATATAGAACTGCATGGTTTTTTCCATGAATTTATCTTCTTCACATTTCATTACTCTCAGAAACATAAATGCAAGGAAGCAAAGGACGATTAACAGTGGAAGGCTCCTAAAGCTGCTGCTTGCCCACGTTTTGCAGCACGGCGCATTGTACAAAAGCTTGTTAAAGGTTCATTAGCAGTTCCCACTCGTGGCTGCGTCCTCGGGCTTTATTTGCCAGCCTGACTCATCCACAGCAGTTGCACATGCTTTATTTTCGCTGGTTACCATTTATCAAAGTGTTTTGAATAAAAAACGTGCAAGTCAATGGTGCAGTGAGACACCCTGGAGCTCAACTTGCTGCCAGAAACGGCAAAGAGTAGAGAGTTGCTCAGGCTTGTGCTGGGAGGTTCCAAGCAGCCATGGCCATGGAGAGACCCGCCAGGAGCAAGGAGCGATCGCGGCTGGGCATCTTGACCCATAGCATGGAAGAAATGAAAATTTCACATGCATTTACACGGTCGCTGCGTGTGTTACAGGCGCGTTTTGGTGGGCGTTGAGGGGCACGGGGGATCCTCTCAGCAGCGGCGGTTTCGCGAGGTGTGAAGCTCGTGCCGGGGCGGTTGCTCTGGCAGCTGGACGTGGCTCTTCCTTCGGGTGGTGAAGCGGGTCGGGGGGCTTGGATCCTGCTCCATGCACTGCCAGTGAGCAGCAGAACCCGCTGATGCGACGGAGCAGATCCGATGCCTTTTTAAAGGCGGGGACGCGCTGAGCAGCCTCACTGTCACAGCAGCTTAGGGAGAAACAAATTCTGAGCATCTCAGCTTCACTCAGAGGAAAGCCATTAGCTGCTCAGTAACAGGTGGAAATGAAATTTAAATCCCTGTAAAAGACAATTGCATAGTTAAAAATACATTTAGTCGTGCTATTGGCACTTTGTAGATTTTCTTTCATTATCCTTTTTAAGGAAATGGGCGAAATGTGTGTGTGTTTTCTGAGTCTGCCTCCTACCACCTCCAACCAAAGGCAGTTTGTAGCAGCTGAATGACATTTATTTGCTGCAGAAATATTATTTGTCTCTTATACTCTTGAAGAAATAAATTTTCCATATGATTGAGACATTAAAAAGTGTACTGAACATTATAAGCAAAAGTTATAGTCATCTTTCCATGGGCTTGATGAATACAGTCCGGTGAGATTAACTTCAGGAGCTAAATGCCTTGAATTCAATTAGGGTAATGGAAGTTGTGTCTCAATGTGGGATGGTTCTACTTCTTATTTATCACAGATCCCCATGAAGAAATTGTCCCTGAATTCTTTAAAAGGTTTTACATCTCCTCCATTTGAGACACTGAATAAAAATTAGCTACCCGCCAATATATTTTTATTTTCAATATGAATCCTCTTCTGCTTGCCATTTACAGTTTTAGATGTGATCGAGACATTTTCTTTTCTGATTTTTGTGCTTTAGATGAAATAACTCTTGTTGGAAAAACATTGCCTGCCTGATTTTTTACCAAACAACTAAACATTGATTTTTTTTTTTTTCCTCACAGATTATTCTGACGAAGAAATGTTGCTTTGCAGTGAATTTATGCAAAATGGAAAAAGCCATCTGTACACATTAAAAAGAGAGCAAATAAATAGCTGGCTTAAGACAGGGAATCCTGATAGATGTTTCAAGCAGAAGAGCTGATGGCAATAGATGGTTAATGCCAATAACTGAGGAATGACTCAGCTTCTGACAGTGTCTGCAGGCTTTGGTTTCAGCTCTTCTTTTTCTGCCCTTCCTTGGGGATCAGCACAGACAACGGGCTGGAAAAGGCTGGAAAAGCAAATTAACTCCATGCACAAAACTCCTTCTGAGCAGCAAACGGGCTGATCTGCTCTGCTGTCCCGGTGCTCGGCCCCTGAACACCCCGCACGGCTCCTGCGAGGGGAAACCCCCACGTTCCTCACACTAAATACAGACTGATGAGACCGTTTCATTAATCACCTCCTATTGATTTATTACTCCACTCTGACTGAGGTATTCACCTCTCTTCTTAGTTGAGAGTTATATTTTTTTTCCCTTACAGATCACAGAATCACAGAATCACAGAATGTTAGGGATTGGAAGGGACCTCGAAAGATCATCTAGTCCAATCCCCCTGCCAGAGCATATTGAAGTGCTGCCCTTTTTTCTATCAGTAGTGGACACAAGGTGTATTTAATTAATTTCAGGAATATTCTGGTGCTATGCATAGAGGTTGTGCACTGATTTTTTTTTAAACAAATGTGCAATTGTAGTAATTGTGGTTGTTATTCTCACTAAAGATGAAAACAGATTCTTGGAAAAATAACAGAGTCATATTTTGAATCGAAGTGGAGGGTTTGCCCTGCGCAGACTGGTTCCTGCAGGAGAAGCACTAGAAGATCACTAGAAATTTCCTGCAAAAGGCTCCTATGGAGAATACTGCTCCCCAGGGGGGAGGTTTCGTCTCGTAGAGTGCTGAAGTCAGAGGAAAGAATCCAATTAATGTCAGTGAGTTTTGAATCAGACTGAGGAATCCCGATTAGTTCGACCAGGAAATTCAGGTTGTTTTTAAGACCCCTGAATAGTTCTGCACTCCTGCACTTCAGTGAACTGGGGGAAGGGGATAGACGAGCCTCCAGCGTCTGCTCAGGGCCACCCCACGCTCCGTCTGACCTTGTGTTCAAACACATGCACTGGGCAATAGTCGTGGTCGTCCTATTGAGCATCGCGGGACTTCCGCATAGTTTTCCCAGGAAAAATTCTATCTGGGAGAAGAATCTGCAAAACTGCATGTTTGCCATCCATGAGGGGACGTGCCTCGTCTGCGAGAGCTGAAAATAGGAGTTTGTGCAGAAGCGGTCAGTTCAAACTCAGACCTTGGGCTCATCTTTTGTGTTTAAACAAGGCAGTTAGGCCAAACTGTCAGGGAAACTGAGCAAACATGGATTGTTTAGTGCAAAACACCAACGGCATCACTTATGTCGGTCCTGCTGAGCAAGTTTCCCTCAACCACCAGACCTGCCTGTGGGGTCTGCGGTGCTGGCACTGCCCTGCCCTGTTACCAGTTACAGCATGTTCTAACAGCGTTGCTTTAGACCACAACGTTTATATATTTTTAACTTCTATCTCTTTTTGTATGTCCAACAGATGAAGGTCTGTCCTGAAACCGAGCAGCTCCTTGGGCTTTCCACGTTGAGAGGTGCCAACATGCGCAGGCAGCATCCCTCCAGGGAAAGCCTTCTCCCGTTCCTCACCCTAATGCCGAACCACCCGTTCAACAGCGAGAGTTTGCCGAGATTGATGAGATTTGTAGCATCATCAGCACCGAGGGAGCGTTTTGGTGGGTGGGAGAGGACGCAGGGACAAGTGTCTGCCCCAGGAAGGTGCATGGGGTCAGGTTGTGGCACCAATTCAGCTTCTTTCAGCCCATTAAACCCCTTTTCTGCAAATCATAATTCACGGTCTGATGAGTTTTGCTTTGGTCACACGTAGAACAAAATACTGGCAGCCTGTAGGAATTTTCTCATGTTTTCTATGCAACGTTGCATTTAAATATGCCTCAGCTAGTCACAAACACGAAAGCTGGCAATGAGTGCAAATGGCTTGTGAGCATGTAATTAGAAGAAATAATCATCAGCATTTACTGGTTATTTTCATGAAAAATGCCACCAATGTACATCATCTGGATGATTGCTGCTGCGGCTGGTTATGAAATGTACATTTTTCACAGCATTCGCAGTTTGCTTAGCTCAGGTAGGAAACACAGGAGAAAAAGTGCAGGAAATTAGATTTGATGGCTCATCTCTGGGAGTGACCGTCCCCCCGCCCGAGCACTTTTGGGGACGATATCTCCGGCTCGGTGTGCTGCGCTGCCAGCAGAAATGCTGATATTGCTCCGTGGTTAACCGAGGGAGAGGTGGCCGGTTATTCCGGGACACCAGTGAGGGCTCATCATCATTTGAGAGCTTGTCTCTCTCCTCGCTGTAGGGGTTTGGGCTGCCAGGGTGAGCGAAGAGGATCCTGGATTTGAACCCCCATGAGCACCCGCAGCAGCTCGAGCTCGTGGAAAGTGTCACTGGGCTCCTGGGCAGCTGCTCGTGCGGACAGGAGTGAGACGGGGACAACCCCTGGATGGAGGTTGCATTGCTTCCAGAGCAAAGCCATAGCCTAAAACTCAATGGGAATGTTCCTTCTTTTGAAACAAATCTATATTCTAGCTATCTACAAATGACTAGCATTTTCCAGCCTGTGTGCTGCAAACCACTGAGTGCGCTACTAAGGGCAGCTTAACCTTATGCCATAAATACATTTAATGTGCCCTGTGGCAGCTCACAACTGAGCAGCTCACTGTCCAGAGGAGCTTTTGCTCTGTGCTTTGGCAGGACGGGGACCCCAATCACGTCTTGGCATCACGTCAACTGTCAGAGGGTCTCACGGACATTGGCAGGAGAGGGCAACACTGAACGGCAGCCCAGAGATGGACCTGGAAACCCTTGCATGTTCTGCCTGTATTATGCACTTGCAGAATTTCTGGAGGCACATGCCATCGGGCTTGTCTTAAAGTGATATAATCATAGAATGTTTTGGGTTGGAAGGGACCTTAAAGATCATGTGGTCCAACCCCCCTGCCAAGGGCAGGGACGCCTTCCTCTAGACCAGGTTGCTCAAAGCCTTGTCCAACCGGGTCTTCTGTAATCCCTGCATGTCTGAAACTGTTTAAAATTCCTGATCAGGTTGATGATACTCACATGTGAGGAAACGCTGTGTTTCGTACACCGCCTTTGTACCGTGCATCCATCACGGCTACAGGAGCTTCGAGGTTGCTCTTGACAACTGCTTCCCATCTCCCTTTCTTCTTGGGAAGGGTTTGAGAGCTCATGAGCTGAGTGTGGCAAACTTAATTAAAGCCTGTGGTCTGACAAAGTCTCTGTATCCCTCAGGTCTCGGATGAAACAATTCTCCCCAAACTGAAAACACTTAAAAGTATTGTCTTTGTTCTCTTGTTCAGAAAGACTATAAAGGCCCAGAGTCCCCTCAGCTATAGAAGGTGAAATTGTGTTTGGCTTATTTTCCTTTTTCAACAGTGCTGTATCATGTTCTTGAGAGTTTCTGCCTCTTTTCTGGGTGTGACCCCTCGATCTCTCTGGGAATGTCTCATCGCACGCAGCATATGCTGCCAGCTCCTCCACGCCAAGGAAAGAAGATGAGCTGGGACGTGCACCGGCGCCAGACAGTGGGTTAATAATAATTTAATGTAGTTCCTTCCCCAGCAGCACCCGCGTTCCTCCAGCTCCCACCCCCTCGCCGGTGCACGGGTCTTGCAATCGCCTTCCTTTGCTGTTAATGAGGGGTTGAACGAGAAGAGAAACGAGGCTTTCCCTCCTCCAGACTAGTTAATAGACAAATAAACAGAGAGCAAAAAAGAAACCCAAAAGACTGAGTTCCAAAAAAAGACAGGGGAAAAAAGTACAGGGTGTTACAAAAAGATGGACCCAATTTGAAGTTACACCCTGTTAATTTTTCTTGTGGAGATACCTCAAAGACTGCAGGGCGTTTATAAAAAGGTTACTTAAACTTGATAACTCATTAAATCATTGGTAAATTTTTCAATAATCGTAACATTTTGCCATTGTGAAATATACTGCTTTGAGACTGGGTCCATCTTTCGGGAACACCCTGCAGATAATACGTAGGGAAGGGATCTTGTCTAATTTTGGAAAGGGAAGAAAACCCCTCTGGACCTGCCTTGCTGACACCGACATGGACCCAACCCTTGGCTGGGGCTCCATCCCCTCGACCTCTGGGGAGCAGAACTGCGCGGCAGCACGAGCCAAGTGTTGGGGCTTTACGACTTGATAGTTTTAGTCAAGTAGTTTGAGTTTACTGCTGGCTTTATTGCGAGATTTTGTTTCTCCTTGAAGTCACCCAGATGTTTATTTTTTATTTTGTAGTTTTACTTTTCATTTGTCCTTGAATTGAATGAGATTTCCAGAACTGGGAGGCTTGCAGGGCAGGACAGGCTGGTCAGGAGAGCTGAACATGTTATGTATGTGCATGTTACTATTACCTGTTACCGCTGACCTGGGAAGAGGAAGAAAGGGAACATCATCTCCCACCAACTTCTTTCCCCTTCGTCCCTGCTTGCTGCTTTCTGAAGGAGTTTCCTTTCTATCTGTCCCAGTTTGTGTGTAGTACAAATCAGCAAATCACAGAATCATTTTGGTTGGAAAAGCCCCTCAAGATCATCGAGTCCGAACCATTATCCCACCCCTGGCGCTGCCCCATGTCCCTGAGAACCTCATCTCTGCGTCCGTTCAACCCCTCCAGGGATGGTCACTTGCTACACAAATATTGCTACACAATATTGCTACGCACAACTTGAAGAATGCATGTTCGATTAACTAATGGCCACGAGCAAATGAATTTTCCTCTGCAAACACAATAGTCCATTTACAAGTTTGTTGGATACTTCTGAAGATTTTTCTCTAGAAATACAAATGCAGCACAATGTATCTACAGTAGTACAAGGGTAGTATTTTCCGCTCCTGTACTAAGGATGCAATTGGGAATTTCAGTGGTTGTAACACTCGGAATGTACAAAAAACGACGTTCAAAAATAGAAAAGGTTTTTGTAACACTTGAGAGGACATGAAGGCCAGTTGGACTTTTTTCATTAATTGATGGAGTAATTCATTGGCTCGTCTTCTTACTTTGAAAATTACAATTGCAAAAAATCTGTTCTATGTGCTCAAATCGTGACTGTTAGCAATTCTCGATATTTAGAACACATTGAATTTATAGAATTTGAGAAGTAATTATAGTCTTGGGGCCAAAAATATCTTACCCGACCTTAGTGCATGATGCATTTATTTCTCATGGACTAGATGTATTCCTAGTGAGCTTTTGAACTGAAACAAGATTCACAAAGAAATTGGCACAGATTCTCAGAAATTCTGCCTAAATTTGGACTAATAGCTCCCAGAGGTTCCTTGGTTCCTGCTTCTGGGCATGAACACTCTTTGGATACTGCTGAGAAGGTCCATGTCGGTCTCGTGCCTCGATTTCCCTGCAGCCCACGGTCATGGATAGGGCAATGTGGTCCAGGAGGTGACAGCAGCATCCCTGTGGCATAAAGACCGTTGAGGTCTGGAAAACCTCGGCTCTGCAGAGAGGAGACAACAAAATTCCACCAGGAAGTTAAATCTAATCTCTCCATTGGAGCAGGGAAGATTTATCTGCTAGAACGGCAGACAAAGCGTGGGAAGATTCACCGGCTAGCTGAGGTTTAATTGCTGCCACGGGTGCATATTTAGGGGAGACAGTGGGAAAAAGGATCTAGATGGTCTGAACTGATCCCAAGCAGGTCGCCATGGCCCTGTGTCAAATATGCTCCTCAGCTTGTCACATTGAATAGTAATTTCTACTATATAAATAAATTGCGAAAGCCATTTTCACCTATTTTGTTACCTTTTGGGTCAACCCGATTGCAAAAGGAAAAATATACCCAGGCCAGGAGACAATTTGGATAGGCCCTGCTGTCTGTGATTTATTGTTTTAATTAAAAGCTTTTTAAGCTTTAATTAAAAAGGTACATGAGCACTCAGTATTCAAGAAAAATGCCTTTGTGTTTAGGTCAATTGAATAACGTAAAATATAATGAGATACATATTTCTAGTCTGGAGCTTCACATGAAAAAAAACAATATACATAATTAAAAAGTAAATTCAAACTGATAGAAGAGAGCTGTTGTCAGACAAAATAAAAAGTATGCTTTAAATTAACACCAGTAGAAAGGATTTTTTAAAAAAAATTTCTTCACTGTAACATCACTTAAAAATCCCATGGTACAAATTGAGTCGGCTTCGTGGATGTGCATCAAAGACAGTGTGCTAAACTGAGTAACAGGTTATTATTTCTAATCCTAATGATGCTTAGCACAGAGCAGATAGTAAAAGCTGGGAGGTGACAGGCTGTAGCACAGAAATGGGGACGCTTTCCGCATTGGAAACCACCTGAAGCTGCTGAAATCCCTCTCCAGTACCACCACCCTGGGTCCCCCCAGCTGAATCTCCTCCTGGCTCCTGGGGAACAGATTTACCTGATGTCCCCAGGTGGGGAATGTCCCCATGGTGGGTCCCATCCCATCGTCTGCACCACAGCCTCGGGGGAGAGCCGCTGCAGGGAAGCTGCTGGCTGATGTCCATCTCTGGGTGACGTCCATCGCTGGGTGATGCCTACTGCTGGCTGATGTCCATCTCTGGGTGATGTCCATCTCTGGGTGACGTCCATCGCTGGGTGATGCCCACTGCTGGCTGATGTCCATTGCTGGGTGATGTCCATTGCTGGGTGGTGTCCATCGCTTGGTGATGTCCATCTCTGGCTGATGTCCATCGCTGGGTGATGCCCACTGCTGGCTGATGTCCATTGCTGGGTGATGTCCACTGCTGGGTGACGTCCATCAAGGCCATGCCATGGCTTACCCCATCTTGCCCATTAAGCTCATGGCACGAACCGACGCAAGAGCTGGCCCCAGGTATCCAACACAGCCAAGTTCTCAGTTTTGGGAACTGTCTGGAATCATAGAATCATTTTGGTTGGAAAAGACCCTCAAGATCATCGAGTCTAACAGTTAACCCAACACTGGTATCAACCCATGTCCCTAAGAACCTCATCTACCCTACCTTATTTCAGCACAGAGGTCTGAGAAACTTCCAAAGCTGCCACCCACGTGGTCCGTCATACCCAGCTTCAACAAAAAACTGAAGTCTGAGCCTTCTTGATGCAGTTTTGAGCCATTCCCAGGCATCCCATCCCTGGAGCCCAGGGAGCAGACTGGAAATAGATCCGTACACAAATAGTGGGTGTCATGAAACCACGTCAAGTTGATCATTTTGCAAAGAAATCCCATTTAATTCAAAATGCAACTCATATTCCAGACATCTGAAGAGTGAAGTAGGTGTATTTTGGCCTATATTCCTGCTAAAGGCTGCAGAAAGAATAAAATATAGCATCTACAATTTCTTTTAGAAATATGCAGATATTTGCACTGCCCGAATGGTCTCTTTCTGCCCTAGCTTCTCCTAAAACATGCATTTTTTTGCAGAACTGGAGATTTTGTGGTCAGTACCTGGGAGGGGGATGACATTTGCACCTGTCACTGAGGACAGAGGGACAAAACCCGACTCACTCAGCAGCCCCTGCGCTTGCTGGGCGATGGGAGCAGCTTCACACTGCTCTACAGCCCTCGGAACCCAGAGATGCTCCTTGCGTGCCCTGTCCCCATGTCCCCGTGGGACAGCTCTGCTGGGGTGTCACTGGCAGAAAGGCAGGGCTTGTCTTTGCTGCATCTTTGTGGTTCCTCTGTGCAACGCCTGCGCGCTTCAATACAAAATAAAATTTAAAAAATTTTCTTCACTTCCTTTGTATTTTATATTGTTACTGAGGCTCCCAGGCTGGGTGGCTGGGGAGGTGGCTGGAAAAGGCGAGGGAGCCAGCACACCCTTTGGAAGGACTGTCAAGGCTGCGGTTATTGAACTGCTGGTCCTGGCTTCAAAAACTTCCCAAGGTCTGCGGGAAGGAACATTTATTCACTCAAAAGCATTGCATCATCTGAATAGTGCTGATGGAGCTTTTTTAGTGTGTGTTAATGCCCTCCCTGAACACAAATCCCCACCAGGAGCCTGACTGCTCGGATGTAGCTCTTACGGTTTCAGCAGAATGTGATGATTTCGGGCTCCAGCAGCGCTAGTTTTGGGAACACCCTTTCCAGGTCCACTGGGACCGCTGTGGATCTGCTGGTGCGGGATATGTTGTGCTTTCCACACACTAGATCAAACAGTGAGACAGCGGGGTAAACCAGAAAACCCAGCAAACAGCTGGATAACGGCTTTGTTGTTCAAGTCACATCTGTAAGAAGTGATGGGCATAGACACCAACGGCTTGCTTTCTTAATAGAAACATAATGTTTTCATAACCAAGCCTAAAGAAAGCAAAATAAGATTATATTTTCCTTTCACTTAAAAAAAATCACCAGCATTTGCAGTAGAGTTCAAATGTTGGAGAAATGTGGTGAGTTTGCTTATTAAGCCAGAAGGAGCCATAAAGTTTGCATCAATCTCTAATTCTTGTCTTGTTTATCCATGTGCTTTCATAACCATAATGAAGTTCCACTTTCTGTGTACTTAGAGGGGAAAAACTTTTCCGTAAAGATACAGATGCAGTAAATCAAAAGCGTTTTTCACATTGATTTTTATCTTTACTGAATTCGACCTTACAAAATGCTGCAAATTAATTTATCAATTTCCTAGGAACAAAATATTTTGATCCCTTTTAGAATACTCTGAAAATTTATAGAAAATATTTATACTTGCATTGTAGAGCTTTAAAATTGTATGATTTTATCTTTTTTAAACTTTTTAAAGTTGCTAATAAACGATATTTTTCTGTATCTATGGTGTCAGTGGTTCAAGGTTCCTATAGCTACAGAGATTTTGAAGTTAGTATGTACAATTCGGAGATTAGTGGAAACTGAGTGAAAACTTTTTATAAACCATCTTGATTTGTTATTTTCTTCTATTAAGACATTATTTTTTAATCTGTGCATCATTATGTGTCAACACTGTAAACAGTAACTAGAATTGTCAAATAAAATTTATGAGGATTTGTTTTAAGAAATTTTGGCTTCAGAAACTCATTTTAACTTTGTATGAATGAGCACATGAATGTTTCTTGTATTGCGGGTCAAATGTAGAGATTCCATCCCAAAATAGGGGTTCTGCAAAAATCTCCTTATGCCAAGGTCACTGCAAGGGGAACGTTTAGACAGTAGAAGGTGGGGTTTTTTAATCAGTCCTTGATTACTTTTTCAATGCTACAAGTAGCGGAAGTATATAACATGCAGCAGTGTGGTTTTCATTTACACATTTAATTTAAGGGACAAAATCCTTTCATATTTTTTTTCCCCTGTGCTTTTGTTTGATGGGAAAGTCTCCGCTTCAGTAGCCAAGTTCTGCCTTTGCAATTTCTTTCATAGGCCTCTTGTAGCAAAATAACTCGAGACCCCGCGGCAGCACTATGTTGTTAACTACAGCTGGGAATAATAAGTGGATCAAGGAAGAACCAGCTGGAGTAAATGCAGAATTAAGGTCATTATTTAAGAGGAGCAGAGCAAACTCACTCTTTTTGCATCACCCCAGTGCTGGGAATGTGGTTTTTTGCAGGGCTGCAGCTGCTGGAGAGCCCGGGATTCCCAGCCCTGCTGCGTGGAGCCGTGGCACAGAGGGGCGTGTTTGGGATGCTCTTGTTGCTCCTGGGCTGGCCGTCCTGGTCCAGCTCTGTGGGTGAGGACGTGCCCCGTGGGGTCTGGTTGAAGGAGAAGCCCTGGCTCCTGAGCTGCTGTGCTGGGCACTGCTGGGTCCTGCTGCTGCAGCTCCCAGGCACAGGTAGGTTTCTATGCATTAAGATATTTTGCCTGATAATTAAAAGAGAAAGGTTTGAGAAATAAGTAAATCATCTCCTTTTTTATGTAAAAAATCCTTGAAAACCTTTCCAAAAGCTCCTGTTCCTCAGCTGAGTTGGGCAGAAGAACGGCTGTAGCGGGGGGAAGGTGACCTCGTGGTGTGAGCGCCCGTGAACATGGGACTGGTCTGCGATGCTGGAGCGGAGCCCCACGTGTGCTGGGGGAGGTTTGTAGCACTTCTGAGGCTGAGAGAAAGGCGTATGGTGTAGAAAATGGGGCTGAATAAGGGGAAAAAAACCCCTGAGAATGATTTGAAAGCTGTAAATCAGGTGAGACAGTATTCTTGACTCGGGCTGTGCTTCAAACAAGGGTGGTCTCCTCTCGCAGGACATGGGGTGGCAGGAGCTGGTGAGGGATGTTGGGGGCTGTCACAGGTGGTGGCTGCTGCTTTCTGCCTCAATAAGATGTTTGATACTGGTATTCAAGTGTTGCACAGGTGGTTGGTATCATACCTGATGGTGACTTTTGTCTGTGTTTTTTTATTGTGTAGCCTGGCCAGAGCATGAGTTATTTAACCCAGGAATGGGGTTTGGGCTGGAGTCTGGTTTGCTGTGGGCTGCTGGTGTGTCTCCTGCCATCCTCAGCACGTGCCCCAACCACCGAACTCCTTGCTGTTTGTCTGCATTTATTGTTCTTTGTAGCTTTTCCCTCTCCTTCAGTTTGTCAGACCTCCTTTTACCCTCAAGTGGAGTGAATTATCTTGTTGCCTATCTGACTAAACTAAAACTAAACCATGGCCAAGGTAACTGTTCTTTATTTTACTGTTAATTGGCATTTGACCAGATACTCCAAAATTATACTGCAAAGCTGCATAATAGAAGAATCACCCATAATTAAGAATGTTCATTTTTAAAATTTTAAAATCAAACCATTTTTTGTCTGTTTATGTTAATGTGGCTTCAAGTGAGCAAACTGGGGATCCGGAAAGGTGGTGCTGGGAAAGCTTCAGAGTTCCTCCTCTCCCTACTGTTGTTTTTGTAACTGATTCAAGCCATTGTACATATTTTTCTTCATCATCCTACTCAAACACAAGGGCATTGACTGTTCCGTACATCTACATTGCCATTTATTAGCTCATGACTGTGTTTCTGCCATTACTTGTGCTCTCCCTGGAGTGTTCAGCAAACACTCCGTGCTCCGGCTTGGCAAAAGCACCTTTCCTTCCCCCAAAACCAAGTAGGTCACCATAACCTTTCCAGTTAAGAGCATTGCACTTATTATGCAGTTCACTTCTGTCAGGCAAACTTCTTAGGTCCATGTTTTTCTTGCTTACATGTCTGTAAATTTAAAATGACTGGGTAGGCTCAACAATCCGTTCCTGTTTAAAGGAAAGTCAACTCAATTTTCATCTTACAAAGTGGCTGGGTCTCCAAGGCACACAAAAAAAAGACCATGTAGCAATCTTGTACATCTGAAGCTTGATTTTTCTGAGTTCCTTTTTAGCACTGCAATTCCCTGTAAAAATACAGCACATTAATACTGCATAAAAACCCAGCAGGTACTTCTACTCTGCTTTACTTTGTGTTTGTTTAGTTATTATTAGAAATTAATGTTTCTAGAATTTTAAATTAATGTGCTGCTGATGGTTGTGCAGCGTTGTCCAAGATCACATTGATGCTCTGCAAACAGATTTTACAGTTTATGGTTTTTATCTTGGTGAGCTATATCTGCTATATCCCCCCTTCTGTCAGTCTGTTGAGCTCATATCTATCTCTTGTAGCTTTTTGCTTTTTCCCTGTAGTAGCCCGCTCAGGCTGTTCTTGTTTAGCTGATGACTAAATAACGTTTGGTCTATTGTGGAACAGAGTTTCCAGTCTGTGTGATCATCCCTTCTGATCTGTGTGAGAAACAACTTGCAAGACTGCCACAGTTTTTGGGTTTTTTTTTTGGTGGAAGTGGGGTAAGCAGTGGCATTTCAGTAGTATTTGCATTCTGGTTTTCCCCTCTACAGTCAAAATTTAACATAACAAAACCAAAAATAGATGCCAAAGCATTTTTGAAGGACAACTGGAAATACAAATCATAGTGAGGTGGAAAAAGATGGAGCACAATGAAATACTCATAATGTGGGTCCATTTCCAGTTATAGAACTTTTGCACAAGAAAGCATAGTATTTGATGTACACAGTGCTCCTGATAATAAAATGCTCTTATTTCCAAGGTTCCTCCCGGTCTAAGCCACGAGCCTACAATAGGTATAAATTATTGGTCAAAATTTTTGATTAAACTGGATAATATAATGGCATTTATACTAAATTTTAATCTATGGACTAGAGTGAGCTGGCAAACCACTGGAGGAAACAAAGCTTTAACGAAATGGTTATTCTGTGAGCTTGAAGTGCTGCAGTTGAATTGCTGTGGACAGACTCAACGCTTGGACAACAGACCTGCTGGAAATCCAGAGGGTTCAGCCCAGGACCCAAGTTCTGAAGCCCCGAGCTTCTGCTTAAGCAGCAGACTCCTGTGGTGAGCAATGCAAGATAACGGTGTGTTCGGGGCTGAGCGGAGCCCGCAGCTCCCGGGGGTTTCAGCTGTGTATTTCTGGTGTAATACATCCTACACAACTGATCGGAGGTTGCTTGCATTCTACTAATTGTGGGATTGTCCTTGCCTTCTGGTGACAGCATTGTGAAACACTCACACCCTGCAGAAACACCACATTACCTGACAGGGTAGGCAAGTTCAGTTGATTAGAAGACCCTGTTTTTAGGAATGATGTAACCTTCATCAGCTCAGTCAAAACAAAGGTATGTGCCACTGGTGGAAGATCCCTGGGGGAAAGGTGTCTCTGGCCGGGCTGTGTTCCTTTAACCTGAGATCCCATTTTTGCTTCAGTTAACGTGGCAAAAGCAGCAGAAAGCGTGAGCTAGCATGGACAGTAACAGTAAAGCAAAAGGGTAAGCCTGCAAAACTCAAAATGGGTCCTACATTTAGCACAGCCCTGAATACGCAGCAATAAGAACAGTGAGGAGATGTAGCGTAACGGAGTAAAGAGTTGATACTGGGCATTGAAGGCTTAAAACTTATGTGAAAACAGAAAGAAATAAAGGCAAAATAAGCAAGGACAAGGTGTTTGCAGCACTGACTGGGATGTGCCAAGTTACGTGGCTTGCAATTAGTGCAAAACCATCATCTGAATGAAAACTGGTGATAGTCAGCAGAGTGAAGTTTTGCGCACTTAGCTCAGTTCCCTGGGAATTCCAGTTCTGCACCTGGAGAACAGTTGCAAAGGCTCAGGGGAGACATAATTTCGGGTGGAGTGACTTTGAGGTGTTGTGAACAAAGCTTAGAGGCAGCTTGTTACCATCCTTCAGAAAGCTTGATTAAAAGCCAGGAGTCACATCCAGGTCTATTCCTGAAGCAATATATCTATATGTGTGTGTGGGGTTTTTTGTTTGTTTGTTTGTTTTTTTAAATTGTATGGAGTGTGAAAAAAAGTCAGGTATTGCTCAGACTCTGCTGCCCTTTCTGGTTTTGAAAACCAACAGTTGGACTCCCCCGTGGTTATCGAGCTACAGAAACCGCCCAGTGTTGTAAATTTGGATGTGGCTGAAATGTGTTTTGTCCCAAGTCATCCATTGCAAAGCCCTGCATAACTTTATACTGATGAGATCCCAGCCTACATTATCTCCTGGATTTCATTGTTGACTTGGAAATCCAACCAGGACCGATTGAGCCTTGTATGAGCTTGGGCTCGGGTAGGAGCAAATCTGGAGCATCTTGCGATTGCAATGGCTTGTTATAATATAAACCCAGAGCTTAATGAGTGAAACCGTGTGAATAGGAAATGCAGGATTTGCCTGTGGCCTGCAAAATGGCAGCGTGAAATTCCACCCTGCTTTTGTGTCTGTTTCTTTGAAAATGGAAGTGGAGTTAGAACAGACAGCAGCAGCTAAAATTAACACAAGTCCCAACTCCTTCACTAGCGGGTGCTGATTCCTGTTTCTAGGGAAACAGACAATGAGATGCTGTAGCTGTTGGCTGAAATGCCCAAAGTTATTGGAAGTCTAATACTATCAGGCTGTGCTCTGCAGGCTTTATGGTAGACCCTTCTTGTTGGAAATCTGGTTCCAAAGCAATAGCTGGGATTCCCCTTGCAGTGCTGAAATAAATTAGGGACTTACTGCACAACCACGTTTTATCTTTTGAACTGATGTAATTTTGACGGTTGCTCCTGATTTATTGTTCTTATTGCAAGCTTATTTGTCACCAATTAAACGGAGGTGGAGCAGGACCGGTGTCCACACTGGGCTGCTCAGCCTTGAGCAGCTGGAGTCCCTGGCCAGGGCATATCTTGCTCTCCTTCCAACAAGCTCATCATGCTTGTCCCCTTTCTGCAGATTGACAGAGACTTTTGGATATTTATTTTAGCCCGAGCCATCAGGAGAATTCAATTACTCGGGCAACCACTATTTTCCAGGGCAGGATACCAAGTTTGTTGTCATGTGGGAGCTTTTACTGGATTAGAGTGGAATTTGTCTTCTCCATGCAGATGGTTTAATTTGTATTCAAGTTTCAAAAGCCTGCAGGGCCAATCCAAGCAGGTTTCGGAGCAGAATTTCAAGTGGTATTTCAAGCAGGTTGCAGAGCGCAGGACAGAGTGGGGGAAGAGGTGAATTTCTCACAGTCTGGACGTAGAGCCAGAGCTGTTTGTGTTCTTGTTTCTCCTGTTTCCCTTTACCTTCAACCTTCCTCACAAATTTCACAACCATAGGCTGAGGGATAACTTTGCATACATGCTTCTTGTTAAGCAGATTTTTTAAGAGTAGCTTTTAGATGCTTGTTTAGCGTTTGTTTCAAATCACTCCCCTCTGCCCCATGCCAGTGCTCCACAGCCCTTCTCTTCCTCTGGTTTTATTCCATCTCTAGTTCACCACTCTGTAAAGTGTAATGATTTTTTTCTTTCTTTCCCCATCCCTCTCTGTCATTCCTCAGGGCTGTATCCTTTTCCCCTGAACTTATCTCTGTTATTCTCCTTTGTTCTTCCTGCTCCTGTCACACTCCCGGGATTCATTCCAGTGCCACCTTTGCTCCCACTCTTTCCAGCCTCCATCCAAAAATGACACATTTATGAATCAGCAAAAATGTGTTCCAGCTACTCTTAACAAGGAATTTATTTTTTTAATGCACAGGAAGTGTCTTCTCCAGCCACTCTCCCCCAGCGCTGAGTCTCCTGCTGATGCTTATTTCTGCATATCTTCTTTGTCTGAGCAATGGCTATGCGGGTTTTGTGCCTTGAATTCTGCAGTAAAATGCAAAGGTACAATTATCAAGAACACCTTTTTCCTACTGCTAGTCATTTATTGTTTCCTACTAGCTGCCAGCTTGTTCCTGGGGCACCATCATTTTGCGTACAGTTGTGTTTTTTTTAAAAAAAACCCTGAACAACCCCAACCAATACAGATTCACTAGAACTGCATTTTGTGGACTGCAGGCCTACCTAACGTTGCAGTCTTATTACTCTTGTCTATTAATCCTGGCATTTTCTCCACTTCTGTTTCCTGTACTAATTGCTTTGTTTTGTTTCAGCTTTTCAGGACAAAATTTCAGGGTTTTTTTCTATGTATGCTCAGGCGGCTCTAGTTCTCATGAGGACTTTGGGTATTAAAGTGGATGATCTCAAGAGGAGGTTCTAGGGGGCAGAGGAATGAGCACATATTTAATGTTACATCCATTACCTGTGTTGAGCACACACTTTTCTGCCATCAAAATCTCTCCTGCTTCCCTCTGCACCCACAGCTAACAAAGGAATGTGGGCAAACTCCAGCTGCCCAGCGCTGCATGAGCTGTGCCTTCTGTCCCCATGAGTATTTATCTTGCAGCGTGTGCACCTTGCCATGTCACTTCAGCTGCAACAAACTGGAGTTGTAAGAGTTAAAATCAGCTTTATCCATGAGTTCCTTGAGAGCTCTCAAGGGTTAACATCAAACTTTTACTCTATTTTAATGTAGGAGGGTTTTTAATGTGGTTGTTTTGCATGAATATATTTCATAGGAACATCACAGAAAATATTCTGAACTATGACTAAGAACCATGATCAGCAGAATAATCTCCATCTGTTTTGCAAAATCAGTTCTTACTGCAGTTGGCCAATAGAAGTATTTCCAAATGAAATGGAAGCATCAAACAAACGCATCTGTGAGTTAGAACCTTTCAGTAGCTGGTTCATATGTGCAACAAATAATGATCAGAAAGGACATCTGTTACTGCTTTCAACAGGCAACAAGCCTACACTTGCGAGCACCTTATTTTGACATTAACTAGTGTAAGAGGAGACTAATCTTTTCTGTGAAAAGATTATTGAAGGTACCTAGAGATGGTGGAAAAATTTTGAATAGTCACAAAGGTAAAGCATTAATTTAAATACAGCAGATATATACAAATTGTATGCTTCCCTTTGCTCACTTACTACTCTAGTTCAGTTTTATGGTGCCCTTTCCTGTTTCTTAAAATGTCAAATTGTGTTTGCCACAGCACGTGCAGCTCTGTGTGCTGAGTTTCAGAGGTCGGGTATGACCTGGTGAGGGGAATGAGCAGAACCAGGGCAGAGCTGGGGCTGGGACCAGCATCCCACGGCCCCAGACTGGGCTGAAACGGGGTCCTGGGCCATGGGCAGGGTGGGAGGGACACCTCAGGGAGGTTAATCAGGAATGTTGGAGCTTATTAGTGCCTAGAGGGCTCTGACAGCAAGGACGTCGCTAAGGCACTGTGATAGTGGAAAAAATAAAGGTATGAAATAATGTACAAAAAACCCCCCAAAATAACAACCAAAAAACCCACAAAACTTTGAACTGGAAGAAGCAGAAGTGTAAGTGGTGAGTTACTAGGCTTTTCCCAGATTTGGCAGACCTCTGGGTGCATAATGATGTACATAGAAAAAAGTCTAGTGTACCTGTCAGAGCATTGAACAAGAAGGCATTTAAGGGGGAAAGTAGAGGCTTGCCTTTTAATTTTACTGCAATACAGAGGACAAGAAGGAGCTTATTAGAGGACCAGAAAGGGGTAAGGACAGAGATTTTTTTCTATTACAAATACAGCATTCTTTTAAAGGGACAGCTGATCCTCATGAGAGGTGTTGTCAGGATCAGGAAAATCAGCAGCTCATCAGATGATGAGGCAAAAGTTGCTTTTCAAGTATCAGGAAGGAATTTCTGCCTTGTTCATTTTTTTTTTTTTCCCTGAAGGAGGTCACTTCCCAGCATCTCATTTCTGGATGTTTCTTTGCAGCAAGACGGTGCCAAGTGCTGATGGCATCAGCCCCTATTCCAGCTCAGAGCCGATGCTGCAGCTGCTTCGCTTCAGTACCTGAGCCATACGGCGACCAGCCTGCTGCTGCTGCAGTGGAAGACAAAAAGAGAAGAAAGAGGTAATGATATGCAACTTCTAATTTGGGAATGTTCTGTGTTGGGGTCCACGTCATCTGCGATGTCCCTGGTTGTGCCTCTCCCTGCCCCAGCCATGCCAGTGGCTTTGGGTCATCTGCTTGTGCTTGAAGTTCAAAGCTTGCATTTCATTTCTTGTTGCTTCAGGTTTGTGGGATTTGTATAATGATGGTTCCTGCAGCGATTCATCAGCTGGAAGTTTATTAATATGCTTGTTGCTGACAAACAGCCCTATATAACAAGAAGGCAGTGGAAAGGCATCAATAGCAAGCGCAGAAAGTACAGAGTCACCAACCAAAAAAGTTGTAGGAGAGATGGGAACAGATGAGAGAAGGTAAAGATAAAAATAAAAAGCATGGTCAGTGCTGCTTGGCATCTTTACTGACAGCACTTAAAGAAAAACTATCTTGTCTCTGGCCGGTGATGTCCGGCCTTGCACTGTGCGCTCTGGTTTTACCCTTTCAACACGAAGTTGTGTTGAGGCCCCATGTTCACGGCTGGGGCAGAGACCTGCTGGGGGTGGTCCGAGCAGCTGCCGAAAGGCTGGGGAGCCGCTGGGTGCCGTCCTGTGGCTGCTGGGAACGGCAGCCCAGGAGAACATGGATATCCGGCTTTCTGGTCTTTCAAGCAGCTATACAGTCTATGCCGATCATAATCTGCTTTGAAAAGCTGAACTGACTTGTGCACGTTCCTGGGATCTGGGCCTCAGCAGCTGAGTTCCCACAGCACTGCAGTGATGCTCCGAGGGGACCTGGTGTGTTTGCAGAGAAGTTAGGGGTAAGAACATGCTTGACAGAGTGAGCTCCAGCTTCAGTACGTATGGCTGGGCACACACATATATATTCTGAAAACATCTGGTACATAGAACCAGCTGCACTAAACCACAGATCTCTCTCTTGCTTTTGCTTTCTTTTCCAAGCTCCTGGAGCTGTACTTTGAACCCAGCAATGAGGCTCTTACCCAACAGGCCTAACCATTAAGTATTTTCAAAACATATTCCACCAAAACCTGCAAGATCAGACCCAAAAAGCATGATGCCTCTAGAGGCAGTGTGCTTATTTTCCTTCAATTTGTCCTCTTCATTGCAAAATAGTTTGGTAAATTGCTGAGACGAAATATGGAAGAACAGACTTCATATCTCTTCTGCTTGAGCAGTTTCACATAGACACCTCACTCTGACGGGAGCTGGCTGATTTACTAAGGTCTGGGTGCTGGGAAAGGGACCCCAGCCCATCCTGCTGGGGGAAAGGTTTTGGTGTCCCTTGGGCTAAGGAGAAGAAACAGGTGGAAATATCGCTGCAGCAGGAACGGCACAGGGACTTGGGCAGTTCTGGTCCCATTGACATGTAAAACGTATTAACAGTCCTGAAAAAAAGGTTATTGACCACTTCAGTCTGTCTTGAGTATATTTAAAGCCAGTTCTTAATAATGAGAATTCCACTTTGTGGCACCTAAGTGTACCGAAGAAATCGGCCCCAAAGGGTTAGTCTGCCCTTTCCTGCTGACAAGTGGCCTCCTGGACTTTTTGCTGAAATAGAATATTCTGAGTGATATGGGGAAACAGGAGAAAAATCTGTGTTCCCTGCACAAAAAAGTGACCTTATTCCTTGTACTTCTATCTCAGCTTCTACCATGAGCTTTGCATTCTCTAAAAACCCATAAACTTGCAGACTTGGTGGAGCAGCAGACCCCCTGTGCCCTGCCTGGTCCTGAGCTTTACTGGGACGTGCTCTGGGCTGGACCTGCCTCTCAGCTTTCCTGGATATTTAACTGCACTGGGAATTGAGCTTATTTCTTGCTCATGAGTTTTACTACTGAAGGCTATAAAATAAGTCTTCAGTGAAGTGGAGCCAAATGTTTTGCAGCTGGTATAACCCCCATGAGTTCAGACATTGCAAGTCTTGATAATTTCAAGTTCATTACTTACTGTCCTTGCGCTGGAGAGCACATACCTCGTAGCAGTTTAAGCTTGAGCATATTGCATAGTAAGAGTGGCAGTGGCAGTAAAACTCACAAATCATGACACACAAAGATGGCAAATATTCTTATTCTGAACACTTGCCCGGTATTAGTTTATACTGATTTATGTTCTACATCTGTCATGTTTCACTTTTACCAGTATTGAGAGATGGTCTGTGAAGAGATGTATAGTACGAAATCAAATATCAAGAGACAAAGGAATAGAACCTGAATTGTTTTGTGCAATCACCTGATTAAGTCATGCTGCATTCAAAAAGAAGTTTCCTTCCCTCTCAGTTAGTCAGTGCTTAATAGCCAAGAATCAAATGGTGTTCCCCAAGCAGAGCTGTAGCGCTACCATGTTCTCCTGCTGAACCAGCTCCAGGACAGTTGCTGGCAGCTCCTGGCACTTTTCTGCTGTTGTCACATCTGGGTTTTTTGCAGGCAGGTGTGGAATTGCTGCAATGGGAAAACCATTGACTTGCAAGTGCTGCTCCCCAAAATTATTGTGAATGTTGCACTAAGTCTCCATCCTGGAAAGTGCAGATCTACTGCATTTCTGGTAACCAATGCTATGCTGGCTGTGCTCAGCCAGCATTGTTGGGTTTTTTTGGTATTTTGTTTGTTTTTGGTTTGGGTTTTTTGTTTGTTTGGGGGTTTTTTGTTTTGTGGTGGTTTTTGTCTCTGGTACGTCAACAGTTCTTATCTGCAGAATAAAAAAAAAGCTTAGAGATATTTTGGGAGGCTTCCTCATTTGGATTGAAAATGAGATTTCAAGCATGTATTTGTGAAGTCAGGAAAGTGAAAGAATAAAAAATAAATAAACCAGAGTGGAGACTGGGCACCGAGCTCCTGTGTCGGAAATGTGGTCTGAGTCCCGCAGGCGTGTAGCTGCCCCTTTCACAACCCAAGTGCCGTAGGTGTCCGGTTTCTGGATTCTCACAGTAACTCTCCATTAAAGACTCTATGGAGTCTTTCACATGCCAAAGCATCCGCTGCTCTGTTCAAACCTCTGTATTTTTCCTCCTTCTTGTGGATATTTGATGACAGAATCTTTTCTTTGTGCTGTTGTTGAGGACAGTGAGAAGAACAACACTACCAGTCTTGTCTAACAGCCTTAACCTCTCATGCAACAGATTCTCTGAATTCTGACAAACACTGGAGAATAAACTAGTATGGGCTCCCTTTATCCTCCAAAGATGTCACGTCTGCCAATATCCCTTCAGGTACATCGTGTCTTCAGCACCAGCACCCACCAGGGGTTGTTGTGAGAAGTCTGAGTTCACAAGACTGAATTATAGATTCACTTTGTAGTAAATTCCGAGGGGCAGAATTGCCCAGAGGAACATTGTTTTCAAAATAATATTGCGGTTCCTGAGCTCTCCTTAGCATCCAAATGTGAGGGATGGCTGCAGAAGATCATGTCAGTGTGTTAGTACTGGGGTCATAACATCGATAAATCATAGCACTCCACAAGCTGCAATAAACTTATTAGCTGAACAAAAACTTGAGCAGTGGGGTTCATTACTGAAGATAAATTATCAGGCTCCACTGGCAAGTGCTAAGGCTTTTAAATCACAAGGGTATTTTTCTCAGTAAACACTCAAAGTAAAATTAAAATCTTTCCTAAGTCTAAGCAAATTTATAACTTTTACATTTTAAAGAATCTAATTACAAAGATTTTTTTTTTTTTGGTCTAAATTAACTTTTTAGAGTTTATGGCAGGAACAGTCTCCAAAACAGCTTTACAGAATCTCTGTTTCCTCAGTTCCAGTATTTCTATGTGCTAGAACTGTGAATTTAAAATCAGGTGCAACTTTTGGCCAACAGGCTCCGAGTAGCTGTGTTCAAAATTAATACAAGAGTGAAAGCGTTTTCATTGAAGCCTTCATTCAAAACATAGTCTTGGTGCTGTTGCTGCTGAACTCCTGCAGATGAAAACCTTGAGCGAAGTGGTGCTTGAAACTTGGCCAACCCCCCAGGAGCGGCGGCTGGAGCCTGAGCGGGGATGCGCTGGATGACTTGAGGTGATGGTTTCGGTGGGAAAAAAGTGCATGCTTTACAGGTGAGACAGAATTTATTCTTCTGGAAGAGAAAACCAAGTTATACTTGTGTGTCTGTGTACTTCAAGCAAGCAATGGGCCTTTGATCTCACTGAAACGCAGCAACAATACCCTGTATTGTTATCACCCGATTACAGTTATAAAAAGGAGGTGGAGGAAAGGGCTTGGAAGAATGTGGCGGTGATGGACTGGGGATTGAAATAAATGCTGTTTGCAGACCTGCTGCACACCTGGGTGGAGCCTGTTCAACACAGAAGGGACAAAATAAAGCTGAGTGATCTCAGATCTTGCATAAAAAAAATCAAATCTAACAAATGAGATAATGATGCCCCACCAAATTAGCCTCTTGGAAACTATTAAAAAAGAAGTCACCTTCAGTATCGTATACTAATGTCAGTTGTTACAGTGAATGCATCTTGCTTTGCTTTTTTTTGTTTCTGTATTATCTTCCCAACTGATTTTTCGTGAGAGAAAATCATTGTGTCATATGAGATGTTTTGTGCCCCCCTAAAGTAGTTAAATCTGTAACTGTAGGACACCAGAAGCTCATACAACTTTTCAAAAGGAAAAAAAAAACCCTTTTGAAATGCTGCTTAAGCCCCTGCCAGCCTTAGCTGGTCGTGTCTGAACTCTACGCTCAGTGCAACCCGCACTGAAAAATAGAGGCCTTTTGGAGGTCATTGCGAATTAATGCTCCTGCTGTGGTGGGGAAATCGACCTTTGACTAATGTGGCGTTTCTTTGTACATTTAAGTCGCTGAAAGGTCCCCTTCCTGAAAGGTTGCTCAAGAGAAGTCAAAATATTGTTCCTCTTCCCTGTAAATAAATGCTGTAGCTTTTGACAGCCTTCACGGATCTAACTTTAAATTTATTCTGTGTATACACAGTTTATCAAAAGGGCTTAGAAACATCATTTTAGAACAATGTTTTGCTGCTCTCTGGAAACACAATGTGTAAATAATATTTTCTCTAGCATTTCATTTATATTTTGGCTTTTGAATCTGGACTTCTGAAACCAACCTCCATGTTTTTAATATACATTCATCTGACTGACCTGAATTACCTGCTGTTGTGGAGACTTTCTGTGTCTGAGACTACGGAAACTTGGGATGGATGCAAGAACTTTCCTGGCTCCAGCCCATGCTTTGGTGTTGGACATCCTGGGAAACCGAGGCCACGTCTCCCTTCTCCTTGACTGATAGAGGGATTGCTGTCCTTCAGGTTGCTCGGGTTTAAGCATGTAGGAAAGGTCTACATTAAATATTCCTCTGGCTCATAAACTTGTGGAAGGTATACTGCTTGCTGCATGTCACAACATGGCACGGTGCTCAGTGCATTTGACGTTGGAAAAAGTGCTATCTGAAGCTGACTTGGGAGCAATTTTCATATTAATCATGCTTTCTGTGAATTTGCTTGTTTGGTTTTTTTGGTACCTAAATAATGTTAAAATATATTTGTGTTTCCCTCCCAGAAGCAGCATATTATCTCGACTCTTTTCTATAGTGCAACCTGGGCTAAAATGATCTGTTTTCCTTCCACGAAGGAAACACGGACTGCCCTTCACAGGCCATACTGTTTTTCATATTTCATATCAAGGGAGATATATAGAATATTTTTTTTCCAAATTAATCCAGTGGGAGTTAATTTTTTTCTTATTTTCTTTTGTACAGTAATCTAGCAGATGCTGATGTCTTCGTGATGGATCTTGGGCATTAGAAATGACAAGGATAGTTCAGGGGTGGATTTTTGTACTGTCTACAGTTTCTGTCTGGGTATGCGGTGCTGAGCCTGCTCTGGACCAGTACGTAACCAGCAGCATCGGGGTCCTGCAGGTACAGCCCTTGCTGTGCCCCACGGGGCTGCGAGGTGGCTAGAAATAACGGAAGAGAGGGATGTCCACCATGAACCTCAAGTTTCTAGAAAAAAAAAAATTAAAAATGAAAGGTAGATATCTGAGGTGCTTTCAGTGCTCGATAGCATATCTCAAGGCAGCTCCTTGCAAACCGCTCCTCCTTTCTCTATGCCCTTCAGTCGCATGGCAATAGTTCTTCTGGTTATGTTTATTTTTTGCGGTGTTGACTAACTCAGTGGGTAATAACAGCTTGTAGTCCCGTGGCTCTGTGGGACAGGGTTTTAACCGCCCCTCGCAGGCATTCGCTTTTATTTACTTTGGCAGAAGCACATTTGGTGTAAACAGGAACAGGCTGTTATTTCAGGGAGATGCAGCACCGATGTTATATAAACCAAACTTTTTTTTTACCTCCTATGTTTCTAAGTCTATGTATGCTTTTACCTTAATTTTATCTTAAATGAATGGAAAAGAGGCTTGATCTATTAAAATGAGACAGTACCAAAAAAAGTCTAAAAAGTCCCTCAGACACCAGGGGCTCTGCTGTTGTGGCACAGCTGATTTTATTATGATGTTGGGACGGCGTGTCATTTTTAGTGATTTCAAAAAACTATTCTTGCTTAGGCAATCTTCTCATTTCAGTTTTCAAATAAGAACCCTGAAAGTTATTTTTTCTCCTTGGAAGAAGTATTTTTTTTTCCCCCTGGATTGTGTTTACCTGCCCATACAGGTCACTCTCATATTCTCTTTTTTCTCCAGCATTGCCCAAACCCTAGTAAGCCCGAGGAGCTGGGCTGGCAAACAGGTCCCTCTCCTTCTTAGGACTCATCTGCTGGTGATTTAGTCCCTCTAGACTGGAGCCTTTGGGCCGGTGTTGGTTTTGGCTCATCACTGAGATGCTGTTGATGTTGCAGCTGTTGGGAGAGCAGCAGCAGCTTGGATTTATAGGAGGTAAAGATGGTAATTTTTCTGATGAAATATCTCCAACTGGACTTGCCAAATAAGACATGCCTCAGATAATCCAGTCCAGAACAATTTTTTTTATTTCAGGACCTTGGCAGGGAAAGGAGCTGTGTTGAGGCTGCAGGAAAGAGTGATGGATCAGGGCTTACACGGCCCCATCCCTGTCCCCCCGCTCCTGGGGTGCGGAGCTGAGGCCGAGATGCACGGACACCTTGTATTATCCACCCCCTGACCGAATTCAACTTGTAGCAATAACTTCAAAAATTGTTTTTCCTGTCTGCCTGTAATAACGGGATCAAACTTTGAGGCTTTATTTATTTTTATTTTTTTAAATTTTTTTAGCACATGAAGAAATAAAAAATTCACTATACTTCTCCCATAAACTTGCCACCTTCCAGTAGTAACTGACTGGTGAAACTCAGATAATTTTCACTTTTGATTCCAGGGCTAGAGCAATAACTCTGCCACTCTCCCACATCTGTTGTGTTTCTTCACTAGCAGGGGGTTTGGTTTGCTTGTTTTGTTTTGATCATCTGACGTCAGTGTTCCTGGAAGTTTTGATGTTGCGTTAATATTGGCAACCTTTTTTTCCCCTCTGCATTTTCCCTGTTGCCTACTTGTGAGGTTACGCTGGCTTCTCAGCATCTGTGTGCGCCCATCTGGCTCACTGATCCTTGGGCAGCACAGCTGTTAGCGCAGCGAAACAGGTATTTGGGGCTTCAGCTCTTACTGATGGTCAATTTTTCAGTTAGTTGAGCTCGGCCTCCATCCCATGTAACTGCAATTACTCCAGTTTTTAAACACCCCATCTATATTCTTAATGAGAAATTAATTTCATCCCATTTAAAATCACCTTTTCATTTTTCTGCTGGTTGAGGTGTGGGCATTGCAGGTTCTCTGGTGTGAGTATTGAGAATCAGGTGTGTGTTACAGAGCTGCCCCGGGACCAGGGCGGTTTAATGGTGTAAAGTGGTATTTTATTTGGTGCGCAGGATCTTTGCTATTGTGATGGAGTGAGAAGAATATGTTGATGACGACACATCTGCGTGATGGTGAGAGCATCTAACATAGAGACAAAGATCGCTTGGAGTAAATACATGCTGGTAAAATAGAATCTTTGACCTCCTAAATATGGTATTTCAAAGGCATGGAAGTGCATACTCTTAATATGCCTTGGAAAACCGTATCTAGAGTTTGACAAATTTTGGGTAGGAGAGGGGAAACCTTCCAAGTTTGACAGCCAACACTTTTTACTGCTATTGGTCTGAAGTCAGGGCTGGCTTGCTTTCTTGGGATTTGTTTTTCCTTCTCTTGGAAGAAAAAATATGACGGCTCATGGGGCACATGGGCAGCTCAAATGGCAGCTGTTGGCATTTGGATCGGGACGGTTTTTGTCCCAGACCAAAGTGCTGCAAGGGCCGTCACACTGAGGTTTGGTGCAGCTCTGCCGCCTCTGTGCTCCTGGCCGGGTGGCACGTGTCCCTGTGCCCGGTGGCATCCCCAGTGTCACCTTTGGGGTACACCTGTAACGCTTGTGTGAATCCACCTGCTGCTGCTGCTCCAGCGTTTCTCCTATGGCCCCTGAGTTAAATTGGTTTATGATTTTAAGTTCTGTGACCTGATATCTAACGGTATTTTTAATACCATGTCAATATTTTAGAAGTCAGAAAGCACCTGCTTTCACTAGCTGCTCTTTGAAGTTCCCACATCGTAGTAGCACTTGTGCTGGATTTTGGGGCAGTTCCCTGTGAAACCTGGTTATTATGCTGCACCAGCTGTACGTGTTTATCAAGGATAAGTGTTCTCAAAAGCACTGAACACGGCTGAGCGTTTATGGTCACTTAGGTCCTTCTGAAAGTCTCACTGCACACGTGAACGTGCAAGAAATAAAATACAGCTGCAACATCTTCCCCATGAAGTCTCCACCGCTGCTTTTCCCAAGTGAGGTGGTTCACCTGTGAGTCCAGTCCTGCTGGTGTAGACGGGCCTGGGGGGTCTTCAGTCTGGATCCAATTAGATGGATTGCAAAGCACCTTCACCCAGCAGGTTAGTGTGCTTTTCTTATTTCTGAATTACATGCAAAATGTACTTCATTACAGGTGCTCTTTTGCTTACTTTCCAACATTATTTACTTCTTTCTAAATCTGTCTTTCATTTGTTGATGTGTTACATATAAAATGCAGAATAGCTCCCAGGCAACTCCTTAATGTAGGCAAGCCTTGAATGCGTGAAACCTTGTTATCCAAGTTTTGGATAATCTGAAATTCATATGTTGCTACTGAATCCAAAATTCACATAGAAATTAAATGTAATCCCAAGTGCTGGTTATCTGAATCCTTCAGACATCCCTCAAGACATACAACTAATCAGGATCACTGGTATGCACCATTTAAGCATCCTAATTTGATTCAGGCAGGAAAAATATTATTTAATAATAAAAACTGTAGCATGGTAAATCATCTGGATCCTTTTATTAGGGCTTAATGTTCTCATTTTCTTCTTGGCATTTGCCATTAGGATCAGTGGAAAAGGTTTGACTTCTGCACTTATGGATACCCCTCCCTGGCAGGGAATAGCAAAATCAAATCCGTAGGTTTAGAAATCTGTTCTGCAATAAAATTTTCAGAAAGACTTACTGATTTTGACAAAGATTTTGTTTTTCAGAAGCTGATAGCAATGTGCATTAGTAGGCGCACATTATCCAAAGCTTAGCTTTGTTGAATGACAGTCCATTTCACAGTTTACTGAAACTTCTGTTCAGCACCACGGAGGCAAAAGTGGAAGAGGAGGACAGCGCTCGCGGAGCTGCCGAGCGTAGGGTGGACCGTGAGCTTGCTATGGACACCGGGAGAAAAATATTTACAAGAAGAGAATGTACTTAAGTAGCACTGTGTTACTGGTAGATGCTGTTGAGCCCTGATGCGCAAACCAATCCATGCAGGCAATCACGGAATGGTTTGGGTTGAAGGGACCTTCCAAGCTCATCCAGTCCAACCCCTGCCATGAGCAGGGACATTTTCACCCAGACCAGGTTGCTCGGAGTCTCATCCTTCCCCAGACATCCCCGCTGTGTCCGGGGCTCCAGGAACAGGAACTGGATGTGCAGATGCCGTTGGTGGGGTGGCCAAGCCCAGCCAGATCTGTCGCTTCCAAATATGTTGTGTCTTCCTCTGGCTTCCATTGCAACCGATACGAGTCAGGGTTTGGCAGCGCGGTGGCTTCAGCCCACTGGATTTGGGTGACCTGACCGAAGCAAAAGCCTGCCGAAGTGTTCCTTGTGTTAATTCATCTCCTGGACCGTGCCTCCTGTACCGACGTTTTCATGCGGCAGCGGCGTGTGCCAGGTCCTGAAAGCGTTGAAGGAAGATGACGGGAGGCACGTCCGCAGGCTCCGAGCTCGAGTCTCTCCTGGTCTGGCACTTTCTGTGTTTGCCATGGGGCTGGACATGTCCTGACCTTGGTCCTTCCAGGACTGACAATTTATCCAGGTATCGCTCCTGGATCCATGAGAGCAGATCACAACACAGGTTGGTTTTGTTACCCTGCCTGTCCTCTCCAGCTTCTCTTATTCTTTAAGACAAACTTTTGAAGTGATATAAGGTATATACTGGTTGACTCTCATCAATTCTCAGTGAAATGCCCCAAGACCGCTGGTGGCCCTGGCTCCTGAGCACCCCAAAGGCCATTTCCACCTTCGCGTGGCCAGGGGCCATTTCCCACGTGCTTAGTAGTGAATGTGCCTTTCCTTTTCTTTGGCAGTATTTTGCTATTTCCGTGCACGACGTCTCTGTGGTGACAAAGTTCTGTGTCTCGGTTTCTTTGTTTGTTTGTTTTGGTTTAGTATTCTCAGCTTGAGTCGCATTAACATAATTTTCCAATCTTTCCTCCCAGATTTACTGCCTGTGACAGACTCGTGTATTAGCAACTTATTTGGACGGATCGTACAGACGCAAAATTTAAGCAGTGTGTTATTGTCCCAGACCAAGCGACTTGTGGATATATTTTGGCTTCTCTTTCTACCATCTACTACTTTCACTTCTCTAACTCATTATTTTTGCTAAGGGAATATACTACCACTTTGTGCTTTGCTGGGATTGCGGTGTTTTTATTAGAGGCATCAGAAAGCCATCAGCGTGGTGTATTTTCTCCCATCATACCTGAATACTTCAGCTCCTGAGCCTTCGTAATTCATCCAGACACGTGCATCCCGTACGCTGCCAAGCGTGGCACGTACTGCATGGTGCCAAAGCATTCTCTTCAGCACATTATTTAATCCAATTTTTATTCTGTATATTTGAAATGCAGTGATATAAAGCAAAGAGCTGAGTATTGGAATAACTTACTGGCATTAAAATACAAGTGTGTGTGGATAAGCTGAGGTGCTTATCAATCTGTATTTTGCTGTCGCTTCTGTAATGATAATGCTTAAATGGGCTGATTATACAGTCTGAAATGCAGTTACGGGAATGTACAATTTCCTGCATGACACCAAGTGAGGGATTTGACCTATTTAAATCTCAGAAGGAAATACAGAAAATCAGCATTATAGTATGTTGTCTCCTAACAGTGATGGACACGGACTTGCAAAGATCGCTTCTGACTTCAGCTGCTCCTGTAAGTCTTTGCAGCATGTTAAACGCAATACCTTGGTCAGAGGAGGCGAAAGGTGCAAATGTGATTCCTTGGGCAAAATAAAGATTCTTCCTGACCACAGAGGTTTGATATTGGTGGGGTTGGAGGGGACCCGCATCATTGCCCACCTCCTGCTCCCTTTTTGTGAATGATACCAATGCATAGTGTGCGTTTTATGTTGATTTGGCTTTGACTGAAATCTTCTAAAGGGAAGGAAAATGCAGGTTTGTGAGGTCGTTTAGGGAAGGGAGAAAAACACGAGAAATTTAATAACGAAATATCAGCTTCACTGTGATTTTTTTGAGCCTTCTGAACAGAAAACTCATATTTGCATAACCTTTTAGCTACAACTGTGACAGGAGCATGAGGGGATTGGCAAAGCTTCAACATTTACATGTCATGTGGCCTATGTTAAATTTTTGTTATCGTTCTAAGGGAAACTGGTATGGTTTCTTGGTGCTTCCCAGAAAATCTGTGTGGAGAGTTGCTGGATTAGAAAGATTTATATGAACATTTGTGTGGTGGAGATAAGTTAATCACGTATGGGGTGGAGACTCTGTTTATGGATGACATGAGGAAGAATTTTGAAATCACATGTGTGTTAACGGATGGTTAAACCTGACACCAAATGTTAATGTCTTTTGCTTTTTACTGCAGAAAGCACCAAGAACAATTTAAAGATTGTCTTTTCATGCAATAATGAAAAAGAAAACCCTTAATTCCAGATCAGACAATTCCTTTTTGATTAGGTAATTTATATTTTAAAATACCGTAACTTCAGGGACTTCACAGAAGCGAACGTTAGGTTGGTGCCCAGGGGCTGTCCCCATAGCAAGCCGCTGAGGGTGACACCAGCCAAGAGCCACCGTCATGTTGGAAATGGCTTTGTCCTTCAGGGCTCAGGAAGCATCAGAGGTTTAGGAAGTGGCTGAGATGTGCTTTACTTGGTGGGACCAGAGAGCTCCTCATCCCTGCGCTGTGATGCGGGGATGGGGCTGGCACTGCTGCTGTCCCCCAGGCCCAGCCCAAAGGTGACTTAAGAAGACTCCAGTGTAGGTGACTTTGGTCCTGCTCATGTCCCGGGGACAGACTTGGCCACACTGCTGGCTCCTGTAGTGGTTCTGGAAGACCTGAAGGCTGTTGGGCACCTGCACGGCTCGGGGGTTTTGGAGGGGCCATGCATTAGTTGGACTTGAGGGTCTCTTCCAACCAAAATGATTCTATGATTCTATAACAATTTGATGCAATATAGTTATTGCCAAAATGCTTAGAGATGCACGTCTGGTTCAGGAATTTCTCATCATGTGGGTCCCCTGAAGCCTCCAGTGTCTGGGACCTGCTGCTCACAGCTCGGCTTTGGGAGCAGAACTTCCCGCGGGGGACGTGTCGCCTGTGGGACGGGGCAGGAAACCTCTGTCGATGGCTTTGGAAGTGACTGAACCTCACTGCCTGCATTTGCATTGCAACAGGAACCATCGCTCCGCTATGCACCTAAACAGCATTTAAAGTACCACGATTACAATTTTTAAGTGGGCTTTTTCTTTCCTGCACTGGAAGTATAGATTAAAGATGACTGCATAATTTTCATGGTGCATTGTAGCTTTTCCTCCTTTCAAAATGCAGAACAAAACTGCTTTAAAAACAGCAAACACCAGCTGAAGGTTCGCATGGTTACACAACCTAATTATAAACATTCAGCGAGTTCCAAAAGCACAGTGGAGTAAATAAATGTATCACACAGCTGAAGAATGCATCCCTTATTGTCAGATATTTAACAGTTTTCAAAGTAATTAAAAGCAAAGTATCCATTTGAGTCTGCAATTCAGCAGAAGTTTAAATTTTATAAATTAGAAGGTAGTTGAGGATAACCCCCTATGCAAATAATAGCAATGAATATTCAGATTTCTGCTGTTAGAAAATGAGCAATTTCTTTTGAAAAGATAAACAAAATGATTTCTTTTTATTCATCTTTGAAAATGAAAGGCTACATGCATTAAATAAATATGATCTGTTGTTCTGCTGTCACAGTTTATTATACGGGGGACTAAGATGAGGACTGGGCTGTGAGCTGTTGTTGCTTAAAGCACCAAGAGCTTATAGATCTATTAATTCATTAGTACAAGTGCGGTGTAGCATCTTCCTGCTCTGTCGTTTGGTTTGAGCAACTAAAGTCCATTTTAGTGCTGAATTATATTTGATGCTGGAGGAGGTACTCTTGAAATAAACAATATTATCCACAAGAGACTGATATGAGATGATAAAATCCATTTTATTTATGGCATTTTCAGCTATCTTGTCAGCATAATGTATTGCATCGCTAGAAAATACTGGATTTATTTTAACCTTGCTGTAAGAAGTAGATTTGCTATATACCTGTCCACTGAGCCGCTGTTTTCATGTGTGGATTTCTGACGCTGTGATTTATGTTTAGTTTTCTGGGTCACAATAGCTGCGGCAAAACGTTACATATTATGCCTCTCCTGGAAGCATAACTATGAAGACAACATCACCTATTTCGGCACTAACGTGTGCATTTATTTTATCTGGCTGAGGGAAGGGCATTTAACCCTTGCCTGGGGAAAGGCTGGCTCATGCAGACGTGCGCCTGGGAGCCCAGCACCCCATCGGGGCTGGTTCCTTCTGCTCTGCTCAGGACTTTGTTTGACACTTGCAAGAAAAAATGGTTTAGGTGAGGAATGGCTTGTAATGAAGATCTGCTAGATCCTCTTTTCAATAAAGAAAAGCTAATGGAGTGGTGTTTCCCAGGCAAAAAGCTGCAGGAGCTGCCTTCTGTCTCTCTCTGAAGGTCAAGGTCCATATTTTTTGTCCTGAACATCCAGGTGTGTGGGATCTTTCTGGTGTCACTTCTGGAGCGTGTCCATGGGAGGTGGTGTGTCTGGCTGCCGTGGACCTTCAGGCAGCCAGTGCCGCCTGGGTATCGACGCCGCGATGTGGCGTCCGTGGGGACGGTGCAGCGCCAGGTCTGGAGGGAGCTCAGCTGTGCGCTCCTCTGCTCTGCAGGAATCTCATCCCAAAGCGGTACCCAAGGGTAACACACCAGGAATGACGCGGGAGGTCAGTGCTGGTTCTACTGGTGGCTTTGTCTGGGTTTTCCTTTCTGCTTTCCTGTTCAGCCATGCTCTGTGTGGTGTTGGCATGGCAGCCAACCAGCCTAAACCTGCCTTTATACAGCAAAGAAATAGTAAGTATTGCATAAAAGGATGATTACTTCATAAAAAACCCCCAACCCACCCACCTCCAGACTCTGAGTTCAGCACATTTCCATTTATACCAGACTCAAGAACCGAATGCATTATTTAGTTAAAATGAATTCTTCTATCAAGACATCTCCTCAGCCGTTTTCTGCATAGTTTGCACAAATTCCTTGTCCCTGACCCTTTGTATTTGTTTTTGTAGTTAATATTTCTTCTAAAGAGTGGATTTTAGTTGTAGTCTTTCAAGGTTTAGAATAAATTTGTGAGATAAAATTCAAAAGGCTGATAAATTAAAAAGTTTATCAGAAGAGGAGTACCTCAAAGTGGAGATGCAAATAACAGACTGTGATTTAAAAACAAACCAACCCCCAAAAACTAAAAACCAAAACAACAATTTCTTTATCACCGTATAGACCATTCTAAAACTTTTAGCATGTGTCAATGTAAACTGGACTGGCTCAGAATAAGAATAATTTGTGGGTGTTTTATTTGGTTACTGTGTTAGTAATTTAATATTGGCATTAAAGGATATTCATGCTATATCTAACATTTGAAGATATTTTTTTGTCTTTTGCCTCTAATGCAAAGCCATGATTTCTCAGTGCCTTAGCTCTGAAATTCTTATCTTTGAGAAAAATTTGTTTCTTTACAACTTCGGTTAGAGACATCTGCAGCTTTTTCCAGAGAGCCTGTGACGTGCGTATTGACTCAACCAAATTATTTAAATCTAAATACATTTAATGAGATATCTGTCAAGCTGGCTATAGCCAGAGTGCCATAAGACTGAAAACACGATGTATTTGGTAGTTAAACTGCCTATGAAGACTCTGAAAAATCAACCCTTTTTGTGTCCCCAGTATAACATTGCTGTGGTCTTTCCAGGTTGCTCTGACTCGTGACCCTGATGTAGCTGGTACTGGATCCTGCTGCTGGTTTCCAAGATTTAAGTCCAAGCTTTCCCTCCGTCCTTGCCCGCAGAGTTGGTTTGCACTGAGCTCCTTCAGCCCCGAGGAAGCCTGGGCTGCCGAGGTCTGAGCTGTCTGGAGACCCCCGGGAAATTAAGTTTTTTGGTGGCTGATGCTTGAAAGATGGAATCCTCTGCTGGCCCAAAACCATGTGATTGGATAAAACCAAAATCGTCCCACAGACTCAGGTGAGATAGAGATGTTGACCCCGCTCTTGGTATTTTTTCCCTCCACTGTTTGTCTCCGTAAAGACTTTTCTTATTTAAAAAGAGAAAAAGATATTTTTGTGAGGTGCAATTTGGCGTCTGCTGGGTTTGCCCCGGGAGGTGATGCTGTCCAAAGGCTGTCAGGAGCAGAGGAGAACATCGTATTTGTTTCAGCTGTTCGAGTGGGCTGAGATTTCGCCCCCGTCCGCCTCTCCACCCCGCACGGAGCTGTGAAACGCCCCGGCCGGAGCCCCAGCAGCGGCGGCTCCTCCACCGCGGAGACCGTGCCAGACGCAGCGCGCCCTGGGAGCGCCCTCGGAGCACTGGGAAGCCCTGCCTGTCCCTACAGAGGCCAAAATATTTGCTTTCTGCCTGCTATGCCAGTGCGTACATACAGAAACTAAACGGCAAATTGAATTTCCAAAGCGGTTTTCTTGTTTTCTGTGATTATTAATACGAGGTCAATGACTCTTTGGATTTATTTTCCTGGTTTCTGCTGTGCCTTTCCCTTCTTTACCTAGGCTATTCAGTTTTAGTTTCCATATAGGTTGAACCGCTTAGGGAAATAACCACAGTTTTCCTTTTTCTTGTCTTTGCAAGTCTCTGGAGGATTTTGTAGCGTAGATTTTATTAGTGCATGGCAGTACTTATGTCCTGAGTTAGCCTGAGGTCGCCCTGTGGAGCGTTATTGTAACGCTTAGAATTATTTTCCGTCTTAAGAACTATTTATCTCACTATATTGAATTAACTTCAAACACATTTCCCATTAAGAGCAGTCTTGCAGCTTTTGCACTTTTCCTTATTTTGTAGAGTTGTTTGGTGTTTTTTTTTTTAACCAGTCATTAGAAGATAAGTAGCGTATGTACATTTTGCATGCACATGGGCACGCGGGTGCTGTAGGTGCTCTGTTTATTTGTGTGACTGAGGTTGATGAAGAGCTGTCTCATTTTTTAAGAGCTTTCTGCTCGAGGTGGGTGAAGAGATCAGGTTTTGAGAGTCGCTGGTTGCTCAGGACTGGCGGAGTTACCATCACCAAACCCGCTCAGCTCACCTCCGCTCCCATCGCAGGGACCATCACTGTGCTTTGGAGGAGGGAATTGCATTTGCTCAACACAAAAAATCAGGTTCTGTTGAAGGAAGTGACTTGAAAGCAGGTGGCAAAGGGAAGCTACGTTGCTCTGGGCGGTGCAGCGTCCGCGGGCTGTGGCTCCAGCCCCGCCTCCCACATCGAGCTCTTCTCTTCAACTTGCAAGAGAGATAACAAAGAATAAATAAAATTAGAGATTTCCAGGAAAATAAGTTTGTCTACGTCTATGCATTTAAAAGGAATGCATCTGTCTTGAATTTGACATGAGTATACAGGAAAGCTGGTAAATTCAGAAAATCCAGTCAAGCAAACAACACCAACAGTCAAACCCCCACATTTTTGATGTTCTTGCTTACTGATGATCTAGTAAAAATGACCCTTTTTGTAAGGATTTAATATTCAACCTTGGCACACTCCATGCGATACTCCTTGTAGAGCCTTGTAAAATATTTGCTGTGAAGGTAAGGAAGATTCTTATCAAAATCAATCCAGTTCCAAGCAAACAGAGCGACTCTGATTTCTGATTCACTAAATAACCTAAGAAGAAAGTAAGTTTTTTTACCTGGAGTAAACAAGCATACGCGTGAATATTTGACTCCATCAAGATGTGACTGACTGCTGCTGAATTTACAACAGTGTTTAGGTAAGACAAGACATTGGTTTTCTTTTCCATGAAATAATGAGTAAAACAATAAGCTAGCAGCTCAGCACTGACTATAAATTTCCTGCTTTTTGTGTCATAATGTTAATGCTTTTAGAGATTCAATTTTCCTATTAAATTTCTTCTAGTGATAGGGTTAGTAGGTTAGTGTTTGATTGCCAGCTCTATTCCAGAGCTGCACTGGGAGTGGGCAGTGTTTTCTGTGATAGTTGATATACAAATAAGGGCAGGAACACTGCTGCTTTTTGGTTTTCTATTCACTTTGTTATATTGTAATTGAAATTATGCCTTAGGTGTAGAATTATCATCTTTCTTGTTTAAGCAGCAGAATTCCCGACCATTTTAATCTATGGATTTCATTACTTTTCATATATCTTTTATTGTTTGCTTAAATATCTCAAGAGGCAGTTAAATGTGACGGATTTGTTACAACACTTGTTGAATTGCCTGATTTCTTCGTCTAAAATGGACTAAAAGCATGAGACTTCTTAAGAAGAGACAAGGATCTAAATAAGGATATTGGTCCACATGCCAAACCTTCAATCTGCGTCTGAATTTTAACTCAGGAGCAAAGGGAAAAATGCAGGTGCTTTATATTTGAAGAATACCATGCTTTGTATCGCATAGCTGCATGTGGCAAATGTATTTTTCATAGTTTTTGATGAAGATATTGAAGAACTTGAGTAATCAAGATCACCATCAGAATCTAGGGAGTCGGGAAGAAAAATGAGATCAGGCAGATCAAACGATGGAACATGGAAAAGGTGGGAAAGCACCGCTCCCCACCCGGCTCTGGAGCTGGCTCGGTGAGGGCAGGGAGCGCTGAATACCCGACCCTGGGCAGCAGAACTACATTTGGGGTATTTTTGATACCTTTTGGCTTGGAAATTGAAAAGCGAGAGGCTACGTTTCTTCCTGGCTCTTTTTTTTCCTTTAAGTTGGAGCCTACCCTTGCATGTATGTATATAACTTGGATTTTACTACTAATATAAGCAACATGTGTGGTGGGGACCGGGGATGTCACTCTGTCTCTCGCCAAATGCTCCTACGTAGGGTTTTGTGTCTATTAAGTTATTTTATGAAGCTTCTACACCTTTTTCCCGAAGTTCTCCTGGTGACGTGGGATTTTGGGGTGTTGATAAGGGAGGAGGGAAAAGGCAGCGCTGCTGTTAGTGTTTGGCCTAATGATACCCAGACAGGTTATTAACTTATCGATTTGCCCTGGCCGGGTCAATAGTTACGTTTGGAGAGTGCCCACGATGCTGGAACTGGTTGTGTGTGTGACCTTCTCATGGGGTTTTCCAACGGAAACAACCCCCCAGACCCCCCACTGCTGTCAATGCCGAACTAAACAGACTGTGCTTTTGAACCAAAACTGGATCCTGTTTTTTTAATTCAGTGTTTTTGCCATCTTTTAGCCCTGAGAGCAGGACAGTTTTCGTAAATGAAGTGTACCAGCTCAGGCTCCAAGTACACGAGATCCCTGAGCTTGCTGCGAAACTGTGGAAGCAAATGCAATAATTATCTTAAAGTGTCCACCTCAAACCATGCTGTAGCATGGATCTTTCGAAGAAAATCTGTATTTCATTTTATAGAGATATATATATATAGATATACATATAGATACATATGAATGTTTTAGTTCTCCCCTTCTACAAAAGATGAATGTCAGTTGACAGAAATTATTCACCATTTGGGACTTTTGAAGATCAGACAAACTATTCAATTTCCTAAATGTAGAATCAAAGTCTGATTTTTAAGAGTTTAAGTTCTGAATATTACATTATTTCTTAGATTTAAAATTGCATGAAGGGACAGCACTAAACTGCTGGTAAAAGCCCTCAAGACTTTGTGTGGGGAAAACCTGCACTTGGCTCTGGGGTATCTTGGAGAAACTAAAACAGATTTCAGCAAGAATCTCAACAGATTATCTATCCATCTATCCATCTATCCATCCATACATCCATCAATCATCTCTAAGCTTCCATGACTGATCAAACTAAGTTCAGATCTGCAGAAAACGTGCTCCCCTGCCTGATTCAGCTGGGTGTTGGATTTGACAGACGACAAAGCTGGGGCGGCCAACAGAGGTGACACTGGGTGGCAGCGGGTGGCCTCAGCAGGTACATTGGCACAGGAGACTTTCTTTTTAGCAGAATCCCTCTTTTCCTTCCAACAGGTCTCGTTTGCACACGGGCGGCCCTTCCCATCACCCCACGCTGTCTCATAGTGGTGACTGCCGTGACTAATGAATTGTGCTAATTAGTCCGATTCTTTGGTCACCCTGGGTATTGATTACCTGTTGAGTCGGGAGTAGATTTTGGAGTACCCCAAAATAGCAGGTAGTCTGGCTCATCTCTGGTTTAAGTTTTCAACCAGGCTGGTCCTAGCACAATGATTAGAAATGGCAGGATTGGTTTGTTTTTTCCTGTTGTGCTGAGATGAGGAGTTAATTCTTTGCCAACAAGACTGCTCTTTCCAAGGCTTGGAGTTGGACTGTCTTCAGAAAGATAAGTGTGATTTGTTTGATTTAAAAAAAAAAAAAAAAAAAAAATATATATATATATACATATTAAGGAAACCTGACGCAATAAAGAAGTTCCCACCCTTGGCAGCTTTGGCACTTTCCCCGGCCTGAGTCCCAAGGAAATCCCTTTTCCCTCCACACTTCCCCAGCACTTCTGTCCGTTTTTAATGTTAAGCGGAAGAAATCCAAACAACTGAACTGTCTCATTTTTCCTTTCTCTGGCTTGTGATTACAGAAGTGTAATGGAAACTATCTGAGTGTTGTGAGTTTTTTGTATCATTTCACATTTTTAAAAAGCTCTATGCATTCTTTTTTTTCTTCAGCCCATAGGAATTGTCTAACTCTTAGACCTGTTGTGCAGGTATACAGTTGAAATTATTCTGTCTTTTATTTTCAGCAAGGTTTGCATTATGCATCACGTTTTATTGTGAGCATACATGAGCTGTTACCGAGTGAACTCCAAAACAAATTTTTCTTCTACTTTGTCAGTTTTTTGTTTCCTTAGTGCCAATTGTGTTTTTGCAGCACACCTTACGAGTTGCCCTTTAGTTATATTTTTACGGATTGTCACATACTTCACACTAACTTTTTTTTCTGTGTTGCTTAGTGGAAGGTTAAGTACATTCTTGATTATTCATGTGGCTCTTTTTTTAATAGCACTGTTGAATTAAATGCATGTGATTTGTTGCATGGCTTGAGTATGAAATGTATACACTAAATTACTTCCATACATTTAGTTGAAACTAGGAAATTTTTTAGAGGGTAAATAGCTATGCAAATTTCCTATATTGAGAAAACTTCCTAGTTTTTCCATTTACAGAAGACGGATTTATTCCTTTGAAAACATATCACCGAAAATAGCAAAATCTTCAGGGTTTTAGAAAGCATTTCAAACTCCGGACCGCATTTTTCTGTTTAACCAGGAGTTGCAGACTGACCAGGAGTTTCTCAGTGTTGCTCGTAGCAGTAGCTCTGTGTCTGCCATGGCTGTTATGTGACACAGGACAGAGTCCTCGTCCCCGCCGGGACAGGGGAGGGACGGACAGGACAGACAGCCGCACGGGACAGCGGGTGGTTTACAGGCGCTTGGGAATGAAGCATGTGATTTTTTTTTTCTTTTTTAAATTTTATTGAGTCAAAATATGCACATGCGCTTTGATCCCTGTTTTCATTTCCTATAGTTTATATTTATTACGACGGTATATGGGTATGTTTACATTCGATGTTACTTGGTGACTTTGTCTTTACTAGTGTGCTTTGGTGTGCTAAAACTGAACTCTATTTAAAAAACCAAAACACCAAAAAACAACAACAAAGAAAATCCAAAACCCAAAACTGAAATAGAACAAAAAAACCCCCTAAAATCACGAATCTAACCTAAAGATATTTAGCATGCTGTGAAAATTCCCTTCCCCAGAGAGAGGGAGCAGGGAGATCCTCTTTCTGGGTTCATATGAGTTAGAAGGCAGAATGATTTGGCTTTTCGAGAATGCAAATGGTTGTGTATGACTGAGATCAGCAGGTACAAAAATAAAACATTCCAGATCCTGTTTGGGAGATAATAATCTATATCCAAGCAAGGCATAGCAAATGGCTAATTAAGATCCTGGCCTTAACTTGCTGCAAAATATGAGGAGCTAAATTATTTTGGTGGTGGTTAAAAATCAAAATATTAGCAGTAGCTAACAGAGTGATGGGCTTATGGTCTCGGTCAGGGGAGGCACCCAACTTGCTCTGGAAACATTGTGGGCACATTTGCTTTTTGAGTTCAGTTGTTTGATTAACTGTATCTTACATGAGGCATTTCTCCTCTAATGCTGTTTTGATGTAGTTTGATAATATATAATTTCATAATGTATCACGTAATATAAGGAATTTTTGTTTTAGTTTAGAGAAGACTTTGATACATTAATAGGGTCAGATTTTGTTCCCCTGAGAGTTTACTCCCAAGGAGGTCAATCCTAATATTTTTTGTATGCAGAAACATACAAATCAGGTCAATCCCAATATTTTTTGTATGTAGAAGCATCTGATGGCAGGGCAGGCGGTGAACCCTGGACATGCCAGGCTCAATGTAAATATTCCTTTGCGTCTGCTGCAGCCGCCGTCGCTCTCATCAGAGCCCGAGTGCCCGGTTCGGTGCTCCCATTTTTAGCAAGTTTGAGCCCAGCTTTGGCGGGCGGGTCGCAGAGCCGGGGGAAGGCCGGGTCGGCGTGCGCGGGGACGGCCGGTGCCGCGGGGAGGGCTCCAAACCCACCGCAGCTGCTGGTCGTGCACCCAAAAGGTAATTAGTCCTTTTCCAGTTAAGTAAGGAAACTGCGAATTGTATGCATTGTTTTATAAATAAAAACCTCATAAGAGTAAAATGAGGTATTCCGTACGTACCATTCCTTTTGCACACTAAACGTGGGCTGGTTTATTATTATATTTTTGATGACTTGCCATTGTTCTCTGTTTATTTTTGCCTAAAAATATGTTTGCGCTCTGCTGTAGCAATTTCCAGGTTCCTTAATTTGTTTTATTTGAAGTGTGTTTCTAGCAGCCACATACTACAGCATATAACGATGGTATAGAACTTGTTATTTAGCAACTAATTTAAATGAAAATAGACATAATTTAAATAGACCGAAACATGTTTTAATACTATTTTTAAAGACTAATGGAAATGCCACGCTGGCTTGTGCGATGCACTGTTGAATACAAAATAATCAGAGTTGTTCAGATGCATTTAGATGATTCTTTCAGCCCTTCATGGGGTTGTTTCAATGCAGAAAAACTCCACCGTGATAAGATTTATCAAAGGAATTGTGAATTGCTTTGATACAAAAGAGATATTTATTTCACTGCAGGCTTGCTTTTCCCTGAGGTGATATAAGTATTTTTCCTTTTGTTGAAATATTGCTTTAAAATTGTCAGTGGTAAGAAATGGAACAAAGCAGCACCCAGCAGACGGCTGGTGATGCGGCTGCGGGTCCCCCGGCCAACAGCGCTCCAAAGTGCCGGGAACCGCAGGTGGGAAACCCGGCCTGCTGAAAAATCCCTGCGTCTCCAAACACAAACGGCATTACTATAGGCAGGGCCCCCTTTTTTTTTTTTAATGTATATATATGTTTTTTCATATTTCTTTCTTCTTTTACTGTAAGAAATAGCTTTTTTCTTTCTGAATTCAAAGAGTTTGGTGAAGTATCTGAAGTTTTCACAGACAAGACGACGAGCCCTGGAGGGTGTCCTTATCCTCTTGTCCCAGTACCTGTCCCTCTCAATGTTCTGGAGCAAAATTGGCTAAGTCAGGGAAGGCTGATAACAAGTTTAAGCAGGGCTTGGGAAAAGGACGGGAAAAGCCTCATGAAGTCCAAGCTTTTAATTTCCTACTTCTTGGTGAAACTAATGCAAGCGGGGAGTGAGTTCAGGAGCTGTGCGCCCAAAAATGATTTTTTAGATGATTTTTTAAAAATAATTTTTTTAACAATTTTAAGTGAATGTTCTGATTAAAAGGAGAGGTTTCGGTGCTGTGCCCGCTCCTGTGTATCCAGAACACCTCAGCAATGGTCCTCCCGGCGCTGTTGGGGTGTCATGGAGCAGAACAGGAACCTGCAGCCCCCACCCCCAAAATCCTCCTCACCCCGGGGAGGCAGCGGGGCCATCACACCCCCCTTCCCCAGCACATCCCTGCAGGAATCACAGTTTCCCACTCCTGCCCCAGCCCCTTCACGGTAACTGAGAGTTGCTATTAGAACTTTGAACCTTTTGTGCTGCGATACCACATTCCACCTGCCCCTAGGCGCTTTATATATATAAATATATATAAAAAAAAAATATATAAAAACAAGCAGACAGCAAGAACACACGGCTTGTTTTGTGCTTTTTTCTTTTTCCTTTCTCTGCTTTATTTTTTTTTTCCCTTTCTGTCTCGGTGTGAAATCTGGTCTGGAGCTTTCCCAGGAACAGGTTGTTTTCTGGAGGGTGTGCGTGTGGTCAGTATACTCAGAAAATACTCAGATACATCTACACCGCAGCTTTTTATGAAAGGTTTCAGGACTTTGCTCCCGGTCAAAATTATGGGCTCTTGTTACTGATTAAGGGAAATAAACCAGATGTGACGACTCTTGCTTCAGAGTAGACACATAAAACTAGATCTTCCCTATTCTGAGTTTATCAAATTGCTAAATTACTGACTTCTGTGACCCAATAAAGATTTCATTCTGATTTTTAAGTGTTTTGCTTTCCTGAAACACTTCTGCAAGTCTCAGTTTCTCTCTGCCTTCTGATAGATTTTTTTTTTTTTTTTTAAATTTCTTTTTAATCTCAGTTCCCTGGGGGAGGAAACCCGGTGTGCCTTGCCCCAGCCTCCGCTCAGCCTATTCCTGTCTTGCTTTCCCCACAACTGGCCATGTTTTCCTTCTTGGTTTCCTACTGTTGCTTCCTCCCCAGAAATATTGCAGCCCCTAATACGCTGCTTTGCCCTTTCTCAGCACTTTTTGAGCTATCAAGGTTTTTATTCACAATACCTCTGTGCACCATGTGAGCAAAAATGTGATTTTTTTTTTTTTTTTCCTAGTTTCCAGCAGGCCTTGACCTTCCTGTGTGCCATGCATTTTTCCAGATTAAACCTTTTTTCCTTTGGTTTGTCTTACTATGTCATGGAAGGCAAAAGGTATTAATAGCACCTGCTCTGAATTTCTAACTGCAGGTGGCAATGGCAGGTCCCTCCAGGATACATTATAGGAGGAACGTGAGGGTAGTTAAGACACCGCCTTTATTGCTGTAATTGTGCAAGTATGTGGAGCTATTAGACTCCTCTTTTGCACATAAAATGAGGGAGCTGGTTGCCGTTCCCTTGCAGAACAAGCTGACCTGTGCTCGCTGTGCAGAGGCAGCTCCGGGCACGTTTCCGTGCCGAGTTTCCCCCGCTCTGCAGAAGGAGGGATGTGTAAGTGCTGTAGGAATGAGCGCTGCTGTTTGCACTAAAACCTGGTGAGTTCAGTGTCTGGCAAATTGTCCAGTGTGAGCAGTTTAAATCTGATTTACACAGTTGCTCACCGAGGGGTTTTCCTGAGTTGAGGCGAAGGATCGTGCTGCTCAGCAGGTGCTGGGGCAGCACTTGGCTTTGCCTCTCCCACAGAGAAGAAATCTGTCCCGTTCTGTATACACACAGTTTATTAAACTATGACAGTTGTATAAATTAATTTTTGTGACCTGCCGTATTTAATCTTATTAAATAGCTGCTTTAGGAGCCTGTTCCCTGGTGTAAGAGGATTAAACCATTCCAGACTTTGTTTGCACTGCAACACAGAATTAGCTTAATGCAAGTTCTATTGAATTTTTTTCTAACTTATCTTTGGGGAAGTGTTTAAGTGCAATTAATTCCTGACCAATCTGCTGAGTTACAGTGATATCGTGTGCTGGAGTTTCTGTTTCTCCTGTGAATCTGGACCTGTTGGAGCGAGTCCAGAGGAGGGCACGGGGGTGCTCAGGGGGCTGGAGCGTCTCTGCTCTGGGACAGGCTGAGAGTCGGGCTTGTCCAGAAGGCTCCAGGGAGACCTTAGAGCATCCTCCAGCACCTCGAGGGACCTGCAGCTGGAGAGGGACTTTCTACAAGGGGCTGTAGTGACAGGACGAGGAGTGAGCGTCCGGGTCTGCAGTCGCATGTGCAGCGCGGGAGGGACGCACTGCTGGACTTGCTGTTCCCCTCTTAAATCACTCAGATATTTTGCTTCTAAAATGCAAACTGTGCATTAAACAGGCAGCACCAAGCTGCTGAAAGAAAAATGCTTTAAAAACAAAACTAAAACCAAAACCCAGAAAAGTAGCATAGAGGCATTGAGAGCGTAAGTTCCGTTATGCTTGTTGTTAATGTATGTTTGCACTTCTTTCTGTATAAGAAAAATGAAATTTCTACCAGTGTAGTATTGGCATAATATAGTAAAATCGAACTATCTCAACAAAACCATTGCCGTAGAAGATTCAAAAGCAGAAAATGAATACGGTTTGGAGTAGTGTAATTGCAGCTGACAGTGTGGTACGTGTAGAATTCAAAAAACAAATCTACTTATTTACTTTTTCCTCACCTGAATACAATTTTGAAGAAAAAAGTGGGACACTATAAAAAATTCCTTAGTATATCTAAATTCAACTGCTCCTCCTGCTATTTCAGAATAACTCTGAAGGTTGCTTAATTATGAATAGAAATAAGGTGGGCAAATGGAAGATGCAACAGCATGAAAGAAACCAGCTTTTTACAGGTTGCAGCAATTGTATCTGTTTTGCCAGGCAGCTCAGCTTTCCTGTAGCCAGGGACATTTGAAAGATTATCCGCATGGTCAGATTTGTTGAGTAAAGGTAAGTTTCAATTTAATATTTAGAAGTAGCGGGTGTAAATTAATACAAATCTAAACAAAGTTTTCCAGGTTGGACATCTCAGCTTTCCAGCTTTACCCAAAATGTTATGCTCCTAGTTTTGAACTCTAACATCACTTATGTTATTAAAGCCTCTTGCCTGGCATGAAGAGAACCGAAACTGAGGTGCATTCTACTGAAGAATTAGAAAATGACCTTTTAAAATAATGTATCAAGTATCACATTGTCAGTTCATCTCTTCTTTGTTCATCGGACTGCTGTGCCTTGCAGCTGCTCGAGCACTAGCAAATATATATGAACCAGGGATAGTTCACAATAAAGGGTTATTTCTTCACCGTTATTGCTTCCCCCAAGGGCTGTGGGGCATTGGAACAGGCTGCCCAGGGCAGTGCTGGAGTCACCATCCTGGAGGGGTTGGACAGACGGACATGAGGTTCTCAGGACATGGTTGACTGGTGGTCTTAGCAGTGTTGGATTAAAGGTTGGACTTGATCTTAAATGTCTTTTCCAAACAAAACGATTCTGTGATTCTATACATTAAATTGATTGATTTTTTTGTTGTTGTTTTTAAGACAAAACGGAACTGCTTGATCTAACAGGAGATGTCTCATATGGCATTGCTGTGACTGCCATTGATAGCAGAACATCTAGAGTGAAACTGTCCCAGACGCAAGCCCAGGTAGGAGCACATTGTCTTTTACTCCCTAGACTGCCCTGTTAGCCAGCAGAGGGGTTAATGTGTGTGATTAGCTCTGCTGAGCCGTGCCATTCCTTCCAGCAGTGATGAGCCCTGAGAAGTGCCAGCCCCTTGGCATCACTGGCTGTTGAACTGGGGTGACCCGTCTCTGCACCCCCTGTGCCCCCACCCGGAGAGCAGCCCCTGCCCTCCCCTGACCGTCCTGCCCAGATCCTGCTGGAGCTGAGGTGTGGGACCTCTGCCAAGTCAAACATTAACACCTATTTCTGTGTAACAGGAGAAAAAAATAGGTGCGTATGGTATGGAAGCACAACTAAAGTGCTTAACTGCATCTGTGAAGAGCAGCGCAGAAGAGAGACTTTGCTGGGTGATTTTCAGCTCTGTCATTCATCAGCCGTGCAGGGTTTAAGCTCAGAGAAATGCTACTCTCACAAACATATAAAAATCTGTGAAGATTTGGGGTTTTTTTTGCCCTTACCTCCAGTTCTGCAGCAGTGTGAAGGCTGACATCCCCATGTATGCACATGCACAAGCTGCAAACCCCCAAAGGCAGCAGATGCTGCCTTGGAGGAAGCCCAGCTCTGAAAGAAAACATTAAATATTTATAGATCAGAACTGAACGGCTTCGTTGTCCAGGTACTTAGGGGAGAACTGTCCCGGGGCTGCGGAGCGGGGCTGGAGCCCATGGAGCAGCTGCTGCAGGGGCAGGGCTGCTGGGGACCACGGCCAAAGCGGGGCTGGCAACCTGCTGCTGAATGCCCTGGGGGCTGGGAAACATGCTACCCATTCCTCCCGTTTAAAAAGAAGTTTAGCAAATTAAAATAGGACAATAGGAGATGGCAGATAACATACAAATTTTCATTTGTTATGTTTCTGCCATTCTGTTTTGCAGACTTCTCAATTTATTAGTCATTTAGAATAGTCCTTGCAGAGCTACTGAATCAATATGATGATAATTTTATTTTACTTGCATGTAAAATTTATAAAAAAATTGATAAGTCTCTTCACAATATGGCTAACATAGGTGTTATGACAAGGAATCCCATTTCTAAAAGCGATGTTTTGAATTAACTTCAGAATTTCAGAGCTGGGCATGCATTACTTACAATAATTTTAGCACCTTGTGTTTTGCATCAGTAGCCCTGTTTATATTTTGAATGACTGTAAGGAGAATCCAGTAACAAGCACCGAAGGATCTTGGCTAATTTTTAAAAGCTCTGTGTCCATATTCATAAGGCAGGGTGAGGGAAAATGAGAACGATAGTGAGAAGGAGGGAAAATCCTGCTTTGTATTTGCTTTCCGTATGATCTCTTCTCTTACGGTTTCAGACCAGTTTCTCTCTCTCTTCATCTCTCCTTCCTCTTGGTCCACCCTGATAGATGGAGGAAATTAATTGTACAAGTTTGACAAGCTAGAGCCAGCGGTAGGATAGGAGCATTCACAAAATACTGATTTAATATTCTTATTTTGCTTTTCCTTTGCAAGAGAGCATCATGTTGTGGTCAAACAGACGTGTGTGTATAGGTGACCTGGATTTTCTTTGAACCCCTCGTGCTTTGGGCTGGACCTGGTGGCTGGTGGGAAGGGTGAGCAGCCCTGGGGGGATTGCCCCATGGTCTCCAGACACGCTGTTGGACCTGTGCCTTCCATACAGCTCATCTGGAGGCTGGTTGTGCATCATGCCATGACTGATCGGGGACATTTCATTTATTCTTGGGTAGTTTTGATCCATAATGCCTTAGTTTGGAAGCATCGGATGGGAGAAAAGCTGTGGGGTTCGTTACTGCTCTTGGGGACGGGGGCAGCTTCCTGGGCTTTTTTGAAACACACTAATTCCTTTTATATGCTTCAAGTTTTCCCTTGTTTGCCAGTTTCCATTTAAAAGAAGTGCTAGATGATCTCAATAGGTTCTCCTTGGGTTCAGGTTGAGAGATAGCTTTCCCAACACTTATAATTTCAAAATGTGAAACTAGATCGTGCAGAAACAACCAGAATTGCACTTAGGTGCTTCCTAGTTCTGACTAGACAAAACCATCATTTTTTTCAATTTCATTTCCATTTCCTTTTATGTCTGGAATAAATTCAAAACTATGAGAACGAAAAAGGAACTGATAAGGATTAGATGTCAGATAAGAAACTCAAAGTAGGTTTTCAGGAGCAGCCATATGTAATCCCCGTCTCCTCAGCGCCGTTATGCAGGGCAACTGCTTTTCTGCCTTTCTCAGCCACTTGTGAATGCCAGAAAAGGGTGAGAATTGTATGAAGGATAAAAATAGAAACATCTTGCAGCTTCCCGGTCCCACTTCAAAGTTCCTTACGATTGTGGGTTTCCCAATGTGGTTCTTTGTGAATTCTCAGACTAACCTGGGTAGCTGGCTGTAAAAGCACTGTAGCTGCATGTTTGGGTATGCTGTATTTTTAAAAGCAGAAGTATGCTTAAGTGACAAACCCAGCCGTCTAACAGTGCTAAAATTTCATCGAAGTCAGTGGGCAGGATCAGGTCCTGGTATATGTATTTAAAATAACAAGCAGGTTCCTCCACAGCGATTGAGTGCAGAGCAAAGCTGGCACCAGGCACAATTCTGGGGTGTTTTCCCAGACAAGTCCCTGAGATGCTGCTCTCTCGTTACCTGGAGGGGTGACTAAACTGCACTTAACTTGCCATTCCTTATTCCATTTCCCCCTTACAGAGACACCTTGTTCAGGTGGATGTCCCCAAGCGATTTGCTGACGTAACCATAAGCATTTCAGAGACGTGTGGGTGCATCGTGTCCCTCTGTGTGCGCACGGTCAGAGCAGGCGGGGGCCGCGGGGGCTGGCACCCGCGTGGGTAAACGCGTTAGAAGGAGCATTAGGAAGAAGTTCCTCCTGGTCAAACCAATACCCTTACAGCAGAGACTTGGTATCTTCCAGGCATCATTGCCTTTGATTTTAGCACCTCTACAATATAACTTTTAATTTTGCTCTAAGTACCGAAATACTCAAAATGCTGCGTAATGACTATGTTGCTTGATCTTTTTTCTGAGACTGCACAGCCTGCGGATGAGATAGAGTTAATTTGTGCAGCACATCTATTCTTCTGAATGAGAACTGAGATTTTTGTCTTATTTTAATGAAACGGCTTTGCAAAAAGTAGAACTGCATTAAAGCTAAGGGTGGAGGTTTAATCCTCTAATAAGTTACCGGGCCAGAAATGCAACGCGCGGGCGGATGAGATGGGGATGAGCCAGACGCCCGTGGGAACAGGGAAAGTGCCGCAGGTCAGTGCAGAGAAAAGGACCCAGTGAGAACAACTCCCTGGGACAGGAAAAAGTTTGATAAATGTTGTAAGAGAGGAACACAAATAAACAGCTGTGATAAAAAGGACAAGTGTAATCAAGTGAAACTTTTTTGAACCCATTTTTATAATGTCGAAAATGTTTCTTGTAACCTCCTTACAGAGGGAAAGTCACTGGCAGGTACAACAATCACATCTCACTGCAACTGAGAGCTAAGTCAGAAATATTTTTTGAAAGTTTTATTGGCAATTCTCAAAGCTGTTTAAAAGGACAGTTTATTCAGAGTTACTTAGACCTGTAAGTGACGTTGTTTCACTTGCAGCTTTTGTGTGCTGTTCTCAGAATTGTTTACCTTAAACTTTAGCAGACGTTGTGTCTGTCTAAATCTGCCTGTTGTATTAAATAAGGGAAAATACATGGTTTATTTGAGTTTTCAGTCCTGTCATCCAGCTGCTTGGATTGACTGTTTGTTTGAAGAAAAGAAAGGATGGGAAAAAAGCTCCAAGAGGAAAAGTGTGTATTCCTGTAAGAACAGATAATTTATATAAAAACTTTTGCTGGCCTTTGTGTTGTACAACCGTAGCTCTTACAGATAGGTTTTACAGAAGTTGCTCTGTGTAGAAAGAGAAATGTGTGTTTCTGTCATAAGGATGAAGTGCAGAGCAGCGCAGGGCGCGCGGCACGGTGCAGGACGTGGGGCGGACATCGCTGCCAGGGATATGCACGAGGGCCAGTAATTAAAACTGGGGTACTTTCAACACTTAAAACCCACTGATTTTGCTGGTTTATTTAGTTTCACGCAGCCTTTAAGTGGGACATGAAGGCAATAGAATTTGACTGTGCAATCTACTGTAGGTGACCCTGCTGTAGCAGGTGGGTTGGGCTGGGTGATCTCCAGAGGTCCCTTCCAACCCCAACCGGTTTTTGATTCTGTGATTCTGTGACTTTGCCAGCCGACCTTCCCAGCATGGATCACAGTGTTTCATTAGCAAACGTATTCACAACTGCCTGTGAGCAACCCGTGTTTGGGGACATGGGAGGAGTATCCCAGCGATGCCAGAATCCTGAAGGATCTCACATGTGTCTCCAAGGCTGGATCCCAGCGGTGCAGCCAGCCAGGGATGAGACCCACCTGGTTCTGAGAGCTGGGACATTCTGGAGGGATGCACCATCAGCCCCGAGGTAAGAGCCATCCTGGTTTGAATACAGAGAGTGTTTCTCAGTAGGGAAGCCTTCTCCTGTGCAAGGTCACTCCTCTACCCAGTCCCGGTAGTGTCAGCACTGGGGTTTTTCTGGTGGCATTACTGGGGCAAAACTGGCTGCTTTGACCTTCTGCAACCAAAGGCAAAAAGCTGTGCAGGAGCTGCTTCGTTATCTTCTTGCTTCGTTACGTCCTTGCTCGGCTTACTGGGTGCTGGAGGTCTGGTTTCCCCAAGTCGCAGTATTATACACAGCTATCTTGCTCCAATTTACCTTTTAAATAATTAGGTTATTAATATCGTTTCGCAGCTCTGTAATTTTCTGAGATTCATAGCAGTAGATGGAAACCACTGGGTTTCAAACAGCTTGACCTCTGCTAATGACTGAAAATCATATCCCATATTTTGATTTGGGAAGAATCTTTGCGCTATCCAAATTTTAACACGTATTGGAGATAAATGAGAAACTTGGTGAAAAGGCACTATAAATTTAATCTCGATAAGTCTACAGAACTCTCCTCCTCCCTGTTAGCTCTGGAGGAGAGGCAGGAGCACTTGCACAACAACTGCTGCTTCAAAGAAATTCCCTGGGAAGAAGAGAGATCCTCTCACATCATCACTCTGAAGGCAGAATTACATTTTGTTAGATGGCTTATGAAAGTGGATGTGAAGGCTAAAAAAAAAAATAATATCCCTCCCTCACATCTTGATTAATAGCTGAACAAAGTTCATAGGAATTGCCTACCTTGGAGAATGGAGGGGATTTGCCATTTGGGACGTATCCAACCAATTATGGCCAGTTCACACAATTGTTGAGCGTGTGCTGCTGTAGTTACTCCATCGAAAAACCCACCGGGCTCTCTATCACTTCACTGACAGTTTGCTTAGTGGCCACGCCACTCCTGTGCTCTTTAGTTCAAAATAGCTCCATCTTGCCATACCTTACCTTAATGATTTTTCAAAGCCTATCCATCAAGACTTGCTCCCTCTTGGGGCTTTGAATACATCCTCAGCATTTTGTAGGAACAGCGTCCTGGGTGGCAATGGCACAGGCCTGGGGAGCTGGCCGGACAAGCCCTGTTGGCAGTGCCGTGGGAGGCAATATTTGCAAAGATAACACCTCTTTGAACCTTTGTACAAATATATCCTTTTTTTTCTTTTTTCTTTTTTTTTTTTAAAATCACCATTTAAAATAGATGATACTACCTGTACTTCTCCCAAGTCTTGGTCCCTTAAAATGAAGAAAAAAAAGAGTCTTTATTTCCTCAGACCCTTTGGGAGCCCTGTCCTCCCTGTCCTCCTCCACTGAGGGTGCAGCACTTTCCAGCTTCCTTGGGGCCGTTCATTTATTTGCAAAAGACCAAAAGGTCAGGCAATTTCAGCTCAGTGAAGCTTCAAGTGAATTACATCATGCATAAAAATTTGCTATTTTCAAGCTAACAAACTTCTCCTATGAGGATATTTTGCTCACTTGAGCAGAAAACAGGCTGTGTTAGCAGCTTTTCTGAGCAATGTTCTCTGATAGCAGATCGACGTGTGGTCCTCCATACGTCCCCTGGATGTAGCACCAGCCTCCCAGGCTGATGCTGTCCTGGGAGCCCTGCCGCGGATTTGCTCCCCATTTATTCAACAACTTCTTGCATCACAGATAGGGAAATAAGCAATATATACAGTGGCTGAGAGGTGTGCATGATAATTGCCTTTAAGATGTGTTGTGCACATAAAGAAGATTTTGAACATCTATTTATGTCCCCAAAACCTTCACAAAAGGCAGGGCAGGGAGATTCCCCGACGGCTGCGAACGCCAGCACGAGGATGTGCGAGTCGGACTCCATCCTCCACATCTGGACGGTCTTGCTGGTGAAGGCTCTGCCACTGAAGCGCAGAGGGCGGAGCACACCTGTATGGGGACCTATGTATGTGCAAATGCATCTGGAATGTTCTTATTCGCTGCTACACAGAGAAAGGCAATTCCCAAGGTGGGGGAAGATAGGAGACGGAGGATTCTTGCCCATAAAGACTTGAATATATGAATATATAAGGTCTCCAGGGTGACCTTATAGCACCTACCAGTACCTAAAAGGACCTATAAGAAAGCTGGAGAGGGACTTTTTACAAGAGCATGTGGTGATAGAACAAGGGCTGATGGCTTTAAACTGAAAGAGTGGAGGTTTAGATGAGATAGAAGGAAGAAAATCTTCCCCATGAGGGTGGTGAGGCCCTGGAACAGGCTACCCAGAGAAACTGTGGATGCCCCGTCCCTGGAAATGCTCAAGGCCAGGCTGGACGGGGCTCTGAGCAACCTGGGCTGGTGGAAGATGCCCATGGCAGGGGGTTGGACTAGATGATCACGAAGGTCCTTTCCAACCCAAAGAATTCTATGATAAATTCTGGATTCTAAGCAGCTCAGGCAGTGAAAAATTAGTTGTACCCTTAATAATGAGATTGTGAGGAAGTTTATAACCTTCCTCAGGCAGGAGTATAGTGAATTAGTATAGTATAGTGTATAGGATAGTATAGTGAACAACAATGAGCTGCTGTAGTTCTGGGCAGACTTGGGTCCTCCGTGGCTGTGAGTCGGGGACTTTTGCTCAGCGAGCACAGGGACAAGCCCGGCTCGACACGAGGCTCCGGCAGATACTTGTCGAACACCAGATAAGACTCTCTTCTTAGCAAAGGAACACGGCAATTTGAAAAAGTGATCTATTTTGTAGTGTGGGGATCAGCAGCTGAGAGGGCTGACTAATGACGAGCGTGGCCCCATCGCCGAGCTGCCGCTCTGAGCAGGGCGGCAGCCACCCACCCGCCCACCCCTCGCAGCAGAGCCCGCCGGCAGCCTGCAAAAACAAACGCGCAGCAACGTGGGAGGCTATTTTCCGTGTGACCTCCGCATCTTTGCCCAAGGACTTAACGCCGTGATTTGTACAGGAAGCACCGTGCCACCGCGGTGACACAGGAGGTAATAGGGGACAGAGAAGAGAGAGGCATGATGCAGTGAAATTCATCTACTGGAGTATACAAAGACTAATCATAAATAACACTTCGCCACTCTTATGAGTGTGTTCTGAATGTTGAAACAAGACCCTTTCTGCAAGTGTGGATTCATGAAAACAAAGCTCTTGAAAAGCGGAAAACAAGCGAGTCTCCCAGCTCGTAGTGTCTCCACATCGCTTGTCACCCTGTTCATGGGGAATGAGCGACAAGAAAAACACAGCATGAGCATTAAACACTGCTGTGCATTTAAAAGAACCAGAAGTTACCAGCCGAATAAAGTAGGACTTCACAATAATGTTTTCCAGTAAGTGGTCAGTTCTGCTTTGCGTGGGTTAATTCTCGTCAGACCTTTGGTGTGACGAGGATGAAACCTGCAGCCTTTTTGCCAGTAGCTTTGAGGAACGGGGGTTTGCACCTCAGGTGTGTGTCGTGCACTGAGCTGCAGGCTGGTGTCCGGACACGGAGCAGAGAGATGGTGTCCGGACACGGAGCAGAGAGATGGTGTCCGGACACGGAGCAGAGAGATGTGTCCGGACACGGAGCAGAGAGATGTGTCCGGACACGGAGCAGAGAGATGTGTCCGGACACGGAGCAGAGAGATGGTGTCTGGACACGGAGCAGAGAGATGGTGTCCGGACACGGAGCAGAGAGATGTGTCCGGACACGGAGCAGAGAGATGGTGTCTGGACACGGAGCAGAGAGATGGTGTCTGGACACGGAGCAGAGAGATGGTGTCCGGACACGGAGCAGAGAGATGTGTCCGGACACGGAGCAGAGAGATGGTGTCCGGACACGGAGCAGAGAGATGGTGTCTGGACACGGAGCAGAGAGATGGTGTCTGGACACGGAGCAGAGAGATGGTGTCCGGACACGGAGCAGAGAGATGGTGTCCGGACATGGAGCAGAGAGATGGTGTCCGGACACGGAGCAGAGAGATGGTGCCCGGACATGGAGCAGAGAGCTGGTGTCCGGACACGGAGCAGAGAGATGGTGTCTGGACACGGAGCAGAGAGATGGTGCCCGGGGTTCCTCTGCCATCCCGCTGCGGTGGGTGGCACTGCCCGGGGTCCTGCTCTGCCACATCAGCTGTCAACAATGCTGAGCTCTCCCGAGGGCAGGTTGGTGGTGGTTTGCTGCCTTTGCTCCGGGGGGGTGAAAGCTGCCTGAACCATTGCTTTTCACTCTGCTTTGGTGGAGCGAAATCAGGTCTGGTGTGCTCTGAGGGGACCGAGGGGTGTTCCAACAGCCCGAGACTTTCCAGTAGCAGCTTTGTGATGGAGGCGAATCAATAGGTGAGGGACCCCAAATCTCACCAAAACTGTGGGGGCTGTGGCATATTCCATGGCTAGTAGCCAACTAAACCATGGTGCGGATGGGAGGTACCTTTATGGGGGCTCAGGGGAGGGGGCAGAGATGTGTCTGTGACGGTGCAACACGTTTTTTATTTTCACGAAGAAGACACGACTAATGCTAGACGAATCTCGAAAGATTTGGAGTTTCAGCTAACCATCTCAGAGTGGGGGTGCTTATTCGTACCTGTGTGACTCACCCTGCCTGGCAGAGCAGGGGGACTGCAGAGAGCCGAGGGTCCTGCTCCTTCCCACCAGCAGCGTGTGGGGCAGGAGGAGCAGCGAGGCCACAGCAGAGCTGCAGCAGCACCGGCTCGTTGGCCCCTTCGTCCTGCAATTGTGTCACGTGCAGCTGCTTTCAGCTCCTGGGATGTAAAAAAAATAAAAATAAAAAACTAAGCATAGAGAAAACTGGTGATGAGAAGAGGGGAAGGGAGCCCGGCTTGGAGAGAGCGTGCTGCCTTCTGGGTCTCTCGCATAAAGACACCCATTTTATCTTCTGATGTGCAAGTTCAGCTCGATTAAGTTTTCTCCGTTTCTTTAGCACTGTTGTTTAAGTATGGCATTGCAACAAGAAAACTAGAAGCTACAGTAAGATAACACACACAATTTTCTCAGTGAATAGCAGTATTATCTCATTTGATTAAACCCAAATAGATAGCACAATCTATGTATGCGTGTGTTTAGGCAAGGCCTATGAATTCTAAGTCCTATCACTTCCAGAATCACATATCCAATTATTGCAAAACTGCAAATCCTTGGGAACTGGCATCTAGCCAACACTAATGAAAAATGTGTGCAGAAAATATTGTAAAAATGGAAGTGCTATGCTTGTAGCATCACTCCCCAAGCTGGAAGAGCTACATATATCTTCTCTCTCAGGTATGCATTTTGTACTTCAGCTGCCTTAATTAAATGGCACCTAAGCATGGACTTTACTTTCCAATTAAGCAGGATGTTTCTCTAGTGCGCGCTCTCTGTAACCCTTACTCCAGAGGCAGCGGTTCTCTAACCACCCATTCATTCTGCCTGTGGTGAGGTGGAAGGCTCTCCTCTGTTGCTAATTAAAGTAATTTTGCTAAGATGACCATTACATGCATGGAAGCAACATGAGGCAATGCAATAAATTATGTTGGAAGTCACTCTAAGTTGTCCGGGGATCCAGCATGCTGGGGTCACCCAGCTGCTGGGAGAGGAGCAACGAGAAGATACACCTTAAAAAGGGCCCTGCAGCAGGAGTAACACTTTTCTGAGTGGGAGCTACCTTGTGTGTTATTAATAGGTGGATGTCACCGGAGAAAAAACTGCTCTGGACCGCAGCTGGGAAGAAGTGATATCTGGGGTGCCAAGAGCTGCCGTCAGGGACATATGCTGCTGGCTGGGGGAAACCATCAAACTCTCTCCACCATCTCTTCACTAAGGGCTGAGGAAGTTTAAAGTACCTAAATGAAGATACCTGCATGTACCCTGAGAGAAGGATGGGCACAGCAGAGCTAAGAGCAAGCCGCAACCGTCCCAAAGTGGCAGCGCCGCGTGCTGACACCCGAGCTGTTGGGGCTCACCTCTGCTCCTGGGGCGATGCTGCTGCGGGCTGGATCAGGGCTTGGCGCTCACCTTGGAGCCCACCACTGCTCATCTCCTGCCATAAGCTCTGCCAGGCAATAACCCACCTCCTGAGGTATCCCAAGTAAGTTATCAAACCACCAAAAAATAAAGAGGCGCCCGCTCAGGGTTTCGCAGAGCTTTGTAGAAGCGATGCTGGTGGATGTGTATATTGGAAGGCTGGTGTAATGGTGGGAGTGCGTTGGCATCGACCTTTGACCGCTGCGCTCTTCGTGTGCACAGTGACACAGGGGCAGGGGGTCACCGGTCTGGTGCGGTGACAATGTCCCCAACTGGTACAGCCAACCTGCAGGTCATTAAATGCTGCTGCAGTGCTGGTTGATTTTGGATTAACCTTCCCCGTTTGCATTGGTGTCTGTTGCTTGGTTTTGATCTGTTGTCTGGTTTCAGTTCTGAATGAAAGTTGGTTTAAGCTTATTTGCTTGGAGTTGTTCTGGGGTTTCTCTGTGACAGGAGGTGACATGGGCAACGACTTAATTCTGGAAAATCCATCTCGGTTTCCAAAAGCCGTTGTTGTACAAAGTTATTTTTTTCCACGTACCCTCAGATCTAATTCCTAATCAAGTCACACAAATAGCAACAAATGTAAAATTACCTTTAAACAGGAAGGATTTTTGTATTTGCTGTCGTAGCACATTTCAGGATGTGTTAGAAGTGAGAAACATGTCTGAGGTGAGAAAAGCTTATTTTTTATTCGGTACAACTGAGCTGATATGTCTCCTGACCCACTCAGGAAGGACTTTCTGCAAGAACACAACCCGACCAGTGCTGGGCTGATGAGCTGTGACAGTACAAAAACCACCCCAACTCGGGGGTGGGACAGATATCCTAACGCAGGTGGGGGCTTCTTCATGCTAAGCTGAAATTACACTGCTATGCTGCTTATATACTGTAAACTGCACTGCTATATACTAGCTATACCACTATATACTGGTTATACCGCTATATACTGGTTATACTGCTATATACCAGCTATGCTGCTATATGCTGGTTATACTGCTAAGCAGCACTGTTCGTACAGGATCCCACAGCCCTAACGCACACATAGCGCTGGGAAGTTAATTGCATTTTACAAAGTATTTGTATTTGGCAAAAAGCTTTGATAAGAACCTGTTATTGAATAGTGATATCAGATATAAACAGAGCATTGCTAAGGGGAGATGCACCGAAGTGCTCTGGCTCACCTTGGTTTTGAAAGAGTACTGCAGAACTGATGGCAAATGGGTAGACAACACTATGAAAACCTTAACAAAGGGATGGACAATTTCTATAGATGTCTTCAGGGGGCACATAATAGATTAAAATAAAGGCTGTGATTTTGGTTTTCCAATTTTTGCTTTTATTTATCAGTAAAGTAGAACAAGTTGCTTTGTAAAAATATATCTCTTGTGCCGTGGGTAGCAGCTCTGTGGGCAATTTGGTAAGGCCAAATCTTCAAGGAGAGATTGTTATGACCAGAAAACCTCTATTTCTGATTTTTAAGATTTTAAAATGCAGCATTTAACATTACAAAACCCTGCTGGTTTTGCAGTTTTTGTCCTGAATTTGGAAATTAATTCTAAGTTAGTTTATTCAAAAATGAATTATGATCAATCTGTTTTAATTGGACAAATGAGACACACCAGGTTATTTCATACAATGAAAACATTTCAAACTATATTAACAGTATAAAAATGGTTATTTGGGAGGAGATTTTATGACTTAATTCCATGCCTTTTTTCTATTTTTAACTGTTAATCAAAGCTTCTGGCTTGTTAGGAAATATTACAAATCTTTATATCCCTGAAGCTTTTAAATTATTCACTGTGCTTACTATTTCTGATGGGAGACTATCCCTTTCAATTGGAAATTTTCTGTTATTTGTGCCTGAAATGCTTGAAAGTCAAAGTATAGCCTCAAATACTGTTAGCAGCAAATATAATGAAGGGAGGGGGGTGTGCAGGCTTTTAATTGCACCAACATTAACTGAGTCAGCTGCACGAACCGCTTTCACAGCACAGCACTATACAGCACAAGTCCTGCTCTTATTCTAGTTTATTGGATATGAGGAAGAATTTCTTCCCCCAAGGGCTGTGGGGCATTGGAACAGGCTGCCCAGGGCAGTGCTGGAGTCACCGTCCCTGGAGGGGCTGGACAGACGGACATGAGGTTCTCAGGACATGGGTAGAGGTGGACTGGGCAGTGTTCAGTTAATGGTTAGTCTCAATGATCTTAAAGTGTTTTCCAACCAAAATGATTCTATGATTCTATGATTTTTGGAGTATTTCAGAAGAACAATCAGTTCAGAGGGTTATATGATGTCTCATCACTGAAGAAGCAATAGCTACATCAGTCAGAGAAGTGAGACTACTGCTTAGGAACTCCCTCACTTTCTCTAAATGTTGTATGCTAGATATATCGATCACCATCTGTTATGAAAAACTCTCAGAAGATGCAGAGGATGCACCTAAATAGGATAACTACAGTAGATGAGTGTCCATGACTATTGGGGCAGTGGGAGAACAGGAGGCCTTAAAGCTGGTCTCTTGAGCCATGTTTATTTAGATCGTTTTTATAGCCTGGAATTTATGAAGGAAGCCATGCTTCATGTTAGCAGATTTTGCTAGAGGTTGTATTGTAACTTTAGCTTTTATTTCTTCTAATTATCAGGTTTTGCTTACAGTTTTTAAGCACATGTGTGTTTATTTCAGACTATTTTCTTAAAAGTAGTAAAATATAACATTTGTTGCAAGGATTCTAAAATACTTCGTTCTGAACTTTAAAGAGTTATCAGTTTCATACACATCACTGACACTTCAGCTGAGTAATTCTAAAAGTAATTTATACCTGAAAGGAAGATGAGCTGTTTGAGATGAGTCTGTCTTCGTACTTCAGAAACACCCGGATTTCTTTTGAGCAGATGTAGAAGTGTGTCACATTCCCACTGAGATAAAGAAGATCTCTTTTTGGTTTTAGGGAAAATTCACTGCCCTTTTTGGCTCTCCCGTTCGTTGGTCCTGGGGGCAGGAGGGGTCGGTCGCAGAGGTAACCCTGTGGTTCGATGCAGATTAGACCAAATGAAAGGGGCATCTTCTACTTCTGAACACTTGGGGATCTTCTCTGACTGTGTCTTGGATTAAATAATCTGTTGAATTATTTTGTGACACAGGCTGGGTGTTTCCAGGGCTCCAGTTAATAGTTGTGCTATTGCAATTTTGTTGTATTGTCTTACCATGAGGTTTGGTTGCAAAGACTCTTCTGCTTTAGTATGTGCTCTGAAACATATTCCTAAAAATATGTCACAGGGATTTGCTTTTTCAAATATCCAGAAGGAAACTCACTGACTAAAGCATCCAGAGAAAGTGGATATACAAAGCACAGAACTTCATTGAAGCAGATTTTTATTCAAACAAATACTTCTGGCTAAATTTTCAAACATTGTACCAGTTCTGGTAAGGGCAAAAACTTACATTTAAAAGCTTACCTAAATATAACACATAAATCTGTGTATGTACAGCACTGGAACCACACATAGGAGAAGACACAAAGATAACAGGATTTTTTTTTCTTTGCTAATAAGCAAGTCACTTAACACAACTATGAAGTTAGACCTCCCAGTGCTTAAATCCAGTTAATTAAAGAAGTGTTAGGTGCAGAAATACCTTGACAGATCTGATTATATTCCTCCTAACTTCCAATTTTCAGCAATCCCATAGAAAGACCATAAGAACATGTAAGAAAATGTTGTTTTTACCCAAGAAAATATGAGGCATTTAAAAGCAAATCAGTTACTGATTAGTCCATATGGGTTATTCTGCCTGGGACAGAAACATACTCTGCCTTGGAGAATTTTTCTCTAGGATTTGAGGACTTAACCCCATCTAAGGTGTATTCAACCAAAATCATACCAGTGCCTGAAATCTGATTTTTTTTTTTTTTTTAAACTTTATCAACGTCTGTGTCTATTTATCTCTTGCCTTTAAAAAGTCAGGATTTTGGGCGGAGGTTTTGCAGCCGTGTCTTGCTGGCAGAGTTCCCCCAGCCCAGCAGAGTGTCCTACCAGGGACTTTGTATTTTTTGCTGAGAAACACATGAACAGGGAGCTGAATTAGTCCTGGCTGCTGCCGTTGCCCATCCCACGATCTCAGCAGCATCAGGAACTTGAAAACAAACACGTTTCAATAAGGAATGGCTTTGCGGTAATACTTCAACCCGCTTCTTCTCAAAGCTTTGATTTGGTTTTCATCCAGGACCCAAAAAGCTCACGTAGTTATCCACATGCTCAGAACCTCTTGAGCTGAAAATTTCATGAGAACAGTCTGCCTCACGATTTTCTGCTATTTCATGCTTTCTCTCTTGATGGCAAATTGCTAAGAGAACAGCCTCTCCTGTTGATTTCTGGAACTTGCCTTATTTTCCTTGCTGCTCCGTGTTGTGTTTGACACTGCCTCCATGCACAGGGCCCGGTAATGGGCACTGTGGAGAAAACAGAGCTAAAATGGTTTTGAATCTTAAATGATGTGTTTCAAGCTGACGGTGCCAGGCTGTGCGGCTGCTCTGTTCTCCCATGTGTGTTGCATTTCATGCTGCCTGCGTGCCCGTGCGTGCCCGGGGCCACCAGCCACAGCGGGGGGCCAGCTCTGCCCTCCTCCTCATCCTCCTCCTCCTCCTCTTCCTCCTCCTCATCCTCCTCCTCTTCCACCTCCTCTTCCTCTGGGGCTCACGCGTTTCAAGTCATTACTATACACATTTTCCAGTTCTGATGTAAGACAAGCAATGCCTGGGTTGTGTCAGCAGAGAAGCACTTCACCGTGGTTCTGGCTGTGATTGCTGAAAAAATATAGAGGCGTAATGCTCAAGTGAACTCGGATACCTGCTCATGCCCAAGCTCTGGTCAAAGAGGGCACTGCGATTTTATTTATTACCAAAGCACCAAATGCACTGTAGACTGACCATCTCCTAATAAGCGGAAAAGGTTTATTGAAAAGCATTTAGTTTTAATCTCCCGGCCAGATAAGCCCAGACTGTTCCAGCTGTCTAGTGACGGTGTGAGCCACGCTGCTCTGAGTGATGGTGACACACCAGTTGCTCGAGGATGTTTCTTGTTTAACGATGTACCGATAGATTTAATTACACCTGAAAGACTGCTCCTGTCTGGCTGAGCGCTCAAACCCGATACAGCGTCAGGCAGGTTTGACATGTGACAAGTAGTATTTAAATGGAGTATGATCTTATGATTTATTTAGGTCACAGTACAGTTTAATTATTAATGGTGTTACGCCGATTTGAAGACGAGCTCTGAAGGACTCCTCCACTTCGTTTTAGATGTTTGAAATTCATAGCAGTCCCCAAGACCCTGCATTTATAATGAGTTATTCCTGCTGGTGTACTAATAACAACATCGAATGGTAAAGGGGAGGGCGGGGAAATAAAGCAAACCAGAAAGGATGATATTCACATTCTTATTGCAGACGTGTATCTCTGATGCTACGCTGCTTTAGCAGATATTGTTGTGAGCTGTTCCTCTGGGTGCTGAGCAGGTGCTGGAGAAGTTATCGCATGGATGCTGTCACATTGGGTTGCGTCTTGGGTGATAAGAGCATTATTACCACTGGGGACATTGCTGGGCTTCAACAGCTGCGAAGAGAAGTGTCTGATGTGTGGGGGACATCTGCTGCCCTTGGTGAACAACGTGGTCCTCAGCAGACAAAGGACAGGAATGACCCGGTATATTTTGCCAACTACTTCCACCGAGATGAAGCTAAAATCTCTGCTCATTCTGGCTTTTTGGAAAAAAATTCAACGAGCTCACCCTGCGAGTGTTTAAGACAGAGGTACCTCGAACTGACAAGGGTTGATGAGTGAGATGGGCTACGATGACGTTCAACGGGCCATTAAGCGAAACGCTTGCCAGCATCTTTAAACTCTTACCCTTAAGTGACCCAATCTAAACTACTCATTTTCAGCCTCAGAAGCAAAGTGCTTCCTGGAAGAATGCGCCGGAGGGGTCCCCTGCACAGGCGGCTTTTTCAAAGAACTGTTGCTCAGCGCGGACACAGTAATACTTTAAAACCCACAATACTTTGAAAAGCCTCAGAAGTTTGCTGGTTTGTATCCATCCCGTTACCAGCTGTCCTCCTTGGAGTCTCACTGCCCCCCTTATCCTCAGGCTGCTGGAATCATCCCTTTGCCTGTTCTCCTTCAGCCCTGGCAAACCGCAGGATTGCGGTGACAGGTTTTGATAATTTTGCTGTAAATCCTCTCTGAGATCAGTGGAGTGGCTTGAACAGTCTTTGGTGTGATGCTGCTAAAGAGCTGCTGGTGGGAATCTGGAGCCAGGAACAGCAACCTGCTCAAAGGGAGGTGACAGGGCACTCATTCATCTGAAGGTATTACACTTTTATTGCTGTGTAGTTCTTAACTTCTCCTCAGAGGCGACCAGGGAAAGGTTGCTCACTGGATAAACATAATTCTCCTCTAGGACTGAGTTCAGGGCTCCAGAGCTGCAAGCCCAGGTGGGTGTGAGGCAGGAGTGAAAAAATTCAGGTTCCAAATCCAACGTGAGCAATGAAAGTTTGGAATATTGCTGGGAAATAGAGTGATGCCCAAGCTGTGTTTGCATCCTGGGCTGTGCCTGCGGTGGAGGGACAGGCTCTGCAGAGCAAGAGGGAGGCTCTGGAGACCTTCGCGGTCACATTAAATAGGATTTGTTGTGTGCTGGGGCAGGATTTTCCCCATCCATGTCAGCTGGCTCAGCTCCGTGTTCTGCATGCAAGAGGAGAAATCAAAGCCTTAGTAAGTGCGTATTTTATAAAGAAACTACGTACCTCAGGAGTGTTGCGGTTCAGAAGATGAAACTCATATTCCAGCAACTCTAATACAGTATTGCAAAATGACATTAAAACAATTGAAAAAAAAAAAAGGCAAGTTTTACAGTTTAGGTTATAATGCATGCTAAGAACAGGCATACAGGTGATTTGGTTGGGGTTGTATTTATTTTTTGTTGGTGTTGGTAGCAAAACTGTTGAAATTTTCAGAGTCATTTGGTATACTTTAAATATAATTAATCAATACCTTAATAATAAATACACTGTGATGCACGTGGAGGTAATTATCTGTTTAAATTCTCCAGCTGTCTGGTGCAGATGTCGCTAATGGAGGCTGTGTGAAAGGCGGTGTTAGTGTTGGTCTGAGGTGGGACAGTTGCAAAGAAAGATGCTCAGTGGGTGCTGGAGGCTTTGGGTGTGTGCGGGAGCATCCCTGGGGACGGATGATGGCAGAGCAGTCGCTTCAGAAACAGTCTGGGGGGGGGTTGGAAAAGCCTACACAGCAGGCATTGCAAACAGCGCAAGGGTCAAGGAAAATATTATTCCTAAACCAAAAAAGTGATAACATGACATTAGCTCTTTAACAGATAAAGAAAGGATCTGGTATTGGTATGGAGAGGGGCATACCAGGGATTAAATGTAGAATCATAGAATGGTTTGGGTTGAAGGAACCTTCCCAGTGCCCCCCTGCCATGAGCAGGGACATCTGCACCAGCTCAGGTTGCTCAGAGCCCGTCCAGCCTGGCCTGGGGTGTCTCCATGTAGCACCTGGGCAGTCTGGGACTCTGCATTGCATTTATCTTACACTTATTCCTACTTACTGATGCGTATTTGTATTTGCTTGCATATTTTATTACACATTGTTAAACCTCTTCTTTTATATTTTGTTCCTATTGTGTTTCTGATCTACCTCCTCGCTTTCTTCACCGTCCAGTGTATTTTAGCTGGTTTGCTTTGGATCGGGTACCTGGGAATGCCCAGGGCAGGTAGGGACACCCCTGGTACCACAGGGATCAGATGCAGGGACAATCCTGGTGCCATGGGATTAGACACAGGGACACCCCTGGTACCACAGGCATCAGATGCAGAGACATCCCCAGTGCTGTGGGATCAGATGCAGGGACATCCCCGGTGCTGTGGGATCAGATGCAGGGACATCCCCAGTGCTGTGGGATCAGATGCAGGGACATCCCCGGTGCTGTGGGATCAGATGCAGGGACATCCCCAGTGCTGTGGGATCAGATGCAGGGACATCCTCGGTACTGTGGGATCAGATGCAGGGACATCCCCGGTGCTGTGGGATCAGATGCAGGGACATCCTCGGTGCTGTGGGATCAGATGCAGGGACATCCCCGGTGCTGTGGGATCAGATGCAGGGACATCCTCGGTACTGTGGGATCAGATGCAGGGACATCCCCGGTGCTGTGGGATCAGATGCAGGGACATCCTCGGTGCTGTGGGATCAGATGCAGGGACATCCCCGGTGCTGTGGGATCAGATCCAGGGACATCCCCAGTGCTGTGGGATCAGATGCAGGGACATCCCTGGTGCTGTGGGATCAGATGCAGGGACATCCCCGGTGCTGTGGGATCAGATGCAGGGACATCCCCGGTACTGTGGGATCAGATGCAGGGACATCCCCGGTGCTGTGGGATCAGATGCAGGGACATCCCCGGTGCTGTGGGATCAGATGCAGGGACATCCCTGGTGCTGTGGGATCAGATGCAGGGACATCCCCGGTGCTGTGGGATCAGATGCAGGGACATCCCTGGTGCTGTGGGATCAGATGCAGGGACATCCCCGGTGCTGTGGGATCAGATGCAGGGACATCCCCGGTACTGTGGGATCAGATGCAGGGACATCCCCGGTGCTGTGGGATCAGATGCAGGGACATCCCTGGTGCTGTGGGATCAGATGCAGGGACATCCCTGGTGCTGTGCGATCAGATGCAGGGACATCCCCGGTGCTGTGGGATCAGATGCAGGGACATCCCTGGTGCTGTGCGATCAGACCAACCCCGTGGAGGCCCCTTCCCTCTGGACACCTGGTTTCTTCCCCGGGGCCTCAGCACCTCAAGACTGACTGTTCAAAATCTGGAAAGCATATACAAAAATCTACTTTCGGAATTATTTTTAAAGGTATTCTTAAGTGTATCTGCCTGTTAACTGTATGAGTGACACTATGAAATATATCTGTATGCAGACTGAAGAAACGCTGATTCTGGCAAGATACTCGATGATGTGAAAACTGCTTTTTGAAGTGCTGGTGTGAGGAAGGTCTTCCTGCAGCACTCGGGTGACAGAGGACTCCTCTCTTCTCGCTGTTTTCCTTTGCACCGCGGCGGTGAGAAGCAGGGAGCGTGGGAAGCGATGACAGGCTGTAAAACACTGATCCCTCTGGCTGTGCCCACTTACTTCAGCTCTCGCTGCGAATTCTAAGCAGTGGAGTGATTGCTTTAATCCCTGAATCCGCCAGGTTTGGACAAATTCACATGCCACAGGTGTGTACATAGTTGTTTTTTTTTTTTCTTTTAAAAAGGAACTGTAGAAGTATATACTGTGGTTATGGGTGGAAACGTCAAATTCAACCAGCTTCATTTCATACCTGGGATGAATCTAGGGAGCAGCAAATCTGTTCATAAGTGTGTAAACGCTCAGCCAAACCCCTGCACCCCGCTGCTCCTGCATCTGCTGTGTCCCCATGGGGCAGGGCACGTTGCCGTGCTGTCCCCAGCTCTGGGACCCCAACGTCAGAGGGACAGGCACCTGTTGGAGAGGAGCCAGAGGAGGCCACCAAGATGCTTGGGGGGCTGGAGCATGTCTGCTATAGGACAGGATGACAGAGTCGGGGTTGTCCAGCCTGGAGAAGGCTGCAAGGAGACCTTACAGCAGCCTCCAGTGCCTAAAGGGACCTATAGGAAAGCTGGAGAGGGACTTTTTACGAGGGCAGGTAGTGATAGGACAAGGAGTGGTGGCTTTAAACTGGAAGAGGGGAGATTTAGATGAGAGATAAGGAAGAAATTCTTCCCCATGTGGGTGATGAGACGCTGGAACAGGCTGCCCAGAGAGGTGGTGGCTGAAGCATCCCTGGAGACACCCCAGGCCAGGCTGGACGGGGCTCTGAGCAACCTGAGCTGGTGCAGATGTCCCTGCCCATGGCAGGGCATTGGAACTAGATGATCTTTAAAATCCTTTCCAACACAAAGTGTTCTGTGCTCTGTGGTGTGAGCTGGGGAGCCCCCCGTGCTTGTGTCGCAGGTTTTCCCCCAGGGCGTTTGCAGGGTGGGCAGCTGCTCCCCGGTCACCCGTCCCCATGCCGGCAGCCTCACAGGCCCCGGTGTCACCGTAGCAGGGGCAGGTCACCGCACCGAGCCCCGTGGTGGTCCCTGCCAGCCTTTCAGCCCCACCGGGGCTTTCTGGGGGGCTGTGCAGGGCCAGCAGAGCCAGGAACTCCGCAGCTGCCACAGGAAGAGGTATTTGATGGAGAGCGAGCTCTTCCTTGGCTTCTTTATGTGCCTCATAAAGACTGAGCTCAATAATCTGGGTGGCTTTAATTTTACATCCACCCACTTCTGGCTGCACTGATCGATATTGGTAATATCTGCACGCAGGGAGATTTTAACATTTCCTTACAGAGATGCGAGGATGTGTTACGCACTCAGCTGCAAATCAGCTGCGTAGTTTTGCACAGGGAGTAGCTTTGGGGTCAAGCTGCATAATATTTTCAGCAGCATAGCTCTCCAGAGCGTTGCTTTTAGCTTGATATTGATTATTATTATTGTCTGCAGTCCCGGGTATTAGTGTGGACTGGAAAGCCCAGATCCTTGCATCAGATTTCTCATGGTATCAAACCAAACCAGCTGTGAGGCAGCGGGGTGCAACGTGGGAGCCCTGGAGAGCTTGTCCAAGGAGAGGCGGCTTTCTGGGCCAGCCGGGATGCGCGTGGGGGCACGAAGGGGGCAGAATATTGCCCTGGGCACACATCCTCACGTGTGCACACACACACACACGTGGAGTTTGCCCGAGGACACGTGCTGTGCAGCGATGCCGTAACCCTTCATCCCGCACCGTTCCCCATCCCAGCGACGGAGTTTGGGGCTGGGGGAGCCCCTATTCCAACCCAGCTGATGCATGGAACAAACCACGAGCCTGGGGGTGCTTCAGAAACAGCTCCAAAAACTGAATCCTCTGCCAAACAAATAATTGTGTTAGGACAAACTAGATTTGAAAATGGGTTTAGAAATGTCTAAACAGAAGAGCGTATTTTTGTGCAAAACACAAAATTTGGTTTTCCTTGCTGTAATTTATATAAAGGAAATATTGAATTCTGCACAGTGCTACATTTGTAAGCTCTTAGGTCTGTACAAGCTTTTAAACTGAAGGAGGTCCTACTTTCTAGCTCGTTGCCAGCCCAGGCAATCTGACAGAAAGGTGCCATGGAATGTATGGCTCTACGAAATATCAAACACATCTTCTGGGTGGTCTTACAGAATTTTTGTGCTTGTTTTAGGACTGACATTTCAAGTTGTTCTAAGCGCAATATTTCCAGATTTTCACTATTATATTAAAACCTTACTATAGCAATTCTGAAAATACTTTTCCATTATTTTATTCTGTGATATATGTGTGGAATAACTCAGGGTGCCTTTAGGAGATTTTCGGCACCAATTTTGGGGGAACACCATTTACTGCTACTGTAGCCAATTCACAATCATGGCAAGGAAAACTCATCACCATTGTGTCACTTACCCCTTAAAATACATAAAGTCTGTGGAAATAAATATTAGTTCTTATAACAAGCCTACGTGTTACAATTTTAATAGTTTATGTAAGTTGAATAATATTAGCAAAAGTATGGTCAGAAGTTGGTAAATCATAGAGAGCAAATGTGGCATACAGTGCAGCTGCTTCTAAAAACTATAGATCTCTTGGGAAAACACATAACTCTGTTTTAGTAAAAGGAAAACACTATCAAATAATGCTTCTGTGCCAATTGCACAGTGGGAGCGGGGCTGGCTAACCTGGATGGTACAAAATGAATAAAGACAATGCGAGCACGGGCTGAGTGTCTGTTCAGCCTCCTTATGTCAAGACACTTAAAGTTCACCAACCTTTTCTGGAATACAAATTACCATGATTATAACATATATCCACAAAATGTCTGTCATTTGTCTGCAGACCATCCAAGGCAATAGCATTGAAATTCAAATGAATGTAAATTAAAATTGTCTTTATAATACGATGTAAATAAAAATAAAGCTGAAGTGGCAACCTTTACTTGTTTTTAAAGGATTTTACAATTACCGAGACGGATGATTTTACAATAGAAGTGTTGGTCTAAAGTCCCATGAAATGCACACTGCAGGGAGATACTGAATGACTTAGTTTGGTGTTTTCCTATTGCATCAGGCGTCACTCCCCTTCCTCGCAGAAACTCCTGGCTCTTCGTGCCTTCGGGTACCAGGATGATGGGGAGCCACAGAGCTCCTTGCCGAGCTGCGCTCAGCGTCCCTGAGCTCAGCAGAGATGGTTTTTGCCTTGGTGGTCCATGCAATTCAGAACCAAAGGTCGTCATTCTCGTGCAGCCTTGTCACATGCAAAACAAGGTATTTTAATTGGGAGTCCGTGATGATTTCATAACGATTAGCCTATTTGTCCTCAGACTTTCCCAGGCCATGGGTTACAACTATATTTTTTTAACATGCTCCTGATTTTTCAGTTGAGCTACTGCCCTGATCCAAAGGAAGAGCACAGCCCTGCTGCCTAACAGCAGAAGCAAGATCTCCACTGGATGATTTATTTTCCTGAGTTGCAAGCAACCCAAAAGTTGTGCACGTAAATACAGTCCCCCGTTTCCCTGCTGTGATATTCCCGTTTCTGCAGCTGCAGCTCTTTTTTGGCATCGCCCAGAGCCCGTTGGGTCAGCAGGTGTCTTGCACCCACGGCAACCTCCAGGTCCCCATCGCACCGAGGCTGGACTGGGGATACCCCCGCGTAATACCAAAAACTCACTCACAGAGAGTAAAACTCTCAGTTAGGGACAACTTTGTAAAAACTAAAATATTGTAGAGTTTGAGGATCTTGCCCATATAAATTGGGAGGCTGGGGAATACATGTAAAAGATGAATTAGTTAATATTAACACACACCCCAACACCCCATAAGCAGGGACAGTGGATTACGTGTAGCGCAAGCAGAGGGTGCTGTCTCCATCTCCAGCCAGAATTGCTGGTATTTATTTATTGCCAATATTACCAGCAATGTCCTGAGACTGTGTGTGAGGCTGTTGCTCGCAAATCGCCTGAATGTTTTTACTTGAAATATAAGATGGATAAAAAGGATCTTTATTCTGTCAGTTTGATGAATAATTACAGTATGGTAGCTACTAAAAAAATGTGCTTGTAACAGGCTTCACGATCAGAGTTATGGTTGAAAGAGAGATGGTTTATTTTTACTATATTAACAAAAATTATATTTACAATCAGAAAATTGACCGGATAGCTCCAGTCCTTTATAAGTGAATTAATACATGTTTGATTCAAATATATGACATTGATTTTGGTAGCGCTGAATATAATGGTGTTTCCAGCAAGATGGGCCTCTCTTAAATCTTCAGACTCCAAATGTTTTCCCATCTCTACACCTTTAACAGTATGGGGATTTTATTTTGCAATTAATGAAAATATATGAAGTTTCTACAGCTCAAGGTTTGCTAATTAGAAATCAGTGTCTCTGGTGAAACTGTTACACACCAAGGTTCCCTTCAGGTCTACATTTTCAGTCTTGTGTCTGTGTTTTCCTCTACCGAGAGCTGGTGTGATGGAACGCTGCCATAGCAATGACGTGGGAAAACGTGCAGACCCCTAACTTGCCCAGAGATCAGGGTTGCAAATGTAGCCTCGGCAATCTGAGTGTGCTTGCCCATAGCTCAGCTCTGCAAACAAGGGCTCTGGCTCGTTTAGATTTAGGGGATGAAAAAAAATCCCACCTTGAGTTATCCCTGTAGTTCCGGAGAGCACACTGGCCCGTGGAGAATGAAAAAATCCAACCGGAGCTTTCATTGTTGTGTCAGGAATAAAACAAACGGTATATCGTTGAAATTTAGATGGAAAACTCTCCCTGCTGGTAGACATTAAAAGTTTGGTGCTACGTTAATCACTGCAATGATCTGGCAAATACTGAAACGGCAGTGGTGGTATTTTGCAACGGAACCAAGCCTGGTGTCTGAGCACCTCGCTGTGCTCCTCATGGCCGAGGAACCCACAAATAATGGGACCTCCAGGAGTCTCCTGGAGGCAAAGAAGTTTGGGGCAGGAAGGAACTGCAGAGCAAAGTACCTCCAGAAGGTCGGGAGCACAAGACCCAGGGCTGGACCAGGACCTCCTTTGTTTTCCTGAACCCCTAACGCTTTGACGGAACAACGTTTGCTCTTTGCTGAGCTCAGGTCTTTGCTCTCAGGGTACAAAATGTACCATAAACAGACTAGAAAGAATACGGGCAAAATAATATCTCCAAAGCCTTGAGAGTGAGGTGAGTTTTGTGTGCCTAATGACAGTGAAACACTAAAATACCATGCTAAGTGCCTCCTCACTTTTCGAAAAACATTTATTCTGGAACTTAGCTCGGTAAATGCATCTGCCCCTGCAATTTACACCTCATTTGCTACGGCGAAAGAGGGAGGAGATGATGCTGATTAATTAAGGAAAAGTAAATTAGCCTCACTTTGCAGGTAGCAACTGTGGGTGATTTTCATGACGAAGAGAGGCTATTTAGGGGCTGTCTTGTTTGTCCTTCGGCTCTGAAATAACAATGTTTGAGTGTGTGTCTGTGATGACCTGCCAGGTACCAGCTCAGGTGAGTTGATCAAGATTTTACTAAGGAAAAAGAATGTGCAATACATCTTAGAAGTGCTCTGTCCCCATTGTTGCATTTCTCTCCATGAGGATTTCTCCTCACTTCTTTATGTGCCAAGGATGATGCTAATATTACTATTTTTGAGATGTATGATAAACAAAATTTAGACCCTGAGAGCAGATAAAACTTCCCTGAAAGTATGCTTATTTGGTAAAGGAAATTTTCTAGTGATGTAAAGGCTCTGGGTGTGATTCTTTCCTGATGCTGGTGTAATCAGGAGCAAATCAAACAAAGTCTGGTCCACTCTTGTGAGCTACTGAGGATGATGTTCCCTGAGTGCTTTGTAGGAAACCTAGTGCTGGTAACTGGGAAATGTGCTGGTTTCACCAGAAAGACGAAATTAAGAATCTAAACCATTGTAAGCTGGAGAGGCTGACTGCTTCACAAAAGGGTGGGGAGGAGTTGTAAAACCAGGAGCATGGGCCAAGGGGCACCCACAGCGTGGCCCAAGAACCGGCCAGGGAGCTGCGTAATACTAAAAGCACCTGCATCAGAACATAAATAATGAAGCAGAATGATGGCAGGTGCAGGAAAAGTTAAAGCAGGAATAGCACCGATTTCTTTATTATATGTAGCAGCTGCCAAATAACGCTCTTGTCCAGTGGGAAATGATAGTTTGGGTTGGTTTTTTTTAACGCTTTGTGATTCTGCTGCTGTTTTCTAAAAGAACTTATTGAAAATTTCTTCTGTCTGTGAAGTCTGTTACCCTGCATACAGCCTGTGGGCTGTGACTTCAGGAAAACAGTTGGTGTACCCCCATGCCTGGGCCACCATGGGGCTCCCGGAGCCCTGGGGTGTCCATGGGCACCCATCTCCTGTCCCTGTGCTCCCTGGGCACCAAGCAGGGTGCAGCAGGGACCTCATCCTGTGCAGCCAAGTTTTCCAGGTCCCAGAGAATTTAGGGGATGCAGGAGCTGTGGTGAATGACCTCCCGTTGTCTGGCCAGAACAAGCTTCGATAGAGAAGGGACACGAATCATGATATAATATAAACACTGCACCAGAAGGTCTTGAGTGCTCCCGAGGTCATCAAGACTCCAGGATACCTGTAGTTCATATTAACTGATGTATCAAGAGCTCTGGGGCACATGTGAAGGGTTGTGTGTAGGATCTAAGGCAGTTCGCTTATCTGAGCAGATTTCTGTGTTACTTTTGATTTCCTTTGGCTGTTGGTGCCTGACTACCCTGATGCACCAGTTGTGGTGCTCTGTAGATGAAAGATATTTTTAAGAAAGGACTTTGAGTCTTCATTTCTTCTTTTAGTTTTTAATGTGGTTTGATTCTGTACATAGCAGGTTATTGTGTGCTCCTCATTACGGAAAAAGAGCTTTTTTGAGAATGCATACCAGGCACTCCTTTGTGGAAAGGCAAATGTGTGTGTTCAGCATAATTAGAAAAAAAATTATGAAGATTAAAAGACATATGACTGTCTCCTCTGGACTTTGCTCTCTTTTCAGCAGCGGTAGCATCTCTACTGGCTCCAGAGGTAGGAGAAAAAATTCTCTGAGATAATGAGACTGGCAACTTATAGCTAAATATTGAGACTTTTGCTTGGAGCAGAGTAGAGAGTATCTCATGCAAGTGTTGGCAGTTTCCATTGCCTGAGCCTCCCATAGCCGAATGTCACATGAGATGGCCTTCGGGGTGGCTTTCAAGGTGAGAGGGAAGAACGGGTGATGTGCAATAGACGTCCTGAGATGAGGAGGGTGAGCAAACTCCAAGCTGATCAAGCTTTTTGAAACAAGTTTTTTTCTAGCTGGACTGAAACTTGTTAAAAATCAGTCAATTAAGGTAACAGGCAGCACAAATTTCTTTCTAGAAAAAGAGAAAGAGTACATAAATGAGCAGCACAAAAAAGAGTAATATTTTCTTCTGCGAAACCACGGGTATTTAGATTAAACGGATCAATAAGCCATCTGTATCGTGGTAAGAACAGTCATAAATTACTCAAAAATTCAGTTTTTGAACAAGTCTTTGGGCATATGGGCAAAGACAGAGCTGCTAAGTGCTGCCGCTGGAAGCCGTTCTTGCATATTGCAGATTTTAATGATTCTGTCTGCTGTCATTGGCAAGTGAAGGATGGGATGAAAAAATGGGCCAACAGTGATAAAGCCTTAAGGTAACACAAAATAAATGAAGTAACTACTTTAAATTGTGTTCCGCACAATGTATTGAAAATCCCAGTGTTGATTCTGAGTGTGGGAAAACCCCGTTGCCCGAGACTTATTAAACATCATAACGGGAGAAAACCAGAATTTTTCAAATTTTGTTGCTTACACAGCCGTTGGAAATCTAGGAATCGTAGTGTTTTTTTCCTTCTGGTTGCAAGTTAATTGCCACGACCCATGGTGACATTATCTCCAGCCCTCGGGGCGCTGGGTTTGCGGGGGCAGCTGCCAGGAGCCCCCGACCAGCAGTCCCATGTTTGCTCTCAGTAAACCCATTTCCAAGGAAAGCTGGCTGGGTGCCTGCCATCCTTTTCATGCTTTAAAAATGAGCTAATGATAATTTAAGCTGTTGAAATTTGCCCTTTGTCCCTTTGCCAGTTTCTCTGGTTTTATAAGCACATGCTGACAGTTAGAAGTGTTTTCCCCCTTTTGCTGTGTTATCCGCGCTGGGGAAATGATGTGATCAAGTACAGAGAGGAAACATGATGCTGCACAAAATGATATTGAAAGAACACAGCAGAAACAGATTTTTTTTTTTCTCCTTTGCTCTCCAGTTCTTCTCATCACGATAATGAGAGCTGGTGTTTGCAAAGCAAGCAGAAGCGCCTGTTTGGATGCGTGTCCGCAGCAGCAAATGGAGACAGACCAGTCCCTGAGTGACCAGGGGTCTGCAGAGCAGTGCGGGCGCTCCGGCTCCTCGTTCCGGCTCGGTGGGGCTGGTGGAGCAGCAGCTCTGCTGGGAGGGACTCGTGCCACCCCGAGGCAGAGGCTGGGATGTTCCTGGTGTTGCCCAGTGAGCGCACGGGGCATCGGGAGCAAGTGTCAGTGCTGCAGCAGGTGAGGCAAGACGATCATAGAATCACAGGATGGTTTGGGTTGAAGGACCTCCCCAGGTCCCCAGTGCCCCCCTGCCATGAGCAGGGACATCTGCACCAGCTCAGGTTGCTCAGAGCCCGTCCAGCCTGGCCTGGGATGTCTCCAGGGATGCTTCAGCCACCACCTCTCTGGGGATCTGGCCGGGCTCTCACCATCCTCAGCGTAAAAAAATTTGTTCCTCATGTTTAGCCTGAATCTCCCCTCTTTCAGTATAAAACCATCACCCCTTGTCCTCTCACAACATGCCCTGCTGAAAAGTCTGTCCCTATCTTTCTTATCGGGCCCTTTTAATTACCCGCTGCTGCAGATGGTTACGGTTCCTGCTGGCTGGAACTTGTCCTTCTCTGGGGTGCTGTGAGCTGCAGCCTTCTGCAGGTCCCTTCTGCTCCCTGAGGACCGGGCGAGCGGCCCGGCGCGGCTCAGCCCGCGGCTCCTGACGGTCACCATTCATTCTCCTCTGAAGACCAGCATGCTTGGAGAGATATGGAGTTATTTTTTTTCCCTCTGACTTCTGCTAAATTAGATTTTATGGCAATACCGCATCAATAAGCTTGCAGGATTTCTTCTGAAGGCGCTTTGCCACGCTGAATGATTCCTTTGGGGGGATTGCTCTGCAGTTTGCAGCCTCCTCCATGAATCTCTCCTGTGACTTTAAAGGCAGAAGCAGCAAAGGGGAGGGTGGGATTCACCTATCAGCGACTTTATCTGTTACTTCCAAAGGTCACATCAAGAAAACATGTTATAGTCAGCTGTGTTATCTGCTAGTCCATCTTTATATTACATAATATTTCTCAGGAGGATATTTTAATACCACTTCTTCTTTGCTTACCAGAAGCTCTTATTTCGGTCAAACAAGGCATGTGGCTCATAGCTGCATGCTGGAGTTTATCTGTGGCTCAGATATAAAGTATAATAACATATCTTTAATAATGCAGGACAGGGCTGCTCCTTTGGTGATTTATAAACTTCATAGATAGAGCAAGTCACTGCTGAAGTAGATTTACTGCTCTCCCTCCACAAACATCACAGGAACACCAGGGCAAGCAGACACCAAGTTAAAAGCAAGTCCCCGTTTGTTTCAGCCTGGCCTGGGGGCAAATCTGTCTGCTCATGTCATGGATCGGAGCTTTGCTTATGGGCCAAGCAGAACTTCTAGACAAAAAACAACCACAAGTGCTGTGAGGAAGAAAATCAACAGACGGGGATGGAGCAGGAAAGTGTGTGCAAAGCAGGTCTGGGTCTACGGAGGGTCTGTCTTTAGAGCTGCAGCACCAAGTAGCTTCTTGTGCCCATCCTCCGAAACATTGTCCATTTTTCATCTCAGCTTGTGAGAACTTGGTGCAAACAATTGGAGAGAAATGCCAGGACACCTGGCTGAGTCATGAAAAGCCATTTGGGTCTTCTGTGCCAAGTCCAAGCGCACCCTTTACAGTCCTTCCATTGTCCAGCCCCACTCCGAAGTGCTGTCTGTGGCTTCCACCCTGAAAATTAATCCTCTCTGGTCAAAAAATTGTATAAGGGGAGGCTTTGAGAATGCAGAGATTTCCTTGTGGATCTTCCAAGGAACAGCAGGAGGGTTTTTGAGGGGTGAGGGTAGATGCTTTGGACCAGCTCTAGGCTGTTTCTGTGGCCTGAACCCTGTGAGTGACTGGAGACCATCGAGTGGTCCCTGGGTCCAGCCCAACTGAGCTCTTGACTTGAATGGAGATGCTAAAGTAGATTCGTTCCCAAGTACCAAAAATAGCTCTTCCCACCTGTCCCTGCTGATGAGCACCCCAGTCCCCTCTGGGAATCCATCTCACTCCATCCAACTATCTGTATCTACAATTTCTCAGTAATTTTACAGAATCTTCAAAATGTGTGCAACCAGCTGGGCTCTCATTACCGGATAATATATCATTACGGTGACACTGCTACTAACTAACTAATAACAACTCCAGATGGCAAGGATGCATTATGGGAGCTACTGACCATGACGTGCTAGTCTTGAAAAATCTTAAATATTGTATTTGAATCTGCTGCTCTCGGTCTCTTTCGAAAAGCAGCAGGTCTGAGAGGTGAAGGGATTAAATGCAAGGCAAAGCTTGAAGTTCTCAGGATCTTGGGCTTTGCTGTTTTCCATCTGGAGGGGAAGGAAACCTGCAATTAGTGATGCATGACAAAGCAAGGGCTTTCTCAGGATTTTCCTCTAAGTGGATTTTTAAATGCCTTGTGTTGTGTTAAGTCATTTGTACCAAGTAATGAAGGAGGAGGTTTGTCATGTCTTCAGTCTCTGCTGCCATCAGTGTGAAAATCCAAATGTTACAGCCAACAAAAACACAGCAGGAGTGGGCTGAACACTTTGAACTTTTCAAAGGAAAGAAAAAATAAAGATATTTTCTACAAATTCCCTTAAAATACATGTTCTTATTGTTCCCAGGCCTGCTAAGAAGCAGGAATGGAAAGGAGCACCAGCTATAGCTGCATTAACTGGTGAGGGGGTGAGCAGAGCTTTCAGCAGCCTGGGAAGAGAATTCGTCATCCACCTGTTTTCTTTCTTCAAATGAACAAATGGGAAAAATAAACAAGTAACCTTTTTTTGGTCCATTATTTTCCCTTCATTGTCAAAACAGATGCTTGCACAGTTAAAGAAAGAAGGAAAGGTCTGTGCTTCCTATAAAGTGCATGTTTTCATTTTAGCTGACACTTTTAAAAATTATAAAGAAAATGATGTTCTATTTTTTTTTTCTTACTGAATATCTGTTTATCCTTGTTGCTGTGTCTCTGCTCTGAACTATTGTAATATGGTAGGAGGTTTTTTTTTTTCCTCTCTCATTGTTGGGTTGCTGTTGCACAACTAAATCACAGCATAAGGCAGATGGTTCTATCGCAGCCTCTTCCATCTCCCATGTGTCTTTATTAAATAAAGCAGGCAGAGCTCCTGCGGAGGAAGGGTCACAGCCATGCCTCCAGTTTGGTCGCTGATGCTCTTCCAGATGTCCCTGGTGGTGGCTCTGTCAGTGTTTCCTTCGGCATCCAACTGCTCTCCTCCCACCACCTCCTTTTCCAGCCCCAGGTGCCTTCAAAACCAGTTTTATGGCACTTGGTTTCGGCAGGAGGGATAATTCTCTTTGCTAGGTTGGATTTTATTCCAAATATATGGCTGAGAGTTTTAATCTGCCGCGAGCAGGTGCCACTGCAGGTGAGCACTGTTAAAAGCATATGTTTACTTATGCTGTTGAAATCTGAAAAAGCTGTTATTTTAAAAAACTTCCTTCAGTAATCTGTGTGTTTGGAAGCCAAATGTTCTCAGCTGCAGATGTATTCAACTTTTTATTTAAAAACAAATTTCAGACTTGCAAATAGACTCAATTAAAGCAGTTTAAGTACGAAGTAAAAAATACAGCTATTTCATTGAGGGAGGTGGTGTCAGACCCCTGGACGCATCCCCCGTTCCCAGGCGAAAGAGAGCATTTTCCTGGATAAACCCCTTTGGCTCACACCAAGTACGTCTGTGGCTGAAATGTGCAGGAGGCACCAGCGGTGCTGATGCTCCTTGTCCAGGGGTCTCTGGCAGGAAGATTTGGGTCAGAGCCCTTGTGGGGACAAAGTGCTGCTGGGTGGCAGCAGCAAGGGATGTCTGTGACCCTGGGAGGGAGATTTGATAAGGGACTCGCAGAAAGCCACGTGCCATCCCAAATGTCTGCCCTTGCCTTTCCTGAAGATTCTTTGACGCATCAAAGCTCTCGCCCTCTCCCGTTAAAATCAAAGGTGAATTTTAACACCAAACTGAACAGAGACGACTCAGTCCTACAGAGGGAGTGTGTGGGGTTTGGAGCCTTGGGTTGGTGGCTTCAAGACATCCAAGGATAAAGATATATGTGTTTAAATTGAAAGAATCTGTGGTTTCAGTGTCCTAATGGGGAGCCAGACCATGGGTGGATCTTCCTGAAGCAACTGTGGGTCTGTGATAGTGGGTAAAAAAGGCTTGTCCCCCCGCCCAGACTTTTTTCTCTGTAAGAAAGTAAGAATAAATAGTTGTTTTTGTGTTTTTTTCCCTGGCAGAAGTGAGCCAGGGGTCTGAGTAGAATTTTCAGGTTTGAAGTTGGCGTTGCCATGCTGAAGCACAAAGTCTGCACAGGCTGGGAGGGGACATGGGGGTGTAGGTCTGGTGTAGGTCCAGCTTTCCCCTGGGGATGGGAGCAGGAGGGACAGGACACCCTTCTCTCAAAAAAAAACCCCAACCTGTTCCTGTGTTTTTCTATGAAATAACAAGTCACAACTAATTCTGCTCAATTCTTTCAGTGAAATATCTCCAGTTAGTTCCCAGGAAGCATCTGGAAGGAGCAGCCAGCCATCCCATTGTGGGAGTGCTTCTGCAGAATTACGTCTCGGCTGCAGGGAAAGCAGTAATGTGGAGCCAGTGTAGACTCAATGACTACAGTATAATTTTATTTATGGGTAAACAATACTTAGCACTGAGCTCACAAGCATTAATCTTAAAGCAAGGGGTTTAATTCTACATTTCCTCCTATTGTAAAATTAATAGCAGGTAAGAAGCACTGGTGGATTTAAAGGGCTGTTACGCTTGTTGCTTTGGGGAAGCATCTGGGTTCGCCTGTTTTCTGACACAGCTGCACTCCCAGACCTCTCCCGAGGAAGATTTCCTGAGAAGCTCGGATACCTTGGAGTTCAAGCAATAACAACCAGGTGCAAATCCAAGGTGATGTTTCAAACGTATCCTCTGCCACTGAATCAGAGCCCCCTGATGACGGAACACTAAGCCTATTCTGAAGGCTTTCAGTGAACGGAGTTTCACCGGGAACTGTTGAATCGTCACAACAGAAGAGTTTTGCTGCAACAAAAAAGGTGATTTGCCAGCTCAGATTTGCCTCTCTCAATGTCAGTGATCCTATTGCTGCCAGTGAATGTGGCTCAGACGGAATGCCTGTGAATTCCCTTCCTATTCTCATTTCTCTTAAAACTCTGCCCTATGACTGAATGTCTCCATTCACCCCAGTCTTGCTCTTGACTTTATGGCTTCTCCTTGACTGCAAGGTCCTCCTTTGCCATGCCCTCTTCCAAACAACACACTTTCATTTCAAAGTCCTGATTCATAAATGTCAACACTTGCAGAGATAGGAAAGTAAATGTGGGCTCTAAATCTTTATTTAAACTCATAATGACATCTTTTGATTTCTAAAGTGCCCAGTGTTAAGCAGTTTCCATGGGATTCTCAGCCTAAATCAGCAGTAATAGGATATTCCCAATCTTGTAATATAGTCTTTCAGCCTATCAGTCATGAAAAGTTTGCATCTTGTACATGCTTGGGGTTCTCAGCTCTCAGACCTACGGATCCATATTTCGAAATTTATTGGGCATTAATCTGTCTTTTAACTATAAATTTACTCATTTACTTTTGTGATGTGATGTGTCAAGGTAGTGTCAGCATTTGCTTGATCCTGGTAAAATAGAGAAGTCTTTCAAAAATAAATTGAGCGAGTGCTAAATTATTCATATGCAGTATCTAGAAATCTTTACATTGGTTTCCTAAATCAGAAGCACTAGAAAAAATGGAAACCTCAGCTAATACCTTGTAATAATGTGTCATTCTGAAAGGAATTAGAACTAATATTTTGTCACTTTTCAGCACTTTGTAAGCAGAGCTACATATAAACGCTTTGTGCTCTTTGATGGAAAGCTGCGGATGGCATATTTTGGCCGTTATCGAGATTGCAATCCGCGGGATATTGCAGGCTTGCATCCTAGTGACAATAATGGGAAATGATTACTGAAAGTGCATCTTCATTGTGAGCGCGGTGGGAAAGGAGGTGCCTGGGGGGCGTGTGGTGGGGTGGTGGGAGCGGGGGCACCAGGGGATGCTCTGGCGTGGGTTGGGATGACGGGAACCCCCACCAGCTGAGAGCTGTGCTGGGACCCGCTGCGATAAGGTCATTTTGATACAGCTCTTACGGGACGTTACCCGGGGAAGTGGTTTTAATGTTGTTATTACCGACACAGGGTAAACTGTAGGCAGCGGTATGTTGACATGAGACTATGATTTTTTTTGCTTTGGTGTTCTCTTCTTTATCTTAACCTTTCCGGGGACACGAAGGGGATTGACACCATTGAGGACATTCTTCAGGGCATGGGGGCACACCGCTTTACCAAGGATGCAGAATGCAACTTTAATACTTTTTTTGATCTTTCCCTTGCTCTATTTTCCTTCAGGCACGACATTCAGAATTACTGTATGGGTAAGATTTCTGAAAGCGTGTTGTACTGGGGGGATTAAAACCACAAAGCTCCGTATTTGCTATCCGGACCGCTGGCTTGCCTCTCGAGGAGACACGATGGGCTGATTTGTCCTGACACTGGGAAGCAGAGGAGCAGCAGGCTCGGGGGCTCATTCACCAGCACTCGCTGCTGTCTGCAGCGCCGCTTAACCCTCACCTGCGTTATTTGTGCTTCGGCCGGGACGGCGCTGGGGCTGCGGATGGATGTGTGGGGCCAAACGGGGCGGCTGGTTCGCAGCAGCAGCAGATGTGGGGTCCGTCCTCAGCAGGGACCCATCCCGGTGCAGCCCTGATGTTCCATGTGCTGCAGAGGTTGCACCAAAGCCGCTCGGCTTGTCCAGCACGGCTGCACAACGGGGTCACCGGGAGGGTCCCCTCGCTGGAGATACCTTGGGAAAAGGCACCGCGGCCACGTCCCCAACGGCTCCTCCAGCCCCGCGCTCCCATGCGTGCGGTTCTCTGTGCTTCCCAAAGCCTGGAGAGGACAAGGTGGTCACCGCCATGAAGCGGTTACGCTGAAATGCCACCTGGGAGAAGGGACCTCTTCATCCTGCATCTCTACGGGAAGCGGATTAATGTTTGTATTCTATAGTTGAAGTGGCACCGCCTTAATAGCCTTTATAACTGTGATCATCGAGTAGCACTATGTTCGATTTCATCTAGTTGTCCACGCTGATGACTAATTTAAGTCCCTGGGAGAAATCGTGGGGGACTGTTGGAGCTGCCAGGGTCTCGCTGAAGTAGCTGGAAGAGGTTTTGTCAAAATCCCTTACACACTGTAACCACCCCAAGGGCCTTTCTGCCCATTTGCCTCTTACATCTGCACTTACAACTAGCAAACCTAAAGTGTCTCCAGCCTAAAGGACTTTTAAATGTTTTTGGCATTTCGGTCAGACAGTTTCTGGAGGAGGGGCGGAGGGGATGTGCGTGTGTTATCGTCTGTCTCAAATATTATTAATCCTCTTATTATAAACACATCTTCGATGTGAACGAACTTCCAAGTTCTTATTCCATAACAAATGTGCTCACGTGGTCTCAAAATGGAAAAGTCCTCATGTAACATAAGGGTGTAACCTGAGGTGGTAGCAGTGACCTGGGATCAGGCAAGCTTGGCTTTAAGGACAGCTCATGTCTCTAAGCCTAGCAAGGATTTCTCTTAAAATCCAGTCTTACTCCAAATAGCTGTTGTTCAGAATAGCCTAAACCAGATGGAATTGGTGTAGGTAAACATGAAAATAAAAAGCTCAGAAATGTCTTTAACATTTACTTTGAAGAAAAGTTATTGTAATGAATTCCAATTAACTTTAAAAAAAAAAATCCAACCAGACAAACAAACAAAAAAAACCCAAAACACAACACATTTGCTAGACTGTCCCTACGGTTAACAAGAGATGCAGATGTTTTTTTGCACTAATTGTTCTAATCTAAGTGTTTCCCTACTTCGCATTCAGAGTGCACCAGCTCACATTGCCCCATGGTATTTAAATATGAAAAACTGATACCATGATGCTTTATTTCATGATAATGGAGAAATAAAACCTGCTATACTTTGCATTTCAAAGTTATCTGACAAATGTTATAAACTTCTGGATTTTAAAATAGGCAACGTTTCAAAGATCTTTTGCAACACCATAACTAAGTCATTCTCATTTATAATTCAGTTTATCGTCAAAAAAATATATTTCACCAAACTCTTCCACCGCTGCCAAAAAACTCTTCCCTCGAATGTCTTGTTAAGTAATGTTGACAAATAGACTTGAAGCAAAAATAAAGTAAATTCAAGTCCTGTATCTCAGTTGTTGAATAGTCAATGTAAGTCGTGGAAATGAGTCAGAAATTAAACCACTGTGCTCCAGAAGAAATATTCTAAGCTTCACTTGACATCTTTAGTTTGTGTTAGACAGGAAAATGTTCCTGGGGAAATGTTTCTCTAGTTAAAGGAAAATTGTAACGCTGCAAAAAACACTGAACTTGTCAGAAACTTTGCAGTTTTGCTTTTGAAAAAGGAAGCGTTGACTGGGTTTTTCTCACATTTTCCAGCTCAGTGTCAGAACGTGCCGCTCCGTGGTGCTGAGCCTGCCTGGCGGCCCAGCTCTGCTCAGCTCCCCCCGGGCTCCTGGTCCTCAGCCCCGCTATTTGATTTCAGATGGTTTTGGATGTACCGCAAATGGCATTGCTAGGGTTCAGCTGAATGCTCTCAACTGAGAGACCCTCTTTTAAAACATTCATTTACTTAAAATCTTCAAGTCAGTGTTTCGTCTGGGTTCAGGTTCAGTTGTCCATGTAAGCCTGGTTAACTAGAACCTTAACCTTCAATCCGTCCTCTAATATGACGTCATATTGTAATGTGCTGCTGCTGGTGATGAAGATTTTGAAGGAAAATCCCTCCAGTCTCGGAGAGAACTTCATACGCACACGGTTTATCTGAATGAAGTTATTGGAAAACTACTCACCTCTGGTCAAGAAAGCTGCTTCAGAATGGCAGAGGAAGGGTAAAGGTCCCGGGGAGAGCGTGCCAGTGTTTCATTGGGTGGGCAAGTCTCCACTGGTGGTTTGACTGGAATAAAAGCCCCGCAAACTGGGGGATCCTCCACAGGTATTGTCTGGGAAAAAACAACCAAACCAAAAATAACCCATCACTCACAGACAACCCCTGTGTGTATGTATTGCATATATACACATAAATACACAGAATTATAATTGCTATTTTGTGTTACTTAATTATACTTATCTCTACCATTATACATGGCAGATTATCCTGAGCTGGTTAATAATTCCATGTCTTTGATCTGCCTGTGGCCTTCTGGAGTTACTGTCACATTCAATGTCCCCTCATCTTCCTGAACATGACGTTTCAAGGAGAGCAAGCGAGGTTTCGACACGGAGCACTAAAGATGTCAGCCAGCGGCAGGGCAGGTTAAGCCTGTGCTTAACTGGGGGCAGCAGGCTGTGGGTACCCATCTCAGCGGGGCTGAAACACCAAATAAACCGTGTGCAGTGCCTCAGCTCGTTGTTACCCGCAGGTGCCTCCAGGTTGGGTTGCACCCTGCTGGGTCCCTCACGGGGCTGGGGCAGAAGCGGGGGTTCCCCAGGGTCCCCGGCCGTGGTCAGAGGCCACATGGATGCACTTTCTGCTCCAGGCCAAACGGGAAGGGTTTCCTTTAATACACGAATGATTGTTTTTTCTTCATCTGCTGGTTCTTCATTGTGCTATAACATTGCACACAGGAGTATGGGGAGAATATTAAGAGAGTTTCATGCACTGGGATGCTTATGCCACGATCACATAGAAGTGTATTACTCCAGTTATAATAACATTTACTCTAGGGTTGTACACGAAACGAACACCAATTACTGCTTTTCCCACCCAGGAACATACTGTCAGTGCGTGAAATGATGCCGCAGCTCAAGAGAAAGCTAAAAACACTTTAGACCTTTGCTTCTCGTGAGCCAGATTCCTTCGCAGAGATTTCAGCAGGAACGCGGCCAAGCTGGAGCTGCCACCACCAAGAGAGATTTCTTTTTGCTCCGGCTCATTAGCGAGAAGCAGCTGTTAGTTCATTCAGTATTAATGTCAGCCCTAATGAAAGACACCCACTTGTAGGAAGAGGTGAATTTGGAGAGAACTATAAAGAAGGACTCTGTGCCAAATTGGACTGTATCAGTCAGGGAGGCTGAATTATAACAAGACTCAATTTTTGTGAAGCCATAAAGGAATAATGATAAAAGCAGAAAAAATGTACATATCTCTGACTCAGCAGACTGGCCAGAATACATGTACTTGAGTTGAAATTAATGCAACATATAAAATTCAGAGGACTTTTGCTGGGATGATTTCAAATGTTGAAACGTAAGAGATATAGATAGAGAGATATCTGTGTATGATGCTTTTCATGCTTGATGCAACCCGACTCTGCTGCTGCTTCAAAACTTTGCTCCAGGGAATGTCTGAAAAAAAACCCTTGTGAAATGAAACTCACTCCATTTATTTTCCACTTCTGAAAATACAGAACAAGACTTTACAAATCTTTAACTGTTTTTCTCACTTTTGAGAATTAAAAGGGAAACAATAACTCTGCAGTGAGGATATTCATTGCATTACAAAACCAGAAAATATAAAGCCAAAGTATTTCCTAGAGGAAATATATTTTCATAGAAATTATTCATTTTGCAGAAATATACATGGATGGGGCTACTACATGGTGGGAGGGCAGGAAAGAAAGCAACCCAGAAGGTGGCAGCTCTGCTTGCAACAATGGGGAGTAATTTGGTTTACCACTCATGTGCAAAATTCAGATTAAAGCTACTGATTTTATTTTGTAAAAGAGAAAAAAATGGCAAAAGTCTAGTAAAAGAGAAAAATATAATGAAAATTATTTTCTGAGTCATTAGTGATGGGACAGAATGAAGATGGGTGGTCAGGAGAGGCTGGTGCTGCCAGCTGGAGGTGGCACCACTCACGCAGCGAGGGTTTCACCAGCCTGCAGCGATTTTGCAGTATTGGTCCATTCCAGAGCCAGATATTTGTTACAAAAAGCTGCTCTTGTGGCTGAGGTGCTGAGGTCCAGAGGTCCAGGACTTGATGCTCACAGAAGGTGAGCTCCTCCACTGCCCCTGGAGCACAGCAGGTTATTGCAGGCAGCCAATATCCCTCCTTGCCCCTCGTTAGGACAAATAAAATACTCCTGATGCAAATACTGCCAAGGTGGGTTTGTCAGTGCTTTACCTCCCTAATTGTTTTTCTCCTTCACCTGTGGTGCTGATGGGTTCTGCAGCATCTCAGCCAGGCTCTTGTTCACTCTCTTGCTTTTTTTTGTTGCTGTTAAACCCCATCTTTGTCAGGCTTAAAGCAGGGGAAATTTGAGCAGCGGCCCAGGATGAAGGAGGTAATCCCTGTATGGAGGTGATGGGGACTGGGAGGGAAGGAGATGGGAACGACGGCTCGGGAGGCTCGGTGTGCTGGTACAGGCTGGGGGTCTCCAGGGTTAATGATACCGTGGAATAAATTGCTTAAATGTTGTCACTCAGTCAATCACAAGTGTATCAGCCTACTGCTGGGATACTTACAGCTGTTCTTGTATCGGTTTGAAAGAAATTTGTAGTTTGTTAAAATCACAAGAACAAGCGAACATCCAAGTAACTTAAAATTTAAATTATTACAAAAAAAAAAAAATCCAGCACATAGGATCGCAGACTGGTGTCACGCTGTGCCCTAAAGCCACAATGACCAGTGTCACTACAAGCCAGACTCACACCCAGCACCTGCAGCATTTCACACCCTCCTGGATGCTGACAGCTGTCAGAATGTGTACAAGAGAAACAAATTAAAGGAACAATTACTTTGCCACTTAAATAACCTGTTCTGAACAGAAAATTAGTTGGGTTTTGGGGTTTTTCGTTCTCTGTCAGTTCCTGAGCTCAAGCAATTAAGGTCCTTTTGCTGCTCCAGGAGCTGAGCTGCGGGTAAAGCAGAACAATTTCCATGAGCAAAACCCGTCTCCCCCTTTCACTGCCATGGGCAACTGTGGTGATGCCCAAATAGCTCATGTCCAAATAACTTCCTTCTTTCTCATTTTTGCTGCGTGTAACCATGCCAGAATTACAGAGCAATGCTCTGCTGTGGAAAAGGGCTGTATCCAGCATCACTGGGGCTGGCCGGGCTTTCCCGAGAGACCCCGTCCCAGCAGGTGCTGGGCTCGGGCGCTGTCTTCGTACACTGAACCCAGAACAGAGGAAGGACAGAGGGACATCAGTCTGCATGTTAGCAACTAGATGGTGTTAGAGGTTTTTTGGTTCAGACCCTCCCTCTGCCCCCTCTCCATCTGCCATTTCCCACCAGGTCTCCCCAGTGCTGAAATACCAAGAGCAAAACACTTTGGAAAAGTTCGCATTTGCAGGATTTCAGTTATTTTTTTCAGGCTGCTTCACTGCATTTTGATCCAGCTGTCAGCATAACGCTTTCATATTTGTTTGCACAGCTAGCATGGGGTTTAGCAGAAAACAGACAGATATTTTCAGCCACAGCGGACACCACATTATGCCCCAGGGCATGCGAATTTCCCTGGTGGAAAAGTCTGACCTAATTACCTGTTGGTTTTGTATTTCTCTTTATCATCTCTTTTTGAGTTGAACTGGAAAACTGCAGTTTCTCCTGGTACACAGACGGGTCTCTGCAAAGTGCTGCATGAGGGGTTTCTGTGCCGGTTTCTGTGCATTTCTGGGGCTCAGTTTCACCCCCAGTGAAAGTCCCACCGGTGGCATCTGCTCCCCGGGATGGAGAAGAGCTGCAGGACAGCCCCAGCTCTCTGTGGTCCCCCAGAACCGGGGATGAAGGATGCTCAGGGTGGAAACGTGTTTATGTGCAGCCTTTAGCACAATAAACCTCAACGCTGAGCGCCGGTTCTTGGTGCTAACAGTGTTCCTGGGTGATTAAGACAAAGCAGAAAGCTTAAGGGATTGAGACATGTCATCTATTAAAGTTAATAATGGATAGGTAGTTAAGCTCGCTGCACTCCTGCAGAAACCCAAGTCAATTTTTATGGAGGGCAATTTTGGGGAGTTTTGTAGATTTAAATTTAGGGAGATTGTAGGGGTGGGAAAAGAGGAAGATGGGAGATAAGAAATGGGAAAGCAAACAACTCAGAGCTGATTGGGGCTGAGAGGAGAGAAATCCAATTCTCTCACAGCTTTTAAACAAACAGATAAAATCAAAATCAAAGGAAAATAGACGAAATGGCAAATATTAAAAACATAGTGTAATGGGAGAGAACATGTAGTGTTAGTTCTGCTTCAAAGCCATGCACAAGCTGTAATGCAACTTATGTGAGGCAAAGTGTGATCATACATAAAGAAATGGGAATTTAGGTATTTCGATGATTTCCTCCACGAGCCCTTTGGCTGACTTGTACAGCCAGCTGTGCCGGGCTTCTCCAACTCTTATATTTTATTTTCTCATCTCTCCCCAACACAACAGAATTATGGCAGGTTTTGGGGGTGTGAAACACCCAGACAGGTAAATTCAGCTTTTCCTGAACTTAGGCAAGAGGAACAACAACTGTGCCCAGCACTATTTCTCCTATACAGACCAGCGCTGCAGTAAACAAGCGCAAAAGGATGATTTTTCTTCTTTTTCCTATCTTTCTGCAGATACACATTGGTGTTACCCAGCAAATTGGCGCCTTTCATTCTCATCATGTTGCCGGCACAGCCTGGGAATGCAAAAAATGATGTTGCTCCTTAAGCAGGAAATATTAAGGTCATGCGAGTAAACTCAGTGTCTCTCCCAAACAGTTTTCAATGTGTTAGAAAAACACCCATTTTCACCAGCTTCATGCTGGGAGGGGGAGAACGCGTGACATGCAGAGCTCACCCAGGAGCGTTTGCTGTTGCTCACATAACCACGTCTGAGCCCTAAAGCAGGAGATGAGGGCCAGGAGAAGACCTGGGCAGCACTTCTGCAGCTCTGGTCATAGAATATTAATAGTTTGTGTTGGAGGGCCCTCCCCAGCTCCCCAGTGCCACCCCTGCCATGGGCAGGGACATCTGCACCAGCTCAGGTCGCTCAGAGCCCGTCCAGCCTGGCCTGGGATGTCTGCAGGGATGCTTCATCCACCGCCTCTCTGGGCACCTGGCCGGGCTCTCACCACCCTCAGGGGCAATAGTTTCCTCCCCATGTCCAGCCTGTTGTCAACAGCCCTTTGCCTGACGCAATAAAGAACAAAGGTTTTGGGGCTAAAGCAGCCTCAGGTTTGGGAAAGCAAGTTCTGCCTGTTGCCCCCATGGAAAGCAGGTGGGTAAGGGCAGGGGGGCCTGATTCGCTGCCCCCAGCTGGGGGCAATCCCACCCCTGAGCAAAACCAGCCGCAGCGGGGGAATAAGAGGCCTGGGGAGGGCAGGGGGCTGGTTGCAAGGTGCTGGGGAGGGGATTCTGCTCTGCTGCTCCTGTGAGTGCCCCCAGGGGCATGGGGGGGCTGGCAGTGCCCTTCACAGGCACCTGCTTGGCTGGGGGTGGCTCTTGTGGACCGTTTCATTAGAAGATGTATAGGTGAGGTTCTTAGGGATGTGGTTTAGTGCTAGATTTAGGTTGTGTTTGGACTCGATGATCCCGAGGGTCTCTTCCAACTGAAATGATTCTACGGTTGCTGTCTGGGTTATGGGGGGTTGTCATCATTGTTGTCAGCATCATCATCATCCTGCCCCAGCTGCCTCCTCCTGCAGCCCCCTGCTCCTCTCCCCTGTGTCATGTGCAGGCTGAAATAGCGATGCGACTAGAAATAACCTGGTTTAAGTGCAGTATCAGAGTGGCATCACATCTTCCTCGTGACTGGCAAAGAAAAGTCCTTATTTTTCAATGGTATGTGCAGTTTGCCTGTGCCTGTCATTCCTCTCTGAAATGATCTTGCACAAATTATAACCCTTGTATTTGCTGACACGTGCTTCTGCATCTCCACTTGATGAGAACGCAGAGCACTGGGCGGGAGTCTCTGCTGCGCTGATACGCACCAGTATGCGAGAGGGTTTGCAGGTGGAAATGGTGACGATAACCCCTCCTCGAATTTGGGGAGGCACTGTGTGAATTTTGGCCATGGAATAGCTGCCATTTGCCTTTTCTTAGCTGGTGAAATGGGGGTTTTTTAGGTACAGTGATGTTATGAACTCACTAACTTTAGCTCCAGCCACATATTTTATGCAAATACCGGATGAATTTATGAGCTGTAACTTCTTTTTAATTTCGTATGGGATAGCTATAAATACCTAGACCAAAAATAGGCTTATTAGGAAATTCAAATGCATGTTGATTTTGCATATACATATATTATCTGGTTTCAAGGATTCCCAGGGAATAACATTATGCATGTGATTAGGCTGTGGGTTGCAAGTGATGGTGGTGGGGAAAAAAATCCAAAGCTCATGTATTTAATGTCTTCTATGTTGTTAGTACTGCAAGAAATTAGATCCTCCGCAGTGGGTGTTCAATTTTATTTTGATCTGAGTTTCTCTTGCACTGTCCCCTTCTACTGATGAAGTGTAGCCATGGTTGGTGTAGTACAAACCACTTTTCTCTAATGAAACCACAATCAAATTTCACTTTTTTGGAGTGAAGCCTTGTATCATGATGCAGGATGCATTCATTTGCAGCTGTCATCATTAATTACATGCTATCAGGTAATTTTACACTGTGTGATTTATGCAGCCAACTGTGAAACACTGCATTAAATGCATTGCTGAGGAGACACCTAAAGCTGAGCTTTAGTGAGACTCGTAGTTAGGGAACAGTGGATTTAATGGTGAAATCTCCTTTTACAGGTTGTAACAAAGGTGTACGTGCTGTTTGTTTATTCTGTCTGCCAGGTAATGTTCTGTCTGCATCATGGGGCAAACCCAAAGAAAATAAAATGCTCATTTAGCAGCATCATGGTGCTGTCAAGCTGAAAAAGAAGTGCATGAATAAGTGGAAGTCTTGAGAAAAGAACCCGTTAATAACGACAGATAGCAGTAGTCACTGGCATGCACGAGGCAATTTTGGAGATTTCTGAATTGGACAAGTTCTAGAACCGTAGATGCTTTTTTTTATGGATCCAAGACATGTTTTCCTCATTCCCCGCTGTCTCACGACGAGAGCATTGCTGCAGTTTCTTTTCGTGTTGACAGTTCTATCTCTGCTCTCCCTGCAGTCCCCGTCCTGATGGCTGACATGGGTACCAAAGCGATGCTCCTCTCGAGTGACTGGGGCAAGCAGTGAGACCGTTACTTCTCTGGTTTATATGTGATTACCATGATCAACTGGAGCCATGCACAGGTAGAAATATCACTGATTATGCATTATTTATCTATACTAATAGACAACTCAATAACATATATTGATGGATAAATGCTGAGTTTTTAAAAACTGCTAATCTGCCGCTTTAAATGAGAGAAACGATCCGTGGAGCTGTACAGGTGTTGGGAAGGGGGATTTGTACCTATTTTTAAATGCAGACAACTTTTTTGCTGATGTTTATTTGGATATCTTGGTGTGAGTTAAACAATTAAGGACTTTGCTGGTGTCCATAGCAGTCCTGAGCACCCCGGCCCTGCGGCAGGTCTGGGCATCCCCGTGCTGGAACTTTCCTGCTGGCATTTGCCGTGTTGAGTTGCCAGTGGCTCAAGTGCATGGAGAAACAAAGTGGAGTCAAGGCTGAACTTGTAGAAATGCTGTGGAAACCAACACCTCGCTAGTAAATGTGGTATGTTCTAGTCCTCACCAAAAGCAGGTGAGCAGGGGCGTTTCTGAGAGCCCGGCAGGTCTGAGCTGTGTTGCTGTAAGTCTGGAAAGCGCTATTTCTTAGATGCTTCAGGAATTTGCTATATCAAAGTTTATGCAAACCAAAAATATTGCTTCTCATAAGCCATATTGTACTAGCAGTATGAACACATTTCTAAATCCTTGCTTTTCAGAGCAAAGTAATGTGCAAGCCAAGACTATAAACCACTGAACTCAGCAAGCTGTTCTCTGCCTGACAACCAGGTAGTCATTAACTTAAATGATGCCTTTCTACCCAGGGTGTTTCAGTGTCTAATGAACTTCTGGATAATACTGATTGCAATCAGTTCTCTGTCCAAAATTCACTAAATGATGGCTTTTTTTCTTTTGCAAAACAATTCAGAGACTTTAAGCACACATCTTCTGCCAACTGTCCAATGAATATTAATCTGCTCTCATAATAAACTGTCATATGAATAATTCCAGTTTCACAAAATGAGTGGATTTAAGATATTGCAAAGTTAAATGAACCATTAGTGATGTATCTCTTGTAAATATTGCCAATTATTGGATGTTCTTTCAGAGAGCTTTCTGTCACATGCTTTTATTCCTTCATTTATGAATGTGTTACAAAGAACCTTTAGTTTTTGCTTCTTATCTCTCTTCTCATTGTCTCTATTGAAATGTTAGATGGATTTATGTTAGATTGCAATGGTTATGGCCCATTGCTAAGCATGAAAGAGACTGAAACACTAGTGTGCAGTGAAGAACAGAAGCAAGAGATGATGAAGTATCTTGATAAAGTGAGGGCTAAGGATGCCTGAGTTAAGGCTTTAGATCTGGAATTGCCTGTGTTTCCCAGGTCAAGACTTTCAACCTGCCTCAGTTCATTATGTTATAAAATAAGGATGATATTCCCTGTTTTGTTTAAGGAACCCTATTTTCCTGGGCACATTCTGTGCGAGTGTGCTGCTTAGCTCAGGGTACTAAGTTCTGCCACCTGATTTTTTAATAACAAAAAGTTTGCAAAGGTTAACCAAATCCAGCTTAGGTAAGTAAAAAATTGAATTAAATGCAAGCTTTCTCAGCTGTGTCTATCTATTCCAGGGCCCCTTTGTCTCAGACCTGCGATCCTGCCCTGGTGTCGGTGGCAGGTGCCATTCACTGTTATTTCTGCAAAGCTTCAGGACCCAACAGAAGTGGTGGGGGGTGGGAGAAGGGCCCCAAATTCACATGGTCTGCAGGGTTAGTTAACCATTTGTTAACTAGTCACTAATTTATTTGAGAATATCACGTGATGGCAGCATATATAGCACGCCAATAGGTATCTCCTCTCCCTGTCTATTCCCTGGTGAGAAAAGAACTTGCATCTAAAGAAAAGGAGGAAATCAATCCACCAATGTCTTCAGAGTAACTGTCTAATTTAAAACAAATCAATATTATCTTAATAACACATTGTTTTCCCATTGTTCTCTTATTTTGTGGGTTACTCATTTCTGTCAGTGAGCATCAGAGAGGCAATATGAAGATTTGCCTTTGGAAATCACAAAAATAGTCAAACCATGTGAGCTTAATTATTAATCACTGAAAGTGCAGTGAAAAATTTCTTAAACTGCTTCCTTCAAAATAAAACTGTGGGGAAAAAGCAATTTTAAAGAAAATGTTTATAGCAGTTAGATGATTTATTCCCTGGAAACCACTCTCAGCTTGACTTTTTGGAAGCTCTCAGTAAAAAATAAATTACTGCTTTAAATGATGCAAAATTTTAAAGTAGACAATAAAGTCGTAATGGCAGCGGCCTAATTTATCCTGCAATTTAAAGCATATTAAAAAACTAGACTCTTCGTATTTAAAGCTTTTAAAGCTGCTGTTATGCCTGATTATAGGAATTTCTTCATAATTGCTGATATTCACCCTTTTTTTTTAAATGAAGAATGTAATCTATGTATGGAGGAGGCAATAAAGAAGCAAATGCCCTGGTTTTTGTTTGCACTGTCTAATCCAGCGATGGGAGAGTGTTTTCCTTGCGCGAGCACAGATCAGAGCAGGTGCTTCGTCAGCAAGTTCCCTCCTTTTCAAACTGCCCCCTGTGGTTTCCAGTGTCGGTGTCTGGGCTCTGTGTCACACAACCCGACTCGGTGCTGTGGGGCTTCAGCCAACTCACCAAGCTGGAAACCTCAGACTAATTAAAGTCGGCTGTACAGCAGCCATAAATCCATTTCCTCCGCGAAATGAGCTGAGACGTGGATCTCTCAGCTTCCAGAGTGCGAATGGTTAAATAATTTAGCTGTTTATAAAAATATGCAAGCTGTACGGAGACAGATAAGGCTTGCTTATGAATAACATTACCCTATAATTCTCATTTGATGCTCTTATCCTTTCTCTGCCATTGCTACAGAGATTGCAAAGTAGATAATAGGCCCATTTGTAAATTAAACAGAATAGGTTTTATGAGTTATTCTAACATTTCAATTTGTTTCTCTTTTTCCACTTTGGGCTAATTTGCACCTGACCTTTTCCTTTCACTCCCGGTAGCCCGTCGCTCAGCTTCTCGCTGATTCCTGCCCGCAGCACAGGAGCCCCTGGGTTCCGCAGGGTCGGGGATGCTGCCGGGGTCGGGCATAACTCCGTTCATGCTCCGGGCTGCTTCCTCGCGTCACACATCTGACCACATCCAGCGTCCTGTTTCCATCTTAATTTGGATGAAAGTTACTCTCCAAGTCACCTCTCCATAAGATAATGCAGGTTTATGGTTGGACTCTATCTTAAGGGTGACTTCCAACCAAAATGATTCTATGATTCTATATCCCTGGAGGTGTTTAAAAGATGTATAGATGAAGTTCTTAGGGACATGGCTTAGTTCTAGAGTTTGGTTATGGTTGGACTCGATTTTAACGGTCTCTTCCAACCCAAATGGTTCTGTGATTCTATGATTGTGTCTCACTGGTATCCTGTTTTAAAGACTCACAGAATCTCAGGTTGGAAGGGACCTCAAGGATCATCTGGTCCAACATTTCTTGGCAAAGCACAATCTAGACAAGCTGGCCCAGCACCTGTTCAGCTGAATCTGAAAAGCGTCCAATGTTGGGGAACCCACCACTTCCCTGGGGGGATTATTCCAGTGGCTGATTGTTATCATCAGGAAAAAAAATTCCCTCTTGTATCCCATCGGAATCTCCCCAGGAGTAACTGGTGCCCATTGCCCCTTGTCCATCCTTAATCTTGAGGGGTGGCGGTGCTGGGGACATCCTGCTCCCACCATGCGGGTGGTGATGTGCTGGGTGGCAGCTCCAATAAAACCTGTACAAAACAAACCCTTTCAGCAAAGCTCTGGCCGTTTTTCCTGTACCAGGAGCATCTGGCCGGGAAGGCTGGGAAGGAATGAAACTGGAGCTGGTTTGTAGAGGTGATTATTCAACTTTGTTCTTTTATAGAAAATTAATTAGGCTATTATCAGGGGCTCATCAGCAGCACGTTGCCATGTGGTTCTCGTGTGTGGGTGTAGTCCTGAAGGTTTTCTGAATCTTTTAATTACTAGTCAGGAGTGTAGCAAAGCCTTGTGGAGTTATATGTCTTTGGCAGAAAATATTAATAGTATCTGGACAGGAGGCTGTGTGGAGTATTTGCAGGTGGGTGCCTGGAGGCAAACCTGCTTGCAGGCGTCTTTGGGAGAAGTACAATCAGGAGGAACAACTCTATGGCTTTGAATTAACGTTACAACAGCAGGGGGGATATATACATTATGTTTTTAATTTTAACAATCTTATCAAATCTGGCTACCACAGAGAGGGTTTCAGAGGGCCTTTTGCTCTGCCAATATTTTTTTTTTCTCCACTAAAAGTGTCTTTTCATGTGTTTCCTTCTGGGAAAAAACCCTTCCCGTTTTCACTTGGCTAATCTGGTTTCTTATACAAATTTTAAAGGCTTATTGCTTAAGAACAGAAAACACCTCATCCATACACAAGCTGTGTTACACTTCTCAGCTGTCACTGAGGAAAAAAGAAAAAACCCTTAACTGAAATCTCCCTTGGAAGCTGTCTGTCCAGCATCACCCAGGACAGAGCGCCATGCTCTTTGGTAGCTTGTAGTAAGATGCTGCTAAAGTCTGTTAGGGGTTCCCCTGAGCAAGAAATGCAGGGTTTGGTCCACAATCCTCATTCATACATCTTCCTATAAAATGGGAGGTGGTACCAGGTACCCGCAGCTGTGCTGCCGTCTGGAAAAGCTGTTGCCTTGGTCCCTGCGGGATGTGGTGCCCGAGCGCGGTGTGGGGCCGTGTGTCCCGCCCCGCGCAGCGCGCCCGGGCATCGGCCGGCTTCGCACAGCGGGCGTCGCTCTGCCCACGTCCACCGCTGTATTTCCCTTGGCCTAGCTCAGATGGGAAGGTACCAACATTAGTATGAAGCCTAGAAGCAATGGGTTTAAACCAAACCCGGAGCTCTACAACCGTCTCTCTTAATCTGGATTTATTTGGCTTGCCAGACAAACCTCAGTCTTTACCTCGCACTTGAGGCACGGCTTCTGCTCCATTTGGTGGGCAAATACAACATCTCCCATACTCTGGGATGTAATATTTACTCAAAAAAATGACATGTTAACACTTCGGGCTTCTTTTTATTTGATAATTCAAAGGGCTGAACAATCTACATGTTTCATCTGCCCACAAGCTCTGTACTCTGGTGGCCATGGGATTCTTTTAGGCTGACACTTTTCTGAGGTTGATTAGGCAAAGCAGAACATGAATGAGGTGGGAAATGGGCATCGTTAAAGGTATTCAACACTTTCTGTGGACAAACGGGGCTAAGAGGAGCACTAGTACCCATAAATGCATCGATCTTGGAGCTTCCAGTGTCAAAAGAAAAATCCAGCACTTAATTCTGCCCTGAAGTGGAGAAATTCCCAAAGCATTATATTTTTTTTCTGTAGCTTTGAACAAATACACTGAAAGCAGCATGAAGTAATAATAAACCTTCCCTATAATTTCCAGCAGATTACTGGTTAGAACAGTGTTTATTATCTATAATGTTACCCATGATGTTGTGTAGTCTCTGGCAAACCTTAAATGTCACAAAGATTGTCAAAACTGGAGGGTTTGAGCAGCATTTGCTGTCCCCAAAAGCCAGCTAACTTTTTTTTTTGTGACAATCTTTAGATTATGTTTGTGCAACTGCAGGTAGAAGTTTCCGCACGTAATCTTATTCTGAAGTCAGACATAAGTTTAAAAAAAAAAAAGAAAAAAACAACAAAAAACCCCTCTGATAGCCTGTAATAACTCATAATGTCAGTTCCTAAATTGTGTTTCTGAGGCATTGAGATTGGCACTGAGACTACAGAAAGGTTTTCTTCCAACAGAGGATCTGAAAAACCTGCGTATTTTATTTTCTTGATGAAGACAAATTCTTCAAATGTTTGGTTGCATTAGGTTAATGTCAGAGTGTGTTTCCTTAGGAATATGAAGATAAATTAAATTGGTTGGTGTTTGGTATGCAGTTGATAAGCACAGGGTTTCAGGATAGTATGTAGAAGTTATCTACCTACAAGGTTATTCTGGATATAGCAGTTGACATCGCATGCGTTGCTGCCATCATGTCTACTGGTTTCTCTCCCACCCCAAGTTGACTTGTGGGATTTTGAGCTTTTCCAGGGCTCCATTTGCTTTCACCTCTTCTGTACAGAAATTCAGCTGGCATTCAGCATTCAGCTGAAGCATTTGGTAAAGATCCAGTTCTGCCTAACCTGGCTTTCATCATGTAAAAAACTTTCATTTGCAAGATGCTTTAAAACTTGAGTTTTTCTCTTAACTGAACTTCTTTATCTCTTTCTTTTATTTTCTTTCCTTCTTCATTTTACTGTTCTCACTTGTTTTTGAGTATCCATTTTTTCTGTCTCCTTGGCTTTTTAGTCCTTCTTTCCATTTCTTACCCATCTTCTTGATGATCTTTCATTGATCTGCTCTCTTAACATTACTTTCTTTGTTTCCTTTTGACGTTGCTTTCTTAGCATTAATTTCTCAATACATTCTCTGTGCCAAGGGGGAGGGAGGCAGTTGTGTCTGTGCAGAAAGCTGGCTTCTGGTGCTACCCTTGAACTCAGAAACACCTTCCACATCCTTGTAGTCAAACCCAGATTTTGGTCCTTCATTAAGATGACGGCTAAATTAATAAATTAACCTTGCTGGGAATGACCTTCAGCTGCATCAGGCTCTTATGGGGTTTTTTAGAAGAGGGAGAGGGTGAACCTGGTGATTCTTGTCTGTGCCAGCCAAGCATTGGTTGGATGTCAATGTAAAGTTCCCTGGTAATATAATCTTATCTCCCTAATTCTGTACTGCTGTTGAGAGAGAGAAAGATGGGGGAAAAAACCCGGTGATTCAGAACATATTTGTCTCAAGATAATGTCTGTGCTTCCTGCAAACGCAGCTTGACTATCTATGGAAGAAATATGATCTATTTACTTTCATATTTCAGACTTCAGTTTCAACTAGTACAGCAGTAATGAATCACTGACCCTAGAAAAATATCACTGATTTGATTAATTAGCACTGAAAAGAACCCTTCAGAAAGGAAACTTTCAAAGGTTGGAAATCATGCTAGTATTTTATTTGTCCTTTCATTAACTGAAATCCTAAGAAAAATTCTGATGTGATTTTCATGGGGATTACTTGCCAGCTGGTGCAGTGTGGCCTCTGATTAGGCCACTTTTAGCAGAAATGTTACCATAGATAGACCGGGAGAGAAATCCAAAGGGAAGTAGATTTCACTTAACTGAGTTGGGAATTTCTCTTTAGAATTCATATTTTAAATTTAGAAAGCATGGGTTCTATTCAGGATAATGTATAGTTTTTATTAGCATCATAAAGGTGGTGTTGGATCATGTTTCACTGTTTTCAAAGAGATACATCCCAGTCGACGTTTCTGCTGGTTCCATCCTTTAACAGCAGAGCTGCAGGGCAATGAGGGAGCGGCGGGTTCTCCAGAGCTCTGCAGGAGCTGCTCAGATGGGCGTTTGGTGCTCAGGATTTCTGATGAGATGGGCGACAAACTGCAGATGGACCAAATATTCCAAACCTGACTGATGCTGTTGCAGGTGATCATCTTTACCTCTGCTCTGTTTGTGACCTACCAAGCACAGTGTTTGCTCTAGGACTTGCCAGAGCATCTCATCAGCAGGCAAAATAAACCACTAATGAGTTAGACAAGGCTTTAAGCGTCAAGTTTGCTTTTGCTGCGGGGTGCGCAAAGCCTCGCAAATGGCCAGTGGAGGGTGGAGAACAGTTTTGGGGCAGGGAAGCTCAGCAGGTGCCCGGAGGTGCTTTGGTTGTGACCGAAGCCCAGTGCTGGTGTCCCCGCGGGGACCCGGGCTGCTGGCGTCCGTGGGGCAGTGCGGGGTCCCGCTGGGACGGCGCTCTGGGCACACGGAGCTCCTCTCCTGGCTGGAAGGTGCTCGGGGCCAGCAGGAGCCTTGCTGTGACCTGGGCAGAGGCAGCCGGAGCGAGCAACAACAAAAACTGGGCAAACTCCAGTGGAATTACAGAAAATAACATTATCTCAACCTCTCCCTGCTGCCGCCCTGCCTTTCTGTGTCACTTCGCTCTCCTTCCCCGTCCCTGCATTTTCTGACTTGCTTTTCCCCGACTCTTTCCGCTGGACCTGACTTGTGCCATAACCAATTTCTTATCGTCATGTTTGCACAGAAAACAATGTTGACAAGCAAATATCTTTCAAAGCACTATGGGCCATTACTTACCCTTTTTTCAAGATTGCTATTTTGAAAGTGATCTTTATTTCTTTATTTTTTTAAAATGCTTTCTAGTAGACCAAACCAGGCTTTTGAAGAGGCTGGTGTGAAATACAAGCCAAGATCTGGTGAAGTACCCATACCTTCATTTAATGAATTCAGTTTTCCAGAATTTAAGTCTGTGTGTCCTTAAAAGGTGCTAAGAAGAAAAGGGGGAAAAAGCAGCTTTCATTTTTATTTCTTTTGGGAATGGACATGTTCTGCAGTAATTTAGAATTTAATCTGAAAGCAATATACAGTGTTATCTTTGTATGATGTAATGTTATTACATGTTAATTAGATTAATTGAAATATGTTAACTGGTGATTAGTCAAATGAACTTTAATCGGATAGATGGCATTACGGCACAGGGACTAAAGTGACAGACACTTCTTACAGATCTCTCCTACCTCTGGCTTCTCTGTGCATGCAGTAAACAGGCTGCATTTTACACTGCTGAACTTTACCTGAGCAGCGTTCTGCCTGTTGTGCCTCTGGGATGTTCTTTGATCCATGCTGCTTATGTTTCATTGGATTAAAACCACCTTAATAACTGTAGAAAGCTGTGTTTGAATTAAGGAGGAAAATTAAAGCTAAAAGGAAGGAAATAAGGAGACTGATCCCACGCCTTGCTCCACTGACTCCAACTCGTCGCATGAGCGAAGTCTGTGTGTCAGGGTGAGGGACGGGCTAAAATGGGCACTTCTGATTCCTGTGGAATATCACAAGAGGGTGTTTACTAAACACAGGAAATATTTACTAAACTTTTCTTAAGCTTTTGCAAATGTTGTCACCTGGAATTGCATCTGTGGTCAGGAAAGCCCTCGGTGCTGGGGAGCGGAGCAGCCGTATCCAGCGCTGCCTCGTGCCGGTGCTGAGTGTCCGGGCGCTGATTGAGCTGAGCGGAGCGGAGGCGGCAGAGGGTGCGGTGTGGGAGCAGGGGCGGCCGTGTCCCAGCGTGGGGACACCGGGGACCGCTCCCCGGCCGGCACCGCAGCTGCTCGCTGCAGCGGGGTTTCAGGGCTTCCACTTCCAGAGGTTGCTTCAAAAGTTGTCGGATTCAAGCCATTTCTTGCATTCCACCAATGCCTGTGTGTTTCTAAGATAAGCCAAGATTTACAATGGATGCTGGATAATTTTTAGCCACGAACTATATAAAATTAAATTTTTCACTGTGCTTTGATGCAGCAGTCTCAAGTGTATGCGTTTCTTGAGACCAGTAGAAAACTCACCACTCTCATGGAGAATACAATTTGCAGAGTTGTTGTATTATCAGTAGAACTGGTTTAATGTGAACATCTTTTCCAACACCGTAAGAGGCTTCAACAATGAAGGCAGAACATCGGTATCATGTCAATTAGTGCAGAACACGCCGGGTGGAGGGATGCGCACACCCGTGTGTGTCTGAGGAGCAGCCGGTGCCTGGGGCTGGCTGCCCGTCGCAAAGCTGGGCTTTGCCGGGAGCCTTGCGCTGCTTGAGCAGGATTAACAGCCAGCTCCAGCTCAGCCTGGCACCCGCTTCCAGCACAGCCTTGCTGTCGTCTGTTGTGACTGGCGGTTTGATCGGATCTGATGATTTGGCAGTTCTTCCTGGGAAGATCCCAGCACAAGCCTATACCGCTTAGGGTGACCAAAAAATGAAGTTAATGCTTTCTTTGTTGTTCTCATTCAGATCTAGTGTAATTTTTTTTTCCTTGTTTACAGCAATGAATCAGGCTCTAAAACAGAAACTATGTAGAGTAACCCATTGCTAATAACTTCTTCACTTAGACCTGTGCAAACGCAGTGCTCGCTGCTTGGAAAGCTGCTTCTGGAGCAGGGCAGGCTCTGGACTCAGGGTTTTGTTTTCCAGCGATTAATTGCTGACCTTGTTGAGCCAGTGAATAGTATGACTATGAGGACTTAAACCTTGCCTGTTTTAAAATGTATGCTTTTCCTTTGTGTTGTTCCCAAACCCCTCTTGGTGTTGCAGACCTGCAGGCAGGGACATGAGTGCTCGGCCGGGGCCAGAGGGGGCTGCTTATTTGGTACCAAAAACTCATAGGCTGAGTTCTGTTTTCTTTTATGTTTAGGAAGCACAAACATTTGCCATAGAATCGTAGAGTCATTTAGATTGGAAAAGACCTTTAAGATCATTAAGTTCAACCATAAACCTGACACTGCCCAGTCCACCACGAAACCATGTCCCTAAGAACCTCGTCTACATGTATTTTAAACATCTCTGTGGAAAATGACTCCACCGCTGCCCTGGGCAGCCTGTTCCAATGCCCAATAACCCTTTCTGGGAAGAAATTAGTTCCCAAGATCCAACCTCAACCTCCCTGGTGCAACTCGAATTACTTGCACCTTAGCAAGAAGAACAATCAAGTAAGACAACAAAAAGGAAAATTTATGCGGCTGACTACCATGACTTTTTGGTCAACAGTCATTGTACCAAAGAACAAAAATAGCTGCTGCATTTTTAATAATTAATGAGTGAAGAAAAACTTCAAAATTCCTAACAATGTGCCACATCTCAGAGATATACCAGGATATGCTTTCAGACGACTTCCTGAGGAAAACCAGGAAATAAGTAAAAAAATTAGAAAACTAAGAAAATAGAAGGGAACACAAATAACAATATATTGTGTAACTTTTAATTTCTTCTGTCGATTTTTAACTAATGAAGGCAGTAAGTTCACTTGTAATTAGAAGGAACAATCAGGCTCCCAGGGAAGTTTGCGTGTTCCCCCAGGAGCAGCACGTGCGCTCTCCCGTGTCCTTCCTGCTGTCACTCGAGATCAAGTCACAAACTCCTCCCGTCCCTTTGAACTCCCTCTAGTGTATCTCAGGGAGTCTGAGCTTTATTATAGACTGAGAAGGGAAAGAAACTGTCCCTGGCTGCTAAAATCTGAGATTTGGGGACCAGCTGTGGTTAAATGTTTGGGTGTTTGTGAAACTCCTAGAGAATGAAAAAGAGCCTTTTAAAGGACTTTGGTTGTCTATTTGTCCAAACTGATAACTACAAGACTTTCTATCTTTTCTGAAGTGCATAATGTGGAGTAAGGGGCAGTGAAAATAACATAAGGCCTTAGGGGTGCAGTGGGAGCTGGACTGGGCTGCTGGAATTCAAGACAAGAGGGCAGTCTGGAAGCAGGATTGCTCGTGGATCGCAGGCGGGGAAACCTTTTCTGCTCGCACCAAAGGAAAAATAATTGACATGCATAAAGTAAAATTAGAAAACAGCAGCAATAGCAAAATTCAGAGGGGTTGCAGAGGAGTGTAAAAACAGCACTGACATTTTGGGAAGTTTTTAAAAGATATGTGTAACTAAAACATTTGAAGTGTTATGATATTAAGTATACACTGCTCCGTTCAGACCTGCGGGACCTGCTGAGATAGACGGCAGTGGCAGCTTTCACTGGAAACGTTGCACTTTCCGCACCCCATGAGGAACTTGGAGTTCTGCCGGCTCGTCACCACAAGCGTGGAAGGATTTTTGAAGGGAGATCTTAGGAGAGGGCAGGCCACAAAGTTAATCTTGTCATTATCTCAGCGGGGAAATAATTCTTCAGGAGCAGCATTAAACTCTTGTGGTTTGCAAACTATGTTATTAAAATGTTTGGCCATGTCAAATACAAATGTTTGTATTTGGGCTTTTTTTTTCTTTAGAAAGTTACTGGGAAATCCAGTTCAGCTCCTCTGCTACGTCCACCCCAACCCATGCGTGGTCCTACAGGCCATTAGTACACTGGGTTTTCTCTAAAAGACCCCATGAAGAACCCAGGAAGGATTTTAAAACCCCCCAGCCAACCAAACAAAACCAGCAACCAAAAAGCTCCCACCAAACCCCAAACAAACACGCACAAGACAGTGATGAGCCCAGGACCTTCTCCCCAGTTTTTCTGGGGGGACACGAGAGCCGCTCAGACCTCGGTTCCGGAGCAGCGAAGCCGCGGCCGGCGGAACCGTGTCTGCCAGCAGGACCCTCGCCAATTGATTCCTTTTCCCGGTAGGAGCTTGCTTGTCAGCCGAGCTTTGCTTTCATTACGCTCCTCCTTTTTCTTTCAGTTTGTCTGCTCAAAAATATCCTCAAAAGAAACTCACGATTTTTTAATTATTTTTTTCTCCCTAGTAGAATAGGACTACCAGCAGTTGCTTATGCTGTTTTTAAGTTAAACAGAGTGGAGGAATTTTCTAATAAGAAGAGAGGATTTCAGTGGTTATTAGTCTCCCTCCAAGCCCAAAGCAGTTTCCCCGCCTCCAGCTGTGTTTGGAAGAAAGGCACAAGTCTGCGCCAGGCATGGGGTTATTGGTTTAGTTTGTTTTTAAATGTAAGACTATTTACTCTTGTATTAAATTTGCAATCCTCAAGGTGTCTGGAGAATTAAACTGCTTTACAAGGTCAATCACAAGTCTTTACTGAGTAGTAATGGTGATTTTTTTTTTTTTTTTAATGAGCAATATCAAGATGGCTTGATGTGTATTCCTTTCAAAAACCTGCATTAACTGGTTTTTTTTAAAAACGTGTTTAGAAACTCCCCTACCCGTCCCTGTCTCTCTTTCCATCTTCCTATGAAAATTTAAGGTCATATCCATTTGCACATTAAAAATAACCTTGCCTTTTCCTACAGAAGAAAGTAATAATTTGGGATTGTCTCAATGACTTTTTAGTATGTATTTCTTTTAAACATACTTGAATGTTTTCTAAGAGTTAATCTTATAAATTTAGGAAAGTTCCATTATGGATGGATGAAATAACAAAGAACATCATTACTTGAACAAAAGGAACTGATTTGAATGCAGTTATGATTAGTTTAATGATAATGATTAGCAAAAAATACTTTGGGCCAACAATTTTTTTATGTAGGCTGGATGCATATTTATAATTGACGAAGTATATCTGGCACAGCAGAAGTAAGTGTTTGGAAGCAAGATAATAGACTTCTGTGATATTGCTGCCAAAACTTCAGCAAAGAAAAGTAGATGTGCTCCTAGGGAAGGAGAAAGGACGGTACAGCAAAGCCTGGGTTTCGGTTTGTTGTTGTTTTGTGTCTGGTGTGTTCGTGGGGTTTTTTTGTTTTTTAAATTTGTTAAGAACTCTGGGTCTACCAACCAGAGGGGCAAAACATGCAGAGGATTTGATGAAACATGAAACGGCCAAATATCTTCTCTAAGTGTATTAATAAACAACGACAGAATTTCTGCTTGTAACCATAACTGGTGCAAACTCATTGCTGGTGTGTGGTTTTGAGATGAGAACCTACGGTGCAACTTTCAGCGTGGTGTAATGGGTCCTTTTTCCTTAACATGTCAAGAGAGATAAGGAAAAACGAACAGCGTAAGAGAAATCAAGCAGACGGCTATTGTGGGTGTCTCCACTGGCTGTTACAGTAAATCCAGTGAGTGTTTATGGGACTCCAAGGGCGTATGATGGGAATTCCATTCTTCTGGGGACAGTCACCAGCCCAAAGCACCGTGTCACTTGGTCCCGTTCACTCTTGCAACGCCAGGTTAAATGGTACGTGAGGTTTGTGCTTTCAAAGGGTGGAATTTCAGCTGTGGTGAGCTCCCCGAGCGAGCACAGGAGCTGTTCAAACGTGATGTTGTGAGACGTTCCCAACCAGGAGCTGGTTCTGGTTGGGGGGTGTCTCTGGGGGTGATCTCAAGAACACGCTGGCGTTTGGTTCATCTCGGGATGCTGCTTCTCTGGTGCGTTTCGCTGTTTTCTGCACCTGGCAGCTGACCGGGGCGTCTGCACTGAATCCTTCTGCGAAAGCAGCCGAGTGCAGAAGGTTCTCGACGTCAGCTCACAGCCCGCAGGAACGCTCATTAAGAGACGAGCCGCTCCACGGACCGTTTTGAAAATAGAAGTTCTCACACAAGGAAGATCATTATTCGACAAAATGATTTCTTCAAGCAGCGAACAAAATACAAATCGGGCTTGTGATATGAATGACGTCTTGTGAAGAAGCATCGGTTGGGAATATCGCCTTAACACAGCGAGTGCATCAGCCGTGGGACGTGCGCTCTGTCAGAGCCGCCTTCCCAGAGCACTGAACCCAGAGAAGAAAGCGGGGATCAGAGGGACACTCCGGCTGTAATGAAGGGAAGAAGGCTGGAGAGAAAATAACGCCGGCTTCTGCCCTCCGGTGTTTCCTTTTAACACGGGAGGTGTTGTCCTCCTCAGCTGAGCAAAACATAAATAACTTATGATGCTGGTAATGCTCAACCCAAAGACAGAAACGCACAGCTTAGAGAGGTCTCCGGGGAGAGGAGAGTGTGCGCTTACCTGCTGTGGACACAGAAATAGCAGCCCTTGAAGGGCTTGTTTTGTTTTGTGTGGTGTGTGTGTTCTTTTTTTTTATTGACCAAAATGTCAGGGAAGTAAAGAGGGAAGATGAACTCCAAAGGCTAGCTGAAAAACGGCAGCAACAAACCAACCCAAAAATGTACTTTAAGATTTTTGAAATCAGTGGAAATCAGCCTAACCATCTCAGAGGAGGAAAACCAGACCTGAAATGCAAAGTGATGATAAAAGCAGGCTGAGCGAACCCCTGAGGCTGGGAAGGGGTGGGGAGGCTGCCGGCCACGTACCAGAGAAGCACGGCAACGGGGGGTACAGGATGATCTTCTGCAGCCTGATCCTGAGTGATGGGAATCATTTTTTGTATTTGCTGCTCAGTTCAATGTCATGTAGTAGGATAACATACCACGAGAAACTGCTTGCAAAAGTGCACATGACATTTTTTTTGGTCGTAATTTGCATATTAAAAAAAAAGGTGGTAAAAACAAACAAAGCTATCCCACCACTTCCCAGAACTCTTCCCGGTCTTTCCCTTTGGACTGCATTGAGCACTTTAACTTGGGGACCATAAAGTTGTGCCCACCCCCACGTGGCTCTCTGCAAGTGGTACCTTCAAGCTGGAAATTCATGTTTGGCTGTTTTACAAGGTGATTTAATAATATGTGCAATTTTTTAGCATGAGTTCCTTGCAAACAAGAAGTTTCTTCTTATTTCATAAGAAAATAATGTTTTATAGTGTTTTCTGCAAGAATTTTAAAGGCTGAAAGCCAAAGCTTGGTGCTATTTGCAACATCTGTGAAATGGGGTGATCAATAAGTGCAGCTCCCGTGGCTGGTGGCCCCAGCCCTGTTGCTGTGGATGGGAGCCCAGCAGGGATGGATCCAGGATGGTCCCAGCCCTGTGGACTGGAGGGATGGGGCTGGATGCAGGAGTCGTCCTTCACTCTCAGTGCGCCAGTGTCCAGGGACATGCACCATCATCTGCCTCCCCCCAAATTCCAGTCCCAGGGCTGGGGAGTGGATCCAAGAGACAAGTGGGACGAAGCCTCCTGAGCCCTCCCCAGCATCTCCTCGCCCTGGGTTCCTCCCGGCAGGTGGGGGAAGCCGCAGGCTGTCACTGCTGGACGCTGGGGTGTTGCTCTGCTGGGGATGAGGGTTGTCCTGGGGATGCGAGTGCCAGGGGATGCTCTGATGCCTTTGGGAATGGAGCACAACTGCTCCTCCGAGGAGGTGGTTACTCAAGGCAGCAGGACTGAGTCCTGCCCCCAAAACCAAAGGGAGAGACATTACCGGTATTTGCTCACCATGCACTGGTATCTGCTGTGACAGCTGGGAGCTTTAGTGCTTACTGGAGGAGCTGGGACTGGGTTTGGTTCTTGGCCAGAGGATTTCCAGGTGCCAGAGGTTGCTGGCAGAACTCAGACCCCACTTCTCTTGGGCTCAGCTGTGCCCAGCAGCACGCGCCCTGCTCGGAGGCAGGGATTTCAGCACGAGCGTCTCTTTTGAGGATGGTTTTGTGCTCTACTTAATTCTGAAGTGAATGGCTGAGCACTTCAATATGTATGAAAAGCAGATGTCTTTTATCCAGCCCACAGAAGAAGGTGGCTCTGGCGCAGCCTTGCTCGCCAGCATCTCTGAGAGGCAGGGAAGCTGCAGCATCCAGCCCTGCTCGTGGGCTTGCCAGGCACCCCGAACAGCAGGAGAAGGGACTGGGGGTGGAACAAATGGCCTCAGCTAACAGCCAACTGCAAAGTAAAATCGTCCCTGAAATGGGTAATTAGGTAGCGAGCAAAAGTGGCTGCAATAAGGAGAGACTGGGAGAGCTCTGTCCTGGAAATGCTGTGAAATGTTCTTCTGGGAGCAGAGCAAAACCTATTACAGCTGAGTGACTGGAGAACGATACCAGGGGATTTAATGCTAGAGAAATTAAAGTGGAAGGCTTCCAGATGGAATAATTAGTTCTTGGTACTTTTTTTTTTTTTTAAGTTGACACTGATATTTCCGCATTTGGTTCCCAAAATGGTTTTGGAGATAAGTATGTGATCTGGTCTACTATCTCCATCACTGAATTCAGAATAATAGTGATGTTATTTAAGAGCAGTAATCTGGGAAGAGAAATAATTAGGTAACAGAAGTGTATTAAAGTTACTACAAAGAGGATAAAGCTCATAAAACTGAAATTGCTTGGCTGATAAAGTGAAGTTTTAAACTTGCAATGAGCTTTCACATAACTGTGTAACCATGGGGAGGTAAAATGCTTAATTAAGAGGCTAAAAACTTGTATTTATACCTTGGAATAATGTGTACAAATCAGAGGTAGTAACGATTTTCCACCTTCTGCAGAGACCAAAGTGCCCACAACTCCTCTTTCGTGTTTTAAATAACCCAAGTTCAGGGTAACCAACTGTCTCATAGCGCTGCCTGCGCAATCAGCCCTTCTCGGCAGTTTGCGAGAACAGCGCGTGGGCTGATGATAATTGGGCGTCTCAGGAAAAGTCTGTCCTTGGCATGGAACGCTGCTGGCTCTTCCCCCAGCGATTTGGTGCCCGTTGGGTCCAGCAGTGACGGGTGGGCAGGGGCAGAACCTCCTGAACACCCCGCTCGGCACCCCGAACGGTGCTGGGGGCATCACGTTGGCACCAGAAACCTTCTCCTTGCTTGGTGAACGACGTGACCGTCCCGCAAGGACCAGCAGTCCTTGTGCTTGATGGAAACAGCGGCTCCCAGTCAGAAAATTGTCCTGTGCGCAGTTTTGAAGACTTTCTACAAGACACGAAGCGATGAATGACCATTTCCAGCCCACTGCAAAGCTGGCCATGCTTTTTGTTGTTCTCCACGCTCCTCAAGTTTTAGAGCCTTTGCTGTGCTTTCCGAGGTTCACCATGGAGTTTGAATAAAGCAGGTTTCAGGAAGGGCTTCGTGACTACCAGATAAGCTGTGGGGCTGTCTGATGTCTTATCGGTTAATGCAATGTTGCTCCCATGTCTCTTCTGGAAAACTGATCCTTTCTAAACTGGTGATTAAGCAATAACAAATGTTTGTTTAGGACTGCAAGAGCTGATGGGAAGACTCCTTCCAACTTCCATGCAAGGCACAGTGTTAAAATACTGAGTGGTCTCTACAGCAGTGAGAAAACAGCAACTTTTATTCCTCTGGAGTGAAACGCGTCTTGCTTTTGAGAGTAAATAAACAGGCTGCTGAGGACGCGACAGGCTGTTTCGCTGAACTGTGGTGTCTTCTGCCTGCCCTGCTAGTGCTATGGAGTGTGCAGACTTGGTTACTGCTCTTCACCTGTTTATTGATAAACTAGCTACTAGTGGGCACCAGCAAAAGTTGAATCTTTATATTTTAAACCCTACTGTTGGTCCTTCTACAAGGAAGCTCATCTTGTCCATCAAGTATCTCTCTAGAGTAGTAGGTAGATGTGAGGTGGCACCATCTGTTGTTTGTTGTTTTGGAATCCACAGCTTTTTGACTAGCTAGATGTTTTGAGCTTACCAGATACATATTTTGCTGAAGTGTATAAACCAGCTAATTTCTAAGCAAGTTATTGTGACTGAAATCATTGATCTGACTTCACTGAGAATGTCGTGTGCTCCAAACTTATTCCTGTCTACCTAAGGCACCTGAAATGCATGTGAGACACGTGGTGGTGCAGAGGACCAGAGCCCCAGGCTTTCAGTGCTGGGTGAAGAATGTGAATCAGGAAAGCATCCCTCTTTTGAAAAGTTAAAAATAAACCACCCCCACTGATTCTCTTCTGGGGTGTACCAGCTGCAATCCACGTATCTTCAAACCCTCAATGCCAAGCATGTGCCTCAGTGCTTTGCAGGACTAAGAAGGTGCAGATCTGGTCCTGAGAAGGCTGCCTTTCTGCTGTACGTCTCCCTGGCATCCGCAGATTCCTTCCAGGCAATCTGGAGGCTCTGAGAGACAGGAGGGGATAACAACGTTCTCCTCTTTCTGCTGGTGGTCAGCAGCACCTGCCAGGAGTATCTTGAGGACTCTGGCTGTAGAGGAGAGGTGGGTTAATATATCTATGGATTGTTTGGTCCCAAACCAGTGTGGAAACTTTTGGGGGTCTTTTAAAGGATCCAAGCGAGCTGCGTGTGTTCTCAAGAGGGTTTGGAGACGAAGGGTAGCCAGAGGTAGAGATCTTTATCCCAGGATGTTTTATCCTTCAGCTCCTGTGGGATGGAACTGGGAAAAAAATAAAGAGGGTTAAAATCAGGCCAGAGATTAATTCCATCTGACTAGTTAAAAAGCAAATCTTGCCTCAAATGACTGTGCTCTTTACTGTCCAATTCAAAAGTGAAATGTATCCAGCAACTTAGTTTCTTGCATGAGCATATAAAATATGCCATTTTTTGTGTTTCTCTTGGTCTGAACGCCTTTCTGTTGCTTTTCTTAGCTGACTGAATTGATCTTCCTATATGCAAAACCCTGTAGAGCTTTACTCTGGATTGTGCATTAATTGTGCTGTTTTTCAAGGAAAAAAGTGTGTTTGACATCTGCATCCAACGTGATTAGAATGAATTTGGGATTTTAGCAAACGGGTTTATCTGTCCCAGCAGCCCTGGCAGGAGATGTTTGTCTGTCCCCTCCATGCTCCTCTTTCCAGTTGGCCATGCAACTGGATGGCAATGGTCTCTCACTTGCTTTCCCTTCCTAAATGACCAGAGTTTGAAATTTTGGTATGAATAACTCCATCTTTGTACAAAAAAACCCCTCAAGAACATTGTATAAGTAATTGGAAAACAAAATTGATGGAAGTATAATGGAAAGGAAGTTCATATTTTACAGCTTAACTTGCCAATTAATCGTCTTTGTGCAATCACATCCTTCTCTGGCAGCTGCTCCAAGTGCCATTGGGTTAATCTAGCACCAGCAAGGTGAGGATTTGCCGTAATCCTCCTGAACCACGTGTCTGCTATTCATTTGATGCCTATTTCTGTGATTTCTCTTAATGGGGTTGAAATGGGGCTCATGGAAATCAACGGAATTTTGCAAAAATTTGATCAGAGATTGGGTATTATTATAGGAACAGAAACAAAAGGTCATTTCACTTTGGGATTTTTCACGTGCTGTGTTTGCCTCGGGGACTCTGTTCCGTGGAGGGCTGACTTGTGCTCTCTGGCTCCTCAGCACGAGTATTGGCAGCTCCATCACCCCAGAACCCCCCGGTTCAGCACCGGGGTTTGATCCCTCTGTCCCAGCTGGAGGGACTGCTGCTTGGTGGCCACCATTCCCAAAAAGAGGGGTTTGTCAAAGCTTCCAATGAGCTGCACAGGAGAATAAAAATAACATCTGTGTTTCTGCTAGCTGGAATGAAAGATGTAGGAGCAATTGATCCTCGTGCTACAGACCATGAGCTGATCGCTAGCTGGACTCAGAAGCTCATTTCCCCTTATAGTGTGGTGTTGCACAATTAGGTGCACAGTGCATTTATTTGATACATTTCTTAAATATCTGCTGTTTACCACTGCTGGAAACAAATGGCTAATGCAGCAGATAAGGATTAACCCAAGGGACAGAGCATTAGTCTGTGCTGTTGTGAGAAAACTCAACAAAATAATCACCTGGCCAGCTCATTTGTTTGGCCAGAAATTTTGACAGCTCTGCTTGGGAAGAAACGAGCTCCTCGGGTGGGGTTCCCGATCACTGCACTGCTGAGAAGGATCGAACCGGGTGGGTTAGGACCTCAAAAGCAAAACCTGCTGGTGTTCCCTCTTCACACCGCACAAGATGCAGAGATTCCCCGTCCGCACGGTACCAACCCAGCAGTTTAACCCCGGAGCAGACGCTGGCAAAGAGCTGCAGCCTCGCTCCCGGGCAGCGGAGCACACGGAGGCAGGCAGGAATTTATTTATTTATTAGGAATTTGCTGGAGCGTGTAATTCTGCCAAGATTCTGGTCCGTGCTATCATCTACAGGCAACTTTAGCACATTCAAACAGACGTGGCTACAAATATATCTGTAAATAGGGAGTGCTACATAAGGCCTTCTGGACCGTGGTACAGGCTACTGTTCTGTTCATGTGTGTCACACCAAATTAAATTTATCCCTATGGGTGGCTACTGTGCCACAACAGAGTTACATCACCTGTTCTGAAAACAGTTTGGTCAGTACCTGATATTGTCTCACAAGATAAATTTGGCGTCACAAAAAGTGGTTAACAATGACCTCAGTAATAAAAGTCTGTAATTTAGATATTAATGAGAGGGGTAACTTTTTGATTGTTCAGATCCATTTTTCAGACTTAAAAATTAGGATGATGAACCTAAACCTTTTATTCCAGTGCTCAGCTGGCTTTTTGTCTATCTGCAGTACACTTGGTGGCAGCTGAGGGCTCACGTGTGCACCAGATGTGAGACTGATTGACTGTCTCAGCTTTTCCTTACGGAAAACGCGAGGGGTCAGCAGGAGGAAGGTGTGTGTTCAGGGCAGTGCCCGGCCAGAACGAATCATTTAGGTGGGAAAAGACCTTTCAGATCACTGAGTCCAACTGTTAAAACCCAACACTGTCCAGTCCACCAGCAGCAGTTGCTAGTGAGCAGCATCAGAGATGCCACTTCTTCCTTTAGGAGAGGTCACCCCATGCTCTGAAGATGGACGCAATGCGGTTCCCGCACGTATGAACAGCTGGAGCGAGTCCACAACATGAAAACTTTATTTAACTTTTTTATCCAACCCTTTTCAGAGCAGTGATGGCCCAGCTGTCACCAAGCGCTCCGCAGGGACGAGCAGAATCCATCTTCTGCCCCACAGCTGGGGGCTGTTCCCCAGGGACAGAATTGCTGCCCCAACGCTCATGGATGTCTCTGCTGCATCTTGCCCGATGCTGGACTCACCATCGCTGCCGCTGCCTGGGCTGGTGGGGAAAAGCAGAGCCCCGGCAGCGCTGATCGCCTGTCTGGCGTGGGGTGCAGCCCCAGCTCCTGCCGTCACCCCTCGCTCCTGGGCTGCAGCATGGGAGTGCTGAGTCTTGGACCGTGATGAGGCTCTTGCATACGGGCTTGTCATCAACCCACTGTGCAAATAGACCGGGAAACACTCAAACACCTCCCCAGCTGCGGGGATGAAAGCAACAAGAATTTTATTACTAGTTTTAAAGTGGAGGAAAAAGAAGGCTAAGCCAAAAAGCAGCTGATGCTTGTGTGTGCATCCTTCAGCCAGGCTGCGTGATGTCTGTCAGACGAGAAACTCCTCTGACCCCAGCGAGCTGGGACTTTCTGAAGCCACATTATACACACAGACCTTCCTATGTAATATTAGGAGAACGTTAACTAAGACTGCCCACTAGTAAGAAATTATACTGATTTTGATCTATTAACCAACATTTTTGATAGTCTAGACAACAACACTGATTTGTGCTTTAAACAGTTACACAGATGCTGGATCCAGGCTGGACTTTGCTGATTTTAGTGGGCTGATGATAGTTGTGGTTTCGGCAGAGGGAATAAAGTCCTGTAAGAAACAATCTTTCCTCTGGAGTTGAACCAGAAGCAGCAGCCCCGTCAGTGGGAAAGCGCAGCTGTGAGGATCTCCTGCTGCTGGGGGGGTGGAGATGGGGGAACGCCGGTCAACACAGGGGTGGGTGGACACAAACAGGTCCTGAACTTATTCAAACTCTCTTTCAAGCTTTTTCCTCCCAAAAATAAATCTCCAGCCACTAATAAAAATGAAACATTTAATTTTGCTCTTATTTTCAATATTTTATAGAGGGACTATTGCATTTATCAAGGACCACTGCATTTTGTAGGGAACAACCTTTTTATTTGTTTGTTTTTCTTGTTGTTGTCATTGTCATTATGTTTCTGTTTCTCTGTTTGCTTACAACTACCAGGAAGTGATTTTTGAGTTTAACAAATAGTCAAGCACTAAAACATTTAGAAGAGATCTTCTTTTTATCTGCTTTCTGTCACTTTGTACATTACTCAAGTGTGTATTTCTCAGTATCTCTCTGAGGATAATTGTAAGTAATGTGTTACCCTGATCTCGTGTTTATCCACAGATCATAACAATTTGATTTCAAAACTTCTTAGGAATTATCTTTACTAAGGTTATTCACTGCCACGGGAGATCCAATTCTTCTGCACACCAAATAAAATTAGAGAGGCTGAGGAGACAAGATTAATTTCTGAGACCTTTGACTTTCTTCTGTGCAGTTTTAAGAAGCTGCAGGTTTGCCTACGTACAGCTGTGTCATCCCAATGTAGCAAGTTTTCCATTACACTCTCATGATCTGGGATCATGGTGATTTATCCCAGTGCAGCAGGATATTCACCTTTCTCACCATGCAGCACTTGCCACGCTGCTACAACGGAGGGCTGGAGTAATGCTGGTGGTTTGGCAGGGAAATATAAGCAACGATTTTAAACCATAAAGTTGAAGCATTTCTATGTTCTGCAGGCTCAGGCCATTTTACTGTTACTCATTCCCTTAATTTTTTGCGGGAGCGGCTGGAAGCTGCGATGCTGTCAGGAGCTGGAAGAGGCTTGTTCAGCTCCTCTCTCCTCCCAGCCATGGCAAGCAGGGAGGGGAAGGGAGGAGAAACAAGCCCATAGGTTGCAAACAAACAAGTTTGTCACCCCGGGTTAAGCCTGAGCTGGGCCAGAGAAGGGAGCTGCTCTCGGGCACTTGCAGAGATCGGTGCATGTTTTTCATCAAATCATGACACGAGGTATGATTACTCACACCTAGAGGTTACCTGTGACCAGGTGTCAAAGGCTTAATTCTTAATGAGGAGCTGCCAATGGCTTCTTCCGCAGCCCGGCAGGAGCAGAGGGCACGCCTGGCCAGCGGCGGTGGTGAGCCGGCGGGGGGACCCTTCCCCGCCTTCTCTGCACCGTGCTGGGCACCTGCTGCCCGAAACACCCTTCGCGCTCACGGGTTCATCCCCTTCCGTATGCGAGGAAATTCGTGTTGCGAGGATTTTATTTCTATTGGAGAAGGCAGAAGGGCCCCGTTGGAGGGGGTGTCCATGGGTTCCCGGGGCTGACGCTGGTTCCCGGGAGCAGCGCTGTCGCTCCCGGCCGCACCGCGGTGGGGGTGACGGAGCCGCCGTGCCCAGCCCGCCCGATGCCCCCCGGCTCCTCCCACCCCGCCTCTCCTGCCCCCGACACCCCCGCGGGAGCGCAGGAAGACCCGAGACGCCGGCGAAAAACCTTAATGCGATGTGATGCTCAAAAGCCTCTCTTTCCCCATAGCGAAGGGGCGCTCCCCCGGCGGGAGGGGGGCTGGCTTCGGGGGCTGGCCAGCCCGGTTACCGGCCGCCCCCCATCGCGGGGCGGCCCCAGCGCGGCCCCCGCCCCGCTCCCCCCCCTAGCCGGGCGGAGCCAGCCGCGGAGCGCCGCCGCCAGCCGGAGTTTCACTCGGCGGCGGTGCCGGTGCGGAGCGGGGGGCTGCTCGGCCCGGCTCCGCCGCGCCCCGTGCCATGTAGGATGCTGCCGGCTCCCGCAGCCAAGCGGCCGCCGCCCCTGCTCTGGCCCCCCCCCGCCGCCGAGCCCCCGGCCACCCCCTGGGCCTGGGTGGTCCCGGCCGCTGCGGGGCTCGTCAGGGTCGCTGGCGCCGCCGGGGCTCCCCCGCCGCCCCCGCTGCTGCTGCCGGCGCCGCCGCCCGCACCCCCCCCGCCCGCCGCGCTGCTGCGGGCCGGCCCGGGCTGGCGCGTCCCCTGCGAGCCGCTCCTGCCGCTGCTCGCCGCTGACCAGCACGGAGCCGCGCTCCTCCACGGGCAGGTACGGGCCGCTCGGACCCGGGCGGGAGCTCGGGCCGGGCCGGGGGGGCTCGGCGGGGTCCGCCGCGGGGACAGAAGTTTCCCGTCGCCGCTGTCCGGAGCCCAGCGCCGGCCCCGGGGAAGGAGCCTCCGGCCGCCGCGGTGCCGGCAGCCGCTCGCCCGTAGGGGTGGGAGCGCCGGGGAGGGGGACAGCGGTGGGACCGGCGCCCACGGAGCGGCGGGGGCGCTGCGGGCGCCACCCGGGGGAGTGTCTCTTGCCCGCCGCCCCCGGGGGTCCTTGCCCGCCGCCCCCGGGGGTCTCTTGCCCGCCGCCCCCGGGGGTCCTTGCCCGCCGCCCCCGGGGGTCTCTTGCCCGCCGCCCCCGGGGGTCCTTGCCCGCCGCCCCGGGGGCTCTGCCGGCTGCGGGGCCGCGCTGCCGCCGCTGTGCCGGGCAGCCGCCGGCGGGGGGGGATGGAAACCTGCGCTGGGGTTTTATCGCGGAAGAGAAGGGCTGGGAGAGGGTCCGCGGGTCCCTCCAGACGGGCTCGTCTCCATCATCCGGTAACCGCCGGTGGCAGGTTGCGTTTTCCGCAAATACGGACCAGAAAGGGAAAAAAAAAAAATTGCTTCAGCAATGCTCGTATAGTCATATGTAATGTCAAGTGTTTTGTTTTTTTGAATATTCATAAAGGCTAAAGTTTTGAGTCATGTCAGTTGAACCAATCTGTCTCATCAGTGCTTCCCTTGATGAATATCTCAATTATTAATTGCTGTCGTAAGGCTGCTTGAAATAGTGAAGCATTTCAGCTGGAGTGTTTATCCCGTTACAGTTGGAGATATCGGAAGCTAGATGTGTAGTTTTGCCTGGTCTCTTCATTTTTTATAAGAAAGAAGTAAAAATAAAGCAGAGGTTTGAGCACTGTAGTATCCACTGGATTTCATGTGAAGATTTCCAGCCTTTTCGAGCACGAGCGTCTCTTGTGGTTTGGGAGCAGAGTGAGCGGGAGGGAGAAAATAGGTAGTGCTGGGTCTGATGAAACAGTAACATCAATGATTCCCCAGTGTGAGACCACTTAAATAAACTGCAGAGATGGTTTTACTGTGGGAACCCATTTGCCAAGCGAATTTAAGAGAAAATACGTCTCAGACACTTCCTTTTGTTCTCGTTTGCCTCCAGACGAATTTTAAAACCACTTTCTAGTGATGTTTTTGTTTTGCATGTGAGTTTCTGTTTGAGCAGAGGAAAAATCGAGCTTCCCTGGCGACTTGCAGCCATTAGCCAAGTCCTGGTTTACGGCCAGGCTACCGATTCCTGGCTTTCTAAAGCAGTTTATAATGTCAGTGCCACGTGTCACTCACCATATAGTGCCTAAAGAAACGCAAATGGTTGTTGGACTGAAGAGACATGTTTGAAATTTTCTATACTCTTTTATGTGATTAGGAAATCATGAAAAGCATTGATTGAGTAAAATCCTTTGGTTAACTTTTCTTCCTGTGTTTTTCCCCTAAGTGGATATTTGGAGCTCATTCTCCAGTCATAGGATTTTCACCTTCTTCGAGCGTGGAGTTTGTTCCTGTTTTTCCACCTGTGTACACATCTACGGTTCCGCCTCATGCTGGGAAAAACTGGATGGATAAAAGGCTACCAAGCTGCAAAGTAAGTCTGATCTTGGTAGCTGAAGTGTTTTTAAGGCTGAAGTGTACGGGCTGAGGAGTGTTCTGGGATTTGTGAATAGTGAAGGCGAGCGAGAGGTCGGGAGTTTGTCAGGCAAAACCCAGCGGAGGAGAAATGTTTACGGGGTGGTTAATGGAGGAGGCTGCTCCTATCCACAGTGGTACCTCTTCACTTTTCTGAAGTTTTTATTATAAAAAGACTAAAATAGCTTTAATATTAATCTCGATTTCATTGAGTAGAATGTTTTAAAATACTATGGGATGTGATCATGAGAGTGTTTTATTTTCCCTTTCTTCTTGGCACTTCCCCCAAAGGGATGCTGTGGGGCAGCACTGGCATCACCGTGAGCATGGCCGGGTACCGGTGCCAGGCTGTCACTTGCGTTCCTGCGTCCTCATCCCGCCCACAGTTCCCTACATCTGTACATTTACCCACCTGAGTAATTAAAGTGAGGCTTTGTGGCTTTATCCCCTGCCCCTCCCTCCTGCTGTCTGCCCCCTTCCGAAGGCAGCCGCAGTCTCTCATTCCAGGTGGGTTGCTCCGGAGTAGCTGTGGCTGGGACACAGTTGCCTTCAGCTCTTCTTTTCTTTTTGTGATGCTGCATCAGCTCATTAGTTGTGTTAAAAGCTGGTTAATTTTTAAACGGTCAGCTAAACTCAGCCTGCAACATTTATGGAGCAGAGATCAATCTATTTTTGCAAATTTGTCCCTGAATGGAGATACTATCTGTATTATAATAATGAATGGAGATACTATCTGTATTATAATACTGAGTTAAAGATACTTTATTCTCACTTTTATTTCTGAATTTTGTATCTCAAGCCTTTACATTCTTTTTTTTTTTTTTTTTTTTAATTTATTTTGAACAGATTTACTTGAATAACACATTTGCTCTGGATTCAGCGTGGATACATCCTGAGGAATCAAGACTCTTCCAGGGCAATGAGAAGCCTCTTTTACTGACAAACCAAGTGGCCATGGCCATAGCCAGGCCAGCTGCTGCCTCCAGGCCCCTGCCCACAGTGGTGCTGGCACCTCAGCTCATACCAGGTCAGTAGGACAGAAATCATTAAGTACTTCCCTTTCTTTTCTTTTTTTTTTTTTTTTTTAATGCATCTCCCAGAGATACACAAGCCATTCTGTAAAGTAAGTATTTCGTTCCATTCAGCTAAAAATCTCTTGCTGGATCCGAACCTTGATGGCAAAGTGCGTTTCATCCTCTAAATTACTTTTAAAGAAAGAAAATACCATGTGTAATTATAGAAGATTTAACTGATTATTTCATAACTGGTTGTTGATTTCTGGAATGAAGAGGCCAGCCAGTCCCAACATACTTGATTTCTTTTCAAACAAGAAATTGCCAACATAGTTCATGGCTTAGAGCATGGCAGCTCTTACTGGCAGTAAGAGCATGGCAGCTCTTACTGGCAGCTCTTACTGGCTGCTAATTTGAAGAATTTGGTGTGGTCTGTGTAGACAGCTATCAGTAAGGAAGAAAAATTAATCCATCATCTTGTTAAGACTCAGTTATGCACAGCCATATTTGTGAAATAAATTCTATTAATCTATATAACCCACATATGTCCCGGCTGTTAACAGGAGAGCTGAGCTTTGCAGTTGGAAGAGAACAGGAATACATTGCGGTAAAGCTGAGTCTCTCTGTTTCGGTGCTACAATAGTTGTATGAAATAGCTGTTGTCTTGTAGAACAGGTTAAGAGGTAAAATGCTGCTGATGTTTAAACCCCTAACATCATATATTCTTACATTCAGAATTAGAATATTCTTAATGGCTTGCTGTCATTGTTTCTTCCGTTCTTAGATCGAAGGTAATGTCAGTTGGGTTGACAGCAAAGCCCTTCTTACCTTGGTCTTTGCCCTGTCAAGTTCTTATTTTGCAACTGTATAGCACAGGGGAAGATTTCTTGTATTTTGCCAGTAATGCAGAGATTTGGTGAGCGTGTGCTGGAAGAGATCCTTACTGGTGGGGTCCATTTGCCAGGCTGATTAATTAGCAGTGAATATTGTTCTGCATTGAAAGATGTTGAATCACTCAAATCGGTTCTGTAGTTTGAGGTTGTAGCAACTCCTTGCAGCAAGCTGCCTTCTCCCTCTGCCAGAGATGCCCGATGCTGGACTGACGAGCTGCTCCACAGCGCTGGGAGATGTGGCTGCCATGGGCAAAGCCCCATCCAGCTGCTGCATCCTCCCGGGATGCCGTGGGGACCACCCAGCTGCTGCATCCTCCTGGGATGCCGTGGGGACCACCCAGCTGCTGCATCCTCCCGGGATGCCGTGGGGACCACCCAGCTGCTGCATCCTTCCTTAGGGAAGAGTGCCTGGGCATTTCCAGTCTGATGCCACATTTATGGGCTGTAAGTAGCACAGAGTAAAGAAGATTTTTCTACCCCCTGGACAATATTTGCACACTCAAGCCTGTTTTCAGAGGAGATCTTAGGTGGTTCAACTCTTCCTCCGGCAGCATGCTCAGTGTTGGCTGCTGCCTCTCCAGAGCCCCCCAAGCTCCTGTTTGGATGGGAAAGGTGCAGGGAGGAGCACAGAGATCCTTGACCACCTTTCTAAATCTTCCCATCCCTTTTTAAATCTTCTTTCTGATGGACATGATCAGTGCTGACCCAGTGAACCCCAGCGCCTTGCAGAGCAGCATGTGCGGTGCTGGCGTTACCGCAGGATGGCAATATCTGTGCCTGCCAGCAGAAGTTGTTTCTGGGAAATGTTATGGTAGTACTTGAAGTATTTCCTATATAATCTTTACACTTAATATGAAGAGTAATAAAAATACTGAGAGCAAATTGCTTAGTTAAGTGGTTTAAACTGAGAAGTTAATAAGCTTTTTGCAGGCTATGCAGCTGTATTCATTTGGAAAGCCCGTCTTAGGGCAGGTTTGCTCTCCACAGTTATCAGTAATGATATAATTGTTTTCTCAATGTATCAGCAATGTTACAAAGATAAAGGAATGAGGCATTGTAGTTTGGCAAATGGTACTGCACATAATTTAACAGCTGCGAGCCCCAGCTACTAGAAGGTGTTATTTTCTGTAAGAAAAGGAAGCAGCTATTATTCTCGCTCATATTGCAAAACATGAATTTATGTGCTTACCATTTCGTGTATCTAAAGCAAATAGTGACATTTTATTTCCCCACCTAGGAATGATAGCTTGTTTTATGTCTACTGGATACTGCGGGGTTTTTTTGTGAGGAAGCAGTGCCTAGATATTTTTGCAGAGCAAGGATTAATGTTTTTGTCTCCTGCGCTGTGCTTTGTGCGTGTGGATGAAATCGGGGCTTATTTGGTCCCAGGTGAGATGTGCCCATGTGGCACCTGTGTGTTCTGTACATCACGTTCTGTACATCACGTTCTGTACATCACGTTCTGTACATCACGTTCTGTACATGTGGTTGGTGGCTGCTGCATGTGGTGGGGCCAGAGCACTGTCAGGACTCCTTGGTGGCACCTGTTAGATGAAAGCTGTAGCCCTCTGGTACATGATATTCAGTGATTTTTACTATTATCGATGCTATTTTAAATGTTTGAGGGTACATTCTTGCAGTTTGGCATTCCTGGCTCTCCAGGGCATTGCTCACAGTGGTTCCTTGCAAAGTGGGTGTTCTTATCGGTGTGTTCGAGAAGGTTTTCCCAGGAAACCTTGGAGAACAAGCCTTTCATCCAGGCTCCTGCGAGGGAGGGAGCAGGAGATGCAGATGGGAGCGTGTTGCCATCTCTTCAGGAGTGGAGCTCCCCAGAAGGGCTTCAGGAGCCGCGCTGCAGAATGCCAAGCAGAGCCCGCGCGGGCAGCGTCCCCAGTGAGCTCAAAAATTCAGTGGTTTTGTTAGGTGGAGATGGTGGCTTTCAGCTTATAGCCCTTGAAATCCGTGTTTGCCTTCTGCTTGCTGAGGGTGACAATGAAATGCGAGGTCGGTGAGTCAGTGTCTCCTGTAATTGTGCACAGTCCCGTATCGCCCAGGCTCAGCGTTTGCAGGGACTGACACCTTGCTGGCTCTCCAGAAACCCTAGTGCAATGCTAAATGCAACAATTTGTGGGCACTCCAGTAGAACCAGTAATAGATTGTCTTCTGAGGAGCGGCTGAGGGAGCTGGGGGTTCAGCTGGAGAACAGGAGCTGAGCGGAGACCTTCTGATCTCTGACCTGCCTGAAAGGAGCTTGGAGCCAGGGGGGTCGGGCTCTGCTCCCCGGGAACAAGCGCCAGGACCAGAGGAAATGGCCTGAAGTTGCACCAGGGGAGGTTGAGGTTGGATGTGGGGAACAATTTCTTCCCCAAAGGGCTGTGGGGCATTGGAACAGGCTGCCCAGGGCAGTGCTGGAGTCACCATCCCTGGAGGGGCTGGACAGACGGACATGAGGTTCTCAGGACATGGGGCAGTGCCAGGGCTGGGTTATGGTTGGACTTGATGATCCTGAGGGTCTCTTCCAACCAAAATGATTCTACGGTTCTGTAATGGTCATTACCTGGGATCCTTACTGAAGACCATAATACTTTGCAGCTAATTTCAAGGTATTGTCCTTTAAGCAGATCATGGAATCATTGAATCTTTTTGTTTGGAAAAGACCTTTAAGATCATCGAGTCCAACCGTTAACTCAACACTGCCAAGTTGTCTCCATACAGACCCGGGAATTCTGTCGGGAGCCCCTCAGCCTGCGGTAGGGAATTCCCACCCCCACCTGACCCAGGTCCTGGCACGACCAGCGCTGCAGCCACATAGAAACACAAGTTGCTGCTGTAGATCTTGCCAGTGGCTTGTTGAATAAACACCCTTCAGATGTTCTAGGGCTTAAAGGTGTGGACAGCTGCTCAGCAGCAACTTGGAGGCTTGTGTAACCTTGAAAATGGAGTATTTGTGGTACAGGAGCTTTGGCTGGGGTGTTGGGTAAATGGAGCCTGGATGCTGCCTCCTGCACTTCTGTTTGGAGCAAAGGGAAATAACACTTGTGCATCTATTTTCATTTTGAAATGTTTGACAGTACTCAAATGGATTTTTTTTTTCAATGCACGTTTCAACATACATTGCGTTACCTTGCTGACCTGGGGTGTTGTACTGGCCCTGGTGCTGCAGAGGTGGCCGCAGCACAATGTTTGATGGCAAACACGCGGGGTTCTCAGATCTCCTTCGGGGAGCCCCGTCAGGGCGGGAGCCTGGGAGGAGACGCTCGAGGAGAAAACCGTCTAATGCTTCTTGTCTTTAACAAAACGCTCAGAGTATTTTTTCATTTGTAACAGGGGCTGTCTAAGCTGGAATGAAGACTTTCCGTATTGGTTTCCTTGAAGGAAAGTAGTCGTCTTAAATCAGATATTTTATTTTCTTTCTTGTTTTTTTTAATGATTTTTCAATAGAAAATATTTTCTATTAAGTTGAGTCTTTGTTGCTGCCTCTACATTTCCACGGTGTCTCTTTGCTCCAAAGCAATCTTTTTGCTCTTTCATCCATGGGTGTTGAAATCAGAAATACCAGAATGAAGAATTCATAGATATTCTTTCATCAAATTGCCCATGTAGATTAAAATGTTGATACTTCCCATTAGGGTCTTTTTTTCTTTTCATCCCACTAACTTTTACAGAACTGATCTAATATTTTTCATAGCAATTATTAGTATTAGAATTTATATGCATATGCAGATATATGTATATATACAGTTTTGTAGGTAATTTCAGTTTAAATTGCAGACATGACAAATCTATGAAGAAATGTGGTTGCTTTCTGTAAAATTTGGGTTTCATTTCCTTATGTTTTTTAATGGTTTTGAAATACTTGACACAGGACCTCTGACCATCTGTGTTTCCTAAACACAAACTTCATGTTTGAAGCACATATGTATAGATAAGTAGCCAGGTTTTGGGTCTCTGAAATCACATTCTTTGATATTTAATGTGCATGTGCTAGGGCTCCTTCTTTGTAAAACGAGAACAGCACTGCAGGAACCTGAATATCCCTGAAATGCCATGAAAACCCTCTTTATTTGTGGAGCATTTGGGCACTGTAGAGAAGAACACTTTATTAAATCTCTGGGAATGCTTGACTTTAATCACAGCATTTACAGAGGTTTTGTTTTGCTTATGAAGTTTGTGCTTTTTAGTGCTTTTTGTGTTACATACCCAAATCAAGTGAAAGCTTTAGGCAAGTTAAGATTTTTTTTTTTTTCCACTTAAATGATAGAAATAAAACTACATGTAACGTGTTTATGGGAAAGGCTTGTGGTTCTGACCCTCTTGTAATATTGTCCTACCTGGCCCCGAGACCTCATTATAAAGACATTCAGCTCTTTCAGCGATTTGCAGAGACTGTTCCTGTTTGTGAGGAGCCAGGTAGTTTTATTTATTGCGTATGAGCAAAAAGCGAGCTGCTAGTGCTGCTCTTACCGGCAGACTCGTGCAATAGCTGGAGTTTACAAATGGAAAAGGCGATAAGCTTTTTTTCCTCCCTCTGGGCTACAGAAGATGGGGATATCAATATGTTTTCCTTTGCATTAGGATAAATCTGCAATTTAAGTCAATCCATTGCTTCATTTATCGATGGATAAATGCTGCTTGGGAGCTGACATCCCAGACCATGCACAATTTGGGCAGCGGGGCCAGCAGGTTCTCGGCCATTTGCCTCCTGAGAGTATCGATACTGGTGCTAGAAATGCCCATGCTGCAGGTCTGCCAGGGGTTTGTGCTTGGTTAAAAAAGTTCCTTCCAAGAGGCACTGGAAGCTGCCACTAGAATCAGGATTGGTGCCAAGCCCTGATGCATGGGGGGGGAGCATGATTGCATGGGGGGACATTGCAATGGTTGGACATCATTGCATGGGGGGACATTGCAATGGTTGGACATCATTGCAATGGTTGGACATCATTGCATGGGGGGACATTGCAATGGTTGGACATCATTGCAATGGTTGGACATCATTGCATGGGGGCAGGAAGAAGAGTGAAATTCCAGGTGGCTCCTAGCCACACAAACCGTGGTTATAAATCGTTGTTTGGTGAAGTCTGGGTGGTGTAAGAAATGACAGGAGGGGATGAACCGAGAAGCAACCATGTCTCCATTTTCAAAGCTCAAGCCCATCGTTTCAAGGATGCACTTTGGGGGAGAAAGGGAGATTTTTGTCCTGATTTGTGCCACCCCAACCCTGGCCGGTGCTGGCCAGGTGAGCCTTCCCACATGTGATCCATCCAGCCTTCCCATCTGTGATATCCTTCATCAGAATCGCAGAACAGTTTGGGTTGGAAGGGACCTTCAAAGCTCAGCTGGTCCAACCCCCATCTCGCACAGCGTGGGGTTACGCAGGGCTGGGCTCTGTTTAAATAACACTTGCCATTTCCTCCTCCTTTTAGAGATATGTTAATGCTGTGGGGAGTATCCAGCTGGAATGACGTGTTCTGCTGAAGCAGATCGGTCCTATTGACCTATAGTGCCAGGAAATCTCTTCTAAATGGCAGAGCTGAGTGGAGCAAGCCAGGGGGACAGCTAGTGCTTGATCCAAGGGCTTGTGCTAAACAGCCTTCTGATCCTATTGATGAATGCAACAATCATGAAAGGAACTTACCTTCCCAGCTGCTATCTGGGATATATTAAATCAAAATATCCACAAGATGTCTACCGGCATGACATTCACCTCTGACTCACTAGACTCGGACTTCTCCGTTTGTTGTGTTTTGTGGTGCTGTGGGTTTTTAAATTTTTTTTTTTTTTTAACCCTCTTTCCACTTGACGTCTTGCATCTGATCATCTACCAGCACGAGGGACAATTTATTGAGAGAGTTCAGAATTCAGCCTCTAATTTCATGGAGCGTGTGCCCCTACCCTGCTCCAGCAGCTCCTCAGCCCTGAGAGAGGAAAATTCGAACCCAGCCAGCATCTCCTCGGCTGTACTGAAGCCAGTATATTTATGTGTATCGATACAGAGCATAAATATTTATATTATTAAAACACTCATGTCTTCAAACTTAACATTTTTATAATCAGCAGCCTTTTAATCCTAGCTATCATTTTTTACGTGGAAGTGCTCATTTTTATCAGCTCTGCAAATGATCCAACATGTAGGGTTTTCAGAAATCCAGGATTTGTAACTGATGGCTCAAATACTGCTGAGAAAATGTTTTTCTCTCAGCATCCTGCTGTAGCTGGGCCAGGGCGACCAGCGCCGGGTTGCTTCCCCTCTGGCTGGCAAGAACGGGGAAAACAAGCAGAAAAAGGCTCCTTTTCTTCTGTAAATTGTCAGCTTTCGCCCCGTCGTATGGTTTGGTTGGTTGGTTTGTTTGTTTCCTTTTTCTGACCTAGTGTTTGTTTTTCCCCGTTTTACGGTTCATCTTCAAGGAGGGGGATGCACTGAGGACAGTGCATTCCGCCTATTTCAACCACCTGGTTTTGTTTCCTTTTTTTTTCTCCTTCTACCAAGACAGTTGTTGTCAGTTTTAATATTGATAACAGTCTAATAAGTTTAACAAAGAGCTGTCCTCTGGAAGAATTTTTTTTTTCTCTAGCAGATGCTGCAGATGAAGGGAAAGGGAATAAGGGATAATAAACAATAATTCCATTTTTTTTTTTTTAAATTTTCTTTCTTTCGGAGCCGTTTTTTCGCACCTCTTTGAAGCAGCGTTCGGTGTTTGATGGCAGCTGTTTCCTCATAGCTGCGCTGCTGCGGTGCTGAGCCCGAGTGATGGTCTCTGTGGCCCCGGGCTGGTCTGTACTGGGGTGCGGGTGCCATGGCAGCAAAAGCTGATGGGGCATTTGTCCTGTGACAAGGGTGCTGCTTGTCAAAACTCACTGACTTCGTGCTGGCGGGCTGCGGCCGCGTTAGCCCCAAACCCTCCGGTCCTGTCGCTGATTTGGGTGGCATCAGCTGAGATTCAGTGGACATCTCTGAAATGGCTTTTTATTCACAAATGATGGGCTCTTAATTTTTTTATATATATATGTGTGTATATATATACATTTTTTTTTCTTTCTTCCGATAGCAGCTGGGACTGTGCGGGGCTGGATGGAGCCAGGTCGGTAGCAGCGCGGTGCCCGAGGCCAGGGCGGGCACAGGGAAACCCCCAAACCCCATGGCCACAGGCAGCCGGTGTGTTGGGTTCAGCTGGCTTGGGAGTGAAAATAAGGAGCCTGCATATTGCTTTAAGAAGAAGAGAGCATGGTACACATCCTTCTATGGGAGAGGTTCAGCACCTCAGTATCACTAACTTTTGCTAACTCTGGGGTCAAAATATTTAACTGCTATTTAATAGTGTTTAATTTTTAAATGACTTCCAGAGCATGCACATTTAAATTGAAACCCTTCAAATTTTTTTTTTTTTTTGTATTTAAATATACATTTCAGGTCCCTTAGGAAGCTACTCTATACATGGTGGGGTTTTTTGTTTTGTTTTGAATTTTTTAAAATTTTTTTTTTTACCCTAATAGCATTGAGTTCTGGTGTCTTTAACTAGCATGGGTGATGGCCGTGAAAAGGGAGGTTTGGGGGTTGCAAAGCTTTGATAGAAATCAGGGGCTGTGTGGTTCCGTACGCTTGGTGTTCACCTGGACAGAGACCGAGCAGTGCATTGCAGTGGGAACCCGATTGTGTTCTAATTGTGTCTTTTGGCTATTCCGGGCTAAAAAGCAGAGGCAGGCAGGTCGGTGTGTGCACTGGGTCCTTGGTCCTCGCCCCACGGAGGGTTTGCTAACGCAGAAGAGCTCAGAGGGGCCTCTGGGCACTTGCAGCAGCTCGTGGGCTGGAAGGAGATGCAAACCCCCATATTTTATTGGAACATTAAGAAAAGTTAAAGGGAACATTATGCTCATATGTATTAATACTTTTTTCTCCGAGAGAGACAAAAAGTTCAAAAGGTCTTTAACCTGCTTGAAATTTTTTCCTCTGTTATTTTTTTAATGTGGGTCTTTTGGGAAAGGTGTTCATAACCCTTTGGTAAAGCTGTTTTCCTGTAGGCAAAACTGAAGACAAGGACTGAAGGGCTGTAATAATGAAGTGCAATTTAAAATTCATTACATTATCTGTACCATAGGTTTTCCCAATACCAATAACTTTTTTTTTTATCTGAAAAGGAAGGTCCTGAATTACCCTTTTGGGTATGAGTGGGTATTCATAGCTCATAAGTATTAGTAGTCTTTACTTTTGTCTTATTAAATAATTGCTGTTCTTTTGGGTGTTTTCTCTTCAAGGAGGAAAATCTCACGGTTTCAATTATTAATGTGTTAGTGTCAGCAGCCAAAGGGCGGTTCTGGAGCTGAGGGGTTTGGGGCTTTTGGGTCTTCTCATCAAGAACAGGCACTCGGGTACAATTCCCAAACTCGTGTGGATGATGCTGTGCTGGAAGAGAAGGCACAGCAGAACCAGCTGCTCTTCCACACCTGTGCTCCGGGACCCTTGTCCCCGTGGAAGGCAATAGGGAGACGTTTGAAGACCATGCCTGGTCCCTGGCGATGGGTTTGCTGGCTGGTTCCAGTGCCTTCCCCACTGTCGGTGAATTATCTCTGAGTAAGCTCTTGGTTGCTTCTTCAGCTGCTCCCTGCTCTTCAGTTGCTTCACATCAAAATGTGCCGCACATCTCAGTGGTTTCCCCGTCATCTGTTTGCTTGAGAAGAGCAGAGCTGGGAGGCTGGGGGCAGATGCTCAAATGGGGTTTGTTATTAACATTCCAGCAGACAAGTGTTACCTTACTCCCCAAGACGTAGTGTGACTTGGCAAAAACAGATTTGGGGAATCTACCATTGCTAGGATTTTTTTTTTCCCCCCTCAAGGGTATATAAACAACAGTATTTTACTGCTATTTTCAAGGCAGTTGACTCTTGAAATTCATGTGAATGTGGGGTGATTGATGATGATTCTAAAAAACCCTTTCAAGAAGTTTCTGGAAATATTACTTATTTTGAACCATTCCTTATTATTTGGAAATAATACTTACTGCAAAATCTCACTGGTTTGTGAGAACTCTCCATCCAGGTGTGCTGAGTGCAGGTGCAAGTCCCAAGCTCTCAACAAGTCACGTCCTGGGCCACCTTCCTGTTGCTTTGGCAAATCGTATGTTACATTAGGGGCTGATAAATTGCTGAAATAATTATTCAATTGAGTGCAAAGAGCTTGATGAGCCCCAGCCCCTGGTCCGTGCTCTCCTCTCCAGCACTAACCATGACAGGGCAGACGGTTCTGCACAGAATTATTTAGCACGAGAGAGGGAGAGAGAACTTCATCAAAGGCGGGGAAATCACCCAAACTTCTCTTTCAACCGGCTGATGAAACTTTAATAAGGGATTTGATGAAACTTTAATGCGGAAGCCCTGCTTCAGGAGCGTTACTCATCTGGAAGACTTGGGCTATCCGAGCGACCAAGGCTTCTGTTACTGGGCTGCCTTCCCGGGCTCTGCGGGGAAATCGCATCTTCTTCTCCAAAATAAAAGAATCAAACGAGAAGTAAACAACCTTTCTGCTCATGTACCCTGTCAGAAGCCAGTAGGAAAGTCCTTTTGTCTAGAAAAGATTAGTGTTCATGAGGTGACAGAAGATGTTTTGTGGATTTTTCCCAGCTGCAGGCAGCTTGAATTAGGAATGAGCGCAGGCTTGCAGAGGCCAGGCGTTAAACCTAACCTAGTGAGCTGGGCTAGTCCTCAGGGGAATAAACAAAAAACTTATATTAAACAGTTGGATTAGTTGGACACTTTTTTAAAATTATTATTTCAGTTGTGACTCTCACACAATAGTCTGTTTTTCATCTGTCTGTGGCTCAGTGATTCAAACTTTAATATTTATGGGCTTTTTTGCCTGTGTGCCTTTTAATTAGTGCATGTGCAGGTGTTTTCAGTGAATTCTTCTTGGCATTGACATATATAGTAGAAATAATAGAAATTTTTTTGTGATGCTTACTGAAAATATTTGACTTCTATTTTGCCAATACAGAGCTTATTTTGTTGGCAGATAATTGTTTTTAAAGAGTATAGGAGCAAAGCTGCCCAAAGTGAGTATAACAGGTAGCCTTAGGAGCCCCAATTAGCTGCAACCAAAGCAGGTTCCTCTCCAAAAACCCCTGACCCAGTCTTTCCCCAGTGCTAAGTGGGAGCAAACTGGCACTTGGCATCTGAAATCAGAAGTTTTTAGGTGCATCGCCCCCCCAACGGTCACTTCCCCAACACCGGTCGTGGGCCAAAAGTCCCTTTATTCCTAGCAGGGATGGATGTGGAAAAATACCTACAAACTCACAGAATGCCTGAAGTGAGGAGTCTGATCAAATAGTGATTTTTTTTTTTTTTTTTTCCAGAGCTACAGTTGGCTCTTATTGCCTGAAGGATTTCCACATGAACTCAAAACATTTGCTGAATGACATAATAAGCTAATGATGGCTTAATTTTTGAATGCACAGCTCAGTGTAGAGGGAGGAACAGCTGGTGTTTGTCAAATTAGGTTTTCTCCTTAAGATTTTTACTACTCATCTTCTTGTTTATTTAACGTATTTAGCCAAGATTGAGCTCTGAAGGTCTTCTCCCCAAGCTTGTTAGACTTAAAGGTAAATATTGCACAGTCTAAAGTGCGTTAGAACGTTGATTTGTGGGACTTCTGTGTCCCCACATAAAACCATCAGAAATTTCCTGCATGGAGGGTTTTCAAGATGAAGGATACTCGTACGTAAAACTTGGAAAACTCAGCTATTTTTGTACATAATATGGGACACCAGCTGGGCAGATAACAGTGACATGGGATGGTTAATATAGCAAGTAACAAAAACCTTCAGGTTTGAAATCAGACAACTCATATTTAGGAAAAATCAGAATAAGTGCTGCCATGCATTGTTATGAAACTGGGAGCTGCAGAAAATGGCGACCAGTGTGTTCAAATATTTTACTTTTTTATTGTGTTTTTTTTTTCATTTAAATTTAATAACTCTGTGCAGTTTATATATGACTCACTACTGTCTTGTCCCTCTAGGTTACAATGATATTTTCACATATATCGGATTTTAATATCTATAAATGCGCCAACAACAAGCTAGGACTTTTAAGAATAATGATTAGGAAAGGGGCTTTCAGAAAATACGTAATAAACTCAAAATTTAGCGTCTCACTAAGGGGGATGTGGAAAGCGGAGGCCACGTGGGAAATGTTGCAGACTCTTGTTCCATCTTGCGCTGAAATTCAGAATGCCAAAAACATCGTTTTACCCAAATCCCCTGGTTTCCGATTAAAAATAAAATCTCTTGTGTGTCTCGCCCTTCCACAGGTGGTTGCCAGAACAGCCTCAAAGCGGCGGGTGGCAGCCAGGCCCTGGCGCTGGCCACCGCGGCGCTGGTGTCGGCGGAGCCCGAAGCCGCGCAGGGCCCGGGCAGCCAGCCCTGCCACCTCCTCACCTTCTGCCCCATCAAAATCCCCCTCTTGGCTTCGCCTTTGCCAGGTAAGGTCACTCCTGGTGACACCAGTGAGCAGCTTTTGGTGTCTGTTTGCAACGGAGAGGAGAGAGGCTTCTGGGCGAGAGGAGAGAGGCTTCTGGGCCTGAGGTGTGGTGGGTGTTCAGGGGATACAGGTGGCGCTACTGCCATCTGGTGCGGTTTAGAGACAATCTCCGAAATTGTTTGTTAAAGGTGAGTTTGGAACTCCATGTACGTTTGCAATGGTTGTGTTGCTGTGACGTTTCCAGGCGGTAGGAGAACTGAGCTGCACCCTCTGTCGTCTCGGTGTAAGAACATGTGGTTTTAGTGGCACCAAGTCTTTGCGGCAGGTCCGCAGGGCACGGTGTTGGCAGCTGAAAGCTGTTTGCTCAAGATACAATAATATTTGATTAAGACTGAAGTAGATTGTTTGGGTGTTTATAAAATATGTTGGGAAAATGTAGCCATGGTTTTGGTTTGTTTTTTTTTTTCCTGATAGGTGTAGATGTGGTTGCTTACTGGAGAGGTCACTATTTTCTGAGCATGTCTTCACGTAACAACGTTGTGAATATGGCAGCCGGGGAAGTTCTGTGGCATCCCTGGCTTGCTGTGGAACTCTGACTGATTTAAAGTCTTTATGGCAATTTTTGAAACTGTACTTTGGGTGCTTAAGGCTATATTTAGAAATGTTATATACCAATTAAGTTAAAAATTTAAATTAGGGTGCATTTTCCGTCTTTTTGGTACCTGAAGTGTAACACAGCAAGATACAGCCAGATTGAATTTCACAGAAGGTATGCAGTTATGATTTTCGGTGTTCAGATGAAATCTTTTAATGAGAAATGCATCTCAGTAATTATTGTTCCCGTTGAGCAGTCATTAGAATCGCCGGGATAAATGCCTGCCAAGGGCGTACGGCGGTGGTTTTGTGTTCAGGGAGTCTGAAGAGCAAGCTGACCTGTGGGGAGAAAGGTACAAGTTGACAAAGGCTTTGTTGCCAAAGATTGGCACTGAAATAAGAGCAGAAAGCAGAGCTAACAGCTGCGACAGGCAGGGAGTCGGTGCTGCTTCCCATGGGGTATTATTTGACCCACAGAAACCATTTTGCCTGTTTGTAAGTGAGCATCTTAGAGGAGAACCCGAAGGGGAAAAATCTCGTTCTTTATCAGTGCCGAAGAGCAGAATTACATGCCCGATGTGTTCTTCCCCGGATTGAGATGCTGGGGTGATCTGGGAAGGAGCCGCCGCAGGACTTTTGATTTACAGCTGTGGGGTGAGCTCTGTGAAGGGTGTTAGACATGATCAAATATTATAATGCCAGGAAGCTCTACCGCTTTGATAACCGGCTCAGCTCCGCAATGATAAACATGTCAGGCCATGATAACTGTTGCTTTCCTTTGGAATGAGTGTATGATAGGCTATCAAATAGCATGCTCTGAGTGCCTGGGCAATCATGGTATTATCAATCATTCACAGTAAACCACACACTTCTGGGTGTTTTCTCCTACAGAATATATAGTAGCTTTTTAGAAAAGAAAGCCTGAAAGTGCCCGGTCCGTGTACAATAAACTTGAGATTCAGCTAACCATTTTTCTCTATTAATCACCATCTCTGGAGGGAAGGCTGGTGCCTTTGCAAAGCCTTACATAAAACATTTTTATGAAATTGCTTTTCATTGTGCTGGCGGAGGAGAGGACTCGAAGGCGTTGGGTTTTAGACGGTTCTCTTTGCCAACACCGGTTTGATGAGGAGCTGGTGCTGGGCTGGGTGGCTGGGGACGAGCATCCCTGTGCCCTCGGGATGCAGCTGGGCTGGCATCCTGCAGCCTCTGCGTGGGGCTAAGGAAGGAGCCAGGCTTTTGGTAGGTGTGAAAATGGCCGTGCAGAAGCTTTCAACGCCACGTGTGCTGGGGGTGCGTTGGGGCCGCCCCTGCTCTCTGCTGCCGAAACAGGCAGGCGAGGCGCTGGAGCTGGTTTTAACTGAACTTACAGGAAAAAATGGTCAGCTGGCCAAAGGCAGCGCTCTGCTGTCAAAAATAAATGTCTCTATTGCCGTGTAAGTTAATGGCTGGGAAAGCATCAAGAAAGTGTAATCTAATGTACAGCTAATCCCAGGTGTGGAACATGCTTCATAACCCTGTCGGCAGCTCGGTTAAAAACATCTGCGCGTTGGCGTTTATTGGAGATGACTTATTGTTCTCAAAGAGAAGTTCATCTCGGAGAGATTGTAATCTGGGGACCCTGAGGGTAGCTATGCTTTTCTTGATCCATGTGTGATTTATAAAGTAACATGGTAATTAATGAACTTTCTATGTTCTCCTTATCTAAAGTTTCTGCAGGCAGTGGTCAAATAATAGGAATGAACTTAAGAAACAGAAGATTAAATTATTTCCAACTTCAATCTACATGTATATTGGTGCCTATAAGGCTGAACATTGTGTGCTTGGTTTTACACTGTTAATTGATGATGCTGAAGATTGGTATTATAATACCACCTTGTGCGGTACCGTGTTTCTAATCACAGCAGTTTGTTCAATCAATAATCTTATAATTGAATATTTACTATTAAGGAGGCCTTTTAATATGATTAGTTTTGTAGCCTTACAGGTTTGGCTGTGCTACCTTTTGCCAAACGAGTAGATGTATTGAATTAGTAAGAAACAGCAAGTCGGTGAAACGAGGCGGTTATTGGGGAGGTTTGGCAGCAGCGCTGGCCGGGACAGCATCCAGGCTCCGGCGGTTTTCCAGCCTCACAGAGGGAAATTTTTGGAGCTTCCTTGAATTCCATAAATTAAGGAGAACCCGAAGTATGCAGGATACAGCGGTAATTTTTACAAGCTCATTTTAATACAATTTATTTTACATTTTGTGAAAGAAAATCAGAAGTAGAGCTATAATAGAGTGCGGGATGTTTGGGGAATTCAAAAGCTTTTGTAGCTTTTCCGTGTGCAGGATGCTGGAAGGATCCTGCTGGGTCTTTGGCCCTGGGGATAAGCAGATGAAGGTGGGATGTGCCGGTCCCTTGGCTCTGTGATGGGAGAAGCTTCTGAAATCGTTTTTGCTGTTGGGTATTAGCGTGGCACCATGCTGATCTTAGAAACTTTTAATGATGAAGTAAATTTATGGAAAAGAAGCAGCATAAAACACACTGGATTTAAGGGTAGCTGTTTGTCTCTACGTTAAGTGGTCCGTGGTCTTCTGGGGAGCTGTGGATGTTGGAACGGAATGAAGAAGGAAAGTACAGGCAAGGCTGTGGCCGCCAGTGAACAGGCAAAAAAACCCCAAACCAAACCAGAACAAACCAACCAACCAAACAGCAGCCAGACAACAACAAAATAAAACCAGAGAGAGCATTTTCTCACTCTCGGAAGTTCATGCTCAGGTGTTTATATGCCCCTGGTTTTAGGTTGAGGACTCAGCACCTCTGCGCTGGGGTTAAATGCCAGCTCGGAGCGTGGCCTCCCCAGGCATCACCAAAATCAGCCGTGCTGGGGGCTGGAAAGGTTTCTGTTTTCCAGCCGTGAGACACGTCTTTGAGCAGGGAACCCACTGCAGCCGCAGACCCTCCTAGCACGGGACGTGAACTTCCTGCTGCTAATGCTTCTCGACTTGACATTTTAACTGCTAATATCCATTAAAATCAGAAACCAAATTGAATTTCAGTATGATGTGGTCATGTGAATAAATTGTTATTGCAAAACCTTGTCTTGTTGCTACAGCGGGTTGAAATGGAATTCCAGCTTGTTCTCCTTCCGTATCGGCCTTCGTTTACTGCTCACAGGATCGACAGCCGTTGTTTCTGGTCTATAAAAGATGATTTCTGGTCTATAAGAGATGGTTTCTGCCATGCCTCTGATTTGGAGCTGTGTAAACGCGTTGCTGGAGTGAGTTTCTGGAAGTCACGGGTCAGAGTGATATTGTAAGGAGAGAAGGATGGAGCAGGGGCTTTTGTCTCTCCTTTTGACTTTGATGAATGTGCATGGAGAACGTGTGTATTGAAGTTCCTTTTTTTTTTTTTTAAATTATTTTTATTTGGTCATAATTTCAGATAGAGCAAATCTGTCTTTCTTAGCCACCTGAAAGGCAGATTATTCCTCTGTACCTTTGAAAACCCATGTCTGTGGTCAGGTTCCTCATGGACTGGAACGTGAGAAGGGCCACCAGGTGCCTGGTGTCCCGCGTCCAGCTTGGGAAAAGCTGCGGGGGCTTTGCTGATGATTCAAATGACCATAGGGTCACATCTACAAATAGCGAGTAGGTGTGTGATAAGACTGGAAAATTGGAATCCTTGTGATGTGGTGTTGTAGACGGACAAAGCCAAATGCAGACCAAATGTGATGGGGAAAGCTGATGGTCCCTGGAAATGGTGAGGCTCCAGGGTATTACAGAAAAAGCTGAAATTAGAAAAAAAAAGAAAAAAAAAAGAAAATAGAATGTAAAGTCAAAATTCTATTTGAACTATGGCAGCCGATGGTGCTGACTCCTCTAGCTGTGCCCCAGGGAGGTGTCACGGGAGGTCTTGGAGATCTGGGCTTCTCTTTACAACAACTCTAAGAATGTGTTCTCCTTCTGCTCTCCGCTTTTCTGGTTTGGTTTAGTTAGGCATTTCTTATTTGGTTGTTTCTCTTTTTTTAAAAAAACAAAAAAGGGTGTGGAAATATCTGGGGAAAATCAGAGAATTCTGTTTCGGAGGACAATTCTGTAGGTTTTGCAGGAGTGTGACATTTGAAATTTTTGCAGATGAAAACTTATATACCCCTTAGGCTTTATTTCCAGATTTTCTTCTCTTTGACTTTTCCCATCTCAAAACTGATGATCTCAAACCATTCAAGACCAGTGCCATGATGACCAGTTTTGTAATATAGTTGTGAGGTATTTGTACAATTGCAAGATACATTTTTCTATTTTGTGTCCACCTGAATGTAGAGTCCTGTCTCAGTTCGTTGTACTGTTTTCTCACGAACTCCTAGCATGCTGCATTGATGGACTCCTGCAATGATAAAAATGAATTCTTTGGCACCATTTTCGCTTTGTTTTAAAGCCCGTTGAGCCCGAAGCGGTGGGTTTGGAGGGAGGGCTGTGCTGGGGTCAGCCAGGGTTCGCTCTTGAGGGATGTTGATTATATTGTGTGTCACTTGAGATGCTCACCCTGCAGTTAGCACCTGGCAGGTCCTGGAGGATACGATGTAGTTCTTTTAGCTTACATTTTATCTGCGAAGACCTGAGAAAAGCCTCAACCATAGCTGTTCACTGAACGTCCTTGTGTATCCAGTGTAGCCACATGAACACTCTCTTTAATGGGCTTTGATCATTAGTGCCTAGTAGCAAAAACCCCTCAATACCAGCAAATACCCCTATTGCTGGACAAAAAAATCACCCTTAGGCAGAGGGAGCCAGCTGAATGAGTCTGACACGCTGAATTTGCTACATGGCACCGTGAACTTTGGGATGCAACTGCTGCTTTCTGCAAGTTTTGCATCGCAAAAGGTGTTGGATCTTTTCTGGCTCTTTTGTTAAATGATCCTCTCATGCATCCTTTTTCTAGAGTACCTCGTGATTTAGGTGAAATTGTTCACAAGCGGCGGGTGTGTTATAAGCAATGCTGCTTTAAAAAAATTCACGTTTCTTTGGGGCATGGCCAGACCTGGAGCATCGCGGCTGTCCTGGGGGAGCATCTCTCGCTGTTTGGTTCTCCCTCCAAATGGGGTTTGTTCCAGCACAGGATGGTCCATACTGGGGACAGTCTCGTCTTGGGAACTGTGCATGGGAACACTCACTGCAATAAAACCCGAGTACCTGAGGATGGAGCCGTTCAGAAACACTCTATAGTGGTACATGTCGTAGTACAATAATTCTATGTTATCTGCTGCGCATGAAAAAAAACATTTTTGCATCAATGAACTAAAATGGAGAAGGTTCCAGCAATGCTATTGGAGCTCCACTTTGAGTTATTTGTTCCTTTTTTCCTTTCTTGTTTTTTTTATCCACTGGTGGTTCTGCTCATACATGTACCAGGCAAAATGTTCCCTTAAATATTTAATGTCAGCCGTGCTGTTAACTTAGGTTTCATGCCAGCGTTAACATAAAGACTAAACAGGAGCTTGTGGAGATGCAGCTCCTTAGTGATCTAGGATGCATCTTCACACTTATGTGCTCCGCTGGTGAAGAGAAAACTTAATTTTCCAGCACTATCAAGCCAAGTCTTTGAAAAGGACTCTCTTAAAAAAAAAAAAAACCCAAAATGCAATAAACTTTGGGAACGTAAACGGTTATGTGGATAGTTCAGGTATGGGATATCTAGTGGTCTCTAATACCACTTTTATGGCTACTGTATTAAGAATTGGGGTAATTATTTTCTTGCCCTCACATAGGATTTCTTAATTATTTGAGTGAAAAAGGTAAGATGTGAGTCTGTGGTTATGGACTCTCTAAATTAGCAGTGAGTACAAATATTAAAAAAGGCACCATCTGCCATATAAACCATTTGCCACCTGTTCCCTTGCTTTCAGAATTATTTAATGGTTTAGATTTAATGTTTAAGCCTGCCACAGAACAGCTGGGAAGTGACTAAGTATTTTTCCTATCAGTACCTTAATGGCCAGGCAACATTATATGTTAAAAACGGCTCTTAATGCCAGCGTTTTCCTCCATGCTCTTTCATGTGTCTGTCAGCTTGCTTCATTAGCAAATGCTGCTGATATAAAACACATTTTCAGAACAACAATTACTCAATTATTTTTATGGTGGTTTTTTTGAAAGAAACAGCTTCTCCTCTGTGGCAAACGGAGGCGATGGCGACTTCAAAGCGGTCCCAGCACTTAGGCAGGCTCAGCGGGGGGAAGGTGGTGTGACAGCAGAGTTAATCCTGGGAAACCCTTAAGCTCAGCCTAGCATCTTCCCTCCTGAGTTTCTTACTGCCGTTGTAGGTAAGACTGAGCGTGGCAAGATAAAATTTGTCTTTAAGAAATGTATTTTCCTGGTGAATGGAATTTAAGAGCTTAGAGCGGTTTGCTCTGCCCATCTCCTCCCAGTGCCCAACTGGTGGGGTGGGGGTGGACCCGCGAGCTGCTGGGGCGAGGAAATTTGTGCAACCTCTGCGGAAACTACAACTGCTTTGCTTTCCTTTCTTAACAAGCTTAATTAAACAATGTAATCCAGGGAGTAAAGGCTCGGCGAGCTGGCGCGGTTGGGCTCTCCCCCGCTGCGGGTGCTGTTTCCCCAGGTGCTCGTTCCCATCATTAACACGATTCACTCACTGGTGATTTTCCTTGTGCATTTGCTGCTCAAGACAGTCTGGCCATTATGGAATTCTTAGATTTTAGGTGCAGGAAATAGCGTTTATGAAAAAGCAAATAAGCAAACTAAAATATTCCAACCAGAAATGTGATATTCGTCTACCGGAGAAGCTTTTCTTGCCCCTTCCCGCGTGTCCCGCGCGTCTCTCAGTGAAACAGACCTGACTTTGAATACTGAGGAGTTCTAACAAGCTTGTTGTAAATGATCTGCCCAGCTTTAATGCTGTGTAACGAAGCAAGCAAATGAATGTTTATAGTTATTAAAGTGATAACTTCCTACTCGAGCTAATATTCGGCATAAAATTACCGTTCCGTTTCATATCCGCGTTGGCATGTGCATGGACGGCGTGAGTGTGCAGTGGGTTCCGAGCTCAATAGTGCCAGCGATCGCATGGAAATGAGCATCAATTTTCTTCTGCTATCGGACAGTAAATCTCTGCTGGAAACTGCAAGTGCTCAGCTGCCCAATTAAGACTCTGAGAAGTGGGATGATCATTCCTAAGATGGTTCTTGTTTGTGCGAAAATTCAGCCGTTTCTTTTCTGTCATTCCTGAAAAGCTGGATGGCCCAGCACGGCGTTCCTGGTGAGAAGGGCAAGGCAAACATGTCGCATGAGAAGGAGATGCAGAGCTGGCAGAATTTTTTCATATTGCAGATTTTTCATGCCATCCGCACTGAAAAATAAAGTAAATCATGGAGCATTTATTGATGCAAACACGTGGATGGACTAAACTGGCTTTATGGTTCACAAAGTCAGTCTGTACAAATAGACAGCGATTTCCCAAGGCTTTGAGATAATGTCTGTCTTATGTATCGATAGGAAAATACATCCCTAATCCTCCCTTTCATGCAGTATCATTGGTATGACTAACTAGAAGGCAAGATCTTCTGGCAGGGTAAAAATACACTTGCAGAGGCAACGTAGTGCTGTGATATTTCATCTTCTCTCTTGCAAGAATCCTGCAGCCAAGCTGGGATCAGTTACTAATTAGTCCTGCTTCATTTATGCTGTGTTCATGGGTAAACAGCTATTTTCTCTAGTGGGAACCAGAAGAAACCGCTTCAGTGTCTTGAATGTAATATCAAGATATTGACAATTGCAAAAACTTAATTAAATATTTCATGTAGTCGTTAGAAAAGACAAACAACCCAAATCCTTTCATTCATGCCCAGCTGTTTGCTTGGTAAATGTCATGCAAGTCAGACTTCATTTACTATATGTTTAACTGCCTGTTAAAACAAGTAGTAGGTTTTTTTGTTCAAAAAATGCCAGCGCGCTGCTGTACAGAGAGTTTAAATCGGATTTCACAAGTTAGTAATAGCATTTACACTGTTAAAATACCTGTGGGTGGTTTTTCCCCATTCGAAAGACAAGCAAGTGGTGCAGACCTGGGCAGTTCTCGCTGCTGATACTTGGAAAATTAACAGACGAGAATTATTGTTTGTGATCGTGAGTTTTAAACCAGAGCTGAAGGAACATATTGTTTTGGTGGCTGCTGTTGTTGTTTCCTTAAATTCATTTATGCCATTAAACCATTAGGATCTTTGCCTGCGTTCCCAAGGCTTAATAAAGTTATGATGTGATGTTAACTGCAATGCAACATAACTCAAGGTAGGATGGCGCAAAGCCGCCTTTTCTGAACCGCATCTTCGTACCCACCAGAAATATTGTGGAGATTTTGATAGTGGTAAAAAGGAGCAAGTTTTGCTGAGGTCCATGTGGATGACAGAAAGATGCAACAGGAGTGACATTACTTTGTGTGCATTCCTCTTGCACTAGAGAAAATGTTAAGTATGTTATCGGCAAGAAGAGAAATGAATGAATACTTTTTACTTATTTGGTAATTTTTCCTAATACATTCAGCCAACTTTATTTTTGCTTTAGTTTGATATTGCAAAATGAAGCTATAGTATGGATTTGAACCAATGTGCTCTCAGTGTTTGATGGGGATTGGAGGTGCTGAACCAGCTCTGTGTGTTGTGTAAACTCGGAGCAAACCCAATGTTTGATGGAGGAAGAAATTCTGCGGTCTTGGTGGATTGATCTCTTCTTGTAGCATCTGCAGAATCTTGGACCTTCTGGTAGAAAATGGCCAGAATGATGTGCTAGGTAAGGAAATGATTTCACAGCATTCCCCAAAATAGAATTGGTTGGTGAAAGGCTAGGAGTTTGTTAATTTTCTCTTAAACAGTTTGTCTAATGCAATTGTGAACTGAATAAACTCCGTGCTCCAAAAACGCCCTTCAGATAATTTAAGAATGCTATTATATTTAATCTTGGAAATTAAAAATAATATACAATACCTGTTTGGAAGTTTATTCTAAGGAAACCTGAGTGTAAATATGAATGTCAGGGAATTGCAGCAGTTCTGTGCTGTTGGCCGTGGGCTGCTCAGAGCAGATGAGGAGGTTTGAGGGCTCAGGGGTTCCCTGGCAAGGACCTGTCGGCACTTCTGGTGGCCCTGGTGCCCCAGCCCTGGGGACACTCGGGGGGCTGGCACACCCAGAGGGGGCACAGGCCGTGGGAGACTTGGGAGGATGATGATGATGACGATTATTGTCATCATCATCATCATCATCCTTATTCCAGTAAAACAGCTATGTCTGTTCAACGTCTTAAATGGTGGGAAACAAATATATAGCAGATTTCAGGTATTTTTAACCAGTCACAGTTAGGAGTCAGTGGATGTTTTCTGGCTGCCTTCATGTATTTCTCAATCAGGCCCCACTGTATGAATGTAAATAAATTTAACAAGGTAAAATGAATCTTACTTAGTTGGCCAGAATATAAATAAGGAAAATTAATTAAAATCTACAATTTTAAGTGTGCCATAGTTGCTTCCCTAGAGCAGCTAAATAGGATTTTATTGCAGATTTAGTTCTGCTTAGCGCATGCAAGGTGCGATGCTGATGTTTCTGCAGGAGCCAGACATAGGATAAAAAAGATAAAGATAAAGAAAGATGAAGATAAAGGGCTTTTTCCGAGTTGCAAACCCCAGCGCTGGTGCGGAGGCGGTTCTGCGGTGATGTCAGCTGAAGGCAGATAACGTCACATCACGGAAATCTGGAGAGAGACCCAGGGATGAGAACTGTTCAGCTGGAGGGTTATCAAAGGAGCTGTTTGGCTTGAGGAGCTGGAGGCAAAAATCCCAAAGCCGAGTCCATCTGTCTGGGGTTTGTTCTGCAGAATGGATAAAGCAGCAAAGTCTGACGAGACCCCCCACAGTTCCAGAAAAGAAAACCCCTCCTGCCAGGCCCTGGATCGTGTTGACTTCCCACCGTGATTTCAAGAACCAGTTATTTTTTTAAATCTTGGCTCAGATCCCGTAATAAGATTTGTGCAAGAACTGAAAAAAGAGAGAATTGCACTTTGGTTTCTACTTTACTGGTTTCAAAATTCCAAACCTAATTTATAACTCAAATCCTTGTAGAAATAAGTATTTGAAGATTTCACTCTGAAATACAAAGGATTAGTTCATGCAGAAATAATTACTCTGATACGACGGAGAGTGGAAATTCCGAAGGTTTGATACTGCATAATTTAGTGTATTCTTTCAGAATTACATCCTATTAAAGAAGAGATTGAAATTTTATGCTGGAGTTAGTTTTCATAAGGCTGGAAATAAATCGGAAATGTTTTGCAAATGGGGCTGCGTTAAGGAGCAGCGAGAAGCGCTATGGGAGGTGGGCGGTGTGGGGTGATCCTCATTTTCCCCTTCACGTCCCCAGCATGGGCAGCTGCATCCCGGCCCCGTGGCTCCCATGGGCGCAGGGTGGGCGAAGGGTGGGCGCAGGGTGGCCCCACTGCATCCCTACCGCATCCCTACCGCATCCCTCCTCTGTTATTGCTGGAGCATCTCAGGTGTCCCCTCTCATGGGCAACCACCACACTTGCAGCCTTGGAGATGCTCCTGCCGAATGTGCCGAGCTGCACTTGGCATAAATCACAGCTCTTGGGTTTGGGCACCTACATCCTTATTTTCCAATTTTATGTGATGGACCGCGTAAATAATTCAAAAGGAGCTTTTCATCCAATACCAGCTGTCGCGTCCCTGGCTTCAGGAGGTCACCCGGGTGAGGTGCTGCCGAACTGAGAAACTTGCCAAAAATCTAATATTAACTTTTCTTGCCATTTGGGAGAACTGCATTATGCTCTGTAATGCAACAGGAGCCAGCGGTGCCCGAAGCGATCTCGGTGGAGTTTGAGCCGTGCGTCCCCAGAAAGGCTGCGAACTGCTCCTGGGAAAACACGGTGCCTCAAACGCCGCTTCTCTGAGCCATCAGTTACATCTCATTTGTGTTCTACTCAAGAGTAAAGTAGTAATGCTGCTATCATGCCCTTTACAAAAGGGAATTACGAGGAAGTAATCTTTAAAATGAGATTCCAGAAACATTTCTATTATTGGTTCTTTAATACCAATATTAATAATTACTTGGCAGTGCTGGGTTAATGGTTGGACTTGATTTTAAAGGTCTTTTCCAACTAAAATGATTTTGTGATTCTATGGTTATTTTAAATATAAATAGGAAATTCAAATGTTGAGAACATGCTGGTTTAGTTCTGGGTCTATAGGATGCACTGGCAGAATAAGGCAGAGTTTAGTGTGCTGCCTTTTGACAGGCGGTCCTTGCCTGGGGACCTGGTACAGAGCGCGGTGGTGTCCCCTCTCCAGCCCAGCAAGCCACAGGGGCTCTCTGATGGGAAGGGTGTGACAGCAACAGCGACATCGGGTCTGTGTGTCCCAGCAATCCATGTCAGCTCCCCCAGCATCGTGCGCTGGAGATCTGGGATCTTTTGCCCAGCGTCCATCAGCCGTGAAAGCGGTGGTGTCGCCTTTTGTCAGGTGGCATTGGTTTTACTAGCTGGGAAAATGAAGCGCAGAAGAGAAACAGTTTTCAAAAAGAAAAGGGTAATCATTTTTTTTTAAGTGAGCAGAAGAGCTTGGCTTGCTTCACACATTGCTTATTTTGATGGTAAATCCAGAGGATGATTTAATTCCATGGGGTTTGTAAATGGCACAAACCAAGCATCCAGATTTCCTTGGCTTTTCACGAGTGAGCGGTCTGACTTTCTGTGCAGCATTGCTCAAATCCAGCTCTGCCTTTTGTTATGCCTGACAGGTGCACTCTGTTTACTGTAGGCAAAGATGATTTTGCTGGGGGAATGGTAATGTTTGAATTTTTTTCTGAATTAGCATATTGTTTGCTTTCCAGAGGATCATATTCACCGGGCTGCTTGGGTTTGGGAGGCTGTAGTCGCTTTGGAAAGGATAAAGATAACGTCCCCTCGCTGTCTGCTGTAGGACTCAGTACTGTGGTTCACATCTCAGCTGTGAGCACGTAGTACTGGCCACGTGTTCCCAAGGTGTGTGCCAGTAATTAATTTAATTAGGTGGTGGTGAGCTCGTAGCATTCGCGGAAATGCAGATGAATTTTGGTAGGATCGGTCCTAGCCCCGGTGTGGCAGTGAAGCTTGTTTCATCCTGCGTGGTCCCATCTGCAGATCGCAGCTGCTGGGATGTCCAGGCTCTTGCTCCCAGTGTCCGATGGCATCTCGGGAGGTTTTATTCATGACGGGAACAACGTCTCCCTTTTTATTATTTTTCCCACTTCCCTTCTGCATTTTCTTGTGCCTTTTCCCTGTCTGCCTCTCAGCCTGGGTCAGCTGGGAAAGTTTTCAGGATTTTTTTGTTTCCGTACTGAATCGAACTGGCTCAGCCATCACCACCGTTATCGGCTGACAATGGGATCCACCTCTGAGGTGCCTATTTTTTTGGCACAATTCTGGCAAAATTTATTTTTAACCAGTAATACCACCTTGATAGTTTTTTCTCAGTGTAATATTCTGAAAATCAGGAGAATATTCAACTCGAAAGGTATTAATGGAAGAACAACAGCAGATGTGAGTCACAGTCTCTGTGATGAAAAATGGTGATAATTGGTGCAAAATGGCCCGGGGTTATGCCAGGGAACGTGGGACATGGGGTGTTCCAGCTGTGCCATTTCCCACGTTGCCAAAACAATTCAGTAACTTAGAGAAACTTGTCAAATGAATCCTGAGAAATGTGCTTTGTTTGTGGTTTCCAGTATGTATTTTGCTGTCTCTTGCTATTCTGTCCCACTTCCCACAAACCAAACCAGAAGACAAGTCCTTGTGGACGCTCTTGTTTGTCCTGGGCACCCAGTGTAGGGAAGGGTCTCGTGGTTCAGTCTACATGATGTTGGTGCAGGAATAAAAGGAGAAAAAGTGAGTAAAGGTGATTGTTTTTCTGGCACCGGCACCTTTCCTGGCCGCTGCGGCTGGTGCTGGGGCAGGAACCGCACGGTGCAAGGCAGAAAGTGGAAACTTGCGGCTGATTTTCTTTGTTGATTAGAATTGCGACAAATATTTTTTTCCCCTTTTCCACAGTTAATCTGCGAGCGGTGGTTTTTTCACGTTAATTTTCCTGAGCGGGCTCACAGGAGGAGTTTTGCTGTGCCGGCTGCTCCCGAGCGTCAGGATTGCAGAGGCTGCGTCTCCTCTGGAAACGGCGCTGCTGGAATGTACAGACTGAAGGAGTGCTCTGGGGAGAGAAACCCGCTCAGGCTGCTGCCATAAAATGCAGATTTCTCCAGTCTGATACTTGGCCTTTTTTTTTTTTTTCTCATTTTTTTTCTTCTCTCTCTCCTTCTTCTCTCCTTCTTCTCTCCTTCTTCTCTCCTTCTTCTCTCCTTCTTCTCTCCTTCTTCTCTCCTTCTTCTCTCCTTCTTCTCTCCTTCTTCTCTCCTTCTTCTCTCCTTCTTCTCTCCTTCTTCTCTCCTTCTTCTCTCCTTCTTCTCTCCTTCTTCTCTCCTTCTTCTCTCCTTCTTCTCTCCTTCTTCTCTCCTTCTTCTCTCCTTCTTCTCTCCTTCTTCTCTCCTCCTCTCCTTCTCCCTCTCTCTTTCTCCTTCTCCCTCTCTCTTTCTTCATTTCTTCTTTGGAATTGCCTCCCAATTATCAAAGTAGGCACAATTAGGTGGAAAAGTATACTTGCTTCTAACGCTTTTGAAAGAAGGAACACACAGAATCACAGAATGGTTTGGGTTGGAAGGGACCTTAAAGCTCGTGCAGTTCCAAGCCACTGCCATGAGCAGGGACACTTGCCACCAGCCCGGGTTGCTCAGAGCCCGGTCCAGCCTGGCCGCATCTCTGGTTTAATGTGGCAAGGTGGCTCAGTTGATGGCAGGGCAGCCCCGGGTGGTGGCGGGGGGTCTTGGGGGTTTGTTGGTGAGGAGGAGGAGGAGGAAGCCTGGGAAGGGGGAGAGCTGGCGCTCCAGCCCCGGGTGTCGTACGCTCTGTGATTACTGAGATGGATTCCGCCAGTTAATTAATGAGAGCAAAAGCAGGGGATCTAATTTCACACTTGGTGTATGCAGCTGTTAGGAAGCTCGCTGTAAATGGTGCTGAAGATCTGTGTTACTAAACAGATCAAGATCTTTCCCGGGGCTGAAATCTTAGGGTGTCTCTTGGTTCCCTTCTGTGACCGCCCGGCCCGTTAAACTGCAGAAAAACCTGGAACATTAGAGATGGGGAATTCCAGTTTTATGACTTCAGGTAGGGAATCAGTGTTTGATGGCTCAGAATCTTCTGGGTTGTATGATTCATCTTTTAAAAAGAAAAAGGGTGAGAAGACACTTCTGGGCAGGATTTGTATTTTCAGCCTTGTAAGGGTGTGGGATGTAACCCCGAGCAAAGTGGCTCAGGCATTGGGGTAACGGGTCCGGACAGCTGAGCGGTTCATGGGGACATCAGCTGAGACTTTGGGGATTCACATAATTTGCTCTTCTAACTATTCGGCTTAAAGTGGTGTTTAATAGTCTGGTTATTTCTGTTATTAAAGATGTCATTTTTAATACCATTATGATGATTCTTGCTTTTAAGGCTGTCGTGATGAGAAATCTCATTAGAAGTTGGGAAATGGTTTGTGTTAATTTTTGCTGGTCACGGAGCTCTCATTTAAATTTGGACTTTTTTTTTTTTTTTTCAATTGAACGCCAGCGACAGAAGATAGCTGGTGTTGTGCACAAATGGAATCATTCGAGCCGGAGATCACAGGTGTGTAACGGAGGTGTCAGAGGAGGGATTCTGGGCAAGGAATGTCTCGGGGTGGGTGTATGGACTTGAAGAACCATTTCTCCCCAAAAGGCAAGAAATGAGGAAGCTAAAAACCCCATCTAAAAATAATTCCTCCGAGAAATCTTTTCAATGGGGAAGCTTCAGCTTTGCCAAATGTGGCCACAAGACTTTGGAAAAGCACTCAGGGTTGTAAGTGCCTGCAATTAGTGCCTGCTGAATGGCAAAAGCATGGCGGAGAGGGGAGTGGGGAGATTGGTACCGGCTTTTTCTTTTGGGGGTATTTCATGCCTGTTAAAACCAGCTGGCTGGTGATGCAGGAGCGTGCACAGCCAGGGCTGCTCCCTCCCTCGGGTCAGACACACGGGTTTCGGTTGGTTTTTTTAACCCATGGTATTTCCAAGCATCCATAATCCAGTACACAATTATTGGAAAAGGCTAAATGAGATACTTTAGCTTTTACGGGATTTTGAGTAGTTTTGATTTCACTTTCGTTTTGAAGCCACTTTGACTGGACTTGTTTCTCTGCTCATCTGTTGGAAATTGCAAAAATCCAGATTGTTAAAAGAAGAGAAAGTAGATAGAAAAATCTCACCTCAGCTTGGCTCGTTGGCAGAACATGCTCATTGACACTTAGTACTTACGCTGCAGATTCACAGGAATATTTGCTGACTTTCTATCTGCACATCTTCAGTTCCCACTCCAATGAGCGATTTTCCTCATTGCTTACTCGTTCCCAAAGTGGCTGTGCCAATGTGTGCTGAAATGAAAGTTTAAAATGATCCTGTAGAAACAAAAGTGCAGTTGGTGCTTGTGCTGTGGAGGGCACGAGACTTTGCATTTGCAGCTGGACATGTGTGATGACTTTTGCCTTTCCCACCTTCAATGGAAGGGCAAAGGCAAAGCCATAAGAGTTTTTGTAGTAGGAACAAATATGGAGTGAGGCTACGTACGTCTCATGACAAAAGTGAAGCACCAGAGTTTGCTCTCCTTTCCTCAAATTATTATTTTTGTGCGTGTATTTGCAATATATACTTGATATCAATACAGATCATTTTGAAATGGGGTAAGCTTTTGTAGAAGTGAAGTAATTTAAAACAACATCAGTCTAGCACGGATTGCGGTCTAACATTCGTAGCCATGTTGCCTTTATGATTTGTGTCTTGTAAATATCCACTTGCATGAAATGAGATTAAATCATGTTTTCCCTTTGTCCTTAAAAGTTAGTTGTCCTGTTAAAATCCTAGTGAATGAAAATTACACTTTGCAGAGCCGTATCATAATTTGCAACCATGTGGGGCAGTCTGACCATTTTTCTAGTCTGTTCTTGGATATGAAGACAGTCACCTCCGTCCTTCCTTTGTAAAGGACCAGGGATGTAGGATGAAGTTAAGGACACAAGTCATGGTTTTGTGCCACGACAGGTCTGGGGGTCCCAGCGGAGCCCCAGCACTTGTTCCCCTGGCACACACCAGAGCCGGGACACAGCTTCAGCTTGCTGCTGCTCAAAACGTGCTTTCAGCGGCTCTTGTGGGATAAGGGCTTGTACAAAGCAGGAGTGGAGGACCTGCTGTTGGGTACGGGAGGAAATGCAACGCCAGGACCTTGGAAATGGGAACCCAGACTGAGATTCTGGAACTTCTCATAGTCTCCTGAGCCCCAACCTGGCTTGTGCAGAACTAGCAAATGTTCTAAAAAGAGGAGGTGTAGGAGGAATAAATGGTACCAAACCCATGAGTGCATGAGGCTGAAGAGCATCCTGAGGTGGAAGCCTCTGTCTGGGAGCCTCCTGGGTTTGTTTTACCAAAAGCTCTAGATTAAGACTCACGTTTAAAGCAAGGCAGTAAGGAAGGTGCGGGAGGAGAGCGCTGTATGCTCTTAACTGGGCTCTATAGAAGTAATTGCCAAATTATTGGGATTTGGCTCTGGTCCAGAATACATTAATTATCTGAAACTGATAGTGACACACAGCTTGCCAATTATTTGACATAATTTTTTTTTTTTAAATCTTTAAGGAAGCAAGGGATCATTGCAAATAAAAATATTTAAACCAGAAACTCACCAATGTTGGTTTTTAAAAATTATATGTTTCTCTTAGCACCTCATCATATTGTATTTCTGGTAAATTTTGTGTATTTATTTCTTGAAGAAAACAAACACTGAGTCAGATTCCCAGACACACAGAATGGGCCGTGTTCTGATTTCTGTGCTTAGCCAGACCAGAGAATCACCCAAAACAAAGGAAGCTGGTGAGAAAGAAAAGGAGCCAAACAAATCTGTTTTCTTAGAATCCCTAATTTCTCTTTAATGAACTATAATATGCATCATTTTAAGCACATGTTTTGCATCTTTTTAAAATGCATTTTTGGAGGAGAAAACTGTAGCTGTTGCCCACGTCTCCCAGCCGATCTAGATCTGGGGCAATGTTCTGGTTCCTTTAAAATTTCATGAGAAAAAGTGTTTCTAGCCCAGAACAGCTCTTGTTTGTGTACTGGCAGACAGTCAGAAGCGAACCACTCCGGTAGGCTGGTGGCACTCGGGTTGGTTTGGCTCAAGAAGGATCCCTTTCTTTTAATCCTTTTTTGGCACCTTAGCAGGTCCCTCGTTTCATTTGCTTTCTGTTGCTGATTTGTTTCTTCAGGCAGATCTTTAAGAAGTGATAACTTCAGTCTGAGTGCTTGCTCGTGTTGATGTCAGCCCAGTCTGCACAAAACAGTGTAAAATGGGAAGCAGTTTGGGGAGGCTTGTATCTACAGTTTTATTTTGCATATAAACATCGAACCATTAAGATTTATGAGAAATTTATACGCAAGGATTGGATCATGACTGATAAAAAGCACAGAAACTTGTGTCAAGCCATATTATGAGCCAATGTTTTCCCATTTTTTAAAATATCCTTTTCCCAAAAGAAAGAGCTAGAGGGAAAGGAAGGTCAAAGACTCTGTCTCTTTTCTAGATGTGTCCGAAAATGCAGGTCCTTAAACCTTAGTCTATGTTGTAAATTTATGTCTAAGGGAGATTGTATCATGAGAAGCTTGTCCGCAAGTCAGATGAAATCGGATATGATAGTCCTGGCTCAAAATCCCATGGGAAATTAAGTCTTTCAAGGAAATCTAAGTTAGTGTGTAGGAGGACTTAAGGGTGGAAAGTCAATCTTTATTTTAACCGCAATGATGCCGTGGGTCGGTTTGCCAAGGGAAGACAAGGGCCGGCTGCTTTTTTTATTGTGCTGGAGTACTTCAACTCTATAAAAGGATGGAGAGAATGACTGGTATGAGATTCTGTTCCGATTTTATGAAGGCTGAAGACTTATCAGGGACCCTGGAAGGTCACCATCCTGTCAATGGATCACCTGTACAGGTGCCCAGGTCTCCGTTGGGTGAATTCTGGGACTTGCCAACCAAAGACCCTCCCCAACCACTTCCCTGGAAAATCCAAATATGAAAAAGATTATTGAGCTTTCTTGTGGAGTGCAGGGAGGAATCACAGTGTGTTAGAACTGCTCTCTGGCCGTTGGCCGGCGGTGGAGGACTTGGGTGGGTTCCCCAGTTGAAATGTGCTGCGGTCAGAGGAGTGAGTTGTAGGAACTAAACAAAAAGAAATATTGTTTGTTTTGTGAGCCACATAATAAATGTACACATTTGTGCTCATCCTGAGTAAGGATGTTCTCATTCAAAACAAACAGATACTTATTTTCTCTACTTTAACTGTACTTTGAGAGCTGAATCTATCTTCTCAAGCACCTTTTTCAGGCACCACAAGCATTTTCTATGCAGATTATCATGAAAATTCCCCATGTGCCTCTCCCGTTGCTCGGGGCACAGCTGCGTGGACGTGATCCCTGAAATTCTCTCATTACATGCAAGACGTAGAGGAAAATATTTTCCAATGATCTGTTTCTTATGCAGGAGTCACTTGGCAGCCTGGCTCTCACAAGTGTAACAGAGCATGGTCGTAATGAAATGTAAATATTTTCCAAACATGGGGCCTGTTCTGTCAGGAGATGGACCCTTGGCGATAAAGGACGATAAAACAAGGCTTTCCCAAAGCGAGATAATTCGGCGGCCGTGGGAGGGGATCGCTTGTCCCTGATTGCTGTGTCTGTTGGCCGGTGAGTGTGCAAGGAAATAGGCAATTACCTCCGTCTGCAACGCTCTGACCCAACGAGGGCTGCTTTCCTATGGGTTTACGCGTCATGGTATTTAAACAAGTGCAACCTTCAAGAGAAGCTTTTTTGACATTCAGAGCACTTCCCTTCCTTGTGGATACTCGGGTGCTTATGAAAAGATGAGGTTTTGCTGTCGTCGTCTTTCAGTCTGAGCACTTGGAGCATCCCTCCTCCTCCCTGCTGTTCCTGAACTGTCTGTTCGGTCCATGAAAAGCCAACTTTTCAGATTCGTACAAAAGCTACTTGTAATTTCAGATGTATTTGTGGTGCAACATGGGTATGTTTGGGGAAATCTCCCCTGAACAAGAAGGTACGATGGAAAACTTGGTTTCTGCAGGAGGCAGGTGAAGGAGCCTGGAGCCGTGCTGGGGCAGCTCCAGGTGATGGAAGCTCATCAGTGAACAGCTCGTTAGTGACGTGGAGGGATGAAGGGCTTTGGGCTGGCGCTGTTGGCAGCTGGGTCCTCGGTGCAGCCGTCGTACTTCTGTTCAAAGCTCTGTATATGTGTCTGTACCAGAGCTCCGTAGGCTGGAAGTCGGGTTGGGGAGGGAGGGATGCGGCGCACAGGGGTTTTGGGGATGCTGCTGGGGCTTTGCTGCCACAGTTACCTTCGAAACCTGTTCCAAGGCAAACAACTGTAATTGAGTAGCTGGAATTTCTTTCTTCCATATTAATTAAACAAGTATTCATGATGCCATATTAACTGAATTCTGGTGTAAAGGTGGAAAAATGAGTGTATCCTTTAGAAAAGACTGGTGATAGTTTTCCATATTGCCTTTCAGCTATAGGGTTATACATGCACACGTGGATATGTATATCTGTCTGTCTGTCTGTCTCTAGTTACATGTGTCATGCTACTATTTTTCATTTAACCAAAGACTGGAAATTCTATACTAATTCTCTGACCTCCTTATGGGGCAATTTACTAATCTGGTGGAATAGTAATGAGGTGACTAAGCTTTTACGCTATCCATTTTTAACTAAAAAAAAAAAAAATTCTGTGTCAAGATTCCTAAGCCAGCTAATGCTTATTGCTGGGATGCCCCCGAGTCCCTTGTGTCTGTGCCAGGTGCTCCCGTAACGGGCTGAGAGTTTTTCCTTTCTAACCATACATTCATTCTGGTGTCACTCTCCAACCTCATCTCATTGCCGTTCTTCCGTTTTCCATCCCAGGTCGTTGAATATGTTATTTTTGCTACTTTCCAGAACAGTAGCAAAATAGATCTTCAATAGGAATTTCTTTTTTTTTTTTTAAATTTAAAACCAGGAAAACTCAAACAAAAATAAAACCACGGGAAACCCGGACTATAAACTGCAAAGCAATCAGGGTGGTTCTGCCAAAACCAATGATGCTGCCAAAATTTAAAGTGTTGTTTCTATTTGGATAGGGGACTATACAAGTTGTGATTTATAGAATCCTTCTCCATTTTCCTCCCAGCCTACACAAGCGGTCCGTGGGCCGTACAGCTGGGTCAGGGCTGTCCCTCTTAATGGCGGAGCTGTACACATCTGCTGCTGCAAACCAGACCATATTGAGGCAGTTTTATGGTCCGTGCTCAGAGAGGTCCCTGCTGTGCCAACCGCCTTCCCAGGGGTTTCTCCTCACCACCAGCCCTCCCGTTCTGCGTTAGTTATGAACCAGTAAATGTTTGGTTTGGCTTTGGCTTCCAGTTCAGCCCCGTTCACTGGAACAAGAGAAATCTGGTTGCAGATCAGGCACCGTACGCTTCTATCGCATGAGGAGGAGGGAAAAATGAGGGTGAATCCAGCACCATCTCACCCGGTAACTGGGGAGGAAGGTCTGTGCCTTACATGGGGTTTGGGGAAAATGTGCTTTATAAACTCCCATTGTAAATGCTGTTCATACATGGCCTGTCCTTCTCTGTAAGCGAGTGAACAAATCCTGCTTGCATCTCATTGTTAATTTTGCCACGGTTTCTCTCTGGTTTCCCACTGAGCAGTAAAGCCGGCAGAAGAGAAGGCTCTGGGGAGTCCGTATTGTGTCCCTTCGGTATTTAAAGGGGCTGTTAAGGAAGATGAGGACAGACTTTTTAGCAGGGCCTGTTACGACCCTGAGGGTGGTGAGAGCCTGGCCCAGGTTGGCCAGAGAGGTGGTGGCTGAACCATCCCTGCAGACATCCCAGGCCAGGCTGGACGGGGCTCTGAGCAACCTGAGCTGGTGCAGATGCCCCTGCCCATGGCAGGGGGGCACTGGGGAGGTCTCTCCAACACAAGTCCTTCTGTGATTCTAAGTCACGGGGCCATCAGGACATTCCGGGTGAGGGAGCGCTCAGCAGTCGCACGCAGGTACGCACGGTAAATCACCATTACCCCGTGTAACTACTTTCCTGGTAGATACCAGGGAAAATTCCAAACAGTGATTGCTATTTTCCCTCCCATCTTCTGAATTTTGATGGCTGTGTCCTCTGTGCATTCCTACATAGCAATTGCTATGTATCATTGCAATATACTGCAGGGTGCTGGAGGTGGGGACAGGCAGGGTTTGCTCCACCAGGCTCCAGTGAGACTCTGATCCTTTTACTGGTTTAAGCTGGGGGTGGGAGGGAGGGCAGGGCAGCCTTCGACAAAGCTTTTAGCAGCCGGGCAGTGTCTGTGCCGCTGAGCTTGGGACTTTTCTTGCAAGGATTCCCCCGCAGCACCTTAACAGACCAGGGACGGAGCCTCTGCTCAAAAAACACGACACGTTTTGCACTCTGAAGCAAAAGGAAGAGGATAATCAGATTCAGAAAGTGCTGAATATGTTTTAATGAGCGTACCTGGGCCTTTCAAAGAAGAGCAAGGGAAGAGAATTCAGCAGAGGTGGCTTCTAGGCAGCCCGGGGTTCAGCCGACTGCAAATAGCCTTGAGGAAAAGTGTGGGGTGACCTTGAGGAGGTAGAAGCAGAGCCGAGGGGCTGAATGTGGCTGGAGGAGTCTGCATGGCTTGCAAAAATCGATATTTTTTTTGTTACTGTTCAATTCCTCCTTTGTTCAAGCAGAGAGACTTCTTTCAGCCTTCGCAAATAAGCAGTATCGCCCCAAATTACCTAATCATGATGGATGTTGCTTCTGAAGGAAGCAAGTCCCTGGGCCCTGATCTTCACTAGCTTCTGGGGTCATAAAATGATAACAGCAATAATAAAAATAAATTGATGTGTTTCTGTGTCTGACTCTGTTACTGGCTATTAGACACAGCAATTGAAATTACTAATTTCATTGCATTCCACTTTGCAATAGTAAACTGCGTGGTTATGTTTCAGGAATTTTTACAAACTAATCCTCCCTGTCACTGACAACAGTTTGGCCAGACCAAGATGAGCAACGGGGGGTCCCCACGGGGAAAACAGGGTGACAGGTGTCGCTGTCACCTTGTCCTGGCAGAGCTGGTGACAATGCCATTCACATGGGTGAGCGTCCCTGGGGCTGGGAATGGGCACACAGCTCCAAAGTAGTGTTTCAGTAATGAAAGAATTGGACCAGACACAGATTTATTCTGTTTCCTTGTTACGGAACCGTCCTGCCGTGGGCTCCCAGCCTCTCTGGCAGCAGATGGACTGCACCTCGCTGCTGGGCTGGGTTTGGCCGGCTCCTGCTGCTGCATCTGGCCCGACCTGCTCAATCCTGGTTACACAGTCTTTAGCTTATTATCTTATTTTTTCAAGATTTTGAACTTTACCCCTGCTTCTTTCACTCAATTCAAGTCCGAATCCCACAGGAGACGTTAGAGAGACAACAGAAATGAGTTATATGTGAAATGCCGTCAAAGGTTTTTATAAGCAAGCTGTGGTTTCCCTGCAGCATCGTGCATTGGATTTTCATTCCCCGTAGTTGGCTGCAAACCTGCGGCAGCAGCCGCCTATTGCAGGCATTTCTCAAGTTGGACAGGGCTGCGTGTAGTGCCCGCCAGCAAATCCCTCTCAGGCTCAGTGCCTCAGACAGCCAGGAGCGGTTTGTAAATCTGGTCAGCACCGCAGTGACGAGGTGATGTGGACACCGTGTTGGGCAAAGGCACCTTTCCCTCTTACCTGTCACGGTGTCCGTGTGTCACAGTGTCCGTGTGTCACGGTGTCCGTGCGTCACGGTGTCTGGTTGCAACGGCTGTGTCCACACAGCAGGGCAGCACCTGCCAGGGACGGGACGGGGCTGGACGTGCCTGCCCTGCAATATAGACGTGCTCGTTAGGGATCACCGTATTGCTCATCTGCTTATTTGCTGTTCCTTCCAGCAGTTCCCAGGAATTTGGGTGTGATTCCTTCACAGTTTAATGCTTTTCTTTAAACCAGTTTTGCAATTTTTAAGTGTTACAATGATTTGATTACTTTTGAATGAGACATATATATATATATATATATATATATATATATATATGTAAAAATGATCTTGATCCCATTTGCTGGTGACCTTTTGGCTGCACGGTGTTCAGGGCAGGGCCAGAGGAACAGATGAACAGCTGAGCATCCTCGTGCCCTTCGGCTGGACCAGGGACGAAGGGCAGGGTGGGAGGGGATGGACAGAGCTCTGTAAGGTCAGGGGAGATGTGGGATGTGTGAGTGTCACCCTCTCACAAAGACATGGAGACATCAGGTGTTAAACAAGGTGTAGAGTATTTGGAACTCCTTCTTAAAGAGTCTTGTCAATGCAAAAGCCGCTGTGTGGTTTTATCTTGATGGGTGCAAAAGAGTTACTGGGGACATTAGTGGACAAAGAAAAGCCTGTTTGGGTTTGTTCAGTTCTTTGAGCCATGGATATTTGAATGGTTGGAAGAGTGTCCTATTGAAATATTATGCTATCTCTGTGCTTTTTTCTGACACCTTTTCCCTGTCACTGTATCCTTGCTCCATTCCTGCACTCTTCCCACAGCATTTACTGTTGGCTGTGGCTGGGAGCTGGACCTTTGCTTAAATTTATTGTTCTTACAGATACACATTTTTGTTTCATATTTGTGAATTAACCCTTCCAAACCAGGGCTCTCCATGCAGCCAACAGCAGTTACCCATTTGCAGCACCCCTGGTACATTTGTGGCTGTTTCTCAGATGTGTGCAAGGGTTGTTTCTTTGCTTTGTTGTGCTTTCTCTTAATTTGATGTTATATCCCATTAGATTACTAATAGGTGCTCCATCCTTTGCTGAATGCAGATTTTAGTCTTAAAAATGCACAGAAGCCAGGAAAATTTTGAATAAAATTCTGACCCTTGGCAGACAAGGGAGGGTTTGATGTGCTCAGTGCCGGAATTTCTCCTCTTGTCTCTGAAATGGGTTTTACAGCCCTGTGTTCACCCGCTGCACAAGTTTCTACATATTCAGGGTTATTCTCAATAACGAATAAGGAGCTGATGGCAAGTTTGTGAGTAATGTGCTCTGCTCCCAAAGCTGTTGCTTTCTGTAGGTACTCACCATAAAGGGAAAAAGCAGCTATATCTGCTGCTGGGAGGAAAGCTCTTTAGAGTGTTCAGATTCAGTATTAGCATTTTATATCATATTTATAGGTTGTCTCCTGCTTTAGGAGTTGGTTGGATTTTGTTTAATTTTTCCATGCAGAATTGGAATTTTTAATAATGGTAGGAAAATGACAAACCACAAACCTGCCCAACATCAGCATCGCCTTGCGGGTCCCTCTGGAAGTGCCAGGTAAAGCCTTTCCCCAGCAGAGCCAGGCCACTGAATATTTAATACCCTTTGTTAATACCTTCTCATTACATTTCAATTTGGATGTAAAAAAAGAAGAATTGCTTCTCACATTTGACTTAGAAATCAGCATATATTGGAGTACCTGCTGAGCCGCTTATTGAGGGTGGGATTTTCGCTGTTGCATCAGCGACTTAAAAGTCAACAAAATAATACCGTTAATGGCTTTTCTGCTCTTTGGTCATGGGCGCACTTTTGAAAGTTACATTCTTGGGCTTTACACCAGGTTTTTAAGACCTATTCCTGGCTGGATTATTTCAGGTGAAACGGGACTAATGTTCTTAAAAATGCCTCTGGTTTATATTACTCTTTAACCATCTAATCCAACTGGTACAGAAAGACTGCTTCAATGAAATGTGTTTTTCATGTTTTTGAAACAAGTAGGTAACTACAGGCAAATATGAAGTATGTCATAAAAGGTGGGAAAAGATTAACGGAATAGGGATATTTTTAGGCATATGAAAACCATGCTGGTTTTGGAATGAGAACCTCGGTGCTTTTTTCAGGGCTGAATGGGATGGCAGCGCAGGTTGGGCCATTTGTGAGGCAATCTTACAAACGACAGTGTTCAGTAACGCATTAAGATCTTTTGTTGCATGGCATAAAGAGTGGCTTTGCAAGAGGCCAGTGAGTTGCCGGAAGAAAAGCTTTGATTCTGTGCCCATAAAGCTCCACAAAGAGACTAGTGCTGACTTGTAAGATTAGGCCCATGCTATGGATATTTTCCATATGAATATGTTAAAATAAACGATGTGGCCTCTGTTCTTTTGAGCACAGTGCTGTTAAAGACTCCTTGAATCACAGCGAGGAAAATTAGGTTTAAACCCTTGCTGAACTGCTAACCTGAACAAGAATAGCTTTAACATAACGATGTTGGAAGTGCCATGGTTTATTTGGGAAAGGTAAGAATTAGAATTTAACAGCAGGAGAGTTCCGCTGCCGCCGCCAGCTGCTGGTTGTCATGTTATTTTGCCCGTGGGCGTCGTGACTCCCCTTAAAGCGAGTCGTTAACGTCCAGTGGTGTGTAATGGAGCGATGAGAACCCAGGGGTCTGTGGAGGCACGGAGAGAACGTTCATAAAGAACAGTTTGGCCCTAAAAATCTGTCCTGACCCTTTCAACCGGGTCATGAGCATCAGTCATAGATCTGCTCCCTCTCCTGAGGTCTGTTGTGGCCACGAGCAAGTAGAGGAGGGAGCTGGAAACAGCAGTATGGTATGGGGTAAAAAAAGATATAGGCTTTAAATACTGTTTGCTGGAAATAACGAAGGTGGAAAAGTTAGTTGTCTGTTCTTGGAATAATCTGCTATCTAATTTAATTGACTGGTGGTGCATGGCTGGCAATAGTGGTTTCTGCTGGAGGGGAGGCAGCCGAGCCTCTGACACCCAGCCCTGCGCGCTGTGCCCATCATCAGGGGTGCGAATCAGCATCCGCTCCTCAGGGATGCAAATCAGGGCAGCGTCATCACTCGCAAGAGGATCTTCAGATTTCTGAACCTTCCACTCATGTGCTTTTGTCCTCCTTTGTCCTTGGAGTGTCCTCATTGAGACGTAGGGTGCTTGTGTTTGTAAGTGACAGTAAAATGCGTCTGTGCTCGAAATAATCTTAAAAATGGACAGATGTTCTCAAAATGCCAGTCAGGGCTCCTTGGCTCTAGCAATAATCAGAAACTTCCTAGAAAACATCACTTTCATCCTCCCCCTCCTCAGTATTGTTTTATAGTCAAATTTGCCTAAACTTCATAATAAAATGCTCAGAGTGCGTGTGGGTGGGTGTTTGGTTCTTTACAGTTCGTGTTTAGGTGTTATTGCAGCCCGGGTTGTGTTCAGTTCAGACTGAAGGGTGATATCGCGTCATGGCATTAGACTCAATCCTCAGAGTTTATTTGTATTCCAAATCCATCAGTTGCAAATACTGCTTTTTATGAGCACAAAGAACTAGAAAGCATAAATATTTATTCCTTAAAGGTTAAGATTGCCTTAAATCATTCAAGCTTATTTGGTGAGCATCAAATGTAATTAAACTAAGCAGTTGAACTTGATCTGCATGTGTGTATACATATATATGTATATATATGTATATGTATATGCTTGACTCCAATAGGCATGGAAGCTGTGAGCTAATTGCTTCCATCACATCCAAAGATGCACTGATAATTTTATTGTTCCTGGATGTGATAATAAATCAACGTAGAGAAGCAGCTGAAATTATATAATGGGAAGTCATGTTTCAACATGCAGCATCCACCGCGGTAACGAAATAAGCAGAGCTCATCTCAAGTGATGTATGTCTTACTATAGGGAGATAATTAAGCATGTTATGAAAATTATTCCAGTTTTAGGTGTAGAGGATTGCTTGTACACTGAAATTCATGTGCATACCTTAATGTATTTGGATTTGTTGTTATCTTTAAAGACGGTCATTTTGGTTAAATTCAGGGTAGGTGCATAGCCTTTTCCAGGTATGTTGTTGTAGACAACAAGACATTCATGTGCACGTACCTCACCGAGACGAGATGATGAAATACGATTTTATTTTGTATGTGATGACTCTGAAAGCAATAGGATGAAAGTATCTTTCTTTGTTGTCATTAAAATTAATTGGAAAAGCCAAAGAAAACAAAGCAACTCTTGTTCTGTAAAAGATTATGAATGGAATTAATTGTGTAGTAGTGTACAGGTAAGTTGCAGATGGAAATCCTAGCTGAAGAGATGGTCTCCAAGGATATAGAAAGCAGAATTTCAGTCCATTTGTGTGTTTGTCCAGCTGGGCATCTCCGTAAAACCAGAGGGGCTGTTGTGAGTCTGCTCTTGCAGGGATTGCTCCGTATAATTGGAGGCATCTTGGACTCCAGTGCTGGAATTGATGGTTCCTCAGCGTTTCTTTGTATCCAGAGAGCTCATCAAAGTTAATAGTTTTGCCAGGGGCTTTGACAGAAGCAGAAAAAAGAAACTGTCGTTGCCTGAGGTCCGAACGTCAGCTCAAGCTGGAAAATGGTTCAGTGTCTTGTTAGAGATGGTCAAGTTATGAGCGCTTCCCCTTACGTTATTGTGCTGTAGGGAGCACAACAAACATCACACTGACCTGTTCCTCTTCTGTAAATGCTTTATTTATCGTTCTTTCTTCAAAGGAAATACAGATCAAATTTATCGTACCTTGCAGGGTAATTGCTGTATCGTGCTGCTGATCGTGTCGCGCAGGAATTTCTCTTACCCTGACTTAATGGGGGGGGCGGGGAAGGGGAAATACTAAAAATACCCCCCTTTTGAAGGTGTCGTGCCTTTTCAAGTGCCTGTGGCAGGTGCATCGAACATCTGTGGCTGCCCGAGGGGAAGGTCCCTCTGCCCCGGCTCTGCTGGTCGCTGAGGAGGTGGCACCCGCCGGCGGGGTCGCAGCCCACACCACACCCAAGACTCTATTCAAGGAAGGAAAAGTGACCTTTTTAATAATAAAATATTGTTATAGTTGCAGTCCGAAAAACGACCAGCGCCCTGTGTTGGTGAGAGTTACGATTGGTCTGCTTTGGTACCTGGAATCGGAGAAACGAAAATCAATGAAGAGGTTTATAGCGTGCGAGTGAGTTTTTATAGTAGTGAAGGTTTCAGAAATGACCTTATTACTGCAAAATGCAGGCAACTTGGGATGAGAAGGGTTTGACAGCTCACGAATAGTCAGTGAAACAAAAGGGCAGTAAATTGTGCAGCTTGGATCGTGCTTGGGAAATATGATTTATTGCCAGGTCTGCCTTAGGCGAGGGCTCTGTCCCCACCGCCAGCTCCGATTTGAAGTGGTGGCTTCTAAACTGGGTGTGCAGACAGCTGGTGGGACACCCGAATTCACGTCTGCAATGAGATGAGGTGGTTTGGGTCTTTCCATTTCTGAAAAAAGGTTCTGTGTCTAAATGTACAGCTAATGGGAAACTGATGCTCAAGGTTTGGCCTCAAATTCAACAATAGCCAGGGATTCTCAAGGATTAAGTAAACTGGTTTAATTAGCATAGTTTTAGCAGCAGACCTGGATTAGTACTCTATCATGAATAATGTATGGGAGCAATTTAGTGATTTTTCTGTTTTGTGATTTTTCTGAGCAGACTGTGATTCCCTTGGATAAAGCTGCTGGTTTAAATTATCGGCAAAATAATTTCCCATGGCTGGAGTGAGACACAAAGAGTTTGTGATGAGTAACAGTAGAAACTGGAGGTGTGTTATTTAGTCTTAAATAAGAAAACTGATCTTGCTGTAATCTGCTCTGAAAGCATTAATATATCCTTGCAAATTCTTATTTTGAGGGCCATGTTTTTATTAATTTAATATTGCCACTGGTGTGTATTTGCTGAGAATCAAGGGACGTCACGGCCAGATGAGACCAGTGATTCAGCTAAACACAAATCCTGTTGCTTTAACCATGCAAACGGGTATGGGGAGGTGAAGGGAGCGTTCTGAGAAATACAGCTGGGAAAAAAAGTGAGTTTTTAAAGGCATTTTTATTTACTTGAGGAAAAAAAGAGGTTTTCTTGTGGTTTGCCTGCAGGTTCTGCCTCCAGACTGGATGCTCACGTGGGTCCTTTGATGCCGACACAAGTGACCCGGGTCACGGCTCTGTCACCAGCGGTGACGCTCGTGGCAGCCAACCTGATGGATCAGACACTAACAGGTGGGTTTATGTTTCCATATACTGGTCATATCTCTGGAGCATATGTTGTAGATGGGCTTTCTTCCAACCAAACCACATGTTCCATACTACATGGAGATGGGGGGCCCTTAAAAAAATTGGATCAAATTTTTTATGACGTTCGCTTTAGCTAATTACAAGCGTATTCCAAGTGTTTGAGATCCTGTTGGCTCAGTCTGGCGATTGGCAGTAGCTTCGCATTTGATAAAACAAAAGGCACGTTTCTGAAAAGTCCTTGGGCTTTTCACTTCCCCTGCCGGTGGAATTCGTGAGCGTTACAGTGGCAACGTGATTATCTTTTGGGTGGTTTCTCCATGAAGCCTCGTTGGCTGGAGCCTCCGAGGATGCTTTGTGCTGTACCGTGTGGTAAAACCGGTTTATTCCTCATCATGGAAATGTCTGTGTGTTGTTGTGTGAGGAGGGGCAATGCTGTTCCCAAAGGCTGGAGGAAGTTTTGTGGCTCGATTTAGATCCACGTGTACGCTTTGCAAATCTCCATCAAAAAGCAATCAGATTTTGATAGGAAATTGGTAACATCTTTCCTCATAATGTGAAATCCCTCTTATGATGCTCTTGTCGTGAAGTTGGGAGCTGGGTTAATGGGCAGAGATGCTTCGATGGGGCTGGACAGGTTGTCCCTCTGCCGTGGGGAGGGGGTGCCAGCCAGCCCCTCAACGCACCTTCCCACGCGTGTTTCATGGGAAAACCTGGCGTTTGTCAGGAATTACTAGGTATCAGTTCAGGCGTGATTTATCTGACCCTTCACACCTAGAGATGAGAGCGGCTGTGGAGGTGTTGAAGAGTTAAAGATGAAGGTACTTGTGCTGTGTTTGTTCATGTACAGGTTTTTGGTATAGAAGCTCTCCCTCGTCCAGCTAAGCTGTTTCCTTCGTGGGTACCTCAGGGTCACCAGCTCTGCCCATGGCTGAGATAAAAGTTTCAGAAAGTATTTTTGGTCAGCTGTGGCAGGCAGATCCATCAGCAGAGCTGGAGGTTCCCTTTGCAGCAGGTCAGTCCGTACCTGTCCTGAACAAGATCCCCTGATTGAATTGATGTTGCTGAGTATTCCAGCTCTGTCTGGGAATTCCTGAAAATTTGATGATGTAGACACCTTAAAACTGAAGGAAAGTTCATATATGTCTCTTTTGACACACTTTAGGTGGAAGTTTCTTGTCTGGTTTGGTTTGCTTTTGGTTTAGACCTACTTCTTTCATCGCTTGTACAGTTACTGTGCTTGAAGACCATCATACTCCTCCTTAAAGTCTCCAAGCATTGCCTTGACTTGCTCTCCTGGCAGGAGCAAGTGAGATGGAGGAAATATTAAAACGGTTCAAAGAATGCAAGGACAGAAAGGTGAAGATTTGTGCTAGGATCGACTGATCTGAAGCTTGTTGAAAACTGAAATAGTGGTTTCTAATATATTTTGTATCAAACATATTTCATAGTCTTCTTCTTGGCAGACTTGACACAAAGACTCCTGATTTTATCTCTTATGCTGAATAAGGATTTGACTGTATAAAGCCTTTTGATGACTAGATAACTTCTGATGGTGAGGCCAACGTGATATTTGGTCAGTGTTGCCTATATCAAGTGGCTGTACAGTTGGGAGGCCATCAGTTTGGAAGAGCAATGTATTTATATGCATGCAAGTAATGTAAATAAGACAAACATTATATTTTTGATTCCAGCTTTCTCTTGAAACTATGAAATACCACCTTCTTCCCACTTTTGTCATCTTTGATTTGCTGATAACTACATTGAAGAGAAAAACGGTGGTTTCACTCGAGTATAGCATGGATTTTTCTTTAATGTTTTTGAGGAGATCATACTCTCTTCCAAAGGTTGCTGCAAACTGTCGTTACCTGCAGTGCGAAAACAATCAAAGTAAGAATCATAATTAAGAGCAAAAGACAGTAATAAAAGTGGTTTTGTGCATCAGCCTCAAAGTGCTACAGAAAAAAAAGCAAATGTGCCCTTTAGGATGCTGTTGGAAACACTGGGAACCTAACAAAGTCCTGGGGGTCACCAGCTCCCCCAGGCAGCGGGCGGTGGGGACTGGGGCTGAGCTGGCCCTGGCGCTGGGACCTTCTCGTGCCAGGGTGGCAAGTTCAAGCTCAGCAGCCTGCTCTGAACACCAGGTGGGCAGGTACGGTGGAAAGATGGTTGAAGAAGATGCCGTCCTCCAAGTTTGGTTTGGTTTTGTTATAGTTTAAAAGCTCTGGACCTTGAAAAATGTGTTCATTGAGTGTCTCCAGCCCAGGAGCACTGAAACACAGAGGCAGTTGTTTCCGAGAGAGGACTGGGACAGACAACTGGAATACCAACGTGTTAAGCCATGAATCTTACGTCTAGTATGTAGATGTACATATATATACACCTATATATCTACATACTAGGTGTCTAACGTACATATACAAGCCCGTGCCACCATGTTTTGCTGCCAGGACATGCAGTGGCAGTGTTAAGCCAGCACACAGACTTTCTGTGGCATGACAGGCATGCTTTCATTTTGCAATAATAGATAAGCCTTTCTTTGGCTTTGTTTCTAAAGAGAAAATTGGATGTTCAGTGGGGCTTGGCACAGCTGGATTTTTCTCATGACAACACAAAATCCGCCCTTCTCTGAAGACAAAACTAATAAATTTTTCTGTGTTTCTGCAGCAGGAGGAGTGAATTTTGCCATGGCCCTGGCTTCTAGTAAGCATTTATTTTTATATTGGAAGGTGGAAGAGTCCAGTCTCAACTACAAATCCGACTTGTTTGCATTACAGTAGATGCAAGAGAGGCGAAGCTGTAACCACCACCCTCGCAGAGCTCAGCATCATTTCCCAGATATGCAGAGCTCAGACCATTAAGTGCCTTGAAGGTCAGGGCCGAGATCTTGAGCTTGATATTTAAAAAGAATCACATGTGAAGAGCAGAGGAAGGAAGGTCAGCAAGAATCAGAGAAGTTCTTTGACTCAGAGCCTGGCTTAGCCTGGTCCAGCCTCGCAGAGCTGCAAAAACAGCTGGAGGGAGAGGCTGAGAAATGGTACAGAGGCTCGAACGAGGCGGAAATGCAAAAGTAGATGGAAATACCCAGTTGATGGGCATGTGGTAGCAGCTGCCTTGTGCTCGGGGAGGGAGGAAGTGAATGGATGGAGGCCCTGTGCTGTGCCTGGCATTGGTGGGAGCTGGTGCTGCTCTGCAGGCAGCGATGCTCGTAGGGATGCTCGTAGGGATGCTCATAGGGATGCTCGCAGGGATGCTTGTAGGGTTGCTCATAGTGATGCTCCTGTGGTGCAGCTCCATGGGACATGAGTGCATGGAGCCAGTCTGGGAGGTGGAATTTTACGCTGCCCTCCCTGCACTGTGTCTGAAGGAATACGCCAGCATAGTTTTTTTTCACCTTTTCTTTTTTTTTTTTTTTTTTTTTTTAAAGAAAGAAACTATTTTCAGGGTAGTGGCAAATAGCATCTATTGGGCAGCATTGGCTGTGTGCCTGAAAAGTCCAACAGCAAAATGAGTTTGTCCTTGAACTCTGCACCAGGCATACAGCCCGCGGCATGGTACAGCATATAGAGCATTTGTCCTTGTTATTCTGCTGTTCCCTGTGTGAATCTCCAGAAAAATAAAGGGGTGAATGGGAGGAGATGGCTGCAGAAGGAAGAAAGCACTGCTCAAGGAGATGTGCTAAGAGGGGAGATGGAGCGTCTGGCAGAGCACAGCGAAAGTGGTCAGGGCAGAAAACAGACCCTAATGAAAGAGTGAAATCCGGTGTGCAGGAGGAGCAGGATCTGGTGCCCTGAAACGGTGCTGATGGGCTGGAGGTGGGATCCGCATCTTTGGGAGGGGGCCACAGACCTGGCTGATGTAGCCAGTACTGAAATCCCACCCTGGGCTTGAGCAAGAACCAACAGGGGAGGAATTGTGAATCAGCCAGATACGGGTTTTGGGCAAATCTCAAAAAATGAAAGCAGTAAGGTTATGGGGAGGGAGAGAACTGACCTGCAGAGATACTGGTAGGATAATAAAAACCTGAGTTTTGAGATGTGTGGACTTGAAATAAATCCAATTCTTGAAACATTTTAAACTTATTTTCAAGTTAATGAAGGTTTGGCCTCCAGACACCTTTGCAAAACAAATGTTTATTGTCTCTTGTCCATTGCTTCTTGTGGCATGAATCTATCTTCCCTCTTCCTCTCTCATTCTTCTTTTAATAAGATATTTTTGATCATACACCTACATCCCCTGTGACATACCCAAGGTAGTTTTGCAACTTCACCTTTACTTTTCATACTGTGAATTATTCATGTCTCTCTACCTGCCATGGAGCCCCTGAGAAGTCTCTTTAATCAGACATCTTTATCCTCCTGTCTCCAGCGCATCCTTCGGCAGCATTACGGCAAGTGTGGGAACACAGTGTTAGTAATTACACTGCTAAGTTTACGGGCAAAAAAAGGCAGCATGATTATGTTAGAAATATGTTAGAAATAATTGTCAGGCTGCAGTTTAATTTATGCACTTAAGTTACAGAGGGGAGGAAAAAAGGTTAATTCATGAGAAAAGTGTAAACCTGAGCAAAAATGTGCACCAGTTGCCAGTGGAGGCTGAACATGCGTCTTGCTGGCTGTCCTTTCCCAGCCTGTGCTGAAGAGATATCTGTAATCATAAAATCATAGAATCGTAGAATAGTTTGGGTTGGACCTAAGAAGTCCCAGCGCTGGGCTGCAGGATGCTCAGGGGATGCTCTGTGGGATGCTTGACAGAATGATATGCGGGATGCTCAGGGGATGCTGTGCAGGATGCTCAGGGGATGCTGTGCAGGATGCTCAGGGGATGCTCTGTGGGGTGCTCAGCAGAATGATGTGCGTGCGGGATGTTCAGGGGATGGTGTGTGGGATGCTCTGTGGGATGCTCAGGGGATGCTGTGTGGGATGCTTGGCGGAATGCTGCGTGGCATGCTCAGGGTGCTCTGCGGGATGTCCTCTTCTGGAGCAGAGCAGGTCCATGAGCAGCGGCATGGGCTCCCCCCAACTCGTTTTTTGGGGGGCTCGGGCTCTCCCCAACACAGCAGCCCCAGCCTGGGGAGCGTGCTCAGCCCTGTTGTCACCCGGGGACCTCCGAGCTCCGGGGGGACGCTCAGCCTTGGATTAGTTTTCCCTTGCAGTTATACTTCAGGAAAATGGTCACGATGTTCAACTATAGCTATAAAAATAAATGACTTCTGATGTGCACAGTGCCTTTCAGGACTTCCTTTTGTTATTTTATTTTGACTTTTTTATCCCCATCTTATTTTATGTGTGCTGACTGTCCAAACTGTTGTGGAAGTGTATTTCCCATGTGAATGAACTGCGTGCTGCAGTTCCCCTCCATGTGCTGCGCCGGTGATGCTGTATTTGGAGCAAAAGCTCCAGCACCCAAGTCCCTCTCTGGGGCTTCACCTTTCCTGTTGGGATGGTGTGAGGGAGCTTTTCACAGGAGGTAAAACAGAGGTTGCCTCGGGCGTTGGCAGCGCAGAGCGTCTCCACACAGAAGATGCATCAAGTCAAACAGGAGCGAGAGCGGCTGTCTGTGCACAAGAGCCTCCCGCACCGGTACGTTCCTGCTCTGGGCTCTGAGCCAGGCTTCAGTTCTCAAAGAGCAAAGAGCAGCCGGCACAACAGCAATTACGCCATATGGCCTCAAACCGGAGCTGTGTGAGTGTGCGTCGGGTTCTCTCTCCTATTCTGTTTCTTCAGCGTCAGCTGTGGGAAAATCCTCTGCTGAATTTTGCTTGTGCAACGGTTTGTTTAAATCTGCCAATTGACATTTATATATTTGTATTAATGTTTGTAAAGCTAGGTAAACATGTTTTCTTGTTCCTCATGCATGTGTGCGTATGCATATACATAAATGAAAGATCTTGACTACTTCTTAAACCAACGTGATAAAGAAAACTATAAAAGAATCAACATTCTAATAATAATAAAAACCCTTTACCCTATGACTAGAGAAATAGAAAGAGAAAAAAGCAGAACTGGAAGAGGGGCTGATGTGATTTCCCTAGAAATCATAAGAACAAATAAATTCCCGGTCTGCTAAGCATTGTTTCCCAAGCGTGCTGCTCCATGTCCAGCTGCTCCGTGTTTGAGTGCCGGAATCCACACAGCAATTTGTTTGCGGCTGTTTTATCAGCAGTTGATTTGCCTTCCCGAGTTGTTGCTTCAGGGATTGTTTCATGGCAGAGGCAGAAGAATCGAGAGCTGGAGAGGCCAAGACATACTGTGCTGCTCAGCAGCGTTGACCTCAGAGGCTCCCAGCACATGGGTGGCTGTGGTGCCCTGAGCCCAGTGCCAGAGCCAGATGTGCGCCTGCAGAACATTGCCAGAGCCAGATGTGCATCTGCAGAATGTACCCGGAGCCAGATGTGCACCTGCAGAACATGGCCTGTGCCAGCTGTGCGCCTGCTAAAGCCGTCCCAAACCTGGGCTGTTCCAACTGCCTTTAAATTGCTGCAAAACCCATGACTTGCAAAGGAACATTTGCTGCAGAGAGGGATGTCTCGAAGTTCCTTTCATCCTCTACAAATGTGTTTCCAGAAGGCACCCCAATGGTGTGAGGACCTCGTCAGGAGGAGGCAGGCTGCACAGGACACGTGGCGCCTGCCGTGCCATGTGGGACGCTGCCCCAGCAGGCGGGGTGAAGCCAGTTCTAACTTTACTGTGTTCACAGACCGAGGTGCCCGGTGATGCTTGGATTCCTGATTAACATCTGTCTAGTGGAGAAAGATAAATTTAGAGACCCTTTTGATATGTATTTGCTGCTCCCTACTTGTAGCTCCTTTAATGTGGAAATTAATTGATATGGTTTGTAAATCTTCTTTTTCACTACCCATAAAAATTGAGTAAGTCTTCTTCTGAGAAAAATGACGTATATTTAAATTTTTATTATTGTGATATATTCCATAGTGAAGCAGAATCAAATGGCTGAGACTCCAGCCTTTTCCTCGGCATAGCTCCTGTTCTCTGTATGCCTATTCTGTAGTCTGAGTAAATTTAAAATTAATTGAATAGTATTTTGCCATGTGAATCTGCTAGGTAATATGCGGCGCTTGCAGTTTCTTGAACCTACTATAGCAAAGTTTTGATCTGTTGGGCAGAGAGAAGGTGCTCGGTACCACTTGGGCCGGACGCGGGGGTTACACTGTGGTTACTCGCGGTGTAACTCTCAGTACTGGTGGTACCAACCCGTCCTTGCAGCGTGTGGTTGCACTTGCTCCAGGGAGCGGGTGACAGTGCTGGCTGGGTGTGGGTTGGCTGTGGGTGCTGGAACTCTTCAGGCACAGGAATGCTTGGTTATGATCATATATTGTGGAGGTTTTGTCATAAATGAGTTGAAACGACATCATTATTTGCTGTTTAACTCTGCCTGAAGTTTGTTAAGGTTGAGATCCAAGCGCTGTGGCAGGGGGCTGTGATCGGGGTTTGCAGAATTTCATTTTGGGAGGAGCGCAGTGGGTTGCGTAGCCTGGGTGGCTGCGTGTCCCCAGCCGTACGTGCTCCGCGCCGTCCCCGTCCCCGCTCTGTCCCCAGAGCAAAGACCATGGCTGCGGGTGGGCAGGGCGGGTGGCAGGGGCAGCCAGCGCTCCCCTGGCACTGGTTAATGTACAGAGAATATACGTGCACCTGCCGCAGGTGGGATGGGCCAGGGAACTAGAGAGCACCTTGCTCAAACCCCCAAGTATGTGTTTTATGAGTAATGGAAGGATGAGACAATGAAAAAATCCTAAATAATATTTGTTTTATGAAAGTGTTTTTCAGCATTTCTTACTGTCCAAACTACATATTACTTATTGTTAGGCTTGTCTCTCGTACCTGCTGCCATTTTTGCCTTTCCTTACTGTCCCTTCTGGCCTCTCTGTTATCAAGACGTGCACATTGTGTAGCCAGCAGAACTCCAGTGTTCAGCACTGCAGGCTGGAGACGGCTGTGTGTAAAGGAGAGGAGCGTGTTCTTACAGATGCTTCCCGTGGAAATGCGATGAAACGCTCACGGGCGGTTCCTGGGGAGGTTAACCCGGCACACACCAGTGGCTCCTGGCTGGGGGACGGGGGGCTGGTGGCCCCCAGCCCTCGGGAGTGAGGCATGTCCCCTGAAAAAAGAGCTTTAGCTTCAGGGAAAGCAGGACGAAAAGCTCGGGGCGATAAAAACCTCACTCTATAGTGTATGAACGTGTCCCATTGACATACGGCATGGTCTTTAGAAAGGCGATCTGGTCCTCGGCACAGACATACACCTGTGAATAAAGGAGGTATAGAGAGGAGACTCGGAGCCACAAGGAGTGGTTTGTTTTTTCTTTGCCAGTTGTGGCTTGTTGGAAATGTATTTATTGCACATTGAAAAGAAATCCTTTTCCCTCACAGATAATGGCAAAGAATCGAGTAGACCCTCCTGCCCGCCGACCTTGATTTTACACGCAGAGAGGAAGAGTTCCCCCGCGGAGAGCAACGGTGATAAGGTCTGCGAGGGCATTTCTTCTTTATAAACCTTTTTATTGAGCTGCACAAATCGGAGGAGTCGGGATAAAGGGCTGTCCTCAGGCGGGAAGTGTGCTGCCAATGCGGGATTGTTTGCTACGGTCGATTTTTCAAGAGCTATCTGTTTAATTGGTCTGGAGCTCCGTCACTAGGGTGGCGGGGAGGGATGCTCACGGCTGGTTTGCTCCCCACGCTGGAGGAGAAGCGAGTCGATGCGGGGTGTGAGGGTGTCAACGTGGATTTGGGACACAGCCCGGGACAAACCGCGTGTGCTGAGATGCTGAAGCGCAGAAATGGGGTGTCTGGTTTTGTCAGGCTCCCTGCGGGGCTGGGTCGGCCCCCGCTCAGAGCCGGGGCAGCTCGCTGAGCCTCCTGCCGCTTATCGCGACATCGGCCCCAGGCGCAAGGAGGAACTTCTTCATGGCCCTCGCCTTTTTGGTGTTACTAATCTCACTGTGCTGGGCATTCCTGTAGCCCTCCTTTACAGATAATTGTGCGGCCCTTAAAAAAAAATTGGTAGGTGAATGTAAACGGGTAGCAAATAGTACATGAGACTTCCAGATGGGTAGCACTGTATGTGTGTAACTTCATTAGCTTTTTATAAAAGCTGAGGGAGGTTGTTCCTCCCCTTCTACTCTACCCTGGTGAGGCCCCATCTGCAGTACTGTGTCCAGTTCTGGGCTCCCCAGGTTAAGAAGGACAAGGAGTTACTGGAGCGGAGGGACACTAAGAATCTGAAGGATCTGGAGCATCTTTGTGATGAGGAGAGACTGAGAGAGCTGGGGCTGTTCAGCTGGAGAAGAGCAGCTGAGAGGGATCTGATCAGTGGGATCAATATCTCAGGGTGGGTGTCAGAGGGTGGACCAGACTCTGTTCAGTGGTGCCCAACGCCAGGGTGAGGGGCAGCGGGCACAGACTGAAGCACAGGAGGCTCCATCTGACCACGAGGAGAAACTTCTTTGCCGGGAGGTGCCAGAGCCTGGACCAGGCTGCCCAGAGCGGGTGTGGAGTCTCCTCTGGAGACATTCAAACCCGCCTGGACCGACCTGTGTGATCTGCTCTGGTGACGCTGTGTGAGCAGGGCTGGGCTGGGGGATCTCCAGAGGTCCCTTTGACCCCAACCAGTCTGTGATATCTGCTGATTTTTCATTTGTGAGATGACATTTTTATTATTTCCTCTTTATTTCGGCCATTCTCAAGGTAGCTGGTTGTTCATGAAGCCGCTGATGGAATAATGGCAATTAGTGTAACCCACTTCACGTTAGGGAGGGTGATTTGTATCACAATAACAGCCTTCTGCATGGGCTCTACTTGTTGACTAATCTCAATCTGTTTTTCAAGGATCATTCTTTTAAACTAGTGAATGAAGACGACAGCACATCAAATGGAAGCAAACCCGTGGCATCCACGCCAGTGCCAGGATCCCCATGGTAAGCAAATGCCATCAGACCTGCCATTCGGCGCTGCCATGTCCCTTGCCAAACACATCGGTGGTCTGGGACCTGGGGAAAATACCCGACCCTGGGTATTGAATAGCAATGCCAGGTTCCTGTTCCAGCTTCTGCTGGAGCTTTTCTTTGTTCATGATGGAAATACAAGATCTGCATTCTTGCTTTTTAGGGACAGATCCTCTTCCAGTTATTTCATTGCCAGTGGTTGACTCTTAGTGTCTTGCAAGATTAGAGTTGATCTCAGGTTGTATCAGTGAAAATAGGTTGTGTCTGATGAGCGGGGTTTCCCAACCATGTTCCCATTCAGGTAACCACATGTTGGGTAACTAAAGCTCTCATGTCATTTATAAATAGATAAAAACTTTCTTCACTTTCCATCTTGGATGGTTAACTAGAAGGATTTTTTTTACCTCCTTTACCCATGTAATAATTAGTTTATACTTAGTGGCTGACATGTATGGGATCTCTTGCTAAGGCGCTCCACGTAGATATCAGCCTTTAGTTGTTGTTGTCATATTAGTTCCATTTTGCAAACCAGTGTTGTAAGCACAATCCGATGTCCTACTTAATCTCAGCATCATAAAAATGAGATTTATATCATGTACATTTTTATCATATGCATTTATATCACATACATTTTTTTTCTGATGGGTTGAAACTAGATATGCAACACAAATTCCAGAAATCCTGAATTCACTTCAACCCCTTCCCACCCATATGGTGGCTCCCTGCTTCTGTGGGACCCATGGTTGATGCCATCACCAAACACCTGTCAGAAGTAGCTAAACTATAATTTTGAATGGCAGAAAAATTTTCAGGAATGTTACCAAGCCTTACCTACCTAATGAAAATAAAAAAAAAATATACTAGCATCATCATCTTGTGCCCTTACTCATTCTTAAATTACAATTTTTGAAACATGAACATAACAATATCTACATTTCCAGTTTATGCTCCGTGACTGAAAGAAAATACTATGCATCCCCTGTGGGTAATTGAAACTGTTATTATACTGAAGAGAAACAGGTGACATGTTACATGGGAAAAGGGACGTTAATTTTAAATTAAATGTCAAATTATATTAGTCATGGAAAAGCGACGAGCTGTCACAAGGGACCCCAGGGTTTCTAAGCTGGGGTGATGGCACGTGAGAGCTGCTGATGCTCGGTGATGAAGGAGCTCCGTGCAGGTCGGTGTGCGTGGCCGGCGCAGCGGTGGGCGCAGCACGTGCCAGCAGGGACAAACCACCCGTTTCCAAGCCCACTGGTTGTCACCTCTGTCAGGTAGTGGCTTCCACAGCCGCATGTGCATGTGGTAGCATCATAGGTCCCAAACGAGATGCTGGTTCCAAGTTTAGCATCGTTTGCAGCTAATTCCCCAGGTGGTTCAAGCTCTGCAGCGTGTTTATTGCCGATGGAAGACACTGCAGCCAGGGGCGTTTGCTGGGCAGGATTGCGCCTGTGCCCTGACTGTAATTCTGATATTTAATAAAAGGATAACAATAACCCATTTATATTAATCAGCTACGTCTCTCCACTTTACCTAAGTGCCAGGATTTTTCCCCTCCGTTTTGGGACATCTGTGGTATTGATGGGAGTGTGGTTGGAAATGCTCCTACAGAAACCACTCTGGTGCGCTCTGCAGGGGAGGCTGGCGATACCGGGTCGTATTTCTGGGACAACAGAGGTTCCAGTAGCTCCAAGAAGTAGTAATTAGACCTAATTGTTGTGTAACAGAGGATTAGAGCATCTGTCTTGTGCAGCTCTTTTGTGAGCCAAAGCATTTGTGCATTAAACAGAAAGTTATTAAAATAATTTGTCACGTCTGTGTTGCTGAATTCAGGATGCCAAAACTTCCGTGGGGTGTAAGTGGGACTGAAGCCAATGGCTGGGTTGGTACAACCAGTTTTGTGCTCCTGTTCATTGGGAGAACATTTGACTCTATGAATATAATTACCACGATTTTGGGGCTCAGGATCGCGCACCAAGCTGCCCCACAGCCCCTGCCGTCCTTTCTCACCCAGGTTTATGTGTTTTTCATTCTGTGTTTAGGCAAGATCAGTGGTGATGTCTCACCGGTGGTACAGAGTATGTTGGATTATCTTATTGTAGTTCTCTGCAGTGATGGAGCATTTTTCATATTTGCAGTCTTTTACCCAGACCAGACCTTTTTTTTTAACCAGTTTTGTTCCCTGCTTTTAATAACATTTAAGTATCAGAGCTTCTGACAGTAAGGTTCGTTCCTTTCAAGTATTTATGTTTCAGAGAGAGCAACATTTTCCCATTATAAGTGTGTGTAAGAGGAAGTCTGAGTGTGTATATGATGTTTGTTAGTTTTCATTATGATTCACAAAGTGCGGGCTTGAGCTTCATATTGTGTTTGTCTATTTGCATATAGATTTAGTGAAGTACAACTGGAGTTTTTTGCATGCCTATTGAGGATGGTGTGATACTTATTTTCATGCTGTTTTAGTAGAGTGAATGTCAGGAGAAAAAGTTGAATGAATATTTCACCTGTGTCTTCTTTGGGGGGTGTTTAGACCATTTCTATGACATTTTATTAGTATGGAGAGAGTTTTCTCTGCCCGCGGTGAGCGGCAGGACCTGGGCCAGGCCGTGGGTCCGAGAGGAAGCTCACCCCCAGGCTGCAACCAGAGATGCAATAAACCAGCCGCGCTTTAATTTCGTGTTTGTGGGTGTACCTGACATGATCTAAACATAGTTTATCGCTTGGAATAGGTGTGTAGTCTGGACTGGAGATGATCGGGTCTTCTTCTTCAACCCTACAATGCAGCTGTCGGTCTGGGAGAAGCCACTGGACCTGAAGCATCGCGGCGACATAAACCGGCTCATCGAGGACCCTCCTCACAAGCGCAAGCTGGAACCCGCAGCAAGTAACTAAAGCCCTGTGATTATTGGCCTCTATTTAAACTCCAATGTCGAATGAAAGTTGGTTGCTAAATACATTCAGTGAAAGTTTGATAACCGTAATTAGAAAGGTTTTTCCTTTTGAGATTTCTTATGAAGTATTACATTAAAATTGATGTTTATAGCAAAATGCTGTTTTCACCGAAATGCTGACCGGGGGCACAGAGAAATCTCGTTATTGGCAATGAAGAACCAGGCGGCTTCTTGTACTGGATGAATCTTTGATGTATAAAATACACCTCGGAAGACACTGTCTTTATGTTTTATTACACTTGTTTCCAAGTTGTACATTAGGAATGCATTACCAGTGCATTATTCAGCTGTTATGCAGAAGCAGATCGTCCATAGCTAATGATTATCCAGCCGAGTTGTAGAGGGGGAAGGAATCCCAGTAGTAAATCTCTCCTGAGTGCTAAAAGGTTTGGTGGAAACACGGATGCTTCCATGTAAACGTGGCGCTGCCAGGGACCTTCTGATGGCTGTGGATTCCCAACAGGACAGCTGGGGCTAAAGAAACCAGCTGATCTGCAGAAATACAGGTTGCACTTCATGTTACCGTTTGCACGGAGCTGTGTCAGTAAGACCTGCCTTGCCTGGCAGGACATCGGGGCGCATGGCAAAAAAATATATCTGAGATGCTGCAGGTCTCGAGTAGCTCCTTGTAATTCTGGAATATTCTGCTTTACAGCAGTTTCAGTGGCAAGCCTCCCTCAGCTGATGTCTGTTCTTTAGTTAGAAAAATGGGGGGGTAAAAAGGCAGATAAAAGCGCGTGATAATCAGGATTTATGTTACCAGTATGAGCAGACGGTTACTGAAGGAAAGCTGCAGAGAGTGGGTTCTATTAGCATAGTCCTTGTTGACGTAAAATGTCGTTACATTTTTCAATATAAATTTCAATCGCCAGATGCTTGTATATATAGCACGTATATAGCATTAAATAACTATAGCTGTATATCTAATAATTTGAAAGCATATCTGCTGAAGTTCATTCTTCACCAGAAAAATATAGCATACGTTTTTTATTACAGGATATATTGAAAGATCAATTAGTTACTGACAAGGGGGAATGATGGCCAAAGACAAAACTGAGTGTTCATGGTCTATAATTAATTAATGAGAAGAGCTTAAAATCATTGTCGATATGCGCTATGTCAAAAATCTGGTTTTTGCTATGTATTCTATCCTTTTCATTTATGGGTACCACTAAGTAGGTATCTGTAGGTACCACCAAGATTTGATTCATGCACCAGTTTCTTTATGACCATGTTTTTCACTATTGCTAATAGTCTTCATCTTCCTTGATATAATGGGGCTTGCAGTTGCCCAGTATTCAAGACAGGTTATAATTAGTACATATTAGCTGCTGAGGTGAAAGGAATTATTTGTTACCATTTCTCTTAGCTTGTAATTTCAAGTAAATAAATAACACAAATGAGCTGTGTGTTTGCAACAATGGTTGCCCAATTTATGTAGCTTAGTAGCTGCTGCTGAGTTTTAATTAGAATTTTTAAATCAAAGGCACAAAAAGAAGTTGGCAAGTGTAGTTTTTCATGGGGTGCTATAGGTTATCTGTGCATTGCTCTGCTGGAAGATCAAATGCATTTGTAATTTAGGCATAAATGAAAAATTACTCGTTTATCAATTACTCCGCCTCCATGAAGTATTAGTTCTTAGGGAGATGGATGAAGGTGTCACGGCTCTTTGTTAACGGGCTCCCATCCCGTGGAATCGGGGGGCACAGCCCGTCCCTTGGCCCTGGAACAGCCACACGGGGACCAGGTCCCAGCCAGCATCACCCCAGCGGGATGTCACCAGGGGGCAGGGACCCACCAGCCACAGGGACAGCATTTCCAGGACTTTCGTACCTTCACCTGCCACGTTCCCCAGTCCGAGCTGCCTGACAGCAGCGTGGGACATCGCGCTTCTTGTCCCCGATGGTCATTACTGCCCTCTCCCAGTGCGGTCACAGACTGGCCATAATACCCCTATTTTCCCTCAAAGATTCCTCAAAATGTTTCTGTCTTACTACAATGGAGAAAAACATTTGTATCTGTTCCTATTCCACCTGCTAAACGGTTTGTATGGGTGCTTAAGCTGAAGAAGATATTTTTTCAGCTAATTAAAAGAAAACTGACGTTTTGACTACAGATGTTGATTCATATTTGGTACCCCTATTCAAAGCCAGTTATGATTTAGTTTACTCTGTGCCCACAAATATTTTGGAGCCTTTAGCATTCAGATAAAACTACGAAGCACGGTCCCTGGCAGCAGCACAGGTAAGCACTGAGGCTCACGTGCGATAACATGGGTGCTGGGTCTCTATGAAATTGCAAATCAGATTTTTCCGCGTGGCCAATGGATTGACAATGCTTTAACTCACCTGGTAAATGCCGGTGTTTCCTCTTTGTTCTGGAAAATGAACCGGAATTCATGACATGGCTGGGATTAGCTGGATGATTTAATTAACCAGCACTAAGCTTGATAGACCATCAGATTGTGGCAGTGCTCCGCTTCATGATTGCATGGCAAGATTACTGTCAAGCAATATTCTTCCTCAAAGCTTTAAATCAATTATTAGATTTTGTGCTCGGCTGCCTCTCTTCCCTTTCACAGTCAGTTTTTAATCTTACCAGAGGTCCAGCAGTGCGATGTGATTCTCTAGGTTCTTGAGTGAGTGTAGATACCATTTGTCATATTTTACTGAGTTTTCCATTGCATAGAAATTTTAAGTGATGATTCTGGTTCCAATCTTGTCCCATTTATCCAAGACCATATACCCATAGCTGTCACTCGCACAGGCAAAGCGAGAAGGGTTTGGTGTCACTTGGTGCTGGTGAGGTTGCACCCCGAATCCAGGGGTCAGTTCTGGGCCCCTCGTGCCAAGAAAGGCCTTGGGGTGCTGGAGCGAGGTGGGAGAAGGGAACGGAGCTGGTGAGGGGCTGGAGCACAAGGGTGATGGGAGCGGCTGAGGGAGCTGGGGGTTCAGCTGGAGAACAGGAGCTGAGGGGAGACCTTCTGATCTCTGACCTGCCTGAAAGGAGCTTGGAGCCAGGGGGGGTCGGGCTCTGCTCCCCGGGAACAAGCGCCAGGACCAGAGGAAACGGCCTCAAGTTGCGCCAGGGGAGGTTGAGGTTGGATCTGGGGAACAATTTCTTCCCCAAAGGGCTGTGGGGCGTTGGAACAGGCTGCCCAGGGCAGTGCTGGAGTCACCATCCCTGGAGGGGCTGGACAGACGGACACGAGGTTCTCAGGACATGGGGCAGTGCCGGGGTTGAGTCAATGGCTGGACTCGATGATCTTAAGGGTCTCTTCCAACCAAAATGATTCTATGATTCTATGAAATACTCTCTCACTTTTTGCCTTCAGAATTCATTCAAGTTAAGCCCACCACCGCCTCCATGGGTTGCTCGGCTCCTGATTAATAGCTTTATAAAATCTCTATTGGATTACATTCCACCTTCTCAGTTTACAGGTTGTTTTTCCTATTTCTTTGTATTTTTAATTGCATGTCCCAAAGAAGAATTTACCAAGAAGAGATAATAGTTCCAGTGAATTTGTGTTTATTTAAAACGTTATTAAATTCATTTATGTATTCATCGTGCTCGTGTATTGTCAGGAGTGTTGAGATCCAACTCTTCTGATTTTGGAACTCCATTAATTTGTCCTTATTATCATATTAAGTTGTAGTTAGTTAGGTGTCCCTTGCTCCGCTGTGGATTTCTTCCTGGTGTGCTCTCTGTTCCTGCCTCAGTTCTTCCCACACCACGACGTCACAGCTGCTGTTTGGTTCCTTTTGCAGTGATTTAGTGTATGCTTTGTTGAAGCACTTAGTATAAATAGAAGGTAACATTTGCTGAAAACATACTAATAAACATGTAGTTTCCCTAAAATGGGGGAACAAAATGAGCTAAGAACAAGATTCTTAAAATGAAACTTGAAATAAATGGCCAAGTTTCTGTTAGTTTCAATGGTACAGATGCCCATTTTCTAGCAGATGTCTTGGAGTTTCACCTGGTTTTAGTGAGATCAGACCTCAACATATCAAGTTACTCAAACACTTTCTCTCCATAACTTAAGTTGAATTCTGTATTTATTTTTAAATTATTTTTTCATAGTTTCCTAAATAGCAAGACGTCTTCATTACCAGTCTCACACAAAAAGGCTGAGGTTTGGTGTTTGTGATATTCCCAAGCTCACCAGATACAGTTTGATTTTTATATTTCTCAGCTAATTTGTGGTGAATTACTGGAGTCCCTGACACAGACCAAGCGCTGGGTGGACGTGGCTTCTGGTGGTCTGTCCATTTGAATGGTGATTAAAACTGCAGTTTGTATATGTGGAAAAAAAAGCAGAAATAAATATCTGTTCCATGTGTTTCATGTTTGCTATGAGTGACAACGCAACCTCAGAGACCTTCAAGGATCAGGTTAAATGTCTGGATAAGCAGCACTGTATTTGCATATATAAGAAAGAGAAGGCAAGTTCTGGTGTGAGTTGACACTTGAATCCCTCAGGCTGCCAGGACTGAAATAATTTTGCAGAAATGTCTTTCTAGTTGCATTTTGAAGGGAAGGGAAGAGGGAGAGTCAGGTGAAACAATAACAAGATTTAAAACAATCATGTCACAAATGATCAATGAGTAATTTTTCAGAATGAAAATGGTAATTTTTGTTGCCGTCACTTTCATTTGGATGAAGGCATTTCTGAGGGTCTGATGAAATATGTGTTATTTTGAAACCCTCTGTGGAGAGTGAAAAATAGTAAATACCTGAGCAGCAGCCAAAGACAAGAATTGAAAGGTTAATTTGGGGAATTTGTACTCCCATTTATCTAGTTCAAATCTAATAGCTATTTATTTCTTTTTAGCAGATAAATGTCTTAGTTCTTGTCCAAGGGAAGAAAACGATGATCTTAGCATCAAAACTAAGAGAAATAAGTAAGTTCTAAAGTTTACTTATCTCTATGTAATGTTAAAAAGCTAATGTCTGGTATAAGTAAGTGCAAAGAGAAATACAATTATTTTCTTTTGTGTGGATAACTATAATAAATTGTGAAAGTAACTTTTAAGGTACCCAGTCTTCATCAAACTCCGTGATTCTCTAGAACATCTGCTTCCAAGCATCAGGCACTGAAATAAACCTTTAGATTAGGAGGAAACAATTATTATTTGCTGTATTTGGGCAATTAGTCCTGTGAAAGTCAAGGGCAACATTCACATAATAAACAGGCGAGGTCTGGTCTGACAACACAGCTTTTTCTCAGACTTCCTTGTGATGATCCCAATTCCCCAGAAGTTTGACCTGTCACCAGAAAGCCGTAAAGTGTTTATTTTTCTGTCAGCAGAACATGCATCCCCAAAGTACTATGTGATTTCTACAGCTGTTTTGAATTTTAAATTCTCTTGTATAACTTGTAAAGATTACCTGACATTTTGCTTTGTACCCTGAAACAATGGCAGAATACAGAGGTTCATGGATGGACACTGAAAATAGTGACCTTTTACTGAAGAAACACAGTCTAGGGCTTTTTAAAAATGTATTAATATTAGACTATAGCTAGCAGTTCATGATAGAGAAAATAAAATACTGTAGGATTTTAATTTCAAACTAGAATTTAGTTATCTTCAGGATTAAAATAATGTATAAACTCTTTTGCTATACAAAGATTGTTTTTGTTAATGTAATTGAGAGATGGCACTGGAGGTGGCTGAATTAGCCAAAAAGCAGAACTGATTTAAAAAACGTAGCTTGCAATTCCTTGTAAGAAAAGCTGTTGAGTTACTCCGTGCCGTGAACAGCAGAAGGGGAATTCTCAAGATGTAGAGTCTACTAAAGTGCTGGTTGAGCTCCGAGTTTTGGATAAGAGGATACACATCACCAGCTTTTCACCTTCCAAGGTGCAAATCTGACTTTCTGCTCCCTCTGCTTTGTTTTACTTGGGCACGGACCAGGTGCTGCTCACTCCAGACTGAAACCAGAGCTTAAAAAGCTTTTGTCCTTACAAAAAACCAAACAAATTTTAATTCTGGTGCTGGATAGACAGAAAAATAATTATTTCAGGGTTTGTTTTTAAATATGCTGTATTCCCTATTCTATTTTATTACATTTAAGTAAACTTACTTAGTAAATCATATTGTTTCTTTGAAGTACAGTAAATCATCTGCTGTACGGAAAGCACTGTCCTAAGGATAAGATCTAATTCCAGAAGCTGCAGGTGTGGGAGCTCTGGCCTCCACCAGTTGCTGTTGCACTTTTATTTACGTTTCATTGGGGTATAATGAAACTGCTTAAAAATAGCGAAGTCAAGTTCTTACTCAGGCGATGCTCTGGTTGTACTCTATGCCAAGGAAAAATGATCTTCAGAGAAGCTTGGGTTTTCTGGGTTTTCTTCACAGAATGACAGGAGATCTCGGGGGTCCCTGTCCCACCCCGGTCCCCGCAGGTCGCCGGGGACCTCTCCATGGAGGTTGAACATCTCCAAGGCTGGAGCCCTGGGCAGCCTGTAAAAAGCTTTTTCCTTTGCTTAGATGGGTTTCCCAGTATTCCAGTTTGTGCCCATTGCCTCCTCTCCTTGCAGTGGGTACCAGAATTATGCAAAAATACCTCACTTGTCCATTTTTAGATTTGCAGGCTTCCAAGATCCTGCTAATAGGCTGCCCACATGTGTCCTTCTGAGTAGGAGGTCACATAGTTTGTTATGCGGATCACTGTATTATTTGCTAAAGAAAACTCTATTGTCGTTTTTGGCACAAAAAAAAGCCTATGTAGTTTATATCATTTTCAATTGCCTAAGAAGGACTGAAGGAAAGGGCCTGTTCTGGTGCTTGGCTGGTGGAGCAGTGTGCTGTATTTCAGTTTCAGCTTGAAAAAGCTTTTTGTGCGTGCTAGAAATTGGATCGGGCCTTTCATGGATCGTGTCACACAATAAAATTTCCTACTACAATATAAAAGTCACTGTCATTCTGTGGAGAATGCCAATTTGATCTCTCTCAAATCACTAGTAATGCAGCATCATTTTAGGATGAATCTAAGTGTAATGGAATTATTTGTAGAAGAAAGGTAATACGCTGGGGCTCATGTTACATACTGATCTAATTCATTTGCTTGCAAATAAAAAAGTGTTTTCCTGTTGAAATTTCCAACTAAGTGTTATTCTGTAGTGGTGAAAATTGCATGAGTGGAAAATGCAGTCATGCCTTGTAGGAGGCTAAAAATCAAATTGCCTTGCTTTCGTTACCGTTTTGAGGCTCCTGATCTTTTCAGAAAGAGCCTTAATTTGTACTGAATCCATTCATTGCTCAGAGCATTACTAAACAGCAGGATCGGCCCACAGGTCTGATTTTGAGGTCTGAGTTGGTCACCTTGGCCGAAGTCAGGAGTTTTGGATCCCCATCTCAGATCCCATCACTTCCTGAAGAAAACTCCGTCCCACCTTCCAGGTCCCCATTTCACTGCCCTCTCCCTGCGGATGCTGAGGGCACCTGGGGGCAAACCTTCAGCCCTCTGAACCATGGGGAAATAGGTGTTTGCTGCCAGCCCTGTGGGAGTGTGGTGTTCGTGGCCTCTAACACCGATAATATTACGTAGTTATTTATCTGGGGTGAAACAGCAGTGCCACAGATGTCCCTTTATCCAGAGGGTCTTGTAAGCAAAGGGACTCAGGTAATAAGTAGTAAGTGTTTTCTCAGAAACGCCTGTTTATTCTATTGAGATGCAATGTTGGGAAAAGGCTGTCAGGATAAATACAGACCGCTGGCACTGGCAAAGGGCAGGTTCTTGGCTGATGCTTGATTTGTTTGTGCATGCAATGCATTGACGGATTACTTCCCTTTGGAGTGAGCTTCTGGGGTCCGTGGGAACATAAAATAAGGATTAGTACTGACTTTCAAGTTTGGGGGCACAAAACCAGGAAAGAAAAATAAAACAAGATGTGTCTCTTCAGTCACTCCTTTAGAGTTTTCCCTCCTTGGCCAATTTTATATAAAGCTATCATTTTTCTGCAGCTTGAAATATGGCATGGTATTTCGCTGCCGATTTCCTCTTTGATCACCCCGTAGAGCATCCTTCCCCAGAACAAGCTGTCGGGGTCCCTCAGCAGCGCCCGCCAGCCCATTGCTTTAATAGCAAACCGTGGGTTCGGGTCATTTCTCGGCTGTCAGTGTCTGCTACGGGCACGCCGAGAAGTCCTGCGGTCCTGGAGGATTGTCTGGAGAGGGTTAAAAATCCCCTCCCGAGCTGGCAATTACTGAACTATTTTCTGTCTTGCCTTGTTAAAGAACAGACGATTCGCAAGCTGCTGACCAGGCGAAGGCTGAAACGGAGGAGGAAAATGAGGAAACGTCGACCCCTCAGATCACGCCTCCCCTCGAAGAGCGCATCACTCATTTCCGAGACATGCTGCTGGAGAGGGGGGTAAGGAACGCGCCTGCTTTCTGTGGCGGATCTCACTGATGGGACTGGGGCATCATCTCGGACCACTGCAGGAACCATTTCATAACTATGACTTAGGAATCAAATGAAGAATTATTAAGAGGGGTTTTTCTGTCTGTTAACCGCATGGGTTTTGTGTTACTTCGCTGTGACTTTTCTCCCTGTGTGGCTGTGCAGAACTGAAAGGCCCTTGCAGGTGCAGCCCCAAAGAAATCCCTGCAGACAGACCCAAGGCTGACCAGAGGCTCTTCCAGCCCAGCCCAGTGGCTCTGCAGGGCGTGGGGACTGTAGCCACACGCCATCCCAGGGGTCACAGGAACCCCCGAAGTGATGAACAAAGAACAAAAGATGTGTCATGTACATCACCCAAGGCTCAGAAGCAGTCCTGGCAGAGCCCTTTGCTTTCTCTAGCGTGGAGAGTGTTCATCACCGCAATCTCCAATGGTCCCAGCAGCGGTTAGCCAAACACACTCACCGACCACCTGAAATCTGCCCAGGCTGTTGGGAAACGAGGGTCTCAGGAGGGTTAAGAAAACCTGCCCTTTCCTTGGGACATCCCTGGCTGTCCTCGGACGTCTTTGAGAAGAGCTGGTGGTTCCAGCTGGGGCGGTGGATGCTCCGGGGTTTGGGCTGGACAGGCACTAGAAGAGGTGGGAGCACCCGGAGCATCCTCCTCTCCCCCAGACCTGGTGGCTGCGGAGCTGGTCCAGGGTACGGGAGGGCTTGGGGTTATTACAGCCCGTTTCCCATCACCTCATCGAGATTATGAGTGGATAGATGGAGCATAAATTCAATTTACAGACAGAACCCATCAGTGCTCTGGGCCTCCTGAGCAACAGTGAAATATGAATTACGGTTCAACTACTATCATCTGGCGACTGAGTTGGTAAAGAGCTTCAGCCTGATTTTTGTGTCCTGAGGCAGCACTTCCAAACCTGTGCTGAACTGACCATCAATGTGAGGGATTTTGGATACCGTTGTCTATGTACATAAAGTCCTCTCCACAAAAGTTCGTCTCACAGTGTCCCTTCTTCCAGAGAACTGATGATTTTTAGCATGAATGGTATTAATAAGCTTAACACGTTTAGGCCCTGAGCCTGCAAATGTAAATAGGTGTATAATGGAGCAACGTGTGCAGATACTGTACCTCCCTCCAACACTCTGCAAATATGTATTCTATAGCAGTTTGTGTAATTCATGTGAAGAAAAAAAATCCAAGGTGTTTGTTGTTAGGCAGTAAAACCTATAAAATTTATCACCGGTAATCAGCAGACTTTAAAGGTGGATAATTAGAGCTTCAGAAGCCCAACAGTAACTTATCTCCGTGCCAGACCTGCTTTATTAATCCGTTTTGTTATTTATGCCTAAAAAATGCAGAAGTGCCATAAATGAGTACTAGTGGAAGACTTCTGCTGACATATTTTAAATCAGGGGCCAATAAGTAAAAATTTGAAAGTATTAAGGATATACTGTAATAGGATTCCTCAAGTGTTTCCAGTGTAAGATTCAGACTTGCTCATAAAAATAAGACATTCAGGGAATTTACTGTTTGGTTTTGCTATTATCTTAAAATGCATAGATAATGGGTTACTGTGCTTTTGCCCTAAGCATTTTTAAAATGTCCAGAGGAGCCGCGGGTTAGCACCAGCCAGCTGGCGTTTCTTGAAATGCAGTGAGGCCATTAGTGTTATTTTAAACTGATTATTTAAACAAATGTCTCCTGTTGTTTCCTTGTAATATTATTTCTCGAGAAGTTACGTGATGGCGTTACAAAGAGCCTGAGCTAGATGGAGTTCTTCAGTGTACTTCTGAACCTTCCCACATAAATTAGATCAACAGAAAAATATTGATTGTAACATTTTAAAAAACAAATGTGATTTTGGTGTAGCTCCAAGACAACAGCACCATTCTGAAGTCTGTGGCAAGTTTTCCAGTGTAAACGTGTAATCTCAGATATCCTCCTGGAAGTTTAAAAGTTTTCACAAAATCCTCAGCAAATCCAAGCCTCCTGCTGACTCCCTCACAGCCGCGGCATCAAAATATCCAGGAATTTCTAGGAAATTCTTCTCTTTGCTTGGCTGGTGTCAGTGAAACAAGACTTTTTTAAGGATTCAAAATATTTTTTCTCAAGATTTTACTTTCTTGATACTGAGGAGAAGAAAGGGGGCTGGGGCTCCTAACCCCCACTTTCCCATCTCAGGTTTTTCCTGTACTTTGCACTCTGGCGAAGAGCAGGGGTTGAGAACTGGAGACCCACGACAAGCTCGGATTTCTCTTCTCCTTTTTGTCTGTGCTGATCCTGGGCCACAGAAGTCAGTATTTACTCTGGGAAGAGATCCCACCCCCCACCCCCTGTACATGTGTTCCCTGGTTGAAGTCCCGTAGTAGGGAAAATCACCACGGTACAACAGGCACTGGGAGATTAGTCAGAACATTCATATTTTGTATGCTGCTTTAGAGCTCCAAAATGAATATCCTGAGCAGCATATGATACGTGTAGCTAAAACTAAATTATAATATATATAGCTAACACTTAATTTTAGTGTACATCTGCAGTATGTGAAAGTAAATCATTACTAAAGAAAAAAATCGTAAACAGGAATGATTATGTGATAAACTAGCCTGAGCTAATCTAGCTTTGAGTTCAAACTGGCCTTTGTACTGGAAACAAAGCTGATGTTCAAGAGAGAGTATACAAGAGATCCTGAAAAATAACAGTATTCCCGCTGCTTGATCCTTCTGGAGGGGGGAAACCCCAAAGCTCAGGACTCGGCCGCCTGTGTGGATGTGGAGGGTGACGCACAACCTGCCAGAAAACGACCATTGGAGGGGCAGCTCTGAATCACTGCCTGAACTTCACATTTCCCCGTTTCTAATCACTCCAAGAGGAAACCCAGTCCATTCAAACCCACTTTGCATCCTCAGAGCTTTCCCCTTTGAGTGTTAATCACTCTGTTTTAATTATACTTCGCATACTTAATTTTTTTAGTGAGTTTACTCTTCCTTGTTATTAGATGGAGTGAATAGAATGTTTTATGCTTCTCCAGAGTTTTCTGTAGCAAACTAATTAACGGTGATAGAATAATAGAATCATTTTGGTTGGAAGAGACCCTTAAGATTATGGAGTCCAGCCATTACCCAGCCCTGGCGCTGCCCCATGTCCTGAGAACCTCATGTCCGTCTGTCCAGCCCCTCCAGGGATGGTGACTCCAGCACTGCCCTGGGCAGCCTGTTCCAATGCCCCACAGCCCTTGGGGGAAGAAATTGTTCCCCAGATCCAACCTCAACCTCCCCTGGCGCAACTTGAGGCCGTTTCCTCTGGTCCCAGCTTCGTGTGAGGTACCGAAATCAGGCTGGGGCTTTCCACCTAGCGCTCCCAGAATGTTGCTTCGTTAAAGCCGCGGGCGAAGGGGACAGGGCAGATGAGGAGCCCGCTCAGATCTGTGGTGGTCCTTACAGCGCCGGGAGGAGGCTTTGGAGAAGATGGAAGAACCTCTGGAGGAACGTGACGTTTTCGTGGGATGCGCCTGCAGGATGTGAGCGATGGTGGGGATCAACAGGGAAGGCTGGAAGCCTCGGGGAGGAGATGTGACAGCCCTGCTGTTGGAGGGAAGCAGCACCTTTACTGCAAAAACACTATGCTTTGAAGATTTTCAGCGTGTGCATGCACTGACAGCCCCGTTTGGGTTATAATTTAAGTTTTGGAGAGCAGGGGAGTTAAAGCTGAGATAATTGCTTAAATGGAAATTGCTGCTTCTGTTGTACAAAGCAGAAAATAAAGTGGCATTTTCCTTTCTGCTACAGATTCTTTCCATCAAAAATTGTGGAATGAGCATCTCCTAGATTCTCACTGAGATGTCCTAGAGCAAATCAATACTAATGGTGTGGGGGCGACCAAAGTATTGCCAGAAACAGATTAAAATTCAGTTTCCAACTGCTCCAAGGCATCCTTTAGAGGGTTCATTAGCTTTCTGAACTCCTCTTTTGCTTCACCTTGGAACATTTCCTTCTTTCACATCCTTATTAAAATTCCTTAATGCAATTGTGTTTGTGTACTTCACAGGTTTCAGCATTTTCTACGTGGGAAAAAGAGTTACACAAAATAGTGTTTGATCCACGCTACCTTCTACTAAATTCAGAAGAACGTAAACAGGTGAGCACCACCTCCAGCGCAGCTTCTGATGGGCAGCAAACATCTCCCAAATTAACTGTAATAACAGAGTAATTATCTTGGTAGGATTAAAAAAAATGCTTAAAATTAAAATTCCTTTATTTAGCTTTTGAGTGAGACTCGTAACGTAGGCTCTGCCTGTAGGAAAGTGCTGTCTCCTTTGGACAGCAGGTGGTGACAAGTGGGTTTGCTCCTAGAGAGGAGCTGCAGCCTCTTGGCTGGTGGGAACAACTGCCCCCGAGTCTGGGACGCCGGGCGGTAGAGGGGGAACTGCCGTAAGGCAACGTTACCTCTCTGAATTATTTAAATATTGCAGAGAGACTGCTTCATTTTTATTGCTTAGAATATTTTCTAGAGTTTGGCAGTATTTACTGCTATATTTTGCAATAACTCAACTTGCTATAAATGGCTAGAGCGCTGTGGCTATGCTGGTATCCGTTTGAATGGGAAAGGGGACTTTTTGCTGCCCTGTTGATTTGGACATTAATTATCACTGGGGATCTAAAAGGACCCGAGGGCTGCGGATTAGTCTAAAAAAATTATGAGAGATGCAAGATTGCTGCGTGGAAAGTGAATGCTTCTGTTCTGTAGTTATTTCTCTTCCTTACCAGTCTTTTGTCTTCCCGGAGAAGGAAGAATTTTGAATATGGAATTGGCCATTTTTTAAATAAACATGATGAAAAATGTACTTATTCCTATTCTGTTGCACTGGGGCCCATAATGTCTTGTGATTCTCCAGAGAGCTTCCTGCAGGTATTTACTGAGGGACTGGGCGCATGTATCTTCATTCACTGCTACCTTTCCAATATTTTCTTTCCTAAGAAAAAAAGTGAAATAAAATAATAATGAAATATGGGAACGGAAATGTAAGAGAAACTGCTAGAATGGAAAATACTGCTAAACAAGAGACTAAGCAGCCAGTTTTATATTTATTTCAGAGAATCAGCAAGGACAAAACCTAGACCTTGCTGAGTCAATCAAGATACATCTTTCATTTTATCAGCCTTGGAGATGATATAATGAAAATACATCATGAATACACATAATGTAATGTGCTGCTGAGGGGAACTTCGTTTGTGGGGTATATTTAATACTCAAGGAAAGAGTGATGAAAAGCAGGTAGTCAGCAATCCTGGGGGTAGAAACCCACGGTCAGGCAGAGGCTGGCTCTGCGCGTCACTAACAGGCTCAGGGGGAAGAGGGTGATCGTTGGGTGCTCTTCAGCACAACAGGCTTAACAAACCAGTAAATTCCAGGTGTGTAAGATATTTCAGATACTTTACTTGAAGTTAATGCTTCTAGATGGTCATTATGTGCGGTTCTGTTTAATTAGACCTCATTTTCCTCCAAGAAGTAGTTTAAGAAGAAAGACTCGGACAAGAGTAGATCCCTGATTTAATGAAAGTACTTGTTGGGGTACAACTCAAATTAGTAGAAGGCATTATTTAGGTTTATGGAAACATTTGCCTTCACGGATGCTGGCTGTGTCACCTGAATAGCGAGCGTCTGAGTAGTTTTTAAATTATATTGGGGGGAGTTAGGGGTGAAAAGTGGCTCACAATGAAAGAGGAATGAATGGAGTGAGTGAAGGAGTGAAGGAGTGAATGGATGAGTGCAGGAATGAATGAGAGAGTGACTGAGTGAATGAATGAATGGCTGAATGCAAGGATGAGCGCTGGGACGCGGCTGGCTCGTTTCTCCTCCCCACGGGCAGGCAGGTTGGGACGGGCAGGACAAGTGTTGTGAGCGTGATCTGCAGGCGGCTGAGGGAACTCCCCCCGGCCATGAACTCGTGCCGGGGTGGGTCTGGGCTCCGGGGCGCCAGCTCTGCTGCGGGCGCGTGTCCTCACGCCGCCCGAGGGACGTGACGATCTGTATGGAACATCTGCGCCTTGCTCCGCTTCCTTACCAACGCTTCCCAAGGGGTTATTAGCAGCTGAGAGATGCTGCTATGTTTAAGCAAAGAACAGTGAAGGGCAAAGTAGCATCCGTATTAAAATAATGAGCTATCTGTTAATTTTGATTTAATACTTTCATAATAGCTTCACTGATACCAGCAGGGCAAGCAATAACAATGTCACCTACTTTATTTGTTCCATTTTTTTTCCATCTCCTTTCATACTCAACTTACGCAAATGCACACAGTACAATATATTCAGATTTCCTAGGTTTTTCCAAGTACTTCTCTTATGGCCATTTTTGATGTTTACTTTTCCAGTGCTATTTCTTCCCTTTTCCACATACCATACTAAATACCAGTTGAAATTCGGTTACTTCAGCTTTCATGACATGTAGATTTTCACCTGTGCATCCTCATGGCTGATGAGAAAGCAGCTGTGGTAGTAAGCGCAGTAATCATATTTAGTGTGTGTAATTTGTGCTGGAAAGGATGGTGAATACGAAAAGCTATTAGCATTTCGAGGAGCAGCTCCTTTTATTCAACAACGTAGTGTGCCACACTTTTTACAGCATGAAGTCAGCAGGGCCAGATTTTTGGTACTAAACATGTGATTAAAGCAGTTGGCAGAATTTTGTGACGGAGTGAACTCCTTAACTCCTTTTCAAGACACCAAAAATCCTGATGCTGAGCACTCTGCTGCATATTTAGCTGCCAAATACTGTTAGAGGAAGGTTGTCAACCCTTCCAAACACATTAAAGCTTTTGGGTGGATGTGTACAGAGGATCTTGTGTAAGCTCGTGGTTTTTGACAACTGATTTGAGAAGTCTTCAGGCTTTTTTGGGGCTAAGCCACAGAATTTTGATGTTTAGTGTTACAGACATTTTCAGGAATTCAAGCAAGCTGGGAAAGATGTAAGACCCAAACTAAACCCCAGTCACTTGTACCGATGCACAGCAATAATGCTATAGGCGTGAAAATGCAAGTGAAACACTGAAATCAGGAAATTTTGATTTATGTTGCAGTTGATGTTTGAATGAAGATGTTGTCCGTCCAAATTATACATTTTTCCAGCTACTCATTTTGTGAGAACATGATCAGATTCAGCTGAGGGCAGATAAGAACTGTAGATTGACAGCCCTTTGATCCAGCAGAAATACCATAAAGGCTTTGTTAATAAACGCTCTGTCTTGTTTCCCTTTCTTGGAAAGATATTCGAACAGTTTGTCAAGACCAGGATCAGAGAAGAGTACAAAGAAAAGAAAAACAAGTTGTTGTTAGCCAAAGAAGAATTTAAAAAGCTCCTGGAAGAATCCAAGTTATCGCCAAGGTACGGCTGTGCCTTATGGAGATTTGTTAAGATAAGCTTTCTCATTTACTCTGTGCTTATCAGCCCTGCAACGCCCCAGCAGTGACCGTACTCTTTCTAACAAGCTTCTGCATCTAGTGAACAATGCTGTCGTGACATCTCTTACCTCGTATTTTACGATATTTTGTTATATTACTGGGAAAGGGAACGTACCGTCATTCTCTCTGTTCCTTTCTCTCGTTGTCATTATGAATGTGCAATATTTTGCATAACATATTTATTTTATATGCATGTAAATGATATAATTATAGAACACACACACGTATATTAGATATATAAAATCAGTGCCTGAATGTTAAATCTCATTTATATTAGGCATACAGGTGTAACCAGTGAAAAACTGTATTTCGGTTTGTTTTTTGATGGAAGAGAAACATAATTTAACAAAGTTATCAATGCCACATTACTCAATTAAAATAAGGCATGCAATGTAGTAATTTATTTTGATTTTTAGGTAACAGATCCAAACCTGCACAACAGCGAATGCAGGGCTTAGGATAGCACTTGCTCATTTGTAAGTGATATGAAAATAAGGAGGTTTATATGTTATAAGTCTGGTTAAATTGTTGGAGCTAAGAAATTACAGTTTTCTTTACTAAAATATGCAGGTAATTGTACAGCACTACCTGCCTAGACGTACAGATACAAACAACACATCAGGCTCTATGGAGGTAATAATTATCAGAAGTATTTTTACAACAAAACTGAATATTCTGGGCTAACATAGCAGCTAAACGCTGGTAAAGACTGACAGACCTGGAGCATCTCCTGTGTCCTGTGTGCTTCTCTGCATTGACGGGGCTCATTATCTTGGTTTTTTAAATAAAAACCCCTTGTTGTTGGCCTGTGAATCATGACGCCAGTTCTTTCTAGTGCCACCACGCTGCTTGTAGACCCGGACCTATGGACCTGGGCTGGGATTAGCCACGGCATCTGGTGAAAAATACCAGTGAAATACCAGTGAATTCTCATGTATCCTGTTTGCACTGGGAAGTGTTGGGCCTGAGGATGAAATCCCAAGGCAAAGCTCCCTGTGGATTTCAATTGTGTTGTGCCTGTCGCTCAATGTTACAATTAATTTTTTTGCTATTTTTAGAAAAAAATCAGGGTAGCATGGTGTTTCTTCAGGTATGGCGTAGTGCTGACAGTCAAAGTGGATTTGTTTGCAATTAGCCACAGGTGTGGTTTTCTGCTCTATTTTAGGCTAATCATTGAAATACCGGCCATAAGTACCAGCAGGCATTGATTGAAGCCGCAGTGCCCTGTGGCGCAGCAAATACTGTGTTAATGATTCCAAATTGTCCTGTGAACCATCACCCAGATTTTTCTAAATTAAAAAATCAAGTTCACCATTGCAGGCTGATCCGTGAGGCTGAACCCCGGGCGGGTCTGTCATGGTCTCGCCTCCCTCGTCCCGGGGTCACCGGCATGTTCCCATCAAATACTCCCCAGAACAGCCCTGATTTTTGGTGTCTGTGCGAAAACTGAAGTGAGATGCAGGTCAAAGAGTCTGCGAGGGGATTGGCAAATCACAGCTTTTAAATGTCTCTCTTTTCTGCAGAACAACGTTTAAAGAGTTTGCAGAGAAATATGGAAGAGATCAGCGGTTCCGCCTTGTGCAGAAGAAGAAGGACCAAGAGCATTTTTTCAATCAGTTCATACTTATTCTTAAAAAGAGGGACAAAGAAAACAGGATAAGGCTACGGAAAATGAGATAAAAACTCCTGAAACGGGCAATAAATACGCAAGTCCATGCTGTGGCTGCAGTAAGGAATTCAAATGGAGGCGAAAGCGTTTGGGGTTAAAGTTAGAACATCTTGGTGAGGAAGGGGATTTCCCCAAGAAAAACTTTCTCTAAACAGAGTTTATTGAACATACACTGAATTTGTGAAGGTCGTTCTGCAGGAATCTGAAGGATATTTTGTTCTCAAAGAATTAATGTTTCATATTGAAGCTCTCTTTTGTACAACATCCAGAGTTTGATGCATTTCTAATTGCCATGATATGTCAATTCCTTAATTGTTTTAATTATGCAAATTACTTGTAATATACACAAATTATGAATCCAATGCAGATTCGTAATTAAGCAGAAGCAGATGCCATCCATAACAATCTCAAGATATTTTCATCATTTAGGGGAATTATCTAAAGCAATCTTTTGGCAACTTTATGCATTAACACAAAGCGTTTAAGGTCCGGTGGTATGCAGGAATTCATTACCCGGTGTTCATACGTCTCTGTCCAGTTCTCTGAGTAGTAGTAATAAGATATTAATTGTTAATCTTAGTGAAGAGTGTGAAAATCTTGGCATATGTTCCATAGGAAAGCTCTGAGTTTCAGAAGTTGCTTTCCGCTTCCCGTGAACGGTGCGTTCAGGCACTCGGGCAACAGCAACACCTCTCCGGCACCGTTCCTGGCAAGAAGTTCTTTGGTAAAACCATCGCCGTATGATTTTAATTATGTTACTGTATGTGAAAAGTCTGCATGAGATTTTTCTCATCCTATTTGTATAAATAAATATTTAACTTTTTTAATTAATAAATATTTTAAGCCAACTTTCGGGGAGTTTGAAGTTTCTAAACTTCTTGAAATACTGGGTAAGGTCATGCAGATCTCGTGGTTTTTACTTGAGAGGTAGAAAACCAGAGAGAGTTGCTACCGCTCATGGTTTGTGTGCCAATTCCACTAATACCAGTTGGAGTTCTGAGCATATTGAGAGCAAAATAGTTGCTCTGACTCCAAAGGTGAGAAATCATGGCTTGATGAAATCAGCACAGCTCTGCTGAACATCACTATATCACATTCTGTCTCTGACCATAACCATTTGCTCAGTTGACCTCATTTTTAAGTTATTACTCATTAGATTTATAGGTTTCTATTTAGTAGGAGTGATTTTGATACGTTCTCCAACTAATGGTATTTTTTCTTTAGATGTGTGCTGGATATTTTTTATAATCAAGGAAAAAGGGACTATTTTCTAATGCTTTGGAAAAATGAACTCGGAATAATTCAAAGAAAAGTACATAATGTAAGATGTAGAGTTTCAAACTTCTGCTTGAAAAAAAAAATTGCCATTTATTTCTATGAGAGCAATACCTGACCCTCCTTCATGGAGGTTTTCGTAAGGTTTTGCAATTTTTCCTATTAAAGAAAAACAAAATGCAGGAAGCCAATGAGATCTTGCTTTTGTGACTGAAAGCTCTTCTCTATCAGTGGCTTGTACGCCTGGTGTTGGTTTCTGGTTTAAATGTATGTGCATATCTAGACCCTATGCTGCCATCCCCTATTTCAAATATGAATAAAATGGGGTATTATTATATTGGGAATTCTTGATTTTAGCATTTCCTAAAAGTGTCAGAAATCCTCGTCACAATGTAAGTACAGTGGTGAATAGATAATTTGTTTGATTTTATGGTGAAATTCTGGAAACACAAGTGCTCAGTGCCGCTGGTGATACATATTTGTTAGAAAGCCTCCAAGTTTGGCTGTGTTTTCTTATATCTAAAATGGAGGAGTATTAAAATAGACACAACTTGCCCCACGATTCAACAGGAGATGTGTAAATTAAGGCATATTATAGTGTAAAATACTGGTAGTCACCGAGGTAAAATACGTTCAGACAAGCACTGCAGGTTTGCAGAAGTGTGTGATCTCATCCCAAATAATATTTTTATGGCCTGTTCATTTCACAATAACCTTAACAAATCCTGATCTCACTTCAGGTGTCTCACATTAAAACATTTTCCCCTCTTGTTATTAATACATGAGAAAAATGCCTTTGTCGGGAGCAACTGCTTTTCATTGTTCATCAGAAGTCTCAGAGGACGGCAGAGCCCGTGCTCCATGGTACATTCTTGATTCATATAGAAATCGTTTTGTCGAGCTGGAAGGAAAACCCGGATAACAATAACAACAACAAAACTATTTCAGATTTTAACTTAAATCACAGAATTAGGGACGTGTATTTATTCCTTTTGGCTATAGGCTGTTGAAAGTAGAAATAAAGGTGAGATTATGCTGGATTTCTGAAAATGAGAAACTAAACCAGATGTGTGTGAGGGAGGCTTTCCTGGGTAGTTGTTGGTAAAGTTAGAAAAAAATTCTAGCAAGACCCGAGGTGGTCCTAAGGGAGCCAATAGAGCTGCATAACCACCTTCCGGTTGCTGTTTCTACAGAGGAATAACTGAAACCGAATCTTCAACAAGGCTTTTAATAAATATAGTCTGTCTTTGTCATAAGAGGAAGAAAACCAGTGCTATATTTGAAAGTACCGAGAAAATGAAATGCAATCAGCAAAGGACAGAACTAAAAGTGAGTTGGGGCATGTGGGCAGCGAGACTGAGCTGGAACGCCTTCAGAAAGAAGCTGCTCGTGGTATTGAAACTTTCAGCAAATTGGAGTTCTTAGGACTAGAACATCTTTTGTCAAACTGATGATATTTTGATCCTATAGCAAGTGTTCAACGCCGCTGTATTTGAGTAAACCAGTTGCCGATCTGCTTCGTTGGAAGAGTTATGGAAATTAAACTTGGAATGTTTGGGGAAAATAAATTTTAAAAAATAAATTAAAAAAAATAAGAATTTAAAAACATTTTTAAAACAACCAAACAAACCAACCCACAACCAAACAAAAACAAGAAACCAAAGCCCTGTTCCTTTAAGGCGCTGCCTGTGTCCAGGAGCCTCAGCTGTATTTAATCCCTCCTGGGGGCACTTGGCTGCTTTGGGTCTCCAGACCTGCAGCAGCAGATCTCGGAGCTCCCCGCGTGATCTGTTCCCAGTTTGAATGCTCCTGGCAGGAAAGGTTTTCCCTTTCCAGCGTGACCTTGCTGCAGTTTAAGTCCGTCATGGCTTGACCCACACGGACATGGAAAGCCATGTATATTCTTTTTATCTTGCCTGGAAACTTTATATATGTGAAGCAGTTGGCTCTTTGGGCTGAGCAATGCGCCGTCTTGGGTCTGCTTGCGCCATGATTCTTCTCCAGACGCTGGTTTTGTTGCTGCTTGTTGGTGCCTCTGGTTGCTTTGTGCCTTCCTGCAGTTGCTCCATGATTTCATCTGCAATGGACTCTCTGTTCTTTCGCTCAGGTAAGTGCCTTGGGGTTTTTGGATATCTGCTCTTTCTCAATTCTCAACTTGAAAAAAAAAAAAAAAAATTACAAAGCGTGTAATGGTGCCCAGTTTAACCAACAGGGTAGATAGAACAGCCCTGAAACCTGAAAAAGCCCGCCCAGAACAGGGCAGGTATAGCAGCTGTTTTTGTAAATTGATGGGGGTCAGTGGGAAACCACTCAAAGAAGAAGGAGTCTGAGCTGACCAGAGAGTTGTGCATTCAGGGGGAGCTCTGGTTCTGCCTCCCTAATGAACACGATGCCAAAAGTTAAGGAAGTTGTAATTTAAAACTGACGTTGGGGTGAAATGGACTGCCGGAGGCTCGGACTTGTCGCTTATTTACGTTGCATGCTGATAAAATACTAATAATCACTTAGCTTGAATAATACTGTTTCAAGAGTAATTTCTTTGTGGACGTCCTTAGCAGGATTGTATTTGGCTAAAAAAATGAGATAAATAGGAGGAAGAATCAAAGGTGATAATCTTATGGGGTTTTTTTTAGGAAAAATGAAAAATACTTAGTGAATAAATTCTGAACAATATGGGCAATGTGACAACGTACGGATTACTGTTGATGGCAGGTTTTTGTGGGTTTTGGCTTGGGATTTTTTTCTCTGCTTTTTGGCCTCCTAACAAAGCTACATATTTTGGGGTGGAAGTTTAGTGGTTCAGTGATAGTTACTGAGTCATTTTGTTTCACTTTCCTAAGTAGTTTGTGGCTCTTTTTTTTAAACTTAGTTCTTCCTATTTTGATTTCTCTACTTGGGTTTACTTTAGTAAATATTACTTTCATCCCATTCCTCTGGGAACACGTTTTTATATTGCTGTGATCATTGTTGGGAGAGCTAATCTCCAGCATAAATGAAGAGAAGTCAAAGAAATGAAAACAAATGATGGCAATGCTCCCAAGGGACTACAAATTTACTTTTCTAGATTCACAGCAAGATGCTTTGGGTTTGCTTCTGTGAGCAATTTAACTTGATTTATCCTTCCAACCGTCAATGAAATATCTATATATTGTATTTCTCCAGCAGTGGCTGTGACATCCAGAATTGTTGCCTCTCCGCTTGCTTTTCATAATGAATACACTTCTGGCAAGTTTGCTCGTACTGGAGCTGTTTTGTATCCAGACAGTTTTTCATGGTTTTCTTCCATTTACTTGTCTTGAGGTTGTTATATTTAATAATGTCTTCATGTTGGGAAGAAAACCAGGGCAGCAACTAGAAATGCAGGAAAACGCTTCCCCTCACAAATGGGGCTGAGATTCGCACCTCTCTGCAGAGAGACCTGCAGCTGGTGTAGAGAATTCAGCTTTGGGACAGTTTGTGAACAGTTACCTTGCGATAGTGAACCGGACACTCGCTGCACCCCTGACTGAATGCTTTAGAATTTATCACAATTGCTCTAAATTGGACTTGTTTTCCTCAAGCATCCTGTCTTGGGAGGGGGGTGGATATTGATGCAAACCCTGCAGATGTCTGTCTGTAGTCTCGGTGTGCAGTAACCTCTTTTTTCCAAGACACAAGGTGAAATATGTAGTTGTGTAAGTGAAATGGGTGAATGTATGAAAACATTTTGGGAACCCAACTTCTCATATCAGCACACAGGCACTGCAGTCACTGGCTGGAGAGCAGCAGGTTTGAATTTCTCTAGGCACCCAAATCTCCTGATAGCTGATAACATTAAATTAGCGTGTAGATAAAGGACTTGGGTGAAGTTCCTGCTGACAGCAGCAGAGTCAGGCTTCACCCCTTGCTTTGTAACCGCTCACATTTGGAAAACAGCAAACAGCTTTTCAGTGCAGTGGAAGAGTCTCCCATTCTACGCTACACGAGCTGCTGTGCTGTAAGGACTAGTTTATATAATTTTTCAACATCTCCTTGTTGGAGTCTATTTTGCTTTAGCCAACCTTGACTTCGAACGAAAGCACTTCAGGGTTAACCAATCAAAATGATTTGTGGGGTTTTGGTTTGGTTTTGTTGTTGTCGTTTTGTTTGTTTGGGGTTTTTTGTTTTTTCTTACGTCTAACTAGCTGGTTTACACAATTCCTAGGGTTTATCAAACCTGTTCTTAACGCAACGTCATATTTTGTTAGTAATTTTTATATCGTGTATGCAGCTAGAGCAGCTCTCCTGTTAAATCCTCTCTGTTGTTGCTTTCATGGCAGAGCACAATTACGGTGAGATTTAAATTCCAATATTGTCCTTCCTGCTACAAGAACCTCTGCTGACCCTTCCTCAGACTCCTCCTGCAGCGTCTCCTCTCATATATACAACAAACCAGACAACTTGCAGGGGCGCTTGCTAGAGGCTGCGTCCTTCACCAGCTTCCCCCAACTTTGGGAGCAGCATAAGCTGCTGCTGCTGCTAAATTGAGTCTGAACTGCCCAAAAAGCCGCTGAAGGACTTGACCCGCAGGGGAGGAGAAGGGAAGAGTGCTGGGAAACCCCGGGCAGCCCAGCGGGCTGGAAGGCAAAGCTGCGAGCGTCGCATTGCTGTGTTCTTGGCGTAGGCTTTACCTGATGAGGCAAAATGTCTTTTTTTTATATATTTCCTTTCCTAGTTTGAAGAGAAAGGCTTTTCCCTGGCACCACAGGAAAGCAGTGTTTCTGCTTGGAACCAGCACTGCATGAAAAATGAGAGTATATTTAACATTAAAGAGCATTTTTAATAAGGACCTTCTACATCTGAAAAGGCTGTGATTGTAAGCACGGTAGGATGAGACTTTCAAGGCCTGTGTTTTGTTTGCATTAAAAATAATTTTCCACAAGATGTGATATTTTTCCTCCTAAAAGAATAAAATGTTGATTTAATAATTCAAACGTAGGCAACTGGTGGCTGATACATCTAGCCTGCGTAGGTATTCTTACAAATTGCAATAGGTTTTTTTTAAAACAAAAGCTGCTCGTATTTGCTGCAATGTCACAACATGAGGAAGATCCTTCCCCCTGCAGCACCTGAGAGTGCCAGGCACCAAGTGGCACAGGGGGCTCTGCCCAAACTTGTCCGGGGTTAGCGGGAATACGTTCGGGTGTTTCGTCTAGGAAGGTCGTAAAATAGCAAAAGTAGCAACTTTAGGAGAATTCAAGCAATGCTAATGAGCTGGTTTGGGCGGCACAACGCGCAACGCTTCCTTCCACTCTGTTGCCATTTAATACTTCTAATCCTAAAGGAGATTAAAGGCTTTTAATTCACTCATAAGTTTTTGTAAGCGGCCTAAGGTGAAATTCTGGCCTTAATTAAAACGTATTATTTCCAGACCGCTGGAGACCTCTCTCTTCTCCTCCGTTTCCTTGTTTAACCCCTTCCAGAGGGCGTATCTGCCGGTCGCGGTCCCGGTGCTGCTCAGCCCTGGGAGCAGCCGCTGCGTGATGCTGATGTGCGCGTTGCAGCTCACACCAGCAGAAGTGGCGCTGGGCAGTAGCTGGGGGGAAGAGATTGAGTTGTGTTTGAGTGTTTGCCGGAGGGGAGCGATGTCCAGCTGGTGTTGCTGTATGGGGGGGGACGGTGGGTTGGTGCTGGTGGGTGCCCAGGGAGCCCCTCCTGCCCAGCACCCCCAGCAAACAGCCCTTCTGGGCAGGCGGGGCTGCTCCGAGCTCCCTCCTGTCCTCCTCGCGCCCGTGAGAAGCCCAAACGTAGGTTGGCTATCTGAACTGCTTCTGCTGGGGCTGCTGCTGCTTCTTGTGTGTATTCCTGCATCTTTGAAGCCTGGCCATCCCTTCATCCCTGGCTGAGGAGCGGTAGAGGGGGGGAAATAATCCCCCAAAAATATATTCCCTAGGTGGTTTGCTCTGTGTTTAATGAGCTTGAAGTGAGTAGCAGGGGCAGTTGTTGCTTGTCATCCCCTGGGCTGAGCTCCTGTCTTTTGGGAGATCCTTATGATGTTTAATTCTCGCAAGTTATAAATTCTTCTCTTTTCTCTATCAGAAAAGCCACAGGTTTAAAAGACTGTGGATGTGACACTTAAGTCCACCACTAAACCATGTCCCTGGCAGTGCTGGGTTACCGGTTGGACTCAACAACCTTAAAGGTCTTTTCCAACCTAAATGGCTCTGTGATCCTAAGCAGACATTGTTCTCAGCCCTGGTAACCTCCGTGTATTATTCCACCTCAAAGCAGACATTTATAAGTGATGCTGTGACTTTTTTCCTCAAGATGACTTTCCCTCCATTCTATTCTATGGCTCTGTGATAATTCCCACCCACAGGCCTGTGCCTCGGTGTACACGACGCCAGTCAGGACACGCTTAGGCTTGGGGTGAACTGGTGTACATCGTGGCATCAATGCAGGAATTGGTTTTTAGTTGCTGAGGATCTCAAATCCAGTGCTGACACTGACTGTTGTTCATATGACTGATTTACAGCAGCACGTTTATTTAATTGTGGGTAGGACGGTGGTAAAAGAGAGAGGAGAAGCGAGCGCCTGTGCGGTGTTGTGAGCACGGAGACCCCGCGCGTTTCGCAGCGTGACACCAGAGCCTTGTGCTGAAAGAGCAACTCTGCTGGGGACCCACATTGTCCAGAGCGTGGCCTCGGCTCCTTCCAAAAATAATGGTTGCTCGGGCAGCTTTCAGAGCGTGTCCCTAAGGCCATCCAGTGCAGAATCTTGCCATTAAAAGAAGAGGTTTCTCTTTACAGCAGGGTCTGCAGCCTCGGCTGTGCCCCACTGTGCTTATTGTGGGGTCGCCTGCACCGTGGACGTGGACTTTTGTGTTTGTCGCTCTCCAGCTGAAGACTGGGAAGAGAAAAGGCGACTTTTTCCTCTCCATTTTGCTCGTCTCTTTAAGTATTCTGTGCTTGTCCTCTGTTAGGAGAAAAGTTTTGTCACAGAAGGGAAACTAGGGAAAAAGAAAAAAAAAATCTGTAAGATTGTTTACTGTATATGCTGCGAGTTATAATACGAATTATACAGAATGCTGAAAGCGAGCTGAAATGCGTTCAGGAGAAGGAACCGCGGGTTTACGTCCTGGTGCTGATTTATTCCTCCCAGCGCTGTCCCCACCAGCCATCGCAAATCCAGGTTGTCCCATCGAGCAGGATCCCACCGCACACGTCTCGTTCCTCCGGGTTTGGGGCAGAAATTCTCATTGCATGGAAAACACGTTTCTAGATTTCTGTGTTTCTGGATGTTTTCAGTCTTGCTTGTTAGGCTTCAACTATGAGAAGAAAGAATTTTATTTCCCTCGGTGGAGTTGTTAGCTATTTCTTGGGCTTTACAAGTAGCTTGAGATTATCTTTCCATGATAATCTTCATGGTGATAAAACCATTGTGTTTTCCAACTGGTATTTGGTAGTGTTAGGCAGAATAAGGACAAGGTGGGGTTTTTTTGGTACTGTCCTCAATATATTTCTTTTGAAACAGCAGATGAGATGGTAAGTTTTACCCCACTGGTCTGTTCGTAATATTTAGGAAGGCAAGATGATATGTTTAGAATCTTACTTATTTTTTCGCAGTGGCTCTTCGATGTGTATTTAGCAGACTGTCTCCCAGCGGTGTGATCTGTACTTTAAGGAAGAGTCAAAAATCAGCGTATTGCTGTACTGTGGCATGATGTGGGATTGGCCCCAGAGCAGGGGGCACCGAGGTCCCCAGCCCCATATGAGCATCCCCAAGGGCTGCAGGGGAACCCGCTGCGGGAAGCCCAGCAAAAAGCTGGTTTTGGTCAAAGGGAAACAGAAACATTATTTTTCAGTCCATCCACCTCCACTCTGATTCCCAATTAAATGAAAAAGAGCAAAGCAAAACAAACTGGAGAACCTATTGAGTCACAGAATAGTTTGGGTTGGAAGGGACCCCTTGATAATTTCAATCGCACCGATGCAAAGCCATGGTAAAGCTGATGGTTCAGTGGCTGGTAGTAACTCAGTTCCTTCTGACAGTAATGACAGAAGCAGATGGTTTTGCACATGCTTTTTATTTCAATTTCTATAAACAAACATTTATTCTGACTGCTATGCTAAACATATATATTTTATTACATGGTCTTAGCTGCTACTGTGAGTAACGGTAATTACCCAACCCATGTGTTGGGTTTATAGCTAGAGTCTGACACCTACTTTACAGCAAATGAATATATGATATAAATATATGTATGAATATAGTGACATCACTCCAAAGTTTAAAAAAATAATAATAAATTGAGCCACCTTTAGTTGATGCTTCACAGCCAGAATAATTTCTAAAGCAATCTTCATGGCTGCCTTGCATGCTGCTGAGGATAGTCTAATATGAAATATGCAACAGCTCCAGTTCTTCCTTGTATTTCTGACACGATGCTTTTAATAAGAAAATATACAATATACCTTCACATCACCTCTCTGCATCTCCCCAGCAGTTCAGGGAAATGTTCCCAGGTTTTAGTTACACAGAAGATGATCTCTTCTTTATCTAGCCACAGAAAATCAGCTAATCAGGGACTGGGAAAACCCCAAGTAACTGGGACGGTTTCCCTTAGCTTCTGGTGTTAACCAGCTTGGTCCTGGCTCTTCTGCTCCAGATGAAATAAGGAGCAGCAGCATCATCCACCACCAGAACCATCTTTCTGCTAAGCGAGGTGCCATATGCAGTGATGGATTTCCAAAGTCTTTCAGAAATAATGCGTTTCACCATGCTGCTGCTTTTCCCTCTCCAGAAGCCGAGGCTGTGGTTCAGTTTGCGGGGAGCCGGGGTCGCTGGACGTGCTGCCCATTGAGCCCTTGGAAATAGAGATTTCCCATTTTTCCACATGGGAATGGGCTCCACGCTAATGTTTTACCCAGGCATGGCTGAATTTTCCAAGCTTTCCTCTGGGTTGACTTTTTTTGTCTTTGCACAAATTGTTTCATGAACCAGCACATTATTGAGCAGCAGCATTAGCAGAGGACCCTGTAACACTGAGCGTGCCCCAGCTGATGAGCTGGCTGAGCCCTTCCCATGGAAACGCACATCCCGGCTTACTGGGGGCTGCGGGCAGGGCTGCAGCGGGCAGGGCTGCAGGCAGGGATGCGGCGGGCGGGGCTGCAGGCAGGGATGCAGGCAGGGATGCAGCGGGCGGGGCTGCAGGCAGGGATGCAGGCGGGGCTGCAGGCAGGGCTGCACCATGGACTCTCAGACCCCAGACGGGTTCATTAGTTTAGCAGACGGCAGCGGTGCTGCTCGCTGTTGGAGATAGCGATGCTGGGCTCTGCGCCTTCCCCGGGTGCCTGCTGGCACGGCTGCTGTGATGAAACCAAACGACAAAGATCCTGTCTTCCAAAACAGCAAATAGAAAAAGTGCTCACCTCATACCCTGCTCCCCTTCTGAGCTCAGGCCGGTGCAAAACCATTTTGCGATCCAGCACGAGCTCCCCCTGCAATGCGTTAGCTCATGGGTACAGCCTTGTCAAAGCAATACACTTGAATATGAATGCTGGCAAATCAGAAATCATACTGCTTTTGGGGGAGGCTAGCAGAAAAATTGCTATTACACCTGCCATCTCCTCTGCTTCCTTCTCCACTCGGGATGCTCCCAGGCTGGCTGCAGCGATGCATTAAAAACTGCAGAAACAACACGGGGAGTGAGAGCGATGTCCGGCTGCTCCCAACCATCGGCAGGAGCAGGACCTGCAGTTACACCTACTTGGTCATGTCTTTCATTGCCCATGCTGCCCTGAATGCTGCAGAGCTGAAGCATCCCCAGAAAATGCATCATTCAGTTTAAAGGCTGGAGCTGAAATTGGTATTGAGGTTGGACAAGCTGTTGGGGGGCGGCTGGGGGGTACCTGTGTGTGCTCAGGCCAGGATCTCACTGTGCAAAAGCATCTAGTTGGTCCATCATAATCCACCACGAGTTCCCATTCTACAGCTCATCTGTAACCTGTCACCAGACAGGAAAGTGTGACAGCATTTATCAATAAGCCATAATAACAATAAGAGTCGCAAATACGCAGGAGCAGAGTATTTGTAGTCAGAGAACAGCACTTTGCACAAATCCTGCTGGGATTGGATTATCCTTGACTTGACTTTCCTGATCTTTTGGTATGCTGCTCAATAAACGTCCTTCTAAACTCCATCTCCTATTTTTTCACTTTAATTCCTGAACTCGATTATCTGCTTTCCCCTGTGTTTAAGCCAGTTTTGGTTCACTTACTTCACACTTATCTTTTTGAAAAAGTGCCTGTGTTTACAGTTTAGCTCATTTAACTTTTGTTTTCCCCTCTCTCTTGCCACAATTATGCGTTATAACTGATAATTTATGCTTGGGGGATAAAAAAAAGGGGCACTTTGTTCCAAAACTGCCTAGCTATTTAGCAAAGCCAGCTCCTTCCAAAGCGCTTGCCACTGCTAGTAAATCTCTTGCAAATCCTGCAGATGTCCCTTGGCTGGGTCAATATCTGCAGCCCAGATATGGAGCATCTTTTCTTATAAAAGGAATAATATTGTTTAATTATATCTGGGTTTTGTTTAGAAGCCATACCATGGTGACAGTGCTGCAAAGGGACGCCCAAGCCTGCGGGTCTCTCTCTGTCACCGCACCCTGACAGCAGCAAATTATTGTTGCTAACCTGAAGGAGCTGCTTTCCCTGTCCCACATACCAGAAATCACTCCTTACTGCACTATGTCTAAGTTGGTTTTGCTACTTAATAATTCTCAAAAACATAGGCAGCGAACTGCATTTGCAACCAAGGTATTTTTAGCAATAAAGTCGCTGAGTAGTTGAGACGAGTTAAGGAGCTGCTGCTGTTTGGAGAGGAGAGCATGTTTTCGATGGCAGCACTGGTGTAAATGACCTTAAATTCTGTTTTCCAGCCACTATTATGCACATGTAGCTTTTGGAGGTAGTTTCTTTGAAAGAATTAATCCATACAAATGTTTGCAAATATTCTCAGAGCAAATAAAACAGGGGAAGAATATTACTTGTAAACATTGCAGGTGTATTTGCCAAAAGTTTGTGGATTTTTTTCATTCAGTCCGCAGTGGCACTTGCTACATCTGGTTTATTAGAGATGGAGGTGAAGTGAGCTCCCTTTTACGTGGGTTTAAATACACCACCAGGCTGCAAGCGTCGAACCTCGGCCGCGGGGAGTTGCCCCAGCCACACTGGCGTGGGATATCCTGCTGCTGCCCGACGTTTGTGGCTCGCTGCAATTGTCCGTGCAGGGGACAGTCAGTGCGATGACACAGCCGGGACCTGCCCCACATCTGCACGGTGCTGGGTGTCCCCAGGCAGCAGCCAGCACAACAGCTGATGGTCCCAAGGAGCCCGTTTCATGCAGAAAGCCTTTGGCAAAGTCCCCAGGAAACAGGCACAGCAGAGAAGCTGACTGGTTTAGGGGAGATACAAATTTCTCACCTACCAGATTCATTAAGCCACCCAGTGTACTTATACATATGTATAATCAGCCATTTCCAACAACTCCTCGTTCCTTTTATCTCCTGATAAAAGGGGATGCGTTCAATTAGCAAACAGAGGCTTTAAAAGGGTGATTAAACAGAGCTCCGGAAATAATAAACCCGTTTAATGAGCAAGGTGTTTTTGGCCTTGCCATTTAAGCTGCTTTTGTTCTTGGAGAGGCAGAGTGAGCTCAAGCCAAAAAAGTGTTTACTGCCACATTAGCTGGGAAGTTTGCGTTTCCCGGGTGCCTGACTTGCAAATAGTTACATGCCAAACAAAAGCACGCTCAGGGAAAAGTTTACAGCTGTTCCAGACGAACATCTGAGGTACAAGGCAAATTGGATTTTACCTTTAGACTCCTTTCCCCTGGAGTTTTCAGAGCTTTTTTTTTTTTCTGGCTGATGCTGGGAGGGTAAGCACACAGCTGCTTCCACAGCACTGTCCCAGAAAAGCGACACCTCATTTATTCTAGACAAGAAATAGCCTCCGTTACACCAAGTTAAGCAGGGAGGTAACATGGGCAGCTCCACTCCACGCTCGGCATGGCGGGACAGCGGCAGATCCCGGGAAAACCTCCCTGGTCTTTAAGAAGCCACTTCTCGTTTTCATTGGACTGTGGTTTCCAGTTGGAAATCTTGGTTTCTTTGTTCCTGTCTCAGCAAAAGGGCAAGCCAAGACCTCTGCTCTCTGTGCATCCAGCCATTGCCTGTTATCCTCTTCGCTACTCTGTGTTTGGATTTGTTTTTTGTTTTTCCCTATCCTAGCATAAATGGAAAGTCTCTGTGGTGTGGGTTCATCTCTTGGCCTCCCCCATCTTCCCGGGGAGGCTGATACCACAAACTCCCACAGCGCCAGGCAGGAGAAGCATCCCCATGGACCAGGCAAGGGTTTGCCAACACTTTGGTTGTTAAAATTTGCATCAATCTCCTGTAGTGCCCACTTTTATTGACATCGTGTCACTTAGTGAAGAAAAACGCCATTACTATCTGCATTTCTCCTATCAAATGTATTCCTGCCCATCTGAGCTGCCTCCCCAGAGTCTTTTACTTCTGCGATAATTTTGTCAAATTGATGCTTGCCTCCCTGTACAATACTTGTAAGTGTATATTAAGTGAAGCCATTTGCTCTGCATCACTCCTCCGTAACCTTTTGTTGAAAATCTTGAGATTCTTCTTAATATGCTTTTAATTTGCCTTTAACACCAGCAATGTGTGGAGCGGCAGCACCACCGCGCCCTCCCGCTCGCCTTTGCAGACTCGGGCTTCTTTTTCGTGCCTGACCACTTTTTTTTTTTTTTTTTTTTTCTTTTTCTTTTTTTTCCCTTGGTCTACTTTGCTGCAATAATTTTAAAACATCAAAACCCAATGGCAGACTGTTTCAAACCATGCAATTCTGCTTGAAATGGGCGTTGCACTGGTGGGCACTGGAGTGAGCAGCTCAATCAGGTGACACTTCTGTAAATGGCATTTACATTAAAACTGCATTAGCAGTGAGTTTGCTGGTTATGAGTAGAAGAAATATTCTATTAGTGTTCATTTACATTAAATACCTATGTATATAGAAATTGTACTGTTATCCAGCCCTCAATGAACTTGGGTAGTAGTTCAACAAGTTTGTGCGGAGGCATCAATCTTTCTAATAACCTTTGGTTGTACTGGACTCTCCTGGTTTGTTGTCCCTCCTGCTCCGGTTCTGGCCCCTCCGCTGTGAGCGCGGTGGCGGTGGCTGGTGCCCGGGGCAGGTCTGGGTGACAATGGTGGCTCCAGACAACTGCACACAGGTGGCTAATAAGTGGAAAACACCATCTGGTTTGAGGTCCCCTGAAAGCAGCTCTGCGTGGATTTCTTGCATTAGCTCTTTCAGTCAACTCCAAATGGAGTTTGTTGCATGTCAGACAATAGTTTTCCTCTGTAGCTGGTTAGAAAGTGTTTGGTTTATGGTCTAAAGTGTGGGGCTCGTGATCTAATGCAAGCTTAGAGCGGCACAGTATTGCGGTGTGAGCGGAATCAGCAGGACATTGGTATCCTGACTCCTGCAACAGAAACCAGAGGGCAGGGATTGAGCGAACGCTGGCTTGGGAGGTTTGAGAAATGCTTTACAGCCTCCTGGCTGTAGTCGCTGTCCTGCAGAAGCCAGGTCAAAGAAAATTGGATTTTGTTATCGCTAAAAATTCTCATTTTTGCAAAGAAGCGTCACTGTAAAAAAAAAAAAAAAAAAAAAATCTTTTTCTTGTTAGGAGAAAATGTTCTTCCTTGATGGACTGTGTGGCTAAGACAAGCCCTGAAAGGGTAACAGATTATGTTTTATGGAAGTAATTTCCTTAATCTTGTGGGCTGCTTGAAGGCTTTAATCTCAGTTGTGAGGATCATAGAAAGATGTTTTACTACCGCTGGTACTGCTGATCTGGTTGGGCTTACAGACTTGTTAATAGAAATCCCGTGTGCCCTTTTCCTGAAGATCACATCTTCCTTATCAATCTTTTAATGTGATTCAGTGAGAAAAGGAGAACAAGACTAGGTGCTTTTTTTTGTATCAGAATATTGGAGTGTATGTAGGAGTGATTTGGTTGCCCTTTCCATTTACTGGCCAGCAAAGTTCTATAGAGTATCACCTGCACAAAACCCCATTTTCAGTTCCCAGCGGTGCTGGAGGGTTCCCTGCTCAGCCTGGTCTCCAGCTCCCGTTGCAGCAGCGCTGGGACCCTGCCTGACCATGGCGTTGGACTTTGGGTTCAATGAAAGTGAGCATTCGTGAAAAAACCCTCGATCACCTTCCAGTTCCTGTGCGAAATGAAAAATTAAACCACAACCCTCCCCGCAAACAACCAGATCCGCAGCCCAGCCGTGGTGCGGCGCGATGAAGAGGCAGCAGAGCGATGAAGGCTCCAGCAGGCACAGAACCGCGGCCCCGCAGGGTCCAAGCCGGGATTTATCGCTCACAGATAGCAGCTCATCCCCTGTCTTCAGAAAACAAGCAGAAAAGGGCCAAACTGGGATAATAAACCTTTATGTGTCTCCCAAAACTAATATATACTAAATACCTAAATTAGCAAAAAAGTTTTGCTGCTACGGTTGTGAACATATAGATACCTGATATATCAGCACACGTGCCCCCTAAATTGGGTTCAGGTTTGGAACATCTTACATTCAGGTGTTTCTCTTTCTAAACTGATGAAGTCTGTAAAAAAACCTGCGATTAAGCAAGTAAATGGCGAAACAGGTTTAAACCCCCCACATTTCTCAGTAAACTGCGTATGTACCTGACGGGACTCCAACCAGTTTGGCAGCAAACCGCCGTGGCTCCGGGTGGTAAATGGGTGGCTGCAGGGTCTTTCAGTAGTGCAGCAGGTTAATTGATCACACCACTGATCATCTCACCAGCCACGGCTGCATTCTGCCGGTGTCTCCCCTGTCTCCGTGGCAGACGGTGGTTTTGGGCACCGCAGCCGGTGCTGAGCCCCTGCCCAGCTCCTGGGGGCTCCGCTCAGCCCAGACCCCGGTGAGGAGGGGGAAAGTGCCCGAAATTCCTGCGTTGGCTGCCATTTCACACGGGGAGGCGTTGGGGAGATCTGCAGTGGCATGAAGTGGTTTTTACTGTGGTTAGTGAGCTCTGAAATAGGCACCACTTGATCCGCTCCTTGGGGAGAAGGCTTAATATGCCTTGAAAGGATTAGCTTCTCCATACCAAATCTGCTTACATTTAACCTGAAAAAAGCTCAGTGAAAATATTCTATGTCAGGATTGTATTTCTTCTGTCATGGAAACTGGCGTATAATAATACTGCCCGCAAATACTAGGCGGAGTGGGGGGGGAAAACAGAAAACGCAAAGAGGCAGAACAAACAGGGGTTGGGATGACTTAAGAACTGGGGAAAAGTTTAAAAAGAGATTTTTAAAAAGCTGTTTTGCATGCACATGTGTGGCTGTGCGTGCTGCTTATGTGCCATAACATGTTTTTAACATAACGATGAATGTCTTAAGGGGTAAAGCTGTTTCATTAGAGACCTGCCTTGCTGATGTGCTGCTGATCTGGAGCCATGCGGGAAATCCTCCTGCCGTGGGGCTCCCGATCCCTGTGCTGGTGACACACAGGACACCGCAGCGCCCGGGGGGCTGCAGAGGGGCCAACACCCATCCCAGGGGGTCCCCCAGCACTTTCAGAATACTTTCTGGCATTTACCCATTAACCGTACACCTCCACCAGCATTCGGTAAGATGCTGAATGGAAATGTGTGGAAAGCAGTCTGATCTGTGTAAAAACTTCCAGTCATTAAAGGCAGCGAGATGATTAAATATCCCTTTATAGACACGCACTTAACACACATTTAGTAATAATGCATGCTAATCTCAAATGATTAAGTTGATGTAAATCTAAATTTAGTCAGTCTAGGTCGTCTTACTGAGGAGTTGAGTGTTTAACCGCTCCTACTATTTTTATGCACATTTCTCCTGCAAGCAGCAGCGGTTGCGGGGGGTGCTGAGCCTGTGCCCTCCAGTCGGACCCGCTGCAGCCCCCCGAATGCAGCCGGGGCTGAGCAGAGACCCTGCAGCTCCGCACTGCTCCGAGAGGCTTTCTCTTTGCAAGCAAAAATAATTGAAGCACGCTGAAACCTAGTGAAGGAGCAGAGTCAAATATGGATCGTGGAAAAGTTTTTTTCCGATAATTGAACTTGAAGAGGGAATTAGATAATGATTGTAGAGTCTTGCAATGGGAAGCACTGACAGGCATCTCCCAGCCATCCCAATAGCTGCCGTGATGAGGCAAATCTGCATCTCCAGGGGAATGGTCTGCAAGCATGAAAAGGGCTGAGAAATTCGTAGGATCACAGAAGGGTTTGGGTTGAAGGGCCCTTCCCAGCTCCCCAGTGCCCCCCTGCCATGGGCAGGGACATCTGCACCAGCTCAGGTTGCTCAGAGCCCCGTCCAGCCTGGCCTGGGATGTCTCCAGGGATGGTTCACCCACCACCTCTCTGGGCAACCTGGGCCAGTGCTTAGATTAATATCTAAAGTAATACATATTAATATCTAAATTAATTACATATTAACCTACAATTAACCCATGCTGCTGGAGCTGGGGACCAGGGGAGCAGGGGACCGAGCTTCTCCCTCCCACTGGCTGCTGAGACCCAGGCGTAAATCCCCCAGATGCATTGCTGCACGAAAACAAAGTTGCAGAAGCTACAGTGGGAATAAATCATTCAAATGGGTCAATTTATCAGTGGATTCACAGTTCCTAATTTAAAACAAGTGAAGTAATTATTGAAAGAAAGTCATTAATTGAAGTAAAGCTCTTTATTGAATATGCTACTGAGTTGTTCTCACAGACACTTGGTGGTTTATTGCATTGTGTTTGAAATGAAGGAAATTGCTGTGAGGTGATGGTAAAGGGTCAGCCATGGGGATGGAGCAGCCCCCACCCCACGGGGCATGGGGACCTGGGGGAGACAGGCTGGTGTGGACCTGCAGGAGAAGCTGCAGGAGGTGCGGGTTGATGAGCTGCCTGCTCCACTGCTGCGTCCTGCTGTGCATCCAGCACAGGGCTTGTCCAGCAAGCTGCTTCTGCTGTGCAAAGCTGAAATTTGGATGAGTTTCTTGTATTTGAGTAGAAAATATTTTATACTTTAGTATATGGAGGTTGTAACATGGAGGAGGTTGGTGTCATCTCCCAAGTGTAATAGCAAGAGACAGGATGAGAACAAACGGCCTCAGGTTGTGCCAGGGGAGGTTGAGGTTGGATCTGGGGAACAATTTCTTCCCCAAAGGGCTGTGGAGCATTGGAACAGGCTGCCCAGGGCAGTGCTGGAGTCACCATCCTGGAGGGGCTGGACAGACGGACATGAGGTTCTCAGGGACATGGGACAGTGCCAGGGGTGGGTTATGGTTGGACCCAATGATCTTGAGGGTCTCTTCCAACCAAAATAATTCTATGATTCTGCTGTTAAAGTTCACTGCAAAGCTCACTTGGAGAGATTATTAAGACACCTCGTGTTTGAAGTGGGGAGGGGAGATGCTGTGGCCAGGACTGCTGCTCTGGGCTGGCTGGGCTGAGCTGGCTGCTCAGCGCACAGTGATGCTGTGCAAACTGGAGAGCTTCAGATGAAGAGACCTTTGCATGAGATTGTGGTACTTATCTGCCACCACAGTCTCTGCTGGGTTGCTGATTAGCCAGAATCTCTCTGCAGCAGTCCTTCGGGGTCTCTGAGCTGTGCAAACCCAATGGGCTGTCTCGTTCAGCGGACAATAAGCTGCCACCTCTCAGTGCGCAGAGTCCCCACGTTTGCCCTGGCTCAGCCCTTGCAGGTCTGGACGGTGCCTTAGGACATCTCTCCAGTGGCAGGGCAGCTGAGGTGGCTCCACGCTCTGGTCACCGAGAGGTGACACGGCTCCTCAGCAGTTGGGTCCCACGTGCACCTGTGTCCATCCAGAGGCTTGTGGTGAGAAGGTCTGGACATAACCTTGTGGTTGCTAAACCTCAGAAGGTTGTAAGGAGTCTGTTCTTCCCATGACCCACACCTCCAAAAATAGAGGTTTGAGAGAGCATTTTGAGAGAGAGAGTAATTTTCTGCTATGTGAATAAAAGAAATGAGAAGATGAAACAACCTATTCTCTTATTCCAGCTTTATCTGTCTAGGGTTTTCTGCTGCTGTTCTTTGTTATTGAGTCTGAGTTTATACTCTAATTACCAGCTCTGGCTGGCTCCTATCCCATTTTGTTTCAGCTGATGGAAAGCATCAAGTCATTCCTATGTCTATTAAGTCTCTCGTTGCTTCAGCCTCAGCAACTGGAAAGGCTGAGCTGTGTCCGAAGCCAAGGCAAACCCTGTGCAAATCCGTGTCTGGCTGCAGCCAGGCTCCCCACGGGTCCGGGAAAGCTTCAGTTTGAGTCCCAAAGTGCTTGTTTGCACAGGGAGCAGCTGGATATGCGCTCAGTGGCAGAAACAGCAAGAGGTGTCGTCTTCGAGGGCCGGTTGAGAGGAACGGTGAAATCCAGGTGTAATGATGCCTTTTGGGTAGTCTTGGTCTTTTATTAATCGGTGGCGTTTTGATAAAATTTAATGGTTGTGGAAGTACCTACTCGCAAATGGCAGATGGGGAGGGTTGCGAGCTGACTTTCCTTGTGAGGTACAGGCTTCTGCGGTATTTCGACAGGGCGAACATGATCAAAACCCCCAAATTACTCTGTTTCATAGAAGGCAGCTATGTGTGCCATGCTGTGAATGGTACATGAGCGTATATTTATAATTCATAGGTATCGCATTCAATATGTAGCACTTATTTTTAATTTTGCTGAAAAAATGCAGATAGGAAGAGCCATTTCAGCAGCAGGGTTGGTTTGTCTGTGCAGAACTGCACGCACGGAGCACAGCGCAGCTCCGCGTTAAGAGACTCGCTCGGGAGGACAATTTGCTCAGGGTGGTTTTAAAACACAAAGAAATCAATAGCAAACTAACCAGCCAAGCCCAGCAAACAGTCCCCGAACAAAGCAGCAGGAAAAGGCTGGTGTTACGGGCACATCGCCCAAGAGCTCTGAGGCTGAGCAGTTTTATTTTCAAAGGGTGCTGAATTAGGAGGAACAGAAAAATCATTCAATTCCTCAGTTTGCCGTTTCAAATAATACCGGTACTGTATTTCATTTACTCTTTCGATAGTGTTTCTTTAGGTTGTTTTCAAAGCTTTAACTACTCCTCCTCAGAATCACTAATAATTGATTTCCAAAACTGAAAAGTTACAGACAACATAAAGCAGACTGGCAATTTATTAGAAAAATATATTTCACCTGTGATCAGCAGATTGATCCAAGGACACTCGTAGCAGGGGAACTGCCTGCCCGGCCCCTGTTATTGCAGTAATCTGTTCTAAAAGTGTATAATCAAGAATGACAACAGGAAACAAATGAATAGGGCTGGTAATGGCATGGGCAGCAGCGGAGCTGATTAACATATATATTCCATAGCTTCCAAGTGCAATGCTTTATCTGAAGTGCAGGCTGAAGAAATTAAATCATTTATTTCCATGACCATAATAGACAGAAAAATTATATCGTAAGCAAAATGGAATAAACATTAAAACATAATTTAATGATGTTTTAAGTAATCCTAACTCATGTGCTAGTGCTTTGTAGCATGGTCCCTCACTTCTATTTCACATTCTTTTGTCTGAAAGAGAATAAATTTCAAAGGAGCGGGTAGAGAAGCGTGGGGCGGGATTTTGCCCGGCACCCGCGGGACATTGTGCCCCTTCCTGCCGCTGTCCCGTCCCTGTGTCTTCTCCAGTACAGCCTTCACTTCGCGGTGGGTTAGATCTTCAGACTGTCAAGTCAAAGCAAGCAGTCACTGATACCTTCACCGCTGGATCTGAGCACCTCCACGGTAAACTTTACCTATTATTTATGTGAGGTTCTCTTCGCGCTTCATGTGTGTCACTCCTGAGGATACCAGCCACATCTTCTCTCCTTTTCCTTTTTATTTAAACTTTTACGGAGATTTTCAAAAGCACAAATAGAATTTAAAGAGCCATGTCTTTTACAGACCTAAAGCTTCCTCTCCCCCGATGAATGGGGGAGATACAGCAGATGTGTTGCTGACGCCTCCTAGCTGAAATTGATGAAATCAGGACATTTCAGTTACTCTTCTTGTCCTCTGATGCTCTTGAAACTTTCCTAAACGCTGAATTTCTAACTCTTCTAGGTTGTACAGCAGCCTATACAAGCTCTTTGTGGAAAACCGTGAGGGTTTTGCTCTCTTGTTTGTCCTCCCTTTTGCATTCAAAGACCACGTGAGTTTTCTTGACTGCTGCACAGAATGGCATTGAGTTTCAGCTCAGTTCTGGCCCGTTTCAAAGCCGCCCTCTGCTTGTTTGTTTATGTGTGTGTACAACACACTCGTGCTCCAGTTCATTGACCCCCGGCGCTGTAAGATGCGTTTCTGACTCACAGGAAACTTACTCTTACAAATTATTCCCAGGTCCAGTCTCTACGTGATGGCAGGAAATCTTTCAGAATGTATACTAATGTGTCTTTGGTGAGATGAAGATTCATACACCATTATCCTGCCAATTGACCCGGACTTCTTTGGTACCCACTAAATATCCTCCCATTCTAGTTGTTTTTTTCACCTTTGCCTGGTTTTGAGGAATTTGTGGCATCAGCAATTTCCCCATTGTATTGCTCAGTCTCTTTTCCAGAGCCCAGACAGCAAAACCCACCAATTTAAACTGTAGAAAGTCTTGCCCATTCAGGCTTTGACCTTGATTTCTCTTGGTTTCTGAGTCACGACAAATAAAAAGCCTGAACTTTCTGAGCCAGTTCCCAGAAGTTTGTTAAAAGCTCGCCGGGGTCACAGGTCTGGAAGATGCGATGGTCCCTCCCGGGGGGCGGCAGCTTCTCCTGCTCTGAAGCCGAGCAGGGGGGCCCTGAGCACAACTGTTCTCTAAATATAATACCCAGAAATGTGCAACTGTCTCTTTTAGTACAATAGCTCTGTCTGCAACACCCATCTGTAGCTTCTCCCTGGGGAATTTGGGTGTTGTACGCTGCCAGGGACCAGAGATGCCCAAGGAAGCCGCAAGTCGTGTGAAGGACAATGCAGTCTACCACCTCGGTTGTTTTTAGCCACGTTTTATTTTGACAAAAATTTTTGACTCCAGCTTGAGGGAACAGTTCAGATTTTTTTAATATTATTTTTCAACAGATAATGCCTATATAGGGTGCAGACTGCAGAATAATGGCCATGAATATTCATTCGCAATCTGTCAGTAGCATTCAATGCTCCTTAACGTGATCCGACAGCTTCTTGGCTCGGTGGAGGGGTTGGCAGCCTCTGTCCAGCCGCTAACGCGCAGGTGACAACATGAAAAACAAAATCCCCATCCTCGTGGTAATTGTAACCCGCACCAGCCCACGCAGCAGGGACACATCTCCCATGCGCAGCTGGAGGCTGGGGGGTCCCTGCCCCCGACCCCTTGGGCGCAGGGCAGGGGACAGGACTGTCCTTTGCCCCCTTGTTCCTGTAATCACGGCTTTCCACACCGGTCCGTGCATTTTTTTTTTTTTTTTTTTTTTTTACAAGAACAAGAACTTCAAAAAGAAAATTATGGGTGAATTTTACCAGGGAGTCACATATCGTCAGTGCTATTGATCCGTTTTATTTGACATGGCGCTTCTTAACAGGGAACAACCTCGTGATCAGAGGAAGGTGAACCTCCTGAGACCGGAGCAGACAGCAGCTAATTTGTGGTCTGTGCAAGTAAAAGCTGATATAAAATCTTTTACTGCTTTTAGTTAAATTCCATGCTTGTACCAGACACATAGGCACCTCTAAATTTTTTTCAATTTTAAATTAAGACCAAATAAAAAGACTTTTCTGTGCCAATTGAAATTAGGAAAATCCTGCCAGACTTCTGCACATGATGAAAGAGGGAATTGCTCAGCCTTTCCTGAGACACCCATAGGTACCGTGGGGGCTGGGCAGATCCAGCCTGAGCTTTGCAAACCCACCGTCCCTGCAGGACACGGCAGCAGCGGAGCTTTGGCTCTCAAAGGGGAGCCAGGCGAGCGTTTTGGGGCACAGCCGGCACAAAGGGACCCCCGCCAGCATTTTCCCCGTGCTTTGCAGAGCCCGCGGCAGCTCCTCTGCAGGGATCCATTCCCGGGGGCTCTTTGGGATGAACTGCCAGTGTCAGCCCCGAAGCATCTCGTGTCGTGGGAGGGATGAGAAAGAAACTCTCTCAGGTTAACCTTGGGGAGCTTCTGAGTTTGTCTGATGCTCCATTCCTCTTCTGTGGGATATTCCTCCTCCCACCCATTGGCATTAAATTCAAGGATAACACAGAATTAATCATAAAGCCATTTGATAGCTCATCTGAAGATTTATATTCTTTTTCTCAAAGGAAAGAACACAGCCTTGTGCAGCTGAATAGCCATGAATCACATCAGTGTCACTGGCAGGACAGCGGAGAATTAATGTTTATTTTGCTTTTAAAATCTGATATTTAGGAAAGGAAATTCTTCATGCATTTTGTAGTGTTATTTTTATTATACTTGTCACTCCAGCATTTAGCTGAAATTAGGTTTTTGAGGAAGAGGAATTTGGAGCTGGAGTGGGGGTTTGCGATGCAGGCTGTGTGTATGGGCTGCACGCGGAGCTGGTTCCCCACACGTAGCCAGGCTCTAGCGCTTGGAGCTGCTTTGCTGGCACTTCAAAACCCTTTTCACCCCCGCCTCCTTTCTACCCTCTTCTGACTTTCCATTTTTCCGTTCCTGTGCACAGGTGATGCCCCCAGTGCCCTCGTTGTTTGGCCGAGGTCTCCTGCCTGTTCCTCCCCCTGTTTGTGTCTCTCACCCAGCCCAACCTCGCACACAAGCTGCTTCGCCTGCATCTCAGGTCGGGGCCACACGTATGCGGATGCTCAGGGGAGGCTCCTGCTGCCGTTGCAGCTACTTTCTGCTGTATAACAGCCTCGTTGTTGTTGAGTTTGGCTTTCTATTAATGTGTCGGTGGAGGATGGCTCTTACGCTGCCCCTTGTGAAGAGAGCACTTGACTCGTCGGGGTGGCCCTGACGTTTCCCACATGGCATTTCAGCGGTTCGCGGCCCCAGGTCCATGCAGGCTCTTACTGCCTTCACAGACACCACCCCTGTAATCCAAGTGAGGGTTCTGTGCTGATCTCTGTGGGTTTTGGATCCACATACCTGACACACACTGTCTGTCAAAGAGTTTGCGCTCCAGCAGGGCCAAAACCATTTTTGTGCAGGATGCTGAGATCTGACTGTGGTGCAACTGGTGGAAGGGCTGGAGGTGCGAGAAGACAAGCCGGAAACCCTCATCTTTTCAAGCAAATACTAAACAACAGATGAGCAACCTCGTGTTTTTTGCCTGCAAAGAGTTACCACCAGCATCCCACATCGTGTTTTTTGCCTGCAAAGAGTTACCACCAGCATCCTACGGATGGGCTTGTTCTCAGCCAGAGCCTCGTCTGCTCCCTGCGAGCCTTGACCTTGACCTGTCCCCGCTGGGGGGACGTCCTGGGGAGAGCACACCCCAACCCACAGACTCCCCATACCACTAATTTTGAGCAGCTTTGGTGGTCAGAGTAGCTGTTGCAGACCAGTTTCTAACACAGCCTTTTATAATTTGCAGTGCGCAGGTAGCAAAAAGCTTAGGCAATGAGTCTTTGTGCTTCGTTAGGTTCCTATATTCATAAAAAGGAGGATTCAATAACAAGTTAATTCAGGGAAACTAACTTCCCCTGACATTAAATGGTATTTAGCAAATTGGCTTAAATTTGTTTTTTAAAATTTGAAATTAAGATTGTCATACATCAATATCATGGTCTAGTTTTCCTTCATTATCATAACCAAATTTTAGCTGCACTGCTTAAGTTAATCATGGTGGCATGTAATGGTATTTAACATTGCTTACCACATTAATCTTTATGGACTCACAAGAGACTTTCAGTTTAGCAACCTGAGCTGTCTTGGGAGTGATTTTGAGATTTTATGTGGAGCAGATATATTTCAAAGCTATCCCCTTATTCAGTGATCAAATTTCTTGACCGAGTTTTATGATCTACGTTTTTTATTGTGATCCATATTAGAATAAGTACTTTGTCTTCTGTAGTCATAACTGATGTGGTAAGTGTTATTGATGCTCCGAGTGCTCATCTGTATCTGGCTGGCAGAGATCATTGTGCCTCTGGATAAACCTTGAACAGAGATTCATCTGCTTTGCAAAAAAATGCATGAGCCTCAAAAAAATGTATAAAAGAACATGAATAATGACTTGAACTTTAAAGTTCCTGAGACTAATCCATGTTGCTCGTAATTTTTCAGAATCCCTCTGTACGACTGGCAAAAGTAATAAAAGCTGCTTTTTTCCTTTCTGTGCTTTCTGTTGCAACAGGCCCTTTTGCCCTTTGGGCACCGAATAGCAGAGTGTATTCCAAATTGGCCGTTGCTGGACACAGAGCAGGCAGGACAAGCAGCTGCTCTTTGGATGAAGATGGAGAAGATGTGTAATGAGTTGGCCCCTTCTATTGCTTTGGAGAAACAAAGATATGCATTTCTGGCCTTTTATATACCACTGAAATGGCAGAAATCTGTCACCAGAAACAGGTGGTTGGCTGATATTTCTTTTTTGCAATGTGTCCAGAATTAATTGGCTTGTGTGTTTCCTGGAGAGTTACTCCTGTGTGGATGCTAGAAGACAAGGTTATTGAAAAATAGCTCACTAGTTTTCTGCTGGTTTTTTGGGTTTTTTTGTTGTCGATGACTTTTTTAAGTTCAGAAGGCAAATACTTCTGTTTTCTGTGAGTAATGCATGAAATTCCTGTCGCCTGTGATCATCTCATCTCGCACAGTTGGAGGGAAACCTTTTGATAGTTCTCTGCAAATATCCTTGCATGGCCAGGCTGCCTGTGACAGTCAGCAGCTGGTTTTCAAACGCTTAATTAATGGCTCTCAATACATACTTGGGACATAAACTGTTTCTTTCCCCCTTAAAACTCTCTGAAACTGTCTCTTTGATGAGAATTTGGGAGAAATCCTAGTATTCCTTGATGAAATTCTTTTATTTCATATGTCTGGGTACAAATGAAATTCTTTTATTTCATACGTCTGGGTACAAACACAGCCTGTCTTTGCAGAAATCTTCCCTGAGACAAAAACAAGTAGTACAGAGTTTAATCTTGCTGTATTGAGCTGGGCAGGTTAATACCATGAAATCATAAACATGGAAGGGCTTGTCAATCAAAGCTGAATCCCTGCTAACCAGCCCATCGATGTCCTGGGCTGAAAAATGGGGTGTAAACAGCCAGAGGTGAATAAAATTCCATCGTCATCAATAGATCAGACATGTGCCCATTGCCCACCCTGCTGAAAGGATGGGAAATGGGTGCTTGATATAGATAACTGAATATTTTTTGTAACTGAAATAACTGAAGTCTCTCATTTCTAATGATGAGACCAGTTCTGAAGATTTAAGATGTGTAGAGACGTAGACGTGAGGTATGTCTGTGATGCACATTGTTCCTAGGATAATTTCTAGTGGAGCAATTCATATGCCTTAAAAATAAAGAAAATCATACGGTAATCCTACTGACAGCCTCCCAAGGAAGTGAGTTACATGCTGTAGAAAAATACTGCAGGAGAGGATAGCAGCACACTTTTGGAAAACGTGGGGAGTTTGCCCCAGTTCTGTGGAAGCGGCCGTTACGCTTTTATAACGTGTTCAGTCAACAGTGTCATCAGCCGTTTTTCAAGATGTGTGACTAAAGCCAAACACGGGTTTGGAATATGCTTGGAAGTAAACGCGGTCATCCACTTCAGTAGTATTTGCAAACCCTTTTGTTCCGTTCCTCGTGAATATCTGAATTAACATCTTTCCCAGGCTCACAGCAGCGTGAGATGCTCAGGACTCTTCACCGAACACTCCGGTCATCTGCAAAACCGGGTCCAGCCTCTGCATCCTGCTTGTGCTCCAGCAACACCTGTGCAGTCAGGCTGGGTACAAACCACAGACACATATCTCCTTACCCGAGGAAAAAGTTATTTCTGTTTCTTTTTAGATGATCTGATGCCCTTCTCTTAAACCCACCAGTGAATACTGCCTTCTGAAATACACTTCCGATTTTCATATTTTCCCCTCGTGTGTGTTACCTAGGAAATGACTTTTCCTCAGGTTGACAAAAGTCTAGATAAAATATTTTGATTCTTCACCTGTAAAGTACAGAGTGCTTTACTGGCTCTACATAAGTCATTTTTCTAAAATGTTTCCAATTCTTCTTTTACAATGTCCCAATTATTCCTCATTTTTTATGACTTTTGTGCAAATGTACATGGTAGTGTGTTTTGAGGTATTAGAATCATCAACCATAAAATATGGTATTTTAAGGAGATTTTTTTTTTCTTCTCTCAACATGAAATGAGAGCACTCTGCATAGAGAATGCTTGCAAGCAGAAGAACATGAAACAGGTGGAAAGGAGACAAGCTATATTAAAAAATAAACAGGAAAAAGCAGTCTTTTTACCATTTTTGATATGGCAACATTATATCCTGCAAGGTCTCTAACCGTAAAGTGACAGGATACATATTTTGTGTGTTTTCAGCTTGCCCTTAGAACAATGGGTCTCTCCTCTGAACCGTGGATTTCATCTTTTCAACCAAATACTAAACATACTTGAACAGTCCTCTCTCATTCTTTAGGTCTATTATTAACCTGTATTTTCCATTTAATGTTGGGGGTTTGTTCTTTTGTTTTTGGTTTGGTTTGTTTGTTTGTGGGTGGGTTTTGTTTTGTTTTTTCCCCAAATCACCAATGAATTAATTAAATAATGTTAAAGGAAGCACCATCTATAACAGCAAACACAGCAATAAAAATAGACACAGAGGAAAGGCTCATGGAAATTTTGTTGGGTAATTCTCAAGAGGTTTATACTTCAGAAAAGACTATAGGCAAAATACTATTGAAATTAATTTTTAAAATCAGACAGGTGCAAAGGTCTTCTATTTTAATGTGAGTACTTAAAATATTAACATTTTTCAATCTAAGTATTTTAGTGTCTTGACCTTCCAAACTGCACTAAAGAGATTTCAAGTGAAGGCCTCAGGCTTGCAAGCGTTCGTGCACATCAGTAGCTCCACCAAAGTCCTAGGATGACTAAAATCTGCCGATGGAAGTGGGATTTTATGCAAGAAGGGTCAAATGCTGTGCCAAGATGCAGGGCAAAATAAACAGCTGATGCAAATTTAAGCTGCTGGCTCTCCTTCAGCCTTACAGCATCTCTGCAAACAATCTGAATTATGAATTAAACACCTCACAAAGGATTTTCAGTGAGAGAGTTGCAGAGCATCAGTGTGAGTACCTTTCATCTGTCCAGGGTCAGACTCGTCTCTGGGTGCCCCTGGGCAGAGCAGGAAGGACCATGTTCTGCCTCTGCACCCAGATGCTGCAGGAAGGACCATGTTCTGCCGCTGCACCCAGATGCTGCAGGAAGGACCATGTTCTGCCGCTGCACCCAGATGCTGCAGGAAGGACCATGTTCTGCCGCTGCATCCAGATGCTGCAGGAAGGACCATGTTCTGCCGCTGCACCCAGATGCTGCAGGAAGGACCATGTTCTGCCGCTGCACCCAGATGCTGCAGGAAGGACCATGTTCTGCCGCTGCACCCAGATGCTGCAGAAGGAGCAACCGTAGCTCCAGAGTCTCTCGGAGGAACGTCCAAACTTTCATCAAAACAGCAATGAATGCAAAACCTTTTCTGACTTAAGCCAGCACAGGTATCTGTCTTATAAAATGTGGCATTGCTCTCTCATTCGGATGCTGTCGTCCTGCCTTTTCAATGGGCAGTGTTGGAAGCTCAGAGCAACAACAACTCCACGGGAGCTGCATGTGCAGAGGAGGATATATAACCTGAACCCACCCAAACATGATAATTGCAGTGAGGAGGGAATGATAATTGGCATCAATCCTTTGAAGAGTTTTTTATTCAGGTTGAATGACTCTGATCAGCTAAAAGTCTTATTAAATCTGATAAATAGAGAAAAGTGAACTGACTTCATTGAAGTCAAGGAAGTAAGTTTGTACTTGCATAACTTAGAGAGGTCAGAGCTTGGCTGGATCAGTACTTCAAAGGAGATCTTCAAGAAAAACACATGAAACTATCTCTTTTTAACTGGTTAATGAGGCTCCGACTGAATATGTACTGGAGACGGACCCAGGCTTTAGGGGATGGTCTCCACGGAATGGTCTGTCCCTGCCCAGTGACATTCCTGCCCAACCCCTGTCACGGGGAGACCAGGACATGGTGCCATCTCCATAATTTGGCTGCCTTCAGACTTGACCCTTTAAAAATCTGCCTCCATGACACCTTTGGACTCTTTTTGAATGTCAAGGGAGGAATGGTTGGTACAGTTCCTCTTACACCTATTTTTGTTAGGCTATCGCTACACCATATAAATTACTCAAATAAAAAAATCAATAAAAATTCTCCGTGCCCTAAAAACTCAGGAAATAAATTCATTACTTTTAGCAGATAGAAATATAGAGAGCTCAGTAAAGGTTTATGTAGAAAAAAACAGATAAATTGTCTTATTCCAATTTTCTTCTTGTTATCAGTGGCTATTTTGAATGGAAAATTCATATTTTAGCAATTCAGAAATGTAACAGGATTATCTTATCGGCACCTCCTGAGATAGCACAGTGATGGCAATGCTCATCGCACAGGTAGCAATGGCAAATACACTCTTATCTACGCTGAAGCCAGAGGGAAAAGCGCAGGTAGGAACATCCTCCGGAGACTCTTCTTTCCACAACCCTCCTCTTCTTGTCTGTCTCCTCTCAAGTAGTGCCCGTCACCCAGCAATTCTTGTAGAGCCACCACCTACCTGACTGCTGCATCCATTTTTTAATATCCACTGCTGGAAAAATCTGGATAGAAGAACTTTCTCCCATCTTCTTGTGTCTCAGAGTGGTTTTCCAGCTCAGAGCAACGTTGGGGATGAAGAAATCTGGCAGCTTTGTTTTTTTCCTACATCATGAACAGTGGTAAGTTAAACATGCTCCAGTAGGGCAAAATGGTGGGTTACGCCTCTCCTAGTGATCATATCTCTGAGAACAAATAATCATTCGGGGGTTGGGGTATGGTAACAAAGGGAGGCATGCGTGGGCTCAGATCTGGGGTTCAAACCCATGTGGACACACCCCGTGGTCCTTCCAGGAAATGTAGTCACTGATTCCCATCCCAGGATACAAAACTGAAGTCTTCCTGGAGTTTTTCCTTATTACAGTGTATAATTTAATTGCGGCAATGATCCCTGACTGTGGCTACTGAGCCTCTTAAAATTCCTGCAAATCTGTCTGTGCTAACCCACAGTTTGTGACAAAGGCATGCTAAAAATTGCCGTATTGCTTTGTCTCATCGTCTTTTGAAACCAGAAAGACTGCTTTGTATTTCCTTCCGGCCCTCCAAATGTTCCATCCTTCTGGCTTTCCTGAAACAGAATTAGCACCTAATTATTTCCAAGCTGGAGAAATAGGTATCTCCAAGCCAATGATAATAACAGGAGAAATAAACATTAAATCTTTCAGAATTAGCTGAACCCAAAGTTCCCAGCAACATCAAAGTATGGTCTGTTAAAAAGCAGAATGTTACACTTTAGTCTGAGAACATGAGAGGGAATAGGATTGAAATAGAACACTATCTATCACCAGAATTTCCTTTAGAGACCAATAGCAAAATATTCCACCATCATCTTTCCATTAGAGACGGCAAGTCACATGTTTAACCTGGCCAGAACCACGATTTAGTTTGAACCGCACTTTGACTGAAGATTTCTTTTGAAGATCCACTGCTTTATTTGAGAATATCAGATAGAATAAATAAAAAAAGCATCAATACAGTCCAGGAACCGTAAGATAAATGCCATAGAATGTGTTCAGAGCACAGCATGAAATTCAGATGAGTGAAACCAATTTAAAATATCAGTATAGAGAATGTAAGTATTCAGAGACAAATGTGAAAATAGACTCTACATGGCAGAAGAGGGAGACCAGGCTAAAAACTATTTAGAAAAAATTCTTGCCTAGGTCCAGTTTATTAATAGATATTTAAGGCAAGAATGGGTCCTTACAGTTTCCCAGGCAAGTGTCTTACAGAAAACGAGCATCAGAATGTCATGCCATATTCTTATGCTGCGTTCATGATTTCTTGTTAATGCATTTTAGATTTGCATTTTTAGTTATCTGTAAGGATGCTATTCACTCTCAATTTAGGTTTTGTTCATGGAAAATACTCTTTGTATCTTTTGATAATGACCAGTGGTTTTTGACACTTGCTATTAATTCAGCTTCTGCTAGAGGTTAAGTAGAATTCAGGAGATGTATGTGGCAAATTGTGGGGAAGGATTTTTCTCCAACTTCTTCTTCATGGCCACTCCCATCATCTGTTCAACCTGGGCATCTTCTGTGTATTTGAAAAATCTTCCAAGATTGGGATTTCAGTTCAAAATCATGGCCAGTGCCCATTAAAGCTGTGATTTTAAATAATTCCTGCATCACATGTGGTTTTAGCTGGCTATGCTATAACTTGTTGTTATCAGAATTGTTATTCATAAATATTCATACTGCAGCTGCTGTTCAGCAATACTGATCAGATCTGTGACAATGGGATGAATAATAAGAGCTCCTAATCATTGCAAGCCCGTCGCTTTGTCTTCTAACAGAGAGTACCGTGCGTATTAGTCTGCTCATGAACACGACATTGGTCGTTGTTTCCTCTCTGCATGCTGTTGCTGGAAAGGTTTAGAGAGGGGTGTGTGCACCAAGGAGGATGATTAATGTCATCATCGGGGTGGGCAACAGAGAGCTTCTCTCTTATCTTCTGCTGCAGGACCAGCAGAGCACAAAACAATGTACTTCTATAACTTTGAAACACGTATTAGTAGCGAGATTTTAATTACACAAATTCTAGAGAGAGATATATATATAAGCAGAAATCCTTTCCCAATTAAGTCCTCCAGTCTGTGTTTTAAGGTAGCTCTGTGTTGCGTGGAAAACCGCTGAGAGTCCCTAGCACTGCAATTTGGCGTCAAGTTTCTTTTCCACCCGTCTCCCTGCCGAGGATGGTCAATAACATCACAGTCACCCCTGGAGCCGGGAGATCCTTGTGGCCGTGGGTAACACGGCCACATAAAAAATACCCTGAGAACCAGTTGTCCAACTACTAGCCACTGTTCTCCAAGAAAACAAATAGGAGTCAAAATCTGTAAATGTTCTATGTTAAGTATGCTGCGCAGATCAGTTGGGTTTGACTGAGGCAGCAGGAAAGCCTCACGGGATGAGGTACTGCCTTCCGACAGCCTGGTAAATACTAACTTTCATCTATTAGGGCTCAGTTAAAGTGATGTCTCCTGCTACCAGCGTCCGTGGTTACTCTGGGGAGAAGATGAATTGCAGTTTTGTCACTGTATAGAGCTGGAGTGGACAGAATGTAACAAGTATCTCATCTTCGATATGGGAGGTCTGACCAAAAAAGTTTTGTTTGGAAATCTAACACACAAACATACACTGATCTTTCTTAGTTTTCAGGAAATCAGGAACTGGCAAAACCCAAAAGGAACACCCCCAAAACCTCAAAAAAGTGTTTGTATATCTCCCCATATCCATAGGTCTAGCTCCCAGATTATTCAGAGACCTACTTGCAAAGATCTAATTCATTCCTAATGTATCAGTACCTGATAATAGTTGCTTTTTATATAGAGTGGTTGCCTATAGTATTGCAATATTTTATTGAGAAGTATTTCAAGGGAGTGGTTCCATGTGCTGAATAGGAGAGTGGACGGACCTTGGAGAAGTCAACTTGAGAAGAGTCTGAGAACACCTCCTGTGGAGCATGCACCTGAAATTAGGTGTACAGGTTCCCCTGGAAAAGGGTACCCTCAAGCCCAGAAAGACAGCCAGGAAGCTTAATTTTTATAGAAACCCCCCCATACACACCATTAAAATAGGTTAAAAGGCCTAATTGGTTTCCCTTGAAGAGAAATGAGCTTTGGCTGGTTACTAAGCAACTGGTGACAATTTGCCTTTTCCCTTTTATTCAGGAGAACTCGATTCAAACTTTACAAGAGCACTTTCAATTCATGTTTATATTCATCATAAAAAAGCTCTCTGATACTGTTTTGTTGGCCTTAGAAAGCAAAAGCCCCCTGCTAAATTGTGCCTTAATGACTGAATATATTACAGATACTTCCCACGGTGTGGTGCACATGGAAAGGCGGGTGGGAAAGATAATTTGCTACTCATTGCATTTGTACCAGCAGAGGAAATAACAGGTCTCCTGCTGGACAGAAATTGTAAATAAGCCCAGTTTTGCTCCGTCCCGGCTGAGGGTTTTGGTTGCTCTGAGCAGATGAGGGCTCAGGGATGGACATAGCAGGAGGTGCTTTCTGGACGCGTGGCAAAATTTATCCTGCTTTCTCTTGTATGCAAGTACGTTTTCTAGACAGCATGGGAGAACAGCAAAATTAAAGCAATGCTTTGGCACCAGAAATCGGACCCCAGCATCTCCAGCAGCCCTAGAGAGCACATTCTGGCACAAGATGCTCACGGGGTGGAATTTAATGGCGCATGCAGGGAATGACACCGAGTCCCTCCTCGACACTGCTCCTACATGATGTCTGTTCTGCTGTGTAATTGTTGTCACAGTTTCTGGTTAATCTCCCAAACGAAGGAGAGCAATTACTGATCATTGCATCACTGAATGTGCCATCCAGGCAGCAGTGAGTGCTGGTTCTGAAATAACCCGGGAGCTCAGGATAGTCCACTGTGCCACTGTTTGAGAATTTACAGCCAGGAGACGCGGTTACAGGATTCACTGACTCAGCAGGTTTCCTGGAATAACTAAAAAGTGTTGGAGAATGTTTCTACAGAGTGCTGCTGCTGCAGAAGGGGCCTCTCGTGGATGCAGTTCTCCAGAAACAGTGTCACCTCAAAATCTGCTAAAAAGACACTTTTTTTTTTTCCCTACTGCCTTTGCGTACGACTGGTTTTGCACAGCAATTTGCATGGGACGGGCCTTTTCAGTGGTGTTAACATGATGGTGCCACACTCGTGCATTCAGGCAGTGTCAGACAGCGCTACTGCACCCTTGCAGCCTCCAACAGTGAACTGCCCACAGCTCTCTTATACCGTTTTTTTAATAACTAAAAACCAGACCCTGCTGTAAGCCTGAAATAGCACTGTTTGACTTGGAATTAGCATCATTCTTACCCCTTTGTGGGAATCTCTCCCATTACTCCATTTTTTTTCTCACACAAGCAGTATACAGCTGTTTATCACGTATCAAGGCTTGGTCCCGATGGCTTTCTAAAAGGCATACAAAACATACTGTTAAAAAAGACGCTGATTTTTTATACACCACGTTTGAAATTAGACTTAGTGCAGATTGCATCAGTAGGAATTACTGAGTTTTACAGTATCCTGTGTTGTGAATTTGAAGATCTCCAAATTATCTTCAAATGCCGATTGGTACATCCTCACAAAGATGAGCAACCTTGTGTTTCACTGGAAAGCTCACTTTTATGCGTCGTTTCCACCACTGTACAGTTCTGTGTGCAATTTGCATTATACCAGACATTATTAGAACAGTGTTATGTTCTGCAGCTGTCACAAATTAAGAAATTAATTATCCTCATATCATATTTGTAACCTACCATTCCTACATTTGACACATCCCTATAACACAGTTATTCCTTCCAGGATGTTTTTGGAGGAAGAACAGAATCTCTCTACCACAAATGTGGTGATAGTCATAGTAGAGTAACACCATAACGTGAGTCTTTGTTTTTTATAAATCAGTCACGATTGTGTACAGCAATAGCAACAACAAGCAGTAGAGGTGGAGTACCGGCAAAGGGGATGAAGTACTTAGTACAGGAGTCAAAGCTTTATTTGCCACGGCACTGCTCACTGTGACACCGAGATGTATAATATCTGGTGATGTGCGAGGAGTCACGATGTGAGGGCTGCACATGGCTTCATTTGAAGGTTTGTTCAAAGAGGGTGTGGATGATTTCAGCTTTTCAGGGCATAAAGTGCTCACCGGGCTTGCAGGGAAGCAATACCCATTTTGGTGAGCTCAGCATCTAAATAACAACCTGTGTCACTTCCAGGAACTCCAGCAGAAACTGTGCACAGCATACAGTGCGGGGCTGCGAGGGGCACGATGTGCACAGATCGCCGCCTTAGAGCTGGGGCTCTGCGGGCAGAAGGGCCTGTTGGGATAGGACAAGGGGGGATGGTTTTAAACTAAAGGAGGGAGATTCAGGCTGGACACGAGGAAGAAATCATTGGCCCTGAGGGTGGTGAGAGCCTGGCCCAGGTTCCCAGAGAGGTGGTAGCTGAAGCATCCCTGGAGACACCCCAGGCCAGGCTGGACGGGCTCTGAGCACCCTGAGCTGGTGCAGATGTCCCTGCCCATGGCAGGGGGGCACTGGGGGGGCTGGGAACGTCCCTCCAACCCAAACCATCCTGTGATTCTATGATCCCTGTGCCCACGCTGCTTCCCAAGGGATTGGTCACAGGAGACCCTGCAAGACCAAACCCATGGGAAACACGGCACCTCTGGTCCTGGGATTAAGTTGTAATGAACTAAATTCTCTTCATGTGGTTTTTAAACTTAATGTTTAATTACCTTTCACAGTTTAGCCTTTTTTCCCCTTCAGTTGGCACCTCAGCATGATCCTGTAGAAGCCTTTAAGGAGACTAATTTCTCCTTGGGGTTCTGGAAACTTTTTTGCCAACCACCTGCTCAGCATTTGACAGGATTAAAAGCAACCCAAACCTTTGAAAGCAATGGGAGTTTTCTACAGGATTGGGTAGGTTTTAGAGTAAGTCCTTTCTTTGCTATCTAGAGGAAAACCAGAAAGGTGAGGGATTTTCTCTGTTCCCTTCCGTTCTCTCCTCAAGGGTCTGTGCCAGCAGCAAGACACGCAGGAGTGTTGTTGTTCCCAGCAAAATGACTTTGCTATAATAGATGCCTTAAACAGAGCAGTTGCACCAAATAAGAGTGAACGCGTGTTACTTTATTGCAGGACCAGAGGTGTGTAACATTTCATCCATTTCTAGTAGTGCTAACTGAATTTTTTCAGCTACCAAAATGCCCATCAGGTAAGTGATGGTTTTTTTCCCTTTTGCTGTGTTTAGACCTTGTAGCTTTACAGTTTCACAATTTTTGCCACCCACCAGGGTGAAGCTTGAAGGAATGAAGTATAGAGGGTAAAAAGAAACACTGCAATATAAAATTTATTGTTCGTAAGAAAAACAGTTATATTCTTCCTTATTATCTGGGATACTACTACTTGCAAATTAATTCAATAAAATGTATTTAAAATTATTTCTTTATCATAATGTAATAATTTTGAACGCACTTTTGCTTTGGTTATACTTTATCTGAACTTTATACTGAAATATCTGGTCGAGTGTAGGTTTGCGACTGTGCACATTAATACTTTTCTAAGACTATCTCGCACCTGACAGTTGTAGTGCCATATACAGGATTTACATAATAATGAATGTATTCCTCTGGAGGATGCCACAGATCGGAGCAGATGAATGCTAACTGGGTCTGCAAATTCAGAAAGATGATCCTTCTCCATACACTCTCTCGTTTTAATCTTCCGAAATGAAAACATGGTGCACAACAGACTTGCTTTGGTGTTGGAATACAAAATCAAAATATTTTATTTCCTATAAGCAGAGAAATCCCCATTTTTCAAGAGCTAGTCTTGCTATTTTTCAACTACTAACTCATTTCCCTATTAGCACTAATTGAATCAAAGCATAAGTCCCAGTTTCAGAATCAGCCTGTGAAAGAGAGTTTCAACTCCAGCTTAGAAACAAATGTTGTCACCCTGCAAGAAATTAAGGTACCGCAGATAGTCTTGGTATATGAAGAAGAATATGGTCTGTCTGCATATTTATTTAAAATCTCTTCTGCAAAAGTTGTGAAACTGTATAGCTATAAGGAGGTCTAAACAGAGCAAAAGGGGAAAAAATGATCCCTGTTTATCTGATGTGCATTTTGATAGCTGAAAAAATCAGCTGGCATCACAAGAAATGGTTGAAACGTTAGACGCCTCTTGTCCTGGAATAAAATGTTAATAAACTTTTTTTCCCCCCCCCCAGACCTTCCCTTCTTTTTTTTCTTGTTACTTGAGGACTTTGTTCCAACTCAGCTGTGGTTTTTTTACGTCTCATCCCCGGCTCTCTAGGTTTTCTTTGATGTGGTACTCCAGAAGCCTTCTATAGATGTCAGGTTTTTGAAAGAGAAAGAAATTTTTCTTTCTGAAAGACATGCTCTGTTTGCAAAAGGCCCTGTTGCTGAAGGATTGAAAAACTCAAGTGACGGCTTCAGCTCTTGTAAGACTCTAAAAAGTACTATTTATCTATAGATGAAAAAGAACTTCTAGGGCCATTGGTTGACTTCATGTTTGCTCTTTTCCCTACTCATTAAGTTGATCTTCAGTGATACCAAAACTTCTGATGCATATATTATAATCAGGAAGATATGATACAATATATATTAAAATAAGTTTCAGCTGGGAACTGTAATAGGAAGGCAAGCTCTGCCTTCAGACGCCTCAAAACGCATCCACTGCTGCCTCTGGGAATTTTCCAAGGATTTCAACAGGCTTTGGATGAGGACACGGGTGATCAGACGGGGCCGCCCACCAGCGTGAAGCTTGGGAGAATGAAGTATCAAGGGAAAAAAGAAACACTGCAATATAAAATTCATTGTTTCTAAGAAAAACAGTCATTATTCTTGCTTATTATTGGGAATACTGCACATCTGCTCAATAGAGCTCATTCTGCCTTCTTTCTTGACATAGCATTGCAGTAAAAAAATAATTGATCTGATACATAAGAGTCTGCAAGGAAACAGGTAAATAATTTTCCAAAACAGCACTTGTTTTTGAATGAATACATTTTATTCAGAATGTTTTGTACATTCATTGTGTAAAATAACAGGTCCAAACACCATAGTTTGTAGGGAAGCTTTTTGAATATCGCTGATTTTTTTAAAAACATACTTTAAAAATATTTTCTAACATTTCCTCAAGCGTTAACTTCAGTATTAATTAGCTCCATCTTTTAAACTGCAATTAGCCATATCAAATATGACATTATGTTATGATAGCTTGGATTTTCTCCGAACTTCCAGAAAAATATGCCATCGTTATTCTATTTCAGAGTTTCAGAACTAGGTTGCAGCACTGAGGTATGAATGTATATCCAGTTAAGGCTATTTTGGGAAGGGGGGAACTGTAATGTCATCAGAACTGTCAAAAATGTGTTAGAGCTCTTTGCCAGACATTTATTATTTTGTATGGGAACTTGGATTTTTCCTTCATATTGCACTCTGTTGCCATTTTGTGCTGATAAAAAAAAAATCTCGGATTTATTGCTCCATCTCTATTGAGGTTGTGCTAAAGTTTCTTTATTAAATCGCTTTATTTAAATTAGAACTGCAGGCCATTTCCAGTCAAGAGTGTCTTAACTTGTGTGAGAATAACCTTTAGATACCTAGATGTAAGTGCCTGATAGAATAATTTTTTGGAAACAGTTATGAAATTGGTACATGTAATCCTCAAATGTACTCATTATGGCTCAGACTTTTTTATTAGTCTAATTTTCAGACTTTTTTGTGTCATTTTTCTCAAGGCTGGTTTATATCATGACTTTGCTAATCTGTTGCAGTAAGATTTGTTTGTACGTCATGAAAGACCGTGGCTGAAATGTGATCGCCCTTTCCAGGTGATGAAACATGGCTTTAGGTTGAATAAATCCACTAAATCGTATGTATCTGCTAATAGGATAGAGGATTATGATTTTCAGCCATCGTGAAAAATCTCAGCCATGGATTTCTATCCATGAGGCAGATTAGCCGTTTTTCTATAAACATCCAGGAAAATGTTGCTGTAGGTAATCCAGCCAAAGCTACGCCAGTCAGAGCCCTGGAGAAAGAACTGGGAGGTGACCAGTTCTTAACGTGGAAGGTCTTTCTCATCCAAAATGTGAGAATTTATGCTTAGCTGAAGTCTGAGTTTCAATACAGGATGTTTTGCAGATTCTCCGTGTCCTCCAAATAGCACAAAATAACCACATTACGGGGCTAATCTCACACTGCACATGAGCTGACGTGCATCATCTTTAAGGGCATGTTGGGCTCAGTGTCGTCTGCTGGCTCTCGAGGAGGATAGAGGGAGCTTAGCTCTGTCATGGTGTGATACAAACCCACCTCTGTACATCAAATACAAGTGCACTGGAGAATTAAAATTAATTCCATGCTCTTAAATTGTATGGAAATGAAAAATAACATTTTCCAAAGCACTTAAGAACTAAATCCCCAAAGGCATCTGGGCAGTAGTTTTCTGATTTGCTTAAGTTTTATCTAAATCTCAGCTTTGGTGCCTCTATCCATTTCAGATTATGTTGCTGGTGATTTAGGAATGTACATCTCATTTTCAAAGATCTCTTGGGACACTTTGATTTATTTCGGGGCAATTCACACCTACTAACTGCAGAAGCCAAGTTTCCTGTTTGAGTTTAGCATCTGCTGAGACAGGTTTAGTTTTAGGACGTCGTCTCTTGCACATAAATATGCATGAGGCAGATGAGCGTGGAGCTGTGCCAGTGCGTACCAGCCGAAAGCTGCCTTGCACATCCATTCTATCATCTGCTCTGTGCTCCTACCTGAGATATTTCATACAGCTGTCCAGAGATGGTTCTGTGCGAAACATGTTGTTGCTTGTGTGGTTTTTTGGTACGGAGTGTTATTTGTTGAGATCGAAACTCTGCCCCAGAAACGTGCTGAATTTCATGGGCGTTCCCAAGGAGGAAGGAGGCTCCTCCTGCGCACCCAGAGGGTTGGGATGAGCTCGCTCACCAGACTGTCACCCAAAGGCCTCGATCTGTGTTTTGGATAATTAGATCATCTCCCATGTTGCCAGGGTGTTCCAGAGCCACCAGCTCTCAGAGACGAGTTGATGGGTCTGGTACAATTATTTTCATAGCTGCATTTAGATTTTTGCTTGTCCGATGCTACACTGAACTTAGTCGAACGACATGGTGTGCAACACGGATGCGAGATGGCAAAGGTCTAAGACAGTTTCTTAAAGGCGGATGCAAACTGGAGTTAGTGTGTTGGAGCAGGCGGACGGGAGAGAGCGGGTGTCAGGTACATGTCACGGTGTCCCGTCTGCAGCCCCGCTGTCCTGCTCCACCTGCAGCAATTACACCGTGCCTTTAATTACAGGGTGTCTCCTGGGAGGGGGTCAAGTCTCCAGGGGTTTGGACTTGGAAAATTCAGGTGTGTTGTTTAAAACTGAGTGGGATTTGAAGGTGCTCTAGGATAAAGTGCAGGGTAAAATTTGGGGGAGGGAGAGATTTTTTTCAATAGACTTTAAGGTTAAAAATAAAACATTTATCTTCAAAATTGCTAGTGTGATTTTCCCTAGCAGCTAATCTTGCTGTACAGGTATGTTCAGTGTCGTTACTCAGGCATTTCTTATTTTGTTCCATTTCAACAACTTTGTAGCATTCCTCACGTGCATGTAATGGGTACAATGCCGAAGAATTTAAGCACAGCTTTAGTCACTGGATGTGGGGAGAAAATAGAATTGTTTCAGCCCAATGAAATCATGGTTTTTGAGTTCTTTTTAAACCACAATATCTCCTTTAATAACCACATGATCCAGAAACAGTGAAAGAGAAGGGCTGTTGCCTCCAGCCTCACAGAGTCCAAATCATATATCCTGTCTAACAGGCAGAAGAAACAGCCTTGGACCTTTTAAACACTTGGATTTATTGACTGACAACCTCCTAAACAGCCCAAAGTTTAATTTGGAAGCTGTCAGGGAGTATGGCTCAATTCTTCAGCATTCATCATACACACAAGCTGGCAACTTGTCAGAAGTTACAGATTTCTTTTTAACTTGCTGTTTTTTGGTTGCGAAGTTCCAGACTCCACTGCACAAATGCCACCCAGGTGCAATCATGGGTTTGGACAGTTGTCTTCTTTTTGATCTGTGCACAGACATGACTCCCATCTTGCTTGGGGTTTGAATTCAGGGAAAGAGTTCAATTGAATGGCAAATCTGAGGCAAGAACATCTCGAGGTCTGGGTTGGCCCCGATCCATGCGGTTCGATGAACAGATGTGACACTGGGGACAAAGGTGGCCATGGTGTCCCACAGCCTGGGGCTTTCTGGTGGCACATCATGTACACTGGCCAAAACCCAGCAGAGTGGCTTTGAAGGACTTGCTTCGGAACAAACAAAATCTATTTATATTTTGGCTTTAGCTACTTCCCATCTCTTTTGTTAATCTTTTGAACCTGTTAAACAAGCCTGGGAGGATTTTTTGGCTTTGTTTTGTCAGGCAAGGAAGGTTTGATAGACACCAAAACACTTGAGCTGCAGCAGGCATCAGAAGCGCTAATGGGAAAATTGTTGTGACAGATCACTTTTAGTAAAACCCGTAGGTGCTAATAAATATTCCATCATTGCTAATTATTAATCATATTCAGCAGCCATGGCACTCGAAGAGCCTGCAGAGGGGGACGGGACAGGATGGGCATGGTCTCCTTCCAGTCCTCAGGCCTCTTGCTAGGGTGCCGAAACTACATGTATGTGTTGTCAGCCAAATAATGGCATTTTTATGATCCACTACAGCATTGCACCTTCACAGCAGCTTGTCTTGTTGAAAGGAGTCATCCAGGAGGAGACGCGGTTTTGGGGATGGGAGGAGGTGTCTGTCCCTTGGCTACCCTTGACCAAGCTCCAAACTTTTGAGCAGTTAACCTTGGGAGAAAGGACACGAGAACTCTGATCAGAAAGCTGAGTACAATGCAGAAAATGTTTGCATACAGTAGCTTTAATCTGCTACAACCAGTCTCATAAATCCTGTCCTGAAAATAATACGACCCAGTAGAATGGCAGTGCATCACATACAATGTCTGCCCAAGAGCTGTTTTCCATGTGAAAATTCATAAAGCACGTGAAGGACCCTGTACCAGGTTTCACGAGAAGGTTCACTGTCATGTAACGAAGGATAACAATGCTAAATCCATACAGGCGGGTGTTTAGTAAGTTTGCTGTGTAATATAAATTACCTAGTTGTTTAGGTAATTACTTAAATTACCCATGCAATATAAATTACTTGGCATGAATTATGCCTTTTAGCCTAAAGAATCCCATTTATTTACGATAAATATGGTATCTTTATTGGTTCATGTCCATCAGTCACTGTCAGTCCGCGCTGTGCTGAAGCAGAGCCAGGAGCTGTCAGCTGTAGATGGGGCTGCAGCCGGGATTTCTGGTGCCTGGAACAACTTTCTGAGCAAATTCTCCTCTCTCACTTCCATGCTGCCGTATCTCGTAGGTCTGTTCCCTGTCGCTCAAGGGTGATTTTCCTTTTGCTGTGGGTTTCTGTTGGGTGGATGTGTGCAGGGGGGCAGAAGAGCCAGTGGTTTGCATTCTCCCCGTCAGCCTTTCATCATCCAATTAACTCTGTTGATGGTATCAGCATTTTCCCACTGGCCAAACCTCCCATCTACTATAGGCTAAACACTTCCTGCATGCTACATCTTAACTATAGGTAGTGTTTTAATCAACTTGGTTTATACAAAAGACTAGGAAACAGGAAGGAGAGATCCATGTGGCACCACATGGAGTGCAGGTGGGTGGGTTGTGCTTGTCCCAGTAGTGATTTTGCTTGAACTTAGAGGGTGGGTTTGCATCCGAGGAGTGTGGCAGGCAGATTCGTATGACATTTGACAAGGAAGCATGCTGTCAATGAGTTTGGGGCACAGGGAAGAAATCTCTGTTAAAGGAAAAGGTAAAATTAAATTATTTACTCCTGCTTCAAATTGTCTCTGCTGACTGTGCTCAGCACGCAGCAAACATTAAAAATTTGGCTATATTTAGAGGTTTTATGAAAAAATGTTTGCTTTGAAGGCAAAGCATTAAGTTAGGAAAAAATTCTTGCTCCTTGAGTAGCTTCATCTTTACTGTTAAATTTTTCAAAAAAATAAACTGCCAGCATGAAGCGGTGACTGTGGCGTTATAGCGGTGGGTGGTGATTCAGTAATGTCTGTGTGTGCTTTGGATGGTCTCTGCCAGGTTTGCTTGGCTCTTCGCAAGACCTCTGGATGCAGCAGGGCAGTTACAGACTACTCATGGTCGTTTCAATGACCTCCACTTGCAGCTAATTTGTTGGTCGGGGAGAAAATGAGATGCCACCACTGGCGCCATTTGGTTGCACAAAGCTGGGGAGGAATTTTGGCAGCAAAAGTAATGCCCTAATAATAGGATGCACTTAGGAAATGGATTAACGACCTATGGCAGATTCGGTAGTTTCAGGTCAGCCCTGGGGAGGGACACGGGGCGACTTGCGGGTGGAAAGAGGGTCTGTGGGTGCTGGGATTCCCAGAGCAGCTTTGCTTTTCTCCAGGAAAGCCAAGGCACTTGAGAGGATCATTGGTTTGACCACAAAGATTCATACTAAATTCTTGACTGGTTGAGTGAGTATTTTCTCAAGTCCTCCCAAGAGGAGTAGCTAAAATTTGAAGCAGGGGATTCATTTTGGATGATGGAGAAATTGCAATAAAGTTTAAAATCACTTAACTGATACATTGCACAACCTGTGTGGCTTTTCCATGTCACCACACTTAGTTGCCCAGCACCTGCTTTTAAGGCAAATATCGTTGAAACTTTAAAAATGAAGCAGAAGAAGAAAAACCCAAAACGTCATCATAGAGATTTTGTACTTCAAACCGTTATAATGTAACAAACTAGTAAAACACCGGATTAGTCTCCAGTATGAACTGCTGTCCCTGGGTTCACTGGGATCACGTAATTTCTCAGGACTGGGATTGCCCAGGCGGTGGCAGGTGGCTCGTGGCTGTCAATATGTATCTGTGAAAAGGTCTGCTCCCTGCTTAGTTACCCCCAATAAACTCAAAATTTATTATATATACACACAATCCCCTACCTGGTTGTCACATCTTCTAGTAACTGTATAATAGCACAGGGAGTTTAATATTCAAGAACACAGTAAAATGCAATGGTGATCTGCTTTCTCAGCCTCAGCATGTCTATTTTTATTACACTGCCAAAACATATCTTTCATTTCTCTTGGACAACATTTTTTGGCATGTATAACAAATCTTCGCAGCTTTCTCATTGTCCCTCCCTTTGTCTTTGAGTTTCAGTTGCCAGGTGACGCTGTAAAGCAGCCCCGGTGAAGAGGACTCCTGCCCAACCTGAGAACAAGGGACGGGCAGACTGGAGACCCTGCTTGGACTTCGGCAGCTTCTGCACCTGCTTGTCTGAACCTGCTTCTCCAGCAACTGCATTTTGTATGACGGCAAACAGGTTTGTGAATCAGGTTGTGGTCTGGGTGGTACGAGCTCAGAAACTGCAGGTGGGTTACCTTGCTTGGGTACACGCTATTCAGGAAAAAAAATCAAAATGGCCTTTTAAGATGTTTCACGCTCAGCTTTGTTTTCATCACCTGATGAGCCCACGGGGGGAATTAACCAACCTCTGTTCATTTAGCTGCAGAAGTGTGTCCTGGCCCTCAGGGCCAGATCCAGCAGCCTAGGGATGTATCCAGCCCTTATTTAGGCACCAGTTTCTCACCAGGAGCCATGGGAATTCAGGCTCCTGGAGAACACCACGAAGCCATGGGATATGAAGCACAAGTTGAGTATCTGATTGTTCTGCCTGTGCAAATGAGTTACTGCCATCTAGCTTTCTGCTGACAGCCACCCGAGCCAGCAATCCTACAGACTCCCTGGGAACATATTAGGGCTTCTAGTACCAAGTTCAATCCTTCTTGCTGCAGTTTCGGGCCATTATTTCTCTGCGAGCCATGGGGGACGTGGAGAGTGGGTCATGTCCTGCTCAGCAGTGCTCTTGGATGTATTTGCTGAGTTATCCACTATCGCTACCTTTTAATCGCCAGCCTAATCACCACTACTACTGTAAGATAGCAATTAAGTTGTTTTTCAGGATTTGCCTTGCATGTTTTTCTCCCCATAGTACATCATGCCTTGGTTTTGGAAGATATTCTTCACGACCTGCAATTAACCCGTATTTTGAAGATTTGGACAAATAAACCTTTTTCTTTAATATTTTTAGCAGTGATGTTTAGAGCTGCAATGATCTAAGGATGTAAATACATGCTGGAGGTGTATCTGTTGTTTGAATAATGCACATCGGTGAGGAGAGAGCAGACAAGCTTGCAGGTCCACAGACCTTTGATATTTTCAGTGTTCAGTTTTCCTAAGGTGGCTGTAATGTCGCTTGTTTCGGCATAAAGACCGTGTGGGAAAATAAGTTCTGGAAGGTGTAACTGATCTGCCTGCAGACAGGGCATAAAAGACTGCAGCACTTGCATATTGTCCATTCTATTCCTCGCTTGGTAAACTACATTATTTTCATTTTAGTTTATTATAACTGCGACATCACCCTAGCTCATGTTTTTATCTGTCAATCTGCGTCTTCGATGGCTGGAGATAATTCATTTTAACTGCAGCTACTCCTTCCACTGTGGTGTGTGACTCACTGTTTTCTGTTGTCATTCTGAACACATTCTACCCAAATGATGGCATTTCTGTGTGCTGTTCTGCCAGCACCATGCGGTGGGAAGTCAGAGCTGCTGCTTTCTTTCCTAACAAATTCATCCTTGGTCAGAAAAGATCAAGCTGGAATATAAACCCTGTAATTATCGATAATGCAGTTTGAAATAAACCAAAATCTGCTCAGTATTAGTGTTGTATATTTAAAGCATTTTGAGGGGCAGATAAAGCAATGTATAAAGGAATGTAACATCACAGTTATGAGTATGATAATTTTTTTCAGCCTGGAATTTTTATATTATGTGTGCGCATGAGTACCTCTTTGGTTGATTGCTTGGTGCATTAAAGGGAATAAAACATGGCATCAGTCATCAGAGTAAATGTGAAGTGGGGCAAGATTTCTCCTATATACATATGCATGGATGTATATATACAGATATATTTTTTAAGAGAGTATCCTGGTAAAAATGTCTGTTGAAAAGACAAACCAGAAGATTCTATAACCTCAGTGTATTACCAGGAGAGGACATGAGGATTTGCAGGTACAGGTACTTGAAGCTTTTCCTCTCAAACTTTTCACCATGACACAAGGAAAATCACAAACAGGGGAATAGTTTGGGGCTTTTTTTCCTGTTTTTCCTCCAGTGGTGCCTCAGTGGAGACCCAGCACTCAGCACTTGCCCACAGGAGGCTATGGGTGCCTTGAGGTGCAGTGGTCCAGCATGCTGGCAGAGCATCCCCAGCATCCTCAGCATCCCTGGCATCCTCGGCATCCGCTTGTAACCCACAGTAACATCCCCCATGCCACCTGGTCGGGTGATGCTGATGGTGGGGAGTTGAGAGCAGTATCAGTGCCTCACGGGTCGAGGAGGTTCTGGTGTTTCCAGCACCTTCCCAGTGTTGCCGCAGCTTTGCTTTGTGTGTTATTTCCAATGGATCGTATCCTATCCACTTGAAAGACCATATTTCAGTTTTATCCAGGCTACTAATAAGTGGTTTAAGCATGCTGGCTCTATAAAATAGTGTCATTTTTCTTCTTGCACAGAGTAGCGATGCCAGACCTTAATGGAGAGTTTCTCTGTCTCTCATTTTAAAAAACAGCTCGTGCTGAAACTGGGAGAAGTCAAAGCCTGACATCAAATTGTGTTCATTGATCACGTCTCTCGTTTCATTAGGTGTTCATGGCTTTTATGTCCTACAGTCCCTGTTACTTTTGCATTGCAGAAATTGTTCACAAGGTAAGCAAAGAAACACTTCGTGTCCCAGCGCTGCTCGAGTGCAAATTCCAGCCCTGTGTGAGTTGGAGAGTTTGCCGGTTTCTGTCATATCTCACTGCACATCTCTCACGGCTTGTGGTGTTGTATAGATGGGATTTCTAAAGCACAGAAGTAGTCTCTGATCTGGCTAAAAATATTTATTTTGCTGTTCAGTAGAAACAGAATGTGGAGAATAAAAACATAGAAATGATATATGTGTTTTATGTAGATATTTGTATTTTCTTTGTGTATATAACCTCTGAATATCAATTTTCTTGATTTCCAGTTTCCACCCTTTAAATGTCAATCTTCTCTTTAGCACAGACCCTGCCAAGAGGCAGCGGGTCGGTCGCTCTCACAGGCACTGATGAGCTCCCTCCTGTTGGATGAAGACGAGAGGTTTCCTGGGCTGGGCAATGGGAACCCTCATGGAACCATCAACCCACAACTCACGGACTTAAATTTTTTTTTCCCTCAAGGAATTTGCTCCTCAGCAGTGGGTTAATTAGTTCAGCAGATACAATTTCTTGCCCTGGGCTGAATGTAGGTATTTTTGTTGAGTTTACCTCCATAAAGATAGCATTTGGAAGATGCTGTATACATATTCCAGGTGTATATATATGTCTGGTGTGATGGTGCTGGAGGAACCCTGGGATGGTCTTCCTAGAGATGCTGAGTGCCCCAGGCAGAGCCACAGAGGTGCTGCAGGTGGATTTAAGGATGAAGAGTTTTCCTAAGTCATCTGTAGCCTCCCCTTACAAACCCAGAGCCTTTCCAGAGGGGCAGGTGTGCGATATGTCTGCAGGCTGCCAGAATGAGGATCGCTTTCACTGGAGGAGAAGCCGAATGGTGCATTAAAATGTATATTTCTTCTCCCTGCAGGATGTTCTCTGAGATAAGAAAGATCTGCTTTATTGTGGCTTTTTCTTGTGAGGAGTACAATAACATCACAGAATCCCAGTATGAAACGTCTAGCAGAAATTTTAGGTGGCTGCATGAGCTTTGTCTCTAAAGGTAAGTTAGCTTGAGAGACTTTTTTTTTTTTTTTTAAATGTTGGGGCCTTGGTGAGTTTCTTACTTGACTCTCTTATCTCTCTTGGAGTTGCCTTAAAACCTAGCAATTTGGTGTCAAATGTGTATCTCTGTACTTATAAAAAGATTAGAAAGCAAACTGTGAAATACAAACGAAAAATTTTATGAAAGGAAGGAATTAATGTTACCCATCTGGACCAATTCTTTTGGTTTGTTTTAAAGTGCCATTATATCACTGTTTTTTAAGGATAATGACAATTACTGATGGGAAATGTTTTATATTTCAATGTCAGTACAAAATCAATCTCTAGGAAGGGTTAGAAAGAAAAAAGCTTCTTGGAGGAGCCATGAGTACATCAAAGAGCAAATAATCTAATCCAAATTTCTATTGTGGCCAAACACTTCCATTAAACATCCGAGAAACTAAGGAATCACAAGTGTCAGATAATATCCCAAAAGCACTGATAACTGCCGTGATAGGTCTAGATATAACACAACAAGGTGAACAAAAAAAATATCTAGATAAATCAGTGTTAGTATCCCTTTTTTGCTGTTTCAGAAAGTAGGGCTTCAACTGACTAATAGCAAGAGCCACATGCTGGGCAAAGTCACGTTTCCAAAGCAATACAAGTGGGGGGGATTTGGGGCTGTGGTAGCTGCAAATTCTTCCTCCGTGGGGCTTCTTGGCAGCACAGCAATATATCACCTCTTCCGACAAGTCTGTCTTGTGCAATCTCTAAACAAGTAAAATAATTTTTTACTCCCAAATCCAAGTCCCTAAATAACATGGAAACTCATCTAACCACCAGGCTAAGAAAATACAGTTACAACTGTTAAACAGAAAACCAGAACAAAACAAAACCACCAACAACAAAAAGCGCAAGTGTTCTGGGGCAGCATTTTATCAAATCCTGACAGTCTGACAAAACAAAAGTATTTTGGGGAAACTCTTCCATTTTGGCCAAGTTGCCCCTGAAGCCCCATCTCTCGCAGCCCAGCCCACCTTGGTTTTTTGGAGAAGACTGTGAAATGAGAGGTGGCAGGAGCTTGGAAGGAACCTGTAGACAGTCAGCTGTGATCCCCTGCTCAACAGGAAGCAAACTTCAAGAATAAATGAGGATTTTCAGGCCCTGTCTAATGGGCCTTTGAAAAAAATCTCCAAAAATGCTGGGTTTGCTCAATCTTTCTGGAGAGCCTCTTCCAGTATTTAATTGCTGTGATTGTCAAGAGTGTTTTTTCTTTACACCCACTTGGAATTTACATAGCTGCAATTTTTCCCTAGTGCCTGTTGTCCTCCTTTTAAGTTTTTCCTCGTTTTTATTTTGTGATGAAACTTGTCTCATTACATAAAGTCAAAGTACAGAATAAAACCATGTACAAAAATACAAAACTAAAAAATACAAAGCTCCTCCGCAAAATGGAAAGTCTGATTTAAGTCGTGTTTAAAAGCAAGTGTACAGGCTTCATGTGCTCATATATATCCAGCTGGCCTTTTGGGGTCTCGGTGGATTTCTGCACAAGCAACAGGGTCTGTTCTGGTGAATGTGACTGTAGGAATTGTTCAGGGATCATAAAATGTTATCGGAACATGCATATAAAATAATAATTCATAATAAACTTATCAAGACTCCTTCAAATAAAATCCCATTTACATCCTCTATTTTCTATTGGGAAATTAAGGATTTCTAGTACTAAAAGCTTTTATTCTTGGGAGACCCAGCATTTGCAGCTCTCTGATCTCAGAATCTGTGTAACAGGAGTGGAGTAAAATTAAGTACTGGCCATATTCTCAGAGATTAAAGACCATTATCAAGTAAAACTCCTGTGATGGTGCCTCCTGCTGTTCCTCTGGACTGGGCACGTTGACCCAGGCTGTGGGCAGCTCACAACAGGGTGTTGCAGGGGCTTGGAGGACCAGTCAGATTTATTTTGCAAGGAAGCAAAAAAAGCTTCCATATGGAAAGCTTCAGTAATGAGTAATGACCAGAAAACAGGTACATTAGGAGTTCTGGAAAAAATTCAAAATCTATTATCCTGTGTTGTCAAAAGCCATCAGTAGATGCCAACATGCATTGCCAGAAGTACCACAAATTCCAGAACCATAATATAAAGGTATTTTTTGTATCCTAGGTGACAATGATAATTTTCTGAAGCTGTTTCTGGACGGACTGAAAAAGCAATTCTTCTTTGCCCCTGCAGCACCAGCTGTGCAGAGAGGAGTGCTTAATACCTGTGCTAGATGGATGGTGGGTGGCCGCGCCGCCTTGTGCTATATGGTATAATACATATGGAACCGCAGTCTCTGCACGGTGACGTGTCTGCGCTTCACCAAAGCAAAGCTGGTCCCCTGATTTACGTTATTTTGATGTTTGCAAGTAAATCTGCTGCTGATTTTTTTTTTTTTTTTTTTTAATTATGGAAACATTTAGAACTGGCAAATGATTGCAGATATTCCCTGTCAATTTGAATGTTCTTTCCAGATGGCATGTGGGGTCTGGTGTGTTGGTTTTGCTGAAACAATCGTGATGAGAAGCTGAGCTGGGCAGCGATCGAGGACGGGGCCGTCAGCTGGAGCTGTCTCCCCGGCTGTCCCTGCTCTGCCTTTCTCCAGGGAATCTCGGGGATGGGGAAGTGACTTGAAAAAATACAACCTAAGACATTTTAAAGATGACGAATACCCTCAATTGACTTTTCAACCACTCATTATGATAAGACTTTAAGGGGGTTTATCAGAAAATTTTAGTGGTGCATTTTTACTTTTTTCATTAGCTATACCCTGGATGCCGGTTCATAAACCACTTCATTTAAGCCCAACTGAAGTCTCTTTGTATTTTGCAAGCTATAATGGGCAACAAATAATAGTAAAATTAGTATTGAATCTGTTATACTTATTTTGCTTTCTCTCTCTCCTGAGTGAGAGAGAACACATTTCTTGTTTTAATACCATACAAAAAATTGTAAATTGGAATATTTGCACCGTGTGATGCATGTATTTCATCTCGCAGCTACGTGATCTTCTGTCTTGTCACCATCTGCACAAAGATTTCTTTGCAGTTGTCTGGTTTATTCCCCCTGCAGACCAGGGCTCAGGCAACCGCAGTTCCCTCTTCAGAAGAGGTTTAGGACTGAGAATGGAATCCATCCCCATCCCCATCCCATCCCTCACCATGAAATATTTAGCCCAGCCCTTTGCAGGCAGACAAGCATCTGGGCAGAAAATGCCTTCCTGGGCTAACAGCCAGCAATTTTCCTACACAAGAAGTTGAAAATAATGTCCTAGAAAAGAAACACAACCTTTCAAAAGCCATAGGGAGAACAGATTGGGATCTGATGAGGCCAGAGAAGAGACAGTGCCCAGGTGAGGCCACTTCTCAGTCCAGTTTTCTTTGTGTATCTATTGCAATGTACTTCTAGGTTTAATTGTTGACAGTAATTAACTATGTAGGCAGCTGTCTTTAATTATCCCTTTTAATGAGTCAGCCTATCCTGCAAATATCTGCTAGACACAATGCTGTGCGTCTGGGTTTTCTCTGGTTTCCGTCTACTCTCCCGCAGATCCGATGGGCAGTTTGGTGCAATACTTGCTGCCCCTCGCTGGGTGCTGTTACCTCCCACAAACCTGCCCCACAGCCTGATAACCCCCCCAAAACCGCCTGAGAGGTTAAATGCGGCAGGACGCAGGTACGTTGAGGAGCAGAGAGGAAATGATAACACGAGTTTTGCTGTGGGAAGGTTCAGGCTTGACAGCTGATAACATGAATCGCTAAGCCCTCCATGCTGGGCATTTGTGTGACTTTTCATAAGAAGTTTTGTCTCATTGTTTTAGCACTTTCGTGTTTGCTTTTTTGAAACTTTTTTAGCAAAGTAATTATTCTTCAAGCACAGCAGATCTTCCCTTCTGCAATTTTTTGCGATTTTGTTCCATGAGGTTCTAGTTAATGTTTGTTTTAAAGTACTGAAAAATAAAGATTTTTTTTTCTTTGAATTTCTTTAAACCATGCGCATGGCTGTGTACCCACATGTACACTCTCTTAGGTAAATCATTCAAAGTAGTAGCTTTGCAGGGAGATACATTCTCATCCCTTTACAGAACTGTTGTGAGAATTAATCGGCTGATATATTTCAGTATGTATGGCACTAGCTTCAAAACTGTAATATTCTGAAAAAAATATGTAAGAGTACATTTCTTATTTTTTCATGCTTAGTTGTACTTATTAAAGCACAGGGTAAAATACATCAACTCCTTCTGCTTTGTGATGATGCTAAACAGTAGTCACTTTATCAAATTAAAAGAAATGGTATTTTCATAACATGGAGCAATAGGGAATTATTTTATTTACTACGATAAATGATTGCTCATCTCCTCTGGAATGATGGGAAGTAATATTGTGTTGTAGAACACACAAAAAATACAGAGACAAAATCAAATTACTGAGGATACTTGTAACATTTGTTCAAATAAAACCAGTGTGTAATCTATCATATAGCTCATAGCACATTGACATGTCCTATTACCCTTCTTTTCCGTCACCTTTAGGCAGACCAAATAGTACCATTTTATGTAACTTGTATCCATTTAAGTAACTAGTATTTGATCTTCATTAGATCTGAAATTGAGCTGAAGTCACATTTCTGATGGCTGTATTTTGTATTTGAGTCAGAAGTGAATTCATTGTCTTCAGTTCAAAACTTAAAAATTAATCCCAAGTCTCGGGAAGCGCTTGGAGGCAGTTGCACATTCATCTGCCGGAGAGGAAAACTCTCCCGATTCATCAAAGCTCCAGTCGCCTTCCTGGAGCTGCAGATTTGACAGCCAGCCTCTGCCATTTGTTCCATCGTTGTTTAGTCAACACTGATGTTTCAGACAGTTTGGCAGGATGGAAGGTCATCAATCAGCCTTTGAATCTGCTAATTGGGAAGGAACATTTGCTGCCCGTGTTGATGGCACGTGCTGCCACAACGTGTCTGATGGGTCCGGGTTGGTGCGTACCCAGCCCAACTCGGGGACACAGGCGTACACGTTTCCAGAGTCCTGTCTGCAGCCATCAATCAAAGTTATCAGGTCCCGTATCTCAAGACATTCACATCAGTATCCTGTGACTGTATTACTGCACTAGAAATAGGGTATTCTGAGCATCAGACCTGCCATAAAATTATATCCTTCTGTCAGAAACTTGATGTAGACATTGCAGACTTGTGTGCTTCTCAACATGAGAAATAACAACTAGGTAAGTAATTAGGAAATGAGAACTGAGATGTAACTTAAATTGATGGGAATCACCTTCCTAAGTTGGTTCGGGGAAGTATTTCTTTATTTTTTCACTGTTTGTCTCCCCGTTCTAGCAGAGGGGTGCCACTTCTGCCTCACCTCAAGTCCAAACAGTGTGGGCTGGCAGTGAGCTCTGCGTGGCGCCCACTCCTTCTCCACGAGGATTTCCACACCAAGTCTGCCAGCCTTCCCTGCTCTTGGTGAGGCAACAGTAAGAACTTCAACACAACAATATTTTAAAAAATGAGGTAACACTTCAATACTTTAATTACTTTTTATCAAGCAGCTCTATTGTGTTTAAAAGGTGAGTTGTTACCTACAGCAGAAGAACTGCAGTTGAACGAGGTACTTGGGCTTAAATGTTACAATGAGTTTGTGAATAGTCTGAGAGTTTACCAATCTGCTTAACACTTGGAGAATAAGCACCGTAACCAGACTTGTTCAAGAGTCCTCTTCACTCAAAGGTAGGAACAAGGGGAGGATGCACAAAACCACTGTGAACCTGTGCTGAGATGGAACTGGTTTGGGCGGAGGGGCCATGAGCATCCTCCTGCTGCCAAGGATGAGAGCAAGCCACCCTGTGTCCTCTCCTCCGTCTTTGTCACATCACCTTCAACCCTGGCACCCTGAAAAATCAAGAGCAGACCATTAAAAATACCCCAAATCAGAATCAGGAGTGCTGGCTTCCCAGGTAAAATAAGCTTGCATTGTCTTTAGAGAAAATGCCATTTTGTAACAAAACAATCCCAAACCAAATGATCCTCACCGTACTTGGTAAAGGAGAGGCCGGAAGGCAAACAAGATACGCTTTGTGCTTAAACACAGTTTTGCAACCTGGTCACTGTGTCTAGAAATTCAGCTTTGAGAATATCTGTAAATACTCTAAAAAAACCCATGATTGTGAACATTGCAATAGTATTTCGTATTATGTTCTTCAAGACCATTTCTTCTGGAAAATATGCTGGCCTTCACTGTGGTAGTTGGAGCATGGTGAAATTACATAGACTCTTTGATTCAGCTACTTTTTGGTGTGGAATATGAAAACCCCCATACCACATTATTGTTATACATATGGCTTCTTTTTAATATGTGATTATTGCTTTCAGACTAATGTAAGGCTTTTAACGTTTGCGTTTGGTACGAAAAGTGGGCTGTGAAATTTAATTTCAAGATAATCTTAAAAAATCATACACAGATAATGGGTGGATAAGCTTAATGAAGACACTGACACCCTGTGCATCGGCTAATGCCAAAGCTTCCATGCCGAGAGCTGAAACAGATCCCAGCACAGCTTTGCCATCTCACATGCTCCTGCCTGCCCCAAATATCCATCTGCTCAGCTCCGGTTTAGCACAGAGACAGTGACCGAGATTCATGATGCCAGGGGAGAGGCGAAATTCTTGGAAAAACTCTGATACCTGGCAGGGGCTAACCCGTCCTGTTGGAATGGACCGCAGGAACCTGCAGATAACCTGCGTTAGCTGTGCCCACGGATGAGTGTGAGCGTGCCCTGGGCTGATAAAACCTTTTTGGAGACAGAGATGCGGGATCTGACACACCGTGCGTTGTTTTGTCTAATAGAAAATACTCTTTGCAAATGAATTCCTGAACATTTTTGCAGGGGGTACTTTTGCTTGCGTAGTCACAATTTCCAGTTCAGGTGTTGGCGACTAAGAACCTGGTAATGATACTGACATTTAAGATCCGCACTCAGTTCAATTTTTAATTGTGTTTCATAGATAAAAGAAATATCTACATCAATATAGTCTAATAGCATTGATTTCAGCATGGAGTCATCAATTATTATTCAGAATTCTCTGTTATCTTGCTGCAGTTCCACAGCCTTAGCAGATAATTCGATGTTTTGTGTGATAACCTTTAACTAACATCAATGTCAGAAGTGAATTCCTGCATGAAATCCCTGTTCTTTCATAGAGTGCTTCTTGGGTAAATAAGGCATTTGTTGCTTTGACAAGGATCATGATGCATTGAGAACACTTTCACCTATAGTATTGTTTGCCGATACATAAACAAATCAATAACTCGAGTAGGCAGAGAACTGCTTCCTGGGGCTGCAGAAGAAATGACGGCAGTTATCCTATCGTAAAGAAAAGGAAAAAGCAAAGAAAGTAGCACATTGCATGTAAAGTTACAGCGGAGGGGACAGTGAAGTGTTGAATGTACAGAGTTTAATCTATGGAGCTATAAATGTGCTATAAATTTGCTCAGTAGCGAGGAGATGTTTTATCAGGATCCAGCTGCCGATGGCAGCCCGTGGTGGCTGCCAGTGACAACGGGGCCTTCCTCGGTGCCATTTCTCTGCCATCCCTTACATCTCACAGACTTTTTTGCCTTTTTACAGCCTTCTTATCCACCACCTTCCCCCAGCTGATCTCCCCTGCACCGCTGCAGATAATGTTTCAGTCTTTGGAAGGGTTCTTGAGCCTTTCTTCTCCTGACATTTCCCGGCTTCTTCAATCCCCGTCTCTATTCTTAAATGTCTGGTTTGGGAATTATTTGCTGTTTGTCAAGAAGGTGGAAAGGCGGGCTGGGTCCTCAGGTATGCTGCGAAACTGGGGTTAATTACTGCCCACTGACCTTGGGAGCTCCTTCCGTCATAGGAGGAATCGATAGCAAGTGATATCAATAATAACTTGATTCCATTTAGTCTCAGTAAACAGCATGAGTTTCTCTAATAAGCTCAGTCCCTCTTTTCCAACAGCTTCTACACAACCTTTTCAATAAGTAAAGCCAAAACGCATTTATTTTTTCCAGGGGAGCCCATACGACTCTTGCTGTTAGTGCTGTTCAGAACGGGCACAGGTTTCTCTGCTATCCTAAAAGAAGACCTTTCAGCATATTAATCATTGTGGTATAGGCTCAAACAATAAATCAATGAAAATATTGGGATGAAAGCACTGAACGGCAAGAACATCACGATGAGAAAATTCCCAGTTCTGTATTTCCTACGGGCTGTTCGACTGCGTTATTCTGCCCGTGGCACCATGTTGTACCTCTGATTGCAGGGAGGTCGTTAATGGATGTGACTTGGAATTGTACCCTCAGCAATTTCAGACGAATCTGTGAGCACTGCACTCTGCACCTCGCTCATCTCTTTTTTCTTTTTTTTTTTTCTTTTTTTTTTTTTTTTAATTTTAGAAATATTGGGCTGTTCTGAAAATCCTGGCCTCAATGAATGGTTTTTATACTTTCATCCGACCTCAGAAAAGAATGCTGTAATTATCCACATACTTCACTTAAATCAATAATGAACTGCAATTCTGCAGAGCAGTTTGGTGAGACTGTTCACATAAATAATGCTGTCAAGACTTCCCTTGTTAGTTGGTGAGTACAGCTGTATGAGGAAAAGTTCAGAATAAGAAGTGTCTTAGGCTGAAATTCTGACCTATGAAATACATGTAATTGGTGTGCACAAACTAGAAAATGAGTATGAACCTGAAATTACACGCATGCATAATATATATATATATAAAAATAACATTAGAGCATGTCAATTATTATTATAATTTTTATATGATTACGAATATACTTGTGTAACTTGCATGCATGCTTAGTAATAAATTCTACAGAGAAAGGCCTCTTCATTACAGAGAACAGATATTGTTCTGAACATTTCAACCTGACCTGGATGAAGAATGTTGACATTGTAAGAGTGCTTCACCTAAACGTAAAATGTGTTTCTGTCCAGTAGCGTTGATGAGAATTTTCATGTACAATTTCAAGCTGTGTCTTTTAAAATCAGGTTTTTATGACCACTTTTTGGAAAGTGTTTTAAGTGTTTGTGGTTTCATTTAACATAACAATAGTTGTGGTTTCATGTAACACAACGGGCCTGGAAGACTCTCTCCCTTCCTGGCCTGGTTGAGTTTCATTTGCAGCTATTTCTGGAGAATCTTATATTTCTTTTAGCTTCATTGCTTTACACAGCAACAAGTTGCTTAAAATTCCACAAGAGAAACAAGCAAAAACACCATCATGTCATTGTTCGCTCCATGGCTAAACAAGGTTGTTAGTACAACCGTGGAACATTCCAAGACTTTGTTACCACCGTGGCATAAAGAAGGTGAAGAGAAAGCAGCAAAGCACCATCTTCAGGCACAGCCCTGACAAACCATTAGTAAATCCCTCTTTATATCTCCAAGCCATCTAATTTAAATATTCATTAGTAAATTATATGCGATCAGTGTCATGCCACCGTAAATTCACGGGACTATATGCTGTTTGTTCCGCCTACCTTCACGGTGTCAGTGAAACTGTAAACTTTACTTTCTGAATGCTTATTGCACACTTTAAAATTAACACGATTTGCTCCCAAATACACCGTATCTAAGCAGCAAACCAGCTTTCCTCATGCACGTGTTTCAGCACATCGTGCCCTGGCAGCCACGGCCCCAGGTTCATTTTCCTGCTGCCCAATAACAAACTTTCTGCGTCCTGTTCGGGAGGTGGAGATACCTTCCTCCCTCTGCCTTAAGGAGGAAATCTTCTAGTTCACTAAAGCTACTAATGTCTTCAAGGCATCAGTTCTTCTCTTAGTATTCTATAATCGAAGTATTAAAACTAGAGTTTTGTATCCAGGCAATACACTGCTCATAGCTGACGAAGGTAAACCAGGAATTATTCCTATGATTCAGTTCATGAGAAGAGCACAGGAAGAGAATATAAGCAAAACATTTATTTCCCACCCGTGTAACTATGCAACTGCTGCTCTTAATACATCTTACTTTAAAAATGTCAGTGCTATGTGAGAAGAGGGAGAGGGGCTCAAGGCTTTTATATTAATGGTGCTTCAGCCCCAGGTTCATCTTGGTTTTTTCCTCTTGTAGCCCTTTGCCTCTCCAGGTGCCGATGGACTGGGAAGGGTGTTCCTAAGGAGGAGCTGCACGGTGGCACGAAGGGGTCCTTGGGGCTGGATATATTCCCCAGCAGCACTTGGGTGTGGGGGGTGAGCACTTCGAAAGTAAATACTACCTGTATTGAGCAGCGAGTGAGAAATTAGGTACTTGCAAAGACTAATGAATTGATAATCCACAAACTTTTTGTTTGTTTTGATCTGTATTTTCCTAACCCTTTTTGAAACAAATATGCTAGAGACAAATTTTGAAATTTTCCACTTTTTTTTTTTTTCATTGGCAGGTTTGGCAAAATTGGCCTTTTCCTGTACCTTCAGGTCTGACATATAGGATGAAAAATTTGTCACAAACTTCCCAAATAATTTGTAGACAATGATTTTTAATTTTTAGGTTTTGTAAAGAGAAGTCAGAACCAAAATGTTGTCTAGATTTTTGACCTCTAAGGAAATACATGGAAAAAAAGTGCATTAATTATTTGTAGTCTAGAAGTTCAGGGATCCCTGGACAAGAATAATTTTTCTGTTCTTCTCTTTAAAATTGTTTAGAGTGAGCTGTATTTTGGAAATTCACACGTAGTATAAGCACAAAGAGCGGTATTGGTTGGCAGATCTATAGATCAGAATATCACAGCATGATGGCTTACCTGAAAAGATACCGTGCTCCACTTGCATGCAGTGTAAACAGAAAAGGAATTGATCCTCAGGAGTCCCCTGGGTTTGCAGGTCACTCTTGCTGGTTCGAATGACCCGCTGGCAAGGACGGAACTATTTAAACATTTATCGTGCTGGATTGCGGGGAACTTGCTGCAAACCGCTGGCATGAACAATGCTGGGAGAGCTGCTGTGCTGCTTTGCTTTCTGTTAAAAACAAGTAAACTGTTTCAAAGCAACTGTTGCTGGAATTGCAAATGAAGATTAAACTGTAACCAAGAGCTGTCATGAGGAATCGCCTTTATTCCTTGCCTTTCAAACGATCTATATTGCAATGGGCAAAGGGACAACCTTGTTGTGCAGCAGCTGCTGCTCCGCATGGCACAAATCTCCAACAAGTGCCTGGGTGTCAAATACCTGTGAAGTAGCAGCCAAGTCAGGGAGAAATTAATTTTTTTTTTTTTATTCCCAGGGAACTCCACTGTCAATAAATTACTTTGGAGATGTGGGGACATGTCAGTCAAGAGGATGGTGGCTGCATGTTCGCTAGCACAGGTAACTTCTACAGGTACGGCATTTTTGCACCCATCATCTGCTGGAAAGGCACCTGCAATTAGCTCGGAGACAAGGCTGCTGTTGAGGCACTGATTATGAAGTCTTAATTACACAAGGCTTGATTTGAAACATTATATAGGCAAGAATAAGGTCGTGCAAGCTCTGCTAAATGTCTCTTAAACTACCACTTTAAAGGAATGTATAATCAGGACTATGCATAGCAATAGTTTAAATTGATACCCTACACACACTAAATATTCTTGGGTTTTAATGATACAGGCTTAAGAGTGTTTCAGCTTGTTATAGCTAAATGGATCACGCCAAAGTTTCCCTAAAGTAAATAAGAGTGAGGGAAAAACTATGCCTGAAATTGTTGCCTTAAATTTTTTTAATGTTTTGAAAAATAAAGTTTTGCTTTCGAGTACAATGATGTCATCTCCATCAGTAATGTTAAACTGGGAACAGAAATGCTAACTGGTTTAAAGATAATCCTATTAAAAAAACAAAACCAAAACCAAACAAAACAACTAAAACCACAACAAACAATGAACAACAATAAAACTGCTTTGAAAACAAGTGGTCTACCAAAGCGCATTTCTGAGCAGTATAATTTTGCAAAATTAGCGTTGAAGGTGCATGTCCGATGACAACAGCTGCATGGAGCAGGCGACGCTCTCTGAGCTCACCATGCTATGTGTGCCAGGTGCACCTCCTCCCGCCCCAAAAGCACCAGAATGTTCTAGAATGATGGACAGCTATGGTCATGTACCCACCCCTTGGCTGACAGACAGGGCCCTTGGCCAATGAAATGCCTTGGTTGAGAGAGGGTTCTACACCACTCCCATAAATGACTACAGCTCAGGGATAAATGGAGCTGCTGGAGACGCCCATGGAGTTGGTCTCTATGGAGCTGTGTGTTCTGTGGTCGAAGACTCTCCTCCTCAGAGCTGGGAAGCCTCCTAAGGAAACTTCCTCCAGGACTGAGACACTTTGCATGATGGGTGAGTGGTTGTATCTTCGGTACCCAAAAAATCCTCACTTTTTATGAGTGGGAAGATGCACATTTTGAATCATTGTTCTAGAGGTTTGGGATCCCCCAAGTCTGACTCAGCTGTGTAGTAATTGAAGTCCCAACTGGTGTCCAAATCTGTGTTTTGTAATGTTGTCAGAATGCTGAGTGTTTTTGGATAAACCTTGTTTCTAGTCGGTTCTCTGCTAAACAATTCTGGTTCCTGCACAAAACCAGCTCCATCTGACATTAAACTTCATTAGAATTTCTATGTAAGGCTCAAAGAGTTTTCATCTGCTCAACACAAGCTGCCAATGCTGATGATTATTCATTTGTGCTGGCTGGTAGTGATAGTAGGAAAATGTTGACAATGCCTTAGGGTAATGCTTTCAAAAATGCTTTTTAATAAACTGCGAAAACTGTTGTTTCAGCAATTGGAAAATAATTAAGAAGCCATTATAGAAGCAAAGAGAAATCCTGAGCATATAGTCAAGCTATTAAAATATGTTCTGTAAGAAATTATTACAGTCACACTGGAAAGAAAAGATACATTTAAATAAATTTACAGTTATAAAAAACTGAAAAGGAAGAAAAATGAAGTAATTTGTAGTGGAAGGAGTAACTACTCATCTGGCCCACCCCCAGCAGACAGTTCGTCTATGGTAGCTTTTCTTTCCTTAATTTTCTTACACAGAAACACAACAGCATATTTTGGAACTTTTTCCCCACTTTTTAACCAAGTATTTGTTTGTATATGATCACGCTGCAAATGCAGGTATATGCTGACCCATGTCAAAGAAAGAATAGAGGGGTTTTTTTTATTGCCTTTGCAGCTAAAACTCAAGAGGTACCAAATCAGTTGTGGTGCAGAGGGTATATAAACATGACCTGACATTTTTGTACCCAGATTTGATGTCACATTTGTAGGCTGCGGAGAGGAGTGTTTGCCAAGCTCTGGGAAGTGCACCCTCCTCAGAAGGGAGCAAATCCTTCATGTACGTTATCCCCCCAAATAAACGCTGAATAACTTCAAACTGAGCATCCTTCCTGCTGCCTTTCACCAACATGCAGATAAATATACATTTAAAGCTCTTGATGTCACATTCTGCACTTATTTTGCATTTTTTATGCTCTGTTAACAAAGTCAGATGGGCATAAAACTGCTCGGAAAGTTGTGTGCAATCAAGCCTGCAAAGTGGTTCTGGGAAGTTAAATCTTGAATATATTGTCGTGGGAAACCTTCTTCTTCCAGGTGAGGCAAAATTAGACCAGTTGCTCCTAGAACTGAACAGCGTATTGCAAAATCAATAAAATACCGCTGCAATAAAAGTCATGCCCATTTCATGTGCCAATATGGAAGGATGGTTCTGGTTATAAATTCTCTATGCAAAGTGCCCATTAGCTCAGTTGAAAAGTAAAAATCAATCACTCAAACCACTCATAACCCACATTGTGACTGCTTCTCAGAACAGTTCTAATTGTCATACTGTCTGTCTGATGGGCTGCATCATAATAAATAAAAATATGATTAATGGAGACTAAAGAGCAGAAATGGGTGCAAATACCCCCAAACTAGCAACCTATTTTCAAAAATTAATGTTTCAGAAAATGAGATTTTTTTTTTTTTTTTTAATGGTGAATATTCTGAATTTCACAAGGTGATGAGACTCCTTGAAGGGCTGATGGGCATACAGCTTTGTGAGCTTTCTCCGGTGAGAAAAATTGATGCCAGTCATGATTGGTGATCAATGTTAGTGCTGTATCACAGATTGGTGATCAATGTTAGTGCTGTATCACAGATTGGTGATCAATGTTAGTGCTGTATCGTATTCATCATTTGGAGGCGCTGCAGAGGGACGGGGTGTGAGCACAGCTCAGCGGGGGTGGGTGCCAAGTGTCCTGGATTCTCCTAGAATTTGGTCCTTGGATGCTGGTTGGGCTGGACTTATGGCCAGCACTTCTTTTTGGAGAAGCACATTATTTCTGGACTGCACGAGGCAATTTAGATGTGACAGGTTAGGCTAAGAGGCAGTAACACAACTTTAGATCTCAAGCTAATAAAAAGATATATAAATCTTCCCTAGAGTGAGAAATGAAGAGCGAGCAAGTGAAACTCCTGGTTAATCATTGAAGTCTGTTGAGTGGGTATTTCAACTGGGTTTTTATTTTTTTTAGAAGTAATTTCTTTAAACCTGCATGGGGTTGGATTAGGGAACACGTTAATTTGAGATGGTCATTATGTTTCTCAGTATTATAACTGTTTGAAAAAACTCATCTATCTGCCATTTAGAAAACAAAATAGGCATGTTGTTATTTTTTTTTTCTAATGAAAAAAGAAAGAGGTTTGACTTCGGTGGCATGGCTGTCCCAGTCAGGGCATGAGCTTCCCCTCCAAGGTAGCTACACCTGTAATACCCTCATAGAGATGCTCATGCAACAGAAGAACATTTCTCCGCTATAAAACTCATACAGGACTGGGGGAATTGCAGCCATTTTCATCAGAATTGCAGTGCTGGAGGCAAAACTGCTTTTACCCCAGGAGGGATCTGTCTCTTGTATTACGTCCAGCCTGCTCACGCTGCAAAGATGTTGGGATCGATTCTCTCTTTCTGGGCGAGGTGATGCTCGGCTCTGCGAAGGTGCTGGAGGGCGGAGGGGGCGTTTAACCAGTTACTCTTTTGTGCATACTAGATATGTATTTCAAGCTGCCTTGTGTTTGGGGTTTTTTTTGTTTGTTTGGGTTTGGTGGGTTGGGTTTTTTTGTTTGCTTGGTGGTTTGTTTTTTCCACTTTCAGCGAAAATTCTTTACTTATTTCTAAAATGAAGAGCAGGAAAAAAACCTAGAAACCCCGCGGCTATTTCACTGTAGGTTGCTCTAGTCCACATAAACACTGGCAATGTCAGAGGCACGTCATCTCTTTATCTCTAATATACTTTAGTTATCTCGGAGGGGAAAAAAAAAAACTAGCCCAAGTTTTCCTCCTTGTTTGAGCCCATGAAAGGTGCCAGCGCTCACCCCCGGGTAGTGCCTGGGCTGTTGGTGGGTGCTGGCTGAGCCTGGGGTCTGAAACACCACAGAGATGATGGTTAAATTAAAATCCCAACATTAAATGCAAAAGAAGTGGGTCAGGGAAAGCAGAACATCTCCTGAGCTCAGCCTGGGTGGCACCGAGTCACTATGGAACTATTTGTAAAATAGTCAGAGAGTGAGAGTAAAACTGGCTCAGATGCAGGGCTAAATTTGCACAAGCTCAGAGATTGGGAATCAATAACCTGAAGAGAGAATTGTGGCAAAAGAAATTTTGTCAGCTTGAGTATTATTCTAGCACAGAACAGTTCCTACAGTACCCCAGTTAAGACAACAGCAAACAGCTCTGGTTGCCAGAGGGTACCCAAAGTGTTTCCCATTACACCCAAATTTCTGCTGCTGCCCCCAGGACAGGCTGTTTGTGTTGCTGCCTTCAGAAAATGCTGGGGTTTCAGGGAAGAAATGAGAATCTGAAGGTCCATTAACATCTAACTTCTTTTTTTAATGCAGTATAGATAAAAGCTTTATTTTTTCCACTCTTTGCCATATCTTCTGTTAAATTATATGTGAGCAATGGGTTTATTTGTCAAATGTACTTTGTGCTGACTCAGCATTCCGGTTATTCCAAATCAGTGCAGGGCCTTTTTTGTTTCCCCTGGTGAATAAATTGCAAATGCTAATTTCTGTTCAGCAGAAGAGAAGATTAAGGCAGCATGAGACTGATATGCCAAAATATTTATTGAAGAAGTTGCAAAAGTGAAACAAAAAGCCAGTGTATTTCCAGCTGAACACAAAGCAGGGCTGTGCTGAATTTCAGATCAACTCCTCTATTTGCTGAAAATCCAATTTAGTGCAAGCATGTTATATCCAACATCTGTATTCTGCAATCCGCTGCTGAATAACCTCTGATAATTTTATTTTCTGTAGTTTCTGTGTATACTTGCACATATGTTCCTTACTAAATCATGGTAATGACCCTAATTCCACCTGAAGGACCTGAACCAAATGGTGTCCCTGAGCTGATGCTCCACCTAAGCCACAGCTGCTCCGCAGGGTTATCACTCATGTCCTTCCTTCTTTTACTCCAGGCTCTTGTAAAACAAGGAGGAAAAACAACCAACTTAAAGCGATTATAAAAAATACTTGACCTGGAACACCTGCATTAATTTATATTTTGGTAGTGAAGTCAGAGAAATGTGTATTTTCATCTCAGTGCCCGGAGATCCTGCGAGACGTCCTGGGTTTTATCCCGGTGAATGCAGGAACCCTTGAGGTCTGCGGGTATGGCAGGAATGGGTTAATCATGTGTCAAGGCTTTGTTGCAAATTCATTGTAAACTCTCAGGAAGGTAAAGAGTCAAAACTTTTACAATGTTTCTAACAAACCAATGTTATTAAACCAAGGTAAGCTTGTAATTGACTCTCAATGCATGCATGCGAAGTCCTACAGAAATTAACTTGGTACCATAGTCTTTATATCCTTTTTTTTTATTTCTCACATATTTTGAATTTAGACCTGCTTGTAGAATAACCTGTATTTTAATATCTCTCTCTATATATATGTAATATATATATTAATATTTATATAGAAATGCTAAATTTTATTCTACTTCTGAACAATAACTTCTATAGAATCAGATTCATTTTTGCAGGTGTTGAAGACTTGGTCTTACTGTTTAAAATTATGACTTTTGCTATATCTGCATTAAATAACAAATCTGTGGATTAGCATTTCCATGTCCCCCCTTGTGTCACAGCAAATAAAGAGCCTCGGGGGAGTGGGGGCTTTTTCAATGAAATTACCATGGACAGGCTCATTAGATAACGCCCAACAAGTTACTGTCTGTCAATGTCTTGGGCTTCATATGCTTGTATAAATGTCAGAGGTTCAGATATTCCAGCAAATCAGCTTCCTGGAAAGGCAATTTGATAAAAACTGAAATAATATGAGATAGTCTTTACTAAAATGGAATGTTTAACTTGACTGTTTCAACAGGTTATTGAATCTAGGAGCAGCAAGCATTAGAAAAAACCCTTATTTTCCTTTTATATCAAGTAACAAAAATAGTGCAGTTCTCACTTTTAATGTGAATTGCTCAGGTGAGTTAAATTGATAACAAAATAAACTTTAGGAAATAACGATCTGTTTGCAGACAGCTTCTAAAATTATGTGAATAAATCACCAAGCATGATTTCAACCTTATAATTTATAAGAACCAGGTTATAACAAAGTTATAAACAAATGAAGCTTTAGTATAAATCAGTGTCCTGTAGTCCGAAGTGGACAACTTAGTGCTGCTCTCGGCCCTTTGCTGGATGTGGTGCCCAAGATGTGGTGCACTAAGCTGGTGGTGTCCCCGTCACCTGTGCTTGGGGATCAACTCTTGGCCATTCCCATCAAACCATTTTTGGCACATCCTGTTCTTGCACTTTTGCCCCAACCCCTTTTTTAAAGTTTTGTTGTTGTTCAAAAATTCGCTTGATGAAACAAGAATTGCCTTGGGATTAGCAGGCTGAAATAGCATCGTTAAATAATTTATTTCACTGTATGATTTGGACATTCCCTTTTCATGCCTTGGCAGTGTCTTTCCTTGGCATAGCTAGTGACAAAACCACAGAAGCCGAAATTCTCCTTGCCCTTTATTTTGCTTTTAACCTCAGCGAGCAGACAGCTATTAGTGCTCAGCAGTGACTGAAATGCTCGCTGCCTCTTTCCTAAAGGTCTCTGCAATCTCCTCTGAGTGCTGCTGTGAACCTGCATCACTTGCGGCCCTTTCCTCAAGGTCTCCTGAACGCCAGCATCCCATGGACCACCCAGGCTGCTTTGGGCAGCAAAGTGCAGCTCCTAAAGCTGCGCCTGCACAGACTCATAGAGCCAAAGCAAAACTGAGATAGAAAGAGGGGGGAAAAAAGCCTCACAAATGCTGCCTAAATTCACTGGGTGTCCACAAGGTCTCCTGAAATGATTCATTCAGCCTGTGCTCGCCCAGGCAGGAGCTGCTAGACCTCCAGCTGGAGCTGCTGTGCCCTCTCCAAAAAGTCCTTGCTATACAATGACCCAGCTTCTTCTTCTTCTGGAGGTACAAAATGCATCTCATGGTGACTCAGCCAAGGTCAGGCTGCTTGTTTTTCTCCTGCTGTTTCCCTGCTGGTGTGGGAGGAAGGCCCAGATGTTACCACCATGTGATGGATGGCACCTTCAGCCACCGTTGGCGGCCCTGACATGGGAGATGGGTCTGCTGAAACCACAGCTGGGGCGGGTTGGCTGAGAAATCTGTGCATTTTCCACTCTGCTTAATTAGTCCCTGCAGTTCGTCATGTGGATAATGACATGTCCTCTAATCGGTGTCAAAGCTGGTTTGCTAGAAGCGCTCGCCCCAGGTGGGCAGCTCGTGGTGGGCACGCAAGGGTTGGGGCAAGCACCTCCTTGGACATGGGCATTTCTATCACTGTGCCAACTACCAGCACCCCTCGCACTGTGGAACTCAAAAACTGTCAGCTGCAAGATTGTCTTAGTGCTAACTTATACAGGTTGGATAATTTTAACTATTTCCACCAGTTTTTTATTTAGGTTCTTAGGTGGAAAGGCTCCTTTTAAAGTGCAGCTTAAAAGAATGTGTTTAGCTTTATCGCTTTTCTCAGTCACAAAGTAGATGATGCTTAATAGCCACATTTACAGAGTGTTCAAATCACAAACCATATACTACTTTTTTCATGAAAAGCAAGGTTGTCATGGCAACAGAGTGGCCTGATATTTAATTCCCCTTAAGTACCTGCAGAAGCTAAGAGTGGAGGGGTTCTGCGAGGTCAATGAGCCCTGGCCCTGCTGTCTCCACTCCCTTCCATGCTTTAACATAACATCTATCAGGTAAACAGAGGTAATTTGATGTATGTAAAGAACACCAGAAATTTAGAATTCTAGAATTGTTTTGGTTGGAAAAGACCTTTAAAATCATCAAGACCAACTGTTACCCCAGCCCTGGCACTGCCCCATGTCCTGAGAACCTCATGTCCGTCTGTCCAGCCCCTCCAGGGATGGCGACTCCAGCACTGCCCTGGGCAGCCTGTTCCAATGCCCCACAGCCCTTGGGGGAAGAAATTGTTCCAAGATCCAACCTCAACCTCCCCTGGCGCAACTTGAGGCCATTTCCTCTGGTCCTGGCGCTTGTTCCCGGGGAGCAGAGCCCGACCCCCCCTGGCTCCAAGCTCCTTTCAGGCAGGTCAGAGATCAGAAGGTCTCCCCCCAGCTCCCTCAGCCACTCCCATCACCCTTGTGCTCCAGCCCCTCACCAGCTCCGTTCCCTTCTCCCAACTTGCTCCAGCACCTCAAGGGCTTTCTTGGCGTGAGGGGCCCAAAATTGACCCCAGTGCCCAGCACAGGGGGAACGGTCACTGCCCTGGGCCTGCTGGCCACATTAGTGCTGGTACAAGCCATGGACTCACAGAGTAGAATGATAGCTTTGAATGTCCTTCATTATCCACCAAAGCTTGCTGCTGATGAAAGTCATTATTTGTGGAGTCGTTTGGCTCAGAGTTGTGTGACTAGCATTAATAAAAGAACCATGACATTCTTCTGACAAGTGCTATCAACATTAATTGGCTTCATTCCTCTTTCAGTGTCTGTATCGTTAATGAGATTTGTGATCTAATTTTTCATATCTTTGTCATATCAGTTGGGAATAATTTTTCTAACAAATGTTTATGGACATAATATGCACACATTCATCGAATATGTCCTTTACAATCCAGTGTTCTCCAGAAAGTATTTCTATTCTGACAGATGAGTTTAATAACAAAA